>NC_142148.1:55039008-56239008 GCF_024610735.1 Ursus americanus
CCCAGCATTTTGGCTCCCTGGGCCTTCAAATGTTGCGATGGCTCGGAGGGCCCTGCCCTTTCTCCTGCCCTGAATAACCAGCGACGCCCCTAGCGGCTCCGTTGGCAGTGGGGGCAGCGGGGTGAGTCCCGCGCTGCGGCTCGGGGATCCCCAATCCCCAGCGTTGCGGGGCCAGGCCCCTTGGGAGGGGCTCCTCGCGGGCCGACCTAGGGTTAGAGTTAGCACCCAGGAGGCCGGCAGGCCCAATCCTCTGGCTGGGCGGCGAGAGGTGGGTGGGCGGAGGTAAAGGCGCTGGCGAAGGGGAGCCTGGGCCCCTGCATTTTGGCACGGGAGGCTTCAAATGTCTCTGGTTTCTCCAGGGCCCTGTCCCTTCTCCCGCCCTGAATGACTGGCGGCGCCCCTAGCGGCCTGGGTGGCGGGGTTGTGGCAGGGTGGGTCTGGCTCTGGGGCTTGGGGTCCCCGATCCCTGGTGTAGCGGCAGGAGGACTCTTGGGAGGGGCCCCTGGGGGGCCGACCTAGGGTTAGGGTTAGCCCCCAGGAGGCCGGCAGGCCCTATCTGCCCGCTGTGCGGCGAGTAGAAGGGCTAGCCGAGGTGAGGGCGCTGGGGAGTGGGAGCGTGGGCACCAGCGTTTTGGTGCGGGGAGCCTTTAAAGGTCACCATGGGCTCAGAAGTCCCTGCCCCTTCTCACTCCCTGAATGAACAGCGGCGCCCCTAGCGGCCCAGGTGGCTATAGTGGGTCAGGGTTTGTCTGGCTCTGGGGCTCTGAGTCACCAATCCCCAGCGTTGCAGAGCCAGGCCCCTTGGGATGTGCCCCACGGGGCCGACCTAGGGTTTTGGTTAGCCCCCAGGAGCCTGGCAGGCCCTATCCACCGGCTCTGAATCAAGCGGAGGGGCGGGCCGAGGTGAGGGCGCTGAGAGCAGGAGCATGGGAGCCAACGTTTTTGCGCGCGGGGCCTTCGAAGGTCAGCGCGGGCTCGGAGGTCCCTGCCCGTTCTCCTGTCCTGATTGACCCGTGGTCCCCCAGCGGCTTGGGCGGCTGAAGGGCAGCAGGGTGAGTCCGGCACTTGGGCACGGGGTCCCCATCCCCCGCGTTGGGACGCCAGTCCCCTGGGGAAGGGCCCCTTGGGGGCCGACCTATGGTTAGGGTTAGCCCCCAGGAGCCACGCAGGCCCGATACACCACCTGTGCATCGAGAGGACAGTTGGGCCGAAGTGAGGGTGCTGGTGAACATGAGCCTGGGCCCAAGCGTTTTGGTTCGGGGCGCCTTCGAATGTCGGCGGGGGGTCAGAGGGCCCTGGCTGTTCTCCCACCCTTGAATGAATGGCGGCGCCCCTAGCGGCCCGTGTGAGGCGGGTCGCCAGGGTGCATCCGGCACTGGGTCTTGGGGGTCCCCAATCCCCGGCGTTGCGATGCCGGGCCCCTTGGGGAGGGCCCCTCGGGGGCCGACCTATGGTTAGGGTTAGCTCCCAGGAGGCCGGCAGGCCCTGGGCCTTCGAATGTTGCCATGGCTCGAAGGGCCCTGCCCGTTCTCCTGCCCTGAATAACCAGCGGCGCCCTTAGCAGCTCCGTTGGCGGTGGGGCGGCGGGGGGGAGTCCCGCGCTGCGGCTCGGGGATCCCCAGTCCCCAGCGTTGCGGGGCCAGGCCCCTTGGGAGGGGCTCATAAGGGGCCGACCTAGGTTTAGAGTTAGCACCCAGGAGGCGGCAGGCCCAATCCTCTGGCTGGTCGGCGAGAGGTGCGCGGGCCGAGGTAAAGGCTCTGGCGAGCGGGAGCCTGGGCCCCTGCATTTTGGCGGGAGGCTTCAAATGTTTCTGGTTTCTCCTAGGCCCTGTCCGCTCTCCCGCCCTGAATGACCGGCGGCGCCCCTAGCGGCCCGGGTGGGGACAGTGCGGCAGGGTGAGTCTGGCTCTGGGGCTCTGAGTCACCAATCCCCAGCGTGGCAGAGCCAGGCCCCTTGGGATGTGCCCCACGGGGCCGACCTAGGGTTATGGTTAACCCCAGAAGCTTGGCAGGCCCTATCCACCGGCTCTGAATCAAGCGGAGGGGCGGGCCGAGGTGAGGGCACTGGGAGCAGGAGCATGGGAGCCAACGTTTTTGCGCGGGGGGCCTTTGAAGGTCCCTGCCCGTTCTCCTGTCCTGATTGACCGGTGGTCCCCTAGTGGCTTGGGTGGCTGAAGGGCAGCAGGGTGAGTCCAGCACTTTGACACGGGGTCCCCATCCCCAGCGTTGCGTCGCCAGGACCCTTGGGAAGGGCCCCTCGGGGGCTGACCTATGGTTAGGGTTAGCCCCCGGAGCCCCGCAGGCCCGATACACCACCTGTGCATCGAGCGGAGAGTTGGGCCGAGGTGAGGGTGCTGGTGAACGTGAGCCAGGGCCCAAGGGTTTTGGTTCGGGGCGCCTTCGAAGGTCGGCGGGGGTTCGGAGGGCCGTGCCAGTTCTCCCACGCTGAATGAACGGCGGCGCCCCTAGCGGCCAGGGTGGGGAGGGGCGATACGGCGCATCCGGTGCTGGGGCTTGGGGGTCCCCAATCCCCGGCGATGCGGCGCCAGGCCCCTTGGGAGAGGCCCCTCGGGGGCAACCTAGGGTTAGGTTTAGCCCCAGGAGGCCAGCAGGCCCTATTCGCCAGCTGTGTGGAGAGTGGAGTGGCGGACGGAGGTGAGGGCGCTGGTGAGTGCGAGGGTGGGTCTGCCGTTTTTGCGCGGGGGGGCCTTCGAAGGTCTCCGTGTCTTGGAGGGCCCTGCCTGTTCTCCCGCCCTGAATGATAGGCAACACCCCAGGCCCCCGGGTGGCGGCTGGGCGGCAGGGTGAGTCAGGTGTTGAGGTTCGGGGTCCCCAATCCCCGGCGTTGCTGCGCCAAGCCCCTTGGGAGTGGACCCTTGGGGATCGATCTAGGCTCATGGTTAGCCCCCAGGAGGCCGGTGGACCCGATCAGCGGCTGTGCGGCACGCTGAGGGTTGCGACGAGGTGAGGGCACTGGCGAGACTGAGCATGAGCCCAAGCTTTTTAGTGCGGGGGGCCTTCGAAGGTCGGTGGGTGCTCGGAAGGACCTGCCCTTTCTCCCACCCTGAATGAATGGCTGCACCCATAGCTCCACGTGTGGGGCATGGCGGCAAGGTGCATCCAGCGCTGGGGCTTGGGGGTTCCCAATCCCTGGCGTTGCGGCGCCAGGCCCCTTAGGAAAGGACCCTCAGGGGCCATCCTAGGGTTAGGATTAGAGCCCAAGAGGCCGGCAGGCCCGATCTGCCAGCTGTGCGAGGAGTGGAGATGTGGGCCCAGTTGAGGCCAATGGCAAGCAGGAGCATGGTCCCCAGCGTTTTGGCGTCCTGGGCCTTCGAATGTTGCCATGGGTCGGAGGGCCCTGCCCGATCTCCTGCCCTGATTGACCGGCGGGGCCTCTAGCGGCTCGGGTTGCTGAGGGGCAGCAGGGTGAGTCCGGCACATGGGCTCGGGGTCCCCATCCCCAGCATTGTGACACCAGGCCCCTTGGGAAGGGCCCCTCGGGGGCCAACCTATGGTTAGGGTTAGCCTCCAGGAGCCCCGCAGGCCCGATACACCACCTGCGCGTCGAGGGGAGAGTTGGGCCGAGGTGAGGGTGCTGGTGAACATGAGCCTGGGCCCAAGCGTTTTGGTTCGGTGCGCCTTCGAATGTCGGTAGGGGTTCGGAGGGCCCTCCAGTTCTCCCACCCTGAATGAATGGCGGCGCCCCTAGGGGCCCGTGTGGGGCGGGGGCGGCAGCGTGCATCAGGCGCTGGGGCCTGGGGGTCCCCAATCCCTGGCGTTGCGGCTCCAGGCCCCTTAGGAAGGGAGCTTCAGGGGCTGTCCTAGGGTTAGGGTTAGCACCCAGGAGGCTGGCAGGCCCAAGTCGCCGGCTGTGCGAGGAGCGGAGGTGCGGGCCAGGTTGAGGGCGATGCCCAGCAGGAGCGTGGTCCCCAGCATTTTGGCTCCCTGGGCCTTCAAATGTTGCGATGGCTCGGAGGGCCCTGCCCTTTCTCCTGCCCTGAATAACCAGCGACGCCCCTAGCGGCTCCGTTGGCAGTGGGGCAGCGGGGTGAGTCCCGCGCTGCGGCTCGGGGATCCCCAATCCCCAGCGTTGCGGGGCCAGGCCCCTTGGGAGGGGCTCCTCGCGGGCCGACCTAGGGTTAGAGTTAGCACCCAGGAGGCCGGCAGGCCCAATCCTCTGGCTGGGCGGCGAGAGGTGGGTGGGCGGAGGTAAAGGCGCTGGCGAAGGGGAGCCTGGGCCCCTGCATTTTGGCACGGGAGGCTTCAAATGTCTCTGGTTTCTCCAGGGCCCTGTCCCTTCTCCCGCCCTGAATGACTGGCGGCGCCCCTAGCGGCCTGGGTGGCGGGGTTGTGGCAGGGTGGGTCTGGCTCTGGGGCTTGGGGTCCCCGATCCCTGGTGTAGCGGCAGGAGGACTCTTGGGAGGGGCCCCTGGGGGGCCGACCTAGGGTTAGGGTTAGCCCCCAGGAGGCCGGCAGGCCCTATCTGCCCGCTGTGCGGCGAGTAGAAGGGCTAGCCGAGGTGAGGGCGCTGGGGAGTGGGAGCGTGGGCACCAGCGTTTTGGTGCGGGGAGCCTTTAAAGGTCACCATGGGCTCAGAAGTCCCTGCCCCTTCTCACTCCCTGAATGAACAGCGGCGCCCCTAGCGGCCCAGGTGGCTATAGTGGGTCAGGGTTTGTCTGGCTCTGGGGCTCTGAGTCACCAATCCCCAGCGTTGCAGAGCCAGGCCCCTTGGGATGTGCCCCACGGGGCCGACCTAGGGTTTTGGTTAGCCCCCAGGAGCCTGGCAGGCCCTATCCACCGGCTCTGAATCAAGCGGAGGGGCGGGCCGAGGTGAGGGCGCTGAGAGCAGGAGCATGGGAGCCAACGTTTTTGCGCGCGGGGCCTTCGAAGGTCAGCGCGGGCTCGGAGGTCCCTGCCCGTTCTCCTGTCCTGATTGACCCGTGGTCCCCCAGCGGCTTGGGCGGCTGAAGGGCAGCAGGGTGAGTCCGGCACTTGGGCACGGGGTCCCCATCCCCCGCGTTGGGACGCCAGTCCCCTGGGGAAGGGCCCCTTGGGGGCCGACCTATGGTTAGGGTTAGCCCCCAGGAGCCACGCAGGCCCGATACACCACCTGTGCATCGAGAGGACAGTTGGGCCGAAGTGAGGGTGCTGGTGAACATGAGCCTGGGCCCAAGCGTTTTGGTTCGGGGCGCCTTCGAATGTCGGCGGGGGGTCAGAGGGCCCTGGCTGTTCTCCCACCCTGAATGAATGGCGGCGCCCCTAGCGGCCCGTGTGAGGCGGGTCGCCAGGGTGCATCCGGCACTGGGTCTTGGGGGTCCCCAATCCCCGGCGTTGCGATGCCGGGCCCCTTGGGGAGGGCCCCTCGGGGGCCGACCTATGGTTAGGGTTAGCTCCCAGGAGGCCGGCAGGCCCTGGGCCTTCGAATGTTGCCATGGCTCGAAGGGCCCTGCCCGTTCTCCTGCCCTGAATAACCAGCGGCGCCCTTAGCAGCTCCGTTGGCGGTGGGGCGGCGGGGGGGAGTCCCGCGCTGCGGCTCGGGGATCCCCAGTCCCCAGCGTTGCGGGGCCAGGCCCCTTGGGAGGGGCTCATAAGGGGCCGACCTAGGTTTAGAGTTAGCACCCAGGAGGCGGCAGGCCCAATCCTCTGGCTGGTCGGCGAGAGGTGCGCGGGCCGAGGTAAAGGCTCTGGCGAGCGGGAGCCTGGGCCCCTGCATTTTGGCGGGAGGCTTCAAATGTTTCTGGTTTCTCCTAGGCCCTGTCCGCTCTCCCGCCCTGAATGACCGGCGGCGCCCCTAGCGGCCCGGGTGGGGACAGTGCGGCAGGGTGAGTCTGGCTCTGGGGCTCTGAGTCACCAATCCCCAGCGTGGCAGAGCCAGGCCCCTTGGGATGTGCCCCACGGGGCCGACCTAGGGTTATGGTTAACCCCAGAAGCTTGGCAGGCCCTATCCACCGGCTCTGAATCAAGCGGAGGGGCGGGGCCGAGGTGAGGGCACTGGGAGCAGGAGCATGGGAGCCAACGTTTTTGCGCGGGGGGCCTTTGAAGGTCCCTGCCCGTTCTCCTGTCCTGATTGACCGGTGGTCCCCTAGTGGCTTGGGTGGCTGAAGGGCAGCAGGGTGAGTCCAGCACTTTGACACGGGGTCCCCATCCCCAGCGTTGCGTCGCCAGGACCCTTGGGAAGGGCCCCTCGGGGGCTGACCTATGGTTAGGGTTAGCCCCCGGAGCCCCGCAGGCCCGATACACCACCTGTGCATCGAGCGGAGAGTTGGGCCGAGGTGAGGGTGCTGGTGAACGTGAGCCAGGGCCCAAGGGTTTTGGTTCGGGGCGCCTTCGAAGGTCGGCGGGGGTTCGGAGGGCCGTGCCAGTTCTCCCACGCTGAATGAACGGCGGCGCCCCTAGCGGCCAGGGTGGGGAGGGGCGATACGGCGCATCCGGTGCTGGGGCTTGGGGGTCCCCAATCCCCGGCGATGCGGCGCCAGGCCCCTTGGGAGAGGCCCCTCGGGGGCAACCTAGGGTTAGGTTTAGCCCCCAGGAGGCCAGCAGGCCCTATTCGCCAGCTGTGTGGAGAGTGGAGTGGCGGACGGAGGTGAGGGCGCTGGTGAGTGCGAGGGTGGGTCTGCCGTTTTTGCGCGGGGGGGCCTTCGAAGGTCTCCGTGTCTTGGAGGGCCCTGCCTGTTCTCCCGCCCTGAATGATAGGCAACACCCCAGGCCCCCGGGTGGCGGCTGGGCGGCAGGGTGAGTCAGGTGTTGAGGTTCGGGGTCCCCAATCCCCGGCGTTGCTGCGCCAAGCCCCTTGGGAGTGGACCCTTGGGGATCGATCTAGGCTCATGGTTAGCCCCCAGGAGGCCGGTGGACCCGATCAGCGGCTGTGCGGCACGCTGAGGGTTGCGACGAGGTGAGGGCACTGGCGAGACTGAGCATGAGCCCAAGCTTTTTAGTGCGGGGGGCCTTCGAAGGTCGGTGGGTGCTCGGAAGGACCTGCCCTTTCTCCCACCCTGAATGAATGGCTGCACCCATAGCTCCACGTGTGGGGCATGGCGGCAAGGTGCATCCAGCGCTGGGGCTTGGGGGTTCCCAATCCCTGGCGTTGCGGCGCCAGGCCCCTTAGGAAAGGACCCTCAGGGGCCATCCTAGGGTTAGGATTAGAGCCCAAGAGGCCGGCAGGCCCGATCTGCCAGCTGTGCGAGGAGTGGAGATGTGGGCCCAGTTGAGGCCAATGGCAAGCAGGAGCATGGTCCCCAGCGTTTTGGCGTCCTGGGCCTTCGAATGTTGCCATGGGTCGGAGGGCCCTGCCCGATCTCCTGCCCTGATTGACCGGCGGGGCCTCTAGCGGCTCGGGTTGCTGAGGGGCAGCAGGGTGAGTCCGGCACATGGGCTCGGGGTCCCCATCCCCAGCATTGTGACACCAGGCCCCTTGGGAAGGGCCCCTCGGGGGCCAACCTATGGTTAGGGTTAGCCTCCAGGAGCCCCGCAGGCCCGATACACCACCTGCGCGTCGAGGGGAGAGTTGGGCCGAGGTGAGGGTGCTGGTGAACATGAGCCTGGGCCCAAGCGTTTTGGTTCGGTGCGCCTTCGAATGTCGGTAGGGGTTCGGAGGGCCCTCCAGTTCTCCCACCCTGAATGAATGGCGGCGCCCCTAGGGGCCCGTGTGGGGCGGGGCGGCAGCGTGCATCAGGCGCTGGGGCCTGGGGGTCCCCAATCCCTGGCGTTGCGGCTCCAGGCCCCTTAGGAAGGGAGCTTCAGGGGCTGTCCTAGGGTTAGGGTTAGCACCGAGGAGGCTGGCAGGCCCAAGTCGCCGGCTGTGCGAGGAGCGGAGGTGCGGGCCAGGTTGAGGGCGATGCCCAGCAGGAGCGTGGTCCCCAGCATTTTGGCTCCCTGGGCCTTCAAATGTTGCGATGGCTCGGAGGGCCCTGCCCTTTCTCCTGCCCTGAATAACCAGCGACGCCCCTAGCGGCTCCATTAGCAGTGGGGCAGCGGGGTGAGTCCCGCGCTGCGGCTTGGGGATCCCCAATCCCCAGCGTTGCGGGGCCAGGCCCCTTGGGAGGGGCTCCTCGTGGGCCGACCTAGGGTTAGAGTTAGCACCCAGGAGGCCGGCAGGCCCAATCCTCTGGCTGGGCGGCGAGAGGTGGGTGGGCGGAGATAAAGGCGCTGGCGAAGGGGAGCCTGGGCCCCTGCATTTTGGCACGGGAGGCTTCAAATGTCTCTGGTTTCTCCAGGGCCCTGTCCCTTCTCCCGCCCTGAATGACTGGCGGCGCCCCTAGCGGCCTGGGTGGCGGGGTTGTGGCAGGGTGGGTCTGGCTCTGGGGCTTGGGGTCCCCGATCCCTGGTGTAGCGGCAGGAGGACTCTTGGGAGGGGCCCCTGGGGGGCCGACCTAGGGTTAGGGTTAGCCCCCAGGAGGCCGGCAGGCCCTATCTGCCCGCTGTGCGGCGAGTAGAAGGGCTAGCCGAGGTGAGGGCGCTGGGGAGTGGGAGCGTGGGCACCAGCGTTTTGGTGCGGGGAGCCTTTAAAGGTCACCATGGGCTCAGAAGTCCCTGCCCCTTCTCACTCCCTGAATGAACAGCGGCGCCCCTAGCGGCCCAGGTGGCTATAGTGGGTCAGGGTTTGTCTGGCTCTGGGGCTCTGAGTCACCAATCCCCAGCGTTGCAGAGCCAGGCCCCTTGGGATGTGCCCCACGGGGCCGACCTAGGGTTTTGGTTAGCCCCCAGGAGCCTGGCAGGCCCTATCCACCGGCTCTGAATCAAGCGGAGGGGCGGGCCGAGGTGAGGGCGCTGAGAGCAGGAGCATGGGAGCCAACGTTTTTGCGCGCGGGGCCTTCGAAGGTCAGCGCGGGCTCGGAGGTCCCTGCCCGTTCTCCTGTCCTGATTGACCCGTGGTCCCCCAGCGGCTTGGGCGGCTGAAGGGCAGCAGGGTGAGTCCGGCACTTGGGCACGGGGTCCCCATCCCCCGCGTTGGGACGCCAGTCCCCTGGGGAAGGGCCCCTTGGGGGCCGACCTATGGTTAGGGTTAGCCCCCAGGAGCCACGCAGGCCCGATACACCACCTGTGCATCGAGAGGACAGTTGGGCCGAAGTGAGGGTGCTGGTGAACATGAGCCTGGGCCCAAGCGTTTTGGTTCGGGGCGCCTTCGAATGTCGGCGGGGGGTCAGAGGGCCCTGGCTGTTCTCCCACCCTGAATGAATGGCGGCGCCCCTAGCGGCCCGTGTGAGGCGGGTCGCCAGGGTGCATCCGGCACTGGGTCTTGGGGGTCCCCAATCCCCGGCGTTGCGATGCCGGGCCCCTTGGGGAGGGCCCCTCGGGGGCCGACCTATGGTTAGGGTTAGCTCCCAGGAGGCCGGCAGGCCCTGGGCCTTCGAATGTTGCCATGGCTCGAAGGGCCCTGCCCGTTCTCCTGCCCTGAATAACCAGCGGCGCCCTTAGCAGCTCCGTTGGCGGTGGGGCGGCGGGGGGGAGTCCCGCGCTGCGGCTCGGGGATCCCCAGTCCCCAGCGTTGCGGGGCCAGGCCCCTTGGGAGGGGCTCATAAGGGGCCGACCTAGGTTTAGAGTTAGCACCCAGGAGGCGGCAGGCCCAATCCTCTGGCTGGTCGGCGAGAGGTGCGCGGGCCGAGGTAAAGGCTCTGGCGAGCGGGAGCCTGGGCCCCTGCATTTTGGCGGGAGGCTTCAAATGTTTCTGGTTTCTCCTAGGCCCTGTCCGCTCTCCCGCCCTGAATGACCGGCGGCGCCCCGAGCGGCCCGGGTGGGGACAGTGCGGCAGGGTGAGTCTGGCTCTGGGGCTCTGAGTCACCAATCCCCAGCGTGGCAGAGCCAGGCCCCTTGGGATGTGCCCCACGGGGCCGACCTAGGGTTATGGTTAACCCCAGAAGCTTGGCAGGCCCTATCCACCGGCTCTGAATCAAGCGGAGGGGCGGGCCGAGGTGAGGGCACTGGGAGCAGGAGCATGGGAGCCAACGTTTTTGCGCGGGGGGCCTTTGAAGGTCCCTGCCCGTTCTCCTGTCCTGATTGACCGGTGGTCCCCTAGTGGCTTGGGTGGCTGAAGGGCAGCAGGGTGAGTCCAGCACTTTGACACGGGGTCCCCATCCCCAGCGTTGCGTCGCCAGGACCCTTGGGAAGGGCCCCTCGGGGGCTGACCTATGGTTAGGGTTAGCCCCCGGAGCCCCGCAGGCCCGATACACCACCTGTGCATCGAGCGGAGAGTTGGGCCGAGGTGAGGGTGCTGGTGAACGTGAGCCAGGGCCCAAGGGTTTTGGTTCGGGGCGCCTTCGAAGGTCGGCGGGGGTTCGGAGGGCCGTGCCAGTTCTCCCACGCTGAATGAACGGCGGCGCCCCTAGCGGCCAGGGTGGGGAGGGGCGATACGGCGCATCCGGTGCTGGGGCTTGGGGGTCCCCAATCCCCGGCGATGCAGCGCCAGGCCCCTTGGGAGAGGCCCCTCGGGGGCAACCTAGGGTTAGGTTTAGCCCCCAGGAGGCCAGCAGGCCCTATTCGCCAGCTGTGTGGAGAGTGGAGTGGCGGACGGAGGTGAGGGCGCTGGTGAGTGCGAGGGTGGGTCTGCCGTTTTTGCGCGGGGGGGCCTTCGAAGGTCTCCGTGTCTTGGAGGGCCCTGCCTGTTCTCCCGCCCTGAATGATAGGCAACACCCCAGGCCCCCGGGTGGCGGCTGGGCGGCAGGGTGAGTCAGGTGTTGAGGTTCGGGGTCCCCAATCCCCAGCGTTGCTGCGCCAAGCCCCTTGGGAGTGGACCCTTGGGGATCGATCTAGGCTCATGGTTAGCCCCCAGGAGGCCGGTGGACCCGATCAGCGGCTGTGCGGCACGCTGAGGGTTGCGACGAGGTGAGGGCACTGGCGAGACTGAGCATGAGCCCAAGCTTTTTAGTGCGGGGGGCCTTCGAAGGTCGGTGGGTGCTCGGAAGGACCTGCCCTTTCTCCCACCCTGAATGAATGGCTGCACCCATAGCTCCACGTGTGGGGCATGGCGGCAAGGTGCATCCAGCGCTGGGGCTTGGGGGTTCCCAATCCCTGGCGTTGCGGCGCCAGGCCCCTTAGGAAAGGACCCTCAGGGGCCATCCTAGGGTTAGGATTAGAGCCCAAGAGGCCGGCAGGCCCGATCTGCCAGCTGTGCGAGGAGTGGAGATGTGGGCCCAGTTGAGGCCAATGGCAAGCAGGAGCATGGTCCCCAGCGTTTTGGCGTCCTGGGCCTTCGAATGTTGCCATGGGTCGGAGGGCCCTGCCCGATCTCCTGCCCTGATTGACCGGCGGGGCCTCTAGCGGCTCGGGTTGCTGAGGGGCAGCAGGGTGAGTCCGGCACATGGGCTCGGGGTCCCCATCCCCAGCATTGTGACACCAGGCCCCTTGGGAAGGGCCCCTCGGGGGCCAACCTATGGTTAGGGTTAGCCTCCAGGAGCCCCGCAGGCCCGATACACCACCTGCGCGTCGAGGGGAGAGTTGGGCCGAGGTGAGGGTGCTGGTGAACATGAGCCTGGGCCCAAGCGTTTTGGTTCGGTGCGCCTTCGAATGTCGGTAGGGGTTCGGAGGGCCCTCCAGTTCTCCCACCCTGAATGAATGGCGGCGCCCCTAGGGGCCCGTGTGGGGCGGGGCGGCAGCGTGCATCAGGCGCTGGGGCCTGGGGGTCCCCAATCCCTGGCGTTGCGGCTCCAGGCCCCTTAGGAAGGGAGCTTCAGGGGCTGTCCTAGGGTTAGGGTTAGCACCCAGGAGGCTGGCAGGCCCAAGTCGCCGGCTGTGCGAGGAGCGGAGGTGCGGGCCAGGTTGAGGGCGATGCCCAGCAGGAGCGTGGTCCCCAGCATTTTGGCTCCCTGGGCCTTCAAATGTTGCGATGGCTCGGAGGGCCCTGCCCTTTCTCCTGCCCTGAATAACCAGCGACGCCCCTAGCGGCTCCGTTGGCAGTGGGGCAGCGGGGTGAGTCCCGTGCTGCGGCTCGGGGATCCCCAATCCCCAGCGTTGCGGGGCCAGGCCCCTTGGGAGGGGCTCCTCGTGGGCCGACCTAGGGTTAGAGTTAGCACCCAGGAGGCCGGCAGGCCCAATCCTCTGGCTGGGCGGCGAGAGGTGGGTGGGCGGAGGTAAAGGCGCTGGCGAAGGGGAGCCTGGGCCCCTGCATTTTGGCACGGGAGGCTTCAAATGTCTCTGGTTTCTCCAGGGCCCTGTCCCTTCTCCCGCCCTGAATGACTGGCGGCGCCCCTAGCGGCCTGGGTGGCGGGGTTGTGGCAGGGTGGGTCTGGCTCTGGGGCTTGGGGTCCCCGATCCCTGGTGTAGCGGCAGGAGGACTCTTGGGAGGGGCCCCTGGGGGGCCGACCTAGGGTTAGGGTTAGCCCCCAGGAGGCCGGCAGGCCCTATCTGCCCGCTGTGCGGCGAGTAGAAGGGCTAGCCGAGGTGAGGGCGCTGGGGAGTGGGAGCGTGGGCACCAGCGTTTTGGTGCGGGGAGCCTTTAAAGGTCACCATGGGCTCAGAAGTCCCTGCCCCTTCTCACTCCCTGAATGAACAGCGGCGCCCCTAGCGGCCCAGGTGGCTATAGTGGGTCAGGGTTTGTCTGGCTCTGGGGCTCTGAGTCACCAATCCCCAGCATTGCAGAGCCAGGCCCCTTGGGATGTGCCCCACGGGGCCGACCTAGGGTTTTGGTTAGCCCCCAGGAGCCTGGCAGGCCCTATCCACCGGCTCTGAATCAAGCGGAGGGGCGGGCCGAGGTGAGGGCGCTGAGAGCAGGAGCATGGGAGCCAACGTTTTTGCGCGCGGGGCCTTCGAAGGTCAGCGCGGGCTCGGAGGTCCCTGCCCGTTCTCCTGTCCTGATTGACCCGTGGTCCCCTAGCGGCTTGGGCGGCTGAAGGGCAGCAGGGTGAGTCCGGCACTTGGGCACGGGGTCCCCATCCCCCGCGTTGGGACGCCAGTCCCCTGGGGAAGTGCCCCTTGGGGGCCGACCTATGGTTAGGGTTAGCCCCCAGGAGCCACGCAGGCCCGATACACCACCTGTGCATCGAGAGGACAGTTGGGCCGAAGTGAGGGTGCTGGTGAACATGAGCCTGGGCCCAAGCATTTTGGTTCGGGGCGCCTTCGAATGTCGGCGGGGGGTCAGAGGGCCCTGGCTGTTCTCCCACCCTGAATGAATGGCGGCGCCCGTAGCGGCCCGTGTGGGGCGGGGCGGCAGCGTGCATCAGGCGCTGGGGCCTGGGGGTCCCCAATCCCCAGCGTTGCGATGCCGGGCCCCTTGGGGAGGGCCCCTCGGGTGCCGACCTATGGTTAGGGTTAGCGCCCAGGAGGCCGGCAGGCCCGAGTCGCCGGCTGTGCAAGGAGCGGAGGTGTGGGCCGAGTTGAGGGTGCTGGTGAACATGAGCCTGTGCCCAAGCGTTTTGATTCGGGGCGCCTTCGAAAGTAGGTAGGGGCTCGGAGGGCCCTACCCATTCTCCCGCCCTGAATGACCGGCGGCGCCCCTAGCGGCTTGGGTGGCGGCAGGGCGGCACGGTGAGTCCTGCGCTGGGGCTCAGGGGTCCACAATCCATGGTGTTGCGGTGCCAGGACCCTTGGGAGGGGCCCTCGGGGGTCGATCTAGGTTTACGGTTAGCCCCCAGGAAGCCGGTGGACCCAATCAGCGGCTCTGCAGCACGCGGAGGGTTGGGCCGAGGTGTGGGCGCTGGCGAGACTGAGCATGAGCCCACGTGTTTTAGCGCGGGTGGTCTTCGAAGGTCGGTGGGGGCTTGGAAGGACCTGCCCGTTCTCTCGCTCTGAATGACCGGTGGGGCCCCTAGAGGCTCCGGGGCCTGAAGGGCAGCAGGTTGAGACCGGCACATGGGTTGGGGTCCCCATTCCCGGCGTTGTGGCGCCAGGCCATTTGGGAAGGGTCCCTCCGTGGCCGACCTACAGTTAGGGTTAGCCCTCAGTAGGTCAGCAGGCCCGATACACCGCCTGTGCATCGAGGGGAGAGTTGAGCGAGGTGAGGGTGCTGGTGAACATGAGCCTGGGCCCAAGAGTTTTGGTTCAGGGCGCCTTCGAAGGTCTTTGGGCATTCGAAGGGCCCTGCCCCTTCTCCCACCCTGAATGAATGGCAGCGCCCCCAGCGGCAAGTGTGGGGCGGGGCGGCAGGGTGCATCCAACGCTGGGGCTTGGGGGTTCCCAATACCTGGCGTTGCGGCACCAGGCCCCTTAGGAAAGGACCCTCAGGGGCCTTCCTAGGGTTAGGATTAGCGCCCAGGAGGCCGGCAGGCCCGATCCGCCAGCTGTGCGAGGAGTGGAGATGCGGGCCCAGTTGAGGCCAATGGCAAGCGGGAGCATGGTCCCCAGCATTTTGGCGTCCTGGGCCTTCGAATGTTGCCATGGGTTGGAGGGCCCTGACCTTTCTCCTGCCCTGAATAACCAGCGACGCCCCTAGCGGCTCCGTTGGCAGTGGGGCAGCGGGGTGAGTCCCGCGCTGCAGCTCGGGGATCCCCAATCCCCAGCGTTGCGGGGCCAGGCCCCTTGGGAGGGGCTCCTCGTGGGCCGACCTAGGGTTAGAGTTAGCCCCCAGGAGGCCAGCAGGCCGATCCTCTGGCTGGGCGGCGAGAGGTTGGCGGGCCGAGGTAAGGGCGCTGGGGAGTGGGATTGTGGGCCCCTGCATTTTGGCACAGGAGTCTTCAAATGTCGCCAGTTTCTCCAGGGCCCTGTCAGTTCTCCTGCCCTGAATGACCAGCGGCGCCCCTAGCGGCCTGGGTGGCAGCGTTGTGGGAGGGTGAGTCTGGCTCTGGGGTTTGTGGTCCCAGATCCCAGGCGTAGTGGCACCAGGACCCTTGGGAGGAGCCCCTGGGGGGCCGACCTAGGGTTAGGGTTAGCCCCAAGGAGACCGTCAGGCCTAATCCGCACGCTGTGCGGCGAGCAGAGGTGTGGGCCGAGGTGAGGGCACTGGGGAGCCGGAGCATGGGCACCAGCGTTTTGGCGCGGGGAGCCTTTGAAGGTCACCGGTGGCTTGGAAGGCCCTGCCCTTCTCTTGCCCTCTATGAACAGTGGCGCCCCTAGCGGCCAGGGTGCGGACAGTGGAGCAGGGTGAGTCTGGCTCTGGGGCTCTGAGTCACCAATCCCCAGCATTGCAGAGCCAGGACGCTTGGGATGTCCCCACAGGGCCCACCTAGGGTTTTGGTTAGCTGCCAGGAGCCTGGCAGGCCCTATCCACCGGCTCTGAAGCAAGCGGAGGGGCGGGCCGAGGTGAGGGCACTGGGGAGCAGGATCCTGGGAACCAACGTTTTTGCGCGGGGAGCCTTCAAAGGTCAGCGTGGGCTCAGAGGGCCCTGCCTGATCTCCTGCCCTGATTGACCGGCAGGGCCTCTAGCGGCCGGTGGCTGAAGTGCAGCAGGGTGAGTCCGGAACATGGGCTCGGGGTCCCCATCCCCAGTGTTGCGACACCAGGCCCCTTGGGAAGGGCCCCTCGGGGGCCGACCTATGGTTAGGGTTAGCCTCCAGGAGCCCCGCAGGCCCGATACACCACCTGTGCGTCGAGGGGAGAGTTGGGCCGAGGTGAGGGTGCTGGTGAACATGAGCCTGGGCCCAAGCGTTTTGGTTCGGTGCGCCTTCGAATGTCGGTAGGGGTTCGGAGGGCCCTCCAGTTCTCCCTCCCTGAATGAATGGCGGCGCCCCTAGTGGCCTGTGTGCGGCGGGGCGGCAGCGTGCATCCAGTGCTGGGGCATGGGGGTCCCCAATCCCCGGTGTTGCGGCTCCAGGCCCCTCAGGAAGGGAGCTTCATTGGCTCTCCTATGGTTAGGGTTAGCACCCAGGAGGCTGGCAGGCCCGAGTCGCCGGCTGTGCGAGGAGTGGAGGTGCGGGCCAGGTTGAGTGCGATGCCCAGCAGGAGCGTGGTCCCCAGCATTTTGGGTCCCTGGGCCTTCGAATGTTGCCATGGCTCGGAGGGCCCTGCCCTTTCTCCTGCCCTGAATAACCAGCGATCCCCCTAGCGGCTCCGTTGGCAGTGGGGCGGCAGGGTGAGTCCCGCGCTGTGGCTCGGGGATCCCCAATCCCCAGCGTTGCGGGGCCAGGCCCCTTGGGAGGGGCTGCTCGTGGGCCGACCTATGGTTAGAGTTAACACCCAGAAGGCCGGCAGCCCCAATCCTTTGGCTGGGCGGCGAGAGGTGGGTGGGCGGAAGTAAAGGCACTGGTGAGCGGGAGCCTGGGCCCCTGCATTTTGGAGAGGGAGGCTTCAAATGATTCTGGTTTCTCCAGGACCCTGTCCCTTCTCCTGTCCTGAATGACTGGCGGCGCCCCTAGCAGCCTGGGTGGCGGAGTTGCGGCAGGGTGAGTCTGGCTGTAGGTCTTGGGGTCCCAGATCCCTGGCGTAGCGGCACCAGGACCCTTGGGAGGGGCCCCTGTGGGGATGACCTAGGGAAGTGTTAGCCCCCAGGAGGCCTGCAGGCCCTATCTGCCCGCTGTGCGGTGAGTAGTAGGGCGGGCTGAGGTGAGAGCGCTGGGGAGTGGGAGCGTGGGCACCAGCGTTTTGGTGCAGGGAGCCTTTGAAAGTCACCGTGGGCTCAGAGTCCCTGCCCCTTCTCTCTCCCTGAATGACCGGCGGCGTCCCTAGAGGCCCACGTGGTGATAGTGTGGCAGGGTGAGTCTGGCTCTGGGGCTCTGAGTCACCAATCCCTGGCTTTGGTCACCAGTCCCCTTGGGAGGGGCCGCTCTGGGGCCAACCTAGGGTTAGGGTTAGCCCCCAGGAGGCCAGCAGGCCCCATAAGCCAGCTGTGCAGCGAGCGGAGGGGCGGGCCATGGTTAGGGCACTGGCGAGCTGGAAGGTGGTACCCAAAGTTTTGGCGCCGGGGGCCCTGGAATGTCGCCGGGGACTCGGAGGGCCCTGCCCGTTCTCCCACCCTGAATGAGTGGCGGCTCCCCTAGCAACCTGAGTGGTGGCGGGGTGGCAGGTTGGGTCTGGCGCTGAGGCTCAGGGGTCCCCAATGCCAGGTTTTGCGGCACCAGGCCCCTTGGGAGGGGCTCCTTGGGGGCCGACCTAGGGTAAAGGTTAGCTCCTGGAGGCCGGCAGGCATGATCCACCATCTGGGGCGAATGGAGGCGCGGTCGAAGATCAGGGCGCTGGCGAGTAGGAGAGTGGACCCCAGCGTTTTGGCGCTGGGGGCCTTCGAAAGTCACCGGGGCAGGGAGGGACCTGCCCCTTCTCCTGCCCTGAATGATCGGCGGTACCATAGCGGCCCGGGTGTGGGCGGGGCGGAACGGTGAGTCCAGCGTTGCGACTCGGGGGTCCCCAATCCCTGGTGTTCCACGGCAGTCCCTTTGGGAGGGGCCCCTTGGGGGCCGACCTACGGTTAGGGTTAGCCCCCAGGAGGCCGGCAGGCTCGATCCACCGGCTCTGTGGCAAATGGAGGGGTGGGCCAAGGTGAGGTCGCTGGCGAACGAAAGCGTGGGCCCCATCATTTTGGCTCGGTGGGCCTTCGAATGTTGCAGGGGGCTCGGAGGGCCCTGCTCGTTCTCCCGCCATGAAGGACCGGCGACGCCCCTAGCTCCCCGGGTGGGAGAGGGTGGCAGGGTCAGTCTGGCACTGGTGCTTGGGTTTCTCCAATCCCCAGCGTTGCGGCGCCAGGCCCCTTGGGAGGGGCCCCTCGGGGACTGTCCTAGGGTTAGGTTAACCCCCAGGAGGCCAGCAGTCCCGATCCGCCGGCTGTGCAGTCAGCGGAGGGATTGACCATGGTAGGGCGCAGTCGAGCGGTAGCGTGGTACTCAGCGTTTTGGCGTGGGGGCCTTCTTATTTCACCAGAGGCTCGGAGGGCCCTGCCGGTTATCCCGCCCTGAATGCCCGGCGGCGCTCCTAGCGGCCTGCATGGTGGCGGGGCGGCAGCGTGCATCCGGCGCTGGGGCATCGGGGTCCCCAATCCCTGGCATTGCGGCACCAGGCCCCTTAGGAAGGGAGCTTCAGGGGCTGTCCTAGGGTTAGGGTTAGCGCCCAGGATGCCAGCAGACCCGAGTTCCCGGCTCTGTGAAGAGCAGAGGTGTGGGCCGAGTTGAGGGTGATGCAGAGCGGGAGAGTGGTCCCCAGCATTTTGGCACCCTGGGCCTTCGAATGTTGCCATGTCTCAAAGGGCCCTGCCTGTTCTCCTGCCCTGAATAACCAGCAGCATGCTTTGCGGCTCCGCTGGCGGTGGGGCGGCAGGGTGAGTCCCGCACTGCGGCTCAGGGATCCCCAATCCCCAGCGTTGTGGGGCCAGGCCCCTTGGGAGGGGCTCCTCATGGGCAGACCTAGGGTTAGAGTTAGCACCCAGGAGGCCAGCAGGCCCAATCCTCTGGCTGGGCGGCAAGAGGTGCACGGGCCAAGGTAAAGGCTCTGGCGAGCGGGAGTGTGGGCCCCTGCACTTTGGCATGGGAGGCTTCAAATGTAGCTGGTTTCTCCAGGGCCCCGTCTGTTCTCCTGCCCTGAGTGAGCAGTGGCGCCCCTAGCGGCCTGGGTGGGGACAGTGCGGCAGGGTGAGTCTGGCTCTGGGGCTCTGAGTCACCAATCCCCAGCATTGCAGAGCCAGGCCCCTTGGGTTGTGCCCCACGGGGCCGACCTAGGATTTCAGTTAGCCCCCAGGAGCCTGGCAGGCACTATCCACTGGCTCTGCAGCAAGTGGAGGGGCGGGCCGAGGTGAGGGCGCTGGCGAGCAGGAGGATGGGAGCCAATGTTTTTGCGCGGGGGGCCTTCGAAGGTCAGCGGGGGCTCCGAGGGCCCTGCCCATTCTCCCGCCCTGATTGACCAGTGGTCTCTAGCGGCTCGGGTGGCTGAAGGGCAGTAGGGTGAGTCCGGCACTTGGGCTCGGGGTCCCCATCCCCAGCGTTGTGACGCCAGGCCCCTGGGAAGTGCCCCTTGGGGGCCGAACTATGGTTAGGGTTAGCCCCAGGAGGCCGGCAGGCCCAATACACCACCGGGGCATCGCCAGAGAGTTAGGCTGAGGTGAGGGTGCTGGTGAACATGAGCCTGGGCACAAGCATTTTGGTTCTGGGCACCATCGAAGGTGGGCGGGGATTCAGAGGCCCCTGCCAGTTTTCCCACCCAGATTGAATGTTGGCGCCCCTAGCGGCCCGTGTGGGGCGGGGCGGCAGGGTGCACCGGCGCTGGGGCTAGTGGGTCGCCAATCCCTGGCATTGCACCGCAAGGCTCCTTAGGAAGGGACCCTCAGGGGCCGTCCTAGGGTTAGGGTTAGCGCCCAGGAGGCCGGCAGGCCCTATCCACCGGCTGTGTGAAGAGCGGAGGTGTGGGCCGAGTTGAGGGCAATGGCGAGCCGGAGCGTGGGCCCCAGCATTTTGGCTCCCTGGGCCTTCGAATGTTGCCATGTCTCAGAGGGCCCTGCCCATTCTCCTGCCCTGAATAACCAGTGGCGCCCCTAGCGGCTCCGTTGGCAGTGGGGCTGCAGGGTGAGTCCTGAGCTGCGGCTCGGGGATCCCCAATCCCCAGCATTGTGGGGCCAGGCCCCTTGGGAGGGGCTCCTCATGGGACGACCTAGGGTTAGAGTTGGCACCCAGGATGCCGGCAGGCCCAGTCCTCTGGCTGGGCGGCGAGAGGTGGGTGGGCCGAAGTAAAGGCGCTGGGGAGCGGGAGCCTGGGCCCCTGCATTTTGGCGTGGGAGGCTTCAAATGTCACCAGTTTCTCCAGGGCCCTGTCCTTTCTCCCGCCCTGAATGAGTGGCTGCGCCCCTAGTGGCCAGGGTGGCGGCGTTGTGGCAGGGTGAGTCTGATTCTGGGGCTTGGGGTCCCTGATCCCCGGCGTAGAGGCACCAGGATCCTTGGGAGGGACCCTGGGGGTCCGACCTACGGTTCGGGTTAGCCCACACAAGGCCGGCAGGCCCGATATGCCCTCTGTGCAGGGAGCAGAGGGATGGGCCGAGGTGAGGGGCCTGGGGAGCGGGAGCGTGGGCACCAGGGTTTTGGCGCGGGGAGCCTTCGAAGGTCGCCAGTGGCTCAGAGGACCCTGTCTGTTCTCGCACCCTGAATGACCGGCGGCGCCCCTAGTGTCCCGAGTGGCAGCAGGGAGGCAGGGTGAGTCTGGCGATGGGGCCTGTGGTCCTAGTCCCAGGCTTGGTGGCGCCAGTTCCCTTGGGAGGGGCCCCTGTGGGGCCTACCTAGCTTTAGGGTTACTCCAGGAGTCCAGGGGCCTGATCTGCTGGCTGTGCGTAGAGCGGAGGGGCAGGCCGATGTGAATGCGCTGGCGAGCGGGAGCGTGGGCCCAAGCGTTTTGGCGTGTGGGGCCTCCGAATGTCAATGGGGGCTCCGAGGCCCCTGCCCCTTCTCCCGCCCTGAATGAACGTTGGCGCTCCTAGCAGCCTGGGTGGCTGCGGGGCGGCAGGGTGAGTTCAGCGCTGGTGCTTGGGTGTCCCCAAGCAGGGGCATGGCGGCTCCAGGCCCCTTGGGAGAGGCCCCTCTGGGGCAGACCTAGGGTTAGTGTTAGCCCCCAGGAGGCCTGCAGGCCCCATCCGCTGGTTGTGCGGTGAGTGCAGGGGTGAGCCGAGGTGAGGTCCCTGGTGAGCTAGAGCGTGTGCCCAAGCGTATTAGCGTGGGGGGACTTCAAGGTCTCCAGGGGCTCGGAGGGCCCTGTCCATCCTCCCGTCCTGAAAGACCGACAGCGCCCATAGTGGCCCGGGTGGCGATGAGGAGGCACGGTGAGTCCGACGCTGGGTTTCGTGGGTCCTCAATCCCCAGCGTTGCGGTGCAAGGTCACTTAGGAGGGGCCCCTCGGGGGTCGACCTAGGTTTAGGGTTAGCACCCAGGATGCCAGCAGGCCTGATCCGCCCGCTGTGCGGCGAGTGGAAGGGCGGCCCGAGGTGAGGGCGCTTCGAGCGGGAGCGTGGGCCCAAGCATTTTGGCGTGGGGGGCCTTCGAAGGTCACCGAAGACTCGGAGGGCCCTGTCTCTTCTCCTGCCCTGAATGACGAGCGGTGCCCCAAGCAGCCCGGGTGGCGGTGGGGCAGCAGGGTGAGTCCAGCGCTGGGGCTCAGGGGTCCCCAACCCGGCGTTGCGGTCCCAGGCCCCTTGGGAGGGGCCCCTTGGCGGCCGACCTAGGGTTAGGGTTAGCCCCCTGGAGGCCGGGAGGCCCGATCCGCCAGCTGTGCGGGGAGCGGAGGGGCCGGCAGAGGTGAGGGCGCTGACTAGCGGGAGCGTGGGTGCAAGCGTTGTGGGGCAGGGGGCCTTCGAAGGTTGCCGGGGGCTCGGAGGGCCCTACCCATTCTCCCGCCCTGAAAGACCTGGGGCACACCTAGTGGCACGGTTGGCTGTGGGGCGGTAGGTTGAGTCCGACGCTGGGGCTCTGGTGGCCCCAATCCCTGGCGTTGTGGCTCCAGGACCCTTGGGAGGGGCCGCTCAGGGGCTGACCTAGGGTTATGGTTATCCCACAGGAGGCCAGCAGGCCCAATCCGCTGGATGTGCGACGATCAGAGGGGCGGGCTGAAGTGAGGGCGCTGCCTAGCGGCATTGTGGGTGCAAGCATTTTTATGCAGGGTGCCTTTGAAGGTCTCCCGGGCTCAGAGGGCCCTGCCCTTTCTCACGCCCTGAATGAACTGCGGCGACTCTAGCGGCCTGGGTGGTGGCGGGGCAGCAGGGGGAGTCAGGCGCTGGGGTTCGGGGGTTGCAGCGCCAGGCCACTTGGGATGGGCCCCTTGGTGGTCGACCTAGGGTTAGAGTTTGCCCCCAGGAGGCCGGCAGGCCCGATCCACGGGATCTACTATGAGCGGAGGGGCTGGCCGAGATGAGGGCACTGGCGAGCAGGAGCGTGGGCCCAACCGTTTTGGCGCGGGAGGCCTTTGTAGGTCGCCGGGGCTCAGAGGGCCCTACACGTTCTCCGGGCCTGAATGACCGGCGGCGACCCTAGCGGCCCGGCCGCCGGCAGAGCGGCAAGATTAGTCCGGTGCTGGGGTTCGGTGGTCCCCAATCCCCGCGTTGCCATGCCAGGCCCCTTGGGAGGGGCTCCTCGGGGGCCGACCTAGGGTTTGACTTAGCCTCCAGGAGTTGGGAAGGCCCGATCCACCCCCTGTCCGATGAGCGATGGGGCGGGCCGAGGTGAGGGCGCTGGCAAGCGGGAGCGTGGGCCCAAGCGTTTTGGCTTGGGGGGCCTTCGATGGTTGCCAGGGGCTCGGAGGGCCTTGCCCATTCTGCCGCCATGAATGACCGGCGACGCCCCTACCGGCCCGGGTGGCAGCGGGGCAGTAAGGTGAGTCCGGCGCTGGGGATCGGGGGTTCCCGATCCCCAGCGTTGTGGCGCCAGGCCCCTTGGGAAGGGCCACTAGTGGGCCGAACTACGGATAGGGATAGTCCCCAGGAGGCCGGCAGCCCCGATCCGCAGATCCCCCGGCTGTGAGTCTAGCGGAGGGGCGGGCCGAGGTGAGGGGGCTGGTGAGCGGGAGCATGGGCCCAAACGTTTTGGAGCGGGGGGCCTTCGAAAGTCGCCGGGGGCTCAGAGGGCCCTGCCCCTTCTCCTGCCCTAAATGACCGGCAGCTCCCCTAGGGGCCCGCGTGGGGGTGGAGCAGCAGGGTGAGTCAGGCGCTGGGCCTGGGAGTCCCCAATCCCAGGCATTAGGGCGCCAGTCCCCTTGGGATAGGCCCCTAGGGGGCCTACCTAGGGTTAGGGTTAGCCCCCAGGAGGCGGGGAGGCCCGATCCCCCTGCTCCCTGTGCAGCGAGCAGAGGGGCAGGCTGAGGTAAGGGCGATGGCGAGCGGGAGCATGCTCCCAAGCGCTTTGACACAGGGGCCTTCGAAGGTCGCTGTGGGCTCAGAGGGCCCTGCCCATTCTCCCGCACTGAATGACCGGCGGTGCCCCTTGTGGCCCGGGTGGCGTTGGGGGCATGGTGAGTCCGGCGCTGGGGCTCAATCCCCGTCGTTGCAGCGCCAGGCCCCTTGGGAGGGGCCACTAGGGGGCCGACCTAGGGTTTGGGTTAGCCCCCAGAAGGCCCACAGGCCCGATTCACCAGCTGTGCGGTGAGCGGAGGGGAGGGCCGAGGTAAGGGCACTGGCGAGCGGGAACGTGGGCCCAAGCGTTTTGGTGCGGGGGGCCTTCGAAGGTCACCGGTGGCTTGGAAGGCCCTGGCCATTCTCCCTCCCTGAATGAACAGCGGTGCCCCTAGCGGCCCAGGTGGTGGTAGGGCGGGAGGGTCAGCTGGGCGCTGGGGCTCAGGAGTCCCCAATACCCAGTGTTGAGGCAATAGGAACCTGGTATGGGCCCCTCGGGGGCCCACCAAAGGTTAGGGTAACACCCAGGAGGCTGGCAGTCCTGATCCACCGGCTGTGCAGCGAGCGGAGGGGCGGACCGAGGTGAGGGTGCAGGCAAGCAGGAGCATGGGCCCAAGCATTTTGGTGCAGGGGGCCTTCGAAGGTCACCAGGGGCTCAGAGGGATCTGCCCGTACTCCCTCCCTGAATGACCGACGGTGTTCCTAGTGGCCCGGGTGGTGGCAGGGCAACACGGTGAGTCCGGCGCTGGGGTTCAGGGGTCCCCAATCCCAGGCATTGCGGTGCCAGGCCCCTTTGGAGGGGCCCCTCAGGGGCCAACCTAGGGTTATGGGTAGACCCAGGAGGAGGGCAGGCCTCATCCACTGACTCTGCAGCGAACAGAAGGGCGGGCCGAGGTGAGGGCACTGAGGAGCAGGAGCGTGGGCTCAAGCGTTTTGGATGGGGGGGCCTTCGAAGGTCGCCGTGGGCTCGGAGGGCCCTGCCTGTTCTCCCACACTGAATGACCAGCGGCACCCCTAGCGGCCCGGGTGGCGGCAGGGCAGCAGGGTGAGTCCGGTGATGGGGATCCGGGGTCCCTAATACCCAGCGTTGCGGCGCCAGGCCCGTTGGGACGGGCCCCTCTTGGGCTAACCTAGGGTTAGGGTTAGCCCCCAGGAGACTGGCAGGCTCGTTCCGCCCATGTGCAGTGAATGGAGGTGTGGGTCGAGGTGAGGTAGCTGGCGAGCAGGAGCATGGGACAGAGCATTTTGGCTTTGTCTCGGGGTGCCTTCGAAGGTCGCAGGTGGCTTGGAGGATCCTGCCTGTTCTGTCGCCCTGAAGGACTGGTGACGCCCCTAGCACCCCATGTGGTGGCGGAGTGGCAGGGTGCCTCTGGCGCTGGGACTTGGGGGTCCCCAATCCCTGGGATGCAGTGCCAGGCCACTTGGGAGGGGCCCCTCAGGGGCGACCTAGGGATAGGGATAGCCCCCAGGAAGCCAGCAGGCCCGATCCGCCAGCTCTGCAGCAAGCATAGGGGGGGGCCGAGGTTAGGGCGCTGGCGAGCAGGAGCATGCGAGCCAGAGTTTTTGCGCGGGGGGGCCTTCGAAGGTCGCCGGGGGCTTGGAGGGCCCAGCACATTCTCTCGCACTGAAAGAATGGCGGCGCCCCTAGCAGCCCGGGTTGCTGCGGGGGGAGCAGGCTGACTCCGGTGCTGGGCTCAGGGGCCTCAGTCCCCGGCGTTGTGGTGCAAGGCCTCTTGGGAGGGGCCCCTCGGGGGCCGACCTAGGGTTAGGGTTCGTCCCCAGGAGGCCGGCAAGCCCGGCGTTAAGTGGTTCTGGCAATGTAACAAAAATGCCATACACTTATCTGTAAGAAATAACAGTGTACAGGAACCCTCTTAGCCCTAACATCATCCTTTCTGAATATGGAAGCCAGCCCCAAAGTGGTCGTGGAAGTCTGACGAAAGGGCTAAGCACTTTTCTCTGAGTCACCACACTATACAGGGAAAGACCAATGTACATCATCTTTCACGAGTAGGAAGCATTAATGAAAAGGTTCTGGAATTTCGAGGACTCTGACACATCATTATTGGTAATAAACCACCGTGTATAGGAAAACACTTTCAACTCTCATCAGCCTCCTCAATCCTGATTCCGATTCAACTTTGGGTGTGTAGGACTAGGGAAATGTCCACATCTTATTGCTAAGAAAGAACGATGTCAGGGTAATGCCCTTCAAGTCACATCAGCCTTCCTGAAGATGGAAGCAGGAGTCAAGGTGGTTATGTTACCATGAGGTAAGGAAGATGAGCATATAAGTGAGAAACAACAGTGGGCAGGACCTCTCTTCCAACGAACAGTATCTTTGCTTAATGTTGAATTCCTATGGTAAGTGGTTGTGGGCATTTGTGAGGTCAAAATCTTGAGTGTTTTGTAAAACCTCTTGGCCATTCACAGATGAGACTAAGGTAGTTGGGGACTCCTAGGCAGTGATTTGTCCACTGTCAAAAATATGAAAAGATAAAAGAGACAGATGAGGTCTCCTCAGGCATTGTCCTTTATCCTCATCCTCCGTGAGGATGGCCATCTCTGGACAGCTCAATGACAGGGTCTCATTCACAATGGGGGCATCTGTTCCTCACAGACATCAGGCCGGGAAATGGATTTGGTTCTCTGTGCAAGCCCAGCCACAGCTGAGTGTCACAGCACCCTCTCATGGGCTCATAAGAGTTTCACTGTCACCAGGCAGGTCATTGTATTTGATAAACCACTGTGAGAGTTTGCAATTGCCTTCACCTGCAACCTCCTAGAGGCAAATGCAGGTGTCTGGTACCATGTGAAGTCATGTGAAGGCATTGTGAGAAAGTGTCCTTTTGCTTAAGAAAAACATGGCTGGGGCTCCTGGCTGGCTCAGCCAGTTAAGCATGTGCCTTTGGCTCAGGTTATGATCGCAGCATTCTGGGATCGAGCCCGGGCTCCCTGCTCAGCAGGAAAGGAGGTAGGCAAATAGCTTAGAACCCACAGAGAATGTGAATAAAGGGGAGTGAGATGGAACTTGGTCTGTGTTTTGCTTTAGGGATTGGAAGTTAGTTTTTTCTCAATTCTGATTGTTCTTGAAACAGAAAAGCTGTATTGGGTTTTTTTTACCTTTAATTTTTTTCTAATAATAATTTTTTATTATGATATGTTAGTCACTATACAGTATTTCCTTAGTTTTTGATGTAGTGTTCCGTGATTCATTATTTGCATATAACACCCAGTACTCCATGCAATATGTACCTTCCTTAATACGAATCACTGGCCCATCCCAATCCTCCACCCCTCTCCCCTCTGAAGCCCTCAGTTTGTTTCCCAGAGTCCATAGTCTCTCGTGGTTCATTCCCCCTTCTGTTTAGGGTCCATTGTCTAAAGGGACAGACAGTGGAAGTTCACCAAATATAAGATCGAAAATTCATTGTTCATTATAGATGCTGCTAAGTAGTTCCCAGACATTTCATTTTACCGTAGTAATTCATTATACCTGTGCAGGTGCACGTGGAAGACAATTGATGCATGCATAGTGGTAATAAAACACGCCCCTCAGTAGTAGAATAATAGAGGATGCACATGTGTAAAATTATTCGACTACAGCTTCCATGCTTTCCCTTTGGTTCCTTATTATCTATGAAATTGGACAATTTTTGTTCTCTAGGCTTAAAACTCATTGTCAGTATTCAGAACTTTTCAATGCTGATCTTCTCCTGTATAAGTTACCAAAAACCTAAAATATGTATGAACTTTAAAAAACGCTATATTGAAACTTACAGCAGGGAAGTTCCATTTTGTGAATATTGTGTCAATGGATCTCTATTTTGACATCAGTGTTCGTTAGAAATGATGACATTTCATGTGAGGATAAATATCAATGTGAAAAAGAAAAGGTAGGAAGAATCTTGAATATTTAAGTAATTGGTGAAATGACAGGTGTGTGTGTGTGTGTGTGTGTGTGTGTGTGTGTGTGTGTGTGTGTGTAATTGATTTTCAGTGAATGGTTCAGCTTCTTGTAGGGCCTCCGAGAGAGCCCAGGTGAACCTTTCAATGAGTTGGTATCTGTTTTCAGAACATGGGAATCTCTTAGTCCAATAGTCAATCAGGCAAGCTTTGAGGTCTTGAAGAGATTCAGTCCTCAGAGATGGTGTTGCAGACCCTTGTGAGCAAACCCTAGGGTATGCTCAGAGCCCTCATTAGCTGGTACCAACGTGTGACGATTTCAGACAGCATTTCCCAAAGAAGTACCTCTTGAGTCTCTGTCCTTGTCAGTTCCCTACACTTCCTTACACTAGTTATGTGATCAGTGTGTTTCAGGATAATCCCCACATGTGATTTTTGCTATTTCCTACTAGTCCTATCTGTTTCTCATCTTCTTTTATGGTAGGGGTTGGGAAGAAACCTGTGTGGTGTAGGAAGGGGTGTGGTAGTTGTCTGCCTTCAGAGGACCGAATGATGCCTAGAAATTGTACTGTAGTTTGAGGTCAATTGTCCATCCTCTGAGTGTCAGGAATTCCATCACTTTACTTTGATGCTAGTCTGTTCTTCAAGCTGTCCTCAGAAATAAGGACGTCATCCATTTCGGGAATACTGGTTTGTGTGTATGTTTTCATTTTAGGAAAGGCCTTGCTGTGCCTGAAAATAATACTGTAGAGCACCCTTTCCTGTTCTTATTGGCCATCAGTCAATCTTTTGTGAAGTATTCATTTATAAATAGACTTTTTATGGTTGATGAGCAGGAATTCTTTATTGACAAGTCTTGTCAGTGTGTGTATTGCAAATCTTTACTTCCCAGCTTGCGGTTCACTTTTTCATTTTCTTATGGTCATAAGATAAGGAGAAATGTCACATTTTTATGAAGTCCCACTGAATTCTTTTAAATGGTTAAAGCACCCTATGTCCTACCCCAGGATTGACAGGTTCTACGTTTTCTTTCAGAAACTGTCCAATGGGAAGCTACAATCCATCTCAAATTTATAAATTGCATTTTGAATTCTAATAGGGTATTTATAGACTGTTTTGGATTTTCTATGTACACAATCATATTATCTGTGAATAGTCACAATTATCCCCTCAATTCTTATACTTTTTGTTTCTCTTGTCTTCTGACACTGGTAGATTCTCCGATGCCACGTTGAATAGAGCAGCATTGTTTGAAGATTTTAATATACCTTTCTCAATATCTGACAGAAAAAGCAGACAAAACATTGCTAACAAATGTGACCTAATTGACATATAGGAAACATTCCATAATAAGTGCAGAATACATTATTTTCAAGTGGTCATAGACTCTTTACCCAAATAGATGATAGGTGGGGCCACGAATCAAGGCTACAAATGTTAAACCCTGAAATGAACTAGATTCTATTCTTAGACCACAGGGGAATTGAGCCACAGTCATAACGAAAAGAAAACCAGGAAGTCCTTCAATGTTTAAAAATTAAATGGAACTTTGCTACATATCCTAAAGGTCAGAGAGGGAATCTTAATGGAAATTCTGAACCTTTTCTACATGAGGGCTCACACACACAATGATACTTTATTTGTTAAGAGCATTATAATAACCTAGACAGGAGTTGAGCCTTAAGTCAGAGTTCTGCCTGCCCCAGCCACACCAGGCAGCCTTGGCCTGTGGTCCCCCTCAGCTGTCCTTTCTGGTGGCCCTGAGCTAAGGGGGTCATTATGTCCATATGGAAATGGGAAGCTCCCCACTCATAGTGATGACGGTGCCTCCTCCCCAGCTGCCCTTTCTGGTGGCTCTGAGCTAAGGGGGTCAACATGGCCATATGGAAATTAGAAGCTCCCCACTCTTAGTGATGACGTTGCTATCGTATCATACTCACCAGTCCAACAACATGATTTTCTGAGTGAAGTATGACACAAGAGCGACTTCTTGGCCTTCCTTCAGGTTTGAAAATCATCTGGTGAGTCATCTATTAGGAATATGGATTCAACATGTGTTCTTTCTTCTGGAAAAGAAATAGACCTAATAGCAATTATGGCTTCCTGAGCACCTGTTCTTGAGACACATCATACTGGCTCTTTGTAGCATTCTGCTTCTTAAACTTCTCAACTAGGGTGTAGATATTTTTAGGCACATTTTCAGGTGGTTAGACAGGGACTCAGATGATATGAGTCACAGAGGATTTTAGTGTCAGAAACCTAAGTGGGATCCCCAAATTGACTCCAAATCCCTTGTTGTTCCATACAGGGTACTATTTCCCTCTTATCTCTGGTCATCTCGATCTGGAAACCTATCAAGTATCAGGATTTTCTTGTCATGTGGACAACTGGAACGAATTCAGCTGGCCTTTTCACCTCTGCCCATGGTGATCATTAAGATCATTATCTCAGTGGAGGACCTGTGGGTAAGATACTCAAAGATCCTTATGAATACAGGAAGTATAATATTTTCCTGGTATTAAAGTTACTGAAACCAACTATCTTTTTGAGTCGATTCAGGCTCTGGTATGTTCAGAGGGTGCTGTAAAACAGGTCTGAAATAGTACTTAAAAACTCTCAGCTCAGCCTCTTCTACAACGTGAGCCAATGCTTATAAACATGGCTAAAATATTGCCTTACCTACGGTGACTTCCCAGCCATTGTAGTGTTTATATGGTATGACTGTGACTTACATTAGTCAATATTTGCAGAGAAAGAACTTAGTGCATCCAGGGGGCACTTCATGTTGAAATTAGTTTGTGACAACGAGCTACTGTGTTTTATTCTGCAGTCCGAGGGAATGCTGCCAGACATCTCTAAGGTGTCTAGCAGTTCTACAATTCTGATTTTAAGTGGTCTGTGTGCTTCAGCGATTTGGGCAGGAGAAGGGCAGGAGTCCAGAGACTGTGAACACTTCTGTTACCTGTGCTGACCATGGAGCAGGTAGCCTTCTGTGGGCATTATTTTGATTTCTTGGTACTCTTATGAAAGGTGCTTTTGTCTCAAATTCCTCCATTTAGGAGTAATTATAATGATAAACGGAATTTTTATCTTATATCATCTGTGGGCCCTGATCCTGGGCTCCCAGGGAAGCTATCCAGTAACATTGTACCCGGCTCAAAATGACTGGGCAAAACCTCAGAGCATGGGCCCTCTTTCTGCCCCAAGCACACGTTGTACATCCGCTTCGAGATGAAAACAATAATCAAAAATGCCAACATAAAGATAAGAAAAAATAAAGAACTTCTTTGGCTCCCATAAGATTAAAGTCATACTGGCATGTACATACTGAAAACATAATAAAGAGTCTGTCACTTTCTGGAATCTAAGAAGATCCTCATTGTGGTGTGTAACTATGCATGTAAAACAAAACAGAAAAAAATATATAAGCCTGCCCCAAATGTTCCTTCCCTGGAGCACTCCCTTCTTGGGGAAGATTGTGTCTCCCAGACAGCTGTCCTGACTTGGGTTTGAATAAAGGTCTCTTCCTTTCTCTCTAAAATGTTTTTAAAAGTTCATTCACGCAATGTCGACAATAACAGTGTTTTCTATTTAAGTGAGAAATAAATGTTCCACTCTAGTTGCATTGGGAATAGAGGAATTGAGGGTTACTTTAGAAGAGTAAGTCAGCTTTCCAGAAAAGGCAAGGTCATTGGTCTATTGAGAACGAAGATAATTACTGCTAAACAATAAGTATGTGTTGCCCCTTCGCCCAGAAACCGAAGCAGGTGTGCAGGCTTTAGGTCAGAGGTGCCTTCTTCTCCCCAGCTGACAGCACTTCTCTACTCTGCCTCCAAGACACCCGAGGTTTTGAACGTCAGCATCGGAGTCAGCAAGGAAGCTTGTCACAGGACGCCAGTGTTCAGAGAAAGCACAGGTATGTTTGGCAAAATGTCCTATCTATGTCAGGGCTGGAGGTAAAACCTCTCATTATCCCAAAACCTCCTGGGCTTTTCTCTTTTCTCTAGTTGAGCCACAAAGTAAAATTGAAGTAGCAGTCAGCATTCTGGGTTTGGTGCAAGAATTACTTAGTTTCCCTGCAGGTAGAACTTTGCAGGGGATCACAATTTCTCTGTCCATTTATTGCTTACAAATGTATTTTGACCATCTGTTTCCTAGGAACCCTCTTTTATTAGAAAGGGAAGGTGAGATTCACTCTGTGCCTGTTTGTAACATCTAATTTTCCTTCATCTAACAGTGTTTATTCAATTGGGCCTAAGATATGGTTGAGTGGGCAGCATCTAGAGTTAGGTGGCTTTTTTTCATCAGATACAGACTTGGATGATGTCATTGGACAAAGGTGATGTTTCATCATTGATTAGTTTATTCACCAGAAGAGTTAAAATTAGGGTGGAGGGAAAATTCAAAATTATCCAAAGCGGCCTGTTCCTGTTTAATAGTTGAGCTTGACTTTCTAGTTTTACTAAATGTATTATCTTGATATTTTGAGGTGGCATATTCTCTCTGTAGTTTCTTTGGTGGTGGAGTCAGAAGGAGAGTCTGGGAATTCTTTTGGATAGTGGCATGCTGGTGGCTTCAAGGGGCTTGGCGTCAGGCGCCTTGGGGTGAAGTCTGCAACTGCTTGCCTGACCCTGGGTGCATCTCCCAGAGGTTTTGTTTCCTCTTATGAAATTGCCGGCAGATAATGTTCTGCTTAAAGGGGAACCCTCCCATCCTGTTGGTGGCAATGCAAAGTGGTGCAGACAGTCTGGGAAACAGTGTGGGGGTTCCTCAAAAAGTTATACATTGAACAACCCCATGATCCAGCAATTTCTCTCCTAGGTATTTACCCAAAGGATACAAAAATGCGGATTCGAAGGGGGAACATGCACCATGATGTTTATAGCAGCAATGTCCACAGTAGCCAAACTATGGAGAGAATCCCAAAGTCCATGCACTGATGAATGGATAAAGCAGATGTGGGATACATATATATAATGGAATATGACCCAGCTTCAAAAGGAATGAAATCTTACCATTTGCAAAGATGTGGATGGACCTAGAGTGTATTAAGCTAAGCAAAATCAGTGAGGAAAGACAAATATCCTATGCTCTCACGCTTGTGGAATTTCAGAAAGAAAATAGATGAACAGAGTGTTGGGGTGATGAGAGAGGCAAACAAGGAAATAGACTCAACGTTGGAGAACAAACTGAGTGTTGCTGCAGGACAGGGGCATGGGGGGAAGAGTTAAATGGGTGAGGGGTATTAAGGAGGGCACTTGTGATGAGCACTGGGTACTGTATGCAGGTGAGGAATCACTAAATCCTACCCCTGAAGCAAATATTCCATGGCATGTGAACTAACCGGAATTTAAGTAAGAGAAGAAAGGAAAAAGTGTTCTGCTTCATGAAGAGTGAGGTAAAATTGTAGTGAATTGGGCTATACTCTTCTATAGATGAGAGTTGTAAAACACCCTGTTGTAGGATACACTAGTTTCTTATCACATAAGGAGTCCTCTGAAAGCTACAATGAAAGATTCAGATCTCAGAGCATGTTCATGTTCCACTGATATGTTACAGTTTGCACAGGTAGGAAAGAAGGTGGAGAGAAAGGCAACAGAAGGGGAAAGTAGGTGTGAACCTTTCATTAGTTAGCATTATAGCTTTCTCATGAAGCCTTGCGCCAGTGTGATTTTGGAAGAAGAGGAGGAATCGGGAGCTTTTCAGGAGAAAGGGGAGTTCCAGGTCTGAGTAAAGCTGACAGGGGTCCCAGAGGAGAGCTGAATGCATTCTGCAGCAGGGTGTGGGCGGGGTGGGCTCCAGGGGTGGCTGTGGGTCTCCTGGGTAAGAGTTATGATAGGTGAGGGCTGTGTGCAAGTTCCTGGCTGAAGGCAGGTGAGGCACAGGCGGAGAACTGGCAGAGAACCTTCTTCTGGGCCACCAGCCTCACCCAACACACACAGCCTCATCTTCTGTCCCTGTCACTCCAATTCAGACTTCTCCGAAGGTGAGTGAGAACACATCAAGAGCATTCTGAACAGAAGGGAAAGCATGTGCAAAGGCTCTGGGGCAGGAGAATTCCAGGTATGTCCAGGAGCAGCAAGAAGGCCCTGTGGCCACAGGAGACAGCTTAGGACATGAGCTCAGAGAGGTGACAGAGGTTTACAGAAAGCCATTCCAGGGCTATAACCCCATGAGACCCTGTTTCACTGGGCCATCCTGGCTACAGTGTTGAGAACAGTTGACAGAGGGTTGAAGATGGCAAGGCAGGTCAATGATGAAGCTTTTCCTGGAACTCAGGCACTGTGGACCAGACAGGTGGCCTTGGATGGAGTGGTTAGACCTATTCTGGGTCCATTTTGAAGATGGCGCTCACAGGATTTGCTGATGGGTTAGCTATTAGGAGCAGGAGAATGGAGGAATTGGGGTAACTCCCAGCTGTTGTGGGTTGTCCTGATCAAGAGGAAGGAGAGGGTTTCTCGGGGGGTAGGAGGTAGTCCGTGTTCCGCATGCTGAGGAAGGTGCCTTTCCCGGTGGATCTGCTGAGGTTTGTGTCTGGGAGGACCTTTCAAATCTCCTCCCTCAGCAATGCTGAAGTACAAGCATCCCCCACTTTTTAAACGTTCACAGTAAGACACTTGGTTTTCTTGAAAAACCCCGTTATTACCCAGCTTCAGTAAGAGGAAGAGACCTGAAGAGGATTTCCCTCTTATGAAAAAAGGTGAACAGTGAGAATCGCATTCAGCATCTGTTTTGGGGAGAAGCACGACAGAGGCGGCATGCACCCCAACCAGTTCCTTACGCTGGGAACCGCTCTCCGCATCCAGCCACCAGCACTTTGAATTGTGTCTGTGAGCCTCTGCTGTGCTTTATCTTCATTTATGCTGGGCTTCCATTAGAAACTTGTATCTTGAGGTCTAAGAAAAGCCAAAGAGAAGGAATTTTGGAGTCTGTGCACATTGTGTAATTGTTCCGTGTAAATTAATGGCCATTCCTTCTTGACACCATTTCTGCTGTGCAAGGTTTCTCAGAAGCCCTGTACTTTCAAAGAGCAGGGAAACCTATACCCCATGCGGCGGGATTTGTTTTAGTCTCCATGCTGGACAGAACATTTGATGACTGTCGGATTTTCTCACTCAAACATTGAGACTTTGACCATCTTCACCTGTTTCTACCACCTCATCCCTGAATCTGGCACCTACCAATCTGCTCTCAGTATCTATGTGTTCACTATTTGTTTATTCCACGTGGAATGTACATGAGAGCATCTGGTATTGGTCTTTCTGTGTCTGAGTTACTTGGCATAAGGCCCCGAAGGTCTGTGTTTCCATGTCTGGTTCTTGTGAATAATGCTGCAGTGAACGTGTGAGTGCATCTGTCTTTTTGAAGCAGTATTTTTGTGTTCTTAAAATCAATACTCAGTAGAGCCATTACTGGGTCATGTGGTAGTTGTATTTATTTTTTCAGGAACCTCCATACCGTTTGTCACAGTGGCTGCACCAATTTCCATTCCCACCAACAGTGCACAGTGTCTCCTCATCTGCACACCCTTGACTCCACCTGGTGTCTGTCTCTGGGATAATTGTTGTTCCAACAGTTGTGAGGGGATAGCCGATTGTGGGGTTGACTGATGTTTCCCTGACTATGATGAGTGATGTCGAACAACTTTTTCTGTCTGTAGGCACCTGTGTGCCATCTTTGAAAGTATCTATTCACATATTCCCCCCATTTTTTTATACAGTATTTTTTTTGTTTTGAATTGTATGAGTGTTGTGTGTATTTTGGATATTATTAGTCTCTTCTCACACATATGATTCGCAGGTATTTTTTTTCTTATTGGGTCCGTGGCCTTTTAAGTTTTTGCTGGTTTCTTTTGCCGTGTGGAAGATTTCAGTTTGATGTTGTCCCACTTGTTTATTTTTGCTTTTGTTGCCTTTGCATTTGGTGTCCGATCTGAAGACTCTTTGCCAAAAGTAATGTCGAGAGACTTAGTACCTGTGTCTTCTTGGAGGTTTATGGATTCAGGTCTTATGTTCAAATCATTCATCCATTAAAAATTTTGTGTGTGGTGTAAGAAAGTGACCCAGTTATATTCTTCTGCATTTAGTGTCCCGTTTGCCTGTTACCGCTCACTGAAGAGACAGTCCTTCCCTCATGGCATGTCTTCTGCTGCTGTGTCGTAAGTTAGGATTATCTACGTGTGGGTAAGTTTCTGAGCTTTCTGTTCTGTTCCACTGACCTGGTGTCTGTGTTTATGCCAGTACCATCCTGTTTTGATGACAACAGCTGTGTAATCTAGCTTGAAATCCAATAGTGTGTTGACTGCACCTTTCTTTCTCCAGGTTGCATTGGGTATTTGGGGTCTTTTGTGATTACATCCAAGTTTGAGGACTGTTTTCTATTTCCTCGAATAATGCCACTGGAATTCAGATAGGGATTTCATCACATGTGTCGATTGCTTTGGGTACGATGGACATGTTCACATAATTAACTCTTCCAGTTAAGGAGCATGGCTTTTGCTACCATTTGTTTGTGTTGCCTTCCAAATCTTTGACACATACATCCTGCCCCCCTCGACACACATGCTTTTCATTTCTTTTCTGCCATGTGTTGAGTGTACTATGTCTTTCTCATTTTTGGTTACTTTTATTCCTATATAATTTTTTTTGGTGCAATTGTTAATGGCATTGCTTTTTAAATTTCTCTTTGCGAAAGTGTGTCATAAGTATACAGAAATGCAAGAAGTTGGGTCATCTGGGTGGCCCCATAGGTGAAGCGTCTGCATTCAGCTCAGGTCATGATCCCAGAGTTCTGGGATCGAGCCCCGTGTTGGGGTCCCCGCTTAGCGAGGGTCTGCTTCTCCCTCTTTCTGACACTCCCCTTGCATGTGCTTTTCTCTTCCTGTCAAATAAATAAATAAAATCTGAAAAAAATAAAGACAACAGGTCTCTGTATATTGACTTTATATCCTGCAGCTTTCTTGAATTTGTTTAAACTAAGTTTTTTTTGTGGAATTTTTCAGGATTTCATGTCATTTGCAAATAGTGACAGTTTTCCTGTATAGATTTCATATCTTTCTCTTTTTTTAAAATGATGTTAGTCACCCTACAGTACTTCATTTGTTTTTGATGTAGTGTTCCATGATTCATTGTTTGCATATAACACCTCGTGCTCATTATGACACATGCCCTCCTTAATACCCATCACCAGGATAACCCATTCCCCCACCCCTCCCTTTCTGCAACCTTCAGTTTGTTTCCCAGTGTCAATAGTCTCTCATGGTTCATCTCCCCCTCTCATTCCCCCCCCTTCACTTTTCCCTTCCTTCTTCTAATGTCCTCCATGCTACTCCTTCCATTCCACATAGGAGTCAAACCTTATGATAATTGTCTTTCTCTGCTTGACTTAATTTCACTTAGCACAATCCCCTCCTGGTCCATCCACGTTGGTGCAAATGGTGGGTATTCATCCTTTCTGATGACTGAGTAATATTCCATTGTATAGATGAACCACATCTTCTTTGTCAATTCATCTGCTGAAGGACATCTTGGCTCCTTCCACAGTTTGGCTATTGTGGACATTGCTGCTATGAACATTGGGATACAGGTGCCCCTTCTTTTCATTACTCTGTGTCTATGGGGTAAATACCCAGTAGTGCAATTGGTGGGTCGTAAGATAGCTCTGTGTTTAATGTCTTGAGGAACCTCCATATTGTTCAAAAGTGGCTATACCAGCTTGAATTCTCACGAGTAGTGTAAGAGGGCTCCCCTTTCTTCATATCCTCTCTGACTTTTTGTACTTTCCTGTCTTGTTAGTTTTTTTTCTAGATTTTATTTATTTATTCCACAGAGATAGAGACAGCCAGCGAGAGAGGGAACACAAGCAGGGGGAGTGGGAGAAGAAGAATCAGGCTCATAGCGGAGGAGCCTGATGTGGGGCTCGATCCCATAATGTCAGGATCACGCCCTGAGCCAAAGGCAGACGCTTAACCACTGTGCCACCCAGGTGCCCCCTGCCTTGTTAATTTTAACCATTCTAACTGGTGTGAGGTGGTATCTCATTGTCGTTTTGATTTGTATTTGCCTGAAGGCAAGTGATGTGGAGCATTTTTTCATGTGTCTGTTGGCCATTTGTATGTCTTCTCTGGAGAAGTATCTTTTGTGTCTTCTGCTCATTTTTGGGGTGTCGAGTTTGAGGAGTTCTTTATAGATCTTGGATACCAGCCCTTTATCTGTAATATCATTTGCAGATATCTTCTTCGATTCCATCGGTTGCCTTTTCGTTTTTTTTTTTATGATTTTTTATTATATTATGTTAATCACCATACAGTACATCCCCGGTTTCCGAGGTAAGGCTCGATGATTCATTAGTTGTGTATAACACCCAGTGCACCATGCAATACGTGCCCTCCTTACTACCCATCACCGGTCTATCCCATTCCCCCACCCCCCTCCCCTCTGAAGTCCTCAGTTTGTTTCTCATAGTCCATAGTCTCTCATGTTTCATTCCCCCTTCTGATTACCCCCCCTTTCTTTATCCCTTTCTTCCCCTACCGATCATCCTAGTTCTTATGTTCCATAGATGAGAGAAATCATATGATAGTTGTCTTTCTCTGCTTGACTTATTTCACTTAGCATTATCTCCTCCAGTGCCGTCCATGTTGTAGCAAATGTTGAGAACTCGTTCTTTCTCATTGCTGAGTAATATTCCATTGTATATATGGATACAACTTCTTAATCCAGTCATCTGTTGAAGGGCATCTCGGCACCTTCCACAATTTAGCTATTGTGGACATTGCTGCTGTGAACATTGAGGTGCATATGGCCCTTCTCTTCACTACGTCTGTATCTTTGGGGTAAATACCCAGTAGTGCAATGGCTGGATCATAGGGTAGCTCAATTTTTAACTTTTTAAGGGACCTCCACACTGTTTTCCAGAGTGGCTGTACCAACTTGCATTCCCACCAACAATGTAGGAGGGATCCCCTTTCTCCACATCCTCTCCAACAATTGTTGTTTCTTGCCCTGTCTATTTTTGCCATTCTAACTGGCGTAAGGTGGTATCTCAGTGTGGTTTTGATTTGAATTTCCTTGATGGCTAATGATTTTGAACATTTTTTCATGTGTCTGTTAGCCATTTGTATGTCTTCATTGGAAAAGTGTCTGTTCATATCTTCTGCCCATTTTTTGATTTGTTTATTTTTTTTATTTGTTTATTTGTTTCTCGTGTATTGAGTTTGAGAAGTTCTTTGTAGATCTTGGATACCAGTCCTTTATCTGTAGTGTCATTTGCAAATATATTCTCCCATTCTGTGGGCTGCCTCTTAGTTTTTCTGACTGTTTCCTTGGATGTGCAGAAACTTTTAATCTTGATGAAGTCCCATAAATTCATTTTATCTTTTGTTTCTCTTGTCTTTGGGGATGTGTCATGAAAAAGGTTGCTTTGGCCGATGTCGTAGAGGTTGTTGCCTATGTTCTCCTCTAGAATTTTGATGGATTCCTGTCTCACATAGATGTCTTTCATCCATTTGGAGTTTATTTTTGTGTATGGTGTGAGAGAGTGGTCAAGTTTCATTCTCTTGCATGTAGCTGTCCAATTTTCCCAGCACCATTTATTGAAGAGACTGTCTTTTTCCCACCGGATGTTTTTTCCTGCTTTATCAAATATTAGTTGCCCAAAGAGCCGAGGGTCCATTTCTGGGCTCTCTATTCTGTTCCATTGGTCTATGTTTCTGTTTTTGTGCCAGTACCATGCTGTCTTTGTGATCACAGCTTTGTAGTACAGCTCGAAATCCGGCATTGTGATGCCCCCAGCTTTGTTTTTCCTTTTCAACAGTTCCTTGGAGATTCGGGGCCTTTTCTGTTTCCCTACAAATTTAAGGACTGTTTGTTCCAGTTCTTTGAAAAATGTCCTTGGTATTTTGATCGGGATAGCATTGAAAGTGTAGATTGCTCTGGGTAGCATGGACATTTTAACTATGTTAATTCTTCCGATCCATGAGCATGGAATATCTTTCCATCTTTTTATGTCTTCCTCAATGTCTTTCAAGAGTGATTTATAGTTTCTAGAATATAGGTCCTTTACGTCTCTGGTTAAATTAATTCCAAGGTAACATATGGTTTTTGGTGCTATTGTAAATGGGATGGATTCCCTAATTTCTCTTTCTTCGGTCTCGTTATTCGTGTATAGAAATGCAACTGATTTCTGAGCATTTATTTTGTATCCTGCCAGAATTGCTCTATAACTTCTAATAGTTTGGGAGTGGCTTCTTTTGGGTTTTCCATATAGAGTATCATGTCATCTGCAAAGAGAGACATTTTGACTTCTTCTTTGCCAATTTGAATACCTTTGATCCCTTTTCGTCGTCTGATTGCTGTTGCAAGGACTTCTAGTACTATGTTGAATAATAGTGGCGAGAGTGGGCATCCTTGTCGAGTTCCTGATCTTAAGGGAAAGGCTTCCAGCTTTTCCCCATTGAGAATAATATTTGCAGTAGGCTTTTCATAGATGGCTTTTATGAGATTGAGAAATGTACCTTCTATTCCTACACTCTGAAGGGTTTTAATCAGGAAAGGATGCTGTATTTTGTCAAATGCTTTTTCGGCATCGATTGAGAGGATCATATGGTTCCTGAGTCTTTTCTTGTTGATATGATGTATCACGCTGATTGATTTGCGAATATTGAACCACGCTTGCATCCCAGGTATGAATCCCACTTGATCGTGATGGATAATCCTTTTAATGTACTGTTGGATTCTATTAGCAAGTATCTTGTTGAGGATTTTGGCGTCCATATTCATTAGGGAAATCGGTATGTAATTCTCCTTTTTGATGGGGTCTTTGCCTGGTTTGGGGATCAAGGTAATATTGGCCTCATAGGATGAGTTTGGTAGCTTTCCTTCTGTTTCTATTTTTTGAAATAGCTTTAGGAGAATAGGTATTATTTCTTATTTGAATGTTTGGTAGAATTCCCCAGGAAAACCGTCCGGGCCTGGAGTTTTGTTATTTGGAAGGTTGTTTATCACTGACTCAATTTCTTCATAATTAATTGGCCTGTTTAAGAAATCAATTTCTTCCTGTTTCAATCTTGGTAGTTTATAGGTTTCCAGGAAGGATTCCATCTCTTCCAGATTGCTTAGTTTATTGGCATATAGCTGTTGATAAAAATTTCTAATAATCCTTCCAATTTCAATGGTGCTCGTCGTGACCTCTCCTTTTTCATTCATAATTTTAATAATCTGGGTCCTTTCTCTTTTCTTTTGGATAAGTCTTGCCAGTGGTCTGTCAATTTTATTGATTCTCTCAAAGAACCAGCTTCTAGTCCTGTTGATCTGCTCTACTGTACTTCTGGTTTCTGCTTGATTGATTTCAGCTCTAATTTTGGTCAACTGCTTCCTTGTGCGTGGATTAGGCCTGTCCCTCTGTTGCTGTTCCAGCTTCTTGAGGTGAGAATATAAAAAGTGCATTTTAGATTTTTCTATTCTTTTGAGTGAGGCTTGGATGGCTATGTATTTCCCCCTTAGGACTGCCTTTGCAGTATCCCATAGGTTTTGGACTGTTGTATTTTCATTCTCATTGGTCTCCATAAATTGTTGAATTTGATTTTTGATTTCCTGGTTTATCGAGTCGTTCCTGAGCAGTATGGTTCTTAGTCTCCAAGTGTTTGAGTTTCTTCCAAATTTTTCCTTGTGGTTGAGTTCCAATTTCAGAGCGTTGTGGTCTGAGAATATGCAGGGGATAATTTCAATCTTTTGGTATCGGTTGAGACCTGTTTTGTGTCCCAGAACATGGTCTATTCTTGAGAATGTTCCATGGGCATTAGAATAGAATGAGTATTCTTTGGTTCTGGGGTGTAGTGTTCTATATATATCTATGAGGTCCAACTCGTCGAGTATGGCATTCAAAGCCTTTGATTCTTTGCTTAGTTTTTGCCAGGGTGTTCTGTCTATTTCTGAGAGTGGAGTGTTGAGGTCCCCTACTATTAATGTATTTTTATTTATATGTCTCTTTATTCTGGTTAAGAGTTGGCTTGTGTATCTTGCTGCTCCCCTGTTGGGGGCATATATATTTATAATTGTCATATCCACTTGTTGAATACTTCCCTTAAGAATAATATAGTGCCCTTCTGAGTCTCTAACTATAGTCTGTAGTTTAAAATCCAATTTATCTGATATGAGAATTGCTACCCCAGCTTTCTTTTGAGGTCCATTTGCGTGAAAGATGGTACTCCATCCCCTTACTCTCAGTCTGAATGCATCTTTGGGTTTGAAATGAGTCTCTTGTAGACAGCAAATGGATGGGTCATTTCTTTTTATCCAATCTGCAACCCTGTGGCGTTTATGGGATGGTTCAAACCATTTACATTAAGACTGATTACTGAGAGATATGATTTTAATGTTGCCATGTTGCCAGTAAAGTCTTTGTTTGTATTGGCTGTGACTTTCTGTTCTGTATCACTCTTGGGGCCTTTTTACTTTTATAGAACCCCCCGTAATATCTCCTGTAGGGCTGGTTTCGTGGTTACAAAATTGGTTAGTGACTAGTGATTCTGAAATGTCTTTATTTCTCCATCAATTCTGAATGACAGCCTCGCTGGATAAAGGATCCTTGGCTGCATGTTTTTCTCTGAAAGAGCTTTAAATATGCTCCCCCAACCCTTTCTCTCATTCCAGGTCTGTGTAGACAGGTCTGACGTAATTCTGATGCTTTTGCCTTGGTACGTGAGAAATTTCTTTGCCCTGGCCACTTTCAATACTGTATCCTTGCATCTAATATTTGCGAAATGCACTATGACGTCACGTGGTGTAGGTTTGTCGTGGTTGAGCTTGGGAGGGGTCCTCTCTGCCTCTTGGACACGAATGTTTGTTTCCCTTGCTAGATTAGGGAAGTTTTCAGCTACAATTTGTTCAAATATCTCTTCTAGACCTCTGTTTTTCTCCACCCCCTCGGGGATGCCGATGATTCTAACATTGGATCGTTTCATTGAGTCAGTAATCTCCCGTAACCTACATTCGTGGGCGTGGATTTTTTTTAGACCATCTTCTATTTTCATTTTTTCCTCTATTAACCCATCCTCCAATTCACTAACACGTTCCTCTGCTTCGGTGACCCTGGCCGTCAGAGCCTCTAGTTTTGCCTGCATTTGGCTCATAGAATTTTTAATTTCTGTCAGATTCGCTCTCATTTCTGTCCTTAGGGATTCTATATTCTCAGTAACCTTTTCGTTAATAGTTTGTTCAATTCTACTCATCATTTTGACCATCGTTACTCTGAATTCCATTTCTGATAATTTGGTTACATCCATATCCATTATTTCTGTGGCAGAGGCCACAGACTCACTGTCTTTTCTTTGCTGGGGGGGGCTTCTCCTTGTCATTCTGATGAAGAGAGGTTGTGGGGTTTCCAGAGCCCAAATTATTGACTGGGTCCCAGGCCGTGCCCCTTGTTTTATAGGGATCTTAGGGATGTGGGCTTCTTCTTTAAAGATTTTATTTATTTATTTATGTGGCAGCCAACCAGCGAGAGAGGGAACAGAAGCAGGGGAGTGGGAGAGGAAGAAGCAGGCTCCCAGCGGAGGAGCCCGATGAGGGACTCCTTTCCGGAACGCCGGGATCACGCCCTAAGCCGAAGACAGGCGCTCAATGACTGCGCCACCCAGGCGCCCGGGTTGTGGGCTTCTTGATTTTTCAGCCTGCCTTCTGGGGGAAGGGCCTGCCGCGCTGATACTCAGGCAGCCCTGTTTGGATAGAGTCTCCGCGTCCCCTGCGAGGGGGGATGGGGATGGGCACTCCCTGATCCGGTATTTCCAGGCTTTTGTTCTCTGGCGGCTTTCCCTGGCGGTTTGCTGTGCCTCTTCTGAGAGTCAGAGCAGCAGCCGCCAAATTTCAGCCTCTGTCACGGAACAGAAGTATTGCGGCCCGTTCTCTACTAATGTTCTGGCCACTTTAACTCTGTTCCTGTGGTGCTGCTCAACCCTGCAGCGTCCCAGGATGTGTGTCCCACAGCCGGCGTCCCAGCCCTCACTTCCAGGGCTGGCGCGTCTCTGTCCTTTGTGTTTCTAATGCCGCCAGCCGCCAGCCGCCCCACGCGCGCTCCCGGATCTCCCGGGCTCAGTCTGGATCCAGTGAGCGCACCGGGATTCCGGTGTTCCGCGAGATGCCTGGTGGCGCGCGCACCCGGCTCACGGTCTCAGTCTGCTGTTTTGCGGGTGCCGTCCGCGAGCCCCGCCCGCTCTTCCGTGCAAGTGGCCACTGCTTCCCGGCACCCAAACGCGGCGGCTCCCTCCCCCTTCTGTTTATCTTCCGATATCTGTGCACAGTTTCATGGCTCCCCGCTTCATACCTCAATACTCAGCGCTGGAGATGTTCATTTGTAGAGATCCAGATGCGTCTTCCTGCGTCTCAGGCTGGTTCCGTGGTTGTTTAGGCTGGTCTGGTACCTATCCAGCTCGACTCGGAGGACCGGCTGAAAACGGTGTCTCCTACTCCTCCGCCATCTTAACTCCTCCCCCATCTTTTCGTTTTGCTGATCGTTTGCTTTGTCGTGCAGAAGCTTTTTATCCTGATGAAGTGCCAATAATTCATTTTTGCTTTTTTTTCCTTTGCCTTTAGAGACGTGGCTTGCAAGAAGTTGTTGTGTCCAAGTTTGACGAGTTCTTTTGATTTTGATATGATACAGGAATCCATTATCTTTCTTTCCTGATTGTATTCGAGTCCTCTGTCTTTCTTGGTGAGTCTAGCTAAGTTTCTCAGTTTAGTTTATCTTTCCAAAAAAGGCAGCTCTCATTTTTATTGTTTTTGGTTTTTTGGTCATTTTAGTCTCTGTTAGATTTCTTTATGCATTCCTTTTTGTTATTTCCTTATTTCTACTAATTTGGGGCTTTGTTTGTTGTTTTATTTTCTACTTCTTTACCACATAAATCAGGTTGTTTATTGGAGAGCATTCTCATGGATTGATGAAGGCTTGAATTTCTATGAATGTCCCCCATAAAGCTACTTTTGCTGCATCCCATAAGTTTTTGTAAGTTGTCTTTTTCATCAGTGTCAAGGTACTTCTAATTTTTTTTTTGATTTCTTCTTTGACTGTTGGTTGTTCAGTAGCATGTTGTTAAATCTCCACATATTTATTTAAGATTATTTAAGTATCTGACAGAGAGTGAGACAGTGAGAGAGGGAACAGAAGCAGCGGGGTGGGAGATGGAGAAGCGGGCTTCCCGCTGAGCAAGGAGCCTGATTCCAGGCTAAATCCCAGGATCCTGGGATCAGGACCTGAGCTGAAGGCAGATCGTTAACAACTGAGCCACCCAGGCCCCCCAATCTCCACCTATTTTTGACTCTCCCATTTTTTTCTTGAGACTGATTTCTAGTTTCATATCATTGTGGTTGGACAAGATTTGAAGCAGAAGGTGAAGAGAGCATTCAGATGAAAGGTTTGTTTCCTGGAGGGTTTTCTGAGGGCAGACCATGCGTTCCATGGGCAGGAGGAAGGTTTTGTGAGATAGGGGGGTGGGGTTAACTCTTGTTAGAATTACTGACTACTACCATGCAGGCTGTGTGCTACCGTTCACACCGTAGTCCTGATGGACTTGTACTTCATTAGAAATATTTTCTAGGAGGTGTAGGCATATCCTTCTCTTAAAGAAAGGTGTCATGTGGGTTCATGGCATGACCCCAGGTCAGCAACCAGGATGTATGGTATTGTGGGGGATCAGAACCAGGCTTTCTGTGTGAAGTGACAGAAATAAGGTATGGTGAGCTCCATGACCATAGGTGAGGTCCTGAGTGACCCACTGGGTGTTGGGTTCTGTGGATCTGTCTCATCAGGTGCTGTGGAATTCAGGGACACCCTCCTGTCTGTGGATTTGTGTGGAGACAGGTAGACATCAGTGTCTGGCCAGGCACGGGGGTCGCACTGGACCACCACCAGAGGTGCAGCGTGCGGGGGAGCCACTGCTTGGTTTCCACGAAAGCTGACCAGGGTCTGTGACCATGATTCCTAGCAGCTGCAAGGGGAGAGGAGGCCGGGGGTGGTGCACACTTCCTAGACTTGTGGTCAGGACTAGTCTAGAGCACACTGAAGTCAGCCACACCGGGCACAGAAGGCACCCAGTCAGTGTAGCTGTGGGCACTGCTCCCATGGTACTTTCGGGCCGGATTCATGCTGCCACCTCCTGCATTTCATCATCATCTTCAAGGTCATGTGCCTCTGCTCTTGCCCCATGGCCTCCGGGGTATTGTCCGTCCTCCATGTGGCCCTCGTCCCTGGTACCCTGTGCAGTCCGATCCCAGGATAGTCTTCTCGAGACAAATATCTGGCCCTGATGGAACACTTCCATCGATCTCGTGTGATGCGAGAATGATGCCCTGCCCTGGAAGGGGGTGCAGGTGCCCAATCAGGATAGCCATGTCTCCCTTTTCAGCATGGCCTGCCCGCCCCTCAGTCTTCTTCAGGGAAGCTCTCCCCACTTCCTGAGATGACAGCTCTGAACTTAAAAATGAATGTTTTTTACATAAATCTATGCCTTAATTCATCCATGGCATGTCTTTCATCCCCGTTAGTGTTTTTTTTTTTTTTTAGCAGTTCTGAAGGGCTGTCTGCTCAAGGAGGGGATGACCTGGGAAGGGCAGCTTTCCCTCTCATCTCCCTCAGCATGTCTCTGAGCCCTGGGGCCAGCTGTCCCACTGAGGATTGAGGGACCCGAGCCAGCCCATCCTGACCCCAAGGTGTGTCAGCTCATAGACGGATGTGTGTTGGAGCAGTGGGCAGCTGGCATGGGCCAGGGACAGGCAGTGTCTCCTTCTCATTCCTTCCCTACCTTCCTCCCAGACGTAGCTCAGAGCAGCCTTCAACCCCTACATCTCCAGATCCCTTGAACTGCGCCTCCTGTGTTCAGCTGTTGACCTTGGAATTTCGCAAGGGTTCTACCTCCCGTACCCTCTCCTGTAGCAGTTCCTGGATCAGGGGAGGGGTCAGACCCTCTCTGTTTTTGGTCTTCTTCCTGTCCCGCACCAAGCCCACCCACCTTTGCATCTCCCATGTAAGTGCTTGGAAGCAAGCCCATCCACAGGGAACCTATTAGCCAAATGGATCCAGGCAATGAACATTGAAGTAGAGATCCAGGATCCATAATAAACCTGCTCTGAAACCTGTCCCAAAGTCTGTGACTCTCTCACACTGAAACAGAAATAATAATAGCTTTCTGGACTGTGAAGTGACATGTGTCTCTACTTCCAATCTTGAATGCATAGGTGCTGAGCCTGGACAGAAAAGGACCATGGCTCCCGTTGGCTGGGATCCATGGGAAGAACTCAGTGAAATCTGAATTCAAGGCATAGAGTGAATAATTATTGTAGAGTGAATCCTCCCAAGTAGGGCTTAAGCACATTGCACAGGAAAAGCTTTTTCAAAGTGGTCCTGAAAGAAAATTCTTTTTTTTAAATTTATTTTAATTCCAGTAGAGCTAACATACAGTGTTACATTCATTTCAGGTGTACAATAGAGTGATTCAGTAATTCTATATATTACTCAGTGGTCATCAAGAAAAGCGTCGTCTTAATCCCCTTCATCTATTTCACTCATCCCTCTATCCACCTCCTCTCTGGTAACCATCCGTTTGTTCTCTATTGTTAAGAGTTTGTATTTTGGTGTGTCTCCTTTTTCTCTTTTAGTTATTTATTTTTGTTTGTTTCTTAAATTCCCCATTAGAGTGACATCGTATGGGATTTGTCTTTCTCTGACTGACTGATTTAATTAGGATAATACTCTCTAGCTCCATCCATGTGGCTGCAAATGGCAAGGTTTCATTCTTTTTCAAGCCGAGTAATACTCCATTGTGTGTGTGTATGTGTGTCTGTGTGTGTGCGTGTGTGTGTGAATACACACATCTATTATCTCATTTGTCAATTTTTCTACAGACACTTGGGTTGCTTCCATATTGTGATATTGTAAATAATGGTGCAAGACACATAGGGGTGTACGTATCCTTTTAAGTTACTGTTTTCCTATTCTTTGGGTAAAGACGAGTAGTGTGATTGTTGGATCATAGGGTAGTTCTATATTTAATTTTTTGAGGAACCTTCATACTGTTTTCCACGGTGGCCACCACAGTTTGCATTCCCACCCACAGTTCGCGAGGATTCCTCTTTATCCACATCCTCCCAACACCTGCTCTTTGTTGTGCTTTTGATGTTAGCCATTCTGACAGGATTGAGGTATTACCTCATTGTCCTTTGGATTTACATTTTCCTGATGATGGGTGATGGTGAGCATCTTTTCACGGGACTGTTGGCCATTTGTATTTCTTTTGTGGAGAAATGTCTGTCCATGTCTTCTGCCTACTTTTAAACTGGATTATTTGTTTTTTGGGGGTCGAGTAGTATCAGTTGTATATGTTTTGGACACTATCCCTTTATTGCATATGATCTTTGCAAATATCTTCTCCCTTTGAGTAGGTCGTCTTATTATTTTTACATTTTCATTGTTCTTCTGCCGTGTGGAAACATTTTATTTTGCTGTATTCCCAATAGTTTATTTTTGCTTTCATTTCCTTTGCCTCAGGAGACAATCCAGAAAAACGTTGGTATGGTCCATGTCAAGAAGTTACTGTCTTCCCTCCTGTAGGATTTTTATGGATTCAGGTCTCATATTGAGGTCTTGAAACTGTTTTGTGTTTGTCTGTATTGTGTAAGAAAGCAGTCTAATTTCATTCTTTTGTGTGTAGCTGTCTAGTTTTCCCTACACCATTTGTTGTAGAGACTGTGCTTTTCCCTTTTGATATCGTTGCTTGCTTTGTGGAAGATTCATGGACCACATAATTGTGGGTTTCTCTCTGAACTTGTATTCTGTTCCTTTGGTCGCTGTGTCTATTTTTGTGCCGTACTGTCTTGTTAGAATGACTGCAGCTTTGTAGTATAACCTGAAATCTGAAATTGTGAGTCCTCCAGCTTTGTTTTTCTTTTCCACATTGCACTGGCTGTTTGGAATCTTTAGTGGTTCCATACAAATGTTTAGGATTGTTTATTCGAGGTCTTTTGTTCTTTAGTTTAAATTCAATTAGCCAACTTACAGTACATCATTAGTTTCAGATGTAGTCTTCAATAAATTTTCAGTCGTGTGTAACACCCAGTACTCATTGTATCGTGTGACCTCCTTAATGCTACTCACCCAGTTACCCCCCCCCCCAACTTCTCCTCCAGCAATCATCAGTTTCTTGCGATAGTTAAGAGACCATCATGGGTTTTCTCCCTCTCTGATGACTTCCCATTCTATTCTCCCTTCCTTCCCCTATGGTCTTCTTCCTTGTTTCTGATATTCCACATAGGAGTGAAAGCATATGATCATTGCCTTTCTTTCATTGACTTATTCCACTCAGCATAATACCCTCCAGCTCCACCCAGGTCGGTGTGATGGTAAGTATTCATCCTTTCTGATGGCTGAGTAATATTCCATTATATATATGATCCACATCTTCTTTATCCATTCATCTATCCATGGTCATCTGCACTCCTTCCACAGTTTATGTATTATGGATACTGCTGCTATGAACACTGTGGTGCATGTGTCCCGTCTTCACTACCTCTGTCTCTTTGGGGTAAATACCCAGTAGTGCAATTGCTGGGACATAGGGTACCTTTATTTCTAACTTCTTGAGGAAACTCCGTACCATTTTCAAGAGTGGCTGTACCGGACTGCATTCATACAGGGGTGTAAGAGAGTTTCCGTTTCTCCACATCCTCTCCAACATGTATAGTCTCATGTCTTCTTATTTTTAGATATTCGGCCTGGTGTGATATGGCATCTATAGGGGTTTAGATTTGCATTTCCCTGAAGCCAAGTGATATGAAGCATTTATGCATGTATCTTTTGGTCACCAGTACGTTGTCATCAGTGAAATGGCTTCCCATATTAATCCATCTCAAGACCTAAAGCTGGGTAAGGCACTGAAGCTGGATGTTGCCATCGGTTGGAAGTGTGGAGAATTTCAAAAGATCTCTGTGGAGAGCAAGTTTAAAGGTCAGTGTGAAGCTACTAATTGGATCCGGGGAGATCTCTGAAAGTGGGGTTTGCCTGGGATGGGCTGAGGGTGTCCCTCTGATTTTCCTATGATTCCTTGATGCAGCCCCAAATGGAGAGTTTCCTGCTGTGGTGCACCCTGAATCCTCTAGTTGTGCAGAGGTAAGCCCAATGCCTGGTGCCATGGAGGCAGGCAAACGGGGAGGGACCCTCAGCAGAAGTCCCAGGGTTAGGTTAGGCCTCAAGAGACAGCACGTCAGGACTGCCCAGTGCTCAGAGAACTCCCAGGCCGAGTGAGATGAGGGCACAAGGGCGGGTGAGTGTGAGCCTTGGGGTTTCATCCGGAAGGGCCCACAAATGTCGGGGATCACCAGAAGGGGCTCTCAGGGGGTGCCCCAATTCTCTTGCCCTGAATGCTCTGTTGTGCCCCAAAATGGTACAGTTTCCTGTGGGCTGCAGGCTGAGTCCTACGGTGTGGCTTGGGTGTCCCCAATCCCCCGGAGTGGGGTGCCAGGACCCTGGGGAGGGGCCCCTCTGTGGCCAACCTAGGGTAAGGCTTAGGGTCCAGGAGCCTGGCAGGGACAATCTGCAGGTTGTGCAGCAAGCTCTGTAGAGGGCTGAGAGGAGGCCATGGGGGAGGGTGAGCATAGGCCTCAGGGTTGGGGCACGGGGGGCTGCCAAGGTGGGGATGGGCTCTGGGGGCCTCCCCAAGTTCTCGTGCCCTGTAGGCTCTGTAGAGCCCCCAGGGGCACGGTTTCCTGTCGGGTGGCAAGCTGAGTCCTGTGGTGGGGCACAGGTATCCTAATTCCCCGGGGCTGCAGTGTAGGGCTTCTGGGGAGGCCCCCACACCCGCAGCCGACCTAGGGCTCGGGTTAGGCCCCAGGAGCCCCGCAGGCCCGATCTGCTGGCTGTATGGCGAGCTACACGGGCTGAGGTGAGTGTGTGGGGAGGGTGAGCGTGGGCTTCAGGTTTGGGGTGCGGGAGGCCGCCGAATTTGCTGGTGGCTCAGGAAGGCCCTCCTGGTTCTTCCACCCTGAATGCTCTATGGCCTCCCAAGGCACACGGTTTCCTGCGGGGTGGCAGACTGAGTCCTGCTGTGGGGGTCAGGTGTCCCGAATCCCCATGGCTGCGGCTCCAGGCTCCTGGGGAGGGGCCCCTCCACAGATGAACTAGGGTTAGGGTTGGCGCCCAGGAACCCCGCAGGACAGATGTGCCCACTATGTGGGGAGCTCCGCCGCGGGCTGAGGTGATGGTGCGGGGTGGGGTGAGTATGGGCTTCAAGGTTGGGTTTAGGGATCGCCGAATTTCGCAGGGGGCTCTGGGGGCCCTCCTGCTTCTCCCGCCCTGAATGCTCTACAGCCTCCCAAGGGGCACGGTTTCCTGCAGGCTGGCAGGCTTTGTCCTGCAGTGGGGTTCAGGTGTCCCCAGTCCCTGGGGCTGCAGCACCGGGCCCCAGGGGAGGGGCCCTACCCAGCCGACCTAGGGTCATGTCTAGGCCCCAGTAACCCGGCAGGCCTGATCTGCCGGCTCAGCGACGAGCTCGGTGGCAAGCTGAAGGGAAGGCGTGGGGCGGGATGAGCGTGGTCCTCAGGGTTGGGGTGTAGGGGCCGCCGAGGATCGCTGGGGGCTCAGGGGGGCCCTTCCAGTTCTCCTGCACGGGATGCTCTGCGGCTCCCCAAGGGGCATGGTTTCCTGAGGGGTGGCAGGCTGAGTCCCGTGGTGGGGCTCAGGTGTACCCAATCCCCGGGGTTAGGGTACGGATTAGGGTATGGGTTAAGGTTAGGGTATGGGTTACGGTTAGGGTATGGGTGAGGGTAGGGGTTAGGGTTAGGGTAAGGAGAGGGTACGGGTTAGGGTTGGGTTTAGGGGTTACAGGTTAGAGGTTATGGGTTAGGTTATAGATTAGGGTTTAGGGTACGGATTAGGGTTTAGGGTTTGGTTTTAGGGTTAGGGTTAGGGTTGGAGTATGGGTTAGGTTTAGGGTACGGGTTAGGGTTAGTGTACGGGTTAGGGTATGCATTAGGGTACGGTTAGGGTATGTGATGGCGTACAGATTAGGTTATGGTTTAGGGTATGGGTTAGGGTTAGGGTACGGGTTAGGGTTAGGGTACAGTTTAGGGTTATGGTACAGGTTAGGTTACGTTTTAGGGTTAGGGTTAGGGTATGGGTTAGGGAATGGGTTAGGGATAGGGATAGGTACAGTTTAGGGTTAGGGTATGGGTTAGGGTACGGGTTAGGGTACGGGTTAGGGTTAGGTATGGGTTAGGGTATGGGTTAGGTTCCGGGTTAGGGATAGGGTACGGGTTAGGGTATGGGTTAGGGTATGGGTTAGGGTATGGTTTAAGGTTAAGGTAAGGTTACTGGTTAGGGTTACGGTACGGGTTACAGTTTAGCGTTTCAGGTTACGGTTAGGGTACGGGTTAGGGTTAGGGTACGGGTAGGGTTAGGGTACGGGTTATGGTACGAGTTAGGTTTAGGGTTAGGTTTAGGGTTAAGGTTAGGGTATGGGTTAGAGTACGGGTTAGAGTTCGTGTTAGGGTTATGGTTAGGATTAGGGTACAGGTTAGGGTTAGGGTGCAGGTTAGATTTAGGGTTAGAGTATGGGTTAGGGTACGGGTTAAGGTTATGTTTATGGTTAGGTTACAGTTTAGGGGTAGGGTTAGCTGAAGGGTAGGGTTGGGGTAGGGATAGGAGTATGGTAGTGGTCGGGGTAGGTTTAGGGTTTAGGGTTAGGGTTTGGGGTGTGGGATTAGTTGTTAAGGTTAGGGTTTAGTGTTTAGGGTTTCGGGATTAGGGTTAGGGGTTAGGGTTTAGGGTTTAGTGTTAATGTTAGGGTTTAGGGTTTAAGGATTAGGGTTTAGGGTTAGGTTTAGGGTAGGGTTAGTGATAGGGTAACGGTTAGGGTTTAGGGTTAAGGTTAGGGGTTAAGGTTTAGGGTTTAAGGTTAGGGGTTAGGGTTTAGGGTTAGGGTTAGACCGCAGTACGCCAGCAGGACCGATGTGCCGGCTGTGCGGCGAGCGGAGGGTTGGGCCGAAGTGAGGTTGCTGGCGAGCGGGAGTATGGTATCCACCGTTTTGGTGCAGGGAGCCTTTGAACGTTGCTAGAGGCTCAGAGGGCCCTGCCCATTCTCCAGCCCTGAATGAATGGCGGCGCCCCTAGCGGCCCGGGTGGTGGCGGGGTGGCAGTGTGAGTCTGTCGCTGCGTTTTGGGGGTCCCCAATGCCATGTGTTGCAGCGCAAGGCCCCTTGGGAGGGGCCCCCCTGGGGCCGTCCTAGGGTTAGTGTTAGCACCCAGGAGTCCGGCAGGCATGATCCGCCAGCTGTGCGGTAGCGGAGGGCTGGGCCTAGGTGAAGGCTCCGGCGATCTGGATCGTGGGCCCAAGCATTTTGGCGCAGGGGGCCTTGGAAGGTCGCCGGGGAATTGGAGGGCCCTGCCGGTTCTCCCGCTCTGAATGGCCAGCGGTACCCTAGTGGCCCGGGTGGTGGCGGGGCAGCACGGTGAGTATGGCACTGGGGCTCGGGGGTCCCCAATCCCTGGCGTTGCTGTGCCAGGCCCCTTGGGAGGTTCCCCTCGGGGGCCAACCTAGGATTAGAGTTAGCCCGCAGGAGGCCAGCAGGCCTTATCCGACAGCTGTGCGGCGAGCAGAGTGGAGGACTGAAGTGAGGGCACTGGCGAGCTCCAGCGTGGGCCCCAGAGTTTTGGCACTGATGGCCGTCAAAAGTCACCAGAGTCTCGAGGGCCCTGACCATTCTCCCACCCTGAAAGACCAGCGATGCCCCAGCGGGCCCGATGTCGACGGGGCAGTAGGGTGAGTCTGGCGCTGCGGCTCGGTTGTCCCCAATTCCCGGCTTTGGTCACCAGTCCCCTTGGGAGGGGCCCCTCTGGGGCCAACCTAGGGTTATCGTTAGCCCCCAGGAGGCCGGCAGGCCCCATACGCCAGCTGTGCGGCGAGCAGAGGGGCAGGCCGTGGTGAGGGCTCTGGCGAGCTGGAAGGTGGTACCCAAAGTTTTGGCGCCGGGGGCCCTCGAATGTCGCCGGGGACTCGTAGGGCCCAGCCCATTCTCCCGCCCTGAATGACTGGCGGCTCTCCTAGCAGCCCGAGTGGTGGCGCGGCGGCAGGGTGGGTCTGGCGCTGAGGCTCCGGGGTCCCCAATGCCAGGCGTTGCGGCACCAGGCCCCTTGGGAGCGGCGCCTTGGGGGCCGACCTAGGGTAAAGGTTAGCTCCTGGAGGCCGGCAGGCATGATCCACCATCTGGGGTGAATGGAGGCGCGGTCGAAGATCAGGGCGCTGGCGAGCAGGAGAGTGGGCCCCAGCGTTTTGACACTGGGGGCCTTCGAAGGTCACCGGGGCAGGGAGGGCCCTGCCCGTTCTCCTGCCCTGAATGATCGGCGATGCCCTAGCGGCCCGGGTGTGGGCGGGGCGGAAGGGTGAGTCCAGCGTTGCGACTCGGGGGTCCCCAATCCCTGGCGTTCGGCGGCAGTCCCTTTGGGAGGGACCCCTTGGGGTCCGACCTAGGATTAGGGTTAGGCCGCCAGGCTCGATCCACCAGCTCTTCGGCGAATGGAGGGGTGGGCCAAGGTGAGGTCGCTGGCGAGCGGAAGCGTGGGCCCCAACATTTTGGCTCGGTGGGCCTTCGAATGTTGCAGGGGGCTCAGAGGGCCCTGCTCGTTCTCCGGCCATGAAGGACCGGCGACACCCCTAGCTCCCCGGGTGGCGGTGGGGTGGCAGGGTCAGTCCGGCACTGGGGCTCGGGTTTCCCCAATCCCCAATGTTGCGGCGCCCGGCCCCTTGGGAGGGGCCCCTCGGGGACTGTCGTAGGGTTAGGTTAACCCCCAGGAGGCCAGCAGTCCCGATCCGCCGGCTGTGCAGTGAGCAGAGGGATTGAACGTAGTAGGGCACAGTCGAGCGGTAGCGTGGTACCCAGCGTTTTGGCGTGGGGGGCCTTCTTATTTCACTGGAGGCTCGGAGGGCCCTGCCGGTTATCCCGCCCTGATTGCCCGGCGGTGCCCCTAGCGGCCCGCGTGGCGGCGGGGCGGCAGGGTGAGCCCGGCGCTGGGGCTTGCGGGTCCCCAATCCCTGCCTTTGCAGCACCAAGCCTCTTGGGAGGGGCCACTCTGGGGCCCACCTAGGGTTAAGGTTAGCCCCAAGGAGCCCGGGAGGCCGGATCTGCAAGCTGTGTGGCTGGAGGGGGGGCGGGCCGAGGTGAGGGCGCTGTAGAGCGGGAGCGTGGGCCTCAGTGTTTTGGCGCAGGGGAGCTACGAATGTAGCCAGGGGCTCGGAGGGCCCTGCCCGTTCCCCCACCCTGAATGACCGGTGGCGCCCCAAGTGGCCCGGGTGGCGGCGGAGGGGCAGGTTGAGTACATCGCTGGGGCTTGGGGGTCCCCAATCTCCGGCGTCGCAGTGCCAGGCCCTTTGGGAGTGCCCTTTGGGGGCCCACCTAGGGTTAGGGTTAGCCCCCAGGAGGCCAGCAGGCCCAATACGATGGCTGTGGGGCGAGTGGAGGGGTGGGCCAAGGTGAGGGCGCTGGCGAGTAGAAGCGTGGTACCCAACGTTTTGGCGCGGGGGGCCTTCGAATGTCGCCAGGGGTCTGAGGATCCTGTCCTTTCTCCCGTCCTGAATGACTGGCGGCACCCTTAGCGGCCTGGGTGGTGGCGGTGAGGCAGGGTGAGTCTGGCGCTTTGGCTTGGGAATCCCCAATCCCAGGTGTTTTGGCGCCAGGCCCCTAGGATGGGCCCCTTGGGGCCGACCTAGGGTTAGGTTTAGCCCCTAGGAGGCCTGCAGGCCCGATTCGCCGGCTGTGCGACAAGCGGAGGAGCGGATTGAGGTGAGGGCCCAGGTGAGTGGGAGCATGGGCCCCAGCGTTTTGGCGCGGATGGCCTTCAAAATTCGCTGTGTTCTCGAGAGCCCTGCCCGTTCTCCCACCCTGAATGACCTGCGATGCCCCAGTGCGTCCGGTGTCGGCAGAGTGGCAGGGTGATTCCGGCACTGCAGGTAGGGGGTCCCCAATCCCAGGCATTGCAGCGCCAGTCCCCTTGGGAATGGCCCCTCGGGGGCCGACCTAGGGTAGGGTCAGCCCCCAGGAGGCCAGCAGGCCCAATACACCACTGTGGGGCGAGCGGAGGGGCGGGCCGAGGTGAGGGTGCTGGTGAGCGGGAGAGTGGCCACAGCGGTTTGGCTCCAGGGGCCTTAGAATGTCCCGCAGCTCAGAAAGCCCTGCCCCTTCAACCGACCTGAATGACCCGCGGTGCCCCTAGCGGCCCAGGTGACGTGGGATGGAAGGGTGAGTAAGGCGTTAGGATTGGGAGTCCCCAATCCCCGGCGTTGCGGGATCAAGCCCCTTAGGTTTGGCCCCTCGTGGGCCGATCTAAGGTTAGGGTTAGCTCCCAGGAGGCCGGCAGGCCCGATATGCCAGCTAGACTGTGAGAGGAGGGGTGGGCCGAAGTAAAGGTGCTGGCAAGAAGGAGCGTGGGCACCAGCGTTTTGACTTGGGGCTTTCAAAGGTCGCCGGGGTCTCGAGGGCCCTGCCTGTTCTCCCACCCTGAATGAACAGCGATGCCCCAGCATGCCCGGTGTCAGCGGGGAGGCAGGGTGAGTCTGGCACTGGGGCTCAGGGGACCCCAATCCCCGCGTTGTGGCGCCAGGCCCCTTGGGAGGGGCCCCTCTGGGGCCAACCTAGGGTAAGGCTTAGCCCCCAGGAGGCCAGCAGGCCCGATCCGCCGGCTGTGCGGCAAACGGGGGGGGGGGGGCGAGGTGAGGGCGCTGGCGAGCGGGAGTGTGGGCCCAAGCGTTTTGGCGCGGGGGGTCCTCGAAGGTCACCGGGGGCTTGGAGGGCCATGCCCCTTCTCCCGCCCTGAATGACTGGCGGCGCCCCTAGCGGCCCGGTTGCCAGTGGGGCGGTAGGGTGAATCCAGAGCTGGGGCTCGGGGATCCCCAATCCCTGGCGTTGCGGTTCCAGGCCCCTTGGGAGGGGCCTCTCGGGGGCTGACCTAGGGTTATTGTTAGCCCCCAGGAGGCTGGCAGGCCGGATTTGCCGGCTGTGCGGCCAATGGAGGGGTGGGCCGAGGTGAGGGCGCTGGCGAGCGGGAGCGTGGGTCCAAGCATATTGGCGCGGGGGGCCTTCAAAGGTCGCCGGAGGCTCGGAGGGCCCTGCCCGTTCTCCCACCCTGAATGCCCGACGGCACCACTAGCAGCCCGGGTGGTGGTTGTGTGGCAGGGTGAGTCCAGCACTGGGACTCAGGGGTCCCCATTCCTGTCTTTGCAGCGCCAGGCCCCTTGGGAGGGGCCCCTGGGGGGCCGACCTAGGGTTAGGGATAGCCCCCAGGAGGCCGGCAGGCCCAATCCGCCGACTGTGCGGGAGCAGAGGGGAGGGCCGAGGTGAAGGCGCTGGTGAGTGGGAGCATGGGCCCAAGCATTTTGGTGTGGGGGGGCCTTCGAAATTCGCCAGGGGCTCGGAGTGCCTTGCCCGTTCTCCCGCTCTGAATGAGCAGCGGGGCCCCTAGAGGCTCGGGTGGCTGAAGGGTAGCAGAGTGAGTCCAGCACATGGGCTCGGGGTCCCCATCCCCGACGTTGCGGCGCCAGGCCACTCGGGAAGGGCCTTTCGGGGGCCAACCTACAGTTAGGGTTAGTCCCCAGGAGGCCGGCAAGCCCTATACACCACATGTGCGGCAAGCAGAGGGGTGGGCCAAGGTGAGGGTGCTGGTGAACATGAGCCTGGGCCGAAGCGTTTTGGTTCGGGGTGCCTTCGAAGGTTGGAGGGAGTTCGGAGGGCCCTGTCAGTTCTCCAACACTGAATGAATGGTGGCGCCCCTAGAGGCACGTGTGTTGCGGGGTGGCAGGGTGCATCCGGAGCTGGGCCTCGGGGGTCCCCAATCCCCGGCTTTGCAGCACAAGGCCTCTTAAGAAGGGAACCTCAGGGGCCGTCCTAGAGTTAGGGTTAGTGCCCAGGAGGCCGGCAGGCCCGATCTGCCAGCTTTGCGGTGAGAGGATGGGAGGGCCGAGGTGAGGGTGCTGGTGAGCGGGAGCATGGGCCCAAGCATATTGGAGCGGGGGGCCTTCAAAAGTCGCCAGGGGCTCAGAGAGCCCTGCCCTTTCTCCAGCCCTGAATGACCGGCGGCGCCCCTAGCGGCCCGGGTGGCGGCGGGACGGCAAATTGAGTCCTGGCTGGGGCTCGGGTGTCGCCAATCCCTGGCGCTGCGGTGCCAGGTCCCTTGGGAAGGACCCCTCGGTGGCCGCCCTAGGGGTAGTGTTAGCCCCCAGGAGGCCGGCAGGCCCCATCCGCCGGCTGTGCGGCGAGCGGAGGGGCGGGCCGAGGTGAGGGCGCTTTCGAGTGGGAGCGTGGGCTCAAGCGTTTTGGCACAGGGGGCCTTCGAAAGTCACCGGAGGCTTGGAGGGCCCTGCCCATTCTCCTGCCCTGAATTTCGCGCGTCGCCCCTAGCGGCCAGGGTGGCCTGGGGGCGGCAAGTTGAGTCCGGCGCTGGGGCTCGGGGGTACCCAATCCCTGGCGTTGCAGTGCCAGGCCTCTTGGGAGCCGACCTATGGTTACGGTTAGCTCCCAGGAATCCAGCAGGCCCGATCCGCCGGTTGTGCAGTGAGCGGAGGGGCGGGCCAAGGTGAGGGCACTGGCGAGCGGGAGCGTGGGCCCAAGCCTTTTGGCGTGGTGGGCCTTCGAATGACAAGGGGACTCGGAGGTCCCTGCCCGTTCTCCCGCACTGAATGTCTTGCGGCGCCCCTAGCGACCCGTGTGGTGGCGGGGCGCCTGGGTGAGTCCAGCACTGGGGCTCAGTGTTCCCCAATCACAGGTGTTGCGGCTCCAGTTCCCTTGGGCGGGGCACCTCGGGGGCCGACCTAGGGTTAGGGTTAGCCCCCAGGAGGGCGGCAGTCCCGATCACCCAGCTGTGGGGCAAGCAGAGGGGTGGGCCCAGGTGAGAGTGCTTGAGAGCAAGAGCGTGGGCCCAAGCGTTTTGACGCGGGGGGCCTTCAAAGGTCATTGGGGGTCCGGGGGGCGGGGGGGCAGCAGGGTGAGTCCGGCACTGGGGCTCGGGGGTCACCAATCTCCGGCATGCGGCGCCAGGCCCCTTGGGAGGTACACCTCGGGGGTTGTCCTAGGGTTAGGGTTAGACCTCAGGAGGCTGACAATCCTGAAACGCCAGCTGTGTGGCGAGCGGATCGGCGTGATGAGGTGAGGGCACTGGCGAGGGGGACCGTGAGAGCATTTTGGGGCGGGGCACTTTCTAATGTCGCCTTGGGCTCGGAGCGCCCTGCCTGTTCTCCCACACTGAATGAACGGCGGCTCCCCTAGCAGCCCGGGTGGTGGCGGGACGACAAGATGAGTCCTGGCTGGGGCTCTGGGTCCCCAATCCCCACGTTGCATTGCCAGGCCCCTTGGGAGGGCCCCTCGTGGAGTGACCTAGGGTTAGGGTTAGCCCCCAGGAGGCCGGCAGGCCCGATCCGCCGGCTGTGAAGCGAGTGGGGGCGTGGGCGGAGGTGAGGGCGCTGGCGAGAAGGAGCATGGGCCCAAGAGTTTTGGGGTGTTGGGCCTTCTAAGGTCACAGGGGCTCAGGGGTCCTAAATCCCCGGCGTGGTGGCGACAGGCCACTTGGGAAGGGCCCCTCAGGGACCGACCTTGGGTTAGGGTTAGCCCCCAGTAGGCCGGCAAGCCTGATGCGCTGGCTGTGTGGCAAGTTGAGGGGCGGGCCGAGTCGAGGGCACTGGCGATCGGGAGCGTGGGCCCAAGCCTTCGAAGGTCGCCAGGGGCTCCGAGGGCCCTGCCGGTTCTCCCGCCCTGAGTGACCAGTGGCGCCCCAGGCGGCCCGGGTGGTGGCGGGGCTGCACAGTGAGTCCGGTGCTGGGGCTCGGGGGTCCCCAATCCCCACGTTGCAGTGCCAGGACCCTTGGGCGGGGCCCCTCGGGGGTTGACCTAAGGTTAGGATTATCCCCCAGGAGGCCAGCAGGCCTGATCCACCTGATGTGCAGCGAGTGGAGGGGTGGGCCGAGGTGAGGGCACTGTGGAGCGGGGCGTGGTCCCAAGCGTTATGGCGCAGGGGACCTTCGAATGTCGCCGGGGGCTTGAAGGGCCCTGCCTGTTCTCCCGCCCTGAATGATCCTCGGGGCCCTTAGCGGCCCCGGTGGCGGTGGGGGGACAGGGTGAGTCCAGCGCTGGGGCTCGGGTGTCCCCAATTCCCGGCGTGGCGGCGCCAGCCCCCTTGAGAGGGGACCCTCGGGTGCTGAACTAGCTTTATTGTTTTTTTTTTTTTTTTTTTTTTTTAAGATTTTATTTATTTATGTGACAGAGAGACAGCCAGCGAGAGAGGGAACACAGCAGGGGGAGTGGGAGAGGAAGAAGCAGGCTCATAGTGGAAGAGCCTGATGTGGGACTCGATCCCGGATCGCCAGGATCACGCCCTGAGCCGAAGGCAGACGCTTTAACGACTGCGCTACCCAGGCGCCCCTGAACTAGCTTTATTGTTACCAACCAAGAGGCTGTCAGGCCCGATTGGCCGGCTGTGCGGTGAGCGGAGGGGCATGCAAGGTGAGGCTGCTGGCGAGCGGGAGCGGGGGACCAAGTGTTTTGTGCGGGGGGCCGTCGAAGGACCCAGGGGCTCGGAGGTCCCTGCCCGTTCTCCCGCCAAGAATGACCGGCGGCGCCACTAGCGCCTCGGGTGGCAGCAGGGCAACTGGGTGAGTCCGTGGCTGGGGCTCGGGGGTCCCCAATCCCCGGCATTGCGGCGCCAGGCCCCTTGGGAGGAGCCCCTCTGGGGCGACGTAGGGTTATGGTTATCCCACAGGAGGCCGGCAGGCCCGATCCGCCAGCTGTGTGGTGAGCGAAGGGGTAGGCCGAGGTGAGGGCGATGGCGAGCGGGAGCATGGGCCCAGGCGTTTTGGTGCAGGAGGCTTTCGTAGGTAGCCAGTGCCTAGGAGGGCCCTGCCCATTCTCCCGCCCTGAATACCCGGCAGCGCCCCTAGCGGCCCGGGTGGCGGTGGGGCGACAGGGTGAGTCTGGTGCTGGGGCTCGGGGGTCCCTAATACTCTGCGGTGTGGTGCCAAGCCCTTTGGGACGGGCCTCTCGAGGACCGACCTTGGGTTAGGGTTAGCCCCTAGGAGGCCGGCAGGCCCAATCCGCCAGCTGTGCGGCGAGTGGAGGGTGGGGCGAGGTGAGGGTGCTGGCGAGTGGGAGCATGGGACCAAGCATTTTGGTGCGGGGAGCCTTCGAAGGTCACCAGGGGCTCGGGGTGATCTGCCTGTTCTCCCTCCCTGAATGAACGACGGGGCTCCTAGTGGCCCGGGTGGCGGTGGGGCGAGATGGTGAGTCCGGCGCTGGGGCTCGGGGGTCCCCAATCCCAGGCATTGTGGTGCCAGGCCCCTTCAGGGGGGCCCCTCAGGGGCCAACCTAGGATTATGGGTAGCCCCCAGGAGGAGGGCAGGCCTCATCCGCCGGCTCTGCATTCAGCGGAGGGGCGGGCCGAGGTCAGGGCGCTGAGGAGCGGGAGCATGGGCTCAAGCGTTTCAGATGGGGGGGCTTTTGAAGGTCGCCATGGGCTCGGAGGGCCCTGCCCGTTCTCCCGCCCTGAAGGACCAGCGGCACCCCTAGCGGCCTGGGTGGCGGCGGGGCGGCAGGGTGATTTTGGCGCTGGGGCTCGGGGGTCCTTAATACCCGGTGTTGTGGCGCCAGGCCCCTTGGGACGGGCCCCTCGGGGGCCGACCTAGAGTTAGGGTTAGCCCCCAGGTTAGCCCCCAGGTAGTTCCACACATGTGCGGTGAATGGAGGTGTGGGTCGAGGTGAGGTAGCTGGCGAGCGGGAGCATGGGCCAGAGCATTTTGGCTTTGGCTCGGGGTGCCTTCGAATGTTGCAGGTGGCTCGGAGGGTCCTGCCCATTCTGTCGCTCTGAAGGACTGGCAATGCCCCTAGCACCTCATGTGGCGGCGGGGCGGCAGGGTGCGTCAGGCGCTGGGACTTGAGGGTCCCCAATCCATGGCATGCGACGCCAGGCCACTTGGGGGGGCCCCTCGGGGGCAACTTAGGGATAGGGTTAGCCCCCAGGAAGCCAGCAGGCCTGATCCGCCAGCTCTGCAGCGAGTGGAGGGGTGGGCCGAGGTTAGGGCGCTGGTGAGCAGGAGCGTGGGAGCCAGAGTTTTTGCGTGGGGGGCCTTCGAAGGTCACAGGGGGATCGGAGGGCCCTGCCCATTCTCCCTTCCTGAATGACTGGCAATGCCCCTATCGCCCTGGGTGCTTGCGGGGTGGCAGAGTGAGTCCAGCACTTGGGCATGGGGGTCCCAAATCCCCGGCATTGCGGTGCCAGGCTCCTTGGGAGGGGCCCCTCAGGGCTGACCTAGGGTAAGTGTTAGCCCCCAGGAGTCCAGCAGGCCCATTCCGCCAGCTCTGCGGCAGGCGGAGGGGCAGGCCGAGGTGAGGGCGCTGGTGAGAGGGAGTGTGGGCCCAAGCGTTTTGGCATGGGGGCCTTCGAAGGTCGCCAGGGGCTTGGAGGGCCCTGCCCATTCTCTCGCCCTGAAAGACTGGTGGTGCCCCTAGCAGCCCGGGTTTTTGTGCGGTGGCAGGGTGACTCTGGCGCTGGGCTCTGGTGTCCCCAATCCCCGGTGTTGTGGCGCCAGGGCCCTTGGGAGGGGCCTCTCGGGGGCCGACCTAGGGTTAGGGTTCCTCCCCAGGAGGCCGGCAAGCCCGGCGCTAAGTGGCTCTGGCAATGTAACAAAAATTCCATACACTTATCTGTAAGAAATAACAGTGTACAGGAACCCTCTTAGCCCTAACATCATCCTTTGTGAATATGGAAGCCAGCCCCAAAGTGGTCGTGGAAGTCTAACGAAAGGGTTAAACACTTTTCTCTGAGTCACCACACTATACAGGGAAAAACCAATGTACATCATCTTTCACGAGTAGGAAGCATTAATGAAAAGGTTCTGGAATTTCGAGGATCTGACCCATCCTTATTGGTAATAAACCACCGTGTACAGGAAAACACCTTCAACTCTCATCAGCCTCCACAATCCTGATTCCGATTCAACTTTGGGTGTGTAGGACTAGGGAAATGTCCACATCTTATTGCTAAGAAAGAACGATGTCAGGGTAATGCCCTTCAAGTCACCTCAGCCTTCCTGAAGACGGAAGCAGGAATCAAGGTGGTTATGTTACCATGAGGTAAGGAAGATGAGCATATAAGTGAGAAACAACAGTGGGCAGGACCTCTCTTCCAACGAACAGTATCTTTGCTTAATGTTGAATCCCTATGGTAAGTGGTTGTGGGCATTTGTGATATCAAAATCTTAAGTGTTTTGTAAAACCTCTTGGCCATTCACAGATGAGAATAAGGTAGTTGGGGACTCCTAGGCAGTGATTTGTCCACTGTCAAAAATATGAAAAGATAAAAGAGACAGATGAGGTCTCCTCAGGCATTGTCCTTTATCCTCATCCTCTGTGAGGATGGCCATCTCTGGACAGCTCAGTGGAAGAGTCTCATTCACAGTGGGGGCATCTGTTCCTCACAGACATCAGGCAGGGAAATGGATTTGGTTCTCTGTGCCAGCCCAGCCACAGCTGAGTGTCACAGCACCCTCTCATGGGCTCATAAGAGTTTCACTGTCACTAGGCAGGTCATTGTATTTCATAAACCACTGTGAGAGTTTGCAATTGCCTTCATCTCCAACCTCCTAGAGGCAAATGCAGGTGTGTGGTACCATGTGAAGTCATGTGAAGGCATTGTGAGAAAGTGTCCTTTGCTTAAGAAAAACATGGCTGGGGCTCCTGGCTGGCTCAGCCAGTTAAGCATGTGCCTTTGGCTCAGGTTATGATCGCAGGGTTGTGGGATCGAGCCCGGGCTCCCTGCTCAGCAGGAAAGGAGGTAGAGAATTAGAACGCACAGAGAATGTGAATAAAGGGGAGTGAAATGGAACTTGGTCTGTGTTTTGCTTTAGGGATTGGAAGTTAGTTTTTTCTCAATTCTGATTGTTCTTGAAACAGAAAACCTGTATTGGGTTTTTTTTACCTTTAACTTTTTTTCTAATAATATTTTTTTATTTTGATATGTTAGTCACTATACAGTATTTCCTTAGTTTTTGATGTAGTGTTCCGTGATTCATTATTTGCATATAACACCCAGTGCTCCATGCAATATGTACCTTCCTTAATACCCATCACTGGCCCATCCCAATCCCCCACCCCTCTCCCCTCTGAAGCCCTCAGTTTGTTTCCCAGAGTCCATAGTCTCTCATGGTTCATTCCCCCTTCTCTTTAGGGTCCATTGTCTAAAGGGACAGACAGTGGAAGTTCACCAAATATAAGATCGAAATTTCATTGTTCATTATAGATGCCGCCAAGTAGTTACCAGACATTTCATTCTACTGTAGTAATTCATTATACCTGTGCAGGTGCACGTGGAAGACAATTGATGCATGTGTAGTGGTAATAAAACACGCCCCTCAGTAGTAGAATAATAGAGGATGCACATGTGTAAAATTATTCGACTACAGCTTCCATGCTTTCCCTTTGGTTCCTTATTATCTATGAAATTGGACAATTTTTGTTCTCTAGGCTTAAAACTCATTGTCAGTATTTAGAGTTTTTCAATGCTGATCTTCTCCTGTATATGTTACCAAACAGCTAAAATATTTATGAACTTAAAAAAACGCTATATTGAAAATAAAGGGAAGTTCCATTTTGTGAATATTGTGTCAATGGATCTCTATTTTGACATCGGTGTTCATTAGAAATGATGACATTTCATGTGAGTATGAATATCAATGTGAAAAAGAAAAGGTAGGAAGAACCTTGAATATTTAAGTAATTGGTGAAATGACAGGTGTGTGTGTGTGTGTGTGTGTGTGTGTGTGTGTGTGTGTGTGTGTGTGTAATTGATTTTCAGTGAATGGTTCAGCTTCTTGTAGGGCCTCCGAGAGAGCCCAGGTGAACCTTTCAATGAGTTGGTATCTGTTTTCAGAACATGGGAATCTCTTAGTCCAATAGTCAATCAGGCAAGCTTTGAAGTCTTGAAGAGTTTCAGTCCTCAGCGATGGTGTTGCAGACCCCTGTGAGCAAACCCTAGGGTATGCTCAGAGCCCTCATTAGCTGGTACCAAGGTGTGACGATTTCAGACAGCATTTCCCAAAGAAGTACCTCTTGAATCTCTGTCTTTGTCAGTTCCCTACACTTCCTTACACTAGTTATGTGATCAGTGTGTTTCAGGATAATCCCCCCATATGATTTTTGCTACTTCCTACTAGTCCTATCTGTTTCTCATCTTCTTCTTTTATGGTAGGGGTTGGGAAGCAACCTGTGTGGTGTAGGAAGGGGTGTGGCAGTTGTCTGCCTTCAGAGGACCGAATGATGCCTAGAAATTGTACTGTAGTTTGAGGTCAATTGTCCATCCTCTGAGTGTCAGGAATTCCATCACTTTACTTTGATGCTAGTCTGTTCTTCAAGCTGTCCTCAGAAATAAGGACGTCATCCATCTAGGGAATACTGGTTTGTGTGTATGTTTTCATTTTAGGAAAGGCCTTCCTGTTCCTGAAAATAATACTGTAGAGCACCCTTTCCTGTTCTTATTGACCATCAGTCAATCTTTTGTGAAGTATTCGTTTATAAATAGACTTTCTATCGTTGATGAGAAGGAATTCTTTATTGACAAGTCTTTGTCAGTGTGTGTATTGCAAAATTTACTTCCAAGCTTGCGGTTCACTTTTTCATTTTCTTATGGTCATAAGATAAGGAGAAATGTCACATTTTTATGAAGTCCCACTTAATTCTTTTAAATGGTTAGTGTACCCTGTGTCCTACCCCAAGATTGACAGGTTCTACGTTTTCTTTCAGAAACTGTCCACTGGGAAGCTACAATCCATCTCAAATTTATAAATTGCATTTTGAATTCTAATAGGGTATTTATAGACTGTTTTGGATTTTCTATGTACACAATCGTATTATCTGTGAATAGTCACAATTATCCCCTCAATTCTTATACTTTTTGTTTCTCTTGCCTTCTAACACTGGTAGATTCTCCGATGCCACGTTGAATAGAGCAGCATTGTTTGAAGATTTTAATATACCATTCTCAATATCTGACAGAAAAAGCAGACAAAACATTGGTAACAAATGTGACCTAATTGACATATAGGGAACATTCCATAATAAGTGCAGAATACATTATTTTCAAGTGGTCATAGACTCTTTACCCAAATAGATGATAGGTGGGGCCATGAATCAAGGCTACAAATGTTAAACCCTGAAATTAACTAGGTTCTATTCCTAGACCACAGGGGAATTGAGCCACAGTCATAGCGAAAAGAAAACCAGGAAGTCCTTCAATGTTTAAAAATTAAATGGAACTTTGCTACATATCCTAAAGGTCAGAGAGGGAATGTCAATGGAAATTCTGAACCTTTTCTACGTGAGGGCTCACACACAATGATACTTTATTTGTTAAGAGCATTAAAATAACCTAGACAGGAGTTGAGCCTTAAGTCAGAATTCTGCCTGCCCCAGCCACACCAGGCAGCCTTGGCCTGTGGTCCCCCTCAGCTGTCCTTTCTGGTGGCCCTGAGCTAAGGGGGTCAACATGGCCATATGGAAATGGGAAGCTCCCCACTCATAGTGATGGCGGTGCCCCCTCCCCAGCTGCCCTTTCTGGTGGCTCTGAGCTAAGAGGGTCACCATGGCCGTATAGAAATTAGAAGCTCCCCACTCTTAGTGATGACGTTGCTATCATATCGTCCTCACCAGTCCAACAACATGATTTCTGATTGAAATATAACACAAAGCGACTTCTTGGCATTCTTTCAGGTTTGTAAATCATCTGGTGAGTCATCTATTAGGAATATGGATTCAGCATGTGTTCTTTCTTCTGGAAAAGAAATAGACGCAATAGCAATTATGGCTTCCTGAGCACCTGTTCTTGAGACACATCATACTGGCTCTTTGTAGCATTCTGCCTCTTAAACTTCTCAACTAGGGTGTAGATATTTTTAGGCACATTTTCAGGTGATTAGGCAGGGACTCGGATGATATGAGTCACAGAGGATTTTAGTGTCAGAAATCTAAGTGGGATCCCCAAATTGACTCCAAATCCCTTGTTGTTCCATACAGGGTACTATTTCCCTCTTATCTCTGGTCATCTCGATCTGGAAACCTATCAAGTATCAGGATTTTCTTGTCATGTGGACAACTGGAACGACTTCAGCGGGCCTTTTCACCTCTGCCCATGGTGATCATTAAGATCTTTATCTCAGTGGAGGACCTGTGGGTAAGATACTCAAAGATCCTTAGGAATACAGACAGTATATTATTTTCCTGGTATTAAAGTTACTAAAACCAACTATCTTTTTGAGTCGATTCAGGCTCTGGTATGTTCAGAGGGTGCTGTAAAACAGTTCTGATATAGTATTTAAAAACTCTCAGCTCAGCCTCTTCTACAACGTGAGCCAATGCTTACAAACATGGCTAAAATATTGCCTTACCTACGATGACTTCCCAGCCATCGTAGTGTTTATATGGTATGACTGTGACTTACATTAGTCAACATTTGCAGAGAAAGAACTTAGTGCATCCAGGGGGCACTTCATGTTGAAATTAGTTTGTGACAACGAGCTACTGTGTTTTATTCTGCAGTCCAAGGGAATGGTGCCAGACATCTCTAAGGTGTCTAGCAGTTAAACAATTCTGATTTTAAGTGGTCTGTGTGCTTCAGAGATTTGGGCAGGAGAAGGGCAGGAGTCCAGAGACTGTGAACACTTCTGTTACCTGTGCTGACCATGGAGCAGGTAGCCTTGTGTGGGCATCATTTTGATTTCTTGGTACTCTTGTGAAAGGTGCTTTTGTCTCAAATTCCTCCATTTAGGAGTAATTATAATGATAAACGGAATTTTTATCTTATATCATCTGTGGGCCCTGATCCTGGGCTCCCAGGAAAGCTATCCATTAACATCTTACCAGCTCAAAATGACTGGGCAAAACCTCAAATCGTGGGCCCTGTTTCTGCCTCAAGCTCATGTTTACATCTGCTTCGGGAAGAAAACAATAACCAAAAATGCCAACATAAAGATAAGAAAAAATAAAGAACCTCTTTGTCTCCCATAGGTTTAAAGTCATAGTGACATGTACATACTGAAAACATAAGAAAGAGTCTGTCACTTTCTGGAATCTAAGAAGATCCTCATTGTGGTGTGTAACTCTGTACGTAAATCGAAACAGAAAAAAATATATAAGCCTGCCCCAAATGTTCTTTCTCCGGAGCACTCCCTTCTTGGTGAAAATTGTGTCTCCCAGGCAGCTGTCCTGACTTGGGTTTGAATAAAGGTCTCTTCCTTTCTCTCTAAAATGTTTTAAAAGTTCATTCATGCACTGTCGACAATAATAGTGTTTTCTATTTAAGTGAGAAATAAATGTTCCACTCTAGTTCCATTGGGAATAGACGAATTGAGGGTTACTTTAGAAGAGTAAGTCTGCTATCCAGAAAAGGCAAGGTCATTGATCTATTGAGAATGAAGATAATTACTCCTAAACAACAAGTATGTGTTGCCCCTTCGCCCAGAAACCGAAGCAGGTGTGCAGGCTTTAGGTCAGAGGTGCCTTCTTCTCCCCAGCTGACAGCACTTCTCTGCTCTGGCTCCAAGACACCAGAAGTTTTGAACGTCAGCATCTGAGTCAGAGAGGCAGATTGTCACAGGACGCCAGAGTTCAGAGAAAGCACAGGTATGTTTGGCAAAATGTCCTATCTATGTCAGGGCTGGAGGTAAAACCTCTCATTATCCCAAAACCTCCTGGGCTTTTCTCTTTTCTCTAGTTGAGCCACAAAGTAAAATTGAAGTAGCTGTCAGCATTCTGGGAGGTGCAAGAATTACTTAGTTTCCCTGCAGGTAGAACTTTGCAGGAGATCACAATTTCTCTGTCCATTTATTGCTTAAAAATGTATTTTGACCATCTGTTTCCTAGGAACCCTCTTTTATTAGAAAGGGAAGGTGAGATTCACTCTGTGCCTGTTTGTAACATCTAATTTGTTCCTTCATCTAACAGTGTTTATTCAATTGGGCCTAAGATATGGTTGAGTGGCCAGCATCTAGAGTTAGGTGGCTTTTTTTCATCTGATACAGACTTGGATGACGTCATTTGAAAAGGTGATGTTTCATCATTGATTAGTTTATTCATCAGAAGAGTTAAAATTAGGGTGGAGGGAAAATTCAAAATTATCCAAATGGGCCTGTTCCTGTTTAAAAGTTGAGCTTGACTTTCTAGTTTTAGTAAATGTATTATCTCGATATTTTGAGGTGCCATATTCTCTCTGTAGTTTCTTTGGTGGTGGAGTCAGAAGGAGAGTCTGTGAATTCTTGTGGATAGTGGCATGCTGGTGGCTTCAAGGGGCTTGGCGTCAGGAGCCTTGGGGTGAAGTCTGCAACTGCTTGCCTGACCCTGGGTGCATCTCCCAGAGGTTTTGTTTCCTCTTATGAAATTGCCGGCAGATAATGTTCTGCTTAAAGGGGAACCCTCCCATCCTGTTGGTGGCAATTCAAAGTGGTGCAACCAGTCTGGGAACAGTGTGGGGGTTCCTCAAAAAGTTAAATATTGAACAACCCCATGATCCAGCAATTGCTCTCCTAGGTATTTCCCCAAAGGATACAAAATTGCAGATTCAAAGGGGGAACATGCACCATGATGTTTATAGCAGTAATGTCCACAGTAGCCAAACTATGGAGAGAATCCCAAAGTCCATGCACTGATGAATGGATAAAGCAGATGTGGGATACATATATATAATGGAATATGACCCAGCTTCTAAAAGAATGAAATCTTACCATTTGCAAGGATGTGGATGGACCTAGAGTGTATTAAGCTAAGCAAAATCATTGAGGAAAGACAAATATCCTATGCTCTCACGCTTGTGGAATTTCAGAAAGAAAACAGATGAACAGAGTGGAGGGGTGATGAGAGAGGCAAACAAGGAAATAGACTCAACCTTGGAGAACAAACTGAGTGTTGCTGCAGGACAGGGGCGTGGGGGGAAGTGTTAAATGGGTGAGGGGTATTAAGGAGGGCACTTGTGATGAGCACCGGGTCCTGTATGCAGGTGAGGAATCACTAAATCTTACCCCTGAAGCGAATATTCCATGGCATGTGAACTAACTGGAATTTAAGTAAAAGAAGAAAGGAAAAAGTGTTCTGCTTCATGAAGAGTGAGGTAAAATTGTAGTGAATTGGGCTTTACTATTCTATAGATGAGAGTTGTAAAACACCCTGTTGTAGGATACACTAATTTCTTATCACATAAGGAGTCCTCAGAAAGCTGCAATGAACGATTCAGGTCTCAGAGCATATTCATGTTCCACTGATATGTTACAGTTTGCACAGGTAGGAAAGAAGGTGGAGAAAAAGACAACAGAATGGGAAAGTAGGTGTGAACCTTTCATTAGTTAGTGTTATAGATTTCTCATGTAAGCCTTGCGCCAGTGTGATTTTGGAAGAAGAGGAGGAATCCGGGAGCTTTGCAGGAGAAAGGGGAGTTCCAGGTCTAGGTAAAGCTGACATGGGGTCCCAGAGGAGAGCTGAATGCATTCTGTAGCAGGGTGTGGGCAGGGTGGGCTCCAGGGGTGGCTGTGGGTCTCCTGGGTGTGAGTTGTGACAGGTGAGGGCTGTGTGCAAGTTCCTGGCTGAGGACAAGTGAGGCACAGGCAGAGAGCTGGCAGAGAACCTTCTTCTGGGCCACCAGCCTCACACAACACACACAGCCACATCTTCTGTCCCTGTCACTCCAATTCAGACTTCTCCGAAGGTGAGTGAGAACACATCAAGAGCATTCAAAACAGAAGGGAATGCATGTACAAAGGCTCTGGGGCAGGAGAATTCCAGGTATGTCCAGGAGCAGCAAGAAGGCCCTGTGGCCACAGAAGACAGCTTAGGACATGAGCTCAGAGAGGTGACAGAGGGTGACAGAAAGCCATTCCAGGGCTATAACCCCATGAGACCCTGTTTCACTGGGCCATCCTGGCTACAATGTTGAGAACAGATGACAGAGGGTTGAAGATGGCAAGGCAGGTCAATGACGAAGCTTTTCCAGGAACTCAGGTACTGTGGACCAGACAGGTGGCCTTGGATGGAGTGGTTAGACCTATTCTGGGTCCATTTTGAAGATGGAGCTCACAGTATTTGCTGATGGGTTAGCTATTAGGACGAGGAGAACGGAGGAATTGGGGTACTCCCAGCTGTTGTGGGTTTTCCTGATCGAGGGGAAGGAGAGGGTTTCTCGGGGGATAGGAGGTAGTCCATGTTACGCATGCTGAGGAAGGTGCCTTTCCCGGTGGATCTGCTTAGGTTTGTGTCTGGGAGAACCTTTCACATCTCCTCCCTCAGCAATGCTCAAGTACAATATCCCCCACTTTTTAAACGTTCACAGTAAGACACTGGGCTTTCCTGAAAGAATTACATTATTACCCAGCTTCAGTAAGAGGAAGAGACCTGAAGAGGATTTCCCTCTTATGAAAAAAGGTGAACAATGAGAATCGCGTTCAGCATCTGTTTTGGGGAGAAGCATGACAGAGGCGGCATGCACCCCAACCAGCTCCTTCCGCTGGGAACCGCTCTCCGCATCCAGCCACCAGCACTTTGAATGGTGTTTGTGAGCCTCTGCTGTGCTTTATCTTCATTTAAGCTGGGCCTCCCTTAGAAACTTGTGTCCTGAGGCCTAAGAAAAGCAAAAGAGAAGGAATTTTGGAGTTTGAGCACACTGTCTAATTGTTTGTGTAAATTAATGGCCATTCCTCTTGACACCATTACTCCTGTGCAAGGTTTCTCAGAAGCCCTGTACTTTCAAGCAGCAGGAAAACCTATACCCCATGCTGCAGGGTAGTTTTAGTCTCCATGCTGGACAGAACATTTCATGACTGTCAGATTTTCTCACTCAAACATTGAGACTTTGACCACCTTAACCCGTTTCTACCACCCCACCCCCGAATCTGGCACCTACCAATCTGCTCTCAGTATCTATGCGTTCAGTATTTGCTTATTCCACATGGAATGTACATGAGAGCATCTGGTATTGGTCTTTCTGTGTCTCAGTTACTTGACATAAGGCCCCTAAGGTCTGTGTTTCCATGTCTGGTCCTTTGAATAATGCTGCAGTGAACGTGGGAGTGCATCTGTCTTTTTGAAGCACTATTTTTGTGTTCTCCGAATCAATACTCAGTAGAGCCATTACTGGGTCATGTGGTAGTTGCATTTATTTTTCAGGAACCTCCATACCGTTTGGCACAGTGGCTGCACCAATTTCCATTCCCACCAACAGTGCACAGTGTCTCCTCGTCTGCACACCTTTGACCCCACCTGGTGTCTGTCTCTGGGACAATTGCTGTTCCAACAGTTGTGAGGGGATAGCCGATTGTGGGTTTGACTGATGTTTCCCTGACGATGATGAGTGATGTCGAACAACTTTTTCTGTCTGTTGGCACCTGTGTGCCATCTTTGAAAGTATCTATTCACATATTCCCCCCATTTTTTTATACAGTTTTTTTCTGTTTCTTTTGATTTGTATGAGTATTGTGTGTATTTTGGATATTAGCCTCTTCTCACACATATGATTCGCAGATATTTTTTTTCTTATTGGGTCTGTGGCCTTTTATGTTTTTGCTGGTTTCTTTTGCCGTGTGGAAGATTTCAGTTTGAAGTTGTTCCACTTGTTTATTTTTGCTTTTGTTGCTTTGCATTTGGTGTCCGATCTGAAGAGTCTTTGCCAAAACTAATGTCAAGAGACTTAGTACCTGTGTCTTCTTGGAGGTTTATGGATTCAGGTCTTATGTTCAAATCATTCATCCATTAAAAATTTTGTGTGTGGTGAAAGAAAGTGGCCCAGTTATATTCTTCTGCATTTAGTGTCCAGTTTGCCTGTTACCGCTCACTGAAGAGACAGTCCTTCCCTCATGGCATATCTTCTGCTGCTGTGTTGTAATTCAGGATCATCTACGTGTGGGTAAGTTTCTGAGCTTTCTGTTCTGTTCCACTGACCTGGTGTCTGTGTTTATGCCAGTACCATTCTGTTTTGATGACAACAGCTTTGTAATCTAGCTTGAAATCCAGGTGTGTGTAAACTGCACCTTTCTTTCTCCAGGTTCCTTTGGGTATTTGGGGTCTTTTGTGATTCCATACAAGTTTGTGGACTGTTTTCTATTTGCTCGAATAATGCTGCTGGAATTCAGATAGGGATTTCATCACATCTGTCGATTGCTTTGGGTACGATGGACATGTTCACATAATTAACTCTTCCAGTTAAGGAGCATGGTGTATGCTTCCATTTGTTTGTGTTGCCTTCCAAATCTTTGACCCATACATCCTGCCCCCCTCGACACACATGTTTTTCATTTCTTTTCTGCCATGTGTTGAATGTACTATGTCTTTCTCATTCTTGGTTACTTTTATTCCTAGATTTTTTTTGATGCAAGTGTAAATGGCATTGCTTTTTTTAATTTCTCTTTGCGAAAGTGTGTCATCAGTATACAGAAATGGAAGAAGTTGCGTCATCTGGGTGGCCCCATAGGTGAAGCGTCTGACTTCAGCTCAGGTCATGAACCCAGAGTTCTGGGATCGAGCCCCGTGTTGGGCTCCCCGCTTAGCGAGGGTCTGCTTCTCCCTCTTTCTAACACTCCCCCTGCTCGTGTTTTTTCTCTTCCTGTCAAATAAATAAATAAAATCCGAAAAAAAATAAAGACAGCATGTATATTGACTTTATATCCTGCAGCTTTCTTGAATTTGTTTATTCTAACAGGTTTTTTTTGTGTGTGTGGAATCTTTCAGGATTTCATGTCATTTGCAAATAGTGACAGTTTTCCTGTATGGATTTCATATCTTTCTCTTTTTTTAAAATGATGTTAGTCACCCTACAGTACTTCATTTGTTTTTGATGTACTGTTCCATGATTCATTGTTTGCATATAACACCTAGTGCTCATTATGACATGTGCCCTCCTTTATTTTAAATAATTTATTTATTTATTCGACAGATATAGAGACAGCCATTGAGAGAGGGAACACAAGCAGGGGGAGTGGGAGAGGAAGAAGCAGGCTCACAGCGGAGGACCCTGTTGTGGGGCTCGATCCCATAATGCCGGGATCACGCCCTGAGCCGAAGACAGACCCTTAACCGCTGTGCCACCCAGGCACCCCAACACGTGCCCTCCTTAATACCCATCACCAGGATAACCCATTCCCCTTCCCCTCCCTTTCTGCAACCTTCAGATTGTTTCCCAGTGTCAGTAGTCTCTCATGGTTCATCTCCCCCTCTCATCCCCCCCTTCACTTTTCCCTTCCTTCTTCTAATGTCCTCCATGCTATGCCTTCCATTCCACATAGGAGTGAAACCATATGATAATTGTCTTTCTCTGCTTGACTTAATTTCACTTAGCATAATCCCCTCCTGGTCCATCCACGTTGGTGCAAATGGTGGGCATTCATCCTTTCTGATGACTGAGTAATATTCCATTGTATAGATGAACCACATCTTCTTCGTCCATTCATCTGCTGAAGGACATCTTGGCTCCTTCCACAGTTTGGCTATTATGGACATTGCTGCTATGAACAATGGGATACAGGTGCCCCTTCTTTTCATTACTCTGTGTCTATGGGGTAAATACCGAGTAGTGCAATTGGTGGGTCGTAGGATAGCTCTGTGTTTAACGTCTTGAGGAACCTCCATATTGTTTTCAAAAGTGGCTGTACCAGCTTGAATTCTTACGAGTACTGTAAGAGGACTCCCCTTTCTTCACATCCTCTTTGACTTTTTTTTATTTCTGTCTTGTTAATTTTCTTTTCAAGATTTTATTTATTTATTCCACAGAGATAGAGACAGCCAGCGAGAGAGGGAACACAAGCAGGGGGAGTGGGAGAGGAAGAAGCAGGCTCATACTGGAGGAGCCTGATGTGGGGCTCTATCCCATAATGCCAGGATCACGCCCTGAGCCGAAGGCAGATGCTTAACTGCTGTGCCACCCAGGTGCCCCCAGCCTTGTTACATTTAACCATTCTAACTGGTGTAAGGTGGTATCTCATTGTAGTTTTGATTTGTATTTGCCTGATAGCAAGTGATGTGGAGAATTTTTTCATGTGTCTGTTGGCCATTTGTATGTCTTCTCTGGAGAAGTGTCTCTTTGTGTCTTCTGCCCATTTTCTGGGTGTCGAGTTTGAGGAGTTCTTTATAGATCTTGGATACCAGCCCTTTATCTGTAATATCATTTGCAGATATCTTCTTCGATTCCATAGGTTGACTTTTTGTTTTTTGATCATTTGCTTTGCCAAGCAGAAGCTTTTTATCCTGATGAAGTGCCAATTGTTCATTTTTGCTTTTATTTCCTTTGCCTTTAGAGACGTGGCTTGCAAGAAGTCATTGTGTCCAAGGTTGAAGAGTTGTTTTGATTTTGATATGATACAGGAATCCATTATCTTTCTTTCCTGATTGTATTCGAGTCCTCTGTCTTTCTTGGTGAGTCTAGCTAAGTTTGTCAGTTTTGTTTATCTTTCAAAAAAGGACGCTCTCATTTTCATTGTTTTTTTTTTTTTTGTCTTTTTCGTCTCCGTTGGATTTATTTATGCATTCCTTTTTGTTATTTCCTTATTTCTACTAATTTGGGGCTTTGTTTGTTGTTTTTTTCCTACTTCTTTACCACATAAATCAGGTTGTTTATTGGAGAGCATTCCCATGGATTGATGAAGAATTGAATATCTATTAATGTCCACCATAAAGCTATTTTTGCTGCATCCCATAAGTTTTGTAAGATGTCTTTTTCATCAGTGTCAAGGTACTTCTAAAATTTTTTTGATTTCTTCTTTGACTGTTGGTTGTTCAGTAGCATGTTGTTAAATCTCCACATATTTTTTTAAGATTATTTAAGTATCTGACAGATAGTGAGGCAGCGAGAGAGTGAACGCAAGCAGGGAGGTGGGAGAGGGAGAAGCGGGCGTCCCACTGAGCACGGAGCCTGATATGGGGCTAGATCCCAGGATCCTGGGATCACGACCTGAGCTGAAAGCAGATCCTTAACGACTGAGCCTCCCAGGCCCCAAAAATCTCCACCTATTTTTGACTGTCCCATTTTTTTCTTGAGACTGATTTCTAGTTTCATATCATTGTGGTTGGACAAGATTTGAAGCAGAAGGTGAAGAGAGCATTCAGATGAAAGGTTTGTTTCCTGGAGGGTTTTCTGAGGGCAGACCATGAGTTCAGTGGGGATGGAGGAAGGTTTTGTGAGACGGGGGGTGGGTTTAACCCTTGGTAGAATTACTGACTACTACCATGAAAGCTGTGTGCTACCATTCACACCATAGTCCTGATGGACTTGTATTTCATTAGAAATATTTTCTAGGAGTTGTAGGCATAGCCTTCACTTAAAGAAAGGTGCCATGTGGGTTCATGGCATGACCCCAGGTCAGCAACCAGGATGTATGGTATTGTGGGGGATGAGAAACAGGCTTTCTGTGGGAAGTGACAGAAATAGTTTATGGTGAGCTCCATGACCATAGGTGAGGTCCTGAGTGACCCACTGGGTGTTGGGTTCTGTGGATCTGTCTCATCAGGTGCTGTGGAATTCAGGGACACCCTCCTGCCTGTGGATTTGTGTGGAGACAGGTAAACATCAGTGTCTGGCCAGGCACGAGGGTCGCACTGGACCACCACCAGAGGTGCAGCGTGCGGGGGAGCCACTGCTTGGTTTCCACGAAAGCTGACCAGCGTCTGTGACCGTGATTCCTAGCAGCTACAAGGGGAGAGGAGGCCGGCGGTGGTGCACACTTCCTAGAGTTGTGGGCAGGACTAGTCTGGAGCCCACTGAAGTCAGCCACACCGGGCACAGAAGGCACCCAGTCAGTGTAGCTGTGGGCACTGCTCCCATGGTACTTTCGGGCTGGCTCCATGATGCCACCTCCTGCTTTTCATCATCATCTTCAAGGTCATGTGCCTCTGCTCTTGCCCCATGGCCTCCGGGGTATTGTCCGTCCTCCATCTGGCCCTCGTCCCTGGTGCCCTGTGCAGTCCGATGCCAGGGTAGCCTTCTCGAGACAAACATCTGGCCCTGATAGAACACTTCCATGGATCTCGTGTGATGCGAGGATGATGCCTTGCCCTGGAAGGGGGCTGCAGGTCCCCAATCAGGAGAGCCATGTCTCCCTTTTCAGCATGGCCTGCCTTCCCCTCAGTCTTCTTCAGAGAAGCTCTCCCCACTTCCTGAGCTGACAGCTCTGAACATAAAAATGAATGTTATTTTACATATCTCTATGCCTTAGTTCAACCATGGCATGTCTTTCAACTCCGTTAGTGGTTTTTTTTTTTAGCAGTTCTGAAGGGCTGTCGGCTCAAGGAGGGGATGACCTGGGTGGGGCAGCTTTCCTTCTCATCTCCCTCAGCCTGTCTCTGAGCCCTGGGGCCAGCTGTCCCACTGAGGATTGAGGGACCCGAGCCAACCCATCCTGAGCCCAGGCTGTGTCAGCTGTTTAGACTGATGGGTGTCGGAGCACTGGGCAGCAGGCATGGGCCAGGGATAGGCAGTGTCTCCTTCTCATTCCTTCCCTCCCTTCCTCCCAGAGGTAGCTCAAAGCAGCCTTCAACCCCTGCATCTCCAGATCCTTTGACCTATGCCTCTTGTGTTCAGCTGGTGACCTTGGAGTTTTGCATGGATTCTACCACCCGTACCATCTCCCGTAGCAGTTCCTGGATCAGGGGAGGGGTCGGAACCTTGTCTGTTTTTGATCTTTTTCCTGTCCCGCACCAAGCCCACCCACCTTTGCATCTTCCATGTATGTGCTTGGAAGCAAGCCCATCCACAGGGAACCTATTAGCCAAATGGATCCAGGCAAAGAACATTGATGTAGAGATCCAGGATCCATAATAAACCTGCTCTGAAATCTGTCCCAACGTCTGTGACTCTCTCACACTGAAACAGAAACAATAATAGCTTTCTGGACTGTGAAGTGACATGTGTCTCTACTTCCAATCTTGAATGCATAGGTGCTGAGCCTGGACAGAAAAGTACCATGGCTCCCGTGGGCTGGAATCCATGGTAAGAACTCAGTGAAATATGAATTTGAGGCATGAAGTGAATAATTATTGTAGTGTGAATCCTCCCAAGTAGGGCTTATGCACATTGCAGAGGAAAAGCTTTTTCAAAGAGGTTCCTGAAAGTAAAATCTTTTTTAAAATTTATTTTAATTCCAGTAGAGCTAACATATAGTGTTACATTCGTTTCTGGTGTAGAATAGAGTGATTCAGTAATTCTATATATTACTCAGTGGTCATCAAGAAAAGCGTCCTCTTAATCCCCTTCATCTATTTCACTCACCCCTCTATCCACCTCCTCTCTGGTAACCATCCGTTTGTTCTCTCTTGTTCAGAGTTTGTATTTTGGTGTGTCTCCTTTTTCTCTTTTAGTTATTTATTTTTGTTTGTTTCTTAAATTCCCCATTAGAGTGACATCATATGGGATTTGTCTTTCTCTGACTGACTGATTTTAGTTAGTATAATACTCTCTAGCTGCATCCATGTGGCTGCAAATGGCAAGGTTTCATTCTTTTTCAAGCCGAGTAATACTCCATTGTGTGTGTGTCTCTGTGTGTGTGTGTGTGTGTGTGTGTGTGTGTGTGTGTGTGTGTGAATACACACATCTATCATCTCATTTGTCAATTTTTCTACAGACACTTGGGTTGCTTACATATTGTGATATTCTAAATACTGGTGCAAGAAACATAGGGGTGCACGTATCCTTTTACATTACTGTTTTAATATTCTTTGGGTAAATACGAGTAGTGTGATTGTTGAATCGTAGGGTAGTTCTATATTTAATTTTTTGAGGAACCTTCATACTGTTTTCCATGGTGGCCACCACAGTTTGCATTCCCACCCACAGTTCGCGAGGATTCCCCTTTACCCACATCCTCCCAACACCTGCTCTTTGTTGTGCTTTTGATGTTAGCCATTCTGACAGGTTTGAGGTATTACCTCATTGTCCTTTGGATTTACATTTTCCTGATGATGGGTGATGGTAAACATCTTTTTAAGGGACGGTTGGCCATTTGTATTTCTTCTTTGGAGAAATGTCTGTCCATGTCTTCTGCCTATTTTTTAACTGGATTATTTGTTTTTTGGGGGTCGAGTAGTATCAGTTGTATATGTTTTGGACACTATCCCTTTATTGCATATGATCTTTGCAAATATCTTCTCCCTTTGAGTAGGTTGTCTTATTATTTTTACGTTTTCATTGTTCTTCTGCTGTGTGAAACTTTTTATTTTGCTGTATTCCCAATAGTTTATTTTTGCTTTCATTTCCTTTGCCTCAGGACACAGTCTGGAAAAACGTTGGTATGGTCCATGTCAAGAAGTTACTGTCTTCCCTCCTGTAGGATATTTATGGATTCAGGTCTCATATTGAGGTCTTGAAACTGTTTTGTGTTTGTCTGTATTGTGAAAGAAAGCAGTCTAATTTCATTCTTTTGTGCGTAGCTGTCTAGTTTTCCCAACACCATTTGTTGTAGAGACTGTCCTTTTCCCTTTTGATATCATTGCTTGCTTTGTGGAAGATTCATGGACCACATAATTGTGGGTTTCTGTCTGAACTTTTATCCTGTTCCTTTGGTCCCTGTGTCTATTTTTTGCCGTACTGTCTTGTTAGGATGACTGCAGCTTTGTAGTATAACCTGAAATCTGAAACTGTGAGTCCTCCAGCTTTGTTTTTATTTTCCACATTGCACTGGCTGTTTGGAATCTTTAGTGGTTCCATACAAATGTTTAGGATTGTTTATTCGAGGTCTTTTGTTCTTTAATTTAAATTCAGTTAGCCAACTTACAGTACATCATTAGTTTCAGATGTAGTCTTCAATAAATTTTCAGTTGTGTGTAACACCCAGTGCTCATTGTATCGTGTGACCTCCCTAATGCTACTCACCCAGTTACCCCCCCCCAACTTCTCCTCCAACAATCATCAGTTTCTTGCGATAGTTAAGAGTCCATCATGGGTTTTCTCCCTCTCTGATGACTTCCCATTCTATTTTCCCTTCCTTCCCCTATGGTCTTCTTCCTTGTTTCTGATATTCCACATAGGAGTGAAAGCATATGATCATTGTCTTTCTTTCATTGACTTATTCCACTCAGCATAATACCCTCCAGCTCCACCCAGGTCAGTGTGATGGTAAGTATTCATCCTATCTCATGGCGGACTAATATTCCATTATATATATGATCCACATCTTCTTTATTCATTCATCTATCCATGCTCATCTGCACTCCTTCCACAGTTTGTCTATTATGGATATTGCTGCTATGATCACTGTGGTGCATGTGTCCCGTCTTCACTACCTCTGTCTCTTTGGGGTAAATACCCAGTAGTGCAATTGCTGAGACATAAGGTAACTTTATTTATAACTTCTTGAGGAAACTCCGTACTATTATCAAGAGTGGCTGTACCGAGTGCATTCGTACAGGGGTGTAAGAGGGTTCCCGTTTCTCCACATTCTCTCCAACATGTATAATTTCATGTCTTCTTATTTTTAGATATTCGGCCTGGTGTGAAATGGCATTTATAGGGGTTTAGATTTGCATTTCCCTGAAGCCAAGTGATATGAAGCATTTATGCATGTATCTTTTGGTCACCAGTACGTCGTCATCAGTGAAGTGACTTCCCATTTTAATCCATCTCAAGACCTAAAGCTGGGTAAGGCACTGAGGCTGGATGATGCCATCGGTTGGAAGTGTGGAGAATTTCAAAAGATCTCTGTGGAGAGCAAGTTTAAAGGTCAGTGTGAAGCTACTAATTGGATCCGGGGAGATCTCTGAAAGTGGGGGTTGCCTGGGATGGGCTGAGGGGAGCCCTCCGATTTTCCTATGAATCCTTGCTGGAGCCCCAAATGGACAGTTTCCTTCTGTGGGGCAGGCTGAGTCCTCTAGTCGTGCAGAGGTGAGCCCAATGCCTGGTACCTTGGAGGCAGCAAACGGGGAGGGACCCTCAGCAGAAGACCCAGGGTTAGGTTAGGGCTCAAGAGACAGCAGGTCCGAACTGCCCAGTGCTCAGAGAACTCCCAGGCCGCGTGAGATGAAGGCACAAGCGCGGGTGAGTGTGAGCCTTGGGGTTTCATCCAGAAGGGCCCACAAAGGTCAGGGTTCAGCAGAAGGAGCATTCAGGGGGTGCCCCATTCTCTTGCCCTGAATGCTCTGTTGTGCCCCCAAATGGTACGGTTTACTGTGGGTTGCAGGCTGAGTTCTACAGTGATGCTTGGGTGTCCCTAATCCCCCGGAGTGGGGTGCCAGGACCCTGGGGAGGGGCCCCTCTGTGGTCAACGTAGGGTAAGGGTTAGGGTCCAGGAGCCCGGCAGGAACAATCTGCAGGCTGTGCGGTGAGCTTTGTGGAGGGCTGAGAGGAGGCCATGGGGGAGGGTGAGCATGGGCCTCAGGGTTGGGGCACGGGGGGCTGCCAAATGATGGGATGGTCTCCGGGGGCCTCCCAAAGTTCTCGTGCCTTTAGACTCCATAGAGCCCCAAGGGGCACGGTTTCCTGTCGGGTGGCAAGCTGTGTCCTGTGATGGGGCACAGGTATCCCAATTCTCCGGGGCTGCGGTGTAAGGCTCCTGGGGAGGCCCCCACACCCACGGCCGACCTAGGGCTAGGGTTAAGCCCAGGAGCCCTGCAGGCCCAATCTGCTGGCTGTATGGCTAGCTACACGGGCTGAGGTGAGGGTGTGGGGAGGGTGAGCGTGGGCCTCAGGATTGGGGTGCGGGAGGCCACCGAAGTTCGCTGGTGGCTCAGGAGGGCCCTCCTGGTTCTCCCGCCCTGAATGCTCTATGGCCTCCCAAGGCGCACGGTTTCCTGCGGGGTGGCAGACTGAGTCCTGCTGTGGGGCTCAGGTGTCCCAAATCCCCGCAGCTGTGGCTCCAGGCTCCTGGGGAGGGGCCCCTCAACAGATGAACTAGGGTTAGGGTTGGGGTCCAGGAAACCCGCAGGCCAGATCTGCCCACTATGTGGCGAGCTCTGCCGCGGGCTGAGGTGAGGGTGTGGGGTGCGGTGAGCATGGGCTTCAAGGTTGGGTTTAGGGATCGCCGAAGTTCGCTGGGGGCTCTGGGGGCCCTTCTGGTTCTCCTGCCCTGAATGCTCTACAGCCTCCCAAGGGGCACGGTTTCCTGCGGGCTGGCAGGCTTTGTCCTGCAGTGGGGCTCAGGTGTCTCCAGTCCCTGGGGCTGTGGTACCGGGCCCCAGGGGAGGGGCCCTACCCAGCCGACCGAGGGTCAGGTCTAGGCCCCAGGAACCCGGCAGGCCTGATCTGCCGGCTCTGCGACGAGCTCGGTGGCAAGCTGAAGGGAAGGCGTGGGGCGAGATGAGCATGGGCCTCAGGGTTGAGTTGTAGGGGGCTGCCGAGGATTGCTGGGGGCTCAGGGGCGCCCTACCAGTTCTCCTGCACGGGATGCTCTGCGGCGCCCCAAGGCGCATGGTTTCCTGAGGGTTGGCAGGCTCAGTCCTGTGTTGGGGCTCAGGTGTACCCAATCCCCGGGGTTAGGGTACGAATTAGGGTATGGGTTAAGGTTAGGTATGGGTTAAGTTTAGGGTATGGGTGAGGGTACGGGTTAGGGTTAGGGTACGGGTTAGGGAACGGGTTAGGGATAGCGATTGGGTATGGTTTAGGATTAGGGTATGGGTTAGGGTATGGGTTAGGGTACAGGTTAACGTTAGGTATGGGTTAGGGTATGGGTTAGGGTCCGGGATAGAGATAAGGTACAGTTTAGGCTATGGGTTAGGGTACGGGTTAGGGTATGGGTTAAGGTTAAGGTAAGGGTACTGGTTAGGGTTAGGGTACAGATTAGTGTTAGGTATGGGTTAGGGTATGGGTTAGGGTCTGGGTTAGAGATAGGGTACGGGTTAGTGTATGGGTTAGGGTACGGGTTAGGTTATGTGTTAAGGTTAATGTAAGGGTACTGGTTAGGGTTAGGGTACGGGTTACAGTTTAGGGTTTAGGGTTACGGTTAGGGTACGGGTTAGGGTTAGGGTACAGGTAGGGTTGGGGTACGGGTTATGGTACGAGTTAGGGTATGGGTTAGGGTCAGGGTTTAGGGTTAAAGTTAGGGTATGGGTTAGGGTACTTGTTAGGGTTACGGTTAGGTTTAGGGTACGGTTTAAGTTACGGGTTACGGTACAATTTAGGGTTAGGTTTTGGGTATGTGTTAGGGTACAGGTTAGAGTACGTGTTAGGGTTACGGTTAGGGTTAGGGTACAGGTTAGGTTTAGGGTTAGATTACGGGTAGAGTTAGTGTTAGGGTATGGTTAGGGTTAGGTTTAGGGTTAAGTTACGAGTTAGGGGTAGGGTTAGCTGAAGGAGTAGGGTTAGGGGTAGGGTTAGGGGTATGGTAGGGGTCGGGGTAGGGTTAGGTTTTAGGTTTAGGGTTTGGGGTTAGTGGTTAAGGTTATGGTTTGGTGTTTAGGGTTTCGGGATTAGGGTTAGGGTTTAGGGTTTAGTGTTAATGTTAGGGTTTAGGGTTTAAGGATTAGGGTTTATTGTTAGGTTTAGGGTAGGGTTAGTGTTAGAGTAAGGGTTAGGGGTTAGGGTTAGGGTTAGGCATTAAGGTTTAGGGTTTAAGGTTAGGGGTTAGGGTTTAGCGTTAGAGTTAGATCCCAGTAGGCCAGCAGGACCAATGCGCCAGCAGTGCAGGGAGCGGAGGAGTGGGACGAGGTGAGGGCGCTGGCGAACAGGAGTATGGTATCCAGCGTTTTGGTGCAGGGGGCCTTTGAATGGCGCTAGAGGCTTGGAGGGCCCTGCCCGTTTCCCGCCCTGAATGACCGGCTGCGCCCCTAGCGGCGTGGGTGGTGGTGGGTTGGCAGTGTGAGTCTCGCACTGCGATTTGGGGGTCCCCAATGCCATGCGTTGCCGCGCAAGGCCCCTTGGGAGGGGCCCCTCTGGGGCCATCCTAGGGTTACTGTTAGCACCCAGGAGTCCGGTAGACATGATCCACCAGCTGTGCGGTAGCGGAGGGCCAGGCCGAGGTGAGGGCGCTGTCGAGCTGGAGCGTGGGCCCAATCATTTTGGCGCGGGGGGGCCTTGGAAGGTCACCGGAGGATTGGAGGGCCCTGCCGGTTCTCCCGCCCTGAAAGGCCAGAGGCGCCCCTAGTGGCCCGGGTGGTCGCAGGGCAGAACGGTGAGTATGGCGCTGGGGCTCGGGGGTCCCCAATCCCTGGCGTTGCTGCGCCAGGCCCCTTAGGAGGTTCCCCTTGGGGGCCAACCTAAGGTTAGTGTTAGCCCCCAGGAGGCTGGCAGGCCAGATCCGCTGTCTCTGCAGCAAGCAGAGGGACGGGTCGAAGTGAGGGCGCTGGTGAGCGGGAGCATGGGCCCAGGCATTTTGGTGCGTGGGCCCTTAGAAGTTCACCGGGACTCAGAGGGCCCTGCCCCTTCTCCCGCCCTGAATGACCGGCGGCACCCCTAATGGCCTGGGTGCCAGCGGGGCGGCAGGGTGAGTCCAGCGCTGGGGCTTAGGGGTCATCAATCCCCGGTGTTGCAGTGACAGGCCCCTTGGGAGAGGCCCCTCGGGGGCCAACCTAGGGTTAGTTTTAGCCCCCAGGAGCCCAGCAGGCCTGATCCGCTTGCTGAGCGGCGAGCAGAGGGGCGGGCCGAGGTGAGTGCGCTGGCGAGCCGGAGCGTGGGGTCAAGCATTTTGGAGCAGGAGTCCTTCGAAAGTCACTGGGGGCATGGAGGGCCCTGCCCATTCTCTCGCCTGAATGACCGGCGGCGCCCCTATCGGCCCGGGTGATGGTGGGGCAGCAGGGTGAGTCCGGTGCTGAGGCTCAGGCTTCCCTATACCGGACGTTGCAGTGCCAGGCCCCTTGGTAGGGGCCCCTCGGGCCCGACCTAGGGTTAGGGTTAGCCCCCAGGAGGCCGGCAGGCCCAATCCGCCCGCTGTGCAGCGAGCTGAGGGGCAGGCTGAGGTGAGGGCGCTGGGGAGCGGGAGCCTGGGCACCAGCGTTTTGGCGCGGGGGGCCTTTGAAGGTCACCGGAGGCTCAGAAGGCCCTGCCCTTTCTTTTACCCTGAATCACCGGCGACGCCCCTAGCGGCCTGGGTGGCGACAGTGCGGCAGGTTGAGTCCGGCTCTGGGGCTCCGAGTCACCAATCCCAAGCTTTGCAGAGCCAGTTCCTTGGGATGTGCCCCACGGGGCCGACCTAGGGTTTCGGTTAGCCCCCAGGAGCCCGGCAGGCCCTATCCACCAGCTCTGAATCAAGCGGAGGGGTGGGCCAAGGTGAGCGCGCTGGCGAGCAGGAGCGTGGGAGCCAACTTTTTTTGCACGGGGGGCCTTCGAAGGCCACTGGGGAAACAGAGGGCCTTGCCAGTTCTCCCACGCTGAATGACCTGCGGCGCCCCTAGCAGCCCGGGTGGCGGCAGGGTGGCAGGTGAATCTGGTGCTGGGGCTCAGGGGTCCCCAATCCACCGCGTTGGGGCACCAGGCCGCTTTTGAGGGGCCCCTCGGGGGCTGACCTAGGGTTAGGGTCAGACCCCAGGATGCCAACAGGCTCAATCTGCCAGCTGTGTGGCGAAAGGAGTGGTGGGTCAAGGTGAGGTCTGTGTGGAGCAGGAGCATGGGCCCAAGCGTTTTGGCGCAGGGGGCCTTCGAAGGTCAGCGGGGGCTCGGTGGGCCCTGCGGGTTCATCCACGCTGAATGAATGGCGGCGCCCCTAGCGGCCCGTGTGGGGCGGGGGTGGCAGCGTGCATCTGGCGCTGGGGCACGGGGGTCCCCAATCCCCGGTGTTGCAGCACCAGGCCACTTAGGAAGAGACCCTCAGGGGCCGTCCTAGGGTTAGGGTTAGCGCCCAGGAGGCCGGCAGGCCGGATCTGCCGGCTGTACAAGGAGCGGAGGTGCAAGCCGAGTTGAGGGTGATGGCGAGCGGGAGCGTGGGCCCCAGCGTTTTGGCGTGCTGGGCCTTGGAATGTTGCCATGGCTCGGAGGACCCTGCCCCTTCTCCTGCCCTGAATAAACAGCGGCGCCCCTAGCGGCTCCATTGGCAGTGGGGCTGCAGGGTGAGTCCCGCGCTGTGGCTCGGGGTCCCCATCCCCAGCGTTTAGACTCCAGGCCCCTTGGGAGGGGCCACTCGGGGGCCAACCTAGGGTTGGCTTTAGCCACCAGAAGGCTGGCAGGCCCTATTCGCAACCTGTGTGGAGACCGGTGAGGGCGCTGGTAGTGGGAGGGTGTGCCTGGGTGTTTTGGCCCGGGGGGCCTTCGAAGGTCGCCGTGTCTCAGAGGGCCCTGCCCGTTCTCCCGCCCTGAATGAACTGCAGCACCCCAAGCCCCTGGGTGACGGCTGGGCGGCAGGGTGAGTCAGGTGCTGAGGCTCGTGTCCCCAATCCCCGGCGTTGCGGTGCCAGGCCCCTTGGGAGAGGCCACTCGGGTTCGCCTAGGGTTACAGTTAGCCCCCAGGAAACCGGTGGACCCAATCAGCAGCTCTTCGGCACGCGGAGTGTTTGGCCGAGGTGAGGGCGCTGGAGAGACTGAGCATGAGCACAAGCGTTTTAGCCCCGGGGGGGCCTTCGAAGGTCCGCGGGGGCTCAGAGGGACCTGCCCGTTCTCCCGCGCTGTATGACCGGCAGGGCACCTAAGGCTCGGGTGGCTGAAGGGCAGCAGGGTGAGTCCGGCACTTGGGCTCAGGGGTCCACAATCCCTGGTGTTGCGGTGCCAGGACCCTTGGGAGGGGCCCTCGGGGGTCAATCTAGGGTTACGGTTAGCCCCCAGGAAGCCGGTGGACCCGATCAGTGGCTGTGCAGCACGCGGAGGGTTGGGCCGAGGTGAGGGCGCTGGCGAGACTGAGCATGAGCCCAAGCGTTTTAGTGCGGGGGGTCTTCGAAGGTCGGTGGGGGTTCGGAGGGACCTGCCCGTTCTCCCACTCTGAATGAACGGCGGGGCCCCTAGAGGCTCCGGTGCCTGAAGGGCAGCAGGGTGAGTCTGGCACTTGGGTTGGGGTCCCGATTCCCGGCGTTGTGGCGCCAGGCCACTTGGGAAGTGCCCCTCCGTGGCCGACCTACAGTTAGGGTTAGCCTCCAGGAGACCCGCAGGCCCGATACACCACCTGTGCGTCGAGGGGAGAGTTGGGCCGAGGTGAGGGTGCTGGTGAACATGAGCCTGGGCCCAAGCATTTTGGTTCGGTGCGCCTTCGAAGGTCGGCAGGGTTTCGGAGGGCCCTGCCAGTTCTCCCACCCTGAATGAATGGCAGCGCCACTAGGGGCCGGTGTGGGGCGGGGCGGCAGCATGCATCTGGCGCTGGGGCCTAGGGGTACCCAATCCCCCGCGTTGCGGTGCCAGGCCCCTTAGGAAGGGACCCTCAGGGGCCGTCCTAGGGTTCTAGTTACCGCCCAGGAGGCCGGCAGGCCTGAGTCGCCAGCTGTGCATGGAGCAGAGGTGCAGGCCAAGTTGAGGGTGCTGGAGAACATGAACCTGGGCCCAAGCGTTTTGGTTCAGGGCGCCTTCGAAGGTCGGTGGGCATTCAAAGGGCCCTGCCCCTTCTCCCACCCTGAATGAATGGCGGCGGCCCTAGCGGCTCGTGTGGGGCAGGGCGGCAGGGTGCATCCAGCACTGGGGCTTGGGGATCCCAATCCCTGGCGTTGTGGCACAAGGCCCCTTAGGAAAGGACCCTCAGGGGCCGTCCTAGGGTTAGGGTTAGCGCCCAGGAGGCCGGCAGGCCCGATCCGCCCGCTGTGCGAGGAGTGGAGGTGTGGGCTGAGTTGAGGGGGATGTGGAGTGGGAGCGTGAGCCCCAGCATTTTGGCGTCCTGGGCCTTCGAATGTTGCCATGTCTCGGAGGGCCCTGCCCATTCTCCTGCCCTGAATAACCATTGGCACCCCTAGCGGCTCTGTTGGCGGTGGGGCTGCAGGGTGAGTCCTGAGCTGTGGCTCGGGGATCCTCAATCCCCAGCATTGTGGGGCCAGGCCCCTTGGGAGGGGCTCCTCGTGGGCTGACCTAGGGTTAGAGTTAGCACCCAGGAGGCTGGCAGGCCCAATCCTCTGGCTGGTCGGCGAGAGGTGGGCGGGCCAAGGTAAAGGAGCTGGAGAGCGGGAGCGTGGGCCCCTGCATTTTGGCGCGGGAGGCTTCAAATGTAGCTGATTTCTCCAGGGCCCTGTCCCTTCTCCCGCACTGCATGAGTGGCGGCGCCCCAAGCGGCCTGGGTGGCAGCGTTGCGGCAGCGTGAGTCTGGTTCTGGGTCTTGGGGTCCCCGATCCCCTGTGTATAGGCACCAGAATCCTTGGGAGGGACCCTGGAGGGCCGACCCATGGTTAGGGTTAGTCCACACAAGGCCGGCAGGCCGGATCCACCCACTGTGCAGGGAGCGGAGGGGCAGGCCGAGGTGAGGGCGCTGGGGAGCGCGAGCGTGGGCACCAGGGTTTTGGCGCAGGGAGCCTTCGAAGGTCGCCAGTGGCTCAGAGGACCCTGTCCCTTCTCGAGCCCTGAATGACCAGCGGCACCCCTAGTGGCCCGAGTGGCAGCAGGGAGGCAGGGTGAGTCTGGCAATGGGGCCTGTGGTCCTAGTCCCAGGCTTTGTGGCGCCAGGCCCCTTGGGAGGGGCCCCTCTGGGGCCTGCCTAGCTTTAGGGTTACCTCCAGGAGTCCGGCGGCCTGATCCACTGGCTGTGCGTCAAGCGGAGGGGCGGGCCGACGTGAATGTGCTGGGGAGCGGGAGCTTGGGCCCAAGCGTTTTGGCACGGGGGGCCTTCGAAAGTCACCGGGGGCTCAGAGGGCCCTGCCAGTTCTCTCGCCCTGTGAGGATGTTGCCCCTAGGGGGCCGGGTCAGGGCGGGGCGGCAGGGTGAGTCTGGAGTTAGGGCTCCTGGGTCCCCAATCCCCAGTGTGGTGGCGCCAGGCACTTGGGAGTGGTCCCTCAGGGGCCTACCTAGGGTTAGGGTTAGCCCAAAGGAGGCCAGCAGGCCCTTTCTGCCGGCTGTGCAGCGAGAGAAGTTGTGGGCCGAGGTGAGGGCGCTGGCGAGCGGGAGCATGGGCCCAAGCGTTTTGGCACGGGACTCCTTCGAAAGTCCCCGGGGGCTCAGACATCCTTGCACCTTCTCCCGCCCTGAATGACTGGCGGCGCCCCTAGCAGCCCGGGTGGCCGCGGGGCGGCTGGGTGAGTCTGGCACTCATGCTCCTGGGTCCCCAATCTCTGGCGTGGCGGAGCCAGTACCCTTGGGAAGGGCCCCTCGGGGGCCGACCTAGGTTTAGGGTTAGCCCCCAGGAGCCCAGCAGGCCCGATTCGCCAACTGTGTGGGAGCGGAGGGGAGGGCTGAGGTGAGCGCGCTGGCGTGCGGGAGCGCGGGCCCAAGCATTTTGGCGCAGTGGGCCTTCAAAGGTCGCCGGGGGCTTGGAAGGCCCTGCCCCTTCCTCTGCCCTGAAGGACCGGCAGCGCCCCTAGCAGCCCGGGTGGGGGCGGGGTGGCAGTGAAAGTCCGGCGCTGGGGCTTGATTGTCCCCAGTCCCCGGCGTGACGGCGCCAGTCCCCTTGGGAGGGCTCTTCAGGGGCTGAACTAGGGTTAGGGTTAGCCCCAAGGAGGCTTGTAGGCCTGATCCGCTGGCTGTGTGGCGAGCGGAGGGTGGGGCCCAGGTGAGGGCAATGGTGAACAGGAGCGCGCACCCTAGCATTTTGGCGCAGGTTGCCTTCGAAGGTCGCAGGGGGCGCGGAGGTCACTGCAAGTTCTCCCACTCTGAATGAGGACGGCGAACCTAGTGGGCCAGGTCTTGGCAGGGCAGCAGGGTGAATCCGGCGCTGGTGCTCGGGGGTTCCCAATCCCCGGCGTGGTGGTGCCAGACCCCTTGGGAGGGGACCCTCGACAGCCCACCTAGGGTTAGGGTTAGACCCCAGGAGGCCGCCAGGCCCGATCCGCTGGTTGTGCGGCTTGCGGAGGGGCTGGCCGAGGTGAGGGCACTGGTGAGCAGAAGCGTGGGCCAAAGCATTTTGGTGCGGGGGGCCCTCGAATGTCACCGGGGGCTTGGAGGGCCCTGCCCGTTCTCCAACCTAGATGACCGGCAGTGCCCCTAGCGGCCCAGTTGTCGGCGGGGTGGCAGGGTGTGTCCGGAAGTTTGGCTCGGGGGTCCCCAATCACCGGCGTGGCAGCGCCAGGCCCCTTGGAAGGGGCCTATTGTGAGCTGACCTAGGGAAGGGTTAGCCTCCAGGAGGCCAGCAGGCCCGATCCGCCGGCTGTGCGGCGAGCGAGGGGTGGGCTGAGGTGAGCACGCTGGCGAGCGGGAGCGTGGGCCCAAGCATTTTGGCACAGGGGGCCTTCGAATGTCACCGGGGACTCGGAAGGCCCTGCCCATTCTCCCGCCGTGAGTGACCGGTGGCGCCCCTAGCGGCCGGTGTGGTGGTGGGCCAGCAGGGTGAGTCCGGAGCTGGGGCTCAGTGGTCCCCAATCTCCGGCGTGGCAGCGCCGGGCACTTGGGAGTGGTCCCTCGGGTGCCGACCTAGCGTTAGGGTTAGCCCAAAGGAGGCCGGCAGGCCCCATCCACCGGCTGTGCGGATTATGAAGTGGTGGGCCAACGTGAGGGCTCTGGATAGCGGGAGCATGGGCCCAAGTGTTTTTGCGCGGGGGGCCTTCCAAGGTCGCCGGGGGCTCAGAGGTCCCTGCCCATTCTCCCGCCCTGAATGAGCGTCGGCGCCCCTAGCAGCCCGGGTGGCTGCAGGGCGGCAGGGTGAGTTCGGCGCTGGTGCTTGGGGTCCCCAAGCAGGGGCGTGGCGGTTCCAGGCCCCTTGGGAGGGGCCCCTTGGGGGCTGACATAGGGTTTGTGTTAGCCCCCAGGAGGCCGGCAGGCCCGATCTGCCAGCTGTGCGGCGTGCAGAGGGGCAGGCTGAGGTAAAGGTGCTGGAGAGCGGGAGCGTGGGCCCAGGCGTTTTGGCACGGGGGCCTTCGAAGATCGAGGGTGGCTAGGAAGGCTCTGCACGTTCTCTATCCCGGAATGACCGGCGGCGCCCCTAGCGGCCCTGGTGGCGGCGGGGCGGCAGTGTGCGTCTGGTGTTGCAGCTCAGGGGTCCCCAATCCCTGGCGTGGCAGCGCCAGGCCCCTTGGGATGGGCCCCTTTGGGGCCGACCTAGGGTTAGGGTTAGTCCCCAGGAGGATTGCAGGCCCGATCCACCAGCTGTTCAGAGAGTGGAGGGGCGGGCCGACGTGAGGGCGCTGGTGAGTGGTAGCTTTGGCCCAAGCGTTTTGGCGCGGGAGGCCTTGGATGTTCGCCGGGGGCTTGGAGGGCCCTGCCAGTTCTCCCGCCCTGAATGACCGGCGGTGCCCCTAGTGGCCACGGTGGCAGCAGGGCACAGGGTGAGTCTGGAGCTTGGGCTCAGGGGTCCCCAATCCCTGGTGTGGCAGCTCCAGGCACATGGGGGGGAACCTCAGGGGCTGACCTAGGGTTAGGGTTAGCTCAAAGGAGGCCGGCAGGCCCGATACACCAGCTGTGCAGTGAGGGGAGTGGCGGGCCAAGGTCAGGGCGCTGGCGAGCGGGAGCGTGAGCCCAAGCGTTTTGGCGAGGGGGCCTTTGAAGGTCGCCGGGGGCTCGGAAGGGCCCTGCCCGTTCTCCCGCCCTGAATGACCGGCGGCGCCCCTAGCAGGCCGGGTGACGGCGGGGCGGCAGGGTGTGTTCAGAGCTGGGGCTCGGGCGTCCCAATCTCTGTCGTTGTGGTGCCAGGCCCCTTGGGAGGGGCTCCTCCGGTGCCGACCTAGATTTAGGGTTATCCCCCAGGGCACCGGCAGGCCAGATCCGCCAGCTGTGCGGCGACGGTGGGGCGGGCTGAGGTGAGGGCGCTGGTGAGTGGGAGCGTGGGCCCAAGCGTTTTGGTGTGGGGGGCCTTCAAAAGTAGCCGGGGGCTCGGATGGCCCTGCCCGTTCTCCCGCCCTGAAAACTGGCGGCGCCCCTGGCGCCCCGGGTTGCAGTGGGGTGGCCAGGTGAGTCCGGTGCTGGGACTCGGGGGTCCCCAATCCCAGGCCCTGCAGCTCCAGGCTCCTTGGGAGGGGCCCATAGGGGGCCGACCTAGGTTTAGGGTTAGCCCCCAGGAAGCTGGCAGTCCTCATCCGCTGGCTGTGCTGTGAGCAGAGTGGCGTGCCGAGGTGAGGGTGCTGGTGTACGGGGGCGTGGGCCCAGCCTTTTGGCGCGGTGGGCCTTCGAAAGTACATGGGGGCTTGGAAGGCCCTGTCCGTTCTCCCGACCTGAATGACCGCCGATGCCCCTAGTGGCCCAGGTTGCGGTGGGGCGGCACGGTAAGTCCAGCGCTGGGGCACGGGGGTGCCAATACTCGGCGTTGGGGTGCCAGGCCCCTTGGGAAGGGCCCTCAGGGTCCGAACCAGCGTTAGTGTTAGCCCCAGGAGGCCGGCAGACCCGATCCGCCAGCTGTGTAGCGAACAGTGGGGCAGGCCGAGGTGAGGGCACTGTAGAGCGGGAGCATGGGCCCAAGCATTTTGGCGTGGGGGCATTCGAAAGTCACCAGAGGTTGAGAGCACACTTCCCGTTCTACCGCGCTGAAAGCCCGACGGCGCACCTAGCGGCTCGGGTTGCAGAGGGGCGGCAGGGTGAGTCCGGTGCTGGGGCTCGAGGATCCCCAATCCCTGGCGTTTCGGCACCAGACCCCTTGGGAGGGGCCCCTCGGGGGCTGACTTAGGGTTTGGGTTAGCCTCCAGGAGGCCAGCAGGCCCGATCCGCCAGCTGTGCAGCGAGCTGATGGTCGGGCGGAGGTGAGGTCGCTGGCGAGCGGGAGCGTGGGCCCAAGCGTTTTTGGCGTGGGGGGCGTTCAAAGGTCGCCGGGGGCTCGGAGGGCCCTGCCCAATCTCCCGCCCTGAATGAGGACGTTGCCCCTAGCGGGCCAGGTCACAGTGAGGCGGTAGGGTGAGTCCGGCGCTGGGGCTTGGGAGTACCCAATCCCCGGCATGGCGGTGCCAGGCCCCTTGGGAGGAGCCCCTTGGGGGCTGACCTAGGCTTAGAGTTAGCCCCCCGGAGGCCAGCAGCCCCGATCTGCCCACTGTACGGCGAGTGATGTGGCGGGCCGAAGTGAGGGTTCTGGCGAGCAGGAGCATGGGCCCGAGTGTTTTCGCACGGGGGGCCTTCGAAAGTCACTGTTGGCTCGGAGGGCCCTGCCCGTTCTCCCGCCCTTAATGACCGGCGGGGACCCTAGCGGCCCGGGTGGCAGCAGGGCGGGAGGGTGAGTCTGGCAATGGGGCTCGGGGGACACCAAACCCCGGCGTGGTGACGCCAGGCACCTTGGGAAGGGCCCCTCGGGGGCTGACTTAAGTTTAGGGTTAGCCCCCAGGAGGCCGGTAGGCCCAATCCGCTGGCTGTGCAGCGAGTGAAGGGGTGGGCTGAGGTGAGGGCGTTGGCGAACGGGAGCGTGGGCCCAAGCGTTTTGGCGAGGGTAGCCTTCGAAGGTCGCCGGGGGCTCGGAGGGCCCTGCCTGTTCTCCCGCTCTGAATGACTGGCAGCGCCCCTAACAGCCCGGGTGGAGGCGGGGCGGTAGGGTGGCTCCAGAGCTGGGGATCTGGGGTCCCCAATCCCCGGCGTGGAGGCGCCAGGCCCATTGGGAGGGGCCCCTCGGGGGCTGATGTAGGGTTTGGGTTAGCCCCCAGGAGGCTGGCAGGCCCGATCCACCGCATGTGCGGTGTGCGGAGGGGCTGGCCTAGGTGAGGGCGCTGGCGAGCGGGACTGTGGGCCCAAGCGTTTTGGCGCGGGGGTCTTCGAATGTCGCCCAGGGCTCTGAGGGCCCTGCCCGTTCTCCCGCCTGAATGAGGACAGCGCCCCGAACGGGCCGGGTCACGGCGCGGTGACAGGGTGAGACTGCCGCCGGGGCTCGGGGGTCCCCGAGCCCCGGCGTGGCAGAGCCAGGCCCCTTGGGAGAGGCCCCCTGGGCACTGACGTAGGGTTTGTGTTAGCTCCAGGAGGCCGGCAGGACCTATCCGTAGGCTGTACTGCGAGCGGAGGGGCGGGTCGATGTGAATGCACTGGCGAGCGGGAGCGTGGGCCCAAGCGTTTTGGCGAGAGGGCATTCGAAGATTGCCGGGGGCTCGGAGAGCCCTGCCAGTTCTAACGCCCTGAATGACCGGCGGCGCCCCTAGTGGCCCAGGTGGCGGCAGGGCGGCAGGATGAGTCAGGCTATGGGGCTTGGGGGACCCCAATCCCAGGCGTGGTGGCGCCAGGCACCTTGGGAGGGGCCCTTTGGGGGCCAACCTAGGTTTAGGGTTAGCCCCCAGGAAGCCGGCAGGCCCTTTCCGCCAGCTGTGTGAAGAGCGGAGGATGGGCCGAGGTGAGGGCGCTGGCGAATGGGAGCTTGGGCCCAATCGTTTTGGCGCGGGGGGCCTTCGAATGTCGCCGGGGGCTCGGAGGGCCCTGCCCGATCTCCCGCCCTGAATGAGGACGGCGCCCCTAGGGGGCCGGGTCGCAGGGGGGCGGCAGGGTGAGTTTGGCGCTGGTGCTCCAGGGTTCCCAATCCCCAGCGTGGCAGCGCCTGCCCCTTGGGAGGGGCCCCTCATGAGCCGACCTAGGGTTAGGTTTAGCCCAAAGGAGGCCGGCAGGCCCCATCCACCGGCTGTGCGGATTATGGAGTGGCGGGCCAAGGTGAGGGCTCTGGCGAGCGGGAGAGTGGGCCCAGGCATTTTGGCGCAGGGGCCTTCGAAGTTCGAGGGTGGCTCTGAAGGCTCTGCATGTTCTCCAGCCTGGAATGACCGGTGGCGCCCCTAGCGGCCTGGGTGGCGGCGGAGTGGCAAGGTGCATCTGGTGTTACGGCTCAGGGGTCCCCAATCCCCGGCGTGGCAGTGCCAGGCCCCTTGGGATGGTCCCCTCTGAGACCGACCTAGGGTTAGGGTTAGCCCCCAGGAGAATGGCAGGCCCGATCCGCCAGCTGTGCAGAGAGTGGAGGGGCAGGCCGACGTGAGGGCGCTGGTGAGTGGTAGCATTGGCCCAAGCGTTTTGGTACAGGAGGCCTTGGATGTTCGCCAGGGGCTCGGAGGGCCCTACCCGTTCTCCCGCTCTGAATGACCTGCGGCGCCCCTAGCGGCCTGGATGGCGGCGGGGCAGCAGCGTGAGTTTGGCTCTGGGGCTCGGTGTCCCCAATCCCTGTATTGTGGCACCAGGCCCCTTGGGAGGGGCCCATCGGGGGCCAACCAAGGGTTAGGGTTAGCACCCAGGAGGACGGCAGGCCCAATCCACCGGTTGTGTGACGAGTGGAGAGGGTGGGCCGAGGTAAGGGCGCTGGCGAGCGGGAGCGTGGACCCAAGCGTTTTGGCGTGGGGGTCCTTCGAAGGTCGCAGGGGGCTCGGAAGGGCTTGCCCATTCTGCCACCCTGAATGACTGGCGGCACCCCAGCAGCCCGGTGGCGTCGCGGCGGCCATGTGAGTCTGGCACTGGGGCTTGGGGGTCCCAATCCCCGGCGTTGGGCAGGCAGGCCCCTTGGGAGATTCCCTCGGGGTCCGACATAGGGTTAGGGTTATCCCCCAAGAGCCTGTTAGGCCCAATCTGCCAGCTGTGCGGCGAGCAGAGGGGTGGGCTGAGGTGAGGGTATTGGTGAGCGGGAGCGTGGACCCAAGCATTTTGGCGCAGGTTACCTTCGAAGATCGCCGGGGGATTGGAGGACCCTGCACGTTCTCCCTCCCTGAATGACTGGCGGCGCCCCTAGCGGCCCCGGGTGGCGGCGGGGGTGACAGGGTGAGTCTGGCGCTGGGGCTCGGGAGTCCCCAATCCCAGGCATTGCAGTGCCAGGCCCCTTCGGAGGGGTCCCTCAGGGGCCCACCTAGGGCATATTGGTAGCCCACAGGAGGAGGGCAGTCTTCATCCGCCGGCTCTCCGGCAAGCGGAGGGGCAGGCCGAGGTGAGGGCGCTGAGGAGCGGGGCGTGGGCTCAAACGTTTTGGATGGGGAGGCCTTCGAAGGTCACCACGGGCTCGGAGGGCCCTGTCCGTTCTCCCGCCCTGAATGACCAGTGGCACCCCTAGCGGACCGGGTGTCGGTGGGGCGGCAGGGTGAGTCCGGCGCTGGGGCTTGGGGGTTCCCAATCCCCGGTGTTGTGCCGCCAGGCTCCTTGGGATGGACCACTCGGGGGCTGACCTAGGGTTAGGGTTAGCCCCCAGGAGGCCGGCAGGCCCGATCTGCCGGCTGTGCGGTGAGCAGAGGGGCGGGCTGAAGTGAGGGCATTGACTAGCGGGAGCGTGGGCCCAAGCATTTTGGCGCGGGGGGCCTTCGAAGGTCTCCGGTGGCTCGGAGGGCCCTTCACATTCCTCCGCCATGAATGACCGGCGGCGCCCCTACTGGCCCGGGTGGTGGCGGGGCGACAGGTTGAGTGCAACGCTGGGGCTCTGGGGTCTCCAATCCCTGGCGTTGTGGCGCCAGGCCCCTTGGGAGGTGCCCCCCGGGGGCCGACCTAGGCTTAGGGTTAGCCCCCAGGAGGCCGGTAGGCCCGATCCGCCGGCTGTGTGGCAAACGGAGGGACGGGCCGATGTGAGGGCGCTGGAGAGAGTGAGCCCGGGCCCAAGCGTTTTGGTGCAGGGGACCTTTGAAAGTCGCTGGGGGCTCGGAGGGCCCTGCCCGTTCTCCCGCCCTGAGTGACCAGTGGCGCCCATAGTGGCCAGGGTGGCGGCGGTCCGGCAGGGTGAGTCTGACACTGGGGCTCAGGGGTCCCCAATCCCGGCGTTGCGGCTCTAGGCCCCTTGGGAGGGGCTCCTCGGGGGCTGACCTAGGATTAGGATTAGCCCCCAGGAGGCCGGCAGGCCCTATCCGCCAGTTGTGCGGCGAGTGGAGGGATGGGCAGAGGTGAGGGTGCTGGCGAGCGGGAGTGTGGGCTGAAGCATTTTCACGGAGGTGCCTTTGAAGGTCGCCTGGGGCTTGGAGGGCCCTGCCCTTTCTCATGCCCTGAATGACCGGCGGCTCCGCTAGTGGCCCGGGTGTCGGTGGGGCAGCACGGTGAGTCCGGCGCTGCGGCTCGGGGTTCAGCAATCAGAGATGTGGCGCCAGGCCCCATCGGATGAGCCCCTCGAGGGCTGACCTAGGTTTAGGGTTAGCCCCCAGGGGGCCAGAGGCCTGATCCGCCGCCTGTGCAGCGAGCGGAGGGGCAGGCCAAGGTGTGGGCGCTGGAGAGCGGGAGTGTGGGCCCAAGCGTTTTGGCGTGGGGGGCCTTCGAAGGTGGCCGGGGGCTCGAAAGGCCCTTCCTGTTTCCACCCTGAATGACCGGCGGCACCCCTAGCGGCCCGGGTAGTGGCAGGGCGGCAGGTTGAGTCTGACGCTGGGGCTCTGGGGTCCCAAATACCGGGCTTTGCGGCGCCAGGCCCCTTGGGAGGGGCCCCACGGGGGCCGCCCTAGTGATAGTGTTAGCCCACAGGAGGCCGGCAGGCCCTATCCGCCGGCTGTCAGGCGAGCGGAGGGGCGGGCCGAGATGAGGGCGCTGGGGAGAAGGAGCATGGGCCCAACCATTTTGGCATGGGGGGCTTCAAAGTTCGCAGAAGGCTCGGAGGGCCCTGCCCGTTCTCCCGCCCTGAATGACGCGCGGCGTCCCTAGCAGACCGGGTGGCCAGGTGGCGGCAAGTTGAGTCCGGTGCTGGGGCTTGAGGGTACCCCATCTCTGGCGTTTAGGTACCCAGCCTCTTTGGCGCCGACCTAGGATTAGGGTTAGCCCACAGGAGGCTGGCAGGCTCAATCCACCAGCTGTGGGGCGAGCGGAGGGGCAGGCAGAGGTGAGGGCGCTGGCGAGTGGGAGCGTGGGCCAAAGCATTTTGGCTTTGGCTCGGGGTGCCTTCGAAGGTCGCAGGTGACTCGGAGGGTCCTGCCCGTTCTGTTGCCCTGAAGGACTGGCGACGCCCCTAGTGCACCATGTGGTGGTGGGGTGGTAGGGTGCGTCCGGTACTGGGACGTGGGGGTCCCCAATCCCTGGCATGTGGCGCCAGGCCACTTGGGAGCGGCCCTTTGAGGGTGACCAAGGGATAGGGTTAGCCCCCAGGAGGCCAGCAGGCCTGATCCACCAGCTCTGCAGCGAGCTTAGGGGTGGCCCGAGGTTAGGGTGCTGGCGAGCAGGAGGGTGGCAGCCAGAGTTTTTGCACGGGGGGCCTTCGAAGGTCGCAGGCGGATCGGAGGGCCCTACCCGTTCTCCCTTCCTGAATGACTGGCAACTCCCCTAGCACCCTGGGTGCTTGGGGGTGGCACAGCGAGTCCAGCACTGGGGCTCGGGGGTTCCAAATCCCCAGCATTGTGGTGCCAGGCTCATTGGGAGGGGCACCTCAGGGGCCGACCTAGGGTAAGTGTTAGCACCCAGGAGTCCAGCAGGCCCGTTCCCCCAGCTCTGCGGCAGGCATAAGGGCAGGCCGAGGTGAGGGCGCTGGCGAGAGGGAGAGTGGGCCCAAGCTTTTTGGCTTGGGGGGACTTCGAAAGTCACTGGGGGCTTGGATGGCCCTGCCCGTTCTCTCGCCCTGAATGACTGGCGGCGCCCCTAGCAGCCCGCGTTGCTGCGGGGCGGCAGGGTGACTCCGGCGCTGGGCTCGGGGGTCCCCAATCCCCGGCGTTGTGGTGCCAGGCCCCTTGGGAGAGGCCCCTCGGGGGCCGACCTAGGGTTAGGGTTCGTCCCCAGGAGGCCGGCAAGCCCGGCGCTAAGTGGTTCTGGCAATGTAACAAAAATGCCATACACTTATCTGTAAGAAATAACAGTGTACAGGAACCCTCTTAGCCCTAACATCATCCTTTGTGAATATGGAAGCCAGCCCCAAAGTGGTCATGGAAGTCTGACGAAAGGGTTAAGCACTTTTCCTGAGTCACCACACTATACAGGGAAAGACCAATATATATCATCTTTCACGAGTAGGAAGCATTAATGAAAAGGTTCTGGAATTTCGAGGACTCTGACCCATCCTTATTGGTAATAAACCACCATGTACAGGAAAACACCTTCAACTCACATCAGCCTCCTCAATCCTGATTCTGATTCAACTTTGGGTGTGTAGGACTAGGGAAATGTCCACATCTTATTGCTAAGAAAGAACGATGTCAGGGTAATGCCCTTCAAGTCACCTCAGCCTTCCTGAAGACGGAAGCAGGAATCAAGGTGGTTATGTTACCATGAGGTAAGGAAGATGAGCATATAAGTGAGAAACAACAGTGGGCAGGACCTCTCTTCCAACGAACAGTATCTTTGCTTAATGTTGAATCCCTATGGTAAGTGGTTGTGGGCATTTGTGAGGTCAAAATCTAAAGTGTTTTGTAAAACCTCTTGGCCATTCACAGATGAGACTAAAGTAGTTGGGGACTCCTAGGCAGTGATTTGTCCACTGTCAAAAATATGAAAAGATAAAAGAGACAGATGAGGTCTCCTCAGGCATTGTCCTTTATCCTCATCCTCCGTGAGGATGGCCATCTCTGGACAGCTCAGTGGCAGGGTCTCATCCACAGTGGGGGCATCTGTTCCTCACAGACATCAGGCAGGGAAATGGATTTGGTTCTCTGTGCCAACCCAGCCACAGCTGAGTGTCACAGCACCCTCTCGTGGGCTCATAAGAGTTTCACTGTCACCAGGCAGGTCATTGTATTTGATAAACCACTGTGAGAGTTTCATTTGCCTTCATCTGCAACCTCCTAGAAGCAAATGCAGGTCTCTGGTACCATGTGAAGTCATGTGAAGGCATTGTGAGAAAGTGTCCTTTTGCTTAAGAAAAACATGGCTGGGGCTCCTGGCTGACTCAGCCAGTTAGGCATCTGCCTTTGGCTCAGGTTATGATCCCAGGGTTCTGGGATCGAGCCCGGGCTCCCTGCTCAGCAGGAAAGGAGGTAGGGAAATAGCTTAGAACTCACAGAGAATGTGAATAAAGGGGAGTGAAATGGAACTTGGTCTGTGTTTTGCTTTAGGGATTGGAAGTTAGTTTTTTCTCAATTGTGATAGTTCTTGAAACAGAAAAGCTGTATTGGTTTTTTTTTTTACCTTTAATTTTTTTCTAATAACAATTTTTTATTATGATATGTTAGTCACTATACAGTATTTCCTTAGTTTTTGATGTAGTGTTCCGTGATTCATTATTTGCATATAACACCCAGTGCTCCATGCAATATGTACCTTCCTTAATACCCATCACTGGCCCATCCCAATCCCCCACCCCTCTCCCCTCTGAAGCCCTCAGTTTGTTTCCCAGAGTCCATAGTCTCTCATGGTTCATTCCCCCTTCTGTTTAGGGTCCATTGTCTAAAGGGACAGACAGTGGAAGTCCACCAAATATAAGATCGAAATTTCATTGTTCATTATAGATGCCGCCAAGTAGTTCCCAGACATTTCATTCTACTGTAGTAATTCATTATACCTGTGCAGGTGCACGTGGAAGATAATTGATGCATGTATAGTGGTAATAAAACACGCCCCTCAGTAGTAGAATAATAGAGGATGCATATGTGTAAAATTATTCGACTATAGCTTCCATGCTTTCCCTTTGGTTCCTTATTACCTATGAAATTGGACAATTTTTGTTCTCTAGGCTTAAAACTCATTGTCAGTATTTAGAGTTTTTCAATGCTGATCTTCTCCTGTAAAAGTTACCAAAAACCTAAAATATGTATGAACTTTAAAAAATGCTATATTGAAAATGACAGCAGGGAAGTTCCATTTTGTAAATATTGTGTCAATGGATCTCTATTTTGACATCAGGGTTCATTAGAAATGATGACATTTTATGTGAGTATAAATATCAATGTGTAAAAGAAAAGGTAGGAAGAACCTTGAATGTTTAATTAATTGGTGAAATGACAGGTGTGTGTGTGTGTGTGTGTGTGTGTGTGTGTGTGTGTGTGTGTGTGTGTAATTGATTTTCAATGGATGGTTCAGCTTCTTGTAGGGCCTCCGAGAGAGCCCAGGTGAACCTTTCAATGAGTTGATATCTGTTTTCAGAACATGGGAATCTCTTAGTCCAATAGTCAATCAGGCAAGCTTTGAGGTCTTGAAGAGTTTCAGTCCTCATCAATGGTGTTGCAGACCCTTGTGAGCAAACCCTAGGGTATGCTCAGAGCCCTCATTAGCTGGTACCAAGGTGTGACGATTTCAGACAGCATTTCCCAAAGAAGTAGCTCTTGAGTCTCTGTCCTTGTCAGTTCCCTACACTTCCTTACACTAGTTATGTGATCAGTGTGTTTCAGGATAATCCCCACATGTGATTTTTCTATTTCCTACTAGTCCTATCTGTTTCTCATCTTCTTCTTTTATGGTAGGGGTTGGGAAGCAACCTGTGTGGTGTAGAAAGGGGTGTGGTAGTTGTCTGCCTTCAGAGGACTGAATGATGCCTAGAAATTGTACTGTAGTTTGAGGTCAATTGTCCATCCTCTGAGTGTCAGGAATTCCATCACTTTACTTTGATGCTAGTCTGTTCTTCAAGCTGTCCTCAGAAATAAGGACGTCATCCATATAGGGAATACTGGTTTGTGTGTATGTTTTCATTTTAGGAAAGGCCTTCCTGTTCCTGAAAATAATACTGTAGAGCACCCTTTCCTGTTCTTATTGACCATCAGTCAATCTTTTGTGAAGTATTCGTTTATAAATAGACTTTCTATGGTTGATGAGCAGGAATTCTTTTTTGACAAGTCTTTGTCAGTGTGTATATTGCAAATCTTTACTTCCCAGCCTGCGGTTCACTTTTTCATTTTCTTATGGTCATAAGGTAAGGAGAAATGTCACATTTTTATGAAGTCCCACTGAATTCTTTTAAATGGTTAAAGCACACTATGTCCTACCCCAAGATTGACAGGTTCTACGTTTTCTTTCAGAAACTGTCCAATGGGAAGCTACAATCCATCTCAAATTTATAAATTGCATTTTGAATTTAATAGGGTATTTATAGACTGGTTTGGATTTTCTATTTACACAATTGTATTATCTGTGAATAGTCACATTTATCCCAATTCTTATACTTTTTGATTCTCTTGCCTTCTAACACTGGTAAATTCTCCAATGCAACGTTGAATAGAGCAGCATTGTTTGAAGATTTTAATATACCTTTCTCAATATCTGACAGAAAAAGCAGATAAAACATTGGTAACAAATGTGACCTAATTGACAAATAGGGAACATTCCATAATAAGTGCAGAATTCATTATTTTCAAGTGGTCATAGACTCTTTACCCAAATAGATGATAGGTGGGGCCACGAATCAAGTCTACAAATGTTAAACCCTGAAATTAACTAGATTCTATTCTTAGACCACAGGGGAATTGAGCCACAGTCATAGCGAAAAGAAAACCAGGAAGTCCTTCAATGTTTAAAATTAAACGGAACATTGCTACATATCCTAAGGGTCAGAGAGAGAATCTCAATGGAAATTCTGAACCTTTTCTACATGAGGGCTCACACACAATGATACTTTATTTGTTAAGAGCATTATAATAACCTAGACAGGATTTGAGCCTTAAGTCAGAGTTCTGCCTGCCCCAGCCACACCTGGCAGGCTTGGCCTGTGGTCCCCCTCAGCTGTCCTTTCTGGTGGCCCTGAGCTAAGTGGGTCAACATGGCCATATGGAAATGGGAAGCTCCCCACTCATAGTGATGATGGTGCCCCCTCCCCAGCTGCCCTTTCTGGTGACTCTGAGCTAGGGGGGTCAACATGGCCATATGGAAATTAGAAGCTCCCCACTCTCAGTGATGACGTTGCTATCGTATCGTCCTCACCAGTCCAACAACATGATTTCTGAGTGAACTATGACACAAGAGTGACTTCTTGGCCCTCCTTCAGGTTTTAAAATCATCTGGTGAGTCATCTATTTGAAATATGGATTCAACATGTGTTCTTTCTTCTGGAAAAGAAATAGACCCAATAGCAATTATGGCTTCCTGAGCACCTGTTCTTGAGACACATCATACTGGCTCTTTGTAGCATTCTGCCTCTTAAAATTCTCAACTAAGGTGTAGATATTTTTAGGCACATTTTCAGGTGGTTAGACAGGGACTCGGATGATATGAGTCACAGAGGATTTTAGTGTCAGAAACCTAAGTGGGATCCCCAAATTGACTCCAAATCCCTTGTTGTTACATACAGGGTACTATCTTCCTCTTATCTCTGGTCTTCTCGATCTGGAAACCTATCAAGTATCAGGATTTTCTTGTCATGTGGACAACTGGAACGAATTCAGCTGGCCTTTTCACCTCTGCCCATGGTGATCATTAAGATCATTATCTCAGTGGAGGACCTGTGGGTAAGATACTCAAAGAACCCTAGGAATACAGACAGTATATTTTTCTGGTATTAAAGTTACTGAAACCAACTATCTTTTTTAGTCGATTCAGGCTCTGGTATGTTCAGAGGGTGCTGTAAAACAGGTCTGAAATAGTGTTTAAAAACACTCAGCTCAGCCTCTTCTACAAAGTGAGCCAATGCTTATAAATATGGCTAAAATATTGCCTTACCTACGATGACTTCCCAGCCATTGTAGTGTTTCTATGATATGACTGTGACTTACATTAGTCAACATTTGCAGAGAAAGAACTTAGTGCATCCAGGGGGCACTTCATGTTGAAATTATTTGGTGACAACGAGCTACTGTGTTTTATTCTGCAGTCCAAGGGAATGGTGCCAGACATCTCTAAGGTGTCTAGCAGTTAAACAATTCTGATTTTAAGTGGTCTGTGTGCTTCAGAGATTTGGGCAGGAGAAGGGCAGGAGTCCAGAGACTGTGAACACTTCTGTTACCTGTGCTGACCATGGAGCAGGCAGCCTTCTGTGGACATCATTTTGATTTCTTGGTACTCTTGTGAAAGGTGCTTTAGTCTCAAATTCCTCCATTTAGGAGCAATTATAATGATAAAAGGAATTTTTATCTTATATCATCTGTGGGCCCTGATCCTGGGCTCCCAGGGAAGCTATCCTTTAACATCTTACCAGCTCAAAATGACTGGGCAAAAACCTCAAAGCATGGGCCCTATTTCTGCCCCATGCACATGTTGTACATCTGCTTCCAGGAGAAAACAATAACCAAAAAATGCCAACATAAATATAAGAAAAAATAAAGAACATCTTTGGCTCCCATAAGATTAAGGTCATACTGACATGTACATACTGAAAACATAAGAAAGAATCTGTCACTTTCTGGATCTAAGAAGATCCTCATTGTAGTGTGTAACTCTGCATGTAAAACAAAACAGAAAAAAATATATAAGCCTGCCCCAAATGTTCCTTCCCCGGAGCACTCCCTTCTTGGTGAAGATTGTGTCTCCCAGACAGTTGTCCTGACTTGGGTTTGAATAAAGGTCTCTTCCTTTCTCTCTAAAATGTTTTTAAAAGTTCATTCATGCAGTGTCGACAATAATAGTGTTTTCTATTTAAGTGAGAAATAAATGTTCCACTCTAGTTGCATTGGGAATAGACGAATTGAGGGTTTCTTTAGAAGAGTAAGTCTGCTATCCAGAAAAGGCAAGGTCATTGGTCTATTGAGAATGAAGATAATTACTGCTAAACAACAAGTATGTGTTGCCACTTCACCCAGAAACCGAAGCAGGTGTGCAAGCTTTAGGTTAGAGGTGACTTCTCCCCAGCTGACAGCACTTCTTTGCTCTGGCTCCAAGACACCCGAGGTTTTGAACGTCAGCATCGGAGTCAGCGAGGCAGCTTGTCACAGGACGCCAGTGTTCAGAGAAAGCACAGGTATGTTTGGCAAAATGTCCTAACTCTGTCAGGGCTGGAGGTAAAACCTCTAGTTATCCCAAAACCTCCTGGGCTTTTCTCTTTTCTCTAGTTGAGCCACAAAGTAAAATTGAAGTAGCTGTCAGCATTCTGGGTTTGGTGCAAGAATTACTTAGTTTCCCTGCAGGTAGAACTTTGCAGGGGATCACAATTTCTCTACCCATTTATTGCTTACAAATGTATTTTGACCATCTGTTTCCTAAGAACACTCTTTTATTAGAAAGGGAAGGTGAGATTCACTCTGTGCCTGTTTGTAACATCTAATTTGTTCCTTCCTCTAACAGTGTTTATTCAATTGGGCCTAAGATGTGGTTGAGTGGCCAGCATCTAGGGTTAGGTGGCTTTTTTGCATCTGATACAGACTTGGATGATGTCATTTGACAAAGGTGATGTTTCATCATTGATTAGTTTATTCATCAGAAGACTTAAAATTAGGGTGGAGGGAAAATTTAAAATTATCCAAAGTGGCCTGTTCCTGTTTAAAAGTTGAGCTTGACTTTCTAGTTTTACTAAATGTATTATCTCGATATTTTGAGGTGCCATATTCTCTCTGTAGTTTCTTTTGTGGTGGAATCAGAAGGAGAGTCTGGGAATTCTTTTGGATAGTGGCATGCTGGTGGCTTCAAGGGCTTGGCGTCAGGAGCCTTGGGGTGAATTCTGCAACTGCTTGCCTGACCATGGGTGCATCTCACAGAGGTTTTGTTTCCTCTTATGAATTTGCAGGCAGATAATGTTCTGTTAAAGGGGAACCCTGCCATCCTGTTGGTGGCAATGCAAATTGGTGCAGCCAGTCTGGGAAACAGTGTGGGGGTTCATCAAAAAGTTAAACATTGAACAACCCCATGATCCAGCAATTGCTCTCCTAGGTATTTACCCAAAGGATACAGAAATGCAGATTCAAAGGGGGAACATGCACCATGATGTTTATAGCAGCAATGTCCACAGTAGCCAAACTATGGAGAGAATCCCAATGTCCATGCACTGATGAATGGATAAAGCAGATGTGGGATACATATATATAATGGAATATGACCCAGCTTCAAAAAGAATGAAATCTTACCATTTGCAAGGATGTGGATGGATCTAGAGTATATTAAGCTAAGCAAAATCAGTGAGGATAGACAAATATCCTATCTCTCACACTTGTGGAATTTCAGAAAGAAAATAGATGAACAGAGTTGAGGGGTGATGAGAGAGGCAAACAAGAAAATAGACTCAACCTTGGAGAACAAACTGAGTGTTGCTGCAGGACAGGGGCGTGGGGGGAAGAGTTAAATGGGTGAGGGGTATTAAGGAGGGCACTTGTGATGAGCACCGGGTACTGTATGCAGATGAGGAATCACTAAATCCTACCCCTGAAGTGAATATTCCATGGCATGTGAACTAACTGGAATTTAAGTAAAAGAAGAAAGGAAAAAGTGTTCTGCTTCATGAAGAGTGAGGTAAAAGTGTAGTGAATTGGGCTGTACTATTCTATAGAGGATAGATGTAGAACACCCTGTTGTAGGATACACTAATTTCTTATCACATAAGGAGTCCTCAGAAAGCTGCAATGAAAGATTCAGATCTCAGAGAATGTTCATGTTCCACTGATATGTTAACAGTTTGCACAGGTAGGAAAGAAGGTGGAGAGAAAGGCAACAGAATGGGAAAGTAGGTGTGAACCTTTCATTAGTTAGCTTTATAGCTTTCTCATGAAAGCCTTGCGCCAGTGTGATTTTGGAAGAAGAGGAGGAATCCGGGAGCTTTGCAGGAGACAGGGGAGTTCCAGGTCTGGGTAAACTGACAGGGGTCCCATAGGAGAGCTGAATGCATTCTGCAGCAGGGTGTGGACAGGGTGGGCTCCAGAGGTGGCTGTGGGTCTCCTGGGTGAGAGTTGTGACAGGTGAGGGCTGTGTGCAAGTTCCTGGCTGAGGACAAGTGAGGCACAGATGGAGAGCTGGCAGAGAACCCTCTTCTGGGCCAACAGCCTCACCCAACCCACACAGCCTCATCTTCTGTCCCTGTCACTCCAATTCAGACTTCTCCAAAGGTGAGTGAGAACACATCAAGAGCATTCTGAACAGAAGGGAAAGCATGTGCAAAGGCTCTGGGCCAGGAGAATTCCAGTTATTTCCAGGAGCAGCAAGAAGGCCCTGTGGCCACAGGAGACAGCTTAGGACATGAGCTCAGAGAGGTGAAAGAGGGTGACAGAAAGCTATTCCAGGGCTATAACCCCATGAGACGCTGTTTCACTGGGCCATACTGGCTACAGTGTTGAGAACAGATGACAGAGGGTTGAAGGTGGCAAAGCAGGTCAATGATGAAGCTTTTCCAGGAACTCAGGCACCGTGGACCGGACAGGTGGCCTTGGATGGAGTGGTTAGACCTATTCTGGGTCCATTTTGAAGATGGAGCTCACAGGATTTGCTGATGGGTTAGCTATTAGGAGCAGGAGAACAGAGGAATTGGGGTAACTCTCAGGTGTTGTGGGTTGTCCTGATCGAGAGGAAGGAGAGGGTTTCTCGGGGGGTAGGTGGTAGTCCGTGTTCCGCATGCTGAGGAAGGTGCCTTTCCCGGTGGATCTGCTGAGGTTTGTGTCTGGGAGGAGCTTTCACATCTCCTCCCTCAGCAATGCTGAAGTACAAGTATCCCCCACTTTTTAAACGTTCACAGTAAGACACTGGGCTTTCTTGAAAGAACTACATTATTACCCAGCTTCAGTAAGAGGAAGAGACCTGAAGAGGATTTCCCTCTTATGAATAAAGGTGAACAGTGAGAATCGCGTTCAGCATCTGTTTTGGGGAGAAGCAGGACAGAGGCAGCGTGCACCCCAACCAGCTCCTTCCGCTGGGAACCGCTCTCTGCATCCAGCCACTAGCACTTTGAATTGTGTCTGTGAGCCTCTGCTGTGCTTCATCTTCATTTATGCTGGGCCTCCGTTAGAAACTTGTGTGCTGAGGCCTAAGAAAAGCCAAAGAGAAGGAATTTTGGAGTCTGAGCACACTGTCTAATTGTTCCGTGTAAATTAATGGCCATTCCTTCTTGACACCATTTCTGCTGTGCAAGGTTTCTCAGAAGCCCTGTACTTTCAAAGAGCAGGGAAACCTATACCCCATGCTGCGGGGTTAGTTTTAGACTCCATGCCTGACAGAACATTTCATGACTGTAGGATTTTCTCACTCAAACATTGAGACTTTGACCATCTTCACCCGTTTCTACCACCCCATCCCCGAGTCTGGCACCTACCAACCTGCTCTCAGTATCTATGCGTTCAGTATTTGTTTATTCCACGTGGAATGTACATGAGAGGATCTGGTATTGGTCTTTCTGTGTCTGAGTTACTTGGCATAAGGCCCCGAAGGTCTGTGTTTCCATGTCTGGTTCTTGTGAATAATGCTGCAGTGAACGTGGGAGTGCATCTGTCTTTTTGAGGCAGCATTTTTGTGTTCTTCAAATCAATACTCAGTAGAGCCATTACTGGGTCATGGGGTAGCTGTATTTATTTTTTCAGGAACCTCCATACCGTTTGTTACAGTGGCTGCACCAATTTCCATTCCCACCAACAGTGCACAGTGTTTCCTCATCTGCACACCCTTGACCCCACCTGGTGTCTGTCTCTGGGACAATTGCTGTTCCAACAGTTGTGAGAGGATAGCCGATTGTGGGTTTGACTGATGTTTCCCTGACGGTGATTAGTGATGTCAAACAACTTTTTCTGTCTGTTGGCACCTGTGTGCCATCTTTGGAAAGTATCTATTCACATATTCCTCCCATTTTTTATATAGTTTTTTGTTTGTTTGTTTTGATTTGTATGAGTGTTGTGTGTATTTTGGATATTAGCCTCTTCTCACACATATGATTCACAGATATTTTTTTCTTATTGGGTCAGTGGCCTTTTAAGTTTTTGATGGTTTCTTTTGCCGTGTGGAAGATTTCAGTTTGATGTTGTTCCACTTGTTTATTTTTGCTTTTGTTGCCTTTCCATTTGGTGTCCGATCTGAAGACTCTTTGCCTATACCAATGTCGAGAGACTTAGTACCTGTGTCTTCTTGGAGGTTTATGGATTCAGGTCTTATGTTCAAATCATTCATCCATTAAAAATTTTGTGTGTGGTGTAAGAAAGTGACCCAGTTATATTCTTCTGCATTTAGTGTCCCGTTTGCCTGTTACCGCTCACTGAAGAGACAGTCCTTCCCTCATGGCATATCTTCTTCTGCTGTGTGGTAAGTTAGGATCATCTACGTGTGGGTAAGTTTCTGAGCTTTCTGTTCTGTTCCACTGACCTGGTGTCTGTGTTTATTCCAGTACCATCCTGTTTTGATGACAACAGCTTTGTAATCTAGCTTGAAATCCAGGAGTGTGTTGACTGCACCTCTTTCTCCAGGTTGCTTTGCGGATTTGGTGTCTTTTGTGATTCCATACAAGTTTGAGGACTGTTTTCTATTTCCTCGAATAATGACACTGGAATTCAGATAGGCATTTCATCAGATCTGTCGATTGCTTTGGGTACGATGGACATGTTCACATAATTAACTCTTCCAGTTAAGGAGCATGGCGTATGCTACCATTTGTTTGTGTTGCCTTCCAAATCTTTGACCCATACGTTCAGCCCCCCTCGACACACATATTTTTCATTTCTTTTCTGCCATGTGTTGAGTGTACTATGTCTTTCTCATTCTTGGTTACTTTTATTCCTAGATTTTTTTATGGAATTGTAAATGGCGTTGCTTTTTTAATTTCTCTTTGTGAAGTGTGTCATCAGTATACAGAAATGCAAGAAGTTGGGTCATCTGGGTGGCTCCATAAGTGAAGCGTCTACCTTCAGCTCAGGTCATGATCCCAGAGTTCTGGGATCGAGCCCCGTGTTGGGCTCCCTGCTTAACAAGGTTCTGCTTTTCCCTCTTTCTGACACTCCCACTGCTCGTGCTTTTTCTCTTCCTGTCAAATATATAAATAAAATTTGAAAAAATAATGACAACAGTTCTCTGCATATTGACTTTATATCCTGCAGCTTTCTTGAATTTTTTTATTCTAACTTTTTTTTTTTTGTGGAATCTTTCGGGATTTCATGTCATTTGCAAATTGTGCCAGTTTTCCTATATGGATTTCATATCTTTCTCTTTTTTTAAAATTGTTATTCACCCTACAGTACTTCATTTGTTTTCGATGTAGTGTTCCAGGATTCATTGTTTGCATATAACACCTAGTGCTCATTATGACAAGTGCCCTCCTTTTTTTTTAAAGAATTTATTTATTTATTCAACAGAGATAGAGACAGCCAGCGAGAGAGGGAACACTAGCAGGGGGAGTGGGAGAGGAAGAAGCAGGCTCACAGCGGAGGAGCCTGTTGTGGGGCTCAATCCCATAACGCCAGGATCACGCCCTGAGCCGAAGGCAGACGCTTAACCACTGTGCCACTCAGGTGCCCCCTGCCTTGTTAATTTTAACCATTCTAACTGGTGTAAGGTGGTATTTAATTGTCGTTTTGATTTGTATTTGCCTGATGGCAAGTGATGTGGAGCATTTTTTCATGTGTCTGTTGGCCATTTGTATGTCTTCTCTGGAGAAGTATCTCTTTGTGTCTTCTGCCCATTTTTGGGGTGTCAAGTTTGAGGAGTTCTTTATAGATCTTGGATACCAGCCCTTTATCTGTAATATCATTTGCAGATATCTTCTTCAGTTCCATAGGTTGCCTTTTGTTTTGTTGCTTGTTTGCTTTGCCGAGCAGAAGCTTTTTATCCTGATGAAGTATCAATAGTTCATTTTTGCTTTTATTTCCTTTGCCTTTAGAGACGTGGCTTGCAAGAAGTTGTTGTGTCCAAAGTTGAAGAGTTCTTTTGATTTTGATATGAGACAGGAATCCATTATCTTTCTTTCCTGATTGTATTCGAGTTCTCTGTCTTTCTTGGTGAGTCTAGCTAAGTTTGTCAGTTTGTTTATCTTTCCAAAAAAGGCAGCTCTCATTTTTATTGTTTTTTTTTTTGTCTTTTTAGTCTCTGTTGGATTTATTTACGCCTTCCTTTTTGTTATTTCCTTATTTCTACTAATTTGGGGCTTTGTTGGTTGTTTTTTTTTTTCCAATTCTTTAACACATAAATCAGGTTGTTTATTGGAGAGCATTCTCATGGATTGATGAAGACTTGAATTTCTATGAATGTCCCCCATAAAACTATTTTTGCTGCATCCCATAAGTTTTTGTAGGTTGTCTTTTTCATCAGTGTCAAGGTACTTTTAAATTTTTTTTTATTTCTTCTTTGACTGTTGGTTGTTCAGTAGCATGTTGTTAAATTTCCACATATTTTTAAAGATTATTTAAGTTTCTGACAGAGAGTGAGACAGCGAGAGAGGGAACGCAAGCAGTGGGGTGGGAGAGGGAGAAGCGGGCTACCCACTGAGCAAGGAGCCTGATTCGGGGCTAGATCCCAGGATCCTTTGATCACGACTTGAGCTGAAAGCAGATCCTTAATGACTGAGCCACCCAGGCCCCAAAAATCTCCACCTATTTTTGACAGTCCCATTTTTTTCTTGAAACTGATTTCTAGTTTCATATCATTGTGGTTGGACAAGATTTGAAGCAGAAGGTGAAGAGAGCATTCAGATGAAAGGTTTGTTTCCTGGAGGGTTTTCTGTGGGCAGACCATGAGTTCAGTGGGCAGGAGGAAGGTTTTATGAGATGGGGGGGTGGGGATAACCCTTGTTAGAATTACTGACTACTACCATGCAGGCTGTGTGCTACGGTTCACACCATAGCCCTGATGGACTTGTACTTCATTAGAAATATTTTCTAGGAGGTGTAGGCATAGCCTTCACTTAAAGAAAGTTGCCATGTGCGTTCATGGCATGACCCCAGGTCAGCAACCAGGATGTAAGGTATTGTGGGGGATCAGAAACAGGCTTTCTGTGGGAAGTGACAGAAATAAGGTATGGTGAGCTCCATGACCATATGTGAGGTCCCTAGTGACCCACTCGGTGTTGGGTTCTGTGGATCTGTCTCATCAGGTGCTGTGGAATTCGGGGACACCCTCCTGTCTGTGGATTTGTGTGGAGACAGGTAGACATCAGTGTCTGGCCAGGCACGAGGGTCGCACTGGACAACCACCAGAGGTGCATCGTGCAGGGGAGCCACTGCTTTGTTTCCCGAAAGCTGACCAGGGTCTGTGACCGTGATTCCTAGCAGCTGCAAGGGGAGAGGAGGCCGGGGGTGGTGCACACTTCCTAGACTTGTGGTCAGGACTAGTCTGGAGCCCACTGAAGTCAGCCACACAAGGCACAGAAGGCACCAAGTCAGTGTAGCTGTGGGCACTGCTCCCTTGGTACTTTCGGGCCAGCTCCATGCTGCCACCTCCCAGTTTTCATCATCATCTTCAAGGTCATGTGCCTCTGCTCTTGCCCCATGGCCTCCGGGGTATTGTCCGTCCTCCATCTGGCCCTCGTCCCTGGTGCCCTGTGCAGTCCGATGCCAGGGTAGCCTTCTTGAGACAAATATCTGGCCCTGATGGAACACTTCCATGGATCTCGTGTGATGCGAGGATGATGCCCTGCCCTGGAAGGGGCCTGCAGATCCCCAATCAGGAGAGCCGTGTCTCCCTTTTCAGCATGGCCTGCCCTCCCCTCAGTCTTCTTCAGGGAAGCTCTCCCCAGTTCCTGAGCTGACAGCTCTGAACATAAAAATGAATGTTATTTTACATATCTCTATGCCTTAGTTCATCCATGGCATGTCTTTCAACCCCGTTAGTGGGTTTTTTTTTTTTTTAGCAGTTCTGAAGGGCTGTCTGCTCAAGGAGGGGATGACCTGGGTGGGGCAGCTTTCCCTCTCATCTCCCTCAGCATGTCTCTGAGCCCTGGGACCAGCTGTCCCACTGAGGATTGAGTAACCCGAGACAGCCCATCCTGAGCCCAGGCTGTGTCAGCTCATAGACTGATGCGTGTTGGTGGGCAGCTGGCATGGGCCGGGGCAGGCAGTGTCTCCTTCTCATTCCTTCCCTCCCTTCCTCCCAGAAGTAGCTCAGAGCAGCCTTCAACCCCTGCATCTCCAGATCCCTTGACCTATGCCTCCTGTGTTCAGCTGGTGACCTTGGAGTTTCGCATGGATTCTACCTCCCATACCCTCTCCCCTATCAGTTCCTGGATCAGGGGAGCGGTCGGACCCTTGTCTGCTTTTGGTCTTCTTCCTGTCCCGCTCCAAGCCCACCCACTGTTGCATCTTCCATGTATGTGCTTGGAGCAAGCCCATCCACAGGGAACCTATTAGCCAAATGGATCCACGCAATGAACATTGAAGTAGAGACCCACGATCCATAATAAACCTGCTCTGAAACCTGTCCCAAAATCTGTGACTCTCTCACACTGAAACAGAAATAATAATAGCTTTCTGGACTGTGAAGTGACATGTGTCTCTACTTCCAATCTTTAATGCGTAGGTGCTGAGTCTGGACTGAAAAGGACCATGGCTTCCATGGGCTGGAATCCACGGTAAGAACTCAATGAAATATGAATTTGAGGCATGGAGTGAATAATTATTGTAGAGTGAATCCTCCCAAGTAGGGCTTATGCACATTGCACAGGAAAAGCTTTTTCAAAGAGGTTCCTGAAAGAAAAATCTTTTTTAAAATTTATTTTAATTCCAGTAGAGCTAACATACAGTGTTACATTCATTTCAGGTGTACAGTAGAGTGATTCAGTAAATCTATATATTACTCAGTGGTCATCAAGAAAAGCGTCCTCTTAATCCCCTTCATCTATTTCACTCATCCCTCTATCCACCTCCTCTCTGGTAACCATCCGTTTGTTCTCTATTGTTAAGAGTTTGTATTTTGGTGTGTCTCCTTTTTCTCTTTTAGTTATTTATTTTTGTTTGTTTTTTAAATTCCCCATTAGAGTGACATCCTTTGGGATTTGTCTTTCTCTGACTGACTGATTTTAGTTAGGATAATACTCTCTAGCTCCACCCATGTGTCTGCAAATGGCAAGGTTTCATTCTTTTTCAAGCCTAGTAATACTCCATTGTGTGTGTGTGTGTGTGTGTGTGTGTGTGTGTGTGTGTATGTGTTTGTGTGTGTGTGAATACACACATCTATCATCTCATTTGTCAATTTTTCTACAGACACTTGGGTTGCTTCCATATTGTGATATTGTAAATAATGGTGCAAGAAACATAGGGGTGCACGTATCCTTTTACTTTACTGTTTTCTTATTCTTTGGGTAAATACGAGTAGTGTGATTGTTGGATCGTAGGGTAGTACTATATTTAATTTTTTGAGGAACCTTCATACTGTTTTCCACGGTGGCCACCACAGTTTGCATTCCCACCCACAGTTCACGAGGATTCCCCTTTACCCACATCCTCCCAACACCTGCTCTTTGTTGTGCTTTTGATGTTAGCCATTCTGACAGGTTTGAGGTATTACCTCATTGTCCTTTGGATTTACATTTTCCTGATGATGGGTGATGGTGAACATCTTTTCACGGGACTGTTGGCCGTTTGTATTTCTTCTTTGGACAAATGTCTGTCCATGTCTTCTGCCTATTTTTTAACTGGATTATTTGTTTTTGGGGGGTCGAGTAGTATCAGTTGTATATGTTTTGGACACTATCCCTTTATTGCATATGATCTTTGCAAATATCTTCTCCTTTGAGTAGGTTGTCTTATTATTTTTACGTTTTCATTGTTCTTCTGCCGTGTGGAAACTTTTTATTTTGCTGTATTCCCAATAGTTTATTTTCCTTTCATTTCCTTTGCCTCAGGACACAGTCTAGAAAAACGTTGGTATGGTCCATGTCAAGAAGTTACTGTCTTCCCTCCTGTAGGATTTTTATGGATTCAGGTCTCATATTGAGGTCTTGAAACTGTTTTGCGTTTGTCTTTATTGTGTAAGAAAACAGTCTAATTTCATTCTTTTGGGCATAGCTGTCTAGTTTTCCCAACACCATTTATTGTAGAGACTGTCCTTTTCCCTTTTGATATCGTTGCTTGCTTTGTGGAAGATTCATGGACCACATAATTGTGGGTTTCTGTCTGAACTTGTATCCTGTTCCTTTGGTAGCTGTGTCTATTTTTGTGCCGTACTGTCTTGTTAGGATGACTGCAGCTTTGTAGTATAACCTGAAATCTGAAATTGTGAGTCCTCCAGCTTTGTTTTTCTTTTCCACATTGCACTGGCTGTTTGGAATCTTTAGTGGTTCCATACAAATGTTTAGGATTGTTTATTCGAGATCTTTTGTTCTTTAATTTAAATTCAGTTAGCCAACTTACAGTACATCATTAGTTTCAGATGTAGTCTTCAATAAATTTTCAGTCTTGTGTAACACCCAGTGCTCATTGTATCGTGTGACCTCCTTAATGCTACTCACCCAGTTACCCCCCCCCCAACTTCTCCTCCAGCAATCATCAGTTTGTTGCGGTAGTTAAGAGTCCATCATGGGTTTTCTCCCTCTCTGATGACTTCCCATTCTATTTTCCCTTCCTTCCCCTATGGTCTTCTTCCTTGTTTCTGATATTCCACATAGGAGTGAAAGCATATGATCATTGTCTTACTTTCATTGGCTTATTCCACTCAGCATAATACCCTCCAGCTCCACCCACGTTGGTGTGATGGTAAGTATTCATCCTTTCTGATGGCTGAGTAATATTCCATTATATATATATATATATATATATATATATATATATATATATATATATATATATATATATATATATATTCCACATCTTCTTTATCCATTCATCTATCCATGGTCATCTACACTCCTTCCACAGTTTGTCTATTATGGATATTGCTGCTATGAACAATGGGGTGCATGTGTCCCGTCTTCACTACCTCTGTCTCTTTGGGGTAAATACCCAGAAGTGCAATTGCTGGGACATAGAGTAGCTTTATTTATAACTTCTTGAGGAAACGCCATACCATTTTCAAGAGTGGCTGTACCGGACTGCATTCATACAGGGGTGTAAGTGGGTTCCCGTTTCTCCACATCCTCTCCAACATGTATAGTTTCATGTCTTCTTATTTTTAGATATTCGGCCTCGTGTGATATGGCATCTATAGGGGTTTAGATTTGCATTTCCCTGAAGCCAAGTGATATGAAGCATTTATGCATGTATCTTTTGGTCACCAGTATGTCATCATCAGTGAAATGACTTCCCATTTTAATCTATCTCAAGACCTAAAGCTGGGTAAGGCACTGAAGCTGGATGATGCCATTGGTTGGAAGTGTGGAGAATTTCAAAAGATCTCCGTGGAGAACAAGTTTAAAGGTCAGTGTGAAGCTACTAATTGGTTCTGGGGAGATCTCTCAAAGTGGGGGTTGCCTGGGATGGGCTGAGGGGTGCCCTCCGATATTCCTATGAATCCTTGCTGCAGCCCCAAATGGACAGTTTCCTGCTGTGGGGCAGGCTGAGTCCTCTAGTCCTGCAGAGGTGAGCCCAATGCCTGCTGCCTTGGAGGCAGGCAAACAGGGAGGGACTCTCAGTAGAAGACCCAGGGTTAGGTTAGGCCTTAAGAGACAGCAGGTCCGAACTGCCCAGTGCTCAGAGAACTCCCAGGCCGAGTGAGATGAGGGCACAAGGGCGGGTGAGTGTGAGCCTTGGGGTTTCATCCGGAAGGGCCCACAAAGTTCGGGGTTTACCAGAAGGGGCTCTCAGGGGGTGCCCCAATTCTCTTGCCCTGAATGCTCTGTTGTGCCCCAAATTGGTACAGTTTACTGTGGGCTGCAGGCTGAGTCCTATAGTGGGGCTTGGGTGTCCCCAATCCCCTAGAGTGGGGTGCCAGGACCCTGGGGAGGGACCCTTCTTTGGCCAACCTAGGGTAAGGGTTAGAGTCCAGAAGCCTGGCAGGGCAATCTGCAGACTGTGCAGCGAGCTTTGTGGAGGGCTGAGAGGAGGCCATGGGGGAGGGTGAGCATGGGTCTCCGGGTTGGATCACGGGGGGCTGCCAAAAGTGGGGATGGGCTCTGGGGGCCTCCCCAAGTTCTCGTGCCCTGTAGGCTCTGTAGAGCCCCAAGTGGCATGGTTTCCTGTCGGGTGGCAAGCTGAGTCCTGCGGTGGGGCACAGGTATCCCAATTCCCCGGGGCTGCGGTGTAAGCCTCCTGGGGAGGCCCCCACACCCACGGCCGACCTAGGGCTAGGGTTAGGCCCCAGGAGCCCCGCAGGCCCAATCTGCTGGCTGTATGGCGAGCTACATGGGCTGAGGTGAGGGTGTGGGGAGGGTGAGCGTGGGCCTCAGGGTTGGGGTGTGGGAGGCCGCCGAACTTCGCTGGTGGCTCAGGAGGCTCCTCCGGGTTCTCCCGCCCTGAATGCTCTATGGCCTCCCAAGGTGCACGGTTTCCTGCGGGGTGGCATACTGAGTCCTGCTGTGGGGCTCAGGTGTCCCGAATCCCCGCAGCTGTGGCTCCAGGCTCCTGGGGAGGGGCCCCTCCACAGATGAACTAGGGTTAGGGTTGGGGCCCAGGAACCCCGCAGGCCAGATCTGCCCACTATGTGGCGAGCTCCGCTGCGGGCTGAGGTGAGGGTGCGGGATGGGGTGAGCATGGGCTTCAAGGTTGGGTTTAGGGATCGCTGAAGTTCGCTGTGGGCTCTGGGGGCCCTCCAGGTTCTCCCGCGCTGAATGCTCTACAGCCTCCCAAGGGGCACGGTTTCCTGCAGGCTGGCAGGCTTTGTCCTGCTGTGGGCCTCAGGTGTCCCCAGTCCCTGGGGCTGTGGTACCGGGCCCCAGGGGAGGGGCCCTACCCAGCCGACCTAGGGTCAGGTCTAGGCCTCAGGAACCCGGCAGGCCTGATCTGCCAGCTCTGCGACGAGCTCGGTGGCAAGCTGAAGGGAAGGCGTGGGGCGGGATGAGCATGGGCCTCAGGGTTGGGTTGTAGGAGGCTGCCGAGGATCACTGGGGGCTCAGGGGGGCCCTACCAGTTCTCCTGCACGGTATGCTCTGTGGCGCCCCAAGGGGCATGGTTTCCTGAGGGGTGGCAGGCTGAGTCCCGTGGTGGGGCTCAGGTGTACCCAATCCCCGGGGTTAGGGTATGGATTAGGGTACGGGTTAAGGTTAGGGTATGGGTTACGGTTAGGGTATGGGTGAGTGTAGGGGTTAGGGTTAGGGTAAGGAGAGGGTACAGGGTAGGGTTGGGTTTAGGGGTTACAGGTTAGAGGTTATGGGTTAGGGTACAGATTAGGGTTTAGGGTATGGGTTAGGGTTTAGGGTTTGGGTTTAGGGTTAGGGTTAAGGTTGGAGTATGGGTTAGGTTTAGGGTACGGGTTAGGCTTAGGTTACAGGTTATGGTACGCATTAGGGTACGGTTTAGGGTATGGGTTAGGGTACAGTTTAGGGTAAGTGTTGGCATACGGAAATGGGTACGGTTTAGGGTACAGGTTAGGGTTAGGGTACGGGTTAGGGTTAGGGTACAGTTTAGGGTTATGGTACAGGTTAGGTTACGGTTTAGGGTTAGGGTGAGTGTACAGGTTAGGGATCGGGTTAGGGATAGGTATAGGGTATGGTTTAGGGTTAGGGTGTGGGTTAGGGTACGGGTAAGGGTACAGGTTAGGTTTAGGTATGGTTAGGGTATGGGTTAGGGTCCGGGTTAGGGATAGGGTACGGGTTAGGGTATGGGTTAGGGTACGGGTTAGGGTAGGGGTTAAGGTTAAGGTAAGGTTACTGGTTAGGGGTAGGGTACGGGTTACAGTTTAGGGTTTAGGGTTACGGTTAGGGTATGGGTTAGGGTTAGGGTACGGGTAGGTTTAGGGTACGGGTTACGTTGTGAGTTATGCTATGGGTTAGGGTCAGGGTTTAAGGTTTAGGGTTAAGGTTATAGTACGGGTTAGGGTTCTTGTTAGGGTTACGGTTAGGTTTAGGGTACGGTTTAAGTTACGGGTTAAGGTACAGTTTAAGGTTAGGGTTATGGTACGGGTTAGGGTATGGGTTAGAGTACATTTTAGGGTTATGGTTAGGGTTAGGGTACAGGTTAGGTTAGGGTTAGGGTACGGGTTAGAGTTAGGGTTAGAGTATGGGTTAGGGTATGGGTTAGGGTTAGGTTTAGGGATAGGTTACGGGTTAGGGGTAGGGTTAGCTGAAGGAGTAGGGTTAGGGGTATGGTTAGGGGTATGGTAGGGGTCGGGGTAGGGTTAGGGTTTAGGGTTAGAGTTTGGGGTTTGGGGTTAGTGGTTAAGGTTAGGGTTTAGTATTTAGGGTTTCGGGATTAGGGTTAGGGGTTAGGGTTTAGGGTTTAGTGTTAATGTTAGGGTTTAGGGTTTAAGGATTAGTGTTTAGGGTTAGGTTTAGGGTAGGGTTCGGGTTAGGATTAGGGTTAGGATTAGGGGTTAAGGTTTAGGGTTTAAGGTTAGGGGTTAGGGTTAGGGTTAGACCCCAGTAAGCCAGCAGGACCGATGCGCCGGCTGTGCGGCGAGTGGAGGAGGGGGCCGAGGTGAGGGCGCTGGCGAGCGGGATTATGGTATCCAGCGTTTTGGCGCATGGGGCCTTTGTATGTTGCTAGAGACTCGGAGGGCCCTGCCCGTTCTCCTGCCCTGAATGACCGGCGGTGCCCCTAGCGGCCCGGGTCGTGGCTGGGTGGCAGTGTGAGTCTGGCTCTGCGGTTTGGGCGTCCCCAATGCCATACGTTGCAGTGCAAGGCCCCTTGGGAGGGGCCCCTCTGGGGCCGTCCTAGGGTTACTGTTAGCACCCAGGAGTCCAGCAGGCATGATCCGCCAGCTGTGCAGTAGAGGAGGGCCAGGCCGAGGTGAGGGTGCCACCGAGCTGGAGCGTGGGCCCAAGCATTTTGGTGCGGGGGGCCTTGGAAGGTCGCTGGGGTTTGGAGGGCCCTGCGGGTTCTCCCTCCCTGAATGGCCAGCGGCGCCTCTAGCGGCCCGGTGGGTGGCGGGGCGACATGGTGAGTACGGCACTGGGGCTTGTGGGTCCCCAATCCCTGGCGTTGCTGCACCAGGCCCCTTGGGAGGTTCCCCTCGGGGGCGAACCTAGGGTTAGGGTTAGCCCCTAGGAGGCTGGCAGGCCCGATCTGCTGGCTGTGTGAGGAGCGGAGTTGCGGGCAGAGTTGAGGGCGATGGCGAGTTGGAGCTTGGTCCCCAGCACTTTGGCACCCTGGGCCTTCGAATGTTGCCATGGCTCATAGTGCCCTGCCCATTCTCCTGCCCTGAATAAGCAGCTGCGTCCCTAGCGGATCCGTTGGTGGCGGGGTGACAGGGTGAGTCCCACACCGCGGCTCCGGGATCCCCAATCCCCAGCATTGCGGCACCAGGCCCCTTGGAAGGGGCTCCTCCTGGGCTGACCTAGGGTTAAAGTTAGCCCCCAGGAGGCCAGCAGGTCCAATCCTCTGGCTGGGCAGCGAGAGGTGGGAAGGCCGAGGTAAAGGCCCTGGCAAGCGGGAGCGTGGGCCCCTGCATTTTGGCGCGGGAGGCTTCAAATGTGGCAGGTTTCTCCAGGGCCCTGACCATTCTACCACCCTGAATGACCGGCAGCGCCCCTTGCGGCCCGGGTGGCGACAGTGTGGCAGGGTGAGTCCAGCTCTGGGGCTCTGAGTCACCAATCCCCAGCGTTGCAGAGCCAGGCCCCTTGGGATGTGCCCCACGGGGATGACCTAGGGTTTCGGTTAGCCCCCAGGAGCCTTGCATGCACTATCCACTGGCTCCATCAAGCGGAGGGGTGGGCCGAGGTGAGGGCTCTGGCGAGCAGGAGCGTGGGAGCCAACTTTTTTTAGCGGGGGGCCTTCGAAGGTCCCCGAAGGAAATGGAAGGCCCTGCCAGTTCTCCCACCTGAATGACCCGTGGCTCCCCTAGCGGCCCGGGTGGCGGCAGGGCGGCAGGTGAGTCCAGCGCTGGGGCTTGGGTGTCTCCAATCCACTGCGTTGCTGCACCAGGCCCCTTGGGAAGGTGCCCTCGGGGGCTGACCTAGGGTTAGGGTCAGACCCCAGGACGCCAGAAGGCTCAATCCGCCAGCTGTGCCGCGAAAGGAGTAGTGGGTCGAGGTGAGGTCTCTGTGGAGCAGGAGCGTGGGCCCAAGCGTTTTGGCGCGGGGGGCCTTCAAATGTCTTCGGGGACTCGGCGGGCCCTACCCATTCTCCTCCCTGAAAGGCCGGCGGCGCACCTAGCTACCCTGGTGGCGGCGGGGCGGCAGGGTGAGTCAGGCGCTTTGGCTCTGGTATCTCCAATCCCCAGCGTTGCGGCACCAGGCCCCTTGGGAGCGGCCCCTCGGGTGCCAACCTAGGGTTAGGTTTAGCCTCCAGGAGGCTGGCAGGCCCTATTCACCAGCTGTGTGGATAGTGGAGTGGCGGACTGAGTTGAGGGCGATGGTGAGCGGGAGCGTGGGCCCAGGCGTTTTGGCGCCGGGGGCCTTTGAAGGTCACCGTGTCTCAGAGGGCCCGGCCCTTTCTCCCTCCCTGAATAGTGGCAGCACCCCAAGACCCCGGGTGGCAGCTGGGCGGCAAGGTGAGTCCGGCGCTGGGGCTCAGGGGTCCCCAATCCCCGGCGTTGCTGCACCAAGCCCCTTGGGAATGGACCTTTGGGGATCGATCTAGGGTTACGGTTACCCCCAGAAGGCCAGTGGACACGATCAGTGGCTGTGAAACAAGCGGAGGGTTGCCCCGAGTTGAGGGTGCTGGCGAGCCTGAGCATGACCCCAAGCGTTTTAGCGCGGGGGGCCTTTGAAGTTCAGCGGGGGCTCGGAGGGCCCTGCCATTTCTCCTACCCTGAATGAATGGCGGCGCCCCTAGCGGCCTGTGTGGGGCGGGGCGGCAGCGTGCATCTGGCGCTGGGGCTTGGAGGTCTGCAATCCCCGGCTTGCAGCGCCAGGCCCCTTAGGAAGGGATCCTCAGGGGCCATCCTAGGGTTAGGGTTAGCTCCCAGGAGGCCGGCAGGCCCGAGTCACTGGCTGTGCGAGGAGCGGAGGTGCGGGCCGAGTTGAGGGTGCTGGTGAATGTGAGCGTGGGCCCAAGCGTTTTGATTCTGGGCACCTTCGAGCATAGGCGGGGGTTCGGAGGGCCCTGCCTTTTCTCCCACCCTGAATGAACGGCGGCGCCTCTAGCGGCCCAGGTGGGGAGGGGCGACAGGGTGCATCCGGCGCTGGGTCTTGGGGGTCCCCAATCCCTGGCGATGCGGCACCAGGCCCCTTGGGAGAGGCCCCTCGGGGGCAACCTAGGGTTAGGTTTAGCCCCCAGGAGGCCGGCAGACCCTATTCGCCAGCTGTGTGGAAAGTGGAGTTGTGGACAGACGTGAGGGCGCTGGTGAGTGGGAGGGTGGGTCTGCCATTTTTACGCGGGGGGGCCTTCGAAGTTCACCATGTCTCGGAGGGCCCTGCCTGTTCTCCCGCCCTGAATGATCGGCAACACCCCAAGCCCCCGGGTGGCGGCTGGGCGACAGGGTGAGTCAGGTGCTGAGGTTCAGGTTCCCCAATTCCCGGTGTTGCTGCACCAAGCCCCTTGGGAGTGGACCTTTGGGGATCGATCTAGGGTTATGGTTAGCTGCCAGGCGGCCGGTGGACCCGATCAGCGGCTGTGCGGCACGCAGAGGGTTGGGACGAGGTGAGGGCACTGGCGAGACTGAGCATGAGCCCAAGGTTTTTAGTGCGGGGGGCCTTCAAAGGTCGGCGGGGCCTCGGAGGGACCTGCCCGTTCTCCTGCTCTGAATGACTGGCGGGGCCCCTAGCGGCTCAGGTGGCTGAAGGGCAGCAGGGTGAGTCCAGCATTTGGGCTTGGGGTCCCCATCCCCGGCGTTGCGGCGCCAGGCCACTTGGGACAGGCCCCTCGGGGGGGCCGACCTACAGTTAGGGTTATCCCCCAGGAGGCCGGCAGGCCCGATACACCACCTGTGCATCGAGCGGAGTGTTGGGCCGAGGTGAGGGTGCTGGTGAACATGAGCCTGGGCCCAAGCCTTTCGTTTTGGGGCGCCTTCGAAGGTCGGCGGGGGTTCAGAGGGCCCTGCCAGTTCTCCCACCCTGAATGAATGGCGGCGCCCCTAGCGGCCTCTATGGGTTGGGGTGGCAGCGTGCATCCGGCGCTGGGGCTTGGGGGTCCCCAATCCCCGGCATTGCGACGCCTGGCCCCTTGGGAAGGGCCCCTCGGGGGCCGACCTATGGTTAGGGTTAGCTCCCAGGAGGCCGGCAGGCCCCGGGCCTTCGAATGTTGCCATGGCTAGAAGGGCCCTGCCTGTTCTCCTGCCCTGAATAAGCAGCGGGGCCCTTAGCGGCTCCGTTGGCCGTGGGGCGGCAGGGGGAGTCCCGCGCTGTGGCTCGGGGATCCCCAATCCCCAGCGTTGCGGGGCCAGGCCCCTTGGGAGGGGCTCGTAGGGGGCCGACCTAGGGTTAGAGTTAGCACCCAGGAGGCGGCAGGCCCAATCCTCTGGCTGGGCAGCGAGAGGTGCGCGGGCCGAGGTAAAGGCTCTGGCGAGTGGGAGCATGGGCCTCTGCATTTTGGCGGGAGGCTTCAAATGTCACCGGTTTCTCCAGGGCCCTGTCAGTTCTCCTGTCCTGAATGACCGGCGGCCCCCCTAGTGGCCCGGGTGGCGACAGCGCAGCAGGGTGAGTCCGGTTCTGGGGCTCTGAGTCACCAATCCCCAGCGTTGCAGAGCCAGGCCCCTTGGGATGTGCCCCACGGGGCCGACCTAGGGTTTTGGTTAGCCCCAGGAGCTTGGCAGGCCCTATCCACCGGCTCTGAATCAAGCGGAGTGGCGGGCCGAGGTGAGGGCGCTGGGAGCAGGAGCATGGGAGCCAACGTTTTTGCGTGGGGGGCCTTCGAAGGTCAGCGGGGGCTCGGAGGTCCCTGCCCGTTCTCCTGTCCTGATTGACCGGTGGTCCCCTAGCGGCTTGGGTGGCTGAAGGGCAGCAGGGTGAGTCCGGCACTTGGGCACGGGGTCCCCATCCCCAGCGTTGCATCGCCAGGACCCTTGGGAAGGGCCCCTCTGGGGCCGACCTATGGTTAGGGTTAGCCCCCAGGATTCCCGCAGGCCCGACACACCACCTGTGCATCGAGTGGAGAGTTGGGCCGAGGTGAGGGCGCTGGTGAACATGAACCAGGGCCCAAGGGTTTTGGTTCGGGGCGCCTTCGAAGGTTGGCAGGGGTTCGGAGGGCCCTGCCAGTTCTCCCACCCTGAATGAATGGCGGCGCCCCTAGCAGCCCGTGTGAGGCGGGGCGCCAGGTTGCATCCGGCACTGGGTCTTGGGGGTCCCCAATCCCCAGCGTTGCGACGCCAGGCCCCTTGGGACGGCCCCTCGGTGGCTGACCTATGGTTAGGGTTAGCTCCCAGGATGCCGGCAGGCCCGGGAGCGTGGGCCCAAGCGTTTTGGCCCAGGGGGACTTTGAATGTCGCCGGGGGCTAGGAGGTCCCTGCCCATTCTCCCGCCCTAAATGACCGGCTGCACCCCTAGCGGCCTGGATGGCGGCGGGGCAGCAGGGTGAGTCCGACGCTGCAGCTCGGGGGTCACCAATCCCTGGCGTTGCGGCGCAAGTGCCCTTTGCAGGGGCCCCTCGGGGGCTCACCTAGGGTTAGGGTCAGCCCCCAGGAGGCCGGCAGGCCGGATCCGCTGGCTGTGCACGAGCGGAGGGGTGGGCCGAAGTGGGGCGCTGGGGAGCGCAATCGTGGGACCAAGCATTTTCCCACGGGGGGCCTTTGAAGGTCGCCGGGGGCTAAGAGGGCCCTGCCCGTTCTCCCGCACTGAATGACTGGCGGCGGCCCTAGCGGCCCGGGTGGCGATGGGCGGTAAGGTGAATCCGGCGCTGTGGCTTGGGGGTCACCAATCACCTGCGTTGCAGCGCCAAGCCCCTTGGGATATACGCCTCGGGGGCTGACCTAGGGTTAGGGTTAGACCTCAGGAGGCCGGCAAGCCCGGAACGCCAGCTGTGCAGCGAGTGGATCGGTGTACAGAGGTGAGAGCGCTGGCGAGGGGGATCGTGGGAGCAAGCATTTTGGTGCTGGGTGCTTTCGAATGTCGCCTTGGGCTTGGAGTTCCCTGCCTATTCTCCAACACTGAATGAATGGCAGCTCCCCTAGCAGCCCTGGTGGTGGCGGGACAACAAGGTGAGTCCTGGCTGGGGTTCTGTGGTCCCCAATCCCCGGCTTTGCCAGGCCAGGCCCCTTGGGAGGGGCCCAACGGGGGCCGACCTAGGGTTAGTGTTAGCCCCCAGGAGGCCAGCAAGCCCAATAAGCCGGTTGTGAGGTGAGCAGAGAGGCGGGCCGAGGTGAGGGCGCTGGGGAGCGGGAGCGTGGGCCCAAGCATTTTGGCGCGGTGGGCCTTCAAAGGATGATGGGGGCTCCAAGGGCCCTGCCCGTTCTCCCGCACTGAATGTCCTTCCGCGCCCCTAGTGGCACGTGCGGTGGCGGGGCGGCAAGGTGAGTCTGGCACTGGGGCTCAGGGGTCGCAAATCTCTAGCGTTGCGACGCCAGGCCCCTTGGGAGCTGACCTAGGTTTATGGTTAGCTCCAGGAGGCCGGCAGGCCCAATACGCAGACTGTGCTGCTAGCGGAGGGGCGGGCCGAGGTGAGGGCACTGGTGAGAGGGAACATGGGCCCAAGCGTTTTGGTGCGGTAGGCATTCGAAGGTCGCCGGGGGCTCGGAGGGCCCTGCCCATTTTCCATCCCTTAATGACCAGTGGCGCCCCTACTGGCCCAGTTGGTGGTGGGGCAGCAGAGAGAGTCTGGCACTGGGGCTCGAGTGTCCCCAATCTCCGGCGTTTCGGCACAAGGCCCCTTGGGATGGGCCCCTCGTTGGCCGACCAAGTGTTAGGGTTAGCCCCCAGGATGCCGGCAGGCCTGATCTGCTGGCTGAGCGTCGAGCAGAGGGGCGGACTGAGATGTGGGCACTGGCGAGTGGGAGCGTGGGCCCAAGCTTTTTCGCAAGTGGGGCCTTCGAAGGTCGCCAGGGGCTCGAAGGGCCTTGCCTGTTCTCCCGCACTGAATGACCGGCGGCGCCCCTAGCAGCTCGAGTGGCGTCGGGGCAGCAGGGTGAGTCCGGCGCTGGAGCTCGGGGGTCCCTAATCCCCGGCGTTGCGGCCAGAGGCCCCTTGGGAAGGCCCCCATGGGGTCGACCTAGGGTTAGGATTAGCCCCCAGGAGGCCAGTAGGACCAATCTGCCAGCTGTGAGGCGAGTGGAGGGGCGGGCTGATATGAGGGCGCTGCCGAGCGTGAATGTGGGCCCAAGCATTTTGGCGCGAGGGGCCTTCGAATGTCACCAGGGGCTCGGAGGGCCCTGCACGTACTCCTGCCCTGAATGACCGACGGCGCCCCTCATGGCCCAGTTGGCAGCGGGGTGGCAGGGAGAGTCTGGCGCTGGGTCTCGTGGGTCCCCAATCCCCAGCGTTGCAGCGCCAAGCCCTTTAGGATGGGCCCCTAGGGGGCCTACCTAGGGTTAGGGTTAGCCCCCAGAAGGCCCGCAGGCCCGATCTGCCATCTGTGCGGCGAGCGGAAGGGTGGGCCGAGGTAAGGGCGCTGGCGAGCGGGAGAGTGGGCACAAGCGTTTTGGTGCGGGGTGCCTTCGAAGGTCACCGGTGGCTCGGAGGACCCTGCCCGTTCTCCCTCCCTGAATGACCAGCGGCGCCCCAGTGTCCCAGGTGCTGGTAGGGCGGGAGGGTGAGTCCGGTGCTTGGGCTCGGGAGTCCCAAATTCCCGGTGTTGCGGCAATAGGAACCTCGGATGGACCCCTCGGGGGCCCACCAAAGGTTAGGGTAACACCCAGGAGGCCGGCATTCCCGATCCACCAGCTCTGCAGCAAGCGGAGGGGCAGACCGAGGTGAGGGCGCAGGTGAGCGGGAGCATGGGGCCAAGCGTTTTGGTGCAAGGGGCCTTCGAAGGTCACCAGGGGCTCCGAGGGATCTGCCTGTTCTCCCTCCCTGAATGACCGAAGGTGCTCCTAGCGGCCCGGGTGGTGGCGGGGCGAGACGGTGAGTCCGGCGCTGGGGCTCGGGGTTCCCCAATCCCAGGCATTGCGGTGCCAGGCCCCTTCAGAGGGGCCCCTCAGGGGCCAACCTAGGGTTATGGGTAACCCCCTGGAGGAGGGCAGGCCTCATCCACCGCCTCTGTGGCGAGCGGAGGGGCGGGCCAAGGTGAGGGCACTGAGGAGCGGGAGCATGGGCTCAAGCGTTTTGGATGGGGGGGCTTTCGAAGGTCGCTGCGGGCTCAGAGGGCCCTGCCCGTTCTCCCGCCCTGAATGACCAGCGACCCCCCTAGCGGCCCGGGTGGCTGCGGGGTGGCAGGGTGAGTCTGGCGCAGGGGATCAGGGGTCCCTAATACCCGGCGTTGCGGCACCAGGCCCCTTGGGACGGGCCCCTCGGGGGCCGACCTAGGGTGAGGGTTAGCCCCCAGGAGGCTGGCAGGCTCGTCCCGCCCATTTGCGGTGAATGGAGGTGTGGGTTGAGGTGAGGTAACTGGCAAGCGGTAGCATGGGCCAGAGCATTTTGGCTTTGGCTTGGGGTGCTTTCGAAGGTCGCAGGTGGCTCAGAGGGTCCTGCCCGTTCTGTGGCCCTGAAGGACTGGCGATGCCCCTAGCGCCCCCATGTGGCGGTGGGGTGGCAGGGTGCGTCCCGCGCTGGGACTTGGGGGTCCCCAATCCCTGGCATGCTGTGCCAGGCCACTTGGGAGGGGCCCCTCGGGGGCGACCTAGGGATAGGGTTAGCCCCCAGGAAGCCAGCAGGCCCAATCCGCCAGCTCTGCAGTGAGAACAGGGGTGGGCCAAAGTTAGGGCACTGGCGAGCAGGAGCGTGGGAGCCAGAGTTTCTGCGCGGGGGGACTTCGAGGTCGCAGGGGGCTCGGAGGGCCCTGCCCGTTCTCCCTCCTTGAATGACCCGCGGCACCCCTAGCGGACCGGGGTGGCGGCGGGGCGGTATGTTGAGTCCAGCGGTGGGGCTTGGGGGTCCCCAATTCCCGGCGTGGCAACTCCAGGCACTTGGGAGGGGTCCCTCAGGGGCTGACCTAGGCTTAGTGTTAGCCCAAAGGAGGCCGACAGGCCCGATCCGCCGGCTGTGTGGCGAGTGGAGTGGCAGGTAGAGGTGAGGGCCCTGGCGAGCGGGAGCGTAGGCCCAAGCGTTTTGGCACGGGGGGCCTTCGTAGGTCGCCAGGGGCTCAGAGATCCCTGCCCGTTCTCTCGCCCTGAATGACCGGCTGCGCCCCTAGCAGCCCGGTTCGCGACGGGGTGGCAGGGTGAGTCTGGCGCTGGTGCTCAGGGGTCCCCAAGCCCCAGCCTGGTGGTGCCAGGACCCTTGGGAAGGGCTCAACAGGGGCTGACGTAGGGATTGGGTTATCCGCCAGGAGGCCGGCAGGTCCGATCCGCCGGCTGTGCGGCGTGCGGATGGGCTGACCGAGGTGAGCGCGCTGGTGAGCGGGAGTGTGGGCCCAAGGGTTTTGGCGTGGGGGGCCTTCGATGGTCACCGGGGGCTCGGAGGGCCCTGCCCGTTCTCCCGCCCTGAATGACCGGCGGCCCCCCTAGTGGCCCGGGTGGCGGCGGGGCAGCAGGGTGAGTCCGGCGCAGGGGATCGGGGATCCCTAATACCCGGCGTTGCCGCACCAGGCCCCTTGGGACGGGCCCCTAGGGGGCCGACCTAGGGTTAGGATTAGCCCCCAGGAGGCTGGCAGGCTCATCCCGCCCATTTGCGGTGAATGGAGGTGTGAGTTGAGGTGAGGTAGCTGGCGAGCGGTAGCGTGGGCCAGAGCATTTTGGCTTTGGCTTGGTGTGCTTTCGAAGGTCGCAGGTGGCTCAAAGGGTCCTGCCCGTTCTGTGGCCCTGAAGGACTGGCGATGCCCCTAGCGCCCCCATGTGGCGGTGGGGTGGAGGGGCGGCAGGGTAAGTCCAGAGCTGGGGCTCAGGGGTCCCCAATCTCCTGCGTGGCGGCGCCAGGCACTTGGAAGTGGTTCTTCAGGGGCCGACCTAGGCTTATTGTTAGCCCAAAGGAGGCCGACAGGCCCGATCCGCAGGCTGTGCGGCGAGCGGAGTGACAGGCCTAAGTGAGGGCGCTGGCGAGCGGGAGCATGGGCCCATGCGTTTTGGCGCGGGGGGCCTTCGTAGGTCGCTGGGGGCTCAGAGATCCCTGCCCATTATCTCGCCCTGAATGACCGGCTGCCCCCCTACCGGCCCAGGTCGCGGTGGGGCAGCAGGGTGAGTCTGGCGCTGGTGCTCAGGGGTCCCCAAGCCCCGGCCTGGTGGTGCCAGGACCCTTGGGAGGGGTCCACGGGGGCTGACGTAGGGTTTGGGTTAGCCGCCAGGAGGCTGGCAGGTCCGATCCGCCTGCTGTGCGTGAGCAGACGGGTGGGCTGAGGTTAGGGCTCTGGCGAGCAGGAGCGTAGGCCCAAGCGTTTTGGCATGGGGGGCCTTCGAAGGTTGCCAGGGGCTCGGAGGGCCCTGCACGTTCTCCTGCCCTGAATGACCGAAGGCGCCCCTCATGGCCCAGTTGGCAGCGGGGGTGGCAGGGAGAGTCTGGCGCTGGGGCTCGTGGGTCCCCAGTCCCCAGCGTTGCAGCGCCAAGCCCTTTAGGATGGGCCCGTAGGGGGCCTACCTAGGGTTAGTGTTAGCCCCCAGAAGGCCCGCAGGCCCGATCCGCCATCTGTGCGGCGAGCGGAAGGGTGGGCCGAGGTAAGGGCGCTGGCGAGCGGGAGAGTGGGCACAAGCGTTTTGGTGCGGGGTGCCTTCGAAGGTCGCCGGTGGCTCGGAGGGCCCTGCCTGTTCTCCCTCCCTGAATGACCAGCGGCGCCCCAGTGGCCCAGGTGCTGGTAGGGCAGGAGGGTGAGTCCGGTGCTTGGGCTCGGGAGTCCCAAATTCCCGGTGTTGCGGCAATAGGAACCTCGGATGGACCCCTCGGGGGCCCACCAAAGGTTAGGGTAACACCCAGGAGGCCGGCATTCCCAATCCACCAGCTCTGCAGCAAGCGGAGGGGCAGACCGAGGTGAGGGCGCAGGTGAGCGGGAGCATGGGGCCAAGCGTTTTGGTGCAAGGGGCCTTCGAAGGTCACCAGGGGCTCCGAGGGATCTGCCTGTTCTCCCTCCCTGAATGACCGAAGGTGCTCCTAGCGGCCCGGGTGGTGGCGGGGCGAGACGGTGAGTCCGGCGCTGGGGCTCGGGGTTCCCCAATCCCAGGCATTGCGGTGCCAGGCCCCTTCAGAGGGGCCCCTCAGGGGCCAACCTAGGGTTATGGGTAACCCCCTGGAGGAGGGCAGGCCTCATCCACCGGCTCTGCGGCGAGCGGAGGGGCGGGCCAAGGTGAGGGCACTGAGGAGCGGGAGCATGGGCTCAAGCGTTTTGGATGGGGGGGCTTTCGAAGGTCGCTGCGGGCTCAGAGGGCCCTGCCCGTTCTCCCACCCTGAATGACCAGCGACCCCCCTAGCGGCCCGGGTGGCTGCGGGGTGGCAGGGTGAGTCTGGTGCAGGGGATCAGGGGTCCCTAATACCCGGCGTTGCAGCACCAGGCCCCTTGGGACGGGCCCCTCGGGGGCCGACCTAGGGTGAGGGTTAGCCCCCAGGAGGCTGGCAGGCTCGTCCCGCCCATTTGCGGTGAATGGAGGTGTGAGTTGAGGTGAGGTAGCTGGCGAGCGGTAGCGTGGGCCAGAGCATTTTGGCTTTGGCTTGGTGTGCTTTCGAAGGTCGCAGGTGGCTCAAAGGGTCCTGCCCGTTCTGTGGCCCTGAAGGACTGGCGATGCCCCTAGCGCCCCCATGTGGCGGTGGGGTGGAGGGGCGGCAGGGTAAGTCCAGAGCTGGGGCTCAGGGGTCCCCAATCTCCTGCGTGGCGGCGCCAGGCACTTGGAAGGGGTTCTTCAGGGGCCGACCTAGGCTTATTGTTAGCCCAAAGGAGGCCGACAGGCCCGATCCGCAGGCTGTGCGGCGAGCGGAGTGACAGGCCTAAGTGAGGGCGCTGGCGAGCGGGAGCATGGGCCCATGCGTTTTGGCGCGGGGGGCCTTCGTAGGTCGCTGGGGGCTCAGAGATCCCTGCCCATTATCTCGCCCTGAATGACCGGCTGCCCCCCTACCGGCCCAGGTCGCGGTGGGGCAGCAGGGTGAGTCTGGCGCTGGTGCTCAGGGGTCCCCAAGCCCCGGCCTGGTGGTGCCAGGACCCTTGGGAGGGGTCCACGGGGGCTGACGTAGGGTTTGGGTTAGCCGCCAGGAGGCTGGCAGGTCCGATCCGCCTGCTGTGCGTGAGCAGACGGGTGGGCTGAGGTTAGGGCTCTGGCGAGCAGGAGCGTAGGCCCAAGCGTTTTGGCATGGGGGGCCTTCGAAGGTTGCCAGGGGCTCGGAGGGCCCTGCACGTTCTCCTGCCCTGAATGACCGACGGCGCCCCTCGTGGCCCAGTTGGCAGCGGGTTGGCAGGGAGAGTCTGGCGCTGGGGCTCGTGGGTCCCCAGTCCCCAGCGTTGCAGCGCCAAGCCCTTTAGGATGGGCCCGTAGGGGGCCTACCTAGGGTTAGTGTTAGCCCCCAGAAGGCCCGCAGGCCCGATCCGCCATCTGTGCGGCGAGCGGAAGGGTGGGCCGAGGTAAGGGCGCTGGCGAGCGGGAGAGTGGGCACAAGCGTTTTGGTGCGGGGGTGCCTTCGAAGGTCGCCGGTGGCTGGGAGGGCCCTGCCCGTTCTCCCTCCCTGAATGACCAGCGGCGCCCCAGTGGCCCAGGTGCTGGTAGGGCAGGAGGGTGAGTCTGGTGCTTGGGCTCGGGAGTCCCAAATTCCCGGTGTTGCGGCAATAGGAACCTCGGATGGACCCCTCGGGGGCCCACCAAAGGTTAGGGTAACACCCAGGAGGCCGGCATTCCCAATCCACCAGCTCTGCAGCAAGCGGAGGGGCAGACCGAGGTGAGGGCGCAGGTGAGCGGGAGCATGGGGCCAAGCGTTTTGGTGCAAGGGGCCTTCGAAGGTCACCAGGGGCTCCAAGGGATCTGCCTGTTCTCCCTCCCTGAATGACCGAAGGTGCTCCTAGCGGCCCGGGTGGTGGCGGGGCGAGACGGTGAGTCCGGCGCTGGGGCTCGGGGTTCCCCAATCCCAGGCATTGCGGTGCCAGGCCCCTTCAGAGGGGCCCCTCAGGGGCCAACCTAGGGTTATGGGTAACCCCCTGGAGGAGGGCAGGCCTCATCCACCGGCTCTGCGGCGAGCGGAGGGGCGGGCCAAGGTGAGGGCACTGAGGAGCGGGAGCATGGGCTCAAGCGTTTTGGATGGGGGGGCTTTCGAAGGTCGCTGCGGGCTCAGAGGGCCCTGCCCGTTCTCCCACCCTGAATGACCAGCGACCCCCCTAGCGGCCCGGGTGGCTGCGGGGTGGCAGGGTGAGTCTGGCGCAGGGGATCAGGGGTCCCTAATACCCGGCGTTGCGGCACCAGGCCCCTTGGGACGGGCCCCTCGGGGGCCGACCTAGGGTGAGGGTTAGCCCCCAGGAGGCTGGCAGGCTCGTCCCGCCCATTTGCGGTGAATGGAGGTGTGGGTTGAGGTGAGGTAACTGGCGAGCGGTAGCATGGGCCAGAGCATTTTGGATTTGGCTTGGGGTGCTTTCGAAGGTCGCAGGTGGCTCAGAGGGTCCTGCCCGTTCTGTGGCCCTGAAGGACTGGTGATGCCCCTAGCGCCCCCATGTGGCGGTGGGGTGGCAGGGTGCGTCCCGCGCTGGGACTTGGGGGTCCCCAATCCCTGGCATGCTGTTCCAGGCCACTTGGGAGGGGCCCCTCGGGGGCTACCTAGGGATAGGGTTAGCCCCCAGGAAGCCAGCAGGCCCAATCCGCCAGCTCTGCAGTGAGAGCAGGGGTGGGCCGAAGTTAGGGTACTGGCGAGCAGGAGCGTGGGAGCCAGAGTTTCTGCGCGGGGGGACTTCGAGGTCGCAGGGGGCTCGGAGGGCCCTGCCCGTTCTCCCTCCTTGAATGACCCGCGGCACCCCTAGCGGACCGGGTGGCGGCGGGGCGGTATGTTGCATCCAGCGGTGGGGCTTGGGGGTCCCCAATTCCCGGCGTGGCAGCTCCAGGCACTTGGGAGGGGTCCCTCAGGGGCTGACCTAGGCTTAGTGTTAGCCCAAAGGAGGCCGACAGGCCCGATCCGCCGGCTGTGTGGCGAGCGGAGTGGCAGGTAGAGGTGAGGGCCCTGGCGAGCGGGAGCGTAGGCCCAAGCGTTTTGGCACGGGGGGCCTTCGTAGGTTGCCGGGGGCTCAGAGATCCCTGCCCGTTATCTCGCCCTGAATGACCGGCTGCGCCCCTAGCAGCCCAGTTCGCGACGGGGGTGGCAGGGTGACTCTGGCGCTGGTGCTCAGGGGTCCCCAAGCCCCAGCCTGGTGGTGCCAGGACCCTTGGGAAGGGCTCAACAGGGGCTGACGTAGGGATTGGGTTATCCGCCAGGAGGCCGACAGGTCCGATCCGCCAGCTGTGCGGCGTGCGGATGGGCTGACCGAGGTGAGCGCGCTGGTGAGCGGGAGTGTGGGCCCAAGGGTTTTGGCGTGGGGGGGCTTCGATGGTCACCGGGGGCTCGGAGGGCCCTGCCTGTTCTCCCGCCCTGAATGACCGGCGGCCCCCCTAGTGGCCCGGGGTGGCGGCGGGGCGGCAGGGTGAGTCCGGCGCAGGGGATCGGGGGTCCCTAATACCCGGCGTTGCAGCACCAGGCCCCTTGGGACGGGCCCCTAGGGGGCCGACCTAGGGTTAGGATTAGCCCCCAGGAGGCTGGCAGGCTCGTCCCGCCCATTTGCGGTGAATGGAGGTGTGAGTTGAGGTGAGGTAGCTGGCGAGCGGTAGCGTGGGCCAGAGCATTTTGGCTTTGGCTTGGTGTGCTTTCGAAGGTCGCAGGTGGCTCAAAGGGTCCTGCCCGTTCTGTGGCCCTGAAGGACTGGCGATGCCCCTAGCGCCCCCATGTGGCGGTGGGGTGGCGGGGCGGCAGGGTATGTCCAGAGCTGGGGCTCAGGGGTCCCCAACCTCCTGAGTGGCGGCGCCAGGCACTTGGAAGGGGTTCTTCAGGGGCCGACCTAGGCTTATTGTTAGCCCAAAGGAGGCCGACAGGGCCGATCCGCCAGCTGTGCGGCGAGCGGAGTGACAGGCCTAAGTGAGGGCGCTGGCGAGCGGGAGCATGGGCCCATGCGTTTTGGCGCGGGGGGCCTTCGTAGGTCGCTGGGGGCTCAGAGATCCCTGCCCATTATCTCGCCCTGAATGACCGGCTGCCCCCCTACTGGCCCAGGTCGCGGTGGGGCAGCAGGGTGAGTCTGGCGCTGGTGCTCAGGGGTCCCCAAGCCCCGGCCTGGTGGTGCCAGGACCCTTGGGAGGGGTCCACGGGGGCTGACGTAGGGTTTGGGTTAGCCGCCAGGAGGCTGGCAGGTCCGATCCGCCTGCTGTGCGTGAGCAGAGGGGTGGGCTGAGGTTAAGGCTCTGGCGAGCAGGAGCGTAGGCTCAAGCGTTTTGGCATGGGGGGGCCTTTGAAGGTCTCTAGGGGCTCGGAGGGCCCTACACGTTCTCCAGCCCTGAATGACCGGCCGCGCCCATAGCGGCCCGGGCGCTGACGGGTCGGCAGGGTGAGTCCTGTGCTGGGGCTCGGGGGTCCCCAATCCCCACGTTGTGGTGCCAGGCCCCTTGGGAGGGTCTCCTCGGGGGCCTCCCAAGGTGAGGGTTTCCCCAGGAGGCCGGCAGGCCCAATCTGCCGCCTGTGAAGCGAGCAGAGGAAGAGGCCGAGTTGTGGGCGCTGGCGAGGGGGAGCAGGCACACGCGTTTTGGCTCGGGGGCCTTCGTTGGTAGCTGGGACTCGGAAGGCCCTGGCCATTTTCCCGCGCTGAATGACCGGCCACGCCCCTAGCGGCCAGGGTGGTGGCGGGGCGGCAGGGTGAGTGCTGGCTGGGGCTCGGGGGTCCTCAATCCCAGGCGTTGCGGCGATAGGCCCCTTGGGATGGGTCCCTCGGGGTCCAACCTAGGGTTTGAGTTAGCCCCCAGGAGGTCGGCAGGACCGATCCGTGGGTAGTGCGGCAAGCAGAGGGGCGGGCAGAGGTGAGGGCGCTGGCGAGTGGGAGCGAGGGCCCAAGCGTTTTGGCGCGATGGGCCTTGGAAGGACGACGGGGGCTCGGAGGGCCCTGCCTGTTCTCCCGAGCTGAATGTTCTGCAGCGCCCGTAGCGGCCCGTGTGGCGGCGGGGCGGAAGGGTGAGTCGGGCACTAGGGCTCGGGGGTTCCCAATCCCCGGAGTTGCAGCACCAGGCCCCTTGGGAGGGACACCTTGGGGGCTGACCTAGGGTTAGGGTTAGCCCCCAGGAGGCTTGTAGGCCCGATCCGCCAGCTGTTCGGCGAGCGGAGGGGTAGGCCGTGGTGAGGGTGCTGGTGAGCGGGAGCGTGGGCCCAAGCGTTTTGGTGCGGGGGGCCTTCGAAGATCACTGGCGGTGGAGGGCCCTGTATGTTCTCCCGCCCTGAGTGACTGGCGGTGCCAGCGGCCCGGGTGACGGCAGTCCGGCAGGGGGAGTCCTGCGCTGGGGCTGGGGGTCCCCAATCCCCAGCGTTGCGGCTCTAGGCCCCTTGGGAGGGGCCCCTCGGGCCCGACGTAGTGTTAGGGTGAGACCCCATGATGCTGGGAGGCCCGATCCTCTGGCTGTGCGTGGAGAGGAAGGGTGGGCCGAGGTAAGGTCGCTGGCGATCGGGAGCGTGGGCCCAAGCATTTTGGCGTGGGGGGCCTTCGAAGGTCTCCGGTGGCTCAGAGGTCCCTACCTGTTCTCCCGCCCTGAATGACTGGCGGCGACCTGAGCAGCCTGCCTGGCGGCGGGGCGGAAGGGTGAGTCGGCGCTTGGGCTCGGGGGTCCGCAATCCCTGGCGTTGTGGCACCATGCCATTTGGAATGGGTCCCTTGGGGTCCGACCTAGGGTTTGAGTTAGCACCCAGGAGGTTGGCAGGACCGATCCACTGGCTCTGCGACGAGCGGATGGGCGGTTCGAGATGAGCGCGCTGGAGAGCAGGTCCATGGGACCAGGCACATTAGCGCGGAGGGCCTTCGAAGGTCTCCGGTGGCTCAGAAGTCCCTGCCTGTTCTCCCGCTCTGAATGAACGGCGGCGTCCCTAGCATCCTGGGTGGCCGCGGGGCAGCAGGGTGAGTCCGGCACTGGGGCTCGGGAGTCTCCAATCCCTGGTGTGGCGAAGCCTGGCCCCATGGGAAGGGCTCCTCCGGGGCCGACCTGTGGTTAGAGTTAGCCCCCAGGAGGCTGGCACTCCTGATCCAACAGCGCTGCGACTTCGGTGGGGCGGACTGAGGTGAGGGTGCTGGCGAGTGGGTACGTGGGCCCAAGAGTTTTGGCGCAGGTGGCCTTTGAAGGTAGCCAGGGGCTCTGAGGACCCTGCCCGTTCTCCCACCCTTAATGACTGGCTGCGCCACTAGCAGCCCGGGTGGGAGCAGGGCCGCAGGGTGAGTCCGGAGCTGGGGCTCGGGTATCCCCAATCCCCACGTTGCGGTGCCAGGCCCCTTGGGAGGGGCTCCTTGGGGGCCTACCTAGGGTTAGGATTAACCCCCAGGAGGCCGGCAGGCCCAATCCGCCCATTGGGTGGCGAGCGGAGGGGCAGGCTGAGGTGAGGGTGCTGGTGAGCGTGAGCGTGGACCCAAGCGTTTTGGCACGGGGGCCTTCAAAGGTCGCCGGGTGCTCGGAGGGCCCTGCGCATTCTCCCGCCCTAAATGACCGGCAGCACCCCTAGCAGCCTGGGTGGCGGCGGGACAGCAGGGTAATCAATGCACTGGGGCTCGAGGGTCCCCAATCACCGGCGTGTTGGTGCCAGGCCCCTTGGGAAGGGCCCCTTGTGAGCAGACCTAGGGTTAGGGTTAGTCCCCAGGAGGCCGGCAGGCCCAATCGGCCTGTTGTGCGTGAGCAGAGGGGTGGGCTGAGGTAAGGGCTCTGGCGAGTGGGAGCGTAGGCCCAAGCGTTTTGGCACGGGGGGCCTTTGAAGGTCTCTGGGGGCTCGGAGGGCCCTACACGTTCTCCTGCCCTGAATGACCAGCCACGCCCATAGCGGCCCAGGCGCCGGCAGGGCGCCAGGGTGAGTGTGGTGCTGGGGCTCGGGGGTCCCCAATCCCCACGTTGTGGCGCCAGGCCCCTTGGGAGTGTCTCCTTGGGGGCCTCCCAAGGTGAGGGTTTCCCCAGGAGGCCGGCAGACCTGATCCACCGGCTGGGAAGTGAGCGGAGGAACAGGCCGGGATGTGGGTTCTGGCGAGCAGGAGCGTGGGCCCAAGCGTTTTGGCTTGGGGACCTTCGATGGTCGCCGGGGCTCGGAAAGCCCTGCCTGTTCTCCTGCCCTGAAGGACAGGCCACGCCCCTAGTGGCCTTGGTGGTGGCGGGGAGGCAGGGTGAGTCCTGGCTGGGCTCGGGGGTCCTCAATCCCAGGTGTTGCGGCGATAGGCCCCTTGGGATAGGTCCCTCGGGGTCTGACCTAGGGTTTGAGTTAGCCCCCAGGAGGTCGGCAGGACCAATCCATGGGTTGTGCGGGGAACAGAGGGGCGGGCGGAGGTGAGGGCGCTGGCAGGTGGGAGCGAGGGCCCAAGTGTTTTGGCGCGATGGGCCTTGGAAGTAGGTCAGGGGCTTGGAGGGCCCTGCCCATTCTCCCGCACTGAATGTTCTTCGGCGTCCATAGCGGCCCGTGTGGCGGCGGGGCGGAAGGGTGAGTCAGGCACTAGGGCTCGTGGGTTCCCAATCCCCGGAGTTGCAGCACCAGGCCCCTTGGGAGGGACCCTTTGGGGCCTACCTAGGGTTAGGGTTAGCCCCCAGGAGGCCGGCAGGCCTCATCATCCTGTTGTGTGGTGAGCGGAGGGGCGGGCCGAGGTGAGGGCGCTGGGAGCGGGAAGGTGGGCCCAAGCATTTTAGCGCTGGAGGTCTTCGAAGGTCGCCGGGGCTGATATCCCTGCCCTTTCTCCCTCCTTGAATGACTGGCGGCGCCGCTACCGGCCCTGTGGTGGTGGGGCGGCAGGGAGAGTCTGGCAATGGGGCTTGGGTCTCCCCAGTCCCCGGCGTTGCAGTGCAAGGCCCCTTGGCAGGGGCCCCTCGTGGGCCAACCAAGTGTTAGGTTTAGCCCCCAGGATGCCGGTAGGCCTGATCTGCCGGCTGTGGGGCGAGCGGAGGGGCGGGCTGAGATATGGGCGCTGGGAGCGGGAGCGTGGGCCCAAGCGTTTTCGCAAGTGGGGCCTTCGAAGGTCGCCAGGGGCTCGAAGGGCCCTGCCTGTTCTTCCACACTGAATGACCGGCGGCGCCCTTAGCGGCTCGGGTGGCATTGGGGCGGCAGGGTGAGTCTGGCGCTGGAGCTCGGGGGTCCCCAATTCCCAGTGTTGTTTCGCCAGACCACTTGGGAAGGCCCCCTCAGAGGTCAACATAGGGTTAGGGTTACCCCCAGGAGGCCGGTAGGCCCTATCTGCTGGCTGTGCGATGAGTGGAGGGGCAGGCTGAGATGAGGGCACTGGGGAGCAGGAAATGTGGGCCCAAGCATTTGGCACGAGGGGCCTTCGAAGGTCTCCAGGGGCTCGGAGGGCCCTGCCCGTTCTCCTGCCCTGAATGACTGACGATGCCCCTCACGTCCTGGTTGGCAGCGGGGCGGCAGGGAGAGTATGGTGCTGGGGCTTGGGGGTCCCCAATCCCCGGATTTGCAGCGCCAGGGCCCTTGGGAGGTTCCCCTTGGGGATGGACCTAGGGTTAGGTTTTCCCCCGGGAGGCTGGCAAGCCCGTTCTGCCGGCTGTGCGGCGAGTGGAGGGGCGGGCCAAGATCAGGGCACTGCAGAGCTGGAACATGGGCCCAAGCATTTTGGCACGAGTGGCCTTCGAAGGTCGCCGGGGGCTAAGAGGGCCCAGCCCATTCTCCTTCCCTGAATGACTGGCGGCGCCCCTACTGGCCTGGTTGGTGACAGGGCAGCAGGGTGAGTCCAGCGCTGGGGCTGGGGGGTCCACAATCCCCGGCATTGTGGCGCCAGGTGCCATGGGAGGGGCCCCTCATGGGCCCACGTAGGGTTAGGGTTAGCCCCCAGGAGGCCGGCAGGCCCCATCGGCCAGCTTTGCGGCTAGCGGAGGGGCAGGCAGAGGTGAGGGCGCTGACAAGTGGGAGCGTGGGCACAAGCGTTTTGATGCGGGGTGCCTTTGAAGGTCACCCATGGCTCGGAGGGCCCTGCCTGTTCTCATGCCCTGAATGTCCCGCGATGCAGCTAGGGGCTCAGGTGGCAGCAGGGCAGCACTGTGAGTCCGACACTGGGGCTCGGGTGTCAGCAATCATAGGCGTTGTGGCGCCAGGCCCCATCGGACGGGCCCCTCAGGGGCCGACCTAGGGTTAGGGTTAGCCTCCAGGAGGCTGGCAGGCCAGATCCGCCAGCTGTGCAGCGAGTGTAAGGGCAGACCAAGGTAAGGGCGCTGGCGAGCGGGAGTGTGGGCCGAAGCGTTTTGTCTCAGGGAGTTTTCAAAGGTCGCCAGGGGCTTGGAGGGCCCTACCCATTCTCTTGCCCTGAAACACTGGTGGCGCCCCTAGCAGCCCGGTTCCTGCAGGGCAGCAGGGTGACTCCGGCGCTGGGCTCCAGGGTCCCCAATCCCCGGCGTTGTGGTGCAAGGCCCCTTGGGAGGGGCCCCTCAGGAGTCCACCTTGGGTTAGGGTTAGCCCCCAGGAGGCCGGTAGGACCAATCTGCCAGCTGTGAGGCGAGTAGAGGTGTGGGCTGATATGAGGGCGCTGGCGAGCAGGAATGTGGGCCCAAGCATTTTGGCGCGAGGGGCCTTCAAAGGTCGCCAGGGGCTCGGAGGGCCCTGCAAGTTCTCCTGCCCTGAATGACCGATGGCGCCCCTCGCGGCCCAGTTGGCAGCAGGGCGGCAGGGAGAGTCTGGCGCTGGGGCTCATGGGTCCCCAATCCCCAGCGTTGCGGCGCCAGGCCCTTTAGGATGGGCCCCTAGGGGGCCTACCTAGGTTTAGGGTTAGCACCCAGAAGGCCCACAGGCCCGATCCGCCATCTGTGAGGTGAGCGGAGGGGAGGGTCGAGGTAATGGCGCTGGCGAGCAGGAGCGTGGGCGCAAGCATTTTGGTGCGGGGGGCCTTTGAAGGTCGCCGGTGGCTTGGAGTGCCCTGCCCGTTCTCCCTCCCTGAATGACCAGCGACGCCCCTAGTGGCCCAGGTGCTGGTAGGGTGGGAGGGTGAGTCCAGTGCTCGGGCTTGGGAGTCCCCAATCCCCGGTGTTGCAGCAATAGGAACCTGGGATGGGCCCCTCGGGGGCCCACCAAAGGTTAGGGTAACACACAGGAGGCCGGCATTCTGGATCCACCAGCTCTGCAGCAAGCGGAGGGGCGGACCGAGGTGAGGGCGCAGGTGAGTGGAAGCATGGGGCCAAGCGTTTTGGTGCAAGGGGCCTTCGAAGGTCACCAGGGGCTCGGAGGGATCTGCCTGTTCTCCCTCCCTGAATGACCGAAGGTGCTCCTAGCGGCCCGGGTGGCAGCGGGGCAAGATGGTGAGTCCGGCGCTGGGGCTCGAGGGTCCCGAATCCCAGGCATTGCAGTGCCAGGCCCCTTTGGAGGGGCCCCTCAGGGGCCAACCTAGGGTTATGGGTAATCCCCTGGAGGAGGGCAGGCCTCTTCTGCCGGCTCTGCATCGAGCGGAAGGGTGGGCCGAGGTGAGGGCGCTGAGGAGCGGGAGCATGGGCTCAAGCGTTTTGGATGGGGGGGCTTTCGAAGGTCACCGCGGGCTCAGAGAGTCTTGCCCGTTCTCCTGCGCTGAATGACTGGCGGCCCCCCTAGTGGCCCAGGTGGCGGCGGGGCGGCAGGGTGAGTCCGGTGCAGGGGATCGGGGGTCCCTAATACCTGGCGTTGCGGCACCAGGCCCCTTGGGACGGGCCCCTGGGGGGCCGACCTAGGGTTAGGGTTAGCCCCCAGGAGGCTGGCAGTCTCGTTCTGCCCATTTGCAGTGAATGGAAGTGTGGGTCGAGGTGAGGTAGCTGGCGAGCGGAAGCGTGGGCCAGAGCATTTTGGCTTTGGCTCGGGGTGCTTTCGAAGGTCGCAGGTGGCTCGGAGGGTCCTGCCCCTTCTGTCGCCCTGAAGGACTGGCAACGCCCTAGCGCCCCCATGTGGTGGTGGGGTGGCAGGGTGCATCCGGCGCTGGGACTTGGGGGACCCCAATCCCTGGCATGCTGTGCCAGGCCACTTGGGAGGGGCCCCTCGGGGACGACCTAGGGATAGGGTTAGCCCCCAGTAAGCCAGCAGGCCCGATCCGCCAGCTCTGCAGTGAGAGCAGGGGTGGGCTGAAGTTAGGGCACTGGTGAGCAGGAGCATGGGAGCCAGAGTTTTTGCGCAGGGGGCCTTCGAGGTCGCAGGGGGCTCAGAGGGCCCTGCCCGTTCTCCCTCCTTGAATGACCCGCTGCACCCCTATTGGACCGGGTGGTGGCGGGGCGGTATGTTGCGTCCGGCGGTGGGGCTTGGGGGTCCCCAATTCCCGCCGTGGCGGCTCCAGGCACTTGGGAGGGGTCCCTCAGGGGCTGACCTAGGCTTAGTGTTAGCCCAAAGGAGACCGACAGGCCCAATCTGCCGGCTGTGTGGCGAGCGGATTGGTGGGCCGAGGTGAGGGCGCTGGCGAGCGGGAGCATGGGCCTAAGCGTTTTGGCACAGGGGGCCTTCGTAGGTCGCCGGGGGCTCAGAGATCCCTGCCCGTTATCTCGCCCTGAATGACCGGCTGCGCCCCTAGCGGCCCGGTTCACGACGGGGTGGCAGGGTGAGTCCAGCGCTGGTGCTCAGGGGTCCCCAAGCCCCAGCCTGGTGGTGCCAGGACCCTTGGGAAGGGCTCCCCAGGGGCTGACGTAGGGATTGGGTTAGCCGTCAGGAGGCCGGCAGGTCCGATCCGCCGGCTGTGCGGCGTGCGGATGGGCTGACCGAGGTGAGCGCGCTGGTGAGCAGGAGCGTGGGCCCAAGGGTTTTGGCGTGGGGGGCCTTCGATGGTCACCGGGGGCTCGGAGGGCCCTGCCCGTTCTCCCGCCCTGAATGACCGACGGCGCCCATAGCGGCCAGGGTGGTGGTGGGGTGGCAGGGTAAGTCTAGAGCTGGGGCTCAGGGGTCCCCAATCCCCTGCGTGGTGATGCCAGTCACTTGGAAGGGGTCCTTCAGGGGCCGACCTAGGCTTATTGTTAGCCCAAAGGAGGCCGACAGGCCCGATCCGCCGGCTGTGCGGCGAGCGGAGTGACAGGCCTAAGTGAGGGCGCTGGCGAGCGGGAGCGTGGGCCCAAGCGTTTTGGCGCAGGGGGCCTTCGTAGGTCGCTGGGGGCTCGGAGATCCCTGCCCGTTATCTCGCCCTGAATGACCGGCTGCACCCCTACCGGCCCAGGTCGCGGCGGGGCGGCAGGGTGAGTCAGGCACTGGTGCTCAGGGTTCCCCAAGCCCCGGCCTGGTGGTGCCAGGACCCTTGGGAGGGGCTCCACAGGGGCTGACGTAGGGGTTGGGTTAGCCGCCAGGAGGCCCGTAGGTCCGATCCGCCTGCTGTGCGTGAGTAGAGGGGTGGGCTGAGGTAAGGGCTCTGGTGAGCGGGAGCGTAGGCCCAAGCGTTTTGGCATGGGGGGCCTTTGAAGGTCTCTAGGGGCTTGGAGGGCCCTACACGTTCTCCAGCCCTGAATGACCGGCCACGCCCATAGCGGCCTGGGCGCTGGCGTGGCGGCAGGGTGAGTCCGGTGCTGGGGCTCAGGGGTCCTCAATCACCACGTTGTGGCGCCAGGCCCCTTGGGAGGGTCTCCTCGGGGGCCTCCCAAGGTGAGGGTTTCCCCAGGAGGCTGGCAGGCCCGATCCGCCGCCTGTGAAGCGAGCGGAGGAACAGGCCGAGTTGTGGGCGCTGGCGAGCGGGAGCGGGCACACGCGTTTTGTCTCGGGGGGCTTCGATGGTCGCCGGGACTCAGAAGGCCCTGACCGTTCTCCCGCCCTGAGTGACCGGCTGCACCCCTAGCGGCCAGGGTGGTGGCGGTGCGGCAGGGTGAGTGCTGGCTGGGGCTTGGGGGTCCTCAATCCCAGGCATTGTGGCGATAGGCCCCTTGGGAGGGATCCCTAGGGGTCTGACCTAGGGTTTGAGTTAGCCCCCAGGAGGTCGGCAGGACCGATCCGTGGGTTGTGCAGCGAGCGGAGGGGCAGGCGGAGGTGACGGCGCTGGCGAGTGGGAGCGAGGGCCCAAGCGTTTTGGCGCGATGGGCCTTGGAAGGACGACGGGGGCTCGGAGGGCCCTGCCCGTTCTCCCGCACTGAATGTTCTGTGGCGCCCGTAGGGGCCCGTGTGGCGGCGGGGCGGAAGGGTGAGTCGGGCACTAGGGCTCGGGGGTTCCCAATCCCCGGAGTTGCGGCACCAGGCCCCTGGGGAGGGACCCCTTGGGGGCTGACCTAGGGTTAGGGTTAGCCCCCAGGAGGCCGGTAGGCCCGATCTGCTGGCTGTTCAGCGAGCGGAGGGGCAGGCCGAGGTGAGGGCGCTCGTGAGCGGGAGTGTGGGACCAAGCGTTTTGGCGCGGGGGGCCTTCAAAGGTCGCTGGGGGGTGGAGGGCCCTGTATGTTCTCCCGCCCTGAGTGACTGGCGGTGCTAGTGGCCCGGGTGGCGGCGCTCCGGCAGGGGGAGTCCGGCGCTGGGGCTGGGGGTCCCCAATCCCCAGCGTTGCAGCTCTAGACCCCTTGGAAGGGTCCCCTTGGGCCCGACCTAGTGTTAGTTTGAGACCCCATGATGCCCGGAGGCCCGATCCTCAAGCTGTGCATGGAGAGGAGGGGTCAGCCGAGGTACGGGCGCTGGGGATCGGGAGCGTGGGCCCAAGCGTTTTGGCGTGGGGTCCTTCGAAGTTCTCCGGTGGCTCGGAGGGCCCTACCTGTTCTCCCGCCCTGAATGACCGGCGGCGACCTGAGCAGCCAGGGTGGTGGCGGGGCGGAAGGGTGAGTTGGCGCTTGGGCTCGAGGGTCCCCAATCCCTGGCGTTGCGGCGCCATGCCACTTGGAATGGGTCCCTTGGGGTCCGACCTAGGGTTTGAGTTAGCACCCAGGAGGCTGGCAGGACCGATCCACTGGCTCTGCGATGAGCGGAGGGGCAGTTTGAGATGAGCGCGCTGGAGAGCCAGGCCGTGGGACCAGGCACATTGGCGCGGGGGGCCTTCGAACGTCGCCAGGGGCTCAGAAGGCCCTGCCTGTTCTCCCGCCCTGAATGAACGGTGGCGGCCCTAGCGGCCCGGGTGGCGGCGGGGCAGCAGGGTGAGTCCGGCACTGGGGCTCGGGAGTCTCCAATCCCTGGTGTGACGACACCTGGCCCCATGGGAGGGGCTCCTCGGGGGCCGACCTGTGGTTAGGGTTAGCCCCCAGGAGGCTGGCACTCCTGATCCATCAGCGCTGTGACTTTGGTGCGGCGGGCCGAGGTGAGGGCGCTGGCGAGCGGGATCGTGAGCCCAAGAGTTTTGGCTCGGGTGGCCTTTGAAGGTAGCCGGGGGCTCTGAGGGCCCTGCCCGTTCTCCCACCCTTAATGACGGGCTGCGCCCCTCACAGCCTGGGTGGACGCAGGGCCGCAGGGTGAGTCAAGAGCTGGGACTCAGGTATCCCCAATCCCTGCGTTGTGTTGCCAGGCCCCTTGGGAGGGGCTCCTCGTGGGCCTACCTAGGGTTAGGGTTAACGCCCAGGAGGCCGGCAGGCCCAATCCACCCGTTGGGCGGCGAGCGGAGGGGCGGGCTGAAGTGAGGGTGCTGGCGAGCATGAGCGTGGACCCAAGCGTTTTGGCACGGGGGCGTTCGAAGGTCGCTGGGGGCTCGGAGGGCCCTGCGCGTTCTCCCACCCTAAATGACCGGCAGCACACCTAGCAGCCCGGGTGGCAGCGGGACGGCAGGGTAATTAATGCTCTGGGGCTCGAGGGTCCCCAATCACCAGCATGGCGGTGCCAGGCCCCTTGGGAAGGGCCCCTTGTGAGCAGACCTAGGGTTAGGGTTAGTCCCTAGGAGGCCGGCAGGCCCAATCCGCCTGCCGTGCGTGAGCAGAGGGGTGGGCTGAGGTAAGGGCTCTGGTGAGCGGTAGCATAGGCCCAAGCGTTTTGGCACGGGGGCCTTTGAAGGTCTCCGGGGGCTCGGAGGGCCCTACATGTTCTCCTGCCCTGAATGACCGGCCGCGCCCATAGCGGCCCGGGCGCCGGCAGTGCGGCAGGGTGAGTCCAGTGCTGGGGCTCGGGGGTCCCCAATCCCCACGTTGTGGCGCCAGGCCCCTTGGGAGTGTCTCCTTGGGGGCCTCCCAAGGTGAGGGTTTCCCCAGGAGGCCGGCAGTCCTGATCCACCGCCTGGGAAGTGAGCGGAGGAACACGCCGAGATATGGGTGGTGGCGAGCAGGAGCGTGGGCCCAAGCGTTTTGGCTTGGGGGGCCTTCAATCGTCGCCGGGGCTCAGAAAGCCCTGCCTGTTCTCCTGCCCTGAAGGACCTGCCGCGCCCCTAGCGGCCCTGGTGGTGGCGGAGAGGCAGGGTGAGTCCTGGCTGGGGTTCAGGGGTCCTCAATCCCAAGTGTTGCAGCGATAAGCCCCTTGGGATGGGTCCCTCGGGGTCCGACCTAGGGTTTGAGTTAGCCCCCAGGATGTCCGCAGGACCTATCCGTGGGTTGTGCGGCGAGTGGAGGGGCGGACGGAGGTGAGGGCGCTGGCGAGTGGGAGAGAGGGCCCAAGCGTTTTGGCGCAATGGGCCTTGGAAGTAGGTCAGGGGCTTGGAGGGCCCTGCCCGTTCTCCCGCACTGAATGTTCTTCGGCGCCCATAGTGGCCCGTGTGGCGGCGGGGCGGAAGGGTGAGTCAGGCACTAGGGCTCGGGGGTTCCCAATCCCCAGAGTTGCGGCACCAGGCCCCTTGGGAGGGACCCTTTGGGGCCTACCTAGGGTTAGGGTTAGCCCCCAGGAGGCCGGCAGGCCTCATCAGCCTGTTGTGTGGCGAGCGGAGGGGCAGGCCGAGGTGAGGGCGCTGGGAGCGGGAAGGTGGGCCCAAGCGTTTTAGCGCGGGAGGTTTTCGAAGGTCGCCGGGAGCTCAGAGGTCCCTGCCCTTTCTCCCTCCTCGAATAACCGGTGGCGCCCCTATCGGCCCCGTGGTGGTGGGGCGGCAGGGAGAGTCTGGCGATGGGGCTTGGGTGTCCCCAATCCCCGTCGTTGCAGTGCAAGGCCCCTTGGCAGGGACCCCTCGTGGGCCAACCAAGTGTTAGGTTTAGCCCCCAGGATGCCAGCAGGCCTGATCTGCTGGCTGTGCGGCGAGCGGAGGGGCGGGCTGAGATATGGGCGCTGGGAGCGGGAGTGTAGGCCCAAGGGTTTTCGCAAGTGGGGCCTTCGAAGGTCGCCAGAGGCTCGAAGGGCCCTGCCTGTTCTTTCGCACTGAATGACCTGCAGCGCCCTTAGCGGTCGGGTGGCATCAGGGCAGCAAGGTGAGTCCGGCGCTGGAGCTCGGGGGTCCCCAATTCCCGGTGTTGCAGTGCCAGACCCCTTGGGAAGGCCCCCTCGGGGGTCAACATAGGGTTAGGGTTACCCCCAGGAGGCTGGTAGGCCCTATCTGCTGGCTGTGCGGCGAGAGGAGGGGCAGGCTGAGATGAGGGCGCTGGGGAGCAGGAAATGTGGGCCCAAGCATTTTGGCCTGAGGGGCCTTCGAAGGTCTCCAGAGGCTCGGAGGGCCCTGCCCGTTCTCCTGCCCTGAATGACCGACGACGCCCCTCATGGCCTGGTTGGCAGCGGGGCAGCAGGGAGAGTATGGCGCTGGGGCTCGGGGGTCCCCAATCCCCGGATTTGCAGCTCCAGGGCCCTTGGGAGGTTCCCCTTGGGGATGGACCTAGGGTTAGGGTTGCCCCCGGGAGGCCAGCAGTCCCGATCCGCTGGCTGTGCAGCGAGTGGAGGGGCGGGCCGAGATGAGGGCGCTGGCGAGCTGGAACATGGGCCCAAGCGTTTTGGCACAAGTGGCCTTCGAAGGTCGCCGGGGGCTAAGGGGGCCCTGCCCATTCTCCCTCCCTGATTGACCGGCGGCGCCTTTACCAGCTTGGTTGGCGGCGGGGCAGCAGGGTGAGTCCAGCGCTGGGGCTGGGGTGTCCACAATCCCCGGCATTGTGGCGCCAGGTGCCATGGGAGGGGCCACTCGTGGGCCCACGTAGGGTTAGGGTTAGCCCCAAGGAGGCCGGCAGGCCCGATCGGCCAGCTTTGCGGCTAGCGGAGGGGCAGGCAGAGGTGAGGGCGCTGAAAAGTGGGAGCGTGGGCGCAAGCGTTTTGATGCGGGGTGCCTTCGAAGGTCACCCATGGCTCGGAGGGCCCTGCCTGTTCTCATGCCCTGAATGACCCGCGGTGATCTAGCGGCCCAGGTGGCGGCAGGGCGGCACCATGAGTCCGGCGCTGGGGCTCGGGTGTCAGCAATCATAGGCGTTGTGGCGCCAGGCCCCATCGGACGGGCCCCTCGGGGGCCGACCTAGGGTTAGGGTTAGCCCCCAGGAGGCTGGCAGGCGAGTTCCGCCAGTTGTGCAGTGAGTGGAGGGGCGGGACGAGGTAAGGGCGCTGGCGAGCGGGAGCTTGGGCTGAAGCGTTTTGTCTCAGGGAGCTTTCAAATGTCGCCAGGAGCTTGGAGGGCCCTACCCATTCTCTCGCCCTGAAACACTGGCGGCGCCCCTAGCAGCCCGGGTTACTGCGGAGCAGCAGGGTGACTCTGGCGCTGGGCTCCAGGGTCCGCAATCCCCGGCATTGTAGCGCAAGTCCCCTTGGGAGGGGCCCCTCGGGGATCCACCTAGGGTTAGGGTTCGTCCCCAGGAGGCCGGCAAGCCCGGCGCTAAGTGGCTCTGGCAATGTAACAAAAACACCATACACTTATCTGTAAGAAATAACAGTGTACAGGAACCCTCTTAGCCCTAACATCATCCTTTCTGAATATGGAAACCAGCCCCAAGGTGGTCGTGGAAGTCTGACGAAAGGGTTAAGCACTTTTCTCTGAGTCACCACACTATACAGGGAAAGACCAATGTACATCATCTTTCACGAGTAGGAAACATTAATGAAGGTTCTGGAATTTCGAGGACTCTGACCCATCCTTATTGGTATTAAACCACCGTGTACAGGAAAACACCTTCAACTCTCATCAGCCTCCTCAATCCTGATTCCGATTCAACTTTGGGTGTGTAGGACTAGGGAAATGTCCACATCTTATTGCTAAGAAAGAACGATGTCAGGGTAATGCCCTTCAAGTCACATCAGCCTTCCTAAAGACGGAAGCGGGAATCAAGGTGGTTATGTTACCATGAGGTAAGGAAGATGAGCATATAAGTGAGAAACAACAGTGGGCAGGACCTCTCTTCCAACGAACAGTATCTTTGCTTAATGTTGAATCCCTATGGTAAGTGGTTGTGGGCATTTGTGAGGTCAAAATCTTGAGTGTTTTGTAAAACCTCTTGGTCATTCACAGTTGAGACTAAGGTAGTTGGGGACTCCTAGGCAGTGATTTGTCCACTGTCAAAAATATGAAAAGATAAAAGGGACAGATAAGGTCTCCTCAGGCATTGTCCTTTATCCTCATCCTCCGTGAGAATGGCCATCTCTGGACAGCTCAGTGGCAGGGTTTCATTCACAGTAAGGGCATCTGTTCCTCACAGACATCAGGCAGGGAAAAGTATTTGGTTCTCTGTGCCAATGGACCATAAACAGAAGGGGGAATGAACCATGAGAGACCATGGACTCTGGGTGTCACAGCACCCTCTCATGGGCTCATAAGAGTTTCACTGTCACCAGGCACAGCTGAGTGTCACAGCACCCTCTCATGGGCTCATAAGAGTTTCACTGTCACCACAGTGAAGTGGTAAGTTTCACTGTCACCAGGCATGTCATTGTATTTGATAAACCAATGTGAGAGTTTGCAATTGCCTTCATCTGCAACCTCCTAGAGGCAAATGCAGGTCTCTGGTACCATGTGAAGTCATGTGAAGGCATCGTGAGAAAGTGTCCTTTTGCTTAAGAAAAACATGGCTGGGGCTCCTGGCTGACTCAGCCAGTTAAGCATGTGCCTTTGGCTCAGGTTATGATCCCAGGGTTCTGGGATCAAGCCCGGGCTCCCTGCTCAGCAGGAAAGGAGGTAGGGAAATAGCTTAGAACCCACAGAGAATGTGAATGAAGGGGAGTGAAATGGAACTTGGTCTGTGTTTTGCTTTAGGGATTGGAAGTTAGTTTTTTCTCGATTGTGATTGTTCTTGAGACAGAAAAGCCGTATTGGTTTTTTTTTTACCTTTAATTTTTTTCTAATAATGATTTTTTATTATGATATGTTAGTCACTATACAGTATTTCCTTAGTTTTTGATGTAGTGTTCCGTGATTCATTATTTGCATATAACACCCAGTGCTCCATGCAATATGTCCCTTCCTTAATACCCTTCGCTGGCCCATCCCAATCCCCCACCCCTCTCCCCTCTGAAGCCCTCAGTTTGTTTCCCAGAGTCCATAGTCTCTCATGGTTCATTCCCCCTTCTGTTTAGGGTCCATTGTCTAAAGGGACAGACAGTGGAAGTTCACCAAATATAAGATCAAAATTTCATTGTTCATTATAGATGCCGCCAAGTAGTTCCCAGACATTTCATTCTACTGTAGTAATTCATTATACCTGTGCAGGTGCACGTGAAGGACAATTGATGCATGCATAGTGGTAATAAAACACGCCCCTCAGTAGTAGAATAATAGAGGATGCATGTGTGTAAAATTATTTGACTACAGCTTCCATGCTTTCCCTTTGGTTCCTTATTATCTATGAAATTGGACAATTTTTGTTCTCTAGGCTTAAAACTCATTGTCAGTGTTCAGAGTTTTTCAATGCTGATCTTCTCCTGTATAAGTTACCAAAAACCTAAAATATGTATGAACTTTAAAAAACGCTATATTGAAAATGAGAGCAGGGAAGTTCCATTTTGTGAATATTGTGTCAATGGATCTCTATTTTGACATCAGTGTTCATTAGAAATGATGACATTTCATGTGAGTATAAATATCAATGTGAAAAAGAAAAGGTAGGAAGAACCTTGAATGCTTAAGTAATTGGTGAAATGGCAGGTGTGTGTGTGTGGGTGTGTGGGTGTGTGGGTGTGTGTGTTTGTGTGTAATTGATTTTCAATGAATGGTTCAGCTTCTTGTAGGGCCTCTGAGAGAGCCCAGGTGAACCTTTCAATTAGTTGGTATCTGTTTTCAGAACATGGGAATCTCTTAGTCCAATAGTCAATCAGGCAAGCTTTGAGGTCTTGAAGAGTTTCAGTCCTCATCAATGGTGTTGCAGACCCTTGTGAGCAAACCCTAGGGTATGCTCAGAGCCCTCATTAGCTGGTACCAAGGTGTGACGATTTCAGACAGCATTTCCCAAAGAAGTACCTCTTGAGTCTCTGTCCTTGTCAGTTCCCTACACTTCCTTACACTATTTATGTGATCAGTGTGTTTCAGGATAATCCCCACATGTGATTTTTGCTATTTCCTACTAGTCCTATCTGTTTCTCATCTTCTTCTTTTATGGTAGGGGTTGGGAAGCAACCTGTGTGGTGTAGGAAGGGGTGTGGTAGTTGTCTGCCTTCAGAGGACCGAATGATGCCTAGAAATTGTACTGTAGTTTGAGGTCAATTGTCCATCCTCTGAGTGTCAGGAATTCCATCACTTTCCTTTGATGCTAGTCTGTTCTTCAAGCTGTCCTCAGAAATAAGGACATCATCCATCTAGGGAATACTGGTTTGTGTGTATGTTTTCATTTTAGGAAAGGCCTTGCTGTTCCTGAAAATAATACTGTAGAGCACCCTTTCCTGTTCTTATTGGCCATCAGTCAATCTTTTGTGAAGTATTCGTTTATAAATAGACTTTTTATGGTTGATGAGCAGGAATTCTTTATGGACAAGTCTTTGTCAGTGTGTGTATTGCAAATCTTTACCTCCCAGCCTGTGGTTCACTTTTTCATTTTCATATGGTCATAAGATAAGGAGAAATGTCACATTTTTATGAAGTCCCACTGAATTCTTTTAAATGGTTAGTGCACCCTATGTCCTACCCCAAGATTGACATGTTCTACGTTTTCTTTCAGAAACTGTCCAATGGAAGCTACAATCCATCTCAAATTTATAAATTGCATTTTGAATTCTAATAGGGTATTTATAGACTGTTTTGGATTTTCTATGTACACAATCGTATTATCTGTGAATAGTCACAATTATCCCCTCAATTCTTATACTTTTTGTTTCTCTTGCCTTCTAACACTGGTAGATTCTACGATGCCACGTTGAATAGAGCAGCATTGTTTGAAGATTTTAATATACCTTTCTCAATATGTGACAGAAAAAGCAGACAAAACATTGGTAAAAATGTGACCTAATTGACATATAGGGAACATTCCATAATAAGTGCAGAATACATTATTTTCAAGTGGTCATAGTCTCTTTACCCAAATAGATGATAGGTGGGGCCGCGAATCAAGGCTACAAATGTTAAACCCTGAAATTAACTAGATTCTATTCTTAGACCACAGTGGAATTGAGCCACAGTCATGGCAAAAAGAAAACCAAGAAGTCCTTCAATGTTTAAAAATTAAATGGAACTTTGCTACATATCCTAAAGGTCAGAGAGGGATTCTCAATGGAAATTCTGAACCTTTTCTACATGAGGGCTCACACACAATGGCACTTTCTTTGTGAAGAGCATTATAATAACCTAGACAGGAGTTGAGCCTTAAGTCAGAGTTCTGCCTGCCCCAGCCACACCTGGCAGGCTTGGCCTGTGGTCCCCCTCAGCTGTCCTTTCTGGTGGCCCTGAGCTAAGGGGGTCAACATGCCCATATAGAAATGGGAAGCTCCCCACTCATAGTGATGGTGGTGCCCCCTCCCCAGCTGCCCTTTCTGGTGGCTATGAGCTAAGGGGGTCAAAATGGCCGTATGGAAATTAGAAGCTCCCCACTCTTAGTGATGACGTTGCTATCATATCATCATCACCAGTCCAACATCATGATTTCTGAGTGAAATATGACACAAGAGCGACTTCTTGGCCTTCCTTCAGGTTTGAAAATCATCTGGTGAGTCATCCATGAGAAATATGGATTCAACATGTGTTCTTTCTTCTGGAAAAGAAATAGACCCAATAGCAATTATGTGTTCCTGAGCACCTGTTCTTGAGAGACATTATACTGGCTCTTTGTAACATTCTGCCTCTTAAACTTCTCAACTAGGGTGTAGATATTTTTAGGCACATTTTCAGGTGGTTAGACAGGGACTCAGATGATATGAGTCACAGAGGATTTTAGTGTCAGAAACCTAAGTGGGATCCCCAAACTGACTCCAAATCCCTTGTTGTTCCATACAGGGTACTATTTCCCTCTTATCTCTGGTCTTCTAGATCTGGAAACCTATCAAGTATCAGGATTTTCTTGTCATGTGGACAAGTGGAACGAAGTCAGCAGGCCTTTTCACCTCTGCCCATGGTGATCATTAAGAACATTATCTCAGTGGAAGACCTCTGGGTAAGATACTCAAAGATCCCTAGGAATAGAGACAGTATAATATTTTTCTGGTGTTAAAGTTACTGAAACCAACTATCTTTTTTAGTCGATTCAGGCTCTGGTATGTTCAGAGGGTGCTGTAAAACTGGTCTGAAATAGAATTTAAAAATACTCAGCTCAGCCTCTTCTACAACGTGAGCCAATGCTTATAAACATGGCTAAAATATTGCATTACCTACGATGACTTCCCAGCCATTGTTGTGTTTATATTGTATGACTGTGACTTACATTAGTCAACATTGCAGAGAAAGAACTTAGTGCATCCAGGGGGCACTTCATGTTGAAATTAGTTTGTGACAACGAGCTACTGTGTTTTATTCTGCAGTCCAAGGAAATGGTGCCAGACATCTCTAAGGTGTCTAGCAGTTCTACAATTCTGATTTTAAGTGGTCTGTGTGCTTCAGAGATTTGGGCAGGAGAAAGGCAGGAGTCCAGAGACTGTGAACACTTCTGTTACCTGTGCTGACCATGGAGCAGGTAGACTTCTGTGGGCATCATTTTGATTTCTTGGTATTCTTCTGAAAGGTGCTTTTGTCTCAAATTCCTCCATTTAGGAGTAATTATAATGATAAACGGAATTTTTATCTTATATCATCTGTGGGCCCTGATCCTGGGATCCCAGGGAGGCTATCCTTTAACATTGTACCCGGCTCAAAATGACTGGGCAAAACCTCAGAGCATGGGCCCTGTTTCTGCCCCAAGCACATGTTGTACATCCGCTTTGAGTAGAAAACAATAACCAAAATGCCAACATAAAGATAAGAAAAAATAAAGAACCTCTTTGGCTCCCATAAGATTAAAGTCATACTGACATGTACATACTGAAAACATAAGAAAGAGTCTGTCACTTTCTGGAATCTAAGAAGATCCTCATTGTGGTGTGTAACTCTGTACCTGAAACAAAACAGAAAAAAATATATAAGCCTGCCCCAAATGTTCCTTCCCCGGAGCACTCCCTTCTTGGTGAAGATTGTGTCTCCCAGGCAGCTGTCCTGACTTGGGTTTGAATAAAGGTCTCTTCCTTTCTCTCTAAAATGTTTTTAAAAGTTCATTCACACAATGTTGACAATTACAGTGTTTTCTATTTAAGTGAGAAATAAATGTTCCACTCTAGTTGCATTGGGAATAGACGAATTGAGGGTTACTTTAGAAGAGTAAGTCTGCTTTCCAGAAAAGGCAAGGTCATTGGTCTATTGAGAATGAAGATAATTACTGCTAAACAACAAGTATGTGTTGCCCCTTCGCCCAGCAACTGAAGCAGGTGTGCAGGCTTTAAGTCAGAGGTACCTTCATCTTCCCAGCTGACAGCACTTCTCTACTCTGACTCCAAGACACCCGAGGATTTGAACGTCAGCATCGGAGTCAGAGAGGCAGCTTGTCACAGTACGCCAGTGTTTAGAGAAAGCACAGGTATGTTTGGCAAAATGTCCTATCTATGTCAGGGCTGGAGGTAAAACCTCTCATTATCCCAAAACCTCCTGGGCTTTTCTCTTTTCTCTAGTTGAGCCACAAAGTAAAATTGAAGTAGCTGCCAGCATTCTGGGAGGTGCAAGAATTACTTTGTTTCCCTGCAGGTAGAACTTTGCAGGGGATCACAATTTTTCTGTCCATTTATTGCTTACAAATGTATTTTGACCATCTGTTTCCTAGTAACCCTCTTTTATTAGAAAGGGAAGGTGAGATTCACTCTGTGCCTGTTTGTAACATCTAATTTGTTCCTTCATCTAACAGTGTTTATTCAATTGGGCCTAAGATATGGTTGAGTGGCCAGCATCTAGAATTAGGTGGCTTTATTTCATCTGATACAGACTTGGATGATGTCATTTGACAAAGGTGATGTTTCATCATTGATTAGTTTATTCATCAGAAGAGCTAAAATTAGGGTGGAGAGAAAATTCAAAATTATTCAAAGCGGCCTGTTCCTATTCAAAAGTTGAGCTTGACTTTCTGTTTTAGTAAATGTATTATCTCGATATTTTGAGGTGCCATATTCTCTCTGTAGTTTCTTTGGTGGTGGAGTCAGAAGGAGAGTCTGGGAATTCTTTTGGATAGTGGCATGCTGGTGGCTTCAAGGGGCTTGGCGTCAGGAGCCTTGGGGTGAAGTCTGCAACTGCTTGCCTGACCCTGGGTGGATCTCACAGAGGTTTTGTTTCCTCTTATGAAATTGCCTGAAGATAAGGTTCTGCTTAAAGCGGAACTCTCCCATCCTGTTGGTGAGAATGCAAAGTGGTGCAGCAAGTCTGGGAAACAGTGGGGGGTTCCTCAAAAAGTTAAACATTGAACAACCACATGATCCAACAATTGCTCTCCTAGGTATTTACCCAAAGGATACAAAAATGCAGATTCAAAGGGGGTCCATGCACCATGATGTTTATAGCAGCAAAGTCCACAGTAGCCAAACTATGGAGAGAATCCCAAAGTCCATGCACTGATGAATGGATAAAGCAGATGTGGGATACATATATATAATGGAATATGACCCAGCTTCAAAAGAATGAAATCTTACCATTTGCAAGGATGTGGATGGATCTAGAGTGTATTAAGCTAAGCAAAATCAGTGAGGAAAGACAAATATCCTATGGTCTCAAGCTTGTGGAATTTCAGGAAGAAAACAGATGAACAGAGTGTTGGGGTGATGAGAGAGGCAAACAAGGAAATAGACTCAACCTTGGAGAACAAACTGAGTGTTGCTGCAGGACAGGGGCGTGGGGGGAAGAGTTAAATGGGTGAGGGGTATTAAGGAGGGTACTTGTGATGAGCACCTGGTTCTGTATGCAGGTGAGGAATCACTAAATCCTACCCCTGAAGCGAATATTCCATGGCATGTGAACGAACTGGAATTTAAGTAAAAGAAGAAAGGAAAAAGTGTTCTGCTTCATGAAGAGTGAGGTAAAATTGTAGTGATTTGGGCTGTACTATTCTATAGATGATAGTTGTAAAACACCCTGTTGTAGGATACGCTAGTTACTTATCACATAAGGAGTCCTCAGAAAGCTACAATGAAAGATTCAGATCTCAGAGCATGTTCATGTTCCACTGATATGTTACAGTTTGCACAGGTAGGAAAGCAGGTGGAGAGAAAGGAACAGAAGGGGAAAGTAGGTGTGAACCTTTCATTAGTTAGCGTTATAACTTTCTCATGAAAGCCTTGCACCAGTGTGATTTTGGAAGAAGAGGAGGAATTCGGGAGCTTTTCAGGAGACGGGGGAGTTCCAGGTCTGAGTAAAGCTGACAGGGGTCCCAGAGGAGAGCTGAATGCATTCTGCAGCAGGGTGTGGGCGGGGTGGGCTCCAGGTGTGGCTGTGGGTCTCCTGGGTGAGAGTTATGACAGGTGAGGACTGTGTGCAAGTTCCTGGCTGAGGACAAGTGAGGCACAGACGGAGAGCTGGCAGAGAACCTTCTTCTGGGCCACCAGCCTCACCCAACACACAGCCTCATCTTCTGTCCCTATCACTCCAATTCAGACTTCTCCGAAGGTGAGTGAGAACACATCAAGAGCATTCTGAACAGAAGGGAAAGCATGTGCAAAGGCTCTGGGGCAGGAGAATTTCAGGTATGTCCAGGAGTAGCAAGATGGCCCTCTGGCCACAGGAGACAGCTTAGGACATGAGCTCAGAGAGGTGACAGAGGGTGACAGAAAGCCATTCCAGGGCTATAACCCCATGAGACACTGTTTCACTGGGCCATCCTGGCTACAGTGTTGAGAACAGATGACAGAGGGTTGAAGATGGCAAGGCAGGTCAATGATGAAGCTTTTCCAGGAACTCAGGCACTGTGGACAAGACAGGTGGCCTTGGATGGAGTGGTTAGAACTATTCTGGGTCCATTTTGACAATGGCGCTCACAGGATTTGCTGATGGGTTAGCTATTAGGAGCAGGAGAACGGAGGAATTGGGGTAACTCCCAGCTGTTGTGGGTTGTCCTGATCAAGGGGAAGGAGAGGGTTTCTTGGGGGTAGGAGGTAGTCTGTGTTCTGCATGCTGAGGAAGGTGCCTTTCCGGTGGATCTGCTGAGGTTTGTGTCTGGGAGAACCTTTCACATCTCCTCCCTCAGCAATGCTCAAGTACAAGTATCCCCCACTTTTTAAACTTTCACAGTAAGACACTGGGCTTTTTTGAAAGAATCCCGTTATTACCCAGCTACAGTAAGAGGAAGAGACCTGAAGAGGATTTCCCTCCTATGAAAAAAGGTGAACAGTGAGAATCGCGGTCAGCATCTGTTTTGGGGAAAAGCACGACAGAGGCGGCGTGCACCCCAACCAGCTCCTTCCCTTGGGAACCGCTCTCCGTATCCAGACACCAGCACTTTGAATGGTGTCTGTGAGGCTCTGCTGTGCTTTATCTTCATTTATGCTGGGCCTCCATTAGAAACTTGTATCCTGAGGCCTATGAAAAGCCAAAGAGAAGGAATTTTGGAGTCTGAGCACACTGTCTAATTGTTCTGTGTAAATTAATGGCCATTCCTTCTTGACACCATTTCTGCTGTGCAAGGTTTCTCAGAAGCCCTGTACTTTCAAAGAGCAGGGAAACCTATACCCCATGCTGCGAGATTAGTTTTAGTCTCCTGCTGGACAGAACATTCCATGACTGTCAGATTTTCTCACTCAAACATTGAGACTTTGACCAGCTTCACCTGTTTCTACCGCCTCATCCCCGAATCTGGCACCTACCAATCTGCTCTCAGTATCTATGTGTTCACTATTTGTTTATTCCACGTGGAATGTACATGAGAGCATCTGGTATTGGTCTTTCTTTGTCTGAGTTACTTGGCATAAGGCCCCCAAGGTCTGTGTTTCCATGTCTGGTTCTTGTGAATAATGCTGCAGTGGACGTGGGAGTGCATCTTTCTTTTTGAAGCAGTATTTTTGTGTTCTCCAAATCAATACTCAGTACAGCCATTACTGGGTCAAGTGGTAGTTCTCTTTATTTTTTCAGTAACCTCCATACCGTTTGTCACAGTGGCTGCACCAATTTCCATTCCCACCAACAGTGCACAGTGTCTCCTAATCTGCACACCCTTGTCCCCACTTGGTGTCTGTCTCTGGGACAATTGCTGTTCCAACAGTTGTGAGGGGATAGCCTATTGTGGGGTTGACTGATGTTTCCCTGACGATGATGAGTTATGTCGAACAACTTTTTCTGTCTGTTGGCACCCGTGTACCATCTTTGCAAAGTATGTATTCACATATTCCCCCCATTTTTTAATACAGTTTTGTTTTGTTTTGATTTGTATGAGTGTTGTGTGTATTTTGGATATTAGTCTCTTCTTACACATATGATTTGCAGATATTTTTTTCTTATTGGGTCCATGGCCTTTTAAGTTTTTGCTGGTTTCTTTTGCCGTGTGGAAGATTTCAGTTTGATGTTGTCCCACTTGTTTATTTTTGCTTTTCTTGCCTTTGCATTTGGTGTCCGATCTGAAGACTCTTTGCCAAATCCAATGTCGAGAGACTTAGTACCTGTGTCTTCTTGGAGGTTTATGGATTCAGGTCTTATGTTCAAATCATTCATCCATTAAAAATTTTGTGTGTGGTGTAAGAAAGTGACCCAGTTATATTCTTCTGCATTTAGTGTCCAGTTTGCCTGTTACCGCTCACTGAAGAGACAGTCCTTCCCTCATGGCATATCTTCTGCTGCTGTGTTGTAATTTAGGATCATCTACGTGTGGGTAAGTTTCTGAGCTTTCTGTTGTGTTCCACTGACCTGGTGTCTGTGTTTATGCCAGTACCATCCTGTTTTGATGACAACAGCTGTGTAATCTAGCTTGAAATCCAGGAGTGTGTTGACTGCACCTTTCTTTCTCCAGGTTGCATTGGGTATTTGGGGTCTTTTGTGATTCCATCCATGTTTGAGGACTGTTTTGTATTTGCTTGAATAATGCCACTGGAATTCAGATAGGGATTTCATCACATCTGTCGATTGCTTTGGGTACGATGGACACGTTCACATAATTAACTCTTCCAGTTAAGGAGCATGGCATATGCATCCATTTGTTTGTGTTGCCTTCCAAATCTTTGACCCATACATTCTGCCCCCCTCGACACACATGTTTTTCATTTCTTTTCTGCCATGTGTTGAGTGTACTATGTCTTTCTCATTCTTGGTTACTTTTATTCCTAGATTTTTTTTTGGTGCAATTGTAAATGGCATTGCTTTTTAAATTTCTCTTTGCGAAAGTGTGTCATCAGTACACAGAAATGCAAGAAGTTGGGTCATCTGGGTGGCCCCATAGGTGAAGCGTCTGCATTCAACTCAGGTCATGATCCCAGAGTTCGGGGATCGAGCCCCGTGTTGGGCTCCCCGCTTAGCGAGGGTCTGCTTCTCCCTCTTTCTGACACTCCCCCTGCATGTGTTCTTCTCTTCCTGTCAAATAAATAAATAAAATCTGAAAAAAAGTAAAGACAACAGGTCTCTGTATATTAACTTTATATCCTGCAGCTTTCTTGAATTTGTTTAAACTAACAGTTTTTTTGTGGAATTTTTCGGGATTTCATTTCATTTGCAAATAGTGACAGTTTTCCTGTATGGATTTCATATCTTTCTCTTTTTTTCAAATGATGTTAGTCACCCTACAGTACTTCATTTGTTTTTGATGTAGTGTTCCATGATTCATTGTTTGCATATAACACCTAGTGCTCATTATGACACGTGTCCTCCTTAATACCCATCACCAGGATAACCCATTCCACCACCCCTCCCTTTCTGCAACCTTCATTTGGTTTCCCAGTGTCAATAGTCTCTCATGGTTCATCTCCCCTTCTCATTCCCCCCTTCACTTTTCCCTTCCTTCTTCTTATGTCCTCCATGCTATTCCTTCCATTCTACATAGGAGTCAAACCTTATGATAATTGTCTTTCTCTGCTTGACTTAATTTCACTTAGCACAATCCCCTCCTGGTCCATCCACGTTGGTGCAAATGGTGGATATTCAGCCTTTCTGATGACTGAGTAATATTCCATTGTATAGATGAACCACATCTTCTTTGTCCATTCATCTGCTGAAGGACATCTTGGCTCCTTCCACAGTTTGGCTATTATGGACATTGCTGCTATGAACATTGGGATATAGGTGCCCCTTCTTTTCATTACTCTGTGTCTATGGGGTAAATACCCAGGAGTGCAATTGGTGGGTCGTAGGATAGTTCTGTGTTTAATGTCTTGAGGAACCTCCATATTGTTCAAAAGTGGCTATACCAGCTTGAATTCTCACGAGTAGTGTAAGAGGGCTCCCCTTTCTTCACATCCTCTCTGACTTTTTGTAATTTCCTGTCTTGTTAATTTTTTTCTAGATTTTATTTATTTATTCCACAGAGATTGAGACAGCCAGCGAGAGAGGGAACACAAGCAGGGGGAGTGGGAGAGGAAGAAGCAGGCTCATAGCGGAGGAGCCTGATGTGGGGCTTGATCCCATAATGCCTGTATCATGCCCTGAGACAAAGGCAGACGCTTAACCTCTGTGCCACCCAGGTGCCCCCTGCCTTGTTAATTTTAACCATTCTAACTGGTGTAAGGTGGTATCTCATTGTCGTTTCGATTTGTATTTGCCTGATGGCAAGTGATGTGGAGCATTTTTTCATGTGTCTGTTGGCCTTTTGTATGTCTTCTCTGGAGAAGTATCTCTTTGTGTCTTCTGCCCATTTTTTGGGTGTCGAGTTTGAGGAGTTCTTTATAGATCTTGGATACCAGCCCTTTATCTGTAATATCATTTGCAGATATCTTCTTCGATTCCATAGGTTGCCTTTTTGTTTTGTTGATCGTTTGCTTTGCCATGCAGAAGCTTTTTATCCTGATGAAGTGCCAATAGTTCATTTTTGCTTTTATTTCCTTTGCCTTTAGAGACGTGGCTTGCAAGAAGTTGTTGTGACCAAGTTTGAAGAGTTCTTTTGATTTTGATATGAGACAGGAATCCATTATCTTTCTTTCCTGATTGTATTCGAGTCCTCTGTCTTTCTTGGTGAGTCTAGCTAAGTTTGTCAGTTTTGTTTATCTTTCCATAAAAGGCAGCTCTCATTTTCATTGTTTTTGGTTTTTTGGTCTTTTTAGTCTCTGTTGGATTTATTTATGCATTCCTTTTTGTTATTTCCTTATTTCTACTAATTTGGGGCTTTGTTTGTTGTTTTATTTTCTACTTCTTTACCACATAAATCAGGTTGTTTATTGGAGAGCATTCTCATGGATTGATGAAGGCTTGAATTTCTATGAATGTTCCCCATAAAGTTACTTTTGCTGCATCCCATAAGTTTTTGTAAGTTGTCTTTTTCATCAGTGTCAAGGTACTTCTAATTTTTTTTATTTCTTCTTTGACTGTTGGTTGTTCAGTAGCATGTTGTTAAATCTCCACATATTTATTTAAGATTATTTAAGTATCTGACAGAGAGTGAGACAGTGAGAGAGGGAACACAAGCAGGGGGGTTTGAGAGGAAGAAGCGGGCTTCCCGCTGATCAAGGAGCCTGATTCCAGGCTATATCCCAGGATCCTGGGATCAGGACCTGAGCTGAAGGCAGATCCTTAACAACTGATCCACCCAGGCCCCCCAATCTCCACCTATTTTTGACTGTCCCATTTTTTTCTTGAGACTGATTTCTAGTTTCATATCATTGTGGTTGGACAAGATTTGAAGCAGAATTGAAGAGAGCATTCAGATGAAAGGTTTGATTCCTGGAGGGTTTTCTGAGGGCAGACCATGAGTTCCGTGGGACGGAGGAAGGTTTTGTGAGACGGGGGTTGGGGTTAACCCTTGTTAGAATTACTGACTACTACCATGCAGGCTGTGTGCTACCATTCACACCATAGACCTGATGGACTTGTACTTCATTAGAAATATTTTCTAGGAGGTGTAGGCATAGCCTTCACTTAAAGAAAGGTGCCATGTGGGTTCATGGCATGACCCCAGGTCAGCAACCAGGATGTATTGTATTGTGGGTGATCAGAAACAGGCTTTCTGTAGGAAGTGACAGAAATAGGGTATGGTGAGCTCCATGACCATAGGTGAGGTCCCGAGTGACCCACTGGAGCCCTGAAAGTGCAGGGGGTCCAAGAGGTGCCTCCTCTACCCAACACCCAGCACAGGCATGTGTGGGGTCCTGGGCTGGGCTCCCCACACACACCTGGCCCCTTCCAGGGACCCCTGAGACCATAGGTGAGGTCCCGAGTGACCCACTGGGTGTTGGGTTCTGTGGATCTGTCTCATCAGGTGCTGTGGAATTCAGGGACACCCTCCTGTCTGTGGATTTGTGTGGAGACAGGTAAACATCAGTGTCTGGCCAGGCACGAGGGTCGCACTGGACCACCACCAGAGGTGCAGTGTGCGGGGGAGCCACACTTGGTTTCCACAAAAGCTGACCAGGGTCTGTGACCATGATTCCTAGCAGCTGCAAGGGGAGAGGAGGCCGGGGGTGGTGCACACTTCCTAGACTTGTGGTCAGGACTAGTCTGGAGCACACTGAAGTCAGTCACACTGGGCACAGTAGGCACCCAGTCAGTGTAGCTGTGGGCACTGCTCCCATGGTACATCAGGCCGGATTCATGCTGCCACCTCCTGCTTTTCATCATCATCTTCAAGGTCATGTGCCTCTGCTCTTGCCCCATGGCCTCCGGAGTATTGTCCGTCCTCCATCTGGTCCTCGTCCCTGGTGCCCTGTGTAGTCCGATGCCAGGGTAGCCTTCTCGAGACAAACATCTGGCCTTGATGGAACGCTTCCATGGATCTCGTGTGATGCGAGGATGATGCCCTGCCCTGGAAGGGGGCTGCAGGTCCCCAATCAGGAGAGCCATGTCTCCCTTTTCAGCATGGTCTGCCCGCCCCTCAGTCTTCTTCAGGGAAACTCTCCCCACTTCCTGAGATGACAGCTCTGAACTTAAAAATGAATGTTATTTTACATAAATCTATGCCTTAGTTCATCGATGGCATGTCTTTCAACCCCGTTAGTGGGTTTTTTTTTTTTTTTTTTTAGCAGTTCTGAAGGGCTGTCTGCTCAAGGAGGGGATGACCTGGGCAGGGCAGCTTTCCCTCTCATCTCCCTCAGCATGTCTCTGAGCCCTGGAGCCAGCTGTCCCACTGAGGATTGAGGGACCTGAGCCAGCCCATCCTGAGCCCAAGTTGTGTCAGCTCATAGATGGATGCGTGTTGGAGCGGTGGGCAGCTGGCATGGGCCAGGGGCAGGCAGTGTCTCCTTCTCATTCCTTCCCTCCCTTCCTCCCAGAGGTAGCTCAGAGCAGCCTTCAACCGCTGCATCTCCAGATCCCTTGACCTATGCCTCCTGTGTTCAGCTGGTGACCTTGGAGTTTCGCCTGGATTCTACCTCCTGTACCCTCTCCTGTAGCAGTTCGTGGATCAGGGGAGGGGTTGGACCCTCTCTGTTTTTGGTTTTCTTCCTGTCCCGCACCAAGCCCACCCACCTTTGCATCTTCCATGTATGTGCTTGGAAGCAAGCCCATCCACAGGGAACCTATTAGCCAAATGGATCCAGGCAATGAACATTGAAGTAGAGATCCAGGATCCATAATAAACCTCCTCTGAAACCTGTCCCAAAGTCTGTGACTCTCTCACACTGAAACAGAAACAATAATAGCTTTCTGGACTGTGAAGTGACATGTGTCTCTACTTCCAATCTTGAATGCATAGGTGCTGAGCCTGGACAGAAGAGGACCATGGCTCCCGTGGGCTGGGATCCATGGTAAGAACTCAGTGAAATCTGAATTCAAGGCATAGAGTGAATAATTATTGTAGAGTGAATCTTCCCAAGTAGGGCTTATGCACATTGCACAGGAAAAGCTTTTTCAAAGAGGTTCCTGAAAGAAAAATCTTTTTTAAAAATTTATTTTAATTCCAGTAGAGCTAACCTACAGTGTTACATTCGTTTCAGGTGTACAGTAGAGTGATTCAGTAATTCCATATATTACTCAGTGGTCGTCAAGAAAAGCGTCCTCTTAATCCCCTTCATCTATTTCACTCATCCCTCTATCCACCTCCTCTCTGGTAACCATCCGTTTGTTCTCTATTGTTAAGAGTTTGTATTTCGGTGTGTCTCCTTTTTCTCTTTTAGTTATTTATTTTTGTTTGTTTCTTAAATTCCCCATAAGAGTGACATCGTATGGGATTTGTCTTTCTCTGACTGACTGATTTTAGTTAGGATAATACTCTCTAGCTCCATCCGTGTGGCTGCAAATGGCAAGGTTTCATTCTTTTTGAAGCCGAGTAATACTCCAGTGTGTGTGTGTATGTGTGTCTGTGTGTGTGCATGTGTGTGTGAATACACACATCTATCATCTTATTTGTCAATTTTTCTACAGACACTTGGGTTGCTTCCATATTGTGATATTGTAAATAATGGTGCAAGACACATAGGTGTGCACGTATCCTTTTAAGTTACTGTTTTCCTAGTCTTTGGGTAAAGACGATTAGTGTGATTGTTGGATCATAGGGTAGTTCTATATTTAATTTTTTGAAGAACCTTCATACTGTTTTCCACGGTGGCCATCACAGTTTGCATTTCCCACCCACAGTGCGCGAGGATTCCCCTTTATCCACATCCTCCCAACACCTGCTCTTTGTTGTGCTTTTGATGTTAGCCATTCTGACAGGTTTGAGGTATTACCTCATTGTGTTTGGATTTACATTTTCCTGATGATGGGTGATGGTGAACATCTTTTCACGGGACTTTTGGCCATTTGTATTTCTTCTTTGGAGAAATGTCTGTCCATGTCTTCTGCCTACTTTTAAAATGGATTTTTTGTTTTTTGGGGTCGAGTAGTATCAGTTCTATATGTTTTGGACACTATCCCTTTATTTGCAAATATCTTCTCCCTTTGAGTAGGTTGTCTTATTATTTTTACGTTTTCATTGTTCTTCTGCCATGTGGAAACTTTTTATTTTGCTGTATTCCCAATAGTTTATTTTTGCTTTCATTTCATTTGCCTCAGGAGACAGTCCAGAAAAACGTTGGTATGGTCCATGTCAAGAAGTTACTGTCTTCCCTCCTGTAGGATTTTTATGGATTCAGGTCTCATATTGAGGTCTTGAAACTGTTTTGTGTTTGTCTGTATTGTGTAAGAAAGCAGTCTAATTTCATTCTTTTGTGCGTAGCTGTCTAGTTTTCCCAACACCATTTGTTGTAGAGACTGTCCTTTTCCCTTTTGATATCGTTGCTTGCTTTGTGGAAGATTCATGGACCATATAATTGTGGGTTTCTGTCTGAACTTGTATCCTGTTCCTTTGGTCGCTGTGTCTATTTTTGTGCCGTACTGTCTTGTTAGGATGACTGCAGCTTTGTAGTATAACCTGAAATCTGAAATTGTGAGTCCTCCAGCTTTGTTTTTCTTTTCCACATTGCACTGGCTGTTCGGAATCTTTAGTGGTTCCATACAAATGTTTAGGATTGTTTATTCGAGGTCTTTTCTTCTTTAATTTAAATTCAATTAGCCAACTTACAGTACATCATTCATTTCAGATGTAGTCTTCAATAAATTTTCCGTCGTGTGTAACACCCAGTGCTCATTGTATCGTGTGACCTCCTTAATGCTACTCACCCAGTTACCCCTCCCAACTTCTCCTCCAAAAATCATCAGTTTCTTGTGATAGTTAAGAGTCCATCATGGGTTTTCTCCCTCTCTGATGACTTCCCATTCTATTTTCCCTTCCTTCCCCTATGAGGTCTTCTTCCTTGTTTCTGATATTCCACATAGGAGTGAAAGCATATGATCATTGTCTTTCTTTCATTGACTTATTCCACTCAGCATAATACCCTACAGCTGTACCCAGTTCGGTGTGATTGTAAGTATTCATCCTTTCTGATGGCTGAGTAATATTCCATTATATATATGATCCACATCTTCTTTATCCATTCATCTTTCCATGGTCATCTGCACTCCTTCCACAGCTTGTCTATTATGGATATTGCTGCTATGAACACTGGGTGCATGTCTCCTATCTTCACTACCTCTGTCTCTTTGGGGTAAATACCCAGTAGTGCAATTGCTGGGACATAGGGTAGCTTTATTTATAACTTCTTGAGGAAACTCCGTACTGTTTTCAAGAGTGGCTGTACCAGACTATATTCGTACATGGGTGTAAGAGAGTTCCCGTTTCTCCACATCCTCTCCAACATGTATAGTTTCATGTCTTCTTATTTTTAGATATTCAGCCTCGTGTGATATGGCATCTATAGGGGTTTAGATTTGCATTTCCCTGAAGCCAAGTGATATGAAGCATTTATGCATGTATCTTTTGGTCACCAGTACATCGTCATCAGTGAAGTGACTTCCCATTTCAATCCATCTCAAGACCTAAAGCTGGGTAAGGCACTGAAGCTGGATGATGCCATCGGTTGGAAGTGTGGAGAATTTCAAAAGATCTCCATGAAGAGCAAGTTTAAACGTCAGTGTGAAGCTACTAATTGGATTCGGGGACATCTCTGAAAGTGGGGATTGCCTGGGATGGGCTGAGGGGGGCCCTCCGATTTTCCTATGAATCCTTGCTGCAGCCCCAAATGGACATTTTCCTGCTGTGGGGCAGGCTGAGTCCTCTAGTCGTGCAGAGGTGAGCCCAATGCCTGGTGCCTTGGAGGCAGGCAAACAGGGAGGGACCCTCAGCAGAGGACCCAGGGTTAGGTTAGGCCTCAAGAGACAACAGGTCCGAACTGCCCAGTGCTCAGAGAACTCCCAGGCCGAGTGAGATGAGGGCACAAGGGCGGGTGAGTGTGAGCCTTGGGGTTTCATCCGGAAGGGCCCACAAATGTCGGGGTTCACCAGAAGTGGCTCTCAGGGGTGCCCCAATTCTCTTGCCCTGAATGCTCTGTTGTGCCCCAAAATGGTACAGTTTACTGTGGGCTGCAGGCTGAGTCCTACGGTGGGGCTTGGGTGTCCCCAATCCCCCGGAGTGGGGTGCCAGGGCCCTGTGGAGGGGTTCCTCTGTGGCCAACCTAGGGTAAGGGTTAGGGTCCAGGAGCCCGGCAGGGACATACTGAAGGCTGTGCGGCAAGCTCTGTGGAGGGCTGAGAGGAGGCCATGGGGGAGGATGAGCATGGGCCTCAGGGTTGGGGCACGGGGGACTGCCAATGGTGGGGACGGGCTCTGGGGGCCTCCCCAAGTTCTCGTGCCCTGTAGGCTTTCCTGTCAGGTGGCAGGTTTCCTGTCAGGTGGCAAGCTGAGTCCTGCGGTGGGGCACAGGTATCCCAATTCCCTGGGGCTGCGGTGTAAGGCTCCTGGGGAGGCCCCCACACCCACGGCCGACCTAGGGCTAGGGTTAGGCCCCAGGAGCCCCGCATGCCTGATCTGCTGGCTGTATGGCGAGCTACGCGGGCTGAGGTGAGGGTGTCGGGAGGGTGAGCGTGGGCCTCAGGGTTGGGGTGCGGGAGGCCGCCAAAATTCGCTGGTGGCTCAGGAGGGTTCTCCTGGTTCTCCCACCCTGAATGCTCTATGGCCTCCCAAGGTGCACAGTTTCCTGCGCGGTGGCAGACTGAGTCCTGCTGTGGGGCTCAGGTGTCCCAAATCCCCACGGCTGCGACTCCAGGCTCCTGGGGAGGGGCCCCTCCACAGATGAACTAGGGTTAGGGTTGGGGCCCCGGAACCTCGCAGGCCAGATGTGCCCACTATGTGGCGAGCTCCGCTGTGGGCTGAGTTGAGGGTGGGGGGTGGGGTGAGCATGGGCTTCAAGGTTGGGTTTAGGGATCGCCGAATTTCGCCTGGGGTTCTGGGGACCCTCCTGGTTCTCCCGCCCTGAATGTTCTACAGCCTCCCAAGGCGCACGGTTTCCTGCAGGCTGGCAGGCTTTGTCCTGCAGTGGTGCTCAGGTGTCCCCAGTCCCTGGGGCTGTGGCACCGGGCCCCAGGGGAGGGGTCCTACCCAGCAGACCTAGGGTCAGGTCTAGGCCCCAGGAACCCGGCAGGCCTGATCTGCTGGCTCTGCGAAGTGCTCAGTGGCAAGCTAATGGGAAGGCGTGGGGCGGGATGAGCGTGGGCCTCAGGGTTGGGGTGTAGGGAGCCGCCAACGATCACTGGGGGCTCAGGGGGCCCTACCAGTTTTCTTGCATGGGATGCTCTGTGGCTCCCCAAGGGGCATGGTTTCCTGAGGGGTGGCAGGCTGAGTCCCGTGGTGGGGCTCAGGTGTACCCAATCCCTGGGGTTAGGGTACGGACTAGGGTACAGGTTAAGGTTAGGGTATGGGTTACAGTTTGGGTATGGGTGAGGGTAGGGGTTAGGGTTAGGGTAAGGAGAGGGTACGGGTTAGGGTTGGGTTTATGGGTTATAGGTTAGAGGTTATGGGTTATGGTACTGATTAGGGTTTAGGGTATGGGTTAGGGTTTAGGGTTTAGGGTTTGGGTTTAGGGTTAGGGTTAGGGTTGGAGTACGGGTTAGGTTTAGGGTACGGGTTAGGGTTAGGGTATGGGTTAGGGTACGCGTTAGGCTATGGTTTAGGGTACGGGTTAGTGTACGATTTAGGGTAAGTGTTGGCATATGGATTTGGGTACGGTTTAGGGTACTGGTTAGGGTTACGGTACGGGTTATTGTTAGGGTACAGTTTAGGGTTATGGTACAGGTTAGGTTACGGTTTAGGGAACTGGTTAGGGATACGGATAGGGTATGGTTTATAGGTAGGGTATGGGTTAGGGTACGGGTTAGGGTACAGGTTAGGGTTAGGTATGGGTTAGGGTCCGGGTTAGGGATAGGGCACGGGTTAGGGTATGGGTTTGGGTACGGGTTATGGTATGGCTTAAGTTTAAGGTAAGGGTACTGGTTAGGGTTAAGGTACAGGTCACGGTTTAGGGTTTAGGGTTACGGTTAGGGTATGGGTTAGGGTTAGGGTACGGGTAGGGTTAGGGTACGGGTTATGGTACGAGTTAGGGTATGGGTTAGAGTCTGGGTTTAGGGTTTAGGGTTAAGGTTAGGGTACAGGTTAGGGTACTTGTTAGGGTTATGGTTAGGGTTAGGGTACGGTTTAAGTTACGGGTTAGGGTACAGTTTAGGGTTAAGGTTAGGGTACGGGTTAAGGTATGGGTTAGAGTACGTGTTAGGGTTACAGTTAGGGTTAGGGTACAGGTTAGGGTTAGGGTTAGGGTACGGGTTAGAATTAGGGTTAGAGTACGGGTGAGGGTACGGGTTAGGTTTAGGTTTAGGGTTAGGTTACGGGTTAGGGGTAGGGTTAACTGAAGGGGTAGGGTTAGGCGTAGGGTTAGGGGTATGGTAGGGGTCGGGGTAGGGTTAGGGTTTAGGGTTAGTGTTTGGGGTTTGGGGTTACTGGTTAAGGTTAGGGTTTCATGTTTAGGGTTTCGGGATTAGGTTTAGGGCTTAGGGTTTAGGGTTTAGTGTTAATGTTAGGGTTTAGGGTTTAAGGATTAAGGTTTAGGGTAGGGTTAGGGTTAGGGTAAGGGTTAGGGGTTAGAGTTAGGGTTAGGATTAGGGTTTAAGGTTTAGGGTTTAAGGTTATGGGTTAGGGTTTAGGGTTAGTGTTAGACCCCAGTAGGCCAGCAGGACCCATGCGCTGGCTGTGCGGTGAGCGGAGGAGTGGGCCGAGGTGAGGGCGCTGGCGAGCGAGGGAATAGTATGCAGCGTTTTGGCGCGGGGGGACTTTTAACGTCGCTAGAGGCTCGGAGGGCCCTGCCCGTTCTCCCGTCCTGAATGACCGGAGGCGCCCCTAGCGACCCGTGTGGTGGCGGGCTGGCAGTGTGAGTCTGGCACGGCGGTTTAGGTTTCCCCAATGCCGTGCGTTGCAGCGCAAGGCCCCTTGGTAGGGGCCCCTCTGGGGCCGTCCTAGGGTTAGTGTTAGCACCCAGGAGTCCAGCAGGCATGATCTGCCAGCTGTGCGGTAGTGGAGGGCCAGGCCTAGGTGAAGGCGCCAGCGAGTTGGAGCATGGGCCCAAGCATTTTGGCGCGGGGGGGCCTTGGAAGGTCGCCGGGGGATTAGAAGGCCTTGCCGGTTCTCCTGCCCTGAATGGCCAGAGGCGCCCTTAGCGGCCCGGGTGGTGGCAGGGCGGCATGGTGAGTACGGCGCTGGGGCTCGGGGGTCCCCAATCCCTGGCGTTGCTGCGCCAGGCCCCTTGTGAGGTTCCCCTCGGGGGCCAACCTAGGGTTAGGGTTAGCCCTCAGGAGGCTGGCAGGCCCGATCCGCTGGCTGTGCGTGAGCAGAGGGGCGGGCCGAGGTCAGGGCGCTGGTGAGCAGGAGCATGGGCCCAAGCATTTTGGTGCATGGGGCCTTAGAAGTTCACTGGGAGTTGGAGGGCCCTGCCTGTTCTCCCGCCGGCGGGAGAATGAATGACCGGCGGCGCACCTAGCAGCCCGGGTGGCGGCGGGACGGCAAAGTGAGTACTGGCTTGGGCTCAGGGGTCGCCAATCCCTGGCACTGAGGCACCAGGCCCCTTGGGAAGGGCCCCTCATAGGCCGCCATAGGGTTAGTGTTAGCCCCCAGGAGGCAGGCAGGCCCGATGTGCTGGCTGTGCGGTGACCGGAGGGGCGGGCCGAGGTGAGGGCGATGGCGAGCGGGAGCGTGGGCCCAAGCGTTCTGGCGGCCTGGCGCGGGCGGCCTTCGAAGGTCGCTGGGGGCTCGGAGGGCCCCGCCCGTTCTCCCACCCTGAAAGACTGGCAGCACGCCTAGTGGCCCGGGTTGTGGCAGGGCAGCAGGGTAGAGTCTGGTGCTAGGGCTCGGGGGTCCCCAATCCCAGGCATTGCGGCGATAGGCGACTTGGGATGGGCCCCTCGGTGGCCGACCTAGGGTTAGAGTTTGCCCCCAGGAGGCCGGCAGTCCCGATCCACCCACTCTGCAAGGAGCGGAGGAGTGCGCCAAGATGAGGGCGCTGGCGAGCAGGAGGGTGGGCCCAAGCGTTTTGGTGCAGGGGGCCTTCGAAGGTCGCCGGGGGCTCAGAGGGCCATGCACGTTCTTCCGCCCTGAATGCCCGACGGCGCACCTAGCGGCCCAGGTTTCAGAGGGGCAGCAGTGTGAGTCCGGCGCTAGGGCTCGGGGGTCCCCAATCCCCGGTGTTGCAGCGCCAGGCCCCTTGGGAGGGGCCCCTCGGGTGCGACCTAGTGTTAGGGTTAGCCCCCAGGAGGCCGGCAGGCCCGATTCGCCAGCTGTGCGGCGAGCAGAGGGTCGGGCAGAGGTGAGGCCACTGGCGAGCATGATCATGGGCCCAGGAGTTTTCGCGGGGGGGTCCTTCGAAGGTCGGCAGGTGCTCGGAGGGCCGTGCACATTCTTCCGCCCTGAATGACAGGCGACTACCCTAGTGGCCCGGTTAGAGGAGGGGCGTTAGGGTGAGTCTGGCACTGGGGCTCGGGGTCCCCAGTCCTTGGCGTTGGGGTGCCAGGCCCCTTCGGAAGGGCTCTAGGGGGCTGACCAAGCATTACTGTTAGCCCCCAGGAGGCTGGCAGACCCGATCTGCTGGCTGTGTGTCGAGCAGAGGGGCAGGCCGAGGTGAGGGCGCTGTCGAGCGGGAGCATGGGCCCAAGCGTTTTGGCACGGGGGCCTTCGAATGTTGCCAGGGGCTTGGAGGGATCTGCCTGTTCTCCCTCCCTAAATGACCTACAGTGCTCCTAGCGGCCCGGGTGGTGGCGGGGCGACACGGTGAGTCCGGCGCTGGGGCTCGGGGTCCCCAATCTCAGGCATTGCGGTGTCAGGCCCTTCAGAGGGGCCCCTTAGGGGCCAACCTAGGGTTATGGGTAGCCTCCAGGAGGAAGGCAGGCCTCATCCACCGGCTCTGCAGCGAGCGGAGGGGCGGGCCAAGGTGAGGACGCTGAGGAGCAGGAGCATGGGCTCAAACGTTTTGGATGGGGGGGCCTTCGAAGGTCGCCATGGGCTCGGAGGGCCCTGCCCGTTCTCCCTACCTGAATGACCAGCGGCACCCCTAGCGGCCCGGGTGGCAGCGGGGCGGCAGGGTGAGTCTGGCGCTGGGGCTCGGGGGTCCCTAATACCCGGCGTTGCGGTGCCAGGCCCCTTGGGCGGGCCCCTCAGGGGCCGACCTAGGGTTAGGGTTAGCCCGCAGGAGGCTGGCAGGCTCATTTCACCATGTGCGGTGAATGGAGGTGTGGGTCGAGGTGAGGTAGCTGGCGAGTGGGAGCATGGGCCAGAGCATTTTGGCTTTGGCTCGGGGTGCCTTTGAAGGTCCCAGGTGGCTAGGAGGGTGCTGCCCGTTCTGTCGCCCTGAAGGACTGGCGATGCCCCTAGTTCCCCATGTGGCTGTGGGGTGGCAGGGTGCGTCTGGCGCTGGGACTTGGGTGTCCCCAATCCCTGGCATGCGGTGCCAGGCCACTTGGGAGGGGTCCCTCAGGGGCGACCTAGGGATAGGGTTAGCCCCCAGGAAGCCAGCAGGCCCTATCCGCCAGCTCTGCAGCGAGTGGAGGGGTGGGCCAAGGTTAGGGCGCTGGCGGACAGGAGCGTGGGAGCCAGAGTTTTTGCGCAGGTGGCCTTCGAAGGTCGCAGGGGGAACGGAGGGCCCTGCCCGTTCTCCCTTCCTGAATGACTGGCAACGCCCCTAGTGCCCTCGGTGCCTATGGAGTGGCAGAGTGAGTACAGCACTGGGGCTCGGGGGTCCCAAATCCACGGCAATGCAGTGCCAGGCTCCTTGGGAGGGGCCCCTCGGGGCCGACCTAGGGTAAGTGTTATCCCCTAGGAGTCCAGCAGGCCCGTTCCGCCAGCTCTGCGGCAGGCTGAGGGACAGGCCAAGGTGAGGGCGCTGTCGAGAGGGAGTGTGGGCCCAAGCGTTTTCACGCAGGGGCCTTCGAAGGTCGCCGGGGGCTTGGAGGGCCCAGCACATTTTCTCACCCTGAAAGACTGGCGGCGCCCCTAGCAGCCCGGGTTGCTGCGGGGCGGCAGGCTGACTCTGGTGCTGGGATCGGGGGCCCCAATCCCCGGCGCTGTGGTGCAAGGCCTCTTGGGAGGGGCCCCTCGGGGGCCGACCTAGGGTTAGGGTTCGTCCCCAGGAGGCCGGCAAGCCCAGCGCTAAGTGGCTCTGGCAATGTAACAAAAATGCCATACACTTATCTGTAAGAAATAACAGTGTACAGGAACCCTCTTAGCCCTAACATCATCCTTTGTGAATATGGAAGCCAGCCCCAAAGTGGTCGTGGAAGTCTGACGAAAGGGCTAAGCACTTTTCTCTGAGTCACCACACTATACAGGGAAAGACCAATGTACATCATCTTTCACGAGTAGGAAGCATTAATGAAAAGGTTCTGGAATTTCGAGGACTCTGACCCATCCTTATTGGTAATAAACCACCGTGTACAGGAAAACACCTTCAACTCTCATCAGCCTCCTCAATCCTGATTCCGATTCAACTTTGGGTGTGTAGGACTAGGGAAATGTCCACATCTTATTGCTAAGAAAGAACGATGTCAGGGTAATGCCCTTCAAGTCACATCAGCCTTCCTGAAGACGAAAGCAAGAATCAAGGTGGTTATGTTACCATGAGGTAAGGAAGATGAGCATATAAGTGAGAAACAACAGTGGGCAGGACCTCTCTTCCAAGGAACAGTATCTTTGCTTAATGTTGAATCGCTATGGTAAGTGGTTGTGGGCATTTGTGAGGTCAAAATCTGAAGTGTTTTGTAAAACCTCTTGGCCATTCACACATGAGACTAAGGTAGTTGGGGACTCCTAGGCAGTGATTTGTCTACTGTCAAAAATAAGAAAAGATAAAAGAGACAGATGAGGTCTCCTCAGGCATTGTCCTTTATCCTCATCCTCCGTGAGGATGGCCATCTCTGGACAGCTCAGTGGCAGGGTCTCATTCACAGTGGGGGCATCTGTTCCTCACAGACATCAGGCAGGGAAATGGATTTGGTTCTCTGTGCCAGCCCAGCCACAGCTGAGTGTCACAGCACCCTCTCGTGGGCTCATAAGAGTTTCACTGTCACCAGGCAGGTCATTGTATTTGATAAACCACTGTGAGAGTTTGCAATTGCCTTCATCTCCAACCTCCTAGAGGCAAATGCAGGTCTCTGGTACCATGTGAAGTCATGTGAAGGCATCGTGAGAAAGTGTCCTTTTGCTTAAGAAAAACATGGCTGGGGCTCCTGGCTGGCTCAGCCAGTTAAGCATGTGCCTTTGGCTCAGGTTATGATCCCAGGGTTCTGGGATCGAGCCCAGGCTCCCTGCTCAGCTGGAAAGAAGGTAGGGAAATAGCTTAGAACCCACAGAGAATGTGAATAAAGGGGAGTGAAATGGAACTTGGTCTGTGTTTTGCTTTAGGGATTGGAAGTTAGTTTTTTCTCAATTCTGATTGTTCTTGAAACAGAAAAGCTGTATTTTTTTTTACCTTTAATTTTTTTTCTAATAATATTTTTTTATTATGATATGTTAGTCACTCTACAGTATTTCCTTAGTTTTTGATGTAGTGTTCCGTGATTCATTATTTTCATATAACACCCAGTGCTCCATGCAATATGTACCTTCCTTAATACCCATCACTGGCCCATCCCAATCCCCCACCCCTCTCCCCTCTGAAGCCCTCAGTTTGTTTCCCAGAGTCCATAGTCTCTTGTGGTTCATTCCCCCTTCTGTTTAGGGTCCATTGTCTAAAGGGACAGACAGTGGAAGTTCACCAAGTATAAGATCGAAATTTCATTGTTCATTATAGATGCCACTAAGTAGTTCCCAGACATTTCATTCTACTGTAGTAATTCATTATACCTGTGCAGGTGCACGTGGAAGACAATTGATGCATGCATAGTGGTAATAAACATGCCCCTCAGTAGTAGAATAATAGAGGATGCATATGTGTAAAATTATTTGACTACAGCTTCCATGCTTTCCCTTTGGTTCCTATTATCTATGAAATTGGACAATTTTTGTTCTCTAGGCTTAAAACTCATTGTCAGTATTTAGAGTTTTTCAATGCTGATCTTCTCCCATATAAGTTACCAAAAACCTAAAATATGTATGAACTTTAAAAAACGCTATATTGAAAATTACAGCAGGGAAGTTCCATTTTGTGAATATTTCGTCAATGGATCTCTATTTTGACATCAGTGTTCATTAGAAATGATAATATTTCATGTGAGTATAAATATCAATGTGAAAAAGAAAAGGTAGGAAGAACCTTGAATGTTTAAGTAATTGGTGAAATGACAGGTGTGTGTGTGTGTGTGTGTGTGTGTGTGTGTGTGTGTGTGTCTGTGTGTGTGTGTGTGTGTGTGTGTGTGTGTGTGTAATTGATTTTCAGTGAATGGTTCAGCTTCTTGTAGGGCCTCCGAGAGAGCCCAGGTGAACCTTTCAATTAGTTGGTATCTGTTTTCCGAACGTGGGAATCTCTTAGTCCAATAGTCAATCAGGCAAGCTTTGAGGTCTTGAAGAGTTTCAGTCCTCAGCGATGGTGTTGCAGACCCTTGTGAGCAAACCCTAGGGTATTCTCAGAGCCCTCATTAGCTGGTACCAACGTGTGACGATTTCAGACAGCATTTCCCAAAGAAGTACCTCTTGATTCTCTGTCCTTGTCAGTTCCCTACACTTCCTTACACTAGTTATGTGATCAGTGTGTTTCAGGATAATCCCCACATGTGATTTTTGCTATTTCCTACTAGTCCTAAATGTTTCTCAACTTCTTTTGTGGTAGGGGTTGGGAAGCAACCTGTGTGGTGTAGGAAGGGGTGTGGTAGTTGTCTGCCTTCAGAGGACCGAATGATGCCTAGAAATTGTACTGTAGTTTGAGGTCAATTGTCCATCCTCTGAGTGTCAGGAGTTCCATCACTTTACTTTGATGCTAGTCTGTTCTTCAAGCTGTCCTCAGAAATAAGAAGTCTCATCCATCTAGGGAATACTGGTTTGTGTGTATGTTTTCATTTTAGGAAAGGCCTTGCTGTGCCTGAAAATAATACTGTAGAGTACCCTTTCCTGTTTTATTGGCCATCAGTCAATCTTTTGTTAAGTATTCATTTATAAATAGACTTTTTATGGTTGATGAGCAGGAATTCTTTATTGACAAGTCTTTGTCAGTGTGTGTATTGCAAATCTTTACTTCCCAGCCTGCAGTTCACTTTCTCATTTTCTTATGGTCATAAGATAAGGAGAAATGTCACATTTTTATGAAGTCCCGCTGAATACTTTTAAATGGTTAGTGCACACTATGTCCTACCCCAAGATTGACAGGTTCTACGTTTTCTTTCAGAAACTGTCCAATGGGAAGCTACAATCCATCTCAAATTTATAAATTACATTTTTAATTCTAATAGGGTATTTATAGACTGTTTTGGATTTTCTATGTACACAATCATATTATCTGTGAATAGTCACAATTATCCCCTCAATTCTTATACTTTTTGTTTCTCTTGCCTTCTAACACTGGTAGATTCTCCGATGCCACGTTGAATAGAGCAGCATTGTTTGAAGATTTTAATATACCTTTCTCAATATCTGACAGAAAAAGCAGACAAAACATTGGTAACAAATGTGACCTAATTGACATACAGGGAACATTCCATAATAAGTGCAGAATACATTATTTTCAAGTGGTCATAGACTCTTTACCCAAATAGATGATAGGTGGGGCCACGAATCAAGGCTACAAATGTTAAACCCTGAAATTAACTAGATTCTATTCTTAGACCACAGGGGAATTGAGCCACAGTCATAGCGAAAAGAAAACCAGGAAGTCCTTCAATGTTTAAAAATTAAATAGAACTTTGCTACATATCCTAAAGGTCAGAGAGGGATTCTCAATGGAAATTCTGAACCTTTTCTACATGAGGGCTCACACACAATGGCACTTTCTTTGTGAAGGGCATTATAATAACCTAGACAGAAGTTGAGCCTTAAGTCAGAGTTCTGCCTGCCCCAGCCACACCTGGCAGCCTTGGCCTGTGGTCCCCCTCAGCTGTCCTTTCTGGTGGCCCTGAGCTAAGGGGGTCAACATGGCCATATGGAAATGGGAAGCTCCCCTCTCATAGTGATGACGGTGCCCCCTCCCCAGCTGCGCTTTCTGGTGGCTCTGAGCTAAGGGGGTCAACATGGCCGTATGGAAATTAGAAGCTCCCCAATCTTAGTGATGATGTTGCTATCGTATCATCCTCACCAGTCAAACAACATGATTTCTGAGTGAACTATGACACAAGAGCGACTTCTTGGCCTTCCTTCAGGTTTGAAAATCATCTGGTGAGTCATCTATTAGAAATATGGATTCAACATGTATTCTTTCTTCTGGAAAAGAAATAGACCCAATAGCAATTATTGCTTCCTGAGCACCTGTTCCTGAGAGACATCATACTGGCTCTTTGTAGCATTCTGCCTCTTAAAATTCTCAACTAGGGTGTAGATATTTTTAGGCTCATTTTCAGGTGGTTAGACAGGGACTCAGATGATATGAGTCACAGAGGATTTTAGTGTCAGAAACCTAAGTGGGATCCCCAAATTGACTCCAAATCTCTTGTTGTTCCATACAGGGTACTATTTCCCTCTTATCTCTGGTCATCTCGATCTGGAAACCTATCAAGTATCAGGATTTTCTTGTCATGTGGACAAGTGGAACGAATTCAGCGGGCCTTTTCACCTCTGCCCATGGTGATCATTAAGATCATTATCTCAGTGGAGGACCTCTGGTTAAGATACTCAAAGATCCATAGGAATAGAGACAGTATAATATTTTTCTGGTATTAAAGTTACTGAAACGAACCATCATTTTTAGTCCATTCAGGCTCTGGTATGTTCAGAGGGTACTGTAAAACAGGTCTGAAATAGTATTTAAAAACACTCAGCTCAGCCTGTTCTACAAAGTGAGCCAATGCTTATACACATGGCTAAAATATTCCCTTACCTACGATGACTTCCCAGCCATTGTAGTGTTTATATGGTATGACTGTGACTTACATTAGTCAACATTTGCAGAGAAAGAACTTAGTGCATCCAGGGGGCACTTCATGTTGAAATTAGTTTGGGACAATGAGCTACTGTGTTTTATTCTGCAGTCCAAGGGAATGGTGCCAGACATCTCTAAGGTGTCTAGCAGTTCTACAATTCTGATTTTAAGTGGTCTGTGTGCTTCAGCGATTTGGGCAGGAGAAGGGCAGGAGTCCAGAGACTGTGAACACTTCTGTTACCTTTGCTGACCATGGAGCAGGTAGCCTTCTGTGGGCATCATTTTGATTTCTTGGTACTCTTGTGAAAGGTGCTTTTGTCTCACATTCCTCCATTTTAGAGTAATTATAATGATGAAAGTAATTTTTATCTTATATCATCTGTGGGCCCTGATCCTGGGATCCCAGGGAAGCTATCCTTTAACATTTTACCCGGCTCAAAATGATTGGGCAAAAACTCAAAGCATGGGCCCTATTTCTGCCCCAAGCACATGTTGTACATCTGCTTCGAGAAGAAAACAGTAACCAAAAATGCCAACATGAAGTTAAGAAAATATAAAGAACCTCTTTGGCTCCCATAAGATTAAAGTCATACTGACATGTACATACTGAAAATGCATGAAATCATTGCATTTCCTAAAGCCCAAGCCTTGGAGGGTCTGAGAGCCACTGACCTTGCCCAGAACCAGGCACACCCCAGCAGGGAGGACTGGTGCAGAAAGGGAAGGGGCAGGACTCTGAGGGTGGTCTGCAGCTAGAGGGGTCCCTGGAATGGGCCAGGTGTGTGGGGGGGAGCCCGGCCCAGGACTCCACCTATGCCTGTGCTGGGTGTTGGGTAGAGGAGGCACCTCTTGGACCCCCTGCACTTTCAGGGTTCCAGGGGCTTGAAGGCGGGTTGCCTGGCTTCCCAGGGGCTGGGGCACCACCCTCCCTGACAAATCACCACTTGGGTGTGGAGCTACGTCTCTGTGGGCTGTTCCAGAGTTGCAGTGGGGTCTAAACCTGGGACAGAAGAAGGGGAACTGTTAGAGAGAGAGTTGCCCTTCGGAGGTCCCAGCTGGTTAGTGAGCAGCGTGCACCATGGGTCTGGGGGTAGGGTGCGCCCCAGGTGGGAGGCAGGGTTCTGGAAGGGCACCTGGAGAGGGTTCATTGTCGGTATCAGGTGAGTTTTCTTTTTCCCTTTAAAGTCTCTTCTGCCTCATGTCCTCAACTGGCCTTATTCCCCATACCCATGAACTCAAGGGCGCCCAATGACCTGAGCTTTTGTGGGATTGGTTGCAGAATTTCAGGGTTTCCCCTGTTCCCCGGGAAGAGTGCAGGTAAGGACCTCACAGAGTCCCCACCTTCAGTGATGTGTCCCCCGGTTCTCAGACACAGTGCAGGTGATGCATCTTGAGCAGTACCCCCAGTTCAGCAGGGTGTGCCCTGGTCCCCCAGGCACAGGTGTGGCAGTAGCAAGCCCCAGAGCCGTCCCCCAACTTCAGCATTAGGCCCCGTGTGCCCCCAGGTTAGTGGTAATTGGCTGTTAGAATCATGCAGGAAAATCCTCCAGGTGGGGGCCTGAAGGAGGGCGTAAACCAGACCCCACTCTAATTGCATTGGGAATAGACAAATTGAGGATTTCTTTAGAAGAGCAAGTCTGCTTTCCAGAAAAGGCAAGGTCATTGGTCTATTGAGAATGAAGATAATTACTGCTAAACAACAAGTATGTGTTGCCCCTTCACCCAGAAACCGAAGCACATGTTCAGGCTATAGGTCAGAGGTGCCTTCTTCTCCCCAGCTGACAGCACTTCTCTGCTCTGGCTCCAAGACACCCGAGGATTGAATGTCAGCATCAGAGTCAGCGAGGCTGATTGTCACAGGACGCCAGTGTTCAGAGAAAGCACAGGTATGTTTGGCAAAATGTCCTATCTATGTCAGGGCTGGAGGTAAAACCTCTCATTATCCCAAACTTCCTGGGCTTTTCTCTTTTCTCTAGTTGAGCCACAAAGTAAAATTGAAGTAGCTGTCAGCATTCTGGGTTTGGTGCAAGAATTACTTAGTTTCCCTGCTGGTAGAACGTTGCAGGGGATCACAATTTCTGTCCATTTATTGCTTACAAATGTATTTTGACCATCTGTTTCCTAGGAACCCTCTTTTAGTACAAAGGGAAGGTGAGATTCACTCTGTGCCTGTTTGTAACATCTAATTTGTTCCTTCATCTAACAGTGTTTATTCAATTGGGCCTAAGATATGGTTGAGTTGCCAGTATCTAGAGTTAGGTGGCTTTTGTCATCTGATACAGACTTGGATGATGTCATTTGACAAAGGTGATGTTTCATCATTGATTAGTTTTTTCATCAGAAGAGTTAAAATTAGGGTGGAGGGAAAATTGAAAATTATCCAAAGCGGCCAGTTCCTGTTTAAAAGTTGAGCTTGACTTTCTAGTTTTACTAAATGTATTATCTCGATATTTTGAGGTGCCATATTCACTCTGTAGTTTCTTTGGTGGTGGAGTCAGAAGGAGAGTCTGGGAATTCTTGTGGATAGTGGCATGCTGGTGGCTTCAAGGGGCTTGGCGTCAGGAGCCTTGGGGTGAAGTCTGCAACTGCTTGCTGACCCTGGGTTCATCTCCCAGAGGTTTTGTTTCCTCTTATGAAATTGCCGGCAGATAATGTTCTGCTTAAAGGGGAACCCTCCCATCCTGTTGGTGGCAATGCAAAGTGGTGCAGCCAGGCTGGGAAATAGTGTGGGGGTTCCTCAAAAAGTTAAACATTGAACAACCACATGATCCAGCAATTGCTCTCCTAGGCATTTACGCAAAGGATACAAAAATGCAGATTCAAAGGGGGTCCATGCACTATGATGTTTATAGCAGCAATGTCCACAGTAGCCAAACTATGGAGAGAATCCCAAAGTCCATGCACTGATGAATGGATAAAGCAGATGTGGGATACATATATATAATGGAATATGACCCAGCTTCTAAAAGAATGAAATCTTACCATTTGCAAGGATGTGGATGGATCTAGCGTGTATTAAGCTAAGCAAAATCAGTGAAGAAAGAGAAATATCCTATGCTCTCACACTTGTGGAATTTCAGAAAGAAAACAGATGAACAGAGTGGAGGGGTGATTAGAGAGGCAAACAAGGAGATAGACTCAACCTTGGAGAACAAACTGAGTGTTGCTGCAGGACAGGGGCATGGGGGGAAGAGTTAAATGGGTGAGGGGTATTAAGGAGGGCTCTTGTGATGAGCACCTGGTTCTGTATGCAGGTGAGGAATCACTAAATCTTACCCCTGAAGCGAATATTCCATGGCATGTGAACTAACTGGAATTTAAGTAAAAGAAGAAAGGAAAAAGTGTTCTGCTTCATGAAGAGTGAGGTAAAATTGTAGTGATTTGGGCTGTACTATTCTATAGATGAGAGTTGTAGAACACCCTGTTGTAGGATACACTAGTTGCTTATCACATAAGGAGTCCTCAGAAAGCTGCAATGAAAGATTCAGGATCATAGCACGTTCATGTTCCACTGATATATTACAGTTTGCACAGGAAGGAAAGAAGGTGGAGAGAAAGGCAACAGAAGGGGAAAGTAGGTGTGAACCTTTCATTAGTTCGCATTATAGCTTTCTCATGAAAGCCTTGCACCAGTGTGATTTTGGAAGCAGAGGTGGAATCTGGGAGCTTTGCAGGAGATGGGGGAGTTCCAGGTCTGGGTAAAGCTGACAGGGGTCCCAGAGGAGAGCTGAAAGCATTCTGCAGCAGGATGTGGGCAGGGTGGGCTCCAGGTGTGGCTATGGGTCTCCTGAGTGAGAGTTGTGACAGGTGAGGGCTGTGTGCAAGTTCCTGGCTGAGGACAAGTGAGGCACAGGTGGAGAGCTTGCAGAGAACCTTTTTCTGGGCCACCAGCCTCACCCAACACACAGCTTCATCTTCTGTCCCTTTCACTCCAATTCAGACTTCTCAGTTGGTGAGTGAGAACACCTCAAGAGCATTCGAAACAGAAGGGAAAGCATGTGCAATGGCTCTGGGGCAGGAGAATTCCAGGTATGTCCAGGAGCAGCAAGAAGGCCCCGTGGCCACAGGAGACAGCTTAGGACATGACCTCAGAGAGGTGACAGAGGGTGACAGAAAGCCATTCCAGGGCTATAACCCCATGAGACCCTGTTTCACTGGGCCATCCTGGCTACAGTGTTGAGAACAGATGACAGAGGGTTAAAGATGGCAAGGCAGGTCAATGACGAAGCTTTTCCAGGAACTCAGGCACTGTGGACCAGACAGGTGGCCTTGGATGGAGTGGTTAGACCTATTCTGGGTCCATTTTGAAGATGGAGCTCACAGGATTTGCTGATGGGTTAGCTATTAGGAGCAGGAGAACGGAGGAATTGGGGTAACTCCCAGCTTTTGTGGGTTGTCGTGATCGAGGGGAAGGAGAGGGTTTCTCGGGGGGGTTGGAGGTAGTCTGTGTTCCGCATGCTGAGGAAGGTGACTTTCCCGGTGGATCTGCTGAGGTTTGTGTCTGGGAGAACTTTTCACATCTCCTCCCTCAGCAATGCTCAAGTATAAGTATCCCCCTCTATTTAAACGTTCACAGTAAGACACTTGGTTTTCTTGAAAGAACTACATTATTACCCAGCTTCAGTAAGAGGAAGAGACCTGAAGAGGATTTCCCTCTTATGAAAAAAGGTGAACAGTGAGAATCGCATTCAGCATCTGTTTTGGGGAGAAGCACGACAGAGGCGGCGTGCACCCCAACCAGCTCCTTCCGCTGGGAACTGCTCTCCGCATCCAGCCACCAGCACTTTGAATTGTGTTTGTGAGCCTCTGCTGTGCTTTATCTTCATTTATGCTGCGCCTCCATTTGAAACTTGTTTGCTGAGGCCTAAGAAAAGCCAAAGAGAAGGAATTTTGCAGATTGAGCACACTGTCTAATTGTTCCGTGTAAATTAATGGCCATTCCTTCTTGACACCATTTCTGCTATGCAAGGTTTCTCAGAAGCCCTGTACTTTCAAAGAGCAGGGAAAGCTCTACCCCATGCTTCGGGGTTAGTTTTAGTCTCCATGCTGGACAGAACATTTGATGACTGTAGGATTTTCTCACTCAAACATTGAGACTTTGACCACCTTCACCTGTTTCTACCACCCCATCCCCGAATCTGGCACCTACCAATTTGTTCTCAGTATCTATGCGTTCAGTATTTGTTTATTCCACTTGGAATGTACATGAGAGCATCTGGTATTGGTCTTTCTGTGTCTGAGTTACTTGGCATAAGGCCCCCAAGGTCTGTGTTTCCATGTCTGGTTCTTGTGAATAATGCTGTAGTGAATGTGGGAGTGCATCTGTCTTTTTGAGGCAGTATTTTTGTGTTCACCGAATCAATACTCAGTAGAGCCATTACTGGGTTATGTGGTAGTTGCATTTATTTTTTCAGCGTATTCATATATTTTTCAGTTTGTCACAGTGGCTGCACCAATTTCCATTCCCACCAACAGTGCACAGTGTCTCCTCGTCTGCATACCCTTGACCCCACTTGGTGTCTGCCTCTGGGACAATTGCTGTTCCAACAGTTGTGAGGGGCTAGCCGATTGTGGGTTTGACTGATGTTTCCCTGACGATGATTAGTGATGCCGAACAACTTTTTCTGTCTGTTGGCACCTGTGTGCCATTTTGGAAAGTATCTATTCACATATTCCCCACATTTTTTATACAGTTTTTTTTTTGTTTGGATTTGTATGAGTGTTGTGTGTATTTTGGATATTAGCCTCTTCTCACACATATGATTCAGAGATATTTTTTTCTTATTGGGTCAGTGGCCTTTTAAGTTTTTGATGGTTTCTTTTGCCATGTGGAAGATTTCAGTTTGATGTTGTTCCACTTGTTTATTTTTGCTTTTGTTGCTTTGCATTTGGTGTCCGATCTGAAGACTCTTTGCCAAAACCAATGTCGAGAGACTTAGTACCTGTGTCTTCTTGGAGGTTTATGGATTCAGGTCTTATGTTCCTATCATTCATCCATTAAAAATTTTGTGTGTGGTGTAAGAAAATGACCCAGTTATATTCTTCTGCATTTAGTGTCCCGTTTGCCTGTTACCGCTCACTGAAGACACAGTCCTTCCCTCATGGCATATCTTCTGCTGCTGTGTCGTAATTTAGGATCATCTACGTGTGGGTAAGTTTCTGAGCTTTCTGTTCTGTTCCACTGACCTGGTGTCTGTGTTTATGCCAGTACCATCCTGTTTTAATGACAACAGCTTTGTAATCTAGCTTGAAATCCAGGTGTGTGTTGACTGCACCTTTCTTTCTCCAGGTTGCTTTGGGTATTTGGGGTCTTTTGTGATTCCATACAAGTTTGAGGACTGTTTTCTGTTTGTTCGAATAATGCCACTGGAATTCAGATAGGGATTTCATCACATCTGTCGATTGCTTTGGGTACGATGGACATGTTCACATAATTAACTTTTCCACTTAAGGAGCATGGCGTAAACTTCCATTTGTTTGTGTTGCCTTCCAAATCTTTGACCCATAGATTCTGCCCCCTTGACACTCATGTTTTTCATTTCTTTTCTGCCATGTGTTGAGTGTACTATGTCTTTCTCATTCTTGGTTACTTTTATTCCTAGATTTTTTTGGATGCAATTGTAAATGGCATTGCTTTTTAAATTTCTCTTTGCGAAAGTGTGTCATCAGTATACAGAAATGCAAGAAGTTGGGTCATCTGGGTGGCTCCATAGGTGAAGCGTCTGCATTCAGCTCAGGTCATGATCCCAGAGTTCTGGGATCGAGCCCCGTGTTGGGCTCCCTGCTTAGCGAGGGTCTGCTTTTCCCTCTTTCTGACACTCCCCCTGCTCATGCTTTTTCTCTTCCTGTCAAATAAATAAATAAAATCTGAAAAAAAATAAAGACAACAGGTCTCTGTATATCGACTTTATACCCTGCAGCTTTCTTGAATTTGTTTATTCTAACAATTTTTTGGTGTGGAATCTTTTGGGATTTCATGTCATTTGCAAATAGTGACAGTTTTCCTGTATGGATTTCATATCTTTCTCATTTTTAAAATGATGTTAGTCACCCTAGAGTACTTCATTTGTTTTTGATGTAGTGTTCCATAATTCATTGTTTGCATATAACACCTAGTGCTCATTATGACACGTGCCCTCCTTTTTTTTTTTTAAAAAAAAGAATTTATTTATTTATTTATTCGAGAGAGATAGAGACAGCCAGCGAGAGACGGAACACAAGCAGGGGGAGTGGGAGAGGAAGAAGCAGGCTCACAGCGGAGGAGACTGATGTGGGGCTTGATCCCATAACCCTGAGCCGAAGGCAGACGCTTTACCGCTGTGCCACCCAGGTGCCCCAATACGTGCCCTCCTTAATACCCATCACCAGGATAACCCATTCCCCTTCCCCTCCCTTTCTGCAACCTTCAGTTTGTTTCCCAGTGTCAGTAGTCTCTCATGATTCATCTCCCCCTCTCATTCCCCCCTTCCCTTTCCCTTCCATCTTCTAATGTCCTCCATGCTATTCCTTCCATTCCACATAGGAGTGAAACCATATGATAATTGTCTTTCTCTGCTTGACTTAATTTCACTTAGCATAATCCCCTCCTGGTCCATCCACATTGGTGCAAAGGGGGGGTATTCATCCTTTCTGATGACTGTGTAATATTCCATTGTGTAGATGAACCATATCTTCTTTGTCCATTCATCTGCTGAAGGACATCTTGGCTCCTTCGTCTGTTGGCTATTATGTACATTGTGCTATGAACATTGGGATACAGGTCCCCCTTCTTTCATTACTCTGTGTCTATGCGGTAGATACCCAGGAGTGCAATTGGTGGGTCATAGGATAGCTCTGTGTTCAACGTCTTGAGGAACCTCCATATTGTTTTCAAAAGTGGCTATACCAGCTTGAATCCTCACGAGTAGTGTAAGACGGTTCCCCTTTCTCCACATCCTCTCTGACTTTTTTTAATTTCCTGTCTTGTTAATTTTTTTTCAAGATGTTATTGATTTATTCCACAGAGATAGAGACAGCCAGCGAGAGAGGGAACACAAGCAGGGGGAGTGGGAGAGGAAGAAGCAGGCTCATAACGGAAGAGCCTGATGCGGGGCTCGATCCCATAATGCCAGGATCACGCCCTGAGCCGAAGGGAGACGCTTAACCGCTGTTCCACCCAGGTGCCCCCTGCCTTGTTAATTTTATCCATTCTAACTGGTGTAAGGTGGTATTTAAGTGTCGTTTTGATTTGTATTTGCCTGATGGCAAGTGATGTGGAGCATTTTTTCATGTGTCTGTTGGCCATTTGTATGTCTTCTCTGGAGAAGTATCTCTTTGTGTCTTCTGCCCATTTTTTGGGTGTCGAGTTTGAGGAGTTCTTTATAGATCTTGGATACCAGCCCTTTATCTGTAATATCATTTGCAGATATCTTCTTCAGTTCCATACGTTGCCTTTTTGTTTTGTTGATCATTTGCTTTGCCGAGCAGAAGCTTTTTATCCTGATGAAGTGCCAATAGTTCATTTTTGCTTTTATTTCCTTTGCCTTCAGAGACGTGGCTTGCAAGAAGTTGTTGTGTCAAAGTTTGAAGAGTTCTTTTGATTTTGATATGAGACAGGAATCCATTATCTTTCTTTCCTGATTGTATTGGAGTCCTCTGTCTTTCTTGGTGAGTCTAGCTAAGTTTGTCAGTTCTGTTTATCTTTCCAAAAATGCAGCTCTCATTTTCATTGTTTTTTTTTTTTTGTCTTTTTAGTCTCCATTGGATTTATTAATACATTCCTTTTTGTTATTTCCTTATTTCTAATAATTTGGGGCTTTGTTTGTTCTTTTTTTTCTACTTCTTTACCGCATAAATCAGGTTGTTTATTGGAGAGCATTATCATGGATTGATGAAGACTTGAATTTCTATGAATGTCCCCCATAAAGCTTCTTTTGCTGCATCGCATAAGTTTTTGTAGGTTGTCTTTTTCATCAGTGTCAAGGTACTTCTAAAATTTTTTTGATTTCTTCTTTGACTGCTGGTTGTTCAGTAGCATGTTGTTAAATCTCCACATATTTATTTAAGATTATTTAAGTATCTGACAGAGAGTGAGACACGACAGAGGGACGTAAGCAGGGTGGTGGGAGAGGAGAAGCGGGCTTCCCACTGAGGAAGAAGCCTGATTCGGGGCTAGATCACAGGATCCTGGGATCACGACCTGAGCTGAAAGCAGATCCTTAACGACTGAGCCACCCAGCCCCCCCAATCTCCACCTATTTTTGACTGTCCCATTTTTTTCTTGAAACTGATTTCTAGTTTAAAATCATTGTGGTTGGACAAGATTTGAAGCAGAAGGTGAAGAGAGCATTCAGATGAAAGGTTTGTTTCCTGGAGGGTTTTCTGAGGGCAGACCATGAGTTCAGTGGGGATGGAGGAAGGTTTTGTGAGATGGGGGTTGGGGTTAACCCTTGTTAGAATTACTGACTACTACCGTGCAGGCTGTGTGCTACCGTTCACACCATAGTCCTGATGGACTTGTACTTCATTAGAAATATTTTCTAGGAGGTGTAGGCATAGCCTTCACTTAAAGAAAGGTGCCATGTGGGTTCATGGCATGACCCCAGGTCAGCAACCAGGATGTTTGGTATTGTGGGGGATCAGAACCAGGCTTTCTGTGGGAAGTGACAGAAGTATAGTATGGTGAGCTCCATGACCATAGGTGAGGTCCCGAGGGACCCACTGGGTGTTGGGTTCTGTGGATCTGTCTCATCAGGTGCTGTGGAATTCAGGGACACCCTCCTGTCTGTGGATTTGTGTGGAGACAGGTAGACATCAGTGTCTGGCCAGGCACGAGGGTCGCACTGGACCACCACCAGAGGTGCAGCATGAGGGGGAGCCACTGCTTGGTTTCCACAAAAGCTGACCAGGGTCTGTGACCGTGATTCCTAGCAGCTGCAAGAGAAGAGGAGGCCGGGGGTGGTGCACACTTCCTAGACTTGTGGTCAGGACTAGTCTGGAGCCCACTGAAGTCAGCCACACTGGGCACAGAAGGCACCTAGTCAGTGTAGCTGTGGGCACTGCTCCCATGGCACTTTCGGGCTGGCTCCATGCTGCCACCTCCTGCTTTTCATCGTCATCTTCAAGGTCATGTGCCTCTACTCTTGCCCCACAGCCTCCGGGGTATTGTCCGTCCTCCATCTGGCCCTCGTCCCTGGTGCCCTGTGCAGTCCGATGCCAGGGTAGCCTTCTCGAGACAAACATCTGGCCCTGACGGAACACTTCCATGGATCTCGTGTAATGCGAGGGTGATGCCCTTCCCCAGAAGGGGGCTTCAGGTCCCCAATCAGGAGAGCCATGTCTCCCTTTTCAGCATGGCCTGCCCTCCCCTCAGTCTCCTTAGGGAAGCTCTCCCCACTTCCTGAGATGACAGCTCTGAACATAAAAATGAATGTCATTTTACATATCTCTATGCCTTAGTTCATCCATGGCATGTCTTTCAACCCCGTTAGTGGGTATTTTTTAGCAGTTTTGAAGGGCTGTCTGCTCAAGGAGGGGATGACCTGGTGGGGCAGCTTTCCCTCTCATCTCCCTCAGCATGTATCTGAGCCCTGTGGCCAGCTGTCCCACTGAGGATTGAGGGACCTGAGCCAGCCTATCCTGAGCCCAGGCTGTGTCAGCTCATAGACTGATGCGTGTCGGAGCGGTGGGCAGCTGGCAAGGGCCAGGGGCAGGCAGTGTCTCCTTCTCATTCCTTCCCTCCCTTCCTCCCAGAGGTAGCTCAGAGCAGCCTTCAACCCCTGCATCTCCAGATCCCTTGACCTGTGCCTCCTGTGTTCAGCTGGTGACCTTGGAGTTTCTCATGGATTCTACCTCACGTACCCTCTCCCGTAGCAATTCCTGGATCAGGGGAGGGGTCGGACCCTTGTTTGCTTTTGGTCTTCTTCCTGTCCCGCACCAAGACCACCCACCTTTGCATCTTCCATGTATGTGCTTGGAAGCAAGCCCATCCACAGGGAACCTATTAGCCAAATGGATCCAGGCAATGAACGTTGAAGTAGAGATCCAGGATCCATAATAAACCTGCTCTGAAACCTGTCCCAAAGTCTGTGACTCTCTCACACTGAAACAGAAACAATAATAGCTTTCTGGACTGTGAAGTGACATGTGTCTCTACTTCCAATCTTGAATGCATTGGTGCTGAGCCTGGACTGAAAAGGACCATGGCTTCTGTGGGCTGGGATCCACGGTAAGAACTCAGTGAAATCTGAATTTGATTCATGTGGTGAATAATTATTGTAGAGTGAATCCTCCCAAGTAGGGCTTATGCACAGTGCACAAGAAAAGCTTTTTCAAAAAGCTTCCTGAAAGAAAAATCTTTTTTAAAAATTTATTTTAATTCCAGTAGAGCTAACATACAGTGTTACATTCGTTTCAGGTGTACAATAGAGTGATTCAGTAATTCTATATATTACTCAGTGGTCATCAAGAAAAGTTTCCTCTTAATCCCCTTCATCTATTCCACTCATCCCTCTATCCACCTCCTCTCTTGTAACCATCCGTTTGTTCTCTATTGTTAAGAGTTTGTATTTTGGTGTGTCTCCTTTTTCTCTTTTAGTTATTTATTTTGGTTTGTTTCTTAAATTCCCCATTAATGTGACATTGTATGGGATTTGTCTTTCTCTGAATCCCTGATTTTAGTTAGGATAATACTCTCTAGCTCCATCCATGTGGCTGCAAATGGAAGGTTTCATTCTTTTTCAAGCCGAGTAATACGCCATTGTGTGTGTGTATGTGTGTGTGTGTGTGTGTGTGTGTGTGTGTGTGTGTGCATGTGTGTGAATACACACATCTATCATCTCATTTGTCAATTTTAGTAAAGACACTTGGGTTGCTTACATATTGTGATATTCTAAATAATGGTGCAAGAAACATAGGGGTGCACGTATCCTTTTACGTTACTGTTTTCCTATTCTTTGGGTATATACGGGTAGTGTGATTGTTGGATCATAGGGTAGTTTTATATTTAATTTTTTCAATAACCTTCATACTATTTTCCACGGTGGCCACCACAGTTTGCATTCCCACCCACAGTTCGCGAGGATTCCCCTTTCTCCACATCCTCTCAACACCTGCTCTTTCGTGTGCTTTTGATGTTAGCCATTCTGACAGGTTTGAGGTATTACCTCATTGTCCTTTGCATTTACATTTTCCTGATGATGGGTGATGGTGAACATCTTTTCAAGGGACTGTTGGCCATTTGTATTTCTTCTTTGGAGAAATGTCTGTCCATGTCTTCTTCCTATTTTTTAACTGGATTATTTGTTTTTTGGGGTCGAGTAGTATCAGTCCTATATGTTTTGGACACTATCCCTTTATTGCATATGATCTTTGCAAATATCTTCTCCCTTTGAGTAAGTTGTCTTATTATTTTTACGTTTTCATTGTTCTTCTGCCGTGTGGAAACTTTTTATTTTGCTGTATTCCCAATAGTTTATTTTTGCTTTCATTTCATTTGCCTCAGGAGACAGTCTAGAAAAACGTTAATATGGTCCATGTTAAGAAGTTACTGTCTTCCCTCCTGTAGGATTTTTATGGATTCAGGTCTTATATTGAGGTCTTGAAACTGTTTTGTGTTTGTCTGTATTGTGTAAGAAAGCAGTCTAATTTCATTCTTTTGTGCGTAGCTGTCTAGTTTTCCCAACACCATTTGTTGTAGAGACTGTCCTTTTCCCTTTTGATATTGTTGCTTGCTTTGTGGAAGATTCATGGACCACATAATTGTGGGTTTCTTTCTGAACTTGTATCCTGTTCCTTTGGTTGCTGTGTCTATTTTTGTGCCGTACTGTCTTGTTAGGATGACTGCAGCTTTGAAGTATAACCTGAAATCTGAAATTGTGAGTCCTCCAGCTTTGTTTTTCTTTTCCACATTGCACTGGCTGTTTGGAATCTTTAGTGGTTCCATACAAATGTTTAGGATTGTTTATTCGAGGTCTTTTCTTCTTTAATTTAAATTCAATTAGCCAACTTACAGTACACCATTAGTTTCAGATGTAGTCTTCAATAAATTTTCAGTCTTGTGTAACACCCAGTGCTCATTGTATCGTGTGGCCTCCTTAATGCTACTCACCCAGTTATCCCCCCCAACTTCTCCAACAATCATCAGTTTCTTGTGATAGTTAAGAGTCCATCATGGATTTTCTCCCTCTCTGATGACTTCCCATTCTATTTTCCCTTCCTTCCCCTATGGTCTTCTTCCTTGTTTCTGATATTCCACATAGGAGTGAAAGCATATGATCATTGTCTTACTTTCATTGACTTATTCCACTCAGCTTAATACCCTCCAGCTCCACCCACGTTGGTGTGATGGTAAGTATTCATCCTTTCTGATGGCTGAGTAATATTCCATTATATATATCATCCACATCTTCTTTATCCTTTCATCTATCCATGGTCCTCTGCACTCCTTCCGCAGCTTGTCTATTATGGATATTGCTGCTATGAACACTGTGGTGCATGTGTCCCGTCTTCACTACCTCTGTCTCTTTGGGGTAAATTCCCAGTAGTGCAATTGCTGGGACATAGGGGAGCTTTATTTATAACTTCTTTAAGAAAGTCCATACCATTTTCAAGAGTGGCTGTACCAGACTGCATTTGTACAGGGTTGTAAGAGGGTTCCCATTTCTCCACATCCTCTCCAACATATATGGTTTCATGTCTTCTTATGTTTAGATATTCGGCCTCGTGTGATATGGCATCTATAGGGGTTTAGATTTGCATTTCCCTGAAGCCAAGTGATATGAAGCATTTATGCATGTATCTTTTGGTCACCAGTACGTCGTCATCAGTGAAGTGACTTCCCATTTTAATCTATCTCAAGACCTAAAGCTGGGTAAGGCACTGAAGCTGGATGATGCCATCGGTTGGAAGTGTGGAGAATTTCAAAAGATCTCTGTGGAGAACAAGTTTAAAGGTCAGTGTGAAGCTACTAACTGGATCCGGGGACATCTCTGGAAGTGGGGGTTGCCTGCGTTGGACTGAAGGGCGCCCTCCGATTTTCCTATGAATCCTTGCTGCAGCCCCAAATGACAGTTTCCTGCTGTGGGGCAGGCTGAGTCCTCTAGTCGTGCAGAGGTGAGCCCAATGCCTGGTGCCTTGGAGGCAGGCAAACAGGGAGGGACCCTCAGCAGAAGACCCAGGGTTAGGTTAGGCCTGAAGAGACAACAGGTCCAAACTTCCCAGTGCTCAGAGAACTCCCAGGCCGAGTGAGATGAGGGCACAAGGGCGGGTGAGTATGAGCCTTGGGGTTTCATCAGGAATGGCCCACAAATGTCAGGGTTCACCAGAAGGGGCTCTCAGGGGTGCCCCAATTCTCTTGCCCTGAATGCTCTGTTGTGCCCAAAACGGTACAGTTTCCTGTGGGCTGCAGGCTGAGTCCTGCAGTGGGGCTTGGGTGTCCCCAATCCCCCGGAGTAGGGTGCCTGGACCCTGGGGATGGACCCTCTGTGGCTAACCTAGTGTAAGGGTTAGGGTCCAGGAGCCCGGCAAGGACAATCTGCAGGCTGTGCGGCGAGCTCTGTGGAGGGCTGAGAGGAGGCCTTGGGGGAGGGTGAACATGGGCCTCAGGGTTGGGGCACGGGGGGCTGCCAATGGTGGGGACGGGCTCCGGGGGCCTCCCCATGTTCTCGTGCCCTGTAGGCTCCGTAGAGCCCCAAGGGGCACAGTTTCCTTTCCGGTGGCAAGCTCAGTCCTGCGGTGGGGCACAGGTATCCCAATTCCCCGGGACTGTGGTGTAAGGCTCCTGGGGAGTCCCCCACACCTGCGGCTGAGCTAGGGCTAGGGTTAGGCTCCAGGAGCCCCGCAGGCCCAGTCTGCTGGCTGTATGGCGAGCTACACGGGCTGAGGTGGGGGTGTCAGGAGGGTGAGCGTGGGCTTCAGGTTTGGGGTGCGGGAGGCCGCTGAAGTTCGCTGGTGGCTCAGGAGGGCCCTCCTGGTTCTCCCGCCCTGAACCCTCTATGGCCTCCCAAGGCGCACGGTTTCCTACGGGGTGGCAGACTGAGTCCTGCTGTGGGGTTCAGGTATCCCGAATCCCCGCGGCTGTGGCTCCAGGCTCCTGGGGAGGGGCCCCTCCACAGATGACCTAGGGTTAGGTTTGGGGCCCAGGAAGCCCGCAGGCCAGATCTGTCCACTATATGGCGAGCTCCGCCGTGGGCTGAGGTGAGGGTGTGGGGTGGGGTGAGCATGGGCTTCAAGGTTGGGTTTAGGGATCGCCGAAGTTCGCCGAGGGCTCTGGGGGCCCTCCTGGTTCTCCCACCCTGAATGCTCTACAGACTCCCAAGGGGCACGGTTTCCTGTGGGCTGGCAGGCTTTATCCTGCAGTGGGCCTCAGGTGTCCCCAGTACCTGGGGCTGTGGCACCGGGCCCATTGGAGGGGCCCTACCCAGTCGACCTAGGGTCAGGTCTAGGCCCCAGGAACCCGGCAGGCCTGATCTGCCAGCTCTGCGACGAGTTCGGTGGCAAGCTGAAGGGAAGGCGTGTGGCGGGATGAGCGTGGGCCTCAGGGTTGGGGTGTAGTGGGCCACCAAGGATCACTGGGGGCTCAGGGGGGCCCTATCAGTTCTCCTGCACGGGATGCTCTGCGGCGCCCCAAGGGGCATGGTTTCCTGAGGGGTGGCAGGCTGAGTCCCGTGGTGGGGTCCAGGTGTACCCAAACCCCGGGGTTAGGGAACAGATTAGGGTACGGGTTAAGTTTAGGGAATGGGTTACGGTTAGGGTATGGGTGAGGGTAGGGTTTAGGGTTAGGGTAAGGAGAGGGTATGGGTTAGGTTTGGGTTTAGGGGTTACAGGTTAGAGGTTATGGGTTAGGGTACAGATTAGGGTTTAGGGTACGGGTTAGGGTTTAGGGTTTGGGTTTAGGGTTAGGGTTAGGGTTTGAGTACATGTTAGGTTTAGGGTATGGGTTAGGGTTAGGTTACGGGTTAGGGTATGCATTAGGGTACGGTTTAGGGTACGGTTTAGGGTTAGTGTTGGCATTTGGATTAGGGTACGGTTTAGGGTACGGGTTAGGGTTAGTGTACGGGTTAGGGTTAGGGTACAGTTTAGGGTTATGATACAGGTTAGGTTACGGTTTAGGGTTAGGGTTAGGGTATGGGTTAGGTAACGGGTTAGGGATAGGATTAGGCTACGGTTTAGGTTTAGGGTATGGGTGTGGGTACGGGTTAGGGTACAGGTTAGGGTTAGGTATGGGTTAGGGTATGGGTTAGTGTCCAGGTTAGGGATAGGGTTCAGGTTTGCGTATGGGTTAAGGTTAAGGTAAGGGTACTGGTTAGGGTTAGGGTATGGGTTACGGTTTAGGGTTTAGGGTTACGGTTAGGGTATGGGTTAGGTTTAGGGTATGGGTAGGGTTAGGGTACGGGTTATGGTACTAGTTAGGGTATGGGTTAGGGTCAGGGTTTAGGGTTAAGGTTAGGGTATGGGTTAGGGTACTTGTTAGGGTTAAGGTTAAGTTTAGGGTACGGTTTAAGTTACAGGTTAGGGTACAGTTTAGTGTTAGGGTACGGGTTAGGGTACGCGTTAGGGTACGTGTTAGGGTTAGGGTACAGGTTAGGGTTCGGGTTAGGGTACGGGTTAAAGTTAGGGTTAGAGTATGGGTTAGGGTAAGGGTTAGGGTTAGGTTATGGGTTAGGGGTTGGGTTAGCTGAAGGGGTAGGGTTAGGGGTAGGGTTAGGGGTATGGTAGGGGTCGGGGTAGGGTTAGAGTTTAGGGTTAGGTTTTGGGGTTTGGGTTAGTGGTTAAGGTTAGGGTTTAGTGTTTAGGGTTTCGGGATTAGGGTTAGGGGTTAGTTTTAGGGTTTAGTGTTAATGTTAGGGTTTAGGGTTTAAGGATTAGGGTTTAGGGTTAGGTTTAGGGTAGGGTTAGGGTTAGGGTAAGGGTTAGGGGTTAGTGTTAGGGTTAGGGTTAGGGTTAGGGTTTAAGGTTTAGGGTTTAAGGTTAGGGGTTAGGGTTTAGGGTTAGGGTTAGACCCCAGTAGGCCAGCAGGACCGATGCGATGGCTCTGCGGCGAGTGGAGGAGTGGGCCGATGTGAAGGGGCTGGTGAGCGGCATCATGGCCCCAACCATTTTGATGCAGGAGGGCCTTCGAAAGTCACCGGGGGCTCAGAGTGCCTGCCCATTCTCCCGCACTGAATGACTAGCGGGGTCCCTAGCGGCTCGGGTGGCTAATGGGCAGAAGGGTGAGTCCGGCACATGGGCTTGGGGTCCCCATCCTTGGTGTTGCGGGGCCACGCCACTCGGGAAGTACCTCTCGGGGGCTGACCTACACTTACGGTTAGTCCCCAGGAGGCCGGCAGGCCCGATACACTACATGTGCGGCGAGCAGAGCGGTGGGCAGAGGTGAGGGTGCTGGTGAACATGAGCCTGGGCCGAAGCGTTTTGGTTCTGGGTGTCTTCGAAGGTTGGAGGGAGTTCGGAGGGCCCTGCCACTTCTCCAACACTGAATGAATGGTGGTGCCCCTAGCGGCACGTTTAGGAAGGGACCCTCAGGGGCCGTCCTAGGGTTAGGGTTAGCGCCCAGGAGCCCGGCAGGCCAGATCTGCCGGCTGTGCAATGGGCAGAGTTGTTGGCCGAGTTGAGGGCGATGGCCAGCGGGAGCGTTGGCCCCAGGGTTTTGGCGCCCTGGGCCTTGCAATGTTGCCATGGCTCGGAGGGCCCTGCCCTTTCTCCTGCCCTGAATAACCAGCGGCGCCCCTAGTGGCTCTGTTGGTGGTGGGGCAGCAGGGTGAGTCCTGCACTGCAGCTCGGGGATCCCCAATCCCCGGCGTTGCGGGACAGGCCCCTTGGGAGGAGCTCCTCCTGGGCTGACCTAGGGTTAGAGTTAGCCCCCAGGAGGCTGGCAGGCCCAATCCTCTGGCTGGGCGGCGAGAGGTGGGCAGGCAGAGGTAAAGGCGCTGCCGAGATGGAGCATGGGCCCCTGCATTTTGGCGTGGGAGGCTTCAAATGTCGCTGATTTCTCCAGGGCCCTGTCGTTCTCCCGCCCTGAATGACCGGCGGCGCCCCTAGCGGCCTGGGTGGCGGCGTTGAGGCAGGGTGATTCTGGCTCTGGGGCTTGGGGTCCCCGATCCCCAGTGTAGAAGCACCAGGACCCTTGGGAGTGGCCCCTGAGGGGCTGACCTAGGGTTAGGCTTAAGACCCAGGAGGCCGGCAGGCCCGATCCGCCCGCTGTGCTGAGAGCTGAGGGGCAAGCCAAGGTGAGGGCATGGGGAGTGGGAGCTTGGGCACCAGCGTTTTGGCCCAGGGAGCCCTTGAAAGTCACCGGGGGCTCGGAAGGCCCTGCCCCTTCTCTCGCCCTGAATGACCTGCAGCACCCCTAGCGGCCCGAGTGGCGACAGTGCGGCAGGGTGAGTCTGGCTCTAGGGCTCTGAGTCACCAAACCCCAGCGTTACAGAACCAGGCCCCTTGGGATGTCCCTCATGGGGCCGACCTAGGGTTTCAGTTAGCCCCCAGGAGCCCGGCAGGCCCTATCCACCAGCTCTGCAGCAACCGGAGGGGCGGGCCAAGGTGAGGGCGCTGGGGAGCAGAAGCGTGGGAGCCACCTTTTTGTGCAAGGGTCCTTCGAAGGTCACAGGGGAAACGGAACGCCCTGCCAGTTCTCCCACACTGAATGACCCGCGGCGCCCCTCACGGCCCGGGTGGTGGCGCGGCAGCAGGTGAGTCCGGCGCTGGGGCTCAGGGTTCCCCAATCCACCGCGTTGTGGCGCCAGGCCCCTTGGGAGGGGCCCCTCGGAGGCTGACCTAGGTTAGGGTCAGCCCCCAGGACGCCAGCAGGCTCAATCCGCCAGCTGTGCGGCGAATGGAGGGGTGGGTCGAGGTGAGGTCTCTGTCGAGAGGGAGCTTGGGCCCAAGCGTTTTGGCTCCGGGGGCCTTTGAATGTTTCCGGGGACTCGGCGGGCCGTGCCCATTCTCCTCCCTGAGTGACTGGCAGTACCCCTAGCTGCCCAGGTGGTGGCGGGGCGGCAGGGTGAGTCAGGCGCTGTGTCTCGGGTATCCCCAATCCCCGGTGTTGCGGCGCCAGGCCCCTTGGGAGGGGCCCCTCGGGGGCCAACCTAGGGTTAGGTTTAGCCCCTAGGAGGCCGGCAGGCCCTATTCGCCAGCTGTGTGGAGACTGGAGTGTCGGACCGAGGTGAGGGCGCTGGTGAGTTGGAGCGTGGGCTCGGGTGTTTTGGCGCAGGGGCTTTTGAAGGTCGCCGTGTTCTGGAGGGCCCTGCCCGTTCTCCTGCCCTGAATGAATGGCAAAACCCCAAGCCCCCGGGTGGCAGCTGGGTGGCAGAGTGAGTCAGTTGCTGAGGCTCAGGATCCCCAATCTCCGGCGTTGGAGCACCAGGCCCCTTGGGAGGGGCCCCTCGGGGGTCGATCTAGGTTTACGGTTAGCCCCCAGAAGGCCAGTGGTCCCGATCAGCGGCTGTGCAACACACGAAGGGTTGGGCCGAGGTGAGGGTGCTGGCGAGCCTGAGCATGAGCCCAAGCGTTTTAGTGTGGGGGTCCTTTGAAGGTCAGCGGGTGCTCTGAGGGCCCTAAACGTTATCCTGCACTGATTGACCAGTGGGCCCCTAGCGGCTCGGGTGGCTGAAGGGCAGCAGGGTGAGTCCGGCACTTGGGCTCGGTGTCCCCATCCCCAGCGTTGCGACACCAGGCACCTTGGGAAGGGACCCTGGGGGCCGACCTATGGTTAGGGTTAGCACTCAGGAGTCCGACAGGCCAGATACACCACCTGTGCGTTGAGCGGCGAGTTGTGCCGAGGTGAGGGTGCTGGTGAACATGAGCCTGAGCCCAAGCGTTTTCCTTCAGGGCGACTTCGAAGGTCGGCAGGGGTTCGGAGGGCCCTTCCCGTTATCCCACCCTGAATGTACCACGGTGTCCCTAGCGGCCCGGGTGGGGCGGGGTGGCAGGTTGCCACCGGCACTGGGGTTGGGGGTCCCCAATCCCCTGCGTTGCGGCACCAGGCCCCTTGGGAGGGGTGTTAGGTTTAGGCCCTAGGAGGTTGGCAGGCCCTATTCGCCAGCTTTGTGGAGAGCGGAGTGGCAGACCGAGGTGAAGGCGCTGGTTTGTGGGAGCGTGGGCCTGGGCGTTTTGGCATGGGGGGCCTTCAAAGGTCGCCGTGTCTCAGAGGGCCCTGCCCATTCTCCCGCCCTGAATGAACGGCAGCACCCCAAGCCCCCGGGTGGCAGCTGGGTGGCAGGTTGAGTCAGGTGCTGAGGCTCAGGGTCCCCAATCCCCGGCTTTGGGGCACCAGGCCCCTTGGGAAGGGCCCCTTGGGGGTCGATCTAGGGTTATGGTTAGCCCGCAGGAGGCCGGTGGACCCGATCAGCGGCTGTGCAGCACGCAGGGGGTTGGGCCGAGGTGAGGGGACTGGCGAGACTGAGCATGAGCCCAAGCGTTTTAGCGTGGGAGGCCTTCGAAGGACGGTGGGGTCTCAGAGGGACCTGCCCGTTCTCCCGCTCTGAATGACCGGTGGGGCCCCTAGTGGCTCGGGTGGCTGAAGGGCAGCAGGGTGAGTCTGGCATTTGGGCTTGGGGTCCCCATTCCCGGTGTTGCGGCACCAGGCCACTTGGGAAGGGCCCCTCGGGGGCCGACCTACAGTTAGGGTTAGCCCCCAGGAGGCCAGCAGGCCCCATACACTGCCTGTGCATCGAGCGGAGAGTTGGGCCGAGGTGAGGGTGCTGGTGAACATGAGCCTGGGCCCAAGCGTTTTGGTTCAGGGCATCTTCGAAGGTCGGCGGGGGTTCGGAGGGCCCTGGCAGTTCTCCCACCCTGAATGAATGGTGTCGCCCCTAGCGGCCCGTGTGGGGCGGGGTGGCAGGGTGCATCAGGCGCTGGGGCTTGGGGCCTTAGGAAGGGATCCTCAGGGGCCGTCCTAGGGTTAGGGTTAGCGCCCAGGAGGCCGGCAGGCCCAAGTCGCTGGCTCTGCGAGGAGCGGAAGTGTGGGCCGGTTTGAGGGCGATGCCGAGCAGGAGCGTGGTCCCCAGCGTTTTGGTGCCCTGGGCCTTCGAATGTTGCCATGGCTCAGAGGGCCCTGCCCGATCTCCTGCCCTGAATAACCAGCGGCGCCCTTAGCGGCTCCGTTGGCAGTGGGGCGGCAGGGTGAGTCCTGCGCTTTGGCTCGGGGATCCCCAATCCCCGGCTTTGCTGCACCAGGCTCCTTAGGAGGGGCTCCTTGTGGGCCGACCTAGGGTTAGAGTTAGCCCCCAGGAGGCTGGCAGGCCCAATCCTCTGGCTGGGCGGCGAAATGTGGGTGGGCAGAAGTAAAGGCCCTGCCAAGCGGGAGCGTGGGCCCCTGCATTTTGGTGTGGTAGGCTTCAAATTTCGCTGGTTTCTCCAGGGCCCTGTCCGTTCTCCCACCCTGAATGACCGTTGGCGCCCCTAGCGGCCCGGGTGGTGGCAGGGCGGCAGATGAGTCTGGCGCTGGGGATCAGGGGTCCCCAATCCACCGCATTGTGGCGCCAGGCCCCTTGAGAGGGGCCCCTCGGGGGATGACCTAGGGTTAGGCTTAGCCCCCAGGTCGCCAGCAGGCTCAATCCGCCAGCTGTGCGGCAAATTGAGGGTGGGTCAAGGTGAGATCTCTGTGGAGCGGGAGCTTGGGCTCAAGGGTTTTGGCGCCGGGGGCCTTAGAATGTTTCTGGGGACTCGACGGGCCCTGCCCATTCTCCTCCCTGAGTGAACGGCAGCGCCCCTAACAGCCCAGGTGGTGGCGGGGCGGCAGGGTGAGTCAGGCACTGCAGCTCGGGTATCCCCAATACCCAGCGTTGTGGTGCCAGGCCCCTTGGGAGGGGCCCCCTGGGGGCCAACGTAGGGTTAGGTTTAGCCCCTCAGAGGCTGGCAGGCCCTATTCCCCAGCTGTGTGGAGACTGGAGTGACGGACCGAGGTTAGGGCGCTGGTGAGCGGGAGTGTGGGCCCGGGCGTTTTGGCGCGGGGGGCTTTGAAGGTTGCTGTGTCTCTGAGGGCCCTGCCTGTTCTCACGCCCTGAATAATGGCAGCACTCCAAGCCCCCGGGTGGCAGCTGGGGGGCAGGGTGAGTCCAGTGCTGAAGCTCGGGGTTCCACAATCCCCGGCGTTGCAGCGCCAGGCCCCTCGGAAGGGGCCCCTCGGGGGTCAATCTAGGGTTACGGTTAGCCCCCAGAAGTCCGGTGGACCCGATCAGCGGCTGTGCAACACGCGGAGGGTTGGGCCGAGGTGAGGGCACTGGCGAGACTGAGCATGAGCCCAAGTGTTATAGCGCAGGGGGCCTTCAGAGGGCCCTGCCGGGTCTGTCGCCCTGAATGACCGGCGGTGCCCCTAGCGGCCTGGGTGGCGACAGTGCATCAGGGTGAGTCCAGCTCTGGGGCTCTGCGTCATCAATCCCCAGCGTTGCAGAGCCAGGCCCCTTGCGATGTGCCCCTTGGGCTCGACCTAGGGTTTCGGTTAGCCCCCAGGAGCCTGGCAGGCCCTATCCACTGTCTCTGAATCAAGCGGAGGGGTGGGCCGATGTGAGGGCGCTGGCGAGCAGGAGCATGGGGCCAATGTTTTTGCGCGGGGAGCCTTCGAAGGTCTCCGGGGGCTCGGAGGGCCCTGTCCGTTCTCCCACCCCGAAGGACTGGCGGGGTCCCTAGCAACCCAGTTGGCGGCGGTGTGGCAGTGTAAGTCCAGTGCTGGGGCTCGAGGGTCCCCAATCCCCGGCATGGCGGTGCCAGTCCCCTTGGGAGGGGCTCCTCAGGGGCCGACCTAGGGTTAGGGTTAGCCCCCAGGAGGCTGGCAGGCCTGATCCGCCGGCTGTGTGGTGAGCGGAGGGGTGGACCGAGGTGAGGGCAATGGTGAGCGGGAGCGTGGGACCTAGCGTTTTGGTGCGGGTTGCCTTCGAAGGTCGCAGGAGACTCGGAGGGCCCTGTCCATTCTACCACTCTGAATGAGGACTATGCCCCTAGCGGGCCGGGTCGCGGCAAGGCAGCAGGGTGAGTCTGGCGCTGGTGCTCGGGGGTCCCCAATCCCTGGCGTGGTGGCGCCAGACCCCTCGGAGGGGCCCCTTGACAGCCAACCTACTGTTACACCTCAGGAGGCCGGCAGGCCCGATCCGCCAGTTGTGCGGCTTGTGGAGGGGCTGGCCTAGGTGAGGGCGCTGGTGAGCGGAAGCGTGGGCCAAAGCATTTTGGCGTGGGAGGCCTTCAAATGTCACCGGAGGCTCGGAGGGCCCTGCCCATTCTCCAACCCAGATGACCGGCAGCGCCCCTAGCGGCCGGGGTGGTGGCGGGGCGTCAGGGTGTGTCCGGCAGTTTGCTTTGGGGGTCCCCAATCCCCGGCGTGGCGGCGCCAGGCCCCTTGGTATGGGCCCCTCAGGAGCCAAGCTAGGGTTTTGGTTAGCTCCAGGCGGCCGGCAGGCCCGATCCGCCGGTTGTGCAGCGAGCGGAGGGGCGGGCCGAGGTGGGGGCGCTGGGGAGCGGGAGCATGGGCCCAAGCATTTTGGTGTGGGGGGCCTTCAAAAGTCGGCGGGGACTTGGAGGGCCCTGCCCATTCTCCTGCCCTGAATAACCGGCGGCGCCCCTAGCGCCCCATTTTGCAGTGGGGCGGCCGTATGAGTCTGGTGCTGGGGCTCGGGGGTCCCCAATCCCAGGCCTTGCAGCTCCAGGCTCGTTGGGAGGGGCCCATCGGGGACTGACCTAGGTTTAGGGTTAGCCCCCAGGAAGCTGGCAGGCCTGATCCGCCAGCTGTGTAGCGAGCAGAGGGGCAGGCCGAGGTGAGGGCGCTGTCGAGCGGGAGCGTGGGCCCAAGCATTTTGGCATGGGGGCATTCGAAAGTCACCGGGGGTTAAGAGCACACTTCCAGTTCTACCTCGCTGAAAGCCCGATGGCGTACCTAGCGGCTCGGGTTGCGGAGGGGTGGCAGGGTGAGTACGGTGCTGGGGCTCGGGGATCCCTAATCCCCAGTGTTGCAGCACCAGACCCCTTGGGAGGGGCCCCTCAGGGGCTGACATAGGGTTTGGGTTAGCCTCCAGAAGGCCGGCAGGTCCGATCCACCAGTTGTGCGGCGAACGGAGGGTCAGGCGGAGGTGAGGCCACTGGCGAGCGGGAGCATGGGCCCAGGCGTTTTGGCGTGGGGGTCCTTCAAAGGTTGCCGGAGGCTCAGAGGGCCCTGCACGTTCTTCCGCCCTGAATGACCGGCGGCTACCCTAGCGGTCCGGGTAGAGGACGGGAAGTATGATGAGTCAGGCGCTGGGGCTCGGGGTCCCCAATCCTCGGCGTTGGGGCGCCAGGCCCCTTCGGAAGGGCTCTAGGGGCCTGACCGAGCATTACTGTTAGCCCCCAGGAGGCTGGCAGACCCGATCTGCCAGCTGTGTGGGGAGCAGAGGGGCGGGCCAAGGTGAGGGCGCTGTTGAGTGGAATCGTGGGCCCAAGAGTTTTGGCGTGGGGTCATTCAAAAGTCGCCAGGGGCTCAGAGCGCCCTTCCCGTTCTACCGCACTGAATGCCCGACGGCGCACCTAGCGGTGCGGGTTGCAGAGGGGCGGCAGGGTGAGTCTGGTGCTGGGGCTCGGGGGTCCCCAATCCCAGGCGTTGCGGATCCAGGGCCCTTGGGATGGGCCCCTCTGGGGCCAACCAAGTGTTATTGTTAGCCCCCAGGAGGCCAGGAGGCCCAATCCACAGCCGGCGGCGAGTGGAGGCATGGGCCCAGGTGAGGGCGCTTGAGATCAAGTGCGTGGGCTCAAGCGTTTTGGCGCGGGGGGCCTTCGAAAGTCATCGGGGGTTCGGAGGGCCCTTCCTGTTCTCCCACCCTGAATGACCGGCGGCTCCACTAGCGGACCAGGTGGCGGCAGGTCGGCAGGTTGAGTCCGGCCTTGGGGCTCGGGGGTCCCCAATCCCTGGGGTTGCTGTGCCAGGCCCTTTGGGAGGGGCCCCTTGGGTGCCGACCTAGGGTTAGGCTTAACCCCCAGGACGCCGGCAGGCCCTTACCGCTGGCTGTGCGGTGAGCGGAGGGGCGGACAGAGGTGAGGGCCCTGGCGAGCAGGAGCGTGGGCCCAAGCGTTTTGCCGTGGGGGACCTTTGAAGGTCGCCGGGGGCTTGGAGGCCGTGCCCATTCTCCCTCCCTGAATGACCAGCGGCACCCCTAGCGGCCTGGGTGGTGACACGGTGGCAGGATGAGACTGGCAATGGGGCTCGGGGGTCCCCATTCCCTGGCGTTGCGGCACCAGGCCGCTTGGAAGGGCCCCTTGGGTGCCGAGCTTAGGTTAGGGTTAGCCCCCAGGAGGCCGGCAGGCCTGATCGGCTGGGTGTGCGGCGAGTGAAGTGGCATGCAGAGGTGATGGCACTGGCGAGCGGGAGCATGGGCCTAAGCGTTTTGGCGCTGGGGGCATTTGAAAGTCACCGGGGCCCAGAGCGCCCTACCGGTTCTCCCGCCCTGAATGACCGGTGGCGCCCCTAGGGGCCGGTAGGGGAGGGGCGGTAGAGTGAGTCCAGCACTAGGGCTCGGGGGTCCCCAATCCCCGGCATTGTGGCGCCAGGCCTTTGGAAGGGGCCCCTTGGGGTCCGACCTAGGGTTAGGGTTAGCCTCCAGGAAGCAGGCCGGCCCGATCCGCTAGCTTTCGGCGAGCGGAAGGGCAGCCTGAGAAGAGGGCGCTGACAAACAGGAGCGTGACCCCAAGCGTTTTGGTGCGGGGGGCCTTCGAATGTCGCCGGGGGCTCAGAAGCCCCTGCCCGTTCTCCCGCCCTGAATGACCGCGGCACCCCTAGCGGTCTGGTTGGCGGCGGGAAGGCAGGGTGAGTCCCGCGCAGGGGCTTGGGTGTCCTCAATCCCTGGTGTTGTGGCTCTAGGCCCCTTGAAAGGGGCCCCTCGGGGGGGAACGGGTTTAGGGTTAGCCCCAGGAGGCCAGCAGGCCCAATCCACAGGCTGTGTGGCATACGGTGGGGCAGGCCAGAGTGAGGCCGCTGGCGAGTGGGAGCATGGCTCCAAGCATTTTGCAAAGTGGGCCTTCGAAGGTCGTCGAAGTCTTGGAGGGCCCTGCCCGTTCTACCGCCCTGAATAACCGGCGGCACCCCTAGCACCCCGGGTGGCGGTGGGGCGGCCGGGTGAGTCCAGTGCTGGAGCTTGGAGGTCCCCAATCCCAGGCATTGCTGCTCCAGGCCCCTTGGGATGGGCCCCTCGAGGACCGACCTAGGGTTACGGTTAGTCCCAGGTGGCCGGCAGATCCGCCGGCTGTGTGGTGAGTGGAGGGGCGGGCCAAGTTGAGGGCACTGGCGAGTGGGAGCGAGAGCCCAAGCGTTTTGGCACGGCGGGACTTCGAAGGTTGCCGGGGGCTTGGAGGGCCATGCCCATTCTCCCATCCTGAATTAGGACGGCGCCCCTATCGGGCCGGGTCGCGGCGGGGCTGCAGGGTGAATCCGGCGCTGGTGCTCGGGGGTCCCCAATCCCCGGCGTGGCGGTGACAGGCCCCTTGGGAGGGGCCCCTTGGGCGCCGAGGTAGGGTTTGGGTTAGCCCCAGGAGGCCGGCAGGCGTACGGAGGTGCTGGCCAAGGTGAGGACGCTGACGAGCGGGAGCGTGGGCCCAAGAGTTTTCGCGCATGGGCCTTCGATGTTCGCTGGGGGCTCGGAGGGCACTGCACGTTCTCCCGCCCTGAATGACCAGCGGCACCCCTAGCGGCCAGGGTGGCGGTGGGGCTGCAGGGTGATTCCAGCGCTGGGGTCGGGGGTCCCCAAACCCCGGCGTGTTTTGCGCCAGGCACCCTGGGAGGGGCCTTCGTGGCCCGACCTAGTGTTAGGGTTAGACCAAAGGAGGTCGGCAGGCCCGATCTGCCAGGTGTGCAGTGAGCGGAGTGGTGGGTGGAGGTGAGGGAGCTGGCAACAGTGTTCGTGGGCCCAAGCGTTTTGGCGCTGGGGGCCTTCGAAGGTCGCCAGGAGCTCTGAGGGCCCTGCCCGTTCTACCGCCCTGAATGACCGGCGGCGTCCCTAGCGGCCCGGGTGGCGGCGGATCAGCAGGGTGCGTCTGGCACTGGGGCTCCAGAGTCCCCAATCCCTGGCGTGGCAACGCCAGGCCCCTTTGGAGGGGCCCTCGGGGACCGACCTAGGGTTAGGGTTAGCCCCCAGGAGGCCGGCAGGCCCGATCCGCCAACTGTGTGGGGAGTGGAGAGGGGGGCCGAGGTGAGGCTGCTGGGGAGCGGGTTTGTGGGCCCAAGCATTTTGGGGCTAGGGCCTTCGATGGTCGCCAGGGGCTCGGAGGGCCCTGCTCGTTCTCCCGCCATGAAGGACCAGCGACGCCACTAGCTCCCTGGGTGGCAGCGGGGGTGGCAGGGTCAGTCCGGCACTGGTGCTTGGGTTTCCCCAATCCCCAGCGTTGCGGCGCCAGGCCCCTTGGGAGGGGCCCCTCGGAGACTGTCCTAGGGTTAGGTTAACCCCCAGGAGGCCAGCAGTCCTGATCCACCGGCTGTGCAGTGAGCAGAGGGATTGACCGTGGTAGGGCACAGTCGAGCAGTAGTGTGGTACCCAGCGTTTTGGTGTGGGGGGCCTTCTTATTTCACCAGAGGCTCGGAGGGCCCTGCTGGTTATCCCGCCCTGAATGCCCGGCGGCGCCCCTAGTGGCCCACGTGGGGGCGGGGCGGCAGGATGAGTCCTGCGCTGCTCCTCAGGGGTCCCCAATCCCCAGCGTTGCGGCACCAGGCCACTTGGGATGGGGCCCTAGGGGACCTACCTAGGGTTAGTGTTAGCCCCCAGGAGGCTGGGAGGCCCGATCTGCCGGCTGTGCGGCGTGCGGAAGGGCGGGCCGAGGTGAGGGCACTGGAGAGTGGAAGCGTGGGCCCAAGCGTTTTGGCGAGGGAACCCTTCGAAATTTGCTGTGGCTCGGAGGGCACTGCCCATTCTCCCGCTCTGAATGACCGGCAGCGCCCCTAGCACCCATGGGGGTGGCGTAGCGGCAGTGTGAGTCCGGCGCTGGGGCTCCGGGGTCCCCAATCCCCGTCGTTGTGGAGCCAGGCCCCTTGGGATGGGCCCCTAGGGGGCCTACCTAGGGTTAGTGTTAGCCACCAGGAGGCTGGGAGGCCTGATCCGCAGGCTGTGCTGCAAGCGGAGGGGCAGGCCGAAGTGAGGGCACTGGTTAACGGAAGTGTTGGCTGAAGCTTTTTGCCTGGGGGGGCTTTCGAAGGTCGCCGGGGGCTCGGAGGGCCCTGCCCGTTCTCCCGCCTTAAATGACCATAGGGGCCCCTAGCGGCCCCGGTGGCAGTGGACCAGCAAAGTGAGTCCGGCGCTGCAGCTCGGGGGTCACCAATCCCCGGCGTTGTGGCCCCAGGCCCCTTGAGAGGGCCCCCACGGGTGCCGACCTAGGGTTAGGGTTACCCCCAGGAGGCCAGTAGGCCCAATCTGCCGGCTGTGTGGTGAGCGGATGGGCAGGTTGAGATGAGGGCGTTGGCGTGCGGGAACGTGGGCCCAAAATTTTGGAGCGAGGGGCCTTCGAAGGTCACCAGGGGCTCAGAGGGTCCTGCCCGTTCTCCCGAACTGAATGACCGGGGGTGCCCCTTGTGGCCCGGGTGGTGGTGGGGGGCCATGGTGAGTCCGGCGCTGGGGCTCAGGAGTCCCCAATCCCCGTCATTGCAGTGCCAGGCCCCTAGGGAGGGGCCACTAGGGGGCCGACCTAGGGTTTGGCTTAGCCCCCAGAAGGCCCGCAGGCCTGATCCACCAGCTGTGCAACGAGCGGAGGGGAGGGCCGAAGTAAGGGCGCTGGCCAGCGGGAGCGTGGGGCCAAGCGTTTTGGTGCGGGGGGCCTTCGAAGGTGGCCGGTGACTTGGAGGGCCCTTGCCATTCGCCCTCCCTGAATGAATGGCGGCGCCCCTAGCGGCCCAGGTGGCGGTAGGGCGGGAGGGTGAGTTGGGCACTGGTGCTCGGGAGTCCCCAATCCCCGGTGTTGCGGCAATAGGAACCTGGGATGGGCCCCTCGGAGGCCCACCAAAAATTAGGGTAACACCCAGGAGGCTGGCAGTCCAGATCCACAGGCTGTGCAGCGAGCGGAGGGGCGGACCGCGGTGAGGGCGCAGGGGAGCCGGAGCATGGGCCCAAGGTTTTGGCGCGGGGGGCCTTCGAAGGTCGCCAGGGGATAAGAGGGATCTGCCCCTTCTCCCTCCCTGAATGACCAACGGTGTTCCTAGCGGCCCGGGTGGTGGCGGGGCAACACGGTTAGTCCGGCGCTGGGGCTCGGGGGTCCCCAATCCCAGGCATTGTGGTGCCAGGCCCATTCGGAGGGGCCCCACTGGGGCCAACCTAGGGTTATGGGTAGCACCAGGAGGAGGGCAGGCCTCATCCACCGGCTCTGCAGCGAGTGGAGGAGCGAGCCAAGGTGAGGGCGCTGAGGAGCGGGAGCGTGGACTCAAGCGTTTTTCATGGGGGGGGCCTTCGAAGGTCGCCTTGGGCTCGGAGGGCCCTGCCCATTCTCCCGCACTGAATGACCAGGGGCACCCGTAGCGGCCCGGGTGGCGGCGGGGCGGCAGGGCGAGTCCGGCGCTGGGGCTCGAGGGTCCCTAATACCCGGCACTGCGGCACCAGGCCCCTTGGGACGGGCCCCTCGGGGGCTGACCTAGGGTTAGGGTTAGCCCCCAGGAGACTGGCAGGCTCATTCTGCCCATGTGCAGTGAATGGAAGTTTGGGTCCTGGTGAGGTAGCTGGCGATCGGGAGCGTGGGCCAGAGCATTTGGCTTTGGCTCGGGGTGCCTTCGAAGGTCGCAGGTGGCTCGAAGTGTCCTGCCCGTTCTGTCGCCCTGAAGGACTGGCGACGCCCCTAGCACTCCATGTGGCGGTGGGGCGGCAGGGTGCGTCTGGCGCTGGGACTTGGGGGTCCCCAATCCCTGGCATGCACCGCGAAGCCACTTGGGAGGGGCCCCTTGGGGGCGACCTAGGGATAGGGTTAGCCCCCAGGAAGCCAGCAGGCCGGATCCGCCAGCTCTGCAGCGAGCGGAGGGGTGGGCCGAGGTTAGGGAGCAGGCGAGCAGGAGCGTGGGAGCCAGAGTTTTTGCGCGGGGGGCCTTCGAAGGTCACAGGGGGATTGGAGGGCCCTGCCCGTTCTGCCTTCCTGAATGACTGGCAACGCCCCTAGCGCCCTGGGTGCTTGCGGAGTGGCAGAGTGAGTCCAACACTGGGGCTCCGGGGTCCCAAATCCCCGGCATTTCGGTGCCAGGCTCCTTGGGAGGGGCCTCTCGGGGGCCGACCTAGGGTAAGTGTTAGCCCCCAGGAGTCCAGCAGGCCCATTCTGCCAGCTCTGCAGCAGGCGGAGGGGCAGGCCGAGGTGAGGGCACTGGCGAGAGGGAGTGTGGACCCAAGCGTTTTGGCGCGGGGGCCTTCGAAAGTGGCCGGGGCCTTGGAGGGCCCTGCCCGTTCGCTCGCCCTGAAATACTGGCGGCGCCCCTAGCAGCCCAGGTTGCTGCGGGGCGGCAGGGTGACTCCTGCGCTGGGCTCGGGTGTCCCCAATGCCCGGCGTTGTGGCACCAGGCCCCTTGGGAGGGGCCCCTCGGGGGACGAACTAGGGTTAGGGTTCGTCCCCAGGAGGCCGGCAACCTGGCGCTAAGTGTTTCTGGCAATGAAACAAAAATGCCATACACTTATCTGTAAGAAATAACAGTGTACAGGAACCCTCTTAGCCCTAACATCATCCTTTGTGAATATGGAAGCCAGCCCCAAAGTGGTCGTGGAAGTCTGACGAAAGGGCTAAGCACTTTTCTCTGAGTCACCACACTATACAGGGAAAGAACAATGTACATCATCTTTCACGAGTAGGAAGCATTAATGAAAAGGTTCTGGAATTTCGCGGACTCTGACACATCCTTATTGGTAATAAACCACCGTGTACAGGAAAACACCTTCAACTCTCATCAGCCTCTTCAATCCTGATTCCGATTCAACTTTGGGTGTGTAGGACTAGGGAAATGTCCACATCTTATTGCTAAGAAAGAACGATGTCAGGGTAATGCCCTTCAAGTCACATCAGCCTTCCTGAAGACGGAAGCAGGAATCAAGGTGGTTATGTTACCATGAGGTAAGGAAGATGAGCATATAAGTGAGAAACAACAGTGCGCAGGACCTCTGTTCCAACGAACAGTATCTTTGCTTAATGTTGAATCCCCATGGTAAGTGGTTGTGGGCATTTGTGAGGTCAAAATCTTGAGTGTTTTGTAAATCCTCTTGGCCATTCACACATGAGACTAAGGTAGCTGGGGACTCCTAGGCAGTGATTTGTCCACTGTCAAAAATATGAAAAGATAAAAGAGACAGATGAGGTCTCCTCAGGCATTGTCCTTTATCCTCATCCTCCGTGAGGATGGCCATCTCTGCACAGCTCAGTGGCAGGGTCTCATTCACAGTGGGGGCATCCGTTCCTCACAGACATCAGGCAGGGAAATGGATTTGGTTCTCTGTGCTAGCCCAGCCACAGCTGAGTGTCACAACACCCTCTCGTGGGCTCCTAAGAGTTTCACTGTCACCAGGCAGGTCATTGTATTTGATAAACCACTGTGTGAGTTTGCAATTGCCTTCATCTCCAACCTCCTAGAGGCAAATGCAGATCTCTAGTACCATGTGAAGTCATGTGAAGGCATTGTGAGAAAGTGTCCTTTTGCTTAAGAAGAACATGGCTGGGGCTCCTGGCTGGCTCAGCCAGTTAAGAATGTGCCTTTGGCTCAGGTTATGATCTCAGGGTTCGGGGATCGAGCCCGGGCACCCTGCTCAGCAGGAAAGGAGGTAGAGAAATAGCTTAGAACCAACAGAGAATGTGAATAAAGGGGAGTGAAATGGAACTTGGTCTGTGTTTTGCTTTAGGGATTGGAAGTTAGTTTTTTCTCAATTGTGATTGTTCCTGAAACAGAGAAGCTGTATTGTTTTTTTTTTTACCTTTAATTTTTTTCTACTAATAATTTTTTATTATGATATGTTAGTCACTATACAGTATTTCCTTAGTTTTTGATGTAGTGTTCCGTGATTCATTATTTGCATATAACACCCAGTGCTCCATGCAATATGTACCTTCCTTAATACCCATCACTGGCCCATCCCAATCCCCCACCCCTCTCCCCTCTGAAGCCCTCAGTTTGTTTCCCAGAGTCCATAGTCTCTCGTGGTTCATTCCCCCTTCTGTTTAGGGTCCATTGTCTAAAGAGACAGACAGTGGAAGTTCACCAAATATAAGATCGAAACTACATTGTTCATTATAGTTACCGCCAAGTAGTTCCCAGACATTTCATTCTACTGTAGTAATTCATTATACCTGTGCAGGTGCACGTGGAAGACAATTGATGCATGTATAGTGGTAATAAAACACACCCCTCAGTAGTAGAATAATAGAGGATGCACATGTGTAAAATTATTTGACTACAGCTTCCATGCTTTCCCTTTGGTTCCTTATTATCTATGAAATTGGACAATTTTTGTTCTCTAGGCTTAAAACTCATTGTCAGTATTCAGTTTTTCAATGCTGATCTTCTCCTGTATAAGTTACCAAAAACCTAAAATATGTATGAACTTTAAAAAACGCTATATTGAAACTTACAGCAGGGAAGTTCCATTTTGTGAATATTGTGTCAATGGATCTCTATTTTGACATCAGTGTTCATTAGAAATGATGACATTTCATGTGAGTATAAATATCAATGTGAAAAAGAAAAGGAAGGAAGAACCTTGAATGTTTAAGTAATTGGTGAAATGACAGGTGTGTGTGTGTGTGTGTGTGTGTGTGTGTGTGTGTGTGTGTGTGTGAGATTGATTTTCAGTGAATGGTTCAGCTTCTTGTAGGGCCTCCGAGAGAGCCCAGGTGAACCTTTCAATGAGTTGGTATCTGTTTTCAGAACATGGGAATCTCTTAGTCCAATAGTCAATCAGGCAAGCTTTGAGGTCTTAAAAGTTTCAGTCCTCAGCGATGGTGTTGCAGACCCTTGTGAGCAAACCCTAGGGTATGCTCAGAGCCCTCATTAGCTCATACCAAGGTGTGACGATTTCAGACAGCATTTCCCAAAGAAGTACCTCTTGAGTCTCTGTCCTTGTCAGTTCCCTACACTTCCTTACACTAGTTATGTGATCAGTGTGTTTCAGGATAATCCCCACATGTGATTTTTGCTATTTCCTACTAATCCTATCTGTTTCTCATCTTCTTCTTTTATGGTAGGGTTTGGGAAGCAACCTGTGTGGTGTAGGAAGGGGTGTGGTAGTTGTCTGCCTTCAGAGGACCAAATGATGCCTAGAAATTGTACTGTAGTTTGAGGTCAATTGTCCATCCTCTGAGTGTCAGGAATTCCATCACTCTACTTTGATGCTAGTCTGTTCTTCAAGCTGTAATCAGAAATAATGATGTCATCCATCTAGGGAATACTGGTTTGTGTGTATGTTTTCATTTTAGGAAAGGCCTTGCTGTTCCTGAAAATAATACTGTAGAGCACCCTTTCCTGTTCTTATTGGCCATCAGTCAATCTTTTGTGAAGTATTCGTTTATAAATAGACTTTTTATGGTTGATGAGCAGGAATTCTTTATGGACAAGTCTTTGTCAGTGTGTGTATTGCAAATGTGTTTTGGATTTTCTATGTACACAATTGTATTATCTGTGAATAGTCACAATTATCCCCTCAATTCTTGTACTTTTTGTTTCTCTTGCCTTCTAACAGTGGTAGATTCTCCAATGCAACGTTGAATAGAGCAGCATTGTTTGAAGATTTTAATATACTTTTCTCAATATCTGACAGAAAAAGCATACAAAACATTGGTAACAAATGTGACCTAATTGACATATAAGGAAAATTCCATAATAAGTGCAGAATACATTATTTTCAAGTGGTCATAGACTCTTTACCCAAATAGATGATAGGTGGGGCCGCGAATCAAGGCTACAAATGTTAAACCCTGAAATTAACTAGATTCTACTCTTACACCACAGGGGAATTGAGCCAGAGTCATAGCGAAAAGAAAACCAGGAAGTCCTTCAATGTTTAAAAATTAAATAGAACTTTGCTACATATCCTAAAGGTCAGAGAGGGCTTCTCAAAGGAAATTCTGAACCTTTTCCACATGAGGGCTCACACACAATGGCACTTTCTTTGTGAAGAGCATTATAATAACCTAGACAGGACCTGAGCCTTAAATCAGAGCTCTGCCCGCCCCAGCCACACCTGGCAGTCTTGGCCTGTGGTCCCCCTCAGCTGTTCTTTCTGGTGGCCCTGAGCTAAGGGGGTCAACATGGCCATATGGAAATGGGAAGCTCCCCACTCATAGTGATGACGGTGCCCCCTCCCCAGCTGCCCTTTCTGGTGGCCCTGAGCTAAGGGGGTCAACATGGCCATATGGAAATTAGAAGCTCCCCACTCTTAGTGATGATGTTGCTATCGTATCGTCCTCACCAGTCCAACAACATGATTTCTGAGTGAAATATGACACAAAAGAGACTTCTTGGCCTTCCTTCAGGTTTGAAAATCATCTGGTGAGTCATCTATTAGGAATATGGATTCAACATGTGTACTTTCTTCTGGAAAAGAAATAGACCCAATAGCAATTATGGCTTCCTGAGCACCTGTTCTTGAGACACATCATACTGGCTCTTTGTAGCATTCTGCCTCTTAAACTTCTCAACTAGGGTGTAGATATTTTTAGGCTCATTTTCAGGTGGTTAGGCAGGGACTCAGATGATATGAGTCACAGAGGATTTTAGTGTCAGAAACCTAAGTGGGATCCCCAAATTGACTCCAAATCCCTTGTTGTTCCATACAGGGTACTATTTCTCTGGTCTTCTCGATCTGGAAACCTATCAAGTATCAGGATTTTCTTGTCATGTGGACAACTGGAACGAATTCAGCTGGCCTTTTCACCTCTGCCCATGGTGATCATTAAGATCATTATCTCAGTGGAGGACCTGTGGGTAAGATACTCAAAGAACCCTAGGAATACAGACAGTATATTTTTCTGGTATTAAAGTTACTGAAACCAACTATCTTTTTTAGTCCATTCAGGCTCTGGTATGTTCAGAGGGTGCTGTAAAACAGGTCTGAAATAGTATTTAAAAATACTCAGCTCAGCCTCTTCTACAACGTGAGCCAATGCTTATAAACATGGCTAAAATATTCCCTTACCTACGATGACTTCCCAGCCATCCTAGTGTTTATATGGTATGACTGTGACTTACATTAGTCAACATTTGCAGAGAAAGAACTTAGTGCATCCAGGGGGCACTTCATGTTGAAATTAGTTGGTGACAACGAGCTACTGTGTTTTATTCTGCAGTCCAAGGGAATGGTGCCAGACATCTCTAAGGTGTCTAGCAGTTCTACAATTCTGATTTTAAGTGGTCTGTGTGCTTCAGAGATTTGGGCAGGAGAAGGGCAGGAGTCCAGAGACTGTGAACACTTCTGTTACCTGTGCTGACCATGGAGCAGGCAGCCTTCTGTGGACATCATTTTGATTTCTTGGTACTCTTGTGAAAGGTGCTTTTGTCTCACATTCCTCCATTTAGGAGTAATTATAATGATAAAAGTAATTTTTATCTTATATCATCTGTGGGCCCTGATCCTGGGCTCCCAGGGAAGCTATCATGTAATATTTTACCCTGCTCAAAATGACTGGGCAAAACCTGAAAGCATGGGCCCTATTTCTGCCCCAAGCACATGCTGTACATCTGCTTTGAGAAGAAAACAATCACCAAAAATGCCAACATAAAGATAAGAAAAAATAAAGAACCTCTTTGGCTCCCATAAGATTAAAATCATACTGACATGTACATACTGAAAATGCATGAAATCATTGCATTTCCTAAAGCCCAAGTCTTGGAGGGTCTGAGAGCCACTGACCTTGCCCAGAACCAGGCACACCCTAGCAGGGAGGGCTGGTGCAGAAAGGGAAGGGGAAGGACTCTGAGGGTGGTCTGCAGCTAGAGGGGTCCCTGGAAGGGGCCAGGTGTGTGTGGGGGCCCCAGCCCACGAGCCCACCCATGCCTGCGCCTGGTGTTGGGTAGAGGAGGTGCCTCTTGTGCCCCCTGCACTTTCAGGGTTCCAGGGGCTTGAGGGCTGGTGGCCCAGCATCCAAGGAGCTCAGGCACCACCCTCCCAGACTATTCATCACTTGGGGGTGGAGCTACATCAGTGTGGGCGGTCCCAGATTTGCAGTGGGTTGCAGAACTGGGGCAGAAGAAGGGGCACTGAGAGAGAGAGTTGCCCTGTGGAGATCCCTGCTGGTGAGTGAGCAGCATGCACTGGGGTGGGGGTAGGGGGTAGGGTGCGCCCCAGGTGGGAGGCAGGGTTCTGGAAGGGCACGTGGAGAGGGTTCTTTGTGGGGACTCAGGTGAGTTTTCTTTTCCCCTTTAAAGTCTCTTCTGCCCCATGTCCTTAACTGGCCTTATTCTCCATACCCGTGAACTCCAGGGCGCCCGCTCACCTGAGCTTTTGTGCGATGGGTTGCAGAATTTCAGGGTTTCCCCTATTCCCCTGGAAGAGTGCGGGTAAGGACCTCACACAATCTCAACATTCAGTTATCTGACATAGTGCAGGTGATGCCTCTTGAGCAGTACCCCGAGTTCAGCAGGGTGTGCCCTGATCCCCCAGGCACAGGTGTGGCAGTAGCAAGCCCCAGAGCCGTCCCCCAACTTCAGCATTATGCCCCCTTTGCCCCCGGGTTAGTGGTAATTGGCTATTAGAATCACGCAGGAAAATCCTCCAGGTGGGGGCCTGGAGGCATGCGTAAACCAGACCCAGCTCTAGTTGCATTGAGAATAGACGAATTGAGGGTTTCTTTAGAAGAGTAAGTCTGCTTTCCAGAAAAGGTAAGGTCATTGGTCTGTTGAGAATGAAGATAATTACTGACAAACAACAAGTATGTGTTGCCCCTTTGCCCAGAAACCGAAGCAGGTGTGCAGGCTTTAGGTCAGAGGTGCCTTCTTGATCCCAGCTGACAACACTTCTCTGCTCTGCCTCCAAGACACCCGAGGTTTTGAACGTCAGCATCTGAGTCAGGGAGGCAGCTTGTCACAGGACGCCAGTGTTCAGAGAAAGCACAGGTATGTTTGGCAAAATGTCCTAACTATGTCAGGGCTGGAGGTAAAACCTGTCATTATCCCAAAACCTCCTGGGCTTTTCTCTTTTCTCTAGTTGAGCCACAAAGTAAAATTGAAGTAGCTGTCAGCATTCTGGGTTTGGTGCAAGAATTACTTAGTTTCCCTGCAGGTTGAACTTTGCAGGGGATCACAATTTCTCTGTCCATTTATTGCTTACAAATGTATTTTGACCATCTGTTTCCTAGGAACCCTCTTTTATAAGAAAGGGAAGGTGAGATCACTCTGTGCCTGTTTGTAACATCTAATTTGTTCCTTCATCTAACACTGTTTATTCAATTATGCCTTAGATATGGTTGAGTGGCCAGCATCTAGAGTTAGGTGGCTTTTTTCATCTGATACAGACTTGGATGATGTCATTTGACAAAGGTGATGTTTCATCATTCATTAGTTTATTCATCAGAAGAGTTAAAATTAGGGTGGAGGGAAAATTGAAAATTATCCAAAGCGGCCTGTTCCTGTTTAAAAGTTGAGCTTGACTTTCTAGTTTTACTAAATGTATTATCTCGATATTTTGAGGTGCCATATTCTCTCTGTAGTTTCTTTGGTGGTGGAGTCAGAAGGAGAGTCTGGGAATTCTTTTGGATAGTGGCATGCTGGTGGCTTCAAGGGGCTTGGCGTCAGGAGCCTTGGGGTATATTCTGCAACTGCTTGCCTGACCCTGGGTGCATCTCCCAGAGGTTTTGTTTCCTCTTATGAAATTGCCGGCAGATAATGTTCTGCTTAAAGGGGAACCCTCCCATCCTGTTGGTGGGAATGCAAAGTGGTGCAGCCAGTCTGGGAAACAGTGTGGGGGTTCCTCAAAAAGTTAAACATTGAACAACCACATGATCCAGCAATTGCTGTCCTAGGTATTTACCCAAATGACACAAAAATACGGATTCAATGGGGGCCTATGCACCATGATGTTTATAGCAGCAATGTCCACAGTAGCCAAACTATGGAGAGAATCCCAAATTCCATGCACTGATGAATGGATAAAGCAGATGTGGGATACATATATATAATGGAATATGACCCAGCTTCAAAAAGAATGAAATCTTACCATTTGCAAGGATGTGGATGGACCTAGAGTGTATTAAGCTAAGCAAAATCAGTGAGGAAAGACAAATATCCTATGCTCTCATGCTTGTGGAATTTCAGAAAGAAAACAGATGAACAGAGTTGAGGGGTGATGAGAGAGGCAAACAGGTAAATAGACTCAACCTTGGAGAACAAACTGAGTGTTGCTGCAGGACAGGGGCGTGGGAGGAAGACTTAAATGGGTGAGGGGAATTAAGGAGGGTACTTGTGATGAGCACTGGGTACTGTATGCAGGTGAGGAATCACTAAATCCTACCCCTGAAGCGAATATTCCATGGCATGTGAACTAACTGGAATTTAAGTAAGAGAAGAAAGGAAAAAGTGTTCTGCTTCATGAAGAGTGAGGTAAAATTGTCGTGATTTGGGCTGTACTATTCTATAGATGAGAGTTGTAAAACACCTGTTGTAGGATACACTAGTTTCTTATCACATAAGGAGTCCTCAGGAAGCTGCAATGAAAGATTCAGGTCTCAGAGCATGTTCATGTTCCACTGATATGTTACAATTTGCACAGGTAGGAAAGAAGGTGGAGAGAAAGGCAACAGAATGGGAAAGTAGGTGTGAACCTTTCATTACTTAGCATTATAGCTTTCTCATGAAAGCCTTGCGCCAGTGTGATTTTGGAGGAAGAGGGGGATTCTGGGAGCTTTGTAGGAGACGGGGGAGTTCCAGGTCTGGGTAAAGCTGACATGGGTCCCAGATGAGAGCTGAATGCATTCTGCAGCATGGTGTGGGCAGGGTGGGCTCCATGGGTGGCTTTGGTCTCCTGGGTGAGAGTTGTGACAGGTGAGGGCTATGTGCAAGTTCCTGGCTGAGGACAAGTGAGGCACAGGCGGAGAGCTGGCAGAGAACCTTCTTCTGGGCCACCAGCCTCACCCAACACACACAGCCTCATCTTCTGTCCCTGTCACTCCAATTCAGACTTCTCCGAAGGTGAGTGAGAACACATCAAGAGCATTCTGAACAGAAGGGAAAGCATGTGCAATGGCTCTGGGGCAGGAGAATTCCAGGTATGTCCAGGAGCAGCAAGAAGGCCCTGTTGGCACAGGAGACAGCTTAGGATATGACATCAGAGAGGTGAAAGAAAGCCATTCCAGGGCTATAACCGCATGAGACCCTGTTTCACTGGGCCATCCTGGCTACAGTGTTGAGAACAGATGACAGTGGGTTGAAGATGGCAAGGCAGGTCAATGATGAAGCTTTTCCAGGAACTCAGGCACTGTGGACCAGACAGGTGGCCTTGGATGGAGTGGTTAGACCTATTCTGGGTCCATTTTGAAGATGGAGCTCACAGGATTTGCTGATGGGTTAGCTATTAGGAGCAGAAGAACGGAGGAGTTGGGGTAACTCCCAGCTGTTGTGGATTGTCCAGATCGAGGGGAAGTAGAGGGTTTCTGGGGGTAGGAGGTAGTCCGTGTTCCGCATGCTGAGGAAGGTGCCTTTCCCGGTGGATCTGCTGAGATTTGTTGCTGGGAGAACCTTTCACATCTCCTCCCTCAGCAATGCTCAAGTGCAAGTATCCCCCACTTTGTAAACGTTCACAGTAAGACACTGGGCTTTCTTGAAAGAACTATGTTTTTACCCATCTTCAGTAAGAGGAAGAGACCTGAAGAGGATTTCCGTCTTATGAGAAAAGGTGAACAGTGAGAATCGCGTTCAGCATCTGTTTTGGGGTTAAGCACAACAGAGGCGGCGTGCACCCCAACCAGCTCCTTCCGCTGGGAACCGCTCTCCGCATCCAGCCACCAGCACTATGAATGGTGCCTGTGAGCCTCTGCTGTGCTTTATCTTCATTTATGCTGGGCCTCCGTTAGAAACTTGTGTGCTAAGGCCTAAGAAAAGCCAAAGCGAAGGAATTTTGGAGTCTGAGCACACTGTCTAATTGTTCCGTGTAAATGAATGGTCATTCCTTCTTGACACCATTTCTGCTGTGCAAGGTTTCTCAGAAGCCCTGTACTTTCAAAGAGCAGGGAAACCTATACCCCATGCTACGGGGTTAGTTTTATTCTCCATGCTGGACAGAATATTTCATGACTGTCAGATTTTCTCACTCAAACATTGAGACTTTGACCACCTTCACCCGTTTCTACCACCCCATCCCCGAATCTGGCACCTACCAATCTGCTTTCAGTATCTATGCGTTCAGTATTTGTTTATTCCACGTGGAATGTACATGAGAGCATCTGGTATTGGTCTTTCTGTGTCTGAGTTAATTGGAATAAGGCCCCTAAGGTCTGTGTTTCCATGTCTGATTCTTGTGAATAATGCTGCAGTGAACGTGGGAGTGCATCTGTCTTTTTGAGGCAGTATTTTTGTGTTCTCTGAATCAATACTCAGTACAGCCATTACTGGGTCATGTGGTAGTTGCTTTTATTTTTTCAGGAACCTCCATACCGTTTGTCACAGTGGCTGCACCAATTTCCATTCCCACCAACAGTGCACAGAGTCTCCTCGTCTGCACACCCTTGACCCCACCTGGTGTCTGTCTCTGGGACAATAGGTGTTCCAACAGCTGTGAGGGAATAGCCAATTGTGGGTTTGACTGATGTTTCCCTTACGATATTTAGTGATGTTGAACAACTTTTTCTGTCTGTTGGTACCTGTGTGCCGTCTTTGGAAAGTATCTATTCACATATTCCCCACATTTTTTATACAGTTTTTTTTTTGGTTTTGTTTGTATGAGTGATGTGTGTATTTTGGATATTAGCCTCTTCTCACACATATGATTTGCAGATATTTATTTCTTATTGGGTCTGTGGCCTTGTAAGTTTTTGCTGGTTTCTTTTTCCATGTGGAAGATTTCAGTTTGAAGTTGTTCCACTTGTTTATTTTTGCTTTTGTTGCCTTTGCATTTGGTGTCCAATCTGAAGACTCTTTGCCAAAACTAATGTCGAGAGACTTAGTACCTGTGTCTTCTTGTAGGTTTATGGATTCAGGTCTTACGTTCATATCATTCATCCAGTAAAAATTTTGTGTGTGGTGTAAGAAAGTGACCCAGTTATATTCTTCTGCATTTAGTGTCCAGTTTGCCTGTTACCGCTCACTGAAGAGACAGTCCTTCCCTCATGGCATATCTTCTGCTGCTGTGTCGTAAGTTAGGATCATCTACGTGTGGGTAAGTTTCTGAGCTTTCTGTTCTGTTCCACTGACCTGGTGTCTGTGTTTATGCCAGTACCATCCTGTTTTGATGACAACAGCTTTGTAATCTAGCTTGAAATCCAGGAGTGTGTTGACTGCACCTTTCTTTCTCCAGGTTCCGTTGGGTATTTGGGGTGTTTTGTGATTCCATACAAGTTTGAGGACTGTTTTCTGTTTGTTCGAATAATGCCAGTGGAATTCAGATAGGGATTTCATCACATCTCTTGATTGCTTTGGGTACGATGGACATGTTCACATAATTAACTCTTCCAGTTAAGGAGCATGGCGTATGCTTCCATTTGTTTGTGTTGCCTTCCAAATATTTGACCCATACATCCTGCCCCCCTCGACACACATGCTTTTCATTTCTTTTCTGCCATGTGTTGAATGTACTATGTCTTTCTCATTCTTGGTTACTTTTATTCCTAGATTTTTTTTGATGCAATTGTAAATGGCATTGCTTTTTTTAATTTCTCTTTGCGAGAGTGTGTCATCAGTATACAGAAATGCAAGAAGTTGGGTCATCTGGGTGGCCCCATAGGTGAAGCATCTGCCTTCAGCTCAGGTCATGATCCCAGAGTTCTGGGATCGAGCCCCGTGTTGGGCTCCCCGCTTAGCGAGGGTCTGCTTCTCCCTCTCTCTCACACTCCCCTGCTCGTGCTTTTTCTCTTCCTGTCAAATAAATAAATAAAATTTGAAAATAAATAAAGACAACAGGTCTCTGTATATTGACTTTATAACCTGCAGCTTTCTTGAATTTGTTTATTCTAACAGTTTTTTTTTTGTGTGTGTGTGTGTGTTTTTTTTTTTTTTTTGTGGAATCATTCGGGATTTCATGTCATTTGCAAATAGTGACAGTTTTCCTGTATGGATTTCATCTCTTTCTTTTTTTAAAATGATGTCACCCTATAGTACTTCATTTGTTTTTGATGTAGTGTTCCATGATTCATTGTTTGCATATAATACCTAGTGCTCATTATGACACGTGCCCTCCTTTTTTTTTAAAGAATTTATTTATTTATTCGACAGTTATAGAGACTGCCAGCGAGAGAGGGAACACAAGCAGGGGAGTGGGAGAAGAAGAAGCAGGCTCACAGCGGAGGAGCCTGTTGTGGGGCTCGATCCCATAACGCCGGGATCACGCCCTGAGCCGAAGGCAGAGGCTTAACCGCTGTGCCACCCAGGTGCCCCAACACGTGCCCTCCTTAATACCCATCCCCAGGATAACCCATTCCCCTACCCCTCCCTTTCTGCAACCTTCAGTTTGTTTCCCAGTGTCAATAGTCTCTCATGGTTCATCTCCCCCTCTCATTCCCCCCCCTTCACTTTTCCCTTCATTCTCCTAATGTCCTCCATGCTATTCCTTCCATTCCACATAGGAATGAAACCATATGATAATTGTCTTTCTCTGCTTGACTTAATTTCACTTAGCACAATCCCCTCCTGGTCCATCCATGTTGGTGCAAATGGTGGGTATTCATCCTTTCTGATGACTGAGTAATATTCCATTGTATAGATGAACCACATCTTCTTTGTCCATTCATCTGCTGAAGGACATCTTGGCTCCTTCCACAGTTTGGCTATTATGGACATTGCTGCTATGAACATTGGGATACAGGTGCCCTTCTTTTCATTACTCTGTGTCTATGGGGTAAATACCCAGTAGTGCAATTGGTGGGTGATAGGATAGCTCTGTGTTTACCGTCTTGAGGAACCTCCATATTGTTTTCAAAAGTGGCTGTACCAGCTTGAATTCTCACGAGTAGTGTAAGAGGGCTCCCCTTTCTTCACATCCTCTCTGACTTTTTTTTTATTTCTCTCTTGTTAATTTTTTTCCAAGATTTTATTTATTTATTACACAGAGATAGAGACATCCAGCGAGAGAGGGAACACAAGCAGGGGAGTGGGAGAGGAAGAAGCAGGCTCATAACGGAGGAGCCTGATGTGGGGCTCGATCCCATAATGCCAGGATCACGCCCTGAGCCGAAGGCAGACGCTTAACCGCTGTGCCACCCAGGTGCTCCCTGCCTTGTTAATTTTAACCATTCTAACTGGTGTAAGGTGGTATCTAATTGTCATTTTGATTTGTGTTTGCCTGATGGCAAGTGATGTGGAGCATTTTTTCATGTGTCTGTTGGCCATTTGTATGTCTTCTCTGGAAAAGTATCTCTTTGTGTCTTCTGCCCATTTTTTGGGTGTCGAGTTTGAGGAGTTCTTTATAGATCTTGGATACCTACCCTTTATCTGTAATATCACTTGCAGATATCTTCTTCAATTCCATAGGTTGCCTTTTTGTTTTTTGATCATTTGCTTTGCCGAGCGGAAGCTTTTTATCCTGATGAAGTGCCAATAGTTCATTTTTTGCTTTTATATCCTTTGCCTTTAGAGAAGTTGCTTGCAAGAAGTTGTTGTGTCCAAGAGTTCTTTTGATTTTGATATGAGACAGGAATCCATTATCTTATTTTCCCGATTGTATTTGAGTCCTCTGTCTTTCTTGGTGTGTCTAGCTAAATTTGTCAATTTTGTTTATCTTTCCAAAAAAGGCTGCTCTCATTTTCATTGTTTTTTTTTTTGTCTTTTTAGTCTCCATTGTATTTATTTCTGCATTCTTTTTTGTTATTTCCTTATTTCTACTAATTTGGGGCTTTGTTTGTTGTTTTTTTTTTTCCTACTTCTTTACCACATAAATCAGGTTGTTTATTGGAGAGCATTTTCTTGGATTGATGAAGACTTGAATTTCTATGAATGTCCCCCATAAAGCTACTTTTGCTGCATCCCATAAGTTTTTGTAGGTTATCTTTTTCATCAGTGTCAAGGTACTTCTAAAATTTTTTTGATTTCTTCTTTGACTGTTGGTTGTTCAGTAGCATGTTGCTAAATCTCCACATATTTTTTTTAAGATTATTTATGTATCTGACAGAGAGTGAGACAGCGAGAGAGGGATCGCAAGCAGGGGGTTGGGAGAGGGAGAAGCGGGCTTCCCACTGAGCAAGGAGCCTGATTTGGGGCTAGATCCCAGGATCCGCGGTCAAGACCTGAGCTGAAAGCACATCCTTAATGTCAGAGCCACCCAGGCCCCAAAAATCTCCACCATTTTTGACTGTCCCATTTTTTTCTTCAGACTGATTTCTAATTTCATATGATTGTCATTGGACAAGATTTGAAGCAGGTGAAGAGAGCATTCAGATGAAAGCTTTGTTTCCTGGAGGGTTTTCTGAGGGCAGACAATGAGTTCAGTGGGGATGGAGGAAGGTTTTGTGAGACGGGGGGTGGGGTTAATGCTTGTTAGAATTACTGACTACTACCATGCAGGCTGTGTGCTACCGTTCACACCATAGCCCTGATGGACTTGTACTTCATTAAATATTTTCTAGGAGGTGTAGGCATAGCCTTCACTTAAAGAAAGGTGCCATGTGGGTTCATTGCATGACCCCAGGTCAGCAACCAGGATGTATGGTATTGTGGGGGATCAGAACCAGGCTTTCTGTGGGAAGTGACAGAAATACGGTATGGTGAGCTCCATGACCATAGGTGAGGTCCCGAGTGACCCACTGGGTGTTGGGTTCTGTGGATCTGTCTCATCAGGTGCTGTGGAATTCAGGGACACCCTCCTGTCTGTGGATTTGTGTGGAGACAGGTAGACATCAGTGTCTGGCCAGGCACGAGGGTCGCACTGGACCACCACCAGAGGTGCAGCGTGCGGGGGAGCCACTGCTTGGTTTCCACGAAAGCTGACCAGGGTCTGTGACCGTGATTCCTAGCAGCTGCAAGGGGAGAGGAGGCCGGGGGTGGTGCACACTTCCTAGACTTGTGGTCAGGACTAGTCTGGAGCCCACTGAAGTCAGCCACACCGGGCACAGAAGGCACCCAGTCAGTGTAGCTGTGGGCACTGCTCCCATGGCACTTTTGGGCCGGCTCCATGCTGCCACCTCCTGCTTTTCATCATCATCTTCAAGGTCATGTGCCTCTGCTCTTGCCCCATGGCCTCCAGGGTATTGTCTGTCCTCCATCTGGCCCTCGTCCCTGGTGCCCTGTGCAGTCCGATGCCAGGGTAGCCTTCTCGAGACAAACATCTGGCCCTGATGGAAAACTTCCATAGATCTTTTGTGATCCGAGGATGATGCCCTGCCCTGGAAGGGGGCTGCAGGTCCCCAATCAGGGGAGCCATGTCTCCGTTTTCAGCATGGCCTGCCCTCCCCTCAGTCTTCTTCAGGGAAGCTCTCCCCACTTCCTGAGATGACAGCTCTGAACTTAAAAATGAATGTTATTTTACATATCTCTATGCCTTAGTTCATCCATGGCATGTCTTTCAACCCCGTTAGTGGGTATGTTTTAGCAGTTTTGAAGGGCTGTCTGCTCAAGGAGGGGATGACCTGGTGGGGCAGCTTTCCCTCTCATCTCCCTCAGCATGTCTCTGAGCCCTGGGGCCAGCTGTCCCACTGAGGATTGAGGGACCCGAGCCAGCCCATCCTGAGTCCAGGCTGTGTCAGCTCATAGACTGATTCATGTCAGAGCGGTGGGCATCTGGCATGGGCCAGGGGCAGACAGTTTCTCCTTCTCATTCCTTCCCTCCCTTCCTCCCAGAGGTAGCTCAAAACAGCCTTCAACCCCTGCATCTCCAGATCCCTTGACCTGTGCCTCCTGTGTTCAGCTGGTGACCTTGGTGTTTCGCATAGGTTCTACCTCCCGTACCCTCTCCCATAGCAATTCCTGGATCAGGGAGGGGTCGGACCCTTGTTTGCTTTTGGTCTTCTTCCTGTCCCGCACCATGCCCACCCACTGTTGCATCCTCCATGTATGTGCTTGGAAGCAAGCCCATCCTCAGGGAACCTATTAGCCAAATGGATCCAGGCAATGAACATTGATGTAGAGATCCAGGATCCATAATAAACCTGCTTTGAAACCTGTCCCAAAGTCTGTGACTCTCTCACACTGAAACAGAAACAATAATAGCTTTCTGGACTGTGAAGTGACATGTGTCTCTACTTCCAATCTTGAATGCATAGGTGCTGAGCCTGGACTGAAAAGGACCTTGGCTCCCGTGGGCTGGGATCCACGGTAAGAACTCAGTGAAATCTGAATTTTAGGCATGAAGTGAATAATTATTGTAGAGTGAAGGGTTGGGGCCCAGGAACCCCGCAGGCCAGATCTGCCCACTATGTGGCGAGCTGTGCCCCGGGCTGAGTTGATGGTGCGGGGTGGGGTGAGCATGGGCTTCAAGGTTGGGTTTAGGGATCGCCGAAGTTCGCCGGGGGCTCTGGGGGCTGTCCTGGTCTCCCGCCCTGAATGCTCTACAGCCTCCCAAGGGGCACAGTTTCCTGCGGGCTGGCAGGCTTTGTCCTGCAGTGGGGTTCAGGTGCCCCCAGTACCTGGGGCTGCGGCACCGGGCCCCAGGGGAGGGGCCGTACCCAGCCGACCTAGGGTCAGGTCTAGGCCCCAGGAACCTGGCAGGCCTGATCTGCTGGCTCTGCGACGAGTTCGGTGGCAAGCTGAAGGGAAGGCATGGGGCGGGATGAGCGTGGGCCTCAGGGTTGGGGTGTAGGGGCCACTGAGGATCACTGGGGGCTCAGGGGGTCCCTACCAGTTTTCCTGCACGGGATGCTCTGTGGTGCCCCAAGGGGCATGGTTTCCTGAGGGGTGTCAGGCTGAGTCCCGTGGTTGGGCTCAGGTGTACCCAATCCCCGGGGTTAGGGTACGGATTAGGGTATGGGTTAAGGTTAGGGCATGGGTTAAAGTTAGGGTATGGGTTACGGTTAGGGTATGGATGAGGGTAGGGTTTAGGGTTAGGGTAAGGAGAGGGTACGGGTTAGGGTTGGGTTTAGGGTTTACAGGTTAGAGGTTATGGGTTATGGTACAGATTAGTGTTTATGGTACGGGTTAGGGTTTAGGGTTCGGGTTTAGGTTTAGGGTTAGGGTTAGAGTACGTGTTAGGTTTAGGGTATGGGTTAGGTTTAGGCTATGGGTTAGAGTACTCATTAGGGTACGGATTAGGGTACAGGTTAGGGTACAGTTTAGGGTAAGTGTTGGCGTAGGGATTTGGGTACAGCTTAGGGTACGGGTTAGGTTTAGGGTACGGGTTAGGAAACAGGTTAGGGATAGGGATTGTGTACGGTTTAGGGTTAGGGCATGGGTTAGGGTTAGGGTACGGGTTATGGTATGAGTTAGGGTATGGGTTAGGGTCAGGGTTTGGGTTTAGGGTTAAAGTTAGGGTATGGGTTAGGGTACTTGTTAGGGTTACTCTTAGGTTTAGGGTACGGTTTAAGTTATAGGTTAGGGTACAGTTTAGGGTTAGGGTTAGGGTATGGGTTAGAGTACGTTTTAGGGTTACAGATAGGGTTAGGGTATAGGTTAGGTTTAGGGTTAGGGTACGGGTAGGGTTAGGGTTAGGGTACGGGTTAGGGTTAGGTTTAGGGTTAGGTTACCGGTTAGGGGTAGGGTTAGCTGAAGGGGTAGGGTTAGGGGTAGGGTTAGGGGTATGGTAGGGGTCGGGGTAGGGTTAGGGGTTAGGGTTTGGGGTTTGGGGTTAGTGGTTAAGGTTAGGGTTTAGTGTTTAGGGTTTCGGCATTAGGGTTAGGGGTTAGGGTTTAGGGTTTAGTTTTAATGTTAGGGTTTAGGGTTTAAGGATTAGGGTTTAGGGTTAGGTTTAGGGTAGGGTTAGTGTAAGGGTTTGGGGGTTAGGGTTAGGGTTAGGGTTAGGGTTAGGAGTTATGTTTTAGGGTTTAAGGTTAGGTGTTAGGTTTTAGGCTTAGGGTTAGACCCCAGTAGGCCAGCAGGACTGATGCGCCGGCTGCTCGGGGAGTAGAGGAGTGGAACGAGTTGAGGGCGCTGGCGAGCAGGAGTATCGTATCCAGTGTTTTGGCGCAGGAGGCCTTTGAACGTCGCTAGAGGCTCGGAGGTCCCTGCCCATTCTCCCGCCCTGAATGATTGGCGGCTCCCCTAGCAGCCTGAGTGGTGGTGGGGCGGCAGGGTGGGTCTGGCGCTGAGGCTCGGGGGTCCCCAATGCCAGGCGTTGCAGCACCAGGCCCCTTGGGAGAGGCCCCTTGGGGGCCGACCTAGGGTAAAGGTTAGCTCCTGGAGGCCGGCAGGCACGATCCACAGTCTGGGGCGAATGGAGACGCGGTCGAAGATCAGGGCGCTGGCAAGCAGGAGAGTGGGCCCCAGCCTTTTGGCGCTGGGTGCCTTCGAAGGTCACTGGGGCAGGGAGGGCCCTGCGCGTTCTCCAGCCCTGAATGATCAGCGGTACCCTAGCGGCCCGGGTGTGGGCAGGGCGGAACGGTGAGTCCAGCGTTGCAACTCGGGGGTCCCCAATCCCTGGCGTTCAGCGGCAGTCCCTTTGGGAGGGGCCCCTTGGAGGCCGACCTAGGGTTAGGGTTAGCCCCCAGGAAGCTGGCAGGCTCGATCCACCGGCTCTGTGGCAAATGGAGGGTTGGGCCAAGGTGAGGTCGCTGGCGAGCGGAAGCGTGGGCCCCAACATTTTGGCTCAGTGGGCCTTCGAATGTCGCAGGGAGCTCGGAGGGCCCTGCTCATTCTACCGCCATGAAGGACCGGCGACGCCCCTACCTCCCCGGGTGGCAGCGGGGTGGCAGGGTCAGTCCGGCACTGGTGCTTGGGTTTCTCCAATCCCCAGCGTTGTGGCGCCAGGCCCCTTGGGAGGGGCTCCTCGGGGACTGTCCTAGGGTTAGGTTAACCCCCAGGAGGCCAGCAGTCCTGATCTGCCGGCTGTGCAGTGAGCGGAGGGATTGACCGTGGTAGGGCGCAGTGGAGCGGTAGCGTGGTACCCAGCGTTTTGGCGTGGGGGGCCTTCTTATTTCACCGGAAGCTCGGAGGGCCCTGCAGGTTATCCCGCCCTGAATGCCCGGCGGCGCCCCTAGCAGCCCACGTGGCGGCGGGGTGGCAGGGTGAGCCCGGCGCTGGGGCTTGCGGGTCCCCAATCCCTGCCCTTGTGGCACCAAGCCTCTTGGGAGGGGCCACTCTGGGGCCCACCTAGGGTTATGGTTAGCCCCGAGGAGCCCAGGAGGCCGGATCCACCAGCTGTGTGGCTAGAGGGGGGGCGGGCCGAGGTGAGGGCGCTGTAGAGTGGGAGCATGGGCCTCAGCGTTTTGGCATGTGGGACCTACGATGTCGCCGTGGGCTCTGGGGCCCTGCCCTTTCCCCCACCCTGAATGACAGGCAGCGCCCCAAGTGGCCCGGGTGGCAGCATAGGGGCAGGTTGAGTACATCACTGGGGCTTGGGGGTCCCCAATGCCCGGCGTCGCGGTGCCAGGCCCTTTGGGAGTGCCCTTCGGGGGCCGACCTAGGGTTAGGGGTAGTCCCCAGGAGGCCGGCAGTCCCGATATGATGGCTGTGGAGCGAGCGGAGGGGTGGGCCGAGGTGAGGGCGCTGGGGAGCGGGATTGTGGGCCCCTGCATTTTGGCACTGGAGGTTTCAAATGTCGCCAGTTTCTCCAGGGCCCTGTGTGTTCTCCCGCCCTGAATGACCAGCAGCGCCTCTAGCGGCCCGGGTGGCAGCGTTGTGGGAGGGTGAGTCTGGCTCTGGGGCTTGGAGTCCCAGATCCCTGGCTTAGTGGCACCGGGACCCTTGGGAGGGGCCCCTGGGGGGCCGACCTAGGGTTAGGGTTAGCCCCAAGGAGACCGTCAGGCCCAACCGCACACTGTGCGGCGAGCGGACGTGCAGGCCGAGGTGAGGGCGCTGGGGAGCGGGAGCGTGGGCACCAGCGTTTTGGCGTGGGGAGCCTTTGAAGGTCACCAGTGGCTCAGAAGGCCCTGCCCTTCTCTCTCTCTCTCTATGACCAGCGGCGCCCCTAGCGGCCCGGGTGTGTACAGTGCGGCAGGGTGAGTCTGGCTCTGGGGCTCTGAGTCACCAATCCCCAGCATTGCAGAGCCAGGCTTCTTGGGATGTCCCCACAGGGCGACCTAGGTTTTGGTTAGCTGCCAGGAGCCCTGCAGTCCCTATCCACCAGCTCTGAAGCAAGCGGAGGGGCGGGCCGAGGTGAGGGCGCTGGCGAGCAGGATCCTGGGAGCCAACGTTTTTGCGCAGGGAGACTTCAAAGGTCAGCGTGGGCTCGGAGGGCCCTGCCCGATCTCCTGCCCTGATTGACCGGTGGGGCCTCTAGCGGCTCGGGTGGCTGAAGGGCAGCAGGGTGAGTCCGGCACATGGGCTCGGGGTCCCCATCCCCAGCGTTGCGATGCCAGGCCACTTGGGAAGTGCCCCTCGGGGGCCGACCTATGGTTAGGGTTAGCCTCCAGGAGTGCCGCAGGCCCAATACACCACCTGTGAGTCTAGCGGAGAGTTGGGGCGAGGTGAGGGTGCTGGTGAACATGAGCCTGGGCCCAAGCGTTTTGATTCGGTGCGCCTTCGAATGTCGGCAGGGGTTCGGAGGGCCCTCCAGTTCTCCCACCCTGAATGAATGGCGGCGCCCCTAGCGGCCCATGTGGGGTGGGGCGGCAGCGTGAATCCGGCGCTGGGGCTTGGGGGTCCCCAATCCCTGGCATTGCGGCGCCAGGCCCCTTAGGAAGGGACCTTCAGGGGCTGTCCTAGGGTTAGGGTTACTGCCCAGGAGGCCAGCAGGCCCGAGTCGCTGGCTCTGTGAAGAGTGGAGGTGCGGGCCGAGTTGAGGGTGATGCAGAGTGGGAGCATGATCCCCAGCATTTTGGCGCCCTGGGCCTTCGAATGTTGCCATGTCTCGAAGGGCCCTGCCCGTTCTCCTGCCCTGAATAACCAGCGGCGCGCTTTGCGGCTCTGTTGGCGGTGGGGTGGCAGCGTGAGTCCTGTGCTGCAGCTCAGGGATCCCCAATCCCCAGCGTTGAGGGGCCAGGCCCTTTGGGAGGGGCACCTCACAGGCAGACCTAGGGTTAGAGTTAGCACCCAGGAGGCCGGCAGGCCCAATCCTCTGGCTGGGTGGCGAGAGGTACAGGGGCCTAGGTAAAGGCTCTGGCAAGCGGGAGCGTGGGCCCCTGCATTTTGGCGGGAGGCTTCAAATGTCGCTGGTTTCTCCAGGGCCCTGTCCATTCTCCCGCCCTGAATGAGCGGCGGCGCCCCTAGCGGCCTGGGTGGCAACAGTGCGGCAGGGTGAGTCTGGCTCTGGGGCTCTGAGTCACCAATCCCCAGCGTTGCAGAGCCAGGCCCCTTGGGTTGTGCCCCACGGGGCCGACCTAGGATTTCAGTTAGCCCCAGGAGCTTGGCAGGCACTATACACTGGCTCTGCAGCAAGCGGAGGGGTGGGCTGAGGTGAGGGCACTGGCGAGCAGGAAGGTGGAAGCCAATGTTTTTGCGCGGGGGGCCTTCGAAGGTCAGTGGGGACTCGGAGGGCCCTGCCCTTTCTCCTGCCCTGATTGACCAGTGGTCTCTAGCGGCTCAGGTGGCTGAAGGGCAGCAGGGTGAGTCTGGCACTTGGGCTCGGGGTCCCCATTCCCAGCGTTGTGACGTCAGGCCCCTGGGAAGCGCCCCTCGGGGGCCGAACTATGGTTAGGGTTAGCCCCCAGGAGGCCGGCAGCCCTGATACACGACCTGGGCGTCGAGCGGAGAGTTGGGCTGAGGTGAGGGTGCTGGTGAATATTAGCCTGGGCCCAAGCGTTTTGTTTCGGGCCACCTTCGAATGTTGGCAGGGATTCAGAGGGCCCTGTCCATCCTCCCACCCTGAATGAACGGTGGCGCCCCTAGCGGCCCGGGTGGGGAGGGGCGGCAGGGTGCATCTGGCGCTGGGGCTTGGGGGTCCCCAATCCCCAGCGATGTGGCACCAGGCCCCTTGGGAGGGGCCCTTCGGGGGCCAACCTAGGGTTAGGTTTAGCCCCTAGGAGGCCAGCAGGCCCTATTCGCCAGCTGTGTGGAGAGCAGAGTGGCAGACCTAGGTGAGGGCGCTGGTGAGTGGGAGGGTGGGCCTAGGCGTTTTGGTGCGGGGGGCCTTCGAAGGTCGCTGTGTCTCGGAGGGCCCTGCCCGTTCTCCTGTCTTGAATGAACGGTAGCACCCCAAGCCCCGAATGGTGACTGGGCGGCAGGTGAGTCAGGTGCTGAGGCTCGGGGTCCCCAATCCCCCTTGTTGTGGTGCCAGGCCCCTTGGGAGGGGCCCCTCAGGGGCCGACATAGGGTTATGGTTAGCCCCCAGGAGGCCGGCAGGCCCGATCCGCCCGCTGTGCGGGGAGCCGAGGGGCAGGCTGAGGTGAGGGCGCTGGGGAGTGGAAGCGTGGGCACCAGCGTTTTGGTGCGGGGAGCCTTTGAAGGTCACCAGGGACTCTGAAGGACCTGCCACTTCTCTCGCCCTGAATGACCGGTGGCGCCCCTAGAGGCCCGGGTGGCGACAGTGCGGCAGGGTGAGTCTGGCTCTGGGGCTCTGAGTCACCAATCCCCAGCGTTGTGGAGCCAGGCCCCTTGGGATGTGCCCCACGGGGCAGACCTAGGGTTTTCGTTAGAACCAAGAGCCCGACAGGCCCTATCCAACGAGTCTGAATCAAGCGGAGAATTGGGCCAAGGTGAGGGTGGTGGTGAACATGAGCCTGGGCCCAAGCATTTTGGTTCAGAACGCCTTCAAAGGTCGGCGGGTGTTCGAAGTGCCCTGCCCGTTCTCCCACCCTGAATGAATGGTGGCGCCCCTAGCGGCCAGGGTGGTGAGGGGTGGCAGGGTGAGTCAGGCCCTGCGGCTGGGGTATCTCCAATCCACAGCGATGCGGCACAAGGCCCTTTGGGTGGGGCCCCTCGGATGACAACTTAGGGTTAGGTTTAGCCCCTAAGAACTCGGCATGTCCTCTACGCCAGCTGTGTGGAGAGTGGAGTCGCAGACCGAGGTGAGGGCGCTGGTGTTTGGGAGTGTGGGCCCGGGCGTTTTGGCGCGGGGGGGATTCGAAGGTCACCGTGTCTCGGAGGGCCCTGCCCGTTCTCCCGCACTGAATGAACGGCAGCACCCCAAGCCCCTGGGTGGTGGCTGGGTGGCAAGGTGAGTCAGGTGCTGAGGCTCAGGGTCCCCAATCCCCGGCGTTGCGGCGCCAGGCCCCTTGGGAGGGGCCCCTCGGGTGTCGATCTAGGGTTATGGTTAGCCCCCCGGCGGCTGGTGGACCAGATCAGCATCTGTGCGGCACACGGCGGGGTGGGCCGAGGTGAGGGCACTGGCGAGGCTGAGCATGAGCCCAAGCGTTTTAGCGTGGGGGGCCTTCGAAGGTCAGCGGTGGCTCCGATGGGCCTGCCCATTCTCCCACTCTGAATGACCGGTGGGGCCCCTAGTGGCTCAGGTGGCTGAAGGGCAGCAGGGTGAGTACGGCACTTGGGCTCGGTTCACCCATCCCCGGCGTTGGGGCGCCAGGCCACTTCGGAAGGGCCCCTCGGGGGCCGACCTACAGTTAGGGTTAGCTCCCAGGAGGCTGGCAGGCCCTATACACCACCTGTGCGTGGAGCGGAGAATTGGGCCGAGGTGAGGGTGCTGGTGAACATGAGCCTGGGCACAAGCATTTTGGTTCTGGGCGCCATCGAAGGTGGGTGGGGGTTCGGAGGCCCCTGCCAGTTCTCCCACCCAGAATGAATGGGGGCGCCCCTAGCGGCCCATGTGGGGCGGGGCGGCAGGGTGCACTGTGCGCTGGGGGTTGGGGGTCTCCAATCCCCGGCGTTCCGCCGCAAGACTCCTTAGGAAGGGACCCTCAGGGGCCATCCTAGGGTTAGGGTTAGCGCTCAGGAGGCCGGCAGGCCCGATCTGCCGGCTGTGCGAGGAGTGGAGGTGTGGGCCGAGTTGAGGGGGATGCCGAGCGGGAGTGTGGGCTCCAGCGTTTTGGCGTCCTGGGCCTTCGAATGTTGCCATGTCTCGGAGGGCCCTGCCCATTCTCCTGCCCTGAATAACCAGCGGCGCCCCTAGCGGCTCCGTTGGCGGTGGGGCTGCAGGGTGTGTTCAGAGCTGGGGCTCGGGGTTCCCCAATCTCTGTCATTGCGGTGTCAGGCCCCTTGGGAGGGGCTCCTCAAGCGCCGACCTAGAGTTAGGGTAACACCCAGGAGACCGGCCGTCCCGATCCGCCAACTGTACAGCAAGTGGAGGGGCGGACGGAGTTGAGGGTACTGACGAGCGGGAGCGTGGGCCCAAGCGTTTGGCGCCGGGCGCCTACTAATGTCGCAGGGGCTTCGGAGGACCCTGCCTGTTCACCCGCCCTGAATGACGGGCGGTGCCCCTTGCAGCCCAGGTGGCGGCGGGGCGACAGGGTGAGTCCGGCGCTGGGGCTCGGGGTTCCCCAATCCCCGGCGTTTCGGCACCAGGCCACTTGGGATGGGGCCCTGGGGGCCTACCTAGGGTTAGTGTTAGCCCCCAGGAGGCTGGTAGGCCCGATCTGCCGGCTGTGCGGTGTGCAGAAGGGCGGGCCGAGGGGAGGGCGCTGGAGAGTGGAAGCGTGGGCCCAAGCGTTTTGGCGAGGGAACCCTTCGAAAGTTGCCGCGGCTCAGAGGGCACTGCCCATTCTCCCACTCTGAATGACCGGCAGCGCCCCTAGCAGCCCTGGGGGCGGCGTAGCAGCAGTGTGAGTCCGGCGCTGGGGCTCCGGGGTCCCCAATCCCTGTCATTGCGGAGCCAGGCACGTTGGGATGGGCCCCTAGGGGGCCTACCTAGGGTTAGTGTTAGCCCCCAGGAGGCTGGGAGGCTCGATCCGCCAGCTGTGCGGCAAGCGGAGGGGCGGGCCGAGGTGAGGGCACTGGCGAACGGAAGTGTTAGCCGAAGCGTTTTGCCTGGGGGGCTTTCGAAGGTCGCCGGGGGCTCGGAGGGCCCTGCCCTTTCTTCCACCTTAAATGACCATAGGGGCCCCTAGCAGCCCCGGTGGCGGTGGAGCGGCAAACTGAGTCCGGCGCTGTGGCTCGGGGGTCACCAATCCCCGGCGTTGCATCCGCAGACCCCTTGAGAGGGCCCCCTCCGGTGCCGACCCAGGGTTAGGGTTACCCCCAGGAGGCCAGTAGGCCTGTTCTGCCAGCTGTGCGGTGAGCAGAGGGGCGGGTTGAGATGAGGGTGTTGGCGAGCGGGAACGTGGGCCCAAAGTTTTGGAGCGAGGGGCCTTCGAAGGTCACCAGGGGCTCAGAGGGTCCTGCCCGTTCTCCCGCGCTGAATGACCAGGGGTGTCCCTTGTGGCCCAGGTGGCGGTGGGGGGCATGGTGAGTCTGGCGCTGGGGCTCAGGAGTCCCCAGTCCCCGTCGTTGAGGCACCAGGCCCCTTGGCAGGGGCCACTAGGGGGCTGACCTAGGGTTTGGGTTAGCCCCCAGAAGGCCCCCAGGCCAGATATGCCAGCTGTGCGGCGAGCAGGGGGGAGGGCCGAGGTAAGGGCGCTGGCGAGCGTGAGCGTGGGCCCAAGCGTTTTGGTGCGGGGGGCCTTCGAAGGTCGCTGGTGGCTTGGAGGGCCCTGGCCATTCTCCCTCCGTGAATGAACAGCAGCGCCCATAGCGGCCCAGGTGGCGGTAGGGCGGGAGGGTGAGTTGGGCGCTGGAGCTCAGGAGTCCCCAATCCCCGGTGTTGCGGCAATAGGAACCTGGGATGGGCCGCTCCGTGGCCCACCAAAGGTTAGGATAATACCCAGGAGGCTGGCAGTCCGGATCCACCGGCTGTGCAGCGCGTGGAGGGGCGGACCGAGGTGAGAGCGCAGGCGAGCAGGAGCATGGGCCCAAGTGTTTTGGCACGGGGGGCCTTCGAAGGTCGCCAGGGGCTCGAAGGGATCTGCCCGTTCTCCCTCCTTGAATGACCGACGGTGTTCCTAGCAGCCCGGGTGGTGGCAGGGCAACACGGTGAGTCCGGCACTGGGGCTCGGGGGTCCCCAATCCCAGGCATTGCGGTGCCAGGCCCCTTCGGAGGGGCCCCTCAGGGGCCAACCTAGGGTTATGGGTAGCCCCAGGAGGAGGGCAGGCCTCATCCACAGGCTCTGCAGGGAGCGGAGGAGCGGGCCAAGGTGAGGGCGCTGAGGAGCGGGAGCGTGGGCTCAAGCGTTTTGGATGGGGCGGCCTTCGAAGGTAGCCATGGGCTCGGAGGGCCCTGCCCGTTCTCCTGCACTGAATGACCAGTGGAACCCCTAGTGGCCCGGGTGGCGGCGGGGCAGCACAGTGATTCCGGCGCTGGGGCTCGGGGGTCCCTAATACCTGGCATTGCGGCGCCAGGCCCCTTGGGACGGGCCCCTCGGGGGCTAACCTAGGGTTAGGGTTAGCCCCCAGGAGACTGGCAGGCTCGTTCAGCCCATGTGCAGTGAATGGAGGTGTGGGTCAAGGTGAGGTAGCTGGCGAGCGGGAGCGTGGGCCAGAGCATTTGGCTTTGGCTCGGGGTGCCTTCGAAGGTCATAGGTGGCTCGCAGTATCCTGCCCGTTCTGTCGCCCTGAAGGACTGGTGACGCCCCTAGCACCCCATGTGGCAGCGGGGTGGCAGGATGCGTCCAGCGCTGGGACTTGGGCGTCCCCAATTCCTGGCATGCGGCGCCAGGCTACTTGGGAGGGGCCCCTTGTGGGTGACCTAGGGATAGGGTTAGCCCCCAGGAAGCCAACAGGCCCGATCCACCAGCTCTGCAGCGAGCGGAGGGGAGGGCCGAGGTTAGGGCGCTGGCGAACAGGACTGTGGGAGCCAGAGTTGTTGCGCGGGGGGCCTTCGAAGGTCGCAGGGGGATCAGAGGGCCCTGCCCGTTCTCCCTTCCTGAATGACTGCCCACCCCCTAGCACCCTGGGTGCTTGCGGGGTGGCAGAGTGAGTCCAGCAATGGGGCTCGGGGGTCCCAAATCCCCGGCATTGCAGTGCCAGGCTCCTTGGGAGGGGCCTCTCGGGGGCCGACCTAGGGTAAGTGTTAGCCTCCAGGATTCCAGCAGGCCCCTTCGGCCAGCTCTGCGGCAGGCAGAGGGGCAGGCCGAGGTGAGGGCACTGGCGAGAGGGAGTGTGGGCCCAAGCGTTTTGGCGCGGGGGGCCTTCGAAGGTCGCTGGGGGCTTGGAGGGCCCTGCCCATTCTCTCGCCCTGAAAGACTGGTGGTGCCCCTAGCAGCCGGGTTGCTGGGGGGAGGCAGGGTGACTCCGGCACTGGGCTCGGGTGTCCCCAATCCCCGGCGTTGTGGCGCCAGGCCCCTTGGGAGGGGCCCCTTGGGGGCCGACCTAGGGTTAGGGTTCATCCACAGGAGGCCGGCAAGCCCGGCGCTAAGTGGCTCTGGCAATGTAACAAAAATGCCATACACTTATCTGTAAGAAATAACAGTGTACAGGAACCCTCTTAGCCCTAACATCATCCTTTGTGAATATGGAAGCCAGCCCCAAAGTGGTCGTGGAAGTCTGACGAAAGGGCTAAGCACTTTTCTCTGAGTCACCACACTATACAGGGAAAGACCAATGTACATCATCTTTCACGAGTAGGAAGCATTAATGAAAAGGTTCTGGAATTTCGAGGACTCTGACCCATCCTTATTGGTAATAAACCACCGTGTACAGGAAAACACCTTCAACTCTCATCAGCCTCCTCAATCCTGATTCCGATTCAACTTTGGGTGTGTAGGACTAGGGAAATGTCCACATCTTATTGCTAAGAAAGAACGATGTCAGGGTAATGCCCTTCAAGTCACATCAGCCTTCCTGAAGACGGAAGCAGGAGTCAAGGTGGTTATGTTACCATGAGGTAAGGAAGATGAGCATATAAGTGAGAAACAACAGTGGGCAGGACCTCTCTTCCAACGAACAGTATCTTTGCTTAATGTTGAATCCCTATGGTAAGTGGTTGTGGGCATTTGTGAGGTCAAAATCTGAAGTGTTTTGTAAAACCTTTTGGCCATTCACAGATGAGACTAACTTAGTTGTGGACTCCTAGGCAGTGATTTGTCCACTGTCAAAAATATGAAACGATAAAAGAGACAGATGAGGTCTCCTCAGGCATTGTCCTTTATCCTCATCCTCCGTGAGGATGGCCATCTCTGGACAGCTCAGTGGCACGGTCTCATTCACAGTGGGGGCATCTGTTCCTCACAGACATCAGGCAGGGAAATGGATTTGGTTCTCTGTGGTAGCCCAGCCACAGCTGAGTGTCACAGCACCCTCTCGTGGGCTCCTAAGAGTTTCACTGTCACCAGGCAGATCATTGTATTTGATAAACCACTGTGAGAGTTTGCAATTGCCTTCATCTGCAACCTCCTAGAGGCAAACGCAGGTCTCTGGTACCATGTGAAGTCATGTGAAGGCATTGTGAGAAAGTGTCCTTTTGCTTAAGAAAAACATGGCTGGGGCTCCTGGCTGGCTCAGCCAGTTAAGCATGTGCCTCTGGCTCAGGTTATGATCCCAGGGTTCTGGGATCGAGCCCGGGCTCCCTGCTCAGCAGGAAAGGAGGTAGGGAAATAGCTTAGAACCCACAGAGAATGTGAATAAAGGGGAGTGAGATGGAACTTGGTCTGTGTTTTGCTTTAGGGATTGGAAGTTAGTTTTTTCTCAATTGTGATTGTTCCTGAAACAGAAAAGCTGTATTGTTTTTTTTTTACCTTTAATTTTTTTATAATAACAATTTTTTATTATGATATGTTAGTCATTATACAGTATTTCCTTAGTTTTTGATGTAGTGTTCCGTGATTCATTATTTGCATATAACACCCAGTGCTCCATGCAATATGTACCTTCCTTAATACCCTTCACTGGCCCATCCCAATACCCCACGCCTCTCCTCTCTGAAGCCCTCAGTTTGTTTCCCAGAGTCCATAGTCTCTCGTGGTTCATTCCCCCTTCTGTTTAGGGTCCATTGTCTAAAGGGACAGACAGTGGAAGTCCACCAAATATAAGATCGAAATTTCATTGTTCATTATAGATGCCGCCAAGTAGTTCCCAGACATTTCATTCTACTGTAGTAATTCATTATACCTGTGCAGGTGCACGTGGAAGACAATTGATGCATGTATAGTGCTATATAAAACACGCCCCTCAGTAGTAGAATAATAGAGGATGCACATGTGTAAAATTATTCGACTACAGCTTCCATGCTTTCCCTTTGGTTCCTAATTATCTATGAAATTGGACAATTTTTGTTCTCTAGGCTTAAAACTCATTGTCAGTATTCAGAGTTTTTCAATGTTGATCTTCTCCTGTATAAGTTACCAAAAACCTAAAATATGTATGAACTTTAAAAAATGCTATATTGAAAATTACAGCAGGGAAGTTCCATTTTGTGAATATTGTGTCAATGGATCTCTATTTTGACATCAGTGTTCATTAGAAATGATGACATTTCATGTGAGAATAAATATCAATGTGAAAAAGAAAAGGTAGGAAGAACCTTGAATGTTTAAGTAATTGGTGAAATGACAGGTGTGTGTGTGTGTGTGTGTGTGTGTGTGTGTGTGTGTGTGTGTGTGTAATTGATTTTCAGTGAATGGTTCAGCTTCTTGTAGGGCCTCCGAGAGAGCCCAGGTGAACCTTTCAATTAGTTGGTATCTGTTTTCAGAACATGGGAATCTCTTAGTCCAATAGTCAATCAGGCAAGCTTTGAGGTCTTAAAAGTTTCAGTCCTCAGCGATGGTGTTGCAGACCCTTGTGAGCAAACCCTAGGGTATGCTCAGAGCCCTCATTAGCTCATACCAAGGTGTGACGATTTCAGACAGCATTTCCCAAAGAAGTACCTCTTGAGTCTCTGTCCTTGTCAGTTCCCTACACTTCCTTACAATAGTTATGTGATCAGTGTGTTTCAGGATAATCCCCACATGTGATTTTTGCTACTTCCTACTAGTCCTATCTGTTTCTCATCTTCTTCTTTTATGGTAGGGTTTGGGAAGCAACCTGTGTGGTGTAGGAAGGGGTGTGGTAGTTGTCTGCCTTCAGAGGACCGAATGATGCCTAGAAATTGTACTGTAGTTTGAGGTCAATTGTCCATCCTCTGAGTGTCAGGAATTCCATCACTTTCCTTTGATGCTAGTCTGTTCTTCAAGCTGTCCTCAGAAATAAGGATGTCATCCATCTAGGGAATACTGGTTTGTGTGTATGTTTTCATTTTAGGAAAGGCCTTGCTGTTCCTGAATATAATACTGTAGAGCACCCTTTCCTGTTCTTATTGGCCATGAGTCAATCTTTTGTGAAGTATTCGTTTATAAATAGACTTTCTATGGTTGATGAGCAGGAATTCTTTATGGACAAGTCTTTGTCAGTGTGTGTATTGCAAATCTTTACTTCCCAGTCTGCGGTTCACTTTTTCATTTTCTTACGGTCATAAGATAAGGAGAAATGTCACATTTATGAAGTCCCACTGAATTCTTTTAAATGGTTAGTGCACCCTATGTCCTACCCCAAGATTGACAGGTTCTACGTTTTCTTTCAGAAACTGTCCAATGGGAAGCTACAATCCATCTCAAATTTATAAATTGCATTTTTAATTCAAATAGGGTATTTATAGACTGGTTTGGATTTTCTATGTACACCATCGTATTATCTGTGAATAATCACAATTATCCCCTCAATTCTTATACTTTTTGTTTCTCTTGCCTTCTAACACTGGTAGATTCTCCGATGCCACGTTGAATAGAGCAGCATTGTTTGAAGATTTTAATATACCTTTCTCAATATCTGACAGAAAAATCAGACAAAACATTGGTAAAAATGTGACCTAATTGACATATAGGGAACATTCCAAAATAAGTGCTGAATACATTATTTTCAAGTGGTCAATGACTCTTTACCCTAAGAGATGATAGGTGGGGCCACGAATCAAGTCTACAAATGTTAAACCCTGAAATTAATTAGATTCTATTCTTAGACCACAGGGGAATTGAGCCACAGTCATAGCGAAAAGAAAACCAGGAAGTCCTTCAATGTTTAAAAATTAAACGGAACTTTGCTACATATCCTAAAGGTCAGAGAGGGAATCTCAATGGAAATTCTGAACCATTTCTACATGAGGGCTCACACACAATGGCACTTTCTTTGTGAAGAGCATTATAATAACCTAGACGGGAGTTGAGCCTTAAGTCAGAGTTCTGCCTGCCCCAGACACACCTGGCAGCCTTGGCCTGTGGTCCCCCTCAGCTGTCCTTTTTGGTGGCCCTGAGCTAAGGGGGTCAACAGGCCCATATGGAAATGGGAAGCTCCCCACTCATAGTGATGGCGGTGCCCCCTCCCCAGCTGCCCTTTCTGGTGGCTCTGAGCTAAGGGGGTCAACATGGCCATATGGAAATTAGAAGCTCCCCACTCTCAGTGATGACGTTGCTATTGTATCGTCCTCACCAGTCCAACAACATGATTTCTGAGTGAAATATGACACAAGAGCGACTTCTTGGCCTTCCTTCAGGTTTGAAAATCATCTGGTGAGTCATCTATTAGAAATATGGATTCAACATGTGTTCTTTCTTCTGGAAAAGAAATAGACCCAATAGCAATTATGGCTTCCTGAGCACCTGTTCTTGAGAGACATCATACTGGCTCTTTGTAGCATTCTGCCTCTTAAACTTCAAACTAGGGTGTAGATATTTTTAGGCACATTTTCTGGTGGGTAAAAAGGGACTCAGATAATAGGAGTCACAGAGGATTTTAGTGTCAGAAACCTAAGTGGGATCCCCAAATTGACTCCAAATCCCTTGTTGTTCCATACAGGGTACTATCTTCCTCTTATCTCTGGTCTTCTCGATCTGGAAACCTATCAAGTATCAGGATTTTCTTGTCATGTGGACAAGTGGAACGAATTCAGCGGGCCTTTTCACCTCTGCCCATGGTGATCATTAAGATCATTATCTCAGTGGAGGGCCTCTGGGTAAGATACTCAAAGATCCTAAGGAATACAGACAGTATAATATTTTTCTGGTATTAAAGTTCCTGAAACCAACTATCTTTTTTAGTCCATTCAGGCTCTGGTATGTTCAGAGGGTGCTGTAAAACAGGTCTGAAATAGTATTTAAAAACACTCAGCTCAGCAACTTCTACAAAGTGAGCCAATGCTTATAAACATGGCTAAAATATTCCCTTACCTATGATGACTTCCCAGCCATGGTAGTGTTTATATGGTATGACTGTGACTTACATTAGTCAACATTTGCAGAGAAAGAACTTAGTGCTTCCAGGGGGCACTTCATGTTGAAATTAGTTGGTGACAATGAACTACTGTGTTTTATTCTGCAGTCCAAGGGAATGGTGCCAGACATCTCTAAGGTTACTAGCAGTTCTACAATTCTGATTTTAAGTAGTCTGTGTGCTTCAGCGATTTGGGCAGGAGAAGGGCAGGAGTCCAGAGACTGTGAACACTTCTGTTACCTGTGCTGACCATGGAGCAGGTAGCCTTCTGTGGGCATCATTTTGATGATGATCACATGATCCAGCTATTGCTCTCCTAGGTATTTACCCAAAGGATACAGAAATGCAGATTCGAAGGGGGTCCATGCACCACGTTGTTTATGGCGGTAATGTCCACAGTAGCCAAACTATGGAGAGAACCCCAAAGTCCATGCACTGATGAATGGATAAAGCAGAAGTGGGATACATATATAAAGCAGATGTGGGATACATATATATATAATGGAATATGACCCAGCTTCAAAAAGAATGAAGTCTTACCATTTGCAAGGATGTGGATGGACCTAGAGTGTATTAAGCTAAGCAAAATCATTGAGGAAAGACAAATATCCTATGCTCTCACGCTTGTGGAATTTCAGAAAGAAAACAGATGAACAGAGTTGAGGGGTGATGAGAGAGGCAAACAAGGAAATAGACTCAACCTTGGAGAACAAACTGAGTGTTGCTGCAGGACAAGGGTGTGGGGGAAAGAGTTAAATGGGCGAGGGGTATTAAGGAGGGCACTTGTGATGAGCACCGGGTACTGTATGCAGGTGAGGAATCACTAAATCCTACCCCTGAAGCGAATATTCCATGACATGTGAACTAATTGGAATTTAAGTAAAAGAAGAAAGGAAAAAGTGTTCTGCTTCATGAAGAGTGAGGTAAAATTGTAGTGAATTGGGCTGTAGTATTCTATAGATGAGAGTTGTAAAACACCCTGTTGTAGGATACACTAGTTTCTTATCACATAAGGAGTCCTCAGGAAGCTGCAATGAAAGATTCAGATCTCAAAGCATGTTCATGTTCCACTGATATGTTACAGTTTGCACAGGTAGGAAAGAAGGTGGAGAAAAAGGCAACAGAAGGGGAAAGTAGGTGTGAACCGTTCATTACTTAGCGTTATAGCTTTCTCATGAAAGTCTTGCGCCAGTGTGATTTTGGAAGAAGAGGAGGAATCCGGGAGCTTTGCAGGAGACAGGGCAGTTCCAGGTCTGGGTAAAGCTGACAGGGGTCGCAGAGGAGAGCTGAATGCATTCTGCAGCAGGGTGTGGGCAGGGTGGACTCCATGGGTGGCTTTGGTCTCCTGGGTGAGAGTTGTGACAGGTGAGGGCTGTGTGCAAGTTCCTGGCTGAGGTCAAGTGAGGCACAGGCGGAGAGGTGGCAGAGAGCCTTCTTCGGGGCCTCCAGCCTCACCCAACACACACAGCCTCATCTTCTGTCCCTGTCACTCCAATTCAGACTTCTCTGAAGGTGAGTGAGAACACATCAAGAGCATTCTGAACAGAAGGGAAAGCATCTGCAAAGGTTCTGGGGCAGGAGCATTCCAGGTATGTCCAGGAGCAGCAAGAAGGCCCTGTGGCCACAGGAGACAGCTTAGGACATGAGCTCAGAGAGGTGACAGAGGGTAACAGAAAGCCATTCCAGGGCTATAACCCCATGAGACCCTGTTTCACTGGGCCATCCTGGCTACAATGTTGAGAACAGATGACAGAGGGTTGAAGATGGCAAGGCAGGTCAATCACGAAGCTTTTCCAGGAACTCAGGCACTGTGGACCAGACAGGTGGCCTTGGATGGAGTGGTTAGACCTATTCTGGGTCCATTTTGAAGATGGAGCTCACAGGATTTGCTGATGGGTCAGCTATTAGGAGCAGGAGAACGGAGGAATTGGGGTAACTCCCAGCTGTTGTGGATTGTCCTGATCAAGGGGAAGGAGAGGGTTTCTCGTGGGGTAGGAGGTAGTCCATGTTCTGCATGCTGAGGAAGGTGCCTTTCCCGGTGGATCTGCTGAGGTTTGTGTCTGGGAGGACCTTTCACATCTCCTCCCTCAGCAATGCTGAAGTACAAGTATCCCCAACTTTTTAAACATTCACAGTAAGACACTGGGCTTTCTTGAAAGAACTATGTTATTACCCAGCTTCAGTAAGAGGAAGAGACCTGAAGAGGATTTCCCTCTTATGAAAAAAGCTGAACAGTGAGAATCGCGTTCAGCATCTGTTTTGGGGAGAAGCATGACAGAAGCGGCGTGCACCCCAACCAGCTCCTTCTGCTGGGAACCGCTCTCCGCATCCAGCCACCACCACTTTGAATGGTGTCGGTGAGCCTCTGCTGTGCTTTATCTTCATTTATGCTGGGCCTCAGTTAGAAACTTGTGTGCTGAGGCCTAAGAAAAGCCAAAGAGAAGGAATTTTGGAGTCTGAGCACACTGTCTAATTGTTCGTGTAAATTAATGGCCATTCCTTCTTGACACCATTTCTGCTGTGCAAGGTTTCTCAGAAGACCTGTATGTTCAAAGAGCAGGGAAACCTATACCCCATGCTGCAGGGTTAGTTTTAGTCTCCATGTTGCAGGGTTAGTTTTAGTCTCCATGCTGGACAGAACATTTCATGACTGTCAGATTTTCTCACTCAAATATTGAGACTTTGACCACCTTCACCCGTTTCTACCACCCCATCCCAAAATCTGGCACCTACCAATCTGCTGTCAGTATCTATGCGTTCGGTATTTGTTTATTCCACGTGGAATATACATGAGAGCTTCTGGTATTGGTCTTTCTGTGTCTGAGTTATTTGGCATAAGGCCCCCAAGGTCTATGTTTCCATGTCTGGTTCTTGAGAATAATGCTGCAGTGAACGTGGGAGTGCATCTGTCTTTTTGAGGCAGCATTTTTGTGTTCTCCAAATCAATACTCAGTAGAGTCATTAGTGGGTCATGGGGTAGTTGTATTTATTTTTTCAGGAACCTCCATACCTTTTGTCACAGTGGCTGCACCATTTTCCATTCCCACCAACAGTGCACAGTGTCTCCTCATCTGCACACCCTTGACCCCACCTGGTGTCTGTCTCTGGGAGAATTGCTGTTCCAACAGTTGTGAGAGGATAGCCGATTGTGGGTTTGACTGATGTTTCCCTGACGATGATTAGTGAAGTCGAACAACTTTTTCTGTCTGTTGACACCTGTGTGCCATCTTTGGAAAGTATCTATTCACATATTCCCCCCATTTTTTATACAGTTTTTTTTTTTTGGTTTTGATTTGTATGAGTGTTGTGTGTATTTTGGATATTAGCCTCTTCTCACACATATGATTCGCATATATTTTTTCTTATTGGGTCAGTGGCCTTTTACGTTTTTGATGGTGTCTTTTGCCGTGTGGAAGATTTCAGTTTGATGTTGTTCCACTTGTTTATTTTTGCTTTTGTTGCCTTTGCATTTGGTGTCCGATCTGAAGACTCTTTGCCAAAACCAATGTCAAGAGACTTCGTACCTGTGTCTTCTTGGAGGTTTATGGATTCAGGTCTTATGTTCAAATCATTCATCCATTAAAAATTTTGTGTGTGGTGTAAGAAAGTGGCCCAGTTATATTCTTCTGCATGTAGTGTCCAGTTTGCCTGTTACCGCTCACTGAAGAGACAGTCCTTCCCTCATGGCATATCTTCTGCTGCTGTGTCCTAAGTTAGGATCATCTACCTGTGGGTAAGTTTCTGAGCTTTCTGTTCTGTTCCACTGACCTGGTGTCTGTGTTTATGCCAGTACCATCCTGTTTTGATGACAACAGCTTTGTAATCTAGCTTGAAATCCAGGTGTGTGTTGACTGCACCTTTCTTTCTCCAAGTTGCTTTGGGTATTTGGGGTCTTTTGTGATTCCATACAAGTTTGAGGACTGTTTTCTATTTCCTCGAATAATACCACTGGAATTCAGATAGGCATTTCATCACATCTGTCAATTGCTTTGGGTACGATGGACATGTTCACATAATTAACTCTTCCAGTTAAGGAGCATGGCGTATGTTTCCATTTGATTGTGTTGCCTTCCAAATCTTTGACCCATACATTCTACCCCCCTTGACACACATATGTTTCATTTTTTTCTGCCATGTGTTGAGTTTACTATGTCTTTCTCATTCTTGGTTACTTTTATTTCTAGATTTTTTTATGCAATTGTAAATGGCGTTGCCTTTTCAATTTCTCAGTACGAAACTGGGTCATCAGTATACAGAAATGCAAGAAGTTGGGTTATCTGGGTGGCCCCATATGTGAAGCGTCTACCTTCAGCTCAGGTCATGATCCCAGAGTTCTGGGATCGAGCCCTGTGTTTAGCTCCCCGCTTAGCAAGGGTCTGCTTTTCCCTCTTTCTGACACTCCCTCTGCTCATGCTTTTTCTCTTCCTGTCAAATAAATAAATAAAATCTGAAAAAAAATAAAGACAACAGGTCTTTATATTGACTTTATATGCTACAGCTTTCTTGAATTTGTTTATTCTAACAGTATTTTTTTTTGTTTGTGGAATCTTTCGGGATTTCATGTCATTTGCAAATACTAACAGTTTTCCTGTACGGATTTCATATCTTTCTCTTTTTTTAAAATGATGTTAGTCACCCTACAGTACTTCATTTGTTTTTGATGTAGTGTTCCATGATTCATTGTTTGCATATAATACCTAGTGCTCATTATGACACGTGCCCTCCTTTTTTTTAAAAGAATTTATTTATTTATTTTACAGATATAGAGACAGCCAGAGAGAGAGGGAACACAAGCAGGGCGAGTGGGAGAGGAAGAAGCAGGCTCACAGCGGAGGAGCCTGTGTGGGGATCGATCCCATAAAGCCGGGATCACGCCCTGAGCCGAAGGCAGACGCTTAACCGCTGTGCCACCCAGGCGCCCCAACACGTACCCTCCTTAATACCCATCACCAGCATAACCCATTCCCCTTCCCCTCCCTTTCTGGAACCTTCAGTTTGTTTCCCTGTGTCAGTAGTCTCTCATGGTTCATCTCCCCCTCTCATTCCCCCCTTCGCTTTTCCCTTCCTTCTTCTAATGTCCTCCATGCTATTCCTTCCATTCCACATAGGAGTGAAACCATTTGATAATTGTCTTTCTCTGCTTGACTTAATTTCACTTAGCATAATCCCCTCCTGGTCCATCCACGTTGGTGCAAATGGGGGGTATTCATCCTTTCTGATGACTGAGTAATATTCCATTGTATGGATGAACCACATCTTCTTTGTCCATTCATCTGCTGAAGGACATCTTGGCTCCTTCCACAATTTTGCTATTAAGGACGTTGCTGCTATGAACATTGGGATACAGGTGCCCCTTCTTTTCATTACTCTGTGTCTATGGGGTAAATACCCAGTAGTTCAATTGGTGGGTCGTAGAATACCTCTGTGTTTAACGTCTTGAGGAACCTCCATATTGTTTTCAAAAGTAGCTGTACCAGCTTGAATTCTCACGAGTAGTGTAAGAGGGCTCCCCTTTCTCCACATCCTCTCTGACTTTTTTTTATTTCCTGTCTTGTTAATTTTTTTCAATATTTTATTTATTTATTCCACAGAGATAGAGACAGCCAGCGAGAGTGGGAACACAAGCAGGGGGAGTGGAAGAGGAAGAAGCAGGCTCATGACGGAGGAGCCTGTTGTGGGACTCGATCCCAAAATGCCAGGATCACGCCCTGAGCCGAAGGCAGGCGCTTAACCACTGTGCCACCCAGGTGCCCCCTGCCTTGTTAATTTTAACCATTCTAACTGGTGTAAGGTGGTATCTCATTGTTGTTTTGATTTGTATTTGCCTGATGGGAAGTGATTTGGAGCATTTTTTCATGTGTCTGTTGGCCATTTGTATGTCTTCTCTGGAGAAGTATCTCTTTGTGTCTTCTGTCAATTTTTTGGGTGTCAAGTTTGATATCTTGGATACCAGCCCTTTATCTGTAATATCATTTGCAGATATCTTCTTCAATTCCATAGGTTGCCTTTTTGTTTTGTGATCGTTTGCTTTGACGAGCGGAAGCTTTTTATCCTGATGAAGTGCCAATAGTTCATTTTTGCTTTTATTTCCTTTGCCTTTAGAGACCTGGCTTGCAAGAAGTTGTTGTGTCCAAAGTTGAAGAGTTCTTTTGATTTTGATATGAGACAGGAATCCATTATCTTATTTTCCTGACCTGGGTCTGTGACCATGATTCCTAGCAGCTGCAAGGGGAGAGGAGGCCGGGGGTGGTGCACACTTCCTAGACTTGTGGTCAGGAGTAGTCTGGATCCCACTGAAGTCAGCCACACCTGGCACAGAAGGCACCCAGTCAGTGCAGCTGTGGGCACTGCTGCCATGGTACTTTCGGGCCGGCTCCATGCTGCCACCTCCTGCTTTTCATCATCATCTTCAAGGTCATGTGCCTCTACTCTTGCTCCGTGGCCTCCGGGGTATTGTCCGCCCTCCATCTGGCCCTCGTCCCTGGTGCCCTGTGCAGTCTGATGCCAGGGTAGTCTTCTCAAACAAACATCTGGCCCTGATGGAACACTTCCATGGATCTCGTGTGATGCGAGGATGATGCCCTGCCCTGGAAGGGGGCTGCAGGTCCCCAATTAGGAGAGCCATGTCTCCCTTTTCAGCATGGCCTGCCCTCCCCTCAGTCTTCTTCAGGGAAGCTCTCCCCACTTCCTGAGATGACAGCTCTGATCTTAAAAATGAATGTTATTTTACATATCTCTATGCCTTAGATCATCCATGGCATGTCTTTCAACCCCGTTAGTGGGTATTTTTTAGCAGTTCTGAAGGGCTGTCTGCTCAAGGAGGGGATGACCTGGGTGGGGCAGCTTTCCCTTTCATCTCCCGCAGCATGTTTCTGAGCCCTGGGGCCAGCTGTCCCACTGAGGATTGAGGGACCCAATCCAGCCCATCCTGAGCCCAGGCTGTGTCAGCTCATAGACTGATGGGTGTCGGAGCGGTGGGCAGCTGGCAAGGGCCAGGGGCAGGCAGTTTCTCCTTCTCATTCCTTCCCTCCCTTCCTCCCAGATATAGCTCCGAGCAGCCTTCAACCCCTGCAGCTCCAGATCCCTTGACCTGTGCCTCCTGTGTTCAGCTGGTGACCTTGGAGTTTCGCATGGATTCTACCTCCTCTACCCTCTCCCGTAGCAGTTCCTGGATCAGGGGAAGGTTGGACCCTTGTCTGCTTTTAGTCTTCTTCCTGTGCCGCACCAAGCCCACCCACCTTTGCATCTTCCATGTATGTGCTTGGAAGCAAGCCCATCCACAGGGAACCTATTAGCCAAATGGATCCAGGCAATGAACATTGAAGTAGAGATCCAGGATCCATAATAAACCTCCTCTGAAACCTGTCCCAAAGTCTGTGACTCTCTCACACTGAAACAGAAACAATAATAGCTTTCCGGACTGTGAAGTGACATGTGTCTCTACTTCCAATCTTGAATGCATAGGTGCTGAGCCTGGACAGAAAAGGACTATGGCTCCCGTGGGCTGGGATCCATGGTAAGAACTCAGTGAAATCATAATTTGAGGCATGGAGTGAATAATTATTGTAGAGTGAATCCTCCCAAGTAGGGCTTATGCACATTGCACAGGAAAAGCTTTTTCAAAGAGGTTCCTGAAAGAAAAATCTTTTTTAAAAATTTTATTCCAGTAGAGCTAACATACAGTGTTACATTCGTTTCAGATGTACAATTGAGTGATTTAGTAATTCTCTATATTACTCAGTGGACATCAAGAAAAGCGTCATCTTAATCCGCTTCATCTATTTCACTCATCCCTCTATCCCCCTCCTCTCTGGTAACCATCCGTTTGTTCTCTCTTGTTAAGAGTTTGTATTTTGGTGTGTCTCCTTTTTCTCTTTTACTTATTTATTTTTTTTTTGTATCTTAAATTCCCTATTAGAGTGACATCGTATGGGATTTGTCTTTCTCTGACTGATTGATTTTAGTTTGGATAATACTCTCTAGCTCCATCCATGTGTCTGCAAATGGCAAAGTTTCATTCTTTTTCAAGCCGAGTTATACTCCATTGTGTGTGTGTGTGTGTGTGTGTGTGTGTGCGCGTGTGTGAATACACACATCTATCATCTCATTTGTAAATTTTTCTACAGACACTTGGGTTGCTTCCATATTATGATATTGTAAATAATCGTGCAAGAAACATAGTGGTGCACGTATCCTTTTACGTTACTGTTTTCCTATTCTTGGGTAAATACGAGTAGTGTGATTGTTGGATCGTAGGGTAGTTCTATATTTAATTTTTTGAGGAACCTTCATACTGTTTTCCATGGTGGCCACCACAGTTTGCATTCCCACCCACAGTTTGCGAGGATTCCCCTTTATCCACATCCTCCCAACACCTGCTATTTGTTGTGCTTTTGATGTTAGCCATTCTGACAGGTTTGAGGTATTACCTCATTGTCCTTTGGATTTACATTTTCCTGATGATGGGTGATGGTGAACATCTTTTCACGGGACTCTTGGCCATTTGTATTTCTTCTTTGGAGAAATGTCTGTCCATGTCTTCAGCTTATTTTTTAACTGGATTATTTGTTTTTGGGGGGGCGAGTAGTATCAGTTGTATATGTTTTGGACACTATCCCTTTATTGCATATGATCTTTGCAAATATCTTCTCCCTTTGAGTAGGTTGTCTTATTATTTTTACGTTTTCATTGTTCTTCTGCCGTGTGGAAACTTTTTATTTTGCTGTATTCCCAATAGTTTATTTTTGCTTTCATTTCCTTTGCCTCAGGACACAGTCTAGAAAAACGTTGGTATGGTCCATGTCAAGAAGTTACTGTCTTCCCTCCTGTAGGATTTTTATGGATTCAGGTCTCATATTGAATCTTGAAAATGTTTTGTGTTTGTATTGTGTAAGAAAGCAGTCTAATTTCATTCTTTTGTGCGTAGCTGTCTAGTTTTCCCAACACCATTTGTTGTAGAGACTGTCCGTTTCCCTTTTGATATCGTTGCTTGCTTTGTGGAAGATTCATGGACCACATAATTGTGGGTTTCTGTCTGAACTTGTATCCTGTTCCTTTGGTCGCTGTGTCTATTTTTGTGCCATACTGTCTTGTTAGGATGACTGCAGCTTTGAAGTATAACCTGAAATCTGAAATTGTGAGTCCTCCAGCTTTGTTTTTCTTTTCCACATTGCACTGTGTGTTTGGAATCTTTAGTGGTTCCGTACAAATGTTTAGGATTGTTTATTCGAGGTCTTTTGTTCTTTAATTTAAATTCAATTAGCCAACTTACAGTACATCATTCATTTCAGATGTAGTCTTCAATAAATTTTCAGTCGTGTGTAACACCCAGTGCTCATTGCACGTGTGACCTCCTTAATGCTACTCACCCAGTTACCCCTCCCAACTTCTCCTCCAAAAATCATCAGTTTCTTGTGATAGTTAAGAGTCCATCATGGGTTTTCTCCCTCTCTGATGACTTCCCATTCTATTTTCCCTTCCTTCCCCTATGGTCTTCTTCCTTGTTTCTGATATTCCACATAGGAGTGAAAGCATATGATCATTGTCTTTCTTTGATTGACTTATTCCACTCAGCATAATACCCTCCAGCTCCACCCAGGTCGGTGTGATGGTAAGTATTCATCCTTTCTGATGGCTGAGTAATATTCCATTGTATATATGATCCACATCTTCTTTATCCATTCATCTATCCATGGTCATCTACACTCCTTCCACACTTTGTCTATTATGGATATTGCTGCTATGAACACTGGGGTGCATGTGTCCCGTCTTCACTACCTCTGTCTCTTTGGGGTAAATAACCAGTAGTGCAATTGCTGGGACATAGGGTAGCTTTATTTATAACTTCTTGAGGAAATTCTGTACCATTTTCAAGAGTGGCTGTACTGGACTGCATTCGTACAAGGGTGTAAGAGGGTTCCCGTTTCTCCACATCCTCTCCAACATGTATAGTTTCATATCTTCTTATTTTTAGATATTCGGCCTCGTGTGATATGGCATCTATAGGGGTTTAGATTTGCATTTCCCTGAAGCCAAGTGATATGAAGCATTTATGCATGTATCTTTTGGTCACCAGTACGTCATAATCAGTGAAATGACTTCCCATTTTAATCCATCTCAAGACCTAAAGCTGGGTAAGGCACTGAAGCTGGATGATGCCATCGGTTGGAAGTGTGGAGAATTTCAAAAGATCTCCGTGGAGAGCAAGTTTAAAGGTCAGTGTGAAACTACTAATTGGATCTGGGGAGATATCTCAAAGTGGGGATTGCCTGGGATGGGCTGAGGGGGGCCCTCCGATTTTCCTATGAATCCTTGCTGCAGCCCCAAATGACAGTTTCCTGCTGTGGGGCAGGCTGAGTCCTCTAGTCGTGCAGAGGTGAGCCCAATGCCTGCTGCCTTGGAGGCAGGCAAACCGGGAGGGACCCTCAGCAGAAGACCCAGGGTTAGGTTAGGCCTCAAGAGACAGCAGGTCCGAACTGCCCTGTGCTCAGAGAACTCCCAGGCCGAGTGAGATGAGGGCACAAGGGTGGGTGAGTGTGAGCTTTGGGGTTTCATCCGGAAGGGCCCACAAAGGTCAGGGTTCACCAGAAGGGGCTCTCAGGGGGTCCCCAATTCTCTTGCTCTGAATGCTCCGTTGTGCCCCAAAATGGTACAGTTTACTGTGGGCTGAAGGCTGAGTCCTACGGTGTGGCTTGGGTGTCCCCAATCCCCCAGAGTGTGGTGCCAGAACCGTGGGGAGGGTCCCCTCTGTGGCAAACCTAGGGTAAGGGTTAGGGTCCAGGAACCCGGCAGGGACAATCAGCAGGCTGTGCGGCGAGCTCTGTGGAGGGCTGAGAGGAGGCCATGGGGGAGGGTGAGCAGGGCCTCAGGGTTGGGGCAGGGAGGGCTGCCAAAGGATGGGGACGGGCTCCAGTGGCCTCCCCAAATTCTCGTGCCCTGTAGGCTCCGTACAGCCCCAAGGGGCACGGTTTCCTGTCGGGTGGCAAGCTGAGTCCTGCGGTGGGGCATAGGTATCCCAATTCCCCGGGGCTGTGGTGTAAGGCTCCTGGGGAGGCCCCCACACCCGCGGCCGACCTAGGGCTAGGGTTAGGCCCCAGGAGCCCCACAGGCCCAATCTGCTGGATGTATGGCGAGCTACACGGGCTGAAGTGAGGGTGTGGGGAGGGTGAGCGTGGGCCTCAGGGTTGGGGTGCGGGAGGCCGCTGAAGTTCGCTGGTGACTCAGGAGGGCCCTCCAGGTTCTCTAGCCCTGAATGCTCTATGGCCTCCCAAGGCACACGGTTTCCTGCGGGGTGGCAGACTGAGTCCTGCTGTGGTTCTCAGGTGTCCCGAATTCCCGTGGCTGTGGCTTCAGGCTCCTGGGGAGGGGCCCCTCCACAGATGAACTAGGGTTAGGGTTCGGGCCCAGGAACCCCGCAGGCCAAATCTGCCCACTATTTGGCGAGTTCCGCCACGGGCTGAGGTGAGGGTTCGGGGTGGGGTGAGCATGGGCTTCAAGGTTGGGTTTAGGGATCGCCGAAGTTCAGTGAGGCTCTGGGGGCCCTCCTGGTTCTCCCGCCCTGAATGCTCTACAGCCTCCCAAGGGGCACAGTTTCCTGCGGGCTGGCAGGCTTTGTCCTGCAGTGGGGCTCAGATGTCCCCAGTACCTGGGGCTGTGGCACCGGGCCCCAGGGGAGGGGCCCTACCCAGCCGACCTAGGGTCAGGTCTAGGCCCCAGGAACCCGGCAGGCCTGATCTGCTGGCTCTGCGACGAGCTCGGTGGCAAGCTGAAGGGAAGGCGTGGGGCGGGATGAGCATGGGCCTCAGGGTTGGGGTGTAGGGGCCACCGAGGATCGCTTGGGGCTCAGTGGGGCCCTACCAGTTCTCCTGCACGGGATGCTCTGTGGCGCCCCAAGGGGCATGGTTTCCTGAGGGGTGGCAGGCTGTGTCCTGTGGTGGGGCTCAGGTGTACCCAATCCCTGGGGTTAGGGTATGGATTAGGGTACGGGTTAAGGTTAGGGTATGGGTTACGGTTAGGTTATGGGTGAGGGTAGGGGTTAGGGTTAGGGGAAGGAGAGGGTATGGGTTAGGGTTGGGTTTAGGGGTTACAGGTTAGAGGTTATGGGTTAGGGTACAGATTAGGGTTTAGGGTATGGGTTAGGGTTTAGGGTTTGGGTTTAGGGTTAATGTTAGGGTTTTAGTATGGGTTAGGTTTAGTTTACGGGTTAGGTTTAGGGTACGGGTTAGGGTACGCATTAGGGTACGGTTTAGGGTTCAGGTTAGGGAATGATTTAGGGTTAGTGTTGGCGTATGGATTTGGGTACGCTTTAGGCTTCGGGTTAGGGTTAGGGTACGGGTTAGGGTTAGGGTACAATTTAGGGTTATGATACAGGTTAGGTTACGGTTTAGGGTTAGGGTTAGGCTACAGGTTAGGGATAGGGATTGGGTACGGTTAAGGGTTAGGGTATGGGTTAGGGTACAGGTTAGGGTTAGGTATGGGTAGGGTATGGATTAGGGTCCGGGTTAGGGATAGGGTACGGGTTAGGGTATGGGTTAGGGTACGGGTTAGGGTATGGGTTAAGGTTAAGGTAAGGGTACTGGTTAGGGTTAGGGTACGGGTTACGGTTTAGGGTTTAGTGTTACGGTTAGGGTACGGGTTTGGGTTAGGGTACGGGTAGGTTAGGGTACAGGTTATGGTACGAGTTAGGGTATGGGTTAGGGTCAGTGTTTAGGGTTTAGGGTTAAGGTTAGGATATGGGTTAGGGTACTTGTTAGGGTTACGGTTAGGTTTAGGGTACGATTTAAGTTAGGGTTAGGGTTAGGGTTAGGGTACAGGTTAGGTGTAGGGTTAGGGTACAGGTTAGAATTAGGGTTAGAGAACGGGTTAGGGTACGGGTTAGGGGTAGGGTTAGCTGAAGGGGTAGGGTTAAGGGTAGTGTTAGGGGTATGGAAGGGGTCGGGGTAAGGTTAGGTTTTAGGGTTAGGGTTTGGGGTTTGGGGTTAGCGGTTAAGGTTAGGGTTTAGTGTTTAGGGTTTCCGGATTAGGGTTAGGGGTTATTGTTTAGGGTTTAGTGTTAATGTTAGGGTTTAGGGTTTAAGGATTAGGGTTTATTGTTAGGTTTAGGGTAGGGTTACGGTTAGGGTAAGGGTTAGGGGTTAGGGTTAGGATTAGGATTAGGGGTTAAGGTTTAGGGTTTTAGGTTAGGGGTTAGGGTTTAGGGTTAGGGTTAAACCCCAGTAGGCCAGCATGACTGATGCACCGGCTGTGCAGCGAGCGGAGGAGTGGGCCGAGGTGAGGGTGCTGGTGAGCGGGAGTATGGTATCCAGCGTTTTGGCGCAGGGGGCCTTGAACGTCGCCTGAGCCTCGTAGGGCCCTGCCCGTTCTCTCGCCCTGAATGACCAGCAGTGCTCCTAGCGGCCCGTGTGGTGGCGGGGTGGCAGTGTGAGTCTGGCAGTGAGGTTTGGGGGTCCCCAATGCCATGCATTGCAGCGCAAGGTGCCTTGGGAGGGGCCCCTCTGGGGCCATCATAGGGTTCGTGTTAGAACCTAGGAGTCCGGCAGGCATGATCCGCCAGTTGTGCGGTAGCGGAGGGCCAGGCCGAGGTGAGGGCGCCGGAGAGTTGGAGCGTGGGCCAATAATTTTGGCGCGAGGGGTCTTGGAAGGTCGCCAGGGGATTGGAGGGCCCTGCCCGTTCTCCCACCCTGAAGGAATGTCGCCGCACCAGTGGCCTGTGTGGGGCGGGGCAGCAGGGTGCATCCAGCGCTGGGGCTTGGGGGTCCCCAATCCCCGGTGTTGCAGTGCCAGGCCCATTAGGAAGGGACCCTCAGGGGCCTTCCTAGGGTTAGGGTTAGCTCCCAGGAGGCCGACAGGCCCGATCTGCTGGCTGTGTGAGGAGTGGAGTTGCGGCCCGAGTTGAGGGCGATGGCGAGTGGGAGTGTGGGCCCCAGTGTTTTGGCGCCCTGGGCCTTCGAATGTTGCCATGGCTCATAGCGCCCTGCCCATTCTCCTGCCCTGAATAATCAGCGGCGCCCCTAGCGGATCCGTTAGTGGTGGGGCGGCAGGGTTAGTCCCGCACTGTGGCTCGGGGATCCCCAATCCCCAGCATTGTGGCGCCAGGCCCCTTGGAAGGGGCTCCTCCTGGGCCTACCTAGGGTTAGAGTTAGCCCCCAGGAGGCCGGCAGGCCCAATCCTCTGGCTGGGCGGCGAGAGGTGGGCAGGCCGAGGTAAAGGCCCTGGCAAGCGGGAGCGTGGGCCCCTGCATTTTGGTGCAGGAGGCTTCAAATGTTGCCGGTTTATCCAGGGCCCTGACTGTTCAACCACCCTGAATGACCAGCAGCGCCTCTAGCGTACCGGGTGGCGACAGTGTGGCAGGGTGGGTCCGGCTCTGGGGCTCTGAGTCACCAATCCCAAGAGTTGCAGAGCCAGGCCCCTTGGGATGTGCCCCACGGAGTCGACCTAGGTTTTCAGTTAGCTCCCAGGAGCCTAGCAGGAACTATCCACTGGCTCTGCAGCAAGTGGAGGGGTGGGCCGAGGTGAGGGCTCTGGCGAGCAGGAGCAAGGGAGCCAACTTTTTTGAGCGGGGGGCCTTCGAATTTCGCAGGGGAAATGGAGGGCCCTGCCAATTCTCCCAGTCTGAATGACCCGCAGGGACCCTAGTGGCCCGGGTGGTGGCGGGGAGGCAGGTGAGTCCAGCGCTGTGGCTCGGGGGTCCCCAATCCACCGTGTTGGGGCACCAGGCCGCTTGGGAGGGGCCCCATGGGGGATGACCTAGGGTTAGGGTTAACCCCCAGGAGGCCAGGAGGCCAGATCCAATGGCTGTGCTGCGAGGGGAGGCGCGGGCCGAGGTGAGGGCGCTGGGGAGAAGGAGCATGGGCCTAAGCGTTTTGGGGTGTGGGACCTTCGAATGTCGCAGGGGGCTCGGAGGGCCCTGCCCATTCTCCCGCCCTGAATGACCGGTAGCGCCCCTAGCGGCCCAGGTGGAGGCGGGGCGGCAGGGTGAGTCCGGCGCTGGGGCTCGGGGGTCCAAAATCACAGGCGTTCTGGTGCCAGGCCTGTTGGGAGAGGCCCCTCTGGGGCCGACCTAGGGTTAGTGTTAGCCCCCAGGAGGCCTGCAGGCCCGATTCGCTGGCTGTGCGTTGAGTGCAGGGGCGAGCCGAGGTGAGGTCCCTGGCGAGATAGAACGTGTGCCCAAGCGTGTTAGCGTGGGGGGCCTTCAAGGTCTCCAGTGGCTCGGAGGGCCCTGTCCATCCTCCTGTCCTGAAAGACCAACGGCGCCCATAGCGGCCCTGGTGGCGATGAGGAGGCACAGTGAGTCCGACGCTGGGTTTCATGGGTCCTCAATCCCCAGCGTTGCGGTGCAAGGCCACTTAGGAGAGGCCCCTCGGGGGTCGACCTAGGTTTAGGGTTAGCACCCAGGATGCCAGCAGGCCCGATCCGCCTGCTGTGTGGCGAGTGGAAGGGCGGCCCGAGGTGAGGGCGCTTCGAGAGGGAGCGTGGGCCCAAGCGTTTTGGCGTGGGGGGCCTTCGAAGGTCACTGAAGACTCAGAGGGCCCTGTCTGTTCTCCTGCCCTGAATGACGGGCGGCACCCCAAGCAGCCCAGGTGGCAGTGGGGCGGCAGGGTGAGTCCAACACTGGGGCTCGGGGGTCCCCAACCCGGCGTTGCAGTCCCAGGCCCCTTGGGAGGGGCCCCTCGGCGGCCGACCTAGGGTTAGGGTTAGCCCCCTGGAGGCCGGGAGGCCCGATCTGCCAGCTGTGCGGCAAGCGGAGGGGCTGGCCGAGGTAAGGGCGCTGACTAGCGGGAGCGTGGGCACAAGCATTGTGGCACAGGGGGCCTTCGAAGGTCGCCGGGGGCTCAGAGGGCCCTACCCGTTCTCCCGCCCTGAAAGACCTGGGGCACACCTAGCAGCATGGTTGGCGGCGGGGTGGTAGGTTGAGTCCGACGCTGGGGCTCTGGTGTCCCCAATCCCCGGCGTTGTGGCGCCAGGACCCTTGGGAGGGGCCGCTCAGGGGCCGACCTAGGGTTATGGTTATCCCCCAGGAGGCCAGCAGGCCCGATCCGCTGGATGTGCGACGATCAGAGGGATGGGCTGAGGTGAGGGCGCTGCCTAGCAGCATTGTGGGCGCAAGCGTTTTTATGCAGGGTGCCTTTGAAGGTCTCCCGGGGCTCAGAGGGCCCTGCCCTTTCTCACGCCCTGAATGAACTGCGGCACCGATAGCAGCCCGGGTCGTGGCGGGGTGGCAGGGGGAGTCAGGTGCTGGGGTTCGGGGCGTCCCCAATCCCTGGCGTTGCAGCGCCAGGCCACTTGGGAAGGGCCCCTTGGTGGTCGATCTAGGGTTAGAGTTTGCCCCCAGGAGGCCGGCAGGCCCGATCCGTGGGCTCTTCTACGAGCGGAGGGGCTGGCCGAGATGAGGGCACTGGCGAGCAGGAGCGTGGGCCCAACCGTTTTGGCGCAGGAGGCCTTCGTAGGTCGCCGGGGGCTCAGAGGGCCCTACAGGTTCTTCAGCCCTGAATGACCGGCGGCGACCCTAGCAGCCTGGCCACCGGCACAGCGGTAAGGTTAGTCCAGTGCTGGGATTCGGTGGTCCCCAATCCCCGCGTTGCCGTGCCAGGTCCCTTGGGAGGGGCTCCTCGGGGGCCAACCTAGGGTTTGACTTAGCCCCCAGGAGTTGGGAAGGCCCGATCCGCCCCCTGTCCGAGGAGCGATGGGGCGGGCCGAGATGAGGGCGCTGGCGAGCGGGAGTGTGGGCCCAAGCGTTTTGGCGTGGGGGGGCCTTCGATGGTTGCCGGGGGCTTGGAGGGCCTTGACCATTCTGCCGCCATGAATGACCGGCGGCGCCCCTACCAGCCCGGGTGGCAGCGGGGCAGTAAGGTGAGTCCGGCGCTGGGGATCGGGGGTTCCCAATCCCCAGCGTTGTGGTGCCAGGCCCCTTGGGAAGGGCCCCTAGTGGGCCGAACTACGGATAGGGATAGTCCCCAGGAGGCCGACAGCCCCAATCCGCCGATCCGCTGGCTGTGCGTCTAGCGGAGGGGCGGGCCGAGGTGAGGGAGCTGGTGAGCGGGAGCATGGGCCCAAGCGTTTTGGAGCGGGGGGCCTTCGAAATTCGCCGGGGGCTCAGAGGGCCCTGCCTGTTCTCCCGCCCTGAATGACTGGCGGCTCCCCTAGCGGCCCGGGTGGCGGTGGGGTGGCAGGGTGAATCTGGCAATGGTGCTCGAGGGTCCCCAATCCCCGGCGTGGCGGCACCAGGCACTTGGGAGTGGTCCCTCGGGGTCCAACCTAGGGTTAGGATTAGCCCAAAGGAGGCCGGCAGGCCCAAGCTGCCGGCTTTGCGGCAAGCGGAGGGTCAGGCCGACGTAAATGCATGGCCAGCGGGAGCGTGGGCCCAAGCATTTAGGCACGGGGGGACCGTCGAAGCTCACCGGGGGTTCAGAGGGCCCAGCAAGTTCTCCCGCCCTGAATGTCTAGCAGCGCCCTAGCGGCCCGAATGGCGGCGGGGCGGCAGGGTGAGCCCGGAGCTGGGGCTCCGGTGTCCCCAATCCCTGGTGTGGTGGAGCCAGGCCCCTTGGGAGGGGCCCCTCGTGAGCCGACCTAGGGTTAGGGTTAGTCCCCAGGAGGTCGGTAGGCCAGATCCGCCAGCTGTGCGGCGAGAGGAGGGGCTGGCCGAGATGAGGGTGCTGGCGAGCTGGAGCGTGAGCCCAAGCGTTTTGGCGCGACGGGACTTCAAAGGTCCCCGGGGACTCAGAGGGTCCTGCCCATTCTCCCGCACTGAATGACCGGTGGCGCCCCTAGCGGAGCAGGTGGCGGTGGGATGGCTGGGTGAATCCATCGCTGGGGCTCGGGGTTCCCCAATCCCCAGCGTTGCGGCTCCAGACCCCTTGCTAGGGGCCCCTTGGGGGCCGACCTATGGTTAGGGTTGGCCCCCAGGAGGCCCGCAGGCCCGATCCGCCAGCTATGCGGCAAGCGGACGGGCGGTCAGAGGTAAGGCCGCTGGCGATCTGGAGAGTGGGCCCAGGCGTTTTGGCGCGGGGGCCCTTCAAAGTTCACCAGGGGTTCAGAGACTCCTACCCGCTCTCCCGCCCTGAACGACGGGCGGCTCACCTAGAGGCCCTGGTGGAGGAGGGGCGTTAGGTTGAGTAGGGCGCTGGGGCTCGGGGGTTCCCAATCCTTGGCGTTGGGGTGCCAGGCCCCTTTGGAAGGGCTCTCAGGGGCCGACCAAGCGTTAGTGTTACCCCCAGGAGGCCGGCAGACCCGATCTGCCGGCTGCGTGGTGAGCAGAGGGACAGGCCGAGGTGAGGGCGCTGGAGATCAGGAGCGTGGGCCCAAGCATTTTGGTGTGGGGGGCATTCGAAAGTCGCCGGGGACTCAGAGCGCCCTTCCCCTTGTACCGCGCTGAATGCCCGAAGGCCCACCTAGCGGCCTGGGTCCCCAATTCCTGGCATAGCGGCGCCACGCCCCTTGGGATTGGCCCTGAGGGGGCCGACCAAGGGATATTGTTAGCCCCCAGGTGTGGGGTGGGCTCGAATGGCCAGCTGTAGGGCGAGTGGAGGGGTAGGCTGAAGGGAGGGTGCTGGCGAGCGGGAGCATGGGCCCAAGCATTTTGGCGCAGATGGCCTTTGAAGGTCACTGGGGGCTCGGAGGGCCCTGCCTATTCTCCCGCCCTGAATGACCGGCGCCGCCCAAAGCAGCCCGGGTGGCGGAGGGGCGGTAGGTTGAGTCGGGCGCTGGGGCTCGGGGTCCCCAATTCCCAACATTGCAGCACCAAGCCCCTTGGGATGGGCCCCCCGGGTCCGACCTAGGGTTAGGGTTAGCCCCCAGGAAGCCGGCAGGCCCAATCCGCCAGCTGTGCGGCGAGCGGAGGGGCAGGCGGAGGGGCAGGCACTGGAGAGCGGGAGCGTGGTCCTAAGCCTTTTGGCGTGGGGGGCCTTCGAATTTCGCCGGGGGCTCAGAGGGCTCTACTCCTTCTCCCTCTCTGAATGACCTGCGGCGCCCCTAGCGGCCCGGATGGCGGCAGGGCAGCAGCATAAGTTTGGCTCTGGGGCTAGGTGTCCCCAATCCCCGTATTGTGGCACCAGGCCCCTTGGGAGGGGCCCATCGGGGGCCGACCAAGGGTTAGGGTTAGCCCCCAGGAGGCCGGCAGGCCCGATCCACCGGCTGTGTGATGAGTGGAGGGGCGGGCCAAGGTGAGGGCGCTGGCAAGCAGGAGCGTGGACCCAAGCGTTTTGGCACGGGGGTCCTTCGAAGGTCGCTGGGGGCTTGGAAGGGCCTGCCCGTTCTGCCACCCTGAATGACCGGCGGCGCCCCTAGTGGCCCAGGTAGTGGCGGAGCGGCAGGTTGAGTCTGACGCTGGGGATCTGGGGTCCCAAATCCCCAGCGTTGCAGTGCCAGGCCCCTTGGGAGGGGCCCCTCGGGGGCTGCCATAGTGGTAGTGTTAACCCACAGGAGGCCGGCAGGCCCGATCCCCCGGCTGTCTGGCGAGGGGAGTGGCAGGCCGAGATGAGGGCGCTGGCGAGAAGGAGCTTGGGCCCAAGCGTTTTGGCGTGAGGGGCTTCGAAGGTCACAGAAGCCTCGGAGGTCCCTGCCTGTTCTCCCGCCCTGAATGATGCGCTGCGCCCCTAGCAGACCGGGTGGCCGGGTGGCGGCAAGTTGTGTCCGGCGCCGGGGCTCAGGGGTACCCCATCCCTGGTGTTGCGGTACCAGGCCTCTTCGGCGCCGACCTAGGGTTAGGGTTAGCCCCTAGGAGGCTGGCAGGCTCGATCCGCCAGCTGTGGGGTGAGTGGAGGGGCAGGCCGAGGTGAGGGCACTGGCGAGCGGGAGCGTGGGCCCAAGCGTTTTGGCGCAGTGGGCCTTCGAAGGACGATGGGGCCTTGGAGGATGCTGCTCGTTCTCCTGCACTTAATGTCCTGCAACGCCGCTAGCAGCCCATGTGGTGGCAGGGCAGCAGGGTGAGTCAGGTGCTGGGGCTCGGGGCTTCTCAATCCCTGGCCCTGCGGTGCCAGGCCCGTTGGGAGGGGACCCTCGGGGGCTGACCTAGTGTTAGGGTTAGAGCCCAGGAGGCCGGGAGGCCCGATCCGCGGACTCTGCGTTGAGCATAGGGGCGGGCCAAGGTAAGGGCTCTGGAGAGCGGCAGCTTGGGCTCAAGCGTTTTGGCTCCAGAATCTTCGAAGGTCGCCGGGGGCCCAGAGGGCCCTGCCCGTTCTCCCGCCCTGAATGACCGGCGGCGCCCCTAGCGGCTCGGGTGGCGGCGGTGGGGCAGGTTGAGTCCAGCGCTGGGACTCGGGGGTCCCCAATCCCCAGCGTTGTGGTCCCAGGCCCCTTGGGAGGGGCCCCACGGGGGCTGACCTAGGGTTAGGGTTAGCCCCCAGGTTGCCGGCAGTCCCGATCTGCCGGCTGTGCGGCGAGTGGAATGGTGGGCTGACGTAAGGGCACTGGGGATCGGGAGCTTGGGCTCAAACATTTTGGCTCGGGGGTCTTCGAAGGTTGCCGGGGGCCTGGAGGGCCCTGCCCGTTCTCCCGCCCTGAATGACCGGCAGCACCCCTAGCAGCCCGGGTGGCGGCGGGGCAGCAGGGTGAGTCCAGCACTGGGGCACAGGGTCCCCAATCTCTGTCCTTGCGGTGCCATGCCCCTTGGGAGGTGCCCGTCGGGTGCCGACCTAGAGTTAGGGTTATCCCCCTGGGCACCGGCAGGACCGATTGGCTGGCTGTGCAGTGACGGTGGGGCGGGCTGAGGTGAGGGCGCTGGTGACTGGGAGCGTGGGCCCAAGCGTTTTGTCGAAGGGGCCTTCGAAGGTCGTTGATGGCTCGGAGGGCCCTTCCCGTTCTCCTGCCCTGAATGACCGGCGGCGACCCTAGAGGCCTGGGTGGCCTGGGGGCGGCAAGTTGAGTCCGGCGCTGGGGCTAGGCAGTACCCAATCTCCGGCGTTGCGGTGCCAGGCCTCTTGGGAGCCGACCTAGGGTTAGGGTTAGCCCCCAGGAGGCCGGCAGGCCGGATCCGCCGGCTGTGCGGAGAGCGGAAGTGCTGGCCAAGGTGAGGCCGCTGGTGAGCAGGAGCGTGGCCCCAAGCGTTCTGGCGCGCACGGCCTTTGAAATTCGCCGGGGGCTCGGAGGGCCCTGCCCGTTCTCCCGCCCTGAATGATCCTCGGTTCCCCTAGCGGCCCGGGTGGAAGGGGGGGGCAGGGTGAGTCCGGTGCTTGGGCTTCGGGGTCCAAAATCCCCAGCGTGGCAGCACCAGCACCTTGGGAGGGGCCCCTCATTTGCCGAACTAGGGTTAGGGTTACCCCCCAGGAGGCCGACAGGCCCGATCCGCCAGCTTTGCGGCGAGCGGATGGGAGGGCCGAGGTGAGGGCGCTGGTGAGCGGGAGCATGGGCCCAAGCATATTGGAGCAGGGGGCCTTCAAATATCGCCAGGGGCTCGGAGGGCCCTGCCCATTCTCCCGCCCTGAATGACCGGCGGCCCCCCTAGCAGCCCGGGTGGCGGCGGGACAGCAAAGTGTGTCCTGGCTGGGGCTCGCGGGTTGCCAATCCCTGGCCCTGCGGCGCCAGTCCCCTTGGGATGGGCCCCTCGGTGGCTGCCCTAGGGGTAGTGTTAGCCCCCAGGAGGTGGGCAGGCCCGATCCGCCGGCTGTGCAGCGAGTGGAGAGGCGGGACGAGGTGAGGGCGCTGGGGAGCGGGAGCGTGGGCTCAAGCGTTTTGGCGCGGGGGGCCTTCGAAAGTCGCCAGGGGCTCAGAGGGCCCTGTCCGTTCTCCCGCCCTGAATTACGCGTGGCGCCCCTAGCAGCCCGGGTGGCCTGGGGTCAGCAAGTTGAGTCCAGCGCTGGGGCTCTGGGGTACTCAATCCCTGGCATTGTGGTGTCAGGCCTCTTGGGAGCTGACCTAGGTTTAGGGTTAGCCCCCGGGAGGCCGGCAGGCCCGATCCGCCGGTTGTGCGGTGAGCGGAGGGGCGGGCCGAGGTGAGGGCGCTGGCGAGCGGGAGCGTGGGCCCAAGCATTTTGGCGTGGGGGGGAATTCGAAAGTCGCCGGGGGCTCAGAGCACCCTTCCCGTTCTACCGCATGAATGTCTGATGGCGCACCTAGCAGCCCGGGTTGCAGAGGGGCAGCAGTGTGAGTCCGGCGCTGGGGCTCGGGGGTCCCCAATCCCCGGTGTTGCAGCGCCAGGCCCCTTGGGAGGGGCCCCTCGGGTGCGACCTAGTGTTAGGGTTAGCCCCCAGGAGGCCGGCAGGCCCGATTCGCCAGCTGTGCGGCGAGTGGAGTGTCGGGTGGTGGTGAGGCCGCTGGCAAGCGGGAGCATGGGCCCAGGAGTTTTCGCGGGGGGGGGGTCCTTCGAAGGTCGCCGTGTGCTCGGAGGGCCATGCACGTTCTTCCGCCCTGAATGACAAGCGGCAACCCTAGTGGCCCGGTTAGAGGAGGGGCGGTAGGGTGAGTCTGGCGCTGGGGCTCGCGGTCCCTAGTCCTCGGCGTTGGGGTGACAGGCCACATCGGAAGGGCTCTAGGGGGCCGACCAAGCATTACTGTTAGCCCACAGGAGGCTGGCAGACCCGATCCTCTGGCTGTGCGGCGAGCGGAGGGGTGGACCGAGGTGAGGGCACTGGCGAATGGAAGTGTTAGCCGAAGCGTTTTGCCTGGGGGGGCTTTCGAAGGTCACCGGGGGCTTGGAGGGCCCTGCCCGTTCTCTCGCCCTAAATGACCGGTGGCGCCCCTAGCAGCCCGGGTGGCAGTGGGGCGGCAGGGTAAGTAATGCGCTGGGGCTCGAGGGTCCCCAATCCCTGGCGTGGCGTTGCCAGGCCCCTTGGGAGGGGCCCCTCGTGAGCAGACCTTGGGTTAGGGTTAGTCCCCAGGAGGCCGGCAGTCCCGATCCGCTGGCTGTGCAGCGAGAGGGGGGGTGGGCTGAGGTGAGCGTGCTGGCGCGCAGGACCGTGGGCCCAAGCGTTTTGGCGCAGGGGGCCTTCAAATGTCGCTGGGGGCTCAGAGGGCACTGCCCGTTCTTCCGCCCTGAATGAGAAAGGCGCCCCTAGCGGGCGACAGGTTGAGTCTGGTGCTGGTGCTCGGGGGTCCCCAAACCCAGGTGTGGTGGCACCAGGCCCCTTGGGAGGGGCCCTCGGGCCCAACGTAGGGTTTGGGGTTAGCTCCCAGGTTGATGGCAGGCCTGATCCGCTGGATGTGCGGCGAGCGGAGGGGTGGGCGAGGTGAGGGCGCTGACGAGCGGGAGCGTGGGCCCAAGCGTTTTGGCGCGGGGAACCTTTGAAGGTCGCCGGGGGCTCGGAGGGCCCTGCCCATTCTCCCACCCTGAATGACTGGCGGCACCCCTAGCAGCCACGGTGGCGGCAGAGTGGCAGGGTGAATCCGGAGCTGGGGCTCGGGGGTCCCCAAACCCCAGCGTGGCGGCTCCAGGCACTTGGGAGGGGTCCCTCAGGGGCTGACTTAGTGTTAGTGTTAGCTCAAAGGAGGCCGGCAGGCCCGATACACTGGCTGTGCGGTGAGGGGAGTGGCGGGCCGAGGTCAGGGTGCTGGTGAGCGGGAGCGTGGGCCCAAGCGTTTTGGCGAGGGGGCGTTCGAAGGTCGCCTGGGGCTCGGAAGGGCCTTGCCCGTTCTCCTGCCCTGAATCACCAGCGACGCCCCTATTGGCCCGGGTGGTGGCAGGGCGGCAGGGTGAGTCCGGCGCTGGGGCTCGGGCATCCCCAATCCCCAGCGAAGCGACGCCAGGCCCCTTGCGAGGGGCCCCTCGTGAGCCGACCTAGGGTTAGGGTTAGTCCCCAGGAGGTCGGTAGGCCAGATCCGCCAGCTGTGAGGCGAGAGGAGGGGCTGGCCGAGATGAGGGTGCTGGCGAGCTGGAGCGTGAGCCCAAGCATTTTGGTGCGACGGGCCTTCAAAGGTTTCCGGGGGCTCAGAGGGTCCTGCCCATTCTCCTGCACTGAATGACCGGTGGCGCCCCTAGCGGAGCAGGTAGCGGCGGGATGGCTGGGTGTCCGTCACTGGGGCTCGGGGTTCCCCAATCCCCAGCGTTGCGGCTCCAGGCCTCTTGCTAGGGGCACCCTGGGGGCCGACCTATGGTTAGGGTTGGCCCCCAGGAGGCCCGCAGGCCCGATCTGCCAGCTATGCACGAGCGGAGGGGCGGTCAGACGTAAGGCTGCTGGCGATCTGGAGAGTGGGCCCAGGCGTTTTGGCGCGGGGGCCCTTCAAAGTTCGCCAGGGGTTCGGAGGCCCCTACCCGCTCTCCCGCCCTGAACGACGGGCGGCTCACCTAGCGGCCCTGGTGGAGGAGGGGCGTTAGGTTGAGTAGGGCGCTGGGGCTCGGGGGTTCCCAATCCTCGGCGTTGGGGTGCCAGGCCCCTTCGGAAGGGCTCTCATGGGCCGACCAAGCGTTAGTGTTACCCCCAGGAGCCCGGCAGACCCGATCTGCCAGCTGTGTGGCGAGCAGAGGGACGGGCCGAGGTGAGGGTGCTGGAGAGCAGGAGCGTGGGCCCAAGCGTTTTGGTGTGGGGGGCATTCGAAAGTCGCCGGGGACTCAGAGCGCCCTTCCCATTGTACCGCGCTGAATGCCCGAAGGCCCACCTAGCGGCCTGGGTCCCCAATCCCTGGCGTTACGGTGCCATGCCCCTTGGGATTGGCCCTGAGGGGGCCGACCAAGGGATATTGTTAGCCCCCAGGTGTGGGGTGGGCTCAAATGGCCAGCTGTAGGGCGAGTGGAGGGGTAGGCCGAAGGGAGGGCGCTGGCAAGCGGGAGTGCGGGCCCAAGCGTTTTGGCGCAGATGGCCTTTGAAGGTCACTGAGGGCTTGGAGGGCCCTTCCCATTCTCCCGCCCTGAATGACCGGTGCCGCCCAAAGCAGCCCAGGTGGCGGAGGGGCGGTAGGTTGAGTCAGGCGCTGGGGCTCAGCGGTCCCCAATCCCCGACATTGCAGCACCAAGCCCCTTGGGAGGGGTCCCTTGGGTCCGACCTAGGGTTAGGGTTAGCCCCCAGGAGGCCGGCAGGCCCAATCCGCCAGCTGTGCGGCAAGCGGAGGGGCGGGCAGAGGGGCGGGCGCTGGAGAGCGGGAGGTTGCTCCTAAGCCTTTTGGCGCCGGGGGCCTTCGAAGTTTGCTGGGGGCTCGGAGGGCCCTACCCGTTCTCCCACTCTGAATGACTTGCGGCACCCCTAGCGGCCCGGATGGCGGCAGGGCAGCAGCGTGAGTTTGGCTCTGGGGCTCGGTGTCCCCAATCCCCGTATTGTGGCACCAGGCCCCTTGGGAGGGGCCCATCGGGGGCCGACCAAGGGTTAGGGTTAGCCCCCAGGAGGCTGGCAGGCCCGATCCACCGGCTGTGTGATGAGTGGAGGGGCGGGCCGAGGTGAGGGCGCTGGTGAGTGGGAGCGTGGACCCAAGCGTTTTGGCGCGGGGGTCCTTCAAAGGTCGCTGGGGGCTCGGAAGGGCCTGCCCGTTCTGCCACCCTGAATGACCGGCGGCGCCCCTAGCAGCCCGGTGGCATCGCGGGGGCGTGTGAGTCCAGTGCTGGCGCTCGGGGGTCCCAATCCCCGGCGTTGGGCAGCCAGGCCCCTTGGGAGATTCCCTCGGGGGCCGACCTAGCGTTAGGGTTATCCCCCAAAAGCCTGTTAGGCCTGATCTGCCAGCTGTGTGGTGAGCGGAGGGGTGGGCCGAGGTGAGGACGTTGGTGAGCGGGAGCATGGGCCCAAGTGTTTTGGCGCAGGTTGCCTTCGAAGATCGCCGGGGGATCGGAGGGCCCTGCCCGTTCTCCCTCCCTGAATGACCAGCGGTTCCCCTAGTGGCCCGGGTAGCGGCGGGGCGACACGGTGAGTCCAACGCTGGGGCTTGGGGGTCCCCAATCCCAGGCATTGTGGTGCCAGGCCCCTTCGGAGGGGCCCCTCAGGGGCCCACCTAGGGTTATGGGTAGCCCCCAGGAGGAGGGCAGGCTTCATCCGCCAGCTCTCCGGTGAGCGGAGGGGCAGGCCGAGGTGAGGGAGCTGAGGAGGGGGAGCGTTGGCTCAAGCGTTTTGGATGGGGGGGCCTTCAAAGGTCGCCGCGGGCTCGGAGGGCCCTGCCCGTTCTCCCGCCCTGAATGACCAGCGGCACCCCTAGTGGACTGGGTGGCGGTGGGGCAGCACGGTGAGTCCGGCGCTGGGGCTCGGGGGTCCCCAATCCCCGGTGTTGTGGCGCCAGGCCCCTTGGGATGGGCCCCTAGGGTGCCTACCTAGGGTTCGGGTTAGCCCCCAGGAGGCTGGCAGGCCCGATCCGCCCACAGTGCGGCGAACGGAGGGGCAGGCAGAGGTAAGGGCGATGGTGAGCGGGAGCATGGTCCCAAGCACTTAGGCACGGGGGGCCTTCGAAGGTCGCTGGGGGTTTGGAGGGCCCTGCCCGTTCTCCCACCCTGAATGACCGGCGGAACCCCTAGCGGCTCGGGTGGCAGTTGAGCCGCAGGGTGAGTCTGTCGCTGGGGCTCAGGGGTCCGAATCCCTGGCGTTGTGGGTCAGGCCCCCTGGGAAGGGCCCCTCGGTGGCCAACCTAGGGTTACGGTTAGCCCCAAATATGCTGGCAGGCTTGATCCGCTGGCTGTGCGGCGAGCGGAGTGGCGGGCCGAGGTGAAGCGCTGGCAAGCAGGAGCGTGGGCCCAAGCGTTTTGGCGCGGGGAGCCTTTGAAGGTCCCCGGGGGCTCGGAGGGACCTACCCATTCTCCCGCCCTGAATGACCGGCGGCGCCCCTAGCGGGCCGGGTGGTGGCGGGGCGGCAAGTTGTGTTTGGAGCTCGGGCTCCGGGGTCCCCAATCCCTGCGTTGCGAGGCCAGCCTCTTGGGAGGGGCTCTCTGGGGGCCAACCTAGGGTTAGGGTTAGCCCCCTGGAGGCCGGCAGCTCCGATCCGCCATCTGTGCAGCGAGCGGAGGGACAGGCCGAAGTGAGGGCACAGGCTAGCAGGATCGTGGGCCCAAGCATTTTGGCGCGGGGTGCCTTCGAAGGTCGTCCGGGGCTTAGAAAGCCCTGCCCATTCTCACACCCTGAATGATCAGCGACGCCGCTAGTGGCCTGGGTGTTGGTGGGGCGGAAAGGTGAGTCTGGCGCTGTGGCTCGGGGGTCAGCAATCAGACACGTTGTGGCGCTAGGCCCCATCGAATGAGCCCCTCCGCGGCCGACCTAGGGTTAGGGTTAGCCCCCAGGAGGCCGGCAGTCCTGATCCGCCGGCTGTGGGGCGAGGGGAGGGGTAGGCTGAGGTGAGGGCACTGGCGAACGGGACCATGGGCCCAAGCATTTTGGCGTGGGGCGCCTTCGAATGTCGTCGTGGGCTAGGAGAGCCCTGCTTGTTCTCCTGCTCTGAATGACCGGCGGTGCCCCTAGCGGTCCGGGTGGCAGCGGGACAGCAAGGTGAGTCCTGGCTGGGGCTCTGGGGTCCCCAATCTCCGGCTTTGCCATTCCAGACCCCTTGGGAGGGGCCACTCGGGAGCCGACCTAGGGTTAGTGTCAGCCCCCAGGATGCCATCAGGCCCGATCTGCCAGTTGTGCGTCGAGCGGAGGGGCGGGCTGAGGTGAAGGTGCTGGTGAGCGGGAGCATGGGCCCAAGCGTTTTGGCTTGGTGGGCCTTCAAAGGACGACGGGGACTCGGAGGGCCCTGCCCCTTCTCCCGCACTGAATATCCTGCGGCACCCCTAGCAGCCAGGTGGCGGCGGGGCGGCAGGATGAGTCCGGCGCTGGGGCTCGGGGGTCCCCAATTACAGGCGTTGCAGCGATAGGCCCCTTAGGATGGGCCCCTCGGGGGCCGACCTTGGGTTAGGGCTAGCACCCAGGAGTCTGGCAGGCCCGATCCGCCGGCTGTGCGGCGAACGGAGGGACGGGCCGATGTGAGGGCGCTGGAGAGAGTGAGCCCGGGCCCAAGCTTTTTGGTGCGGGGGAACTTCGAAAGTCGCCGGGGGCTCGGAGGGCCCTGCCCGTTCTCCCGCCCTGAGTGACCAGTGGCGCCCATAGTGGCCCGGGTGGCAGTGGTCCGGCAGGGTGAGTCTGACACTGGGGCTCATGGGTCCCCAATCCCCAGCGTTGTGGCTCTAGGCCCCTTGGGAGGGGCTCCTCGGGGGCTGACCTAGGATTTGGATTAGCCCCCAGGAGGCCGGCAGGCCGGATCTGCCAGTTGTGCGGCGAGTGGAGGGGCGGGCCTAGGTGAGGGCGCTGGCGAGCGGGAGTGTGGGCTGAAGCGTTTTGGCAGAGGTGCCTTTGAAGGTCACCTGGGGCTTGGAGGGCCCTGCCCGTTCTCACGCCCTGAATGACCGGTGGTGCCACTAGCGGCCCGGATGTCGGTGAGGCGGCACGGTTAGTCCGGCACTGCCGCTTGGGGTTCAGCAATCAGTGACGTGGCACCAGGCCCCATCAGACGAACCCCTCAGGGGCCAACCTAGGTTTAGGGTTAGCACCCAGGAAGCCAGAGGCCCGATCCGCCGGCTGTGCAGCGAGTGGAAGGGCAGGCCGAGGTATGGGCGCTGGCGAGTGGGAGCGTGGGCCGAAGCGTTTTGTCGTGGGGAGCCTTCAAAGGTCTCCAGGGGCTCAGAGGGCCCTAGCCATTCTCCCGCACTGAATGGCCGGCGGCTCCCCTAGCGGCCCGGGTGGTGGCGGAGCGGCAGGGTGAGTCTGGCGCTGGGACTCGGTAGTCCACAATCCCCGGCGTTGAGGCACCAGGCCCCTTGGGATGGGCTCCTGTGGGGCCTACCTAGGGTTAGGGTTAGCCCCCAGGAGGCTGGGAGGCCAGATCCGGCAGCTGTGCAGCGAGCAGAGGGGCAGGCTGAGGTAAGGGCGATGGCGAGCAGGAGCGTGGTCCAAGCGCTTTGGCGCGGGGGGGCCTTCGAAAGTCCCTGGGGGCTCGGAGGGCCCTGCCCGTTCTCCCGCGCTGAATGACAGGTTGTGCCCCTTGTGGCCTGGGTGGCGGTGGGGGGCATGGTGAGTCTGGCGCTGGGGCTCAGGAGTCCCCAATCCTCGTCGTTGCGGCGCCAGGCCACTTGGGAGGGGCCACGAGGGGGTCGACCTATGGTTCGGGTTAGCCCCCAGAAGGCCCACAGGCCTTATCCCCCAGCTGTGCGGTGAGCGGAGGGGAAGGCCAAGGTAAGGGCACTGGCGAGCGGGAGCGTGGGCCCAAGCGTTTTGGTGCGGGGGGCCTTTGAAGGTCACCGGTGGCTTGGAGGGCCCTGCCCCTTCTCCCTCCCTGAATGACTGGAGGCGCCCCTAGCGGCCCAGGTGGTGGTAGAGCAGGAGGGTGAGTCCGGTGCTGGGGCTCGGGAGTCCCAAATTCCCGGTGTTGCGGCAATAGGAACCTGGGATGGGCCCCTCGGGGGCCCACCAAAGGTTAGGGTAACACCAAGGAGGCTGGCAGTCCCGATCCACTGGCTGTGCTGCGAGCGGAGGGGCGGACCGAGGTGAGGGCATAGGCGAGCGGGAGCATGGGCCCAATCGTTTTGGCACAGGGGCCTTCAAATGTCGCCAGGAGCTCGGAGGGATCTGCCCATTCTCCCTCCCTGAATGACTGACAGTGCTCCTAGTGGCCTGGGTGGTGGCGGGGAGACACGGTGAGTCCGGTGTTGGGGCTCTGGTGTCCCCAATCCCAGGCATTGTGGTGCCAGGCCCCTTCGGAGGGGCCCCTCAGGGGCCCACCCAAGGTTATGGGTAGCCTCCAGGAGGAGGGCAGGTCTCATCCACCGGCTCTACAGAGAGGGGAGGGGCAGGCCGAGGTGAGGGCGCTGAGGACCGGGAGCGTGGGCTCAAGCGTTTTGGATGGGGTGGCCTTCGAAGGTCGCCATAGGCTCAGAGGGCCCTGCCCGTTCTCCCGTCCTGAATGAAGGCCCACGCCCCTAGAGCCCTGGGTGCTTGCAGGGTGGTAGAGAGAGTCCAGCACTGGGGCTTGGGGGTCCCAAATCCCCGGCATTGTGGTGCCAGGCTCCTTGGGAGGGGCCCATCGGGGGCCGACCTAGGTAAGTATTAGCCCCCAGGAGTCCACCAGGCCCCTTCCGCCAGCTCTGTGGCAGGCGGAGGGGCAGGCCGAGGTGAGGGCGCTGGCGAGAGGGAGTGTGGGCCCAAGCGTTTTGGCGGGGGGGGGGCCTTCGAAAGTCACCAGGGGCTTGGAGGGCCCTGCCCATTCTGTCGCCCTGAAAGACTGGCGGTGCCCCTAGCAGCCCGGGTTGCGGCGGGGCGGCAGGGTGCATCAGGGCTGGAACTTGGGGGAACCAATCCCTGGCATGTGGCGCCAGGCCCCTTGGGAGGGGCCCCTTGGGGGCCGACCTAGGGTTAGGGTTCGTCCCCAGGAGGCCGGCAAGCCCGGCTCTAAGTGGTTCTGGCAATGTAACAAAAATGCCATACACTTATCTGTAAGAAATAACAGTGTACAGGAACCCTCTTAGCCCTAACATCATCCTTTGTGAATATGGAAGCCAGCCCCAAAGTGGTCGTGGAAGTCTGACGAAAGGGCTAAGCACTTTTCTCTGAGTCACCACACTGTACAGGGAAAGAACAATGTACATCATCTTTCTCGAGTAGGAAGCATTAATGAAAAGGTTCTGGAATTTTGAGGACTCTGACCCATGCTTATTGGTAATAAACCACCGTGTACAGGAAAACACCTTCAACTCTCATCAGCCTCCTCAATCCTGATTCCGATTCAACTTTGGGTGTGTAGGACTAGGGAAATGTCCACATCTTATTGCTAAGAAAAACGATGTCAGGGTAATGCCCTTCAAGTCACCTCAGCCTTCCTGAAAAAGGAAGGAGGAATCAAGGTGGTTATGTTACCATGAGGTAAGGAAGATGAGCATATAAGTGAGAAACAACAGTGGGCAGGACCTCTCTTCCAACGAACAGTATCTTTGCTTAATGTTGAATCCCCATGGTAAGTGGTTGTGGGCATTTGTGAGGTCAAAATCTGAAGTGTTTTGTAAAACCTCTTGGCCATTCACAGATGAGACTAAGGTAGTTGGGGACTCCTAGGCAGTGATTTGTCCACTGTCAAAAATATGAAAAGATAAAAGAGACAGATGAGGTCTCCTCAGGCATTGTCCTTTATCCTCATCCTCCGTGAGGATGGCCATCTCTGCACAGCTCAGTGGCACGGTGTCATTCACAGTGGGGGCATCTGTTCCTCACAGACATCAGGCAGGGAAATGGATTTGGTTCTCTGTGCCAGCCCAGCCACAGCTGAGTGTCACAGCACCCTCTCGTGGGCTCATAAGAGTTTCACTGTCACCAGGCAGGTCATTGTATTTGATAAACCACTGTGAGAGTTTGCAATTGCCTTCATCTCCAACCTCCTAGAGGCAAATGCAGATCTCTAGTACAATGTGAAGTCATGTGAAGGCATTTTGAGAAAGTGTCCTTTTGCTTAAGAAAAACATGGCTGGGGCTCCTGGCTGGCTCAGCCAGTTAAGCATGTGCCTTTTGCTCAGGTTATGATCCCAGGGTTCTGGAATCGAGCCGAGGCTCCCTGCTCAGCAGGAAAGGAGGTAGGGAAATAGCTTAGAACCCACAGAGAATGTGAATAAAGGGGAGTGAGATGGAACTTGGTCTGTGTTTTGCTTTAGGGATTGGAAGTTAGTTTTTTCTCAATTGTGATTGTTCTTGAAAAGGAAAAGCTGTATTGTTTTTTTTTACCTTTATTTTTTTTTCTAGTAACAATTTTTTATTATGATATGTTAGTCACTCTACAGTATTTCCTTAGTTTTTGATGTAGTGTTCCGTGATTCATTATTTGCATATAACACCCAGTGCTCCATGCAATATGTACCTTCCTTAAAACCCTTCACTGGCCCATCCTAATCCCCCACCCCTCTCCCCTCTGAAGCCCTCAGTTTGTTTCCCAGAGTCCATAGTCGCTCGTGGTCATTCCCCCTTCTGTTTAGGGTCCATTGTTTAAATGGACAGACAGTGGAAATTCACCAAATATAAGATCGAAATTTCATTGTTCATTATAGATGCCGCCAAGTAGTTCCCAGACATTTCATTCTACTGTAGTAATTCATTATACCTGTGCAGGTGCACGTGGAAGACAATTGATGCATGCATAGTGGTAATAAAACACGCCCGTCAGTAGTAGAATAATAGAAGATGCATATGTGTAAAATTATTCGACTACAGCTTCCATGCTTTCCCTTTGGTTCCTTATTATCTATGAAATTGGACAATTTTTGTTCTCTATGCTTAAAACTCATTGTCAGTATTTAGAGTTTTTCAATGCTGATCTTCTCCTGTATAAGTTACCAAAAAAATAAAATATGTATGAACTTTAAAAAACGCTATATTGAAACTTACAGCAGGGAAGTTCCATTTTGTGAATATTGCATCAATGGATCTCTATTTTGACATCAGTGTTCATTAGAAATGATGACATTTCATGGGAGTATAAATATCAATGTGAAAAAGAAAATGTAGGAAGAACCTTGAATGTTTAAGTAATTGGTGAAATGACAGGTGTGTGTGTGTGTGTGTGTGTGTGTGTGTGTGTGTGTGTGTGTGTGTGTATTTGATTTTCAGTGAATGGTTCAGCTTCTTGTAGGGCCTCCGAGAGAGCCCAGGTGAACCTTTCAATTAATTGGTATCTGTTTTCAGAACGTGGGAATCTCTTAGTCCAATAGTCATTCAGGCAAGCTTTGAGGTCTTGAAGAGTTTCAGTCCTCAGCGATGGTGTTGCAGACCCTTGTGAGCAAACCCTAGGTATGCTCAGAGCCCTCATTAGCAGGTACCAACGTGTGACGATTTCAGACAGCATTTCCCAAAGAAGTACCTCTTGAGTCTCTGTCCTTGTCAGTTCCCTACACTTCCTTACAATAGTTATGTGATCAGTGTGTTTCAGGATAATCCCCACATGTAATTTTTGCTATTTCCTACTAGTCCTATCTGTTTCTCATCTTCTTCTTTTATGGTAGGGGTTGTGAAGCAACCTGTGTGGTGTAGGAAGGGGTGTGGTAGTTGTCTGCCTTCAGAGGACCAAATGATGCCTAGAAATTGTACTGTAGTTTGAGGTCAATTGTCCATCCTCTGAGTGTCAGGAATTCCATCACTTTGATGCTTGTCTGTTCTTCAAGCTGTCCTCAGAAATAAGGATGTCATCCATCTAGGGAATACTGGTTTTTTGTATGTTTTCATTTTAGGAAAGGCCTTGCTGTTCCTGAAAATAATACTGTAGAGCACCCTTTCCTGTTCTTATTGGCCATCAGTCAATCTTTTGTGAAGTATTCGTTTATAAATAGAATTTCTATGGCTGATGAGCAGGAATTCTTTATTGAGAAGTCTTTGTCAGTGTGTGTATTGCAAATCTTTACTTCCCAGCCTGCGGTTCACTTTTTCATTTTCTTACGGTCATAAGATAAGGAGAAATGTCACATTTTTATAAAGTCCCACTGAATTCTTTTAAATGGTTAGTGCATCCTATGTCCTACCCCAAGATTGACAGGTTCTACGTTTTCTTTCAGAAAATGTCCCATGGGAAGCTACAATCCATTTTCTCTGTCCATTTTTTGCTTACAAATGTCACATTTTTATGAAGTCCCACTGAATTCTTTTAAATAGTTAGTGCACCCTATGTCCTACCGCAAGAATGACAGGTTCTACGTTTTCTTTCAGGAACTGTCCAATGGGAAGCTACAATCCAATTTCTCTGTCCATTTATTGCTTACAAATGTATTTTGACCATCTGTTTCCTAGGAAACCTCTTTATTATTATTATTATTATTATTATTATTATTATTATTATAAATTGCATTTTTAATTCTAATAGGGTATTTATAGACTGTTTTGGATTTTCTTTTTTTTTTTTTAAAGATTTTATTTATTTATTTGACAGAGATAGAGACAGCCAGCGAGAGAGGGAACACAAGCAGGGGGAGTGGGAGAGGAAGAAGCAGGCTCATAGAGGAGGAGCCTGACATGGGGCTCAAACCCAGAACGCTGGGATCACGCCCTGAGCCGAAGGCAGATGCTTAACCGCTGTGCCACCCAGGCGCCCCCACTGTTTTGGATTTTCTATGTACACAATCGTATTATCTGTGAATAGTCACAATTATCCCCTCAATTCTTATACTTTAGTATCTCTTGCCTTAAAACACTGGTAGATTCTCCGATGCCACGTTGAATAGAGCAGCATTGTTTGAAGATTTTAATATACCTTTCTCAATATCTGACAGAAAAAGCAGACAAAACATTGGTAACAAATGTGACCTAATTGACATATGGGGAACATTCCATAATAAGTGCAGAATACATTATTTTCAAGTGGTCATAGACTCTTTACCCAAGTAGATGATAGGTGGGGTCACGAATCAAGTCTACAAATGTTAAACCCTGAAATTAACTAGATTCTATTCTTAGACCTCAGGGGAACTGAGCCACAGTCATAGCGAAAAGAAAACCAGGAAGTCCTTCAATGTTTAAAAATTAAATGGAACTTTGCTACATATCCTAAAGGTCAGAGAGGGAATCTCAATGGAAATTCTGAAGGTTTTCTACATGAGGGCTCACACATAATGGCACTTTCTTTGTGAAGAGCATTATAATAACCTAGACAGGAGTTGAGCCTTAAGTCAGAGTTCTGCCTGCCCCAGCCACACCTGGCAGCCTTGGCCTGTGGTCCCCCTCAGCTGTCCTTTCTGGTGGCCCTGAGCTAAGGGGGTCAACATGGCCATACGGAAATGGGAAGCTCCCCACTCATAGTGATGACGGTGCCCCCTCCCCAGTTGCCCTTTCTGGTGGCTCTGAGCTAAGGGGGTCAACATGGCCGTATGGAAATTAGAAGCTCCCCACTCTTAGTGATGACGTTGCTATCATATCACCCTCACCAGTCCAACAACATGATTTCTGATTGAAATATGACACAAGAGCAACTTCTTGGCCTTCCTTCAGGTTTGAAAATCATCTGGTGAGTCATCTATTAGAAATACGGATTCAACATGTGTACTTTCTTCCGGAAAAGAAATAGACCCAATAGCAATTATGGCTTCCTGAGCACCTATTGTTGAGAGACATCATACTGGCACTTTGTAGCATTCTGCCTCTTAAACTTCTCAACTAGGGTGTAGATATTTTTAGGCACATGTTCAGGTGGTTAGACTGGGACTCAGATGATATGAGTCACAGAGGATTTTAGTGTCAGAAACCTAAGTGGGATCCCCAAATTGACTCCAAATCCCTTGTTGTTCCATACAGGGTACTATCTTCCTCTTATCTCTGGTCTTCTCGATCTGGAAACCTATCAAGTATGAGGATTTTCTTGTCATGTGGACAAGTGGAACGAATTCAGCGGGCCTTTTCACCTCTGCCCATGGTGATCATTAAGATCATTATCTCAGTGGAGGACCTCTGGGTAAGATACTCAAAGATCCTTAGGAATACAGACAGTATAATATTTTTCTGGTATTAAAGTTACTGAAACCAACTATCTTTTTTAGTCCATTCAGGCTCTGGTATGTTCAGAGGGTGCTGTAAAACAGGTCTGAAATAGTATTTAAAAATACTCAACTCAGCCTCTTTTACAAAGTGAGCCAATGCTTATAAACATGGCTAAAATATTCCCTTACCTACGATGACTTCCCAGCCATCGTAGTGTTTATATGGTATGACTGTCACTTACATTAGTCAACATTTGCAGAGAAAGAAATTAGTGCATCCAGGGGGCACTTCATGTTGAAATTAGTTTGTGACAACGAGCTACTGTGTTTTATTCTGCAGTCCAAGAGAATGGTGCCAGACATCTCTAAGGTGTCTAGCAGTTCTACAATTCTGATTTTAAGTGGTCTGTGTGCTTCAGAGATTTGGGCAGGAGAAGGGCAGGAGTCCAGAGACTGTGAACACTTCTATTACCTGTGCTGACCATGGAGCAGGTAGACTTCTGTGGGCATCATTTTAATTTCTTGGTACTCTTGTGAAAGGTGCTTTTGTCTCAAATTCCTCTATTTAGGAGAAATTATAATGATGAAAGTAAGTTTTATCTTATATCATCTGTGGGCACTGATCCTGGGCTCCCAGGGAAGCTATGCTTTAACATTTTACCCGGCTCAAAATGACTGGGAAAAACCTCAAAGCATGGGCCCTGTTTCTGCCCCAAGCACATGTTGTACATCTGCTTCCAGAAGAAAACAATAACCAAAAATTCCAACATGAAGATAAGAAAAAATAAAGAACCTCTTTGGCTCCCATAAGATTAAAGTCATACTGACATGTACATAGTGAAAACATAAGAAAGAGTCTGTCACTTTCTGGAATCTAAGAAGATCCTCATTGTGGTGTGTAACTCTGTACGTAAAACAAAACAGAAAAAAATATTTAAGCCTGCCCCAAATGTTCCTTCCCCGGAGCACTCCCTTCTTGGTGAAGATTGTGTCTCCCAGGCAGCTGTCCTGACTTGGGTTTGAATAAAAGTCTCTTCCTTTCTCTCGAAAATGTTTTTAAAAGTTCATTCACACAATGTCGACAATAACAGTGTTTTCTATTTAAGTGAGAAATAAATGTTCCACTCTAGTTCCATTGGGAATAGACGAATTGAGGGTTTCTTTAGAAGAGTAAGTCTACTATCCAGAAAAGGCAATGTCATTGGTCTATTGAGAATGAAGATAATTACTGCTAAACAACAAGTGTGTGTTGCCCCTTCGCCCAGAAAGCGAAGCAGGTGTGCAGGCTTTAGATCAGAGGTGCCTTCTTCTCCACAGCTAACAACACTTCTCTGCTCTGGCTCCAAGACGCCTGAGGTTTTGAACGTCAGCATCAGAGTCAGTGAGGCAGCTTGTCACAGGACGCCAGTGTTCAGAGAAAGGACAGGTATGTTTGGCAAAATGTCCTATCTATGTCAGGGCTGGAGGTATATCCTCTCATTACCCCAAAACCTCCTGGGCTTTTCTCTTTTCTCTCGTTGAACCACAAAGTAAAATTGAAGTAGCTGTCAGCATTCTGCATTTGGTGTAATAATTACTTAGTTTCCCTGCTGGTAGAACTTTGCAGGGGATCACAATTTCTCTGTCCATTTATTGCTTACAAATGTATTTTGACCATCTGTTTCCTAGGAACTTTCTTTTATTAGAAAGGGGAGCTGAGGTTCACTCTGTGCCTGTTTGTAACATCAATTTGTTCCTTCATCTAACAGTGTTTATTCAATTGAGCCTAAGATATGGTTGAGTGACCAGCATCTAGAGTTAGGTGGCTTTTTTCATCTGATACAGACTTGGATGATGTCATTTGACAAAGGTGATGTTTCATCATTGATTAGTTTATTCATCAAAAGAGTTAAAATTAGGGTGGAGGGAAAATTGAAAATTATCCAAAGCGGCCTGTTACTGTTTAAAAGTTGAGCTTGACTTTCTAGTTTTACTAAATGTATTATCTCGATATTTTGAGATGCCATATTCTCTCTGTAGTTTCTTTGGTGGTGGAGTCAGAAGGAGAGTCGGGGAGTTCTTTTGGATAGTGGCATGCTGGTGGCTTCAAGGGGCTTGGCGTCAGGAGCCTTGGGGTGAAGTCTGCAACTGCTTGCCTGACCCTGGGTGCATCTCCCAGAGGTTTTGTTTCCTCTTATGAAATTGCCGGCAGATAATGTTCTGCTTGAAGGGGAACCCTCCCATCCTTGTTGGTGGCAAGGCAAAGTGCTGCAGCCAGTCTGGGAAACAGTGTGGGGGTTCCTCAAAAAGTTAAAAATTGAACAACCCCATGATCCAGCAATTGCTCTCCTAGATATTTACCCAAAGGTTTCAAAAATGCAGATTCAAAGGGGGAACATGCACCATGATGTTTATAGCAGCAATGTTCACAGTAGACAAACTATGGAGAGAATCCCAAAGTCCATGCACTGATGAATGGATAAAGCAGAAGTGGGATACATATATATAATGGAATATGACCCAGCTTCAAAAAGAATGAAATCTTACCATTTGCACGGATGTACATGGATCTAGAGTGTATTAAGTAAGCAAAATCATTGAGGAAAGACAAATATCCTATGCTCTCACGCTTGTGGAATTTCAGAAAGAAAACAGATGAACAGAGTTGAGGGGTGATGAGAGAGGCAAACAAGGAAATAGACTCAACCTTGGAGAACAAACTGAGTGTTGCTGCAGGACAGGGGCGTGGGCGGAAGAGTTAAATGGGGGAGGGGTATTAAGGAGGGCACTTGTGATGAGCACCGGGTACTGTATGCAGGTGAGGAATCACTAAATCCTACCCCTGAAGCGAATATTCCATGGCATGTGAACTAACTGGAATTTAAGTAAGAGAAGAAAGGAAAAAGTGTTCTGCTTCATGAAGAGTGAGGTAAAATTGTCGTGATTTGGGCTGTACTATTCTATAGATGAGAGTTGTAAAACACCCTTTTGTAGGATACACTAGTTTCTTATCACATAAGGAGTCCTCAGAAAGCTGCAATGAAAGATTCAGATCTCAGAGCATGTTCATGTTCCACTGATATGTTACAGTTTGCACAGGTAGGAAAGAAGGTGGAGAGAAAGGCTGCAAAAGGGGAAAATGGTGTGAACCTTTCATTAGCTAGCGTTATAGCTTTCTCATGAAAGCCTTGAGCCAGTGTGATATTGGAAGAAGAGGAGGAATCCGGGAGCTTTTCAGGAGATGGGGGAGTTCCATGTCTGGGTAAAGCTGACAGGGGTCCCAGAGGAGAGTTGAATGCATTCTGCAGCAGGGTGTGGGCAGGGTGGGCTCCAGGGGTGGCTGTGGGTCTCCTGTGTGAGAGTTGTGACAGGTGAGGGCTGTGTCCTAGTTCCTGGCTGAGGACAAGGGAGGCACAGGCGGAGAGCTGGCAGAGAAACTTCTTCTGGGCCACCAGCCTCACCCAACACACAGCCTCATCTTCTGTTCCTGTCACTCCAATTCAGACTTCTCCAAAGGTGAGTGAGAACACATCAAGAGCATTCTTAACAGAAGTGAAAGCATGTGCAAAGGCTCTGGGGCAGGAGAATTTCAGGTATGTCCAGGAGAAGCAAGATGGCCATGTGGCCACAGGATACGGCTTAGGACACGACCTCAGAGAGGTGACAGAAAGACATTCCAGGGCTATAACCCCATGAGACCCTGTTTCACTGGGCCATCCTGGCTACAGTGTTGAGAACAGATGACAGAGCGTTGAAGATGGCAAGGCAGGTCAATGATGAAACTTTTCCAGGATCTCAGGCACTGTGGACCAGACAGGTGTCCTTGGATGGAGTGGTTAGACCTATTCTGGGTCCATTTTGAAGATGGAGCTCACAGGATTTGCTGATGGGTTAGCTATTAGGAGCAGGAGAATGGAGGAATTGGGGTAACTCCCAGCTGTTGTGGGTTGTCCTGATCGATGGGAAGGAGAGGGTTTCTCAGGGGGTAGGAGGTAGTCCATGTTCTGCATGCTGAGGAAGGTGCCTTTACCGGTGGATCTGCTGAGGTTTGTGTCTGGGAGAACCTTTAACATCTCCTCCCTCAGCAATGCTCAAGTATAAGTATCCCCAACTTTTTAAACTTTCACAGTAAGACACTGGGGTTTCTTGAAAGAACTACGTTATTACCCAGCTTCAGTAAGAGGAAGAGACCTGAAGAGGATTTCCCTCTTATGAAAAAAGGTGAACAGTGAGAATCGCGTTCAGCATCTGTTTTGGGGAGAAGCACGACAGAGGCAGCGTGCACCCCAACCAGCTCCTTCCGCTGGGAACCGCTCTCCATATCCAGACACCAGCACTTTGAATGGTGTCTGTGAGCCTCTGCTGTGCTTTATCTTCATTTATGCTGGGACTCCGTTAGAAACTTGTGTCCTGAGGCCTAAGAAAAGCCAAAGAGAGGAATTTTGGAGTCTGAGGACACTGTCTAATTGTTCCGTGTAAATTAATGGCCATTCCTTCTTGACACCATTTCTGCTGTGCAAGTTTTCTCAGAATCCCTGTACTTTCAAAGAGCAGGGAAACCTATACCCCATGCTGCGGGGTTAGTTTTAGTCTCCATGCTGGACAGAACATTTCATGACTGTCGGATTTTTTCACTCAAACATTGAGACTTTGACCACCTTCAGCCGTTTCTACCACCCCATCCCCGAATCTGACACCTACCAATCTGCTCTCAGTATCCATGTGTTCAGTATTTGTTATTCCACTTGGAATGTACATGAGAGCATCTGGTATTGGTCTTTCTGTCTGAGTTACTTGGCATAAGGCCCCCAAGGTCTGTGTTTCCATGTCTAGTTCTTGTGAATAATGCTGCAGTGAAAGTGGGAGTGCATCTGTCTTTTTGAGGCAGTATTATTGTGTTCTCTGAATCAATACTCAGTAGAGCCATTACTGAGCCATGTGGTAGTTGCATTTATTTTTCAGGAACCTCCATACCGTTTGTCACAGTGGCTTCACCAATTTCCATTCCCACCAACAGTGCACAGTGTCTCCTCGTCTGCACACCCTTGACCCCACCTGTTGTCTGTCTCTGGACAATTGGTTTTCCAACAGTTGTGAGGGGATAGCCGATTGTGGGTTTGACTGATGTTTCCCTGACGATATTTAGTGATGTTGAACAACTTTTTCTGTCTGTTGGCACCTGTGTGCCATCTTTGGAAAGTATCTATTCACATATTCCCCCCATTTTTTATACAGTTTTTTTTTTTTTTTTGGTTTCGATTTGTATGAGTGTTGTGTGTATTTTGGATATTAGCCTCTTCTCACACATATGATTCGCATATATTTTTTCTTATTGGGTCAGTGGCCTTTTAAGTTTTTGCTGGTGTCTTTTGCCGTGTGGAAGATTTCAGTTTGATGTTGTTCCACTTGTTTATTTTTGCTTTTGTTGCCTTTGCATTTGGTGTCCGATCTGAAGACTCTTTGCCAAAACCAATGTCGAGAGACTTAGTACCTGTGTCTTCTTGGAGGTTTATGGATTCAGGTCTTATGTTCAAATCATTCATCCATTAAAAATTTTGTGTGTGGTGAAAGAAAGTGACCCAGTTATATTCTTCTGCATTTAGTGTCCAGTTTGCCTGTTACCGCTCACTGAAGAGACAGTCCTTCCCTCATGGCATATCTTCTGCCTCTGTGTCGTAAGTTAGGATCATCTACGTGTGGGTAAGTTTCTGAGCTTTCTGTTCTCTTCCACTGACCTGGTGGCTGTGTTTATGCCAGTACCATCCTGTTTTGATGACAACAGCTGTATAATCTAACTTGAAATCCAGGAGTGTGTTGACTGCACCTTTCTTTCTCCATGTTGCTTTGGGTATTTGGTGTCTTTTGTGATTCCATACAAGTTTGAGGACTGTTTTCTATTTGCTCGAATAATGCCACTGGAATTCAGATAGGGATTTCATCACATCTGTCGATTGCTTTGGGTACGATGGACATGTTCACATAATTAACTCTTCCAGTTAAGGAGCATGGTGTATGCTTCCATTTGTTTGTGTTGCCTTCCAAATCTTTGACCCATACATTCTGCCCCCCTCGACACACATGTTTTTCATTTCTTTTCTGCCATGTGTTGAGTGTACTATGTCTTTCTCATTTTTGGTTACTTTTATTCCTAGATTTTTTTTTGATGCAATTGTAAATGGCATTGCTTTTTTAATTTCTCTTTGCGAAAGTGTGTCATCAGTATACAGAAATGCAAGAAGTTGGGTCATCTGGGTGGCCCCATAGGTGAAGCGTCTGCCTTCAGCTCAGGTCATGATCCCATAGTTCGGGGATCGAGCCCCGTGTTGGGCTCCCCGCTTAGCGAGGGTCTGCTTCTCCCTCTTTCTGACACTCCCCCTGCTCGTGCTTTTTCTCTTCCTCTCAAATAAATAAATAAAATCTGAAAAAAAATAAAGACAACAGGTCTCTGTATATTGACTTTATATCCTGCGGCTTTCTTGAATTTGTTTAAACTAACAGTTTTTTGTGGAATTTTTCGGGATTTCATGTCCTTTGCAAATAGTGACAGTATACCTGTATGGATTTCATATCTTTCTCTTTTTTCAAAATGATGTTAGTCACCCTACAGTACTTCATTTGTTTTTGATGAAGTGTTCCATGATTCATTGTTTGCATATAACACCTAGTGCTCATTATGACACGTGCCCTCCTTTATAACCAACACCAGGATAACCCATTCCCCTACCCTCCGTTTCTGCTACCTTTAGTTTGTTTCCCAGTGTCAGTAGTCTCTCATGGTTCATCTCCCCCTCTCATTCCCCCCCTTCACTTTTCCCTTCCTTCTTCTAATGTCCTCCATTCTATTCCTTCCATTCCACATAGGAGTCAAACCTTATGATAATTGTCTTTCTCTGCTTGACTTAATTTCACTTAGGATAATCCCCTCCTGGTCCATCCACGCCGGTGCAAATGGTGGGTATTCATCCTTTCTGATGACTGAGTAGTATTCCATTGTATAGAACAACCACATCTTCTTTGTCCATTCATCGGCTGAAGGACATCTTGGCTCCTTCCACAGTTTGGCTATTATGGATATTGCTGCTATGAACATTGAGATACAGGTGCCCCTTTTTTCATTACTCTGTGTCTATGGGGTAAATACCCAGTGGTGCAATTTGTGGGTCATAGGATAGCTCTGTGTTTAATGTCTTGAGGAACCTCCATATTGTTCAAAAGTGGCTATACCAGCTTGAATTCTCACAAGTAGTGTAAGAGGGCTCCCCTTTCTCCACATCCTCTCTGACTTTTTGTAATTTCCTGTCTTGTTAATTTTCTTTTCAATATTTTATTTATTTATTCCACAGAGATAGAGAAAGCCAGCGAGAGAGGGAATACAAGCAGGGGGAGTGGGAGAGGAAGAAGCAGGCTCATAGCGGAGGAGCCTGATGTGGGGCTCGATCCCATAATGCCAGAATCACGCCCTGAGCCAAAGGCTTAACCACTGTGACACCCAGGTGCCCCCTGCCTTTTTAATTTTAACCATTCTAACTGGTGTAAGGTTGTATCTCATTGTCGTTTTGATTTGTATTTGCCTGATGGCAAGTGATGTGGAGCATTTTTTCATGTGTCTGTTGGCCATTTGTAAGTCTTCTCTGGAGAAGTATCTCTTTTTGTATTCTGCCCATTTTTGGGGTGTCGAGTTTGAGGAGTTCTTTATAGATCTTGGATACTAGCCCTTTATCTGTAATATCATTTGCAGATATCTTCTTCGATTCCATAGGTTGCCTTTTTGTTTTGTTGATCGTTTGCTTTGCCCTGCAGAAGCTTTTTATCTTGGTGAGTGCCAATAGTTCATTTTTGCTTTTATTTCCTTTGCCTTTAGAGACGTGGCTTGCAAGAAGTTGTTGTGTCCAAGTTTGAAGAGTTCTTTTGATTTTGATATGATACAGGAATCCATTATCTTATTTTCCTGATTGTATTCGAGTCCTCTGTCTTTCTTGGTGAGTCTAGCTAAGTTTGTCAGTTTTGTTTATCTTTCCAAAAAAGGTAGCTTTCATCTTCATTGTTTTTGTTTTTTTGGTCTTTTTAGTCTCTGTTGGATTTATTTATGCATTCCTTTTTGTTATTTCCTTATTTCTACTAATTTGGGGCTTTGTTTGTTGTTTTATTTTTTAGTTCTTTACCACATAAATCAGGTTGTTTATTGGAGACCATTCTCATGGATTGATGAAGACTTGAGTTTCTATGAATGTCCCCCATAGAGCTACTTTTGCTGCATCCCATAAGTTTTTGTAAGTTGTCTTTTTCATCAGTGTCAAGATACTTCTAAAATCTTTTTTGATTTTTTCTTTGACTGTTGGTTGTTCAGTAGCATGTTGTTAAATCTCCACATATTTTTTTAAGATTGTTTAAGTATCTGACAGAGAGTGAGACAGGAGAGAGGGATCGCAAGCAGGGGGTTGGGAGAGGGAGAAGCGGGCTTCCGATTGAGCAAGGAACCTGATTCCAGGCTAAATCCCAGGATCCTGGGATCAGGACCTGAGCTGAAGGCAGATCCTTAACAACTGATCCACCCAGGCCCCCCAATCTCCACCTATTTTTGACTGTCCCATTTTTTTCTTGAGACTGATTTCTAGTTTCATATCACTGTGGTTGGACAAGATTTGAAGCAGAAGGTGAAGAGAGCATTCAGATGAAAGGTTTGTTTCCTGGAGGGTTTTCTGAGGGCAGACCATAAGTTCAGTGGGAATGGAGGAAGGTTTTGTGAGACGGGGAATGGGGTTAATGCTTGTTAGAATTACTGACTACTACCATGCAGGCTGTGTGCTACCGTTCACACCATAGACCTGATGGACTTGTACTTCATTAGAAATATTTTCTAGGAGGTGTAGGCATAGCCTTCACTTAAAGAAAGGTGCCATGTGGGTTCATGGCATGTCCCCAGGTCAGCAACCAGGATGTATGGTATTGTGGGCGATAAGAACCAGGCTTTCTGTGTGAAGTGACAGAAATAGGGTATGGTGAGCTCCATGACCATAGGTGAGGTCCCGAGTGACCCACTGGGTGTTGGGTTCTGTGTATCTGTCTCATTAGGTGCTGTGGAATTCAGGGACACCCTCCTGCCTATGGATTTGTGTGGAGACAGGTAGACATCAGTGCCTGGCCAGGCACAAGGGTCGCACTGGACCACCACCAGAGGTGCAGCGTGTGGGGGAGCCACTGCTTGGTTTCCACGAAAGCTGACCTGGGTCTGTGACCGAGATTCCTAGCAGCTGCAAGGGGAGAGGAGGTCGGGGGTGGTGCACACTTCCTAGACTTGTGGTCAGGACTAGTCTGGATCCCACTGAAGTCAGCCACACCGGGCACAGAAGGCACCCAGTCAGTGTAACTGTGGGCACTGCTCCCATGGTACTTTCGGGCCAGCTCCCTGCTGCCACCTCCTGCTTTTCATCATCATCTTCAAGGTCATGTGCCTCTGCTCTTGCCCCATGGCCTCTGGGGTATTGTCTGTCCTCCATCTGGCCCTCGTCCCTGGTGCCCTGTGCATTCCGATGCCAGGGTAGCCTTCTCGAGACAAACATCTGGCCCTGATGGAACACTTCCATGGATCTCGTGTGATGAGAGGATGATGCCCTGACCTGGAAGGGGGCTGCAGGTCCCCAATTAGGAGAGCCATGTCTCCCTTTTCAGCATGGCCTCCCCTCAGTCTTCTTCAGGGAAGCTCTCCCCACTTCCTGAGATGACAGCTCTGAACTTAAAAATGAATGTTATTTTACATATCTCTATGCATTAGTTCATCCATGGCATGTCTTTCAACCCCATTAGTGGGTTTTTTTTAGCAGTTCTGAAGGGCTGTCTGCTCCAGGATGGGATGACCTGGGTGGGGCAGCTTTCCCTCTCATCTCCCTCAGCATGTCTCTGAACCCTGGGGCCAGCTGTCCCACAGAGGATTGAGGGACCCGAGCCAGCCCATCCTGAGCACAGGCTGTGTCAGCTCATAGACTGATGCATGTCGGAGAGGTGGGCAGCTGGCATGGGCCAGGGACAGGCAGTGTCTCCTTCTCATTCCTTCCCTCCCTTCCTCCCAGAGGTAGCTCAGAGCAGCCTTCAACCCCTGCATCTCCAGATCCTTTGACCTGTGCCTCCTGTGTTCAGCTGGTGACCTTGGAGTTTTGCATGGATTCTACCTCCCGTACCCTCTCCCATAGCAGTTCCTGGATCAGGGGAGGGTTCGGACCCTTGTCTGTTTTTGATCTTCTTCCTGTCCCGCACCAAGCCCACCCACCTTTGCATCTTCCATGTATGTGCTTGGAAGCACGCCCATCCACAGGGAACCTATTAGCCAAATGGATCCAGGCAATGAACATTGAAGTAGAGATCCAGGATCCATACTAAACCTGCTCTGAAACCTGTCCCAAAGTCTGTGACTCTCTCACACTGAAACAGAAATAATAATAGCTTTCTGGACTGTGAAGTGACATGTGTCTCTACTTCCAATCTTGAATGCATAGGTGCTGAGCCTGGACTGAAAAGGACCATGGCTCCCGTGGGCTGGGATCCCTGGTAAGAACTCAGTGAAATCTGAATTTGAGGCATGGAGTGAATAATTATTGTAGAGTGAATCCTAACATGTAGGGCTTATGCACAGTGCACAGGAAACGCTTTTTCAAAGAGGTTCCTGAAAGAAAAATCTTTTTTTTTTTTAATTTATTTTAATTCCATTAGAGCTAACATACAGTGTTACATTCATTTCAGGTGTACAATAGTGTGATTCAGTAATTCTACATATTACTCAGTGGTCATCAAGAAAAGTGTCCTCTTAATCCCCTTCATCTATTTTACTCATCCTTCTATCCACCTCCTCTCTGGTAACCATCCGTTTGTTCTCTATTGTTAAGAGTTTGTATTTTGGTGTGTCTCCTTTTTCTCTTTTAGTTATTTATTTTGGTTTGTTTCTTAAATTCCCCATTAGCGTGACATCGTATGGGATTTGTCTTTCTCTGACTGACTGATTTCAGTTAGGATAATACTCTCTAGCTCCATCCATATGGCTGCAAATGGCAAGGTTTCATTCTTTTTCAAGCCGAATAATACTCCAGTGTGTGTGTGTGTGTGTGTGTGTGTGTGTGTGTGTGTGTGTGAATACACACATCTATCATCTCATTTGTCAATTTTTCTACAGACACTTGGGTTGCTTCCATATTGTGATATTCTAAATAATGGTGCAAGAAACATAGGGGTCCACGTATCCTTTTACGTTACTGTTTTCCTATTCTTTGGGTAAATACAACTAGTGTGATTGTTGGATCCTAGGGTAGTTCTATATTTAATTTTTTGAGGAACCTTCATACTGTTTTCCATGGTGGCCACCACAGTTTGCATTCCCACCCACAGTTCGCGAGTATTTCCCTTTATCCACATCCACCCAACACCTATTCTTTGTTGTGCTTTTGATGTTAGCCATTCTGACAGGTTTGAGGTATTACTCATTGTCCTTTGGATTTACATTTTCCTGATGATGGGTGATGGTGAACATCTTTTCACGGGACTGTTGGCCATTTGTATTTCTTCTTTGGAGAAATGTCTGTCCATGTCTTCTGCCTATTTTTTAACTGGATTATTTGATTTTTGGGGGTCGAGTAGTATCAGTTGTATATGTTTTGGACACTATCCCTTTATTGCATATGATCTTTGCAAATATCTTCTCCCTTTGAGTAGGTCGTCTTATTATTTTTACATTTTCATTGTTCTTCTGCCGTGTGGAAACTTTTTATTTTGCTGTATTCCCAATAGTTTATTTTTGCTTTCATTTCCTTTGCCTCAGGACACAGTCTAGAAAACGTTGATATGGTCCATGTCAAGAAGTTACTGTCTTCCCTCCTGTAGGATTTTTATGGATTCAGGTCTCATATTGAGGTCTTGAAACTGTTTTGTGTTTGTCTGTATTGTGTAAGAAAGCAGTCTAATTTCATTCTTTTGTGCGTAGCTGTGTAGTTTTCCCAACACCATTTGTTGTAGAGACTGTCCTTTTCCCTTTTGATATCGTTGCTTGCTTTGTGGAAGATTCATGGACCACATAATTGTGGGTTTCTGTCTGAACTTGTATCCTGTTCCTTTGGTCGCTGTGTCTATTTTTGTGCCGTACTCTCCTGTTAGGATGACTGCAGCTTTGTAGTATAACCTGAAATCTGAAATTGTGAGTCCTCCAGCTTTGTTTTTCTTTTCCACATTGCACTGGCTGTTTGGAATCTTTAGTGGTTCCATACAAATGTTTAGGATTGTTTATTCGAGGTCTTTTGTTCTTTAATTTAAATTCAATTAGCCAACTTACAGTACATCATTCGTTTCAGACGTAGTCTTCAATAAATTTTCAGTCGTGTGTAACACCCAGTGCTCATTGTATCGTGTGACCTCCTTAATGCTACTCACCCAGGTACACCCCCCCCCGAACTTCTCCTCCAACAATCATCAGTTTCTTGCGATAGTTAAGAGTCCATCATTGGTTTTCTCCCTCTCTGGTGACTTCCCATTCTATTTTCCCTTCCTTCCTCTATGGTCTTCTTCCTTGTTTCTGATATTCCACATAGGAGTGAAAGCATATGATCATTGTCTTTCTTTCATTGACTTATTCCACTCAGCATAATACCCTCCAGCTCCACCCAGGTCGGTGTGATGGTAAGTACTCATCCTTTCTGATGGCTGAGTAATATTCCATTGTATATATGATCCACATCTTCTTTATCCATTCATCTATCCATGGTCATCTGCACTCCCTCCGCAGCTTGTCTATTATGGATATTGCTGCTATGAACACTGTGGTGCATGTGTCCCGTCTTCACTACCTCTGTCTCTGGGGGTAAATACCCAGTAGTGCAATTGCTGGGACATAGGGTTGCTTTATTTATAACTTCTTGAGGAAATTCTGTACCATTTTCAAGAGTGGCTGTACCGGACTACATTCGTACAGGGGTGTAAGAGGGTTCCCGTTTCTCCATATCCTCTCCAACATGTATAGTTTCATGTCTTCTTATTTTTAGATATTCGGCCTCGTGTGATATGGCATCTATAGGGGTTTAGATTTGCATTTCCCTGAAGCCAAGTGATATGAAGCATTTATGCATGTATCTTTTGGTCACCAGTACGTCGTCATCAGTGAAATGACTTCCCATTTTAATCCATCTCAAGACCTAAAGCTGGGGAAGGCACTGAAGCTGGATGATGCCATCGGTTGGAAGTGTGGAGAATTTCAAAAGATCTCCGTGGAGAGCAAGTTTAAAGGTCAGTGTGAAGCTACTAATTGGATCCGGGGAGATCTCTGAAAGTGGGGGTTGCCTGGGATGGGCTGAGGGGGGCCCTCCGATTTTCCTATGAATCCTTGCTGCAGCCCCAAATGGACAGTTTCCTGCTGTGGGGCAGGCTGAGTCCTCTAGTCGTGCAGAGGTGAGCCCAATGCCTGGTGCCTTGGAGGCAGGCAAACGGGGAGGGACCCTCAGCAGAGGACCCAGTGTTAAGTTAGGCCTCAAGAGACAGCAGGTCCGAACTGCCCAGTGCTCAGAGAACTCCCAGGCTGAGTGAGATGAGGGCACAAGGGCGGGTGAGTGTGAGCCTTGGGGTTTCATCTGGAAGGGCCCACAAAAGTCGGGGTTCACCAGAAGGGGCTCTCAGGGGGTGCCCCAATTCTCTTGCCCTGAATGCTCTGTTGTGCCCCCAAACGGTACAGTTTCCTGTGGGCTGTAGGCTGAGTCCTACAGTGGGGCTTGGGTGTCCCCAATCCCCCGGAGTGGGGTGCCAGGGCCCTGGGGAGGGGCTCCTCTGTGGCCAACCTAGGGTAAGGGTTAGGGTCCAGGAGCCCGGCAGGGACATACTGAAAGCTGTGCGGCAAGCTCTGTGGAGGGCTGAGAGGAGGCCATGGGGGAGGGTGAGCATGGGCCTCAGGGTTGGGGCACGGGGGGCTGCCAAAGGATGGGGATGGGCTCCGGGGGGCCTCCCCAAGTTCTCGTGCCCTGTAGGCTCCGTAGAGCCCCAAGGGGCACGGTTTCCTGTTGGGTGGCAATCTGAGTCCTGCAGTGGGGCACAGGTATCCCAATTCCCCGGGGCTGCGATGTAAGGCTCCTGGGGAGGCCCCCACACCCGCAGCCGACCTAGGGCTAGGTTTAGGCCCAGGAGCCCCACAGGCCCGATCTGCTGGCTCTATGGCTAGTTACATGGGCTGAGGTGAGGGTGTGGGGAGGGTGAGCGTGGCTCTCAGGGTTGGGGAGCGGGAGGCCTCCGAAGTTCGCTGGTGGCTCAGGAAGGCCCTCCTGGTTCTCCTGCCCTGAATGCTCTATGGCCTCCCAAGGTGCACGGTTTCCTGCGGGGTGGCAGACTGAGTCCTGCTGTGGGGCTCAGGTGTCCCCAATCCCTGCGGCTGTGGCTCCAGGCTCTTGGGGAGGGGCCCCTCCACAGATGAACTAGGGTTAGGTTTGGGGCCCAGGAACCCCGCAGGCCAGATCTGCCCAGTATGTGGCGAGCTCCACCATGGGCTGAAGTGGGGGTGTGGGGTGGGGTGAGCATGGGCTTCAAGGGTGGGTTTAGGGATCGCCGAAGTTCGCCGGGGGCTCTGGGGGCCTTCCTGGTTCTCCCGCCCTGAATTCTCTACAGCCTCCCAAGTGGCACGGTTTCCTGCGGGCTGGCAGGCTTTGTCCTGCAGTGGGGCTCTGGTGTCCCCAGTCCCTGGGGCTGCGGCACCGGGTCCCAGGGGAGGGGCCCTACCCAGCGGACCTAAGGTCATGTCTAGGCCTCAGGAAACTGGCAGGCCTGATCTGCCAGCTCTGCGTCGAGCTCGGTGGCAAGCTGAAGGGAAGGCGTAGGGCGGGATGAGCGTGGGCCTCAGGGTTGGGGTGTAGGGGGCCACCGAGGATCGCTGGGGGCTCGGGGGGCCCTACCAGTTCTCCTGCACGGTATGCTCTGCGGTGCCCCAAGGGGCATAGTTCCTTAGGGGTGGTAGGCTGAGTCCAGTGGTGGGGCTCAGGTGTACCCAATCCCCGGGGTTAGGGTACGGATTAAGGTATGTGTTAAGGTTAGGGTATGGGTTACAGTTAGGGTATGGGTGAGGGTAGGGGTTAGGGTTAGGGTAAGGAGAGGGTACGGGTTAGGGTTGGGTTTAGGGGTTACAGGTTAGAGGTTAAGGGTTAGGGTACAAATTAGGGTTTAGGGTACCGGTTAGGGTTTAGGGTTTGGGTTTAGGGTTAGGGTTTGGGTTGTATTACGGGTTAGGTTTAGGGTATGGGTTAGGGTTAGGTTATGGGTTAGGGTACGCATTAGGGTACGGTTTATGGTACGGGTTAGGGTAGAGTTTAGGGTAAGTGTTTGTGTACGGATTTGGTTACAGCTTAGGGTATGGGTTATCGTTAGGTTACGGGTTAGGGAACGGGTTAGGGATAGGGATTTGGTACGGTTTAGGGTTAGGGTATAGGTTAGGGTACGGGTTAGGGTACAGGTTAGGGTTAGGTATGGGTTAGGCTATGGGTTAGGGTCCGGGTTTGAGATAGGGTACAGGTTAGGGTATGGGTTAGGGTACGGGTTAGGGTATGGGTTAAGGTTAAGGTAAGGGTATGGGTTAAGGTTAAGGTAAGGGTACTGTTTAGGGTTAGGTTACAGGTAGGGTTAGGGTACGGTTTATGGTACGAGTTAGGGTATGGGTTAGGGTCAGGGTTTAGGGTTTAGGGTTAAAGTTAGGGTATGGGTTAGCGTACTTGTTAGGGTTATGGTTAGGTTTAGGGTACGGTTTAAGTTACGGGTTAGGGTACAGTTTAGGGTTAGGGTTAGGGTACGGGTTAGAGTATGTGTTAGGGTTATGGTTAGGTTTAGGGTACAGGTTAGGGTTAGGGCACGGGTTAGGGTTTGGATTAGGGTTAGGTTACGGTTTAGGGGTAGGGTTAGCAGAAGGGGTAGGGTTAGGGGTAGGGTTAGGGGTATGGTAGGGGTCGGGGTAGGGTTAGGTTTTAGGTTTAGGGTTTGGGGTTAGTGGTTAAGGTTAGGGTTTAGTGTTTAGGGTTTTGGGATTAGGGTTAGGGTTTAGGGTTTAGGGTTTAGTGTTAATGTTAGGGTTTAGGGTTTAGGATTAGGGTTTAGGGTTAGGTTTACGGTAGGGTTAGGGTTAGGGTAAGTGTTAGGGGTTAGGGTTAGGATTAGGGGTTAAGGTTTAGGGTTTAAGGTTAGGGCTTAGGGTTTAGGGTTAGGTTTAGACCCCAGTAGGCCAGCAGGACCGATGCGCCGGCTGTGCGGCGAGCGGAGGAGTGGGACAGGTGAGGGCGCTGGCGAGCAGGTGTATGGTATCCCGCGTTTTGGCGCAGGGGACCTTTGAACACCACTAGAGGCTCGGAGGGCCCTGCCCATTCTCCCGCCCTGAATGACCGGCGGCGCCCCTAGCGGCCCGGGTCGTGGCGGGTTTGCAGTGTGAGTCTGGCACTGCGGTTGGGGGTCCCCAAATCCATGCGTTGCAGCGCAAGGCCCCTTGGGAGGGGCCCCTTTGGGGCCGTCCTAGGGTTACTGTTAGCACCCAGGAGTCCGATAGACTTGATCCGCCAGCTGTGCGGTAGCGGAGGGCCAGGCCAAGGTGAGGGCGCTGGCGAGCTGGGGCGTGGGCCCTAGCATTTTGGCGCGGGGGCCTTGGAAGGTCGCCTGGGGATTGGATGGCCCTGTCGGTTCTCCCGCCTTGAATGGCCAGTGGCGCCCCTAGCGACCTGGGTCGTGGCGGGGCGGCACGGTGAGTATGGCGCTGGGGCTCGGGGGTCCCCAATGCCAGGCGTTGCTGCGCCAGGCCCCTTGGGAGGTTCCCCTTGGGGGCCAACCTAAGGTTAGGGTTAGCCCCCAGGAGGCTGGCAGTCCTGATCCGCTGGCTGTTTGGCGAGCAGAGGGGCGGGTCAAGGTGAGGGCGCTGGTGAGCGGGAGCATCGGCCCAAGCATTTTGGTGCGTGGGCCCTTAGATGTTCACCGGGACTCAGAGGGCCCTGCCCATTCTCCCGCCCTGAATGACCGGTGGCGCCCCTAGTGGCCTGGGTGCCAGCGGGGTGGCAGGGTGAGTCCCGTGCTGGGGCTTGGGGGTCATCAATCCCCAGTGTTGCGGCGACAGGCCCCTTGGGAGGGGCTCCTCAGGGGCCAACCTAGGGTTAGGTTTAGCCCCCAGGAGCCCTGCAGGCCCAATCCGCCTGCTGAGCGGCGAGCAGAGGGGTGGGCCAAGGTGAGTGCCCTGGCGAGCGGGAGCGTGGGCCCAAGCCTTTTGGAGCGGGGGCTTTCGAAGATCACCGGTGCTTGGAGGGCCCTGCCCGTTCTCTTGCCTGAATGACTGGCGGCGCCCCTAGAGGCCCAGGTGATGGCGGGGCGGCAGGGTGAGTCCGGTGCTGAGGCTCGGGCTTCCCTATGCCCCACGTTGCAGTGCCAGGCCCCTTGGGAAGGGCCCCTCTGGGGCCAAGGTAGGGTTAGAATTAGCCCTCAGGAGGCCGGCAGGCCCAATCCACCGTCTTGAGGCAAATGGAGTCGCGGTCCGAGGTGAGGGCGCTGGCGAGCGGAGCGTGGGCCCCGGCGTTTTGGTGCTGGGGACCTTCAAAGTTCACCGGGGCTCAGAGGGCCCTGCCTGTTCTCCCGCCCAAAACGACCGGTGGCGCCCTAGCACCACTGGTGTCAGCGGGGCAGCAGGGTGATTCCAGCATTACGACTCGAGGGTCCCCAATCCCCGGCGTTGTGGCGGCAGGCCCCTTCAGAGGGGCCCCTCTGGGGCCGACCTAGGATTAGAGTTAGCCCCCAGGAGGCCGGTAGGCCTGATCTGCCAGCTGTGCAGAGAGCGGAGGGGCAGGCTGAGGTGAGTGCGCTGGCGAACTCCAGCGTGGGCCCCAGCGTTTTGGCACGGATGGCCTTCAAAATCACCGGAGTCTGGAGGGCCCTGCCCATTCTCCCACCCTGAAGGACCAGTGATGCCCCAGCGGGCCCGATGTTGACGGGGTGTCAGGGTGAGTCCGGCGCTGCGGCTCAGGTGTCCCCAATCCCCGGCTTTGGTCACCAGTCCCCTTGGGAGGGGCCCCTCTGGGGCCAACCTAGGGTTAGGGTTAGCCCCCAGGAGGCCGGCAGGCCCCATACGCCAGCTGTGCAGCGAGCGGAGGGGCGGGCCATGGTGAGGGCACTGGCGAGCTGGAAGGTGGTACCCAAAGTTTTGGCACCAGGGGCCTTTGAATGTCACCGGGGACTCGGAGGGCCCTGCCTGTTCTCCCGCCCTGAATGAGTGGTGGCTCCCCTAGCAACCTGAGTGGTGGCGGGGCGGCAGGGTGGGTCTGGCGCTGAGGCTCCGGGGTCCCCAATGCCAGGCGTTGCGGCTCCAGGCACCTTGGGGGCCGAACTAGGGTAAAGGTTACCTCCTGGAGGCCAGCAGGTACGATCCGCAGTCTGGGGCGAATGGAGGCGTGGTCAAAGATCAGGGCACTGGCGAGCAGGAGAGTGGGCCCCAGCGTTTTGGCACTGGGGGCCTTCGAAGGTCACCGGGGCAGGGTGGGCCCTGACCGTTCTCCCGCCCTGAATGATTGGTGGTACCCTAGCGGCCCGGGTGTGGGCGGGGCAGAACGGTGAGTCCAGCGTTGCGACTTGGGGGCCTCCAATCCCTGGCGTTCGGCAGCAGTCCCTTTGGGAGGGGCCCCTCAGGGGCCATCCTAGGGTTAGGGTTAGCGCCGGCTGTGGGAGGAGTGGAGGTGTGGGCCGAGTTGACGGGGATGCAGAGCGGGAGCCTGGGGCCCAGCGTTTTGGCACCCTGGGCCTTCAAATGTTGCCATGTCTCGAAGGGCCCTGCCCATTCTCCTGCCCTGAATAACCAGCGGCGCCCCTAGCGGCTCCATTGGCGGTGGGGCTGCAGGGTGAGTCCTGAGCTGTGGCTCAGGGATCCCCAATCCCCAGCATTGTAGGGCCAGGCCCCTTGGGAGGGGCTCCTCCTGGGCCGACCTAGGGTTAGAGTTAGCACCCAGGAGGCCGGCAGGCCCAATCCTCTGGCTGGGCGGCGAGAGGTGGGCGGGCCGAGGTAAAGGCGCTGGTGAGCAGGAGCATGGGCCCCTGCATTTTGGCACGGGAGGCTTCAAATGTCGCTGGTTTCTCCAGGGCCCTGTCTGTTCTCCCGCCCTGAATGAGCGGCGGCGCCCCTAGTGGCCCGGGTGGTGGCGTTGCGGCAGTGAGAGTCTGGTTCTGGGGCTTGGGGTCCCAGATCCCTTGCGTATAGGCACCAGAATCCTTGGGAGGGACCCTGGAGGGCCAACCTAAGGTTAGGGTTAGCCCACACAAGACCGGCAGGGCGGATCCGCCCTCTGTGCAGGGAGCAGAGGGGCGGGCCGAGGTGAGGGCGCTGGGGAGCGGGAGCGTGGGCACCAGGGTTTTGGCGCGGAGAGCCTTCGAAGGTCACCAGTGGCTCGGAGGACTCTGTCCATTCTTGCGCCCTGAATGACCGGCGGCGCCCCTAGTGGCCCGAGTGGCAGCAGGGAGGCAGGGTGAGTCTGGTGATGGGGCCTGTGGTCCTAGTCCCAGGCTTGGTGGCGCCAGGCCCCTTGGGAGGGGCCCCTCTGTGTCCTGCCTAGCTTTAGGGTTACCCCCAGGAGTCCGGCAGCCTGATCCACTGGCTGTGAATCGAGCAGAGGGGCGGGCCGACGTGAATGCGCTGGCGAGCTGGAGCGTGGGCCCAAGCGTTTTGGCGCGGGGGGGCCTTCGAAGGTCACCGGGGGCTCAGAGGGCCCTGCCTATTCTCTAGCCCTGTGAGGACGTTGCCCCTAGGGGGCCAGGTCACGGCGGGGCGGCAGGGTGAGTCTGGAGCTAGGGCTCGTGGGTCCCCAATCCCCAGTGTGGCGGCGCCAGGCACTTGGGAGTGGTCCCTCGGGGGCCTACCTAGGGTTAGTGTTAGCCCAAAGGATGCCGGCAGGCCCTTTCTGCCAGCTGTGCGGCGAGAGGAGTGGTGGGCCGAGGTGAGGACGCTGGCGAGCGGGAGCATGGGCCCAAGTGTTTTGGCGCGGGGGGCCTTCGAAAGTCGCCGGGGGCTCAGAGATCCATACCCCTTCTCCCGCCCTGAATGACTGGCGGCGCCCCTAGCAGCCCGGGTGGCAGCGGGGCGGCTGGGTGAGTCTGGCGCTCATGCTCGTGGGTTCCCAATCCCCGGCGTGGCGGTTCCAGGTCCCTTGGAAAGGGCCCCTCGGGGGCCGACCTAGGTTTAGGGTTAGCCCCCAGGAGCCCGGCAGGCCCTGTCCGCCAGCTGTGTGTTCAAGCGGAGGGGTGGGCTGAGGTGAGGGCAATGGTGAGCGGGAGCGTGGGCCCAAGCGTTTTGGCACAGGGGGCCTTCGAAGGTCATGGGGGGCTCAGAGGGCCCTGCCCTTCTCCTGCCCCGAAGGACCGGTGGCGCCCCTAGCAGCCCGGGTGGCGGCGGGGTAGCAGTGAAAGTCCAGCACTGGGGCTCGATTGTCCCCAATCCCCGGTGTGATGGTGCCAGTCCCCTTGGGAGGGGCTCCTCAGGGGCCGAACTAGGGTTAGGGTTAGCCCCCAGGAGGCTGGCAGGCCCATTCTGATGGCTGTGTGGCGAGCGGAGGGTGGGGCCCAGGTGAGGGCAATGGTGAGCGGGAGCGTGGGCCCTAGCGTTTTGGCGTGGGTTGCTTTCGAAGGTCGCAGGGGGCACGGAGGGCCCTGCAAGTTCTCCCACTCTGAATGAGGATGGCGACCCTAACAGGCCGGGTCTCGGCAGGGCAGCAGGGTGAGTCCGGCGCTGGTGCTCGGGGGTCCCCAATCCCCAGCGTGTTGGTGCCAGACCCCTTGGGAGGGACCCCTCAACAGCCAACCTAGGGTTAGGGTTAGACCCCAGGAGGCCGCCAGGCCCGATCCGCTGGTTGTGCGGCTTGCGGAGGGGCTGGACGAGGTGAGGGCACTGGTGAGCAGAAGCGTGGGCCGAAGCATTTTGGCGCGGGAGGCCTTCAAATGTCACAGGTGCCTCGGAGGGCCCTGCCCGTTCTCCAACCTAGATGACCAGCGGCGCCCCTAGCGGCCTGGGTGTTGGCGGGGCGGCAGGGTGTGTCCGGCGGTTTGGCTCGGGGGTCCCCAATCACCGGCGTGGCAGCGCCAGGCCCCTTTGGAGGGGCCCCTCCTGAGCCGACCTAGGGTTAGGGTTAGCCCAAAGGAGGCCAACAGCACCGATTGACCGGCTGTGCTGCGAGCAGAGGGGCGGGCTGAGGTGAGCGCGCTGGCGAGCGGAAGCGTGGGCCCAAGCGTTTTGGCACAGGGGGCCTTCGAAGGGGGCTGGGGGCTCGGAGGGCCCTGCCCATTCTCCATCCCTGAATGAGGACGGCGCCCCTAGCGGGCCGGGTTGCGGCGGGGTGGCAGGATGGGTCTGGCGCTGGTGCTTGGACGTCCCCAATACCCGGCGTGTTGGTGCCAGGCCCCTTGGTAGGGGCCTCTCGTGAGCTGACCTAGGAAAGGGTTAGCCCCCAGGAGGCCAGCAGGCCGGATCCGCTGGCTGTGTGGCAAGGGAGGGGCGGGCTGAGGTGAGCACGCTGGCGAGCGGGAGCGTGGGCCCAAGCATTTTGGCACAGGGGGCCTTCGAATGTCACTGGGGGCTCGGAAGGCCCTGCCCGTTCTTCCGCCCTGAATGACCGGTGGTGCCGCTAGTGGCCGGTGTGGTGGCAGGCCGGCAGGGTGAGTCCGGAGCTGGGGCTTGGGGGTCCCCAATCCCCGGCGTGGCAGCGCCAGGCACTTGGGAGTGGTCCCTCGGGTGCCGACCTAAGTTAGGGTTAGCTCAAAGGAGGCCGGCAGGCCCCATCCACCGGCTGTGCGGATTATGGAGTGGCGGGCCAAGTTGAGGGCTCTGGCGAGCGGGAGCGTGGGCCCAAGTGTTTTTGCGTGGGGGGCCTTCCAAGGTCGCCAGGGGCTCAGAGGGCCCTGCCCGTTCTCCTGCCCTGAATGAGCGTCGGCGCCCCTAGCAGCCCGGGTGGCTGCGGGGCGGCAGGGTGAGTTCGGTGCTGGTGCTTGGGGGTCCCCAAGCAGGGGCGTGGCGGCTCCAGGCCCCTTGGGATGGGCTCGTCGGGGGCTGCCATAGGGTTTGTTTTAGCCCCCAGGAGGCTGGCAGGCCCGATCTGCCAGCTGTGTGGCGTGCAGAGGGGCAGGCTGAGGTAAAGGTGCTGGAGAGTGGGAGCGTGGGCCTAGGCGTTTTGGCGCGGGGGCCTTCGAAGATCGAGGGTGGCTCGGAAGGCTCTGCACATTCTCCAGCCCGGAATGACCGGCGGTGCCCCTAGTGGCCCTGGTGGTGGCGGGGCGGCAGGGTGCATCTGGTGTTGTGGCTCGGGGGTCCCCAATCCCTGGCGTGGCAGTGCCACGCCCCTTGGGATGGGCCCCTCTGGGGCAGACCTAGCGTTAGGGTTAGCCCCCAGGAGGATTGCAGGCCCGATCCGCCAGCTGTTCAGAGAGTGGAGGGGCGGGCCGACGTGAGGGCACTAGTGAGTGGTAGCGTTGGCCCAAGTGTTTTGGTGAGGGGGCCTTTGAGGTTCGCCGGGGGCTCGCAAGGGCCCTGCCCATTCTCCCGCCCTGAATGACTGGTGGCGCCCCTAGTGGCCAGGGTGGCGGTGGGTCGGCAGGATGAGTCCAGAGCTCTGGCTCAGGGGTCCCCAATCCCCAGCATGGCGGTGCCAGGCCCCTTGGGAGGGGACCCTCTTTAGCCGACCTATGGTTAGGGTTAGCCCCCAGGAGGCCGGCAGGTCCGATCCACCAGCTGTGAGTCGAGCGTAGGGGCGGGTCGAGGTGAGGGCACTGGCAAGCGGGAGCATGAGCCCAAGCGTTTTGGCGTGGCGGGCCTTCAAAGGTCGCCGTGGGTTCGGAGGGCCCTGCCCATTCTCCCGCCCTGAATGAGGAGAGCACCCCTAGCGGGCCTGGTCGTGGCGGGATGGCAGGGTGAGTCTGGCGATGGGGTTCGGGGGTGTCCAATCCCCGGCGAGGTGGCGCCACGCACCTTGGGAGGGATCCCTAGGGGGCCGACCTAGGTTTAGGGTTAGCCCACAAGAGGCTGGCAGGCCCGATCCTCCAGCTGTGCGCGAGCGGAGGGGCGGGCCAGGGGAGTGCGCTTGTGAGCAGGAGCGTGGGCCCAAGCGTTTTGGCATGGCCAGCCATGGAAGTCCCCTGGGGGCTCAGAGGGCCCTGCCCATCTCCCGCCTGGAATGAGGACAGCGCTCCTAGTGGGCCAGGTCGAAGCGGGGTGGCAGGCTGAGTTCGGCGCTGGTGCTCGGGGGTCCCCAATCCCCGGTCTGGTGGCCCCAGTCCCCTTCGGAGGGGCCCTTCGTGAGCCAACCTAGGGATAGGGTTAGACCACAGGAGGCCAGCAGGCCGGATCTGCCGGCCTTGTGGCAAGCGGAGTGGCGGGCTGAGGTGAACGCACTGGCGCGCGGGAGTGTGGCCCAGGCGTTTTGGCGCAGGAGGCCTTCGAAGTTCACCGGGGGCTCGGAGGGCCCTGCCCATTCTCCCGCCCTGAATGACCCGCGGTGCCCTAGTGGTCCGGGTGGCAACGGGGTGGCAGGGTAAGTCCGGCGCTGGGGCTCGGGGGTCCCCAATCCCTGCCATGGCAGCAGCAGTCCCATTGGGAGGGGCTCCTTGGGGACCGACCCTGGGTTAGGGTTAGCTCCCAGGAGGCCAGCAGGCCCGATCCGCCGGCTGTGAGGTGAGTGGTGGGTCGGGCGGAGGTGAGGTCGCTGAGGAGCGGGAGCGTGGGCCCAGGCGTTTTGGCGTCGGGGGGGTCCTTCGAAGGTCGCCGGGGGCTCGGAGGGCCCTGCACGTTCTTCTGCCCTGAATGACCGGCGGCTACCCTAGCAGCCCGGGTAGAGGACAGACGTTAGGGTGAGTTGGGCGCTGGGGCTCGGGGTCCCCAGTCCTCAGTGTTGGGGTGCCAGGCCCACTTGGAAGGGCTCTAGGGGACAGACCAAGGGTTACTGTTAGCCCCCAGAAGGCTGGCAGACCCAATATGCTGGCTGTGTGGCGAGTAGAGGGGCGGGCCCAGGTGAGGGCGCTGGCGAGCAGGAGCATGGGCCCAAGCGTTTTGCGTGGGGGACCTTCGAAGGTCGCCAGTGGCTCAGAGGGCCCTGTCCTTTGTTCTGGCCTGAATGACCTACAGCGCTCCTAGAGGCCCTGGTGGTGGCTGAGCGGCAGGATGAGTCCAGTGCTGAGGCTTGGGGGTCCAGAATCCCTGGCTTGTGGCGCCAGGCCCCTTGGGAGAGGCCCCTCGGGGGCCGACCTAGGGTTAGGGTTAGCTCCCAGGAATCCGGCAGGCCCATATGCCGGCTGTGCAGCGAGCGGAGGGGCGGGACTTGGCGAGGGCGCTGGTGAGCAGGAGCATGGGCCCAAGCATTTTGGCGCAGGGGGCCTCTAATGGTCGCCGTGGCTCGGAGGGTCCTCCCCGTTCTCCCGCCCTGACTGACCGGCAGCGGCCCTAGAGGCCCGGGTGGCGGTGGGGTGGCAATGGGAGTCCGGCGCTGCGGCTCGGGGGTCACCAATTTCCGGCGTTGCAGCGCCAAGCCCCTTGGCAGGAATGCCTCGGGGGCTGGCCTAGGGTTAGGGTTAGACCTCAGGAGGCCGGCAGGCCCGAAAAGCCGGCTGTGCATCGAGCAGATGGGCGGGCCGAGGTGAGGGCGCTGGTGAGCGGGAGCGTGGGCCCAAGCATTTTGGCGTGAGGGGCCTTCAAAGGTTGCCAGGGGCTCGGAGGGCCCTGCCTGTTCTCCTGCCCTGAATGACCGACGGCGCCCCTTGTGGCCCGTTTAGCAGTGGGGCAGCAGGGAGAGTCTGGCGCTGGGGCTCGGGGGTCCCCAATCCCCAGCGTTGCAGCGCCAGGCCCTTTGGGATGGGCCCCTAGGGGGCCTACCTAGGGTTAGGGTTAGCCACCAGGAGGCTAGGATGCCTGATCCGCCGGCTGTGCGGCGAGCGGAGGGGCAGGCCGAGGTAAAGGCGATGGTGAGACGGAGCATGGGCCCTAGTGCTTTGGTGCAGGGGGCCGATAAAGGTCGCTGGGGGCTCGGAGGGCCCTGCCCGTTCTCCCGCCCTGAATGACCGGCGGTGCCCCTAGTGGCCCGGGTGGCAGCGGGGGGCATGGTGAGTCCGGCGCTGGGGCTCGGGAGTCCCCTTTCCCCGTCGTTGCGGCACCAGGCCCCTTGGGAGGGGCCACTAGGGGGCCGACCTAAGTTTAGGGTTAGCCCCCAGAAGGCCCACAGGCCCGATCCGCCAGCTGTGCGGCGAGCGGAGGGGAGGGCCGAGGTAAGGGCGCTCGCCAGTGGGAGCATGGGGCCAAGCGTTTTGGTGCTGGGGGCCATCGAAGGTCGCCGGTCGCTCGGAGGGCCCTGCCCATTCTCCCTCCCTGAATGAACGGCGGTGCCCCTAGCGGCCCAGGTGGCGGTAGGGTGGGAGGATGAGTCCGGCGCTGGGGCTCGGGAGTCCCCAGTCCCCAGTGTTGCGGCAATAGGAACCTGGGATGGGCCCCTCGGGGGCCCACCAAAGGTTAGGGTAACACCCAGGAGGCCTGCAGTCCCAATCCACTGGCTCTACAGCGAGCGGAGGGGCGGACCGAGGTGAGGGCATAGGCGAGCGGGAGCATGGGCCCAAGCGTTTTGGCGCGGGGAGCCTTCGAAGGTCACCAGGGGCTTGGAGAGATCTGCCCGTTCTCCCTCCCTGAATGACCGACGGTGCTCCTAGTGGCCTGGGTGGCGGGGGGGGCGACACGGTGAGTCCGGCACTGGGGCTCAGGGGTCCCCAATCCCAGGCATTGCGGTGCCAGGCCCCATCGGAGGGGCCCCTCAGGGGACAACCTAGCGTTCTGGGTAGCCCCCAGGAGGAGGGCAGGCCTCATCGGCCGGCTCTGCGGTGAGCGGAGGGGTGGGCAGAGGTGAGGGCGCTGAGGAGCGGGAGCGTGGGCTCAAGCGTTTTGGATGGGGGGCCTTCGAAGGTCGCCATGGGCTCGGAGGGGCCTGCCCGTTCTCCCGCACTGAATGACCAGCGGTGCCCCTAGCGGCCCGGTTGGCAGCGGGGCAGCAGGGCGAGTCAGGCGCTGGGGCTCCGGTGTCAGCAATCCCAGGCTTTGTGGCACTAAGCCCCATCGGACGGGCCCCTCGGGGGCCGACCTAAGGTTAGGGTTAGCCCCCAGGAGGCTGGCAGGCCTGATCCGCCAGCTGTGTGGCGAGTGGAGGGGCGGGCCGAGGTAAGGGCGCTGGCAAGCGGGAGCGTGGGCCGAAGCGTTTTGTCGCTGGGGCCCTTCAAAGGTCTCCGGGGGCTCAGAGGGCCCTGCCCATTCTCCCGCACTGAATGACTGGCGGCGCCCCTAGTGGCCCGGGTGGCAGTGGGGCGGCAAGATGAGTCCAGCGCTGCGGCTCGGGGTCACCAATCTCCGGCGTGTGGCGCCAGGCCCCTTGAGATGTACGCCTCGGGGGCTGTCCTAGGGTTAGGGTTAGACCTCAGGAGGCTGGCAATCCTGAAACGCCAGCTGTGCGGCGAGCGGATCGGCATGCTGAGGTGAGGGCACTGGCGAGGGGGACCGTGGGAGCATTTTGGGGCGGGGCTCTTTCGAATGTCGCCTTGAGCTCTGAGGGCCCTGCCTGTTCTCCCACACTGAATGAACGGCGGCTTCCCTAGCAGCCAGGGTGGCGGCGGGACGACAAGATGAGTCCTGGCTGGGGCTCTGGGTCCCCAATCCACCGCGTTGCGGGGCCAGGCACCTTGGTAGGGGCCCTACGGGGGCCGACCTAGGGTTAGTGTTAGACCCCAGGAGGCCAGCAGGCCCGATCCGCCAGTTGTGTGGCGAGTAGAGGGGCGGGCCCAGGTGAGGGCGCTGGCGAGCGGGAGCGTGGGCCCAAGCGTTTTGCCATGGGGAGCCTTTGAAAGTCGCCAGTGGCTCAGAGGGCCCTGTCCATTGTTCCAGCCTGAATGACCTACAGCGCTCCTAGCAGCCCAGGTGGTGGCGGAGTGGAAGGGTGAGTCTGGCACTAAGGCTTGGGGGTCCGGAATCCCTGGCTTTTGGCGCCAGGCCCCTTGGGAGAGTCCCCTCGGGGGCCGACCTAGGGTTAGGGTTAGCTCCCAGGAATCTGGCAGGCCTGTATGCTGGCTGTGCTGCAAGCGGAGGAGCAGACCGTGGCGAGGGCGCTGGTGAGCAGGAGCATGGGCCCAAGCATTTTGGCGCAGGGGGCCTCTGATGGTCGCCGTGGCTTGGAGGGCCCTGCCTGTTCTCCCGCCCTGACTGACCGGCAGCGGCCCTAGAGACCCGGGTGGCGGTGGGGTGGCAATGTGAGTCCGGCGCTGTGGCTCGGGGGTCACCAATTTCCGGCGTTGCAGCGCCAAGCCCCTTGGCAGGAATGCCTCGGGGGCTGACCTAGGGTTAGGGTTAGACCTCAGGAGGCCGGCAGGTCTGAAACGCCAGCTGTGCGTAAAGCAGATGGGCGGGCCGAGGTGAGGGCGCTGGTGAGCTGCAGCGTGGGCCCAAGCGTTTTGGCGCGGGAGGCCTAGGAAGGCCACAGGGGCCTGGGAGGTCCCTGCCTGTTCTCCCTCCCTGAATGACCGGTGGCACCTGCATTGGCCCGGGTGGCGGCGGGGCTACAGTGTGAGTCCGGCGCTGGGGGTCGGGGGTTCCCAATCCCCGGCATTGTGCCACCAGGCCCCTTGGAAGGGGCCCCTCGGGGGCTGACCTAGGGTTAGGGTTATCCCCCAGGAGGCCGGCAGGCCCGGGAGCGTGGGCCCAAACGTTTTGGCGCAGGGGGCCTTTTAATGTCGCCAGGGGCTAGGAGGGCCCTACCTGTTCTCCCGTCCTGAATGACCGGCTGCACCCCTAGCAGCCCGAATGGCGGCGGGGCGGCAGGGTGACTCCAGCGCTGCAGCTTGGTCCCCAATCCCCGGCGTTGCAGCTCCAGGCCCCTTGGCAGGGGCCCCTCGGGTCTGACCTAGGGTTAGGGTTAGCCCCCAGGAGGCCGGCAGGCCCAATCCTCCGGCTGTGCAGGAGCAGAGGGGTGGGATGAGATGAGGGCACTGGCGAGCGGGAAGGTGGGGCCAAGCATTTTGGCACGAGGGGCCTTCAAAGGTTGCCAGGGGCTCGGAGGGCCCTGCCTGTTCTCCTGCCCTGAATGACTGACGGCGCCCTTCGTGGCCCGTTTAGCAGCGGGGTGGCAGGGAGAGTCTGGCGCTGGGGCTCGGGGGTCCCCAATCCCTGGCGTTGCAGCGCCAGGCGCTTTGGGATGGGCCCCTAGGGGGCCTACCTATGGTAGGGTTAGCCGCCAGGAGGCTAGGATGCCTGATCCGCCGGCTGTGCGGCGAGCGGAGCGGCAGGCCGAGGTAAGGGCGATGGCAAGTGGGAGCATGGGCCCTAATGCTTTGGTGCAGGGGGCCTTCGAAGGTCATTGGGGGCTCGGAGGGCCCTGCCCATTCTCCCGCACTGAATGACCCGTGGTGCCCCTAGTGGCCCGGGTGGTGGCGGGGGACATGGTGAGTCTGGCGCTGGGGCTCAGGAGTCCCCTTTCCCCGTCGTTGCGGCACCAGGCCCCTTGGGAGGGGCCACTAGGGCCGACCTAGGTTTAGGGTTAGCCCCCAGAAGGCCCACAGGCCCGATCCGCCAGCTGTGCGGCGAGCGGAGGGGAGGGCCGAGGTAAGGGCGCTGGCCAGCGGGATCGTGGGGCCAAGCGTTCTGGTGCGGGGGGCCTTCGAAGGTCACCATTCGCTCGTAGGGCCCTGCCCATTCTCCCTCCCTGAATGAATGGCGGCGCCCCTAGCGGCCCAGGTGGCGGTAGGGCGGGAGGGTGAGTCCGGCACTGGGGCTCGGGAGTCCCCAATCCCTGGAGTTGCGGCAATAGGAACCTGGGATGGGCCCCTAGGGGGCCCACCAATGGTTAGGGTAACACCCAGGAGGCCTGCAGTCCCGATCCCCTGGCTCTACAGCGAGCGGAGGGGCGGACCGAGTTGAGGGCGCAGGTGAGCAGGAGCATGGGCCCAAGCGTTTTGGCGCGGGGGGCCTTCGAATGTCACCAAGTGCTCGGAGGAATCTGACCGTTCACCCCCCCCGAATGACCGACGGTGCTCCTAGCGGCCCGGGTGGTGGGGGGGCGACACGGTGAGTCCGGCGCTGTGGCTCGGGGGTCCCCAATCCCAGGCATTGCGGTGCTAGGCCCCTTCGGAGGGGCATCTCAGGGGACAACCTAGGGTTCTGGAGGAGTGCAGGCCTCATCTGCTGGCTCTGTGGAAAGTGGAGGGGCGGGCCGAGGTGAGGGCGCTGAGGAGCAGGAGCATGGGCTCAAGTGTTTTGGATGCGGGGGCCTTCGACGTTCGCCACGGGCTTGGAGGGCCCTGCCCATTCTCCCGCCCTGAATGACCAGCGGCACCCCTAGCGGCCCGGGTGGTGATGGGGTGGCAGGGATACTCCGGCGCTGGGGATCGGGGCTCCTTAATACCCGGCGTTGCGGCCTCAGGCCCCTTGGGACGGGCCCCTCGGGGGCCGACCTAGGGTTAGGGTTAGCCCCCAGGAGGCTGGCAGGCTCGTTCCGCCCAGGTGCGGTGAATGGAGGTGTGGGTTGAGGTGAGGTAGCTGGCGAGTGGGGGCATGGGCCAGAGCATTTAGGCTTTGGCTTGGGGTGCCTTCGAAGGTCGCAGGAGGCTTAAAGGGTCCTGCCCGTTCTATCACCCTGAAGGACTGGTGACGCCCCTAGTGCCCCATGTGGTGGCAGGGCGGCAGGGTGCATCCGGTGGTGGGACTTGGGGGTCCCCAATCCCTGGCATGCGGCGCCAGTCCACTTGGGAGTCGCCCCTCGGGGGCGACCTAGGCATAGGGTTATCCCCCAGGAAGCCAGCAGGCCCGATCCGCCAGCTCTGCAGCAAGAGGAGGGGTGGGCCGTGGTTAGGGCGCTGGGGAGCAGGAGCGAGGGAGCCAGAGTTTTTGCGCGGGGGTCCTTTGAAGGTCGCAGGGGGATCGGAGGGCCTTGCCCGTTCTCCCTTCTTGAATGACTGGCAACGCCCGTAGCGCCCTGGGTGCTTGCGGGGTGGCAGAGTGAGTCCAGCACTGGGACTCGGGGGTCCAAAATCCCCGGCATTGTGGTGCCAGGCTCCTTGGGAGGGGGCCCTTGGGGGCCGACCTCGGGTTAGGGTTCTTCCACAGGAGGCCGTCAAGCCCGGCGCTAAGTGGCTCTGACAATGTAACAAAAATGCCATACACTTATCTGAAAGAAATAACAGTGTACAGGAACCCTCTTAGCCCTAACATCATCCTTTGTGAATATGGAAGCCAGCCCCAAAGTGGTCGTGGAAGTCTGACGAAAGGGCTAAGCACTTTTCTCTGAGTCACCACACTGTACAGGGAAAGACCAATGTACATCATCTTTCACGAGTAGGAAGCATGAATGGAACGTTCTGGAATTTCGAGGACTCTGACCCATCCTTATTGGTAATAAACCACCGTGTACAGGAAAACACCTTCAACTCTCATCAGCCTCCTCAATTCTGATTCCGATTCAACTTTGGGTGTGTAGGACTAGGGAAATGTCCACATCTTATTGCTAAGAAAGAACGATGTCAGGGTAATGCCCTTCAAGTCACCTCAGCCTTCCTGAAGATGGAAGCAGGAATCAAGGTGGTTATGTTACCATGAGGTAAGGAAGATGAGCATATAAGTGAGAAACAACAGTGGGCAGGACCTCTCTTCCAACGAACAGTATCTTTGCATAATGTTGAATCCCTATGGTAAGTGGTTGTGGGCATTTGTGAGGTCAAAATCTGAAGTGTTTTGTAAAACCTCTTGGCCATTCACAGATGAGACTAAGGTAGTTGGGGACTCCTAGGAAGTGATTTGTCCACTGTCAAAAATATGAAAAGATAAAAGAGACAGATGAGGTCTCCTCAGGCATTGTCCTTTATCCTCATCCTCCGTGAGGATGGCCATCTCTGGACAGCTCAGTGGCAGGGTCTCATTCACAGTGGGGGCATCTGTTCCTCACAGACATCAGGCAGGGAAATGGATTTGGTTCTCTGTGCCAGCCCAGCCACAGCTGAGTGTCACAGCACCCTCTCGTGGGCTCATAAGAGTTTCACTGTCACCAGGCAGGTCATTGTATTTCATAAACCACTGTGAGAGTTTGCAATTGCCTTCACCTGCGACCTCCTAGAGGCAAATGCAGGTCTCTGGTACCATGTGAAGTCATGTGAAGGCTTTGTGAGAAACTGTCCTTTTGCTTAAGAAAAACATGGCTGGGGCTCCTGGCTGGCTCAGCCAGTTAAGCATGTGCCTTTTCCTCAGGTTATGATCCCAGGGTTCTGGAATCGAGCCGAGGCTCCCTGCTCAGCAGGAAAGGAGGAAGGGAAATAGCTTAGAACCCACAGAGAATGTGAATAAAGGGGAGTGAGATGGAACTTGGTCTGTGTTTTGCTTTAGGGATTGGAAGTTAGTTTTTTCTCAATTGTGATTGTTCTTGAGACAGAAAGGCTGTATTGTTTTTTTTTTTTACCTTTAATTTTTTTCTAGTAACAATTTTTTATTATGATATGTTAGTCACTATACAGTATTTCCTTAGTTTTTGATTTAGTGTTCCGTGATTCATTATTTGCATATAACACCCAGTGCTCCATGCAATATGTACCTTCCTTAATACCCATCACTGGCCCATCCCAATCCCCCACCCCTCTCCCCTCTGAAGCCCTCAGTTTGTTTCCCAGAGTCCATAGTCTCTCCTGGTTCATTCCCCCTTCTGTTTAGGGTCCATTGTCTAAAGGGACAGACAGTGGAAGTTCACCAAATATAAGATCGAAATTTCATTGTTCATTATAGATGCCGCCAAGTAGTTCCCAGACATCTCATTCTACTCTAGTAATTCATTATACCTGTGCAGGTGCACGTGGAAGATAACTGATGAATGTATACTGGTAATAAAACACGCCCCACAGTAGTAAAATAATAGAGGATGCACATGTGTAAAATTATTCGACTACGGCTTCCATGCTTTCCCTTTGGTTCCTTATTATCTATGAAATTGGACAATTTTTGTTCTCTAGGCTTAAAACTCATTGTCAGTATTCAGAGTTTTTCAATGCTGATCTCCTCCTGTATAAGTTACTAAAAACCTAAAATATGTATGAACTTTAAAAAATGCTATATTGAAACTTACAGCAGGGAAGTTCCATTTTGTGAATATTGTGTCAATGGATCTCTATTTTGACATCAGTGTTCATTAGAAATGATGACATTTCATGTGAGTATAAATATCAATGTGAAAAAGAAAAGGTAGGAAGAACCTTGAATGTTTAAGTAATTGGTGAAATGACAGGTGTGTGTGTGTGTGTGTGTGTGTGTGTGTGTGTGTGTGTGTGTAATTGATTTTCAGTGAATGGTTTAGCTCCTTGTAGGGCCTCCGAGAGAGCCCAGGTGAACCTTTCAATGAGTTGGTATCTGTTTTCAGAACATGGGAATCTCTTAGTCCAATAGTCAATCAGGCAAGCTTTGAGGTCCTGAAGAGTTTCAGTCCTCAGCGATGGTGTTGCAGACCCTTGTGAGCAAACCCTAGGTATGCTCAGAGCCCTCATTTGGTGGTACCAACGTGTGAAGATTTCAGACAGCATTTCCCAAAGAAGTACCTCTTGAGTCTCTGTCCTTGTCAGTTCCCTACACTTCCTTACACTAGTTATGTGATCAGTGTGTTTCAGGATAATCCCCACATGTGATTTTTGCTATTTCCTACTAGTCCTATCTGTTTCTCATCTTCTTCTTTTATGGTAGGGGTTGTGAAGCAACCTGTGTGGTGTAGGAAGGGGTGTGGTAGTTGTCTGCCTTCAGAGGACCAAATGATGCCTAGAAATTGTACTGTAGTTTGAGGTCAATTGTCCATCCTCTGAGTGTCAGGAATTCCATCACTTCACTTTGATGCTAGTCTGTTCTTCAAGCTGTCCTCAGAAATAAGGATGTCATCCATCTAGGGAATACTGGTTTGTGTGTATGTTTTCATTTTAGGAAAGGCCTTGCTGTGCCTGAAAATAATACTGTAGAGCACCCTTTCCTGTTCTTATTGGCCATCAGTCAATCTTTTGTGAAGTATTCGTTTATAAATAGACTTTCTATGGTTGATGAGCAGGAATTCTTTATTGAGAAGTCTTTGTCAGTGTGTGTATTGCAAATCTTTACTTCCCAGCCTGCGGTTCACTTTTTCATTTTCTTATGGTCATAAGATAAGGAGAAATGTCACATTTTTATAAAGTCCCACTGAATTCCTTTAAATGGTTAGTGCACCCTATATCTTACCCCAAGATTGACAGGTTCTACGTTTTCTTTCAGAAACTGTCCAATGGGAAGCTACAATCCAATTTCTCTGTGCATTTATTGCTTACAAATGTCACATTTTTAGGAAGTCCCACTGAATTCTTTTAAATGGTTAGTGCACCCTATGTCCTACCCCAAGATTGAGAGGTTCTACGTTTTCTTTCAGAAACTGTCCAATGGGAAGCTACAATCCAATTTCTCTGTGCATTTATTGCTTACAAATGTATTTTGACCATCTGTTTCCCAGGAAACCTCTTTTATTATTATTAATATTATTATTATTATTATTATTATTATTATAAATTGCATTTTTAATTCTAATAGGGTATTTATAGACTGTTTTGGATTTTCTATGTACACAATCATGTTATCTGTGATATAGTCACAATTATCCCCTCAATTCTTATACTTTTTGTTTCTCTTGCCTTAAAACAATGGTAGATTCTCCGATGCCACGTTGAATAGAGCAGCATTGTTTAAAGATTTTCATATACCTTTCTCAATATCTGACGGAAAAAGCAGACAAAACATTGGTAAAAATTGTGACCAAATTCACATATAGGGAACATTCCATAATAAGTGCAGAATATGTTATTTTCAAGTGGTCATAGACTCTTTACCCAAATAGATGATAGGTAGGGCCACGAATCAAGGCTACAAATGTTAAACCCTGAAATTAACTAGATTCTATTCTTAGACCACAGGGGAATTGAGTCACAGTCATAGCGAAAAGAAAACCAGGAAGTCCTTCAATGTTTAAAAATTAAATGGAACTTTGCTACATATCCTAAAGGTCAGAGAGGGAATCTCATTGGAAATTCTGAACCATTTCTACATGAGGGCTGACACACAATGACACTTTCTTTGTGAAGAGCATTATAATAACCTAGACAGGAGCTGAGCCTTAAGTCAGAGTTCTGCCTGCCCCAGCCACACCAGGCAGCCTTGGCCTGTGGTCCCCCTCAGCTGTCCTTTCTGGTGGCCCTGAGCTAATGGGGTCAACATGGCCATATGGAAATGGGAAGCTCCCCACTCATAGTGATGGCGGTGCCCCCTCCCCAGCTGCCCTTTCTGGTGGCTCTGAGCTAAGGGGGTCAACATGGCCATATGGAAATTAGAAGCTCCCCACTCTTAGTGATGACGTTGCTATCGTATCGTCCTCACAAGTCCAACAACATGATTTCTGAGTGAACTATGACACAAGAGTGACTTCTTGGCCTTCCTTCAGGTTTGAAAATCATCTGGTGAGTCATCTATTAGAAATATGGATTCAACATGTGTTCTTTCTTCTGGAAAAGAAATAGACCCAATAGCAATTATGGCTTCCTGAGCACCTGTTCTTGAGAGACATCATACTGGCTCTTTGTAGCATTCTGCCTCTTAAACTTCTCAACTAGGGTGTAGATATTTTTAGGCACATTTTCAGGTGGTTAGACAGGGACTCGGATGATATGAGTCACAGAGGATTTTAGTGTCAGAAACCTAAGTGGGATCCCCAAATTGACTTCAAATCCCTTGTTGTTCCATACAGGGTACTATTTCCCTCTTATCTCTGGTCTTCTCGATCTGGAAACCTATCAAGTATCAGGATTTTCTTGTCATGTGGACAACTGGAATGAATTCAGCGGGCCTTTTCACCTCTGCCCATGGTGATCATTAAGATCATTATCTCAGTGGAGGACCTCTGGGTAAGATAATCAAAGATCCTTAGGAATACAGACAGTGTAATATTTTTCTGGTATTAAAGTTCCTGAAACCAACTATCTTTTTTAGTCCATTCAGGCTCTGGTATGTTCAGAGGGTGCTGTAAAACAGGTCTGAAATAGTATTTAAAAGCACTCAGCTCAGCCTCTTCTACAAAGTGAGCCAATGCTTATAAACATGGCTAAAATATTCCCTAACCTACGATGACTTCCCAGCCATCGTAGTGTTTATATGGTATGACTGTGACTTACATTAGTCAACATTTGCAGAGAAAGAACTTAGTGCTTCCAGGGGGCACTTCATGTTGAAATTAGTTTGTGAAAATGAGCTACTGTGTTTTATTCTGCAGTCCAAGGGAATGGTGCCAGACATCTCTAAGGTGTCTAGCAGTTCTACAATTCTGATTTTAAGTGGTCTGTGTGCTTCAGAGATTTGGGCAGGAGAAGAGCAGGAGTCCAGAGACTGTGAACACTTCTGTTACCTGTGCTGACCATGGAGCAGGTAGCCTTCTGTGGGCATCATTTTGATTTCTTGGTACTCTTGTGAAAGGTGCTTTTGTCTCAAATTCCTCCTTTTTAGGAGTAATTATAATGATGAAAGTAATTTTTATCTTATATCATCTGTGGGCCCTGATCCTGGGCTCCCAGGGAAGCTATCTTTTAACATTTTACCCGGCTCAAAATGATTGGGCAAAAACTCAAAGCATGAGCCCTATTTCTGCCCCAAGCACATGTTGTACATCTGCTTCGAGAATAAAACAATAACCAAAAATGACAACATGAAAATAAAAAAAAATAAAGAACCTCTTTGGCTCCCATAAGATTAAAGTCATACTGACATGTACATACTGAAAATGCATGAAATCATTGCATTTCCTAAAGCCCAAGCCTTGGAGGGTCTTAGAACCACTGACCTTGCCCAGAACCAGGCACACCCCAGCAGGGAGGGCTGGTGCAGAAAGGGAAGGGGTAGGACTCTGAGGGAGGTCTGCAGCTAGAGGGGTCCCTGGAAGGGGCCAGGTGTGTGTGGGGAGCCCGGCCCAGGACCCCAACCATGCCTGTGCTGGGTGTTGGGAAGAGGAGGTGCCTCTTGGACCCCCTGCACTTTCAGGGTTCCAGGGGCTTGAGGGCGGTTTGCCTGGCATCCCAGGGGCTGGGGCACCACCCTCCCTGACCAATCACCCCTTGGGGGTGGAGCTACATCTCTGTGGGCTGTTCCAGAGTTTCAGTGGGGTGCAGACCTGGGGCAGAAGAAGGGGCACTGGGAGAGAGAGAGTTGCCCTGTGGAGGTCCCAGCTGCTGAGTGAGCAGAATGCACCAGGGGCGGGGGGGTTCGGGGGTAGGGTGCGACCCAGGTGGGAGGCAGGGTTCTCGAAGGGCACTTGGAGAGGGTTCATTGTGGGGACTCAGGTGAGTTTTCTTTTCCCCTTTAAAGTCTCTTCTGCCCCATGTCCTCAACTGGCCTTATTCCCCATACCCGTGAATTCCAGGGCGCCCAGTCACCTGAGCTTTTGTGGGATGGGTTGCAGAATTTCAGGGTTTCCCCTGTTCCCTGGAAGAGTGTGGGTACGGACCTCACAGAGTCCCCACCTTCAGTGATGTGTCCCCCGGTTCTCAGACACAGTGCAGGTGATGCATCTTGAGCAGTACCCCGATTTCAGCAGGGTGTGCCCTGGTCCCCCAGGCACAGGTGTGGCAGTACCAAGCCCCAGAGCCATCCCCCAACTTCAGCATTATGCCCCCTGTGCCCCCAGGTTAGTTGTAATTGGCTGTTGGAATCATGCAGGAAAATCCTCCAGGTGGGGGCCTGGAGGCGGGTGTAAACCAGACCCCACTCTAGTTGCATTGGGAATAGACAAATTGAGGGTTTCCTTAGAAGAGTAAGTCTGCTTTCCAGAAAAGGCAAGGTCATTGGTCTATTGAGAATGAAGATAATTACTGCTAAACAAGAAGTATGTGTTTCCCCTTTGCCCAGAAACCGAAGCAGGTGTGCAGGCTTTAGGTCAGAGGTGCCTTCTTCGCCCCAGCTGACAGCACTTCTCTGCTCTGACTCCAAGACACCCGAGGTTTTGAACGTCAGCATCTGAGTCAGCGAGGAAGCTTGTCACAGGACGCCAGTGTTCAGAGAAAGCACAGAATGTTTGGCAAAATGTCCTAACTATGTCAGGGCTTTAGGTAAAACCTCTCATTATCCCAAAACCTCCTGGGCTTTTCTCTTTAGTTGAGCCACAAAGTAAAATTGAAGTAACTGTCAGCATTCTGGGTTTGGTGCAAGAATTACAAGTTTCCCTGCTGGTAGAACATTGCAGGGGATCACAATTTCTCTGTCCATTTATTGCTTACAAATGTATTTTGACCATCTGTTTCCTAGGAACCCTCTTTTATTAGATAGGGAAGGTGAGATTCACTCTGTGCCTGTTTGTAACATCTAATTTGTTCCTTCATCTAACATAGTTTATTCAGTTGGGCCTAAGATATGTTTGAGTGGCCAGCATCTAGAGTTAGGTGGCTTTTTTCATCTGATACAGACTTGGATGATGTCATTTGACAAAGGTGATGTTTCATCATTGATTAGTTTATTCATCAAAAGAGTTAAAATTAGGGTGGAGGGAAAATTGAAAATTATCCAAAGCGGCCTGTTCCTGTTTAAAAGTTGAGCTTGACTTTCTAGTTTTACTAAATGTATTATCTCGATATTTTGAGGTGCCATATTCTCTCTGTAGTTTCTTTGGTGGTGGAGTCAGAAGGAGAGTCTGGGAATTCTTTTGGATAGTGGCATGCTGGTGGCTTCAAGGGCTTGGCGTCAGGAGCCTTGGGGTGAAGTCTGCAACTGCTTGTCTGACCGTAGGTGCATCTCCCAGAGGTTTTGTTTCCTCTTATGAAATTGCCGGCAGATAATGTTCTGCTTAAAGGGGAACCCTCCCATCCTGTTGGTGGTAATGCAAAGTGGTGCAGCCAGTCTGGGAAACAGTGTGGAGGTTCCTCAAAAAGTTAAATTTTGAACAACCCCATGATCCAGCAATTGCTCTCCTAGGTATTTACCCAAAGGATTCAAAAATGCAGATTTAAAGGGGGAACATGAACCATGAAGTTTATAGCAGCAATGTCCACAGTAGCCAAACTATGGAGAGAATCCCAACATCCATGCACTGATGAATGGATAAAGCAGATGTGGGATACATATATATAATGGAATATGACCCAGCTTCAAAAAGAATGAAATCTTACCATTTGCATGGATGTGGATGGATGTAGAGTGTATTAAGCTAAGCAAAATCAGTGAGGAAAGAAAAATATCCTATGCTCTTACGCTTGTGGAACTTCGGAAAGAAAACAGATGAACAGAGTGGAGGAGTGATGAGAGAGGCAAACGAGGAAATAGACTCAACCTTGGAGAACAAACTGAGTGTTACTGCAGGACAGGGTCGTGGGGGAAGAGTTAAATGGGTGAGAGGTATTAAGGAGGGCATTTGTGATGAGCATCAGGTACTGTATGCAGGTGAGGAATCGCTAAATCCTACCCCTGAAGCAAATATTCCATGGCATGTGAACTAACTGGAATTTAAGTAAGAGAAGAAAGGAAAAAGTGTTCTGCTTCATGAAGAGTGAGGTAAACTTGTAGTAATTTGGGCTGTACTATTCTATAGATGAGAGTTGTTAAACACCCTGTTGTAGGATACACTAGTTGCTTATCACATAAGGAGTCATCAGAGAGCTGCAATGAAAGATTCAGGTGTCAGAGTATGTTCATGTTCCACTGATATGTTACAGTTTGCACAGGTAGGAAAGAAGGTGGAGAGAAAGGCAAGAGAAGGGGAAAGTAGGTGTGAACCTTTCATTACTTAGCATTATAGCTTTCTCATGAAAGACTTGCGCCACTGTGATTATGGAAGCAGAGGGGAATCCGGGAACACTGCAGGAGACGGGGGAGTTCCAGATCTGGGTAAAGCTGACAGGGGTCCCAGAGGAGAGCTGAATGCATTCTGCAGCAGGGTGTGGGCAGGGTGGGCTCCAGGGATGGCTGTGGGTCTCCTGGGTGAGAGTTGTAACAGGTGAGGGCTGTGTGCAAGTTTCTGGCTGAGGACAAGTGAGGCACAGGTGGAGAGCGGGCAGAGAACCTTCTTCTGGGCCACCAGCCTCACCCAACACACAGCTTCATCTTCTGTCCCTTTCACTCCAATTCAGACTTCTCCGAAGGTGAGTGAGAACACATCAAGAGCATTGGAAACAGAAGGGAAAGCATGTGCAAATGCTCTGGGGCAGGAGAATTCCAGGTATGTCCAGGAGCAGCAAGAAGGCCTTGTGGCCACAGGAGACAGCTTAGGACATGAGCTCAGAGAGTTGACAGAGGGTGACAGAAAGCCATTCCAGGGCTATAACCCCATGAGACCCTGTTTCACTGGGCCATCCTGGCTACAGTGTTGAGAACAGATGACAGAGGGTTGAAGATGGCAAGGCAGGTCAATGACGAAGCTTTTCCAGGAACTCAGGCACTTTGGACCAGACATGTGGCCTTGGATGAAGTGGTTAGACCTATTCTGATTCCATTTTGAAGATGGAGCTCACAGGATTTGCTGATGGGTTAGCTATTAGGAGCAGGAGAACGGAGGAATTGGGGTAACTCCCAGCTGTTGTGGGTTGTCCTGATCGATGGGAAGGAGAGGGTTTCTCGGGTGGTAGGAGGTAGTCCGTGTTCCGCATGCTGAGGAAGGTGCCTTTCCTGGTGGATCTGCTCAGGTTTGTGTCTGGGAGAACTTTTCACATCTCCTCCCTCAGCAATGCTGAAGTACAATTATCCCCCACTTTTTAAAAGTTCACAGTAAGACACTGGGCTTTCTTGAAAGAACAACGTTTTTACCCAGGTTCAGTAAGAGGAAGAGACCTGAAGAGGATTTCCCTCTTATGTAAAAAGGTGAACAGTGAGAATCGCGTTCAGCATCTGTTTTGGGGAGAAGCACGACAGAGGCGGCGTGCACCCCAACCAGCTCCTTCCGCTGGGAACCGCTCTGCGCATCCAGCCAACAGCACTTTGAATGGTGTCTGTGAGCCTCTGCTGTGCTTTATCTTCATTTATGCTGGGCCTCCGTAAGAAACTTGTGTCCTGAGGCCTGAGAAAAGCCAAAGAGAAGGAATTTTGGAGTCTGAGCACACTGTCTAATTGTTCCATGTAAAAATAATGGCCATTCCTTCTTGACACCATTTCTGCTTTGCAAGGTTTCTCAGAAGCCCTGTACTTTCAAAGAGCAGGGAAACCTATACCCCAATCTGCGGGGTTAGTTTTAGTCTCCATGCTGGACAGAACATTTCATGACTGTCGGATTTTCTGACTCAAACATTGAGAGTTTGACCACCTTCACCCGTTTCTACCACCCCATCCCCGAATCTGGCACCTACCAACCTGCTCTCAGTATCTATGTGTTCAGTATTTGTTTATTCCACGTGGAATGTACATGAGAGCTTCTGGTATTGGTCTTTCTGTGTCTGAGTTACTTAGCATAAGGCCCCCACGGTCTGTGTTTCCATGTATGGTTCTTGTGAGTAATGCTGCAGTGAACGTGGGAATGCATCTGTCTTTTTGAAGCAGTATTATTGTGTTCTCCAAATCAATACTCAGTAGAGCCATTACTGGGTCATGTGGTAGTTGCATTTATTTTTTCAGGAACCTCCATACCGTTTCTCACAGTGGCTGCACCAATTTCCATTCCCACCAACAGTGCACAGTGTCTCCTTGTCTGCACACCCGTGACCCCACGTGGTGTCTGACTCTGGGACAATTGCTGTTCCAACAGTTGTGAGGGGATAGCCGATTGTGGGTTTGACGGATGTTTCCCTGATGATGATTAGTGATGTCGAACAACTTTTTCTATCTGTTGGCACCTGTGTGCCATCTTTGGAAAACTATCTATTCACATATTCCCCCCATTTTGTATACGTTTTTTTTTATTTGTATGAGTGTTGTGTGTATATTGAATATTAGCCTCTTCTCACACATATGATTCGCAGATATTTTTTCTTATTGGGTCAGTGGCCTTTTAAGTTTTTGATGGTTTCTTTTGCCATGTGGAAGATTTCAGTTTGAAGTTGTTCCACTTGTTTATTTTTGCTTTTGTTGCTTTGCGTTTGGTGTCTGATCTGAAGACTCTTTACCAAAACCAATGTCGAGAGACTTAGTACCTGTGTCTTCTTGGAGGTTTATGGATTCAGGTCTTATGTTCAAATCTTTCATCCATTAAAAATTTTGTGTGCGGTGTAAGAAAGTGACCCAGTTATATTCTTCTGCATTTACTATCCAGTTTGCCTGTTACTGCTCACTGAAGAGACAGTCCTTCCCTCATGGCATATCTTCTGCTGCTGTGTTGTAAGTTAGGATCATCTACGTGTGGGTAAGTTTCTGAGCTTTCTGTTCTGTTCCACTGACCTGGTGTCTGTGTTTATGCCAGTACCATCCTGTTTTGATGACAACATCTTTGTAATCTAGCTTGAAATCCTGGAGTGTGTTGACTGCACCTTTCTTTCTCCAAGTTGCTTTGGGTGTTTGGGGTCTTTTGTGATACCATACAAGTTTGAGGACTGTTTTCTATTTCCTCGAATAATGCCAGTGGAATTCAGATAGGGATTTCATCACATCTATCGATTGTTTTGGGTACGATGGACATGTTCACATACTTAACTCTTCCAGTTAAGGAGCATGGCGTAAGCATCCATTTGTTTGTGTTGCCTTCCAAATCTTTGACCCATACATTCCGTCTCCCTGGACACTCAGGTTTTTCATTTCTTTTCTGCCATGTGTTGAGTGTACTATGTCTTTCTCATTCTTGGTTACTTTTATTCCTAGATTTTTTTTGATGCAATTGTAAATGGCATTGCTTTTTTAATTTCTCTTTGCGAAAGTGTGTCATCATTATACAGAAATGCAAGAAGTTGGGTCATCTCTGTGTCCCCATAAGTGAAGCGTCTGCCTTCAGCTCAGGTCATGAACGCAGAGTTCTGGGATTGAGCCCCGTGTTGGGCTCCCCGCTTAGCGAGGGTCTGCTTCTCCCTCTTTCTGACTCTCCCCCAGCTCGTGCTTTTTCTCTTCCTGTCAAATAAATAAATAAAATCTGAAAAAAAATAAAGACAACTGGTCTTTATATTGACTTTATATCCTGCAGCTTTCTTGAATTTGTTTATTCTAAGAGGTTTTTTTTTGTGTGTGTGTGTGTGTGTATTCTTTCGGGATATCATGTCATTTGCAAATAGTGACAGTTTTCCTGTATGGATTTCATATCTTTCTCTTTTTTAAAAATGATCTTAGTAACCCTACAGTACTTCATTTGTTTTTGATGTAGTGTTCCATGATTCATTGTTTGCATATAATACCTAGTGCTCATTATGACATGTGCCCTCCTTAATACCCATCACCAGGATAACCCCTTCCCCTACCCCTCCCTTTCTGCAACCTTCAGTTTGTTTCCCAGTGTCAATAGTCTCTCATGGTTCATCTCCCCCTCTCATTCCCCCCCTTCACTTTTCCCTTCATTCTCCTAATGTCCTCCATGCTATTCCTTCCATTCCACATAGGAGTCAAACCATATGATAATTTTCTTTCTCTGCTTGACTTAATTTCACTTAGTATAATCCCCTCCTGGTCCATCCACGTTGGTGCAAATGGTGGGTATTCATCCTCTCTGATGACTGAGTAATATTCCATTGTATAGATGAACCACATCTTCTTTGTCCATTCATCTGCTGAAGGACATCTTGGCTCCTTCCACAGTTTGGCTATTATGGACATTGCTGCTATGAACATTGGGATACAGGTGCCCCTTCTTTTCATTACTCTGTGTCTATGGGGTAAATACCCTGTAGTGCAATTGGTGGGTCACAGGATAGCTCTGTGTTTAACGTCTTGAGGAACGTCCATATTGTTTTCAAAAGTGGCTGTATCAGGTTGAATTTTCACGAGTAGTGTAAGAGGCCTCCCCTTTCTCCACATCCTGAGTTTCTTTTATTTCCTGTCTTCTTAATTTTTTTCAAGATTTTATTTATTTATTCCACAGAGATAGAGACAGCCAGCGAGAGAGGGAACACAAGCAGGGGGAGTGGGAGAGGAAGATCCAGGCTCATAGCATTAGGAGCCTGATGTGGGGCTCGATCCCATAATGCCAGGATCACGCCCTGAGACGAAGGCAGATGCTTAACCGCTGTGCCACCCAGGTGCCCCCTGCCTTGTTAATTTTAACCATTCTAACTGGTGTAAGGTTGTATCTCATTGTCGTTTTGATTTGTATTTGCCTGATGGCAAGTGATGTGGAGCATTTTTTCATGTGTTTGTTGGCCATTTGTATATCTTCTCTGGAGAAGTATCTCTTTGTGATTTCTGCCCATTTTTTCGTATTGAGTTTGAGGAGTTCTTTATAGATCTTGGATACCAGCCCTTTATCTGTAATATCATTTGCAGATATCTTCTTCGATTCCATAGGTTGCCTTTTTTGTTGTTGTTGATCGTTTTCTTTGCCGTGCAGAAGCTTTTTATCTTGATGAAGTGCCAACAGTTCATTTTTGGTTTTTATTTCCTTTGCCTTTAGAGACGTTACTTGCAAGAATTTGTTGTGTCCAAGGTTGAAGAGTTCTTTTGACTTTGATATGAGACAAGATTCCATTATCTTTCTTTCCTGATTGTACTCGAGTCCTCTTTCTTTCTTGGTGAGTCTAGCTAAGTTTGTCAGTTTTGTTTATCATTCCAAAAAACGCAGCTCTCATTTTCATTGTTTTTTTTTTTTTGTCTTTTTAGTCTCTGTTGGATTTATTTATGCATTCCTTTTTGTTATTTCCTTATTTCTACTAATTTGGGGCTTTGTTTGTTGTTTCATTTTCTACATCTTTACCACATAAATCAGGTTTTTTTGGAGAGCATTCTCATGGATTGATGAAGACTTGAATTTCAATGAATGTCCCCCATACAGCTACTTTTGCTGCATCCCATAAGTTTTTGTAGGTTGTTTTTTCATCAGTGACCAGGTACTTCTAATTTTTTTTTATTTCTTCTTTGACTGTTGGTTGTTCAGTAGCATGTTGTTAAATCTCCACATATTTTTTTTAAAGATTATTTAAGTATCTGACAGAGAGTGAGACTGCGAGAGAGTGAACACAAGCAGGGGGGTGAGAAAGGGAGACACAGGTTTCCCACTGAGCAAGGAGCCTGATTCAGGGCTCCATCCCAGGACCCTGGGATCAAGACCTGAGCTGATGGCAGATCCATAAGGACTGAGCCACCCAGGCTCGCCAATCTCCACCAATTTTTGACTGTCCCATTTTTTTCTTGAGACTGATTTCTAGTTTCATATCATTGTGGTTGGACAAGATTTGAAACAGAAGGTGAAGAGAGCATTCAGATGAAAGGTTTGTTTCCTGGAGGGTTTTCTGAGGGCAGACCATGAGTTCCTTGGGGACAGAGGAAGGTTAAGTGAGACGGGCGGTGGGGTTAACCCTTGTTAGAATTACTGACTACTACCATGAAAGCTGTGTGCTACCGTTCACACCGTAGTCCTCATGGACTTATACTTCATTAGAAATATTTTCTAGGAGGTGTAGGCATAGCTTTCTCTTAAAGAAAGGTGCCATGTGAGTTCATGGCATGACCCCAGGTCAGTAACCAGGATATATGGTATTGTGGGGGATCAGAAACAGGCTTTGTGTGGGAATTGATAGAAATAGCATATGGTGAGCTCCATGACCATAGGTGAGGTTCCGAGTGACCCACTGGGTGTTGGATTCTGTGGATCTGTCTCATCAGGTGCTGTGGAATTCAGGGACACCCTCCTCTCTGTTAATTTGTGTGGAGACAGGTAGACATCAGTGTCTGGCCTGGCACGAGGGTCTCACTGGACCACCACCAGAGGTGCAGCGTGTGGTGGAGCCACTGCTTGGTTTCCACGAAAGCTGACCAGGGTCTGTGACCATGATTCCTAGCAGCTGCAAGGGGAGAGGAGGCCGGGGGTGATGCACACTTCCTAGACTTGTGGTCAGGATTAGTCTGGAGCACACTAAAGTCAGCCACACCTAACACAGAAGCCACCCAGTCAGTGTAGCTGTGGGCACTGCTCCCATGGCACTTCGGGCCAGGTCCATGCTACCACCTCCTGCTTTTCATCATCATCTTCAAGGTCATGTGCCTCTGCTCTTGCCACATGGCCTCCGGGGTATTGTCCGTCCTCTATCTGCTCTCGTCCCTGGTGCCCTGTGCAGTCCGATGCCAGGGTAGCCTTCTCGAGACAAACATCTGGCCCTGATGGAACACTTCCATGGATCTCGTGTGAAGTGAGGATGATGCCCTGCCCTGGAAGGGGGCTGCAGGTCCCCAATCAGGAGAGCCATGTCTCCCTTTTCAGCATGGCCTGCCCTCCCCTCAGCCTTCTTCAGGGAAGCTCTCCCCACTTCCTGAGCTGACAGCTCTGAACTTAAAAATGAATGTTATTTTATATATCTCTATGCCTTAGTTCATCCATGGGATGACTTTCAACCCCGTTAGTGTTTTGTTTTGTTTTTTTTTTTAGCAGTTCTGAAGATCTGTCTGCTCAGGGAGGGGATGATCTGGGTGGGGCAGCTTTCCCTCTCATCTCCCTCAGCATGTCTCTGAGCCCTGGGGACAGCTGTCCCACTGAGGATTGAGGGACCCGAGAAAGCCCATCCTGAGCCCAGGCTGTGTCAGTTGTGTAGACGGATGCCAGTCGGAGCGGTGGGCAGCTGGCATGGGCCAGGGGCAGGCAGTGTCTCCTCATTCCTTCCCTCCCTTCCTCGCAGATATAGCTCAGAGCAGCCTTCAACCGCTGCATCTCCAGATCCCTTGACCTATGCCTCCTGTGTTCAGCTGGTTACCTTGGAGTTTCGCATGGATTCTACCTCCCGTACCCTCTCCCATAGCAGTTCCTGGATCAGGGGAGGGGTCGTACCCTTGTCTGTTTTGATCTTCTTCCTGTCCCGCACCAAGCCCACCCACCGTTGCATCTTCCATGTATGTGCTTGGTAGCAAGCCCATTCACAGGGATCCTATTAGCCAAATGGATCCAGGTAATGAACATTGAAGTAGAGATCCAGGATCCATAATAAACCTGCTCTGAAACCTGTCCCAAAGTCTGTGACTCTCTCACACTGAAACAGAAACAATAATAGCTTTCTGGACTGTGAAGTGACATGTGTCTCTACTTCCAATCTTGAATGCATAGGTGCTGAGCCTGGACAGAAAAGGACCATGGCTCCCGTGGGCTGGGATCCACGGTAAGATGTCGGTGAAATCTGAATTCGAGGCATAGAGTGAATAATTATTTTAGAGTGAATCCTCCCAAGTAGGGCTTATGCACAGTGCACAGGAAAAGCTTTTTCAAAGAGCTTCTTGAAAGAAAAATCATTTGTAAAAATTAATTTTAATTCCAGTAGAGCTAACATACAGTGTTACATTCGTTTCAGGTGTACAAGAGAGTGATTCAGTAATTCTATATATTACTCAGTGGTCATCAAGAAAAGTGTCCTCTTAATCCGCTTCATCTATTTCACTCATCCCTCTATCCACCTCCTCCTTGGTAACCATCCGTTTGTTCTTTATTGTTAAGAGTTCGTATTTTGGTGTGTCTTCTTTTCCTCTTTTATTTATTTATTTTTGTTTGTTTCTTAAATTCCCCATTAGAGTGACATCGTATGGGATTTCTCTTTCTCTGACTGACTGATTTCAGTTAGGATAATACTCTCTAGCTCCATCCATGTGTCTGCAAATGGCAAGGTTTCATTCTTTTTCAAGCCGAATAATACTCCATTGTGTGTGTGTGTGTGTGTGTGTGTGTGTGTATGTGTGTGTGTGTGTGTGTGTGCGTGAATACACACATCTATCATCTCATTTGTCATTTTTTCTACAGACACTTGGGTTGCTTCCATATTGTGATATTCTAAATAATGGTGCAAGAATCATAGGGGTGCACGTATCCTTTTATGTTACTGTTTTCCTATTCTTTGGGTAAATACGAGTAGTGTGATCGTTGGATCGTAGGGTAGTTCTATATTTAATTTTTTGAGGAACCTTCATACTGTTTTCCACGGTGGCCACTGCAGTTTGCATTCCCACCCACAGTCCGCGAGGATTCCCCTTTATGGACATCCTCCCAACACTTGCTCTTTGTTGTGCTTTTGATGTTAGCCATTCTGACAGGTTTGTGGTATTACCTCATTGTCCTTTGGATTTACATTTTCCTGATGATGGGTGATGGTGAACATCTTTTCACGGGACTTTTGGCCATTTGTATTTCTTCTTTGGAGAAATGTCTGTCCATGTCTTCTGCCTATTTTTTAACTGGATTATTTGTTTTTTGGGGGGTCAAGTAGTATCAGTTGTATATGTTTTGGACACTATCCCTTTATTGCATATGATCTTTGCAAATATCTTCTCCATTTGAGTAGGTTGTCTTATAATTTTTACGTTTTCATTGTTCTTCTGCCGTGTGGAAACTTTTTATTTTGCTGTATTCCCAATAGTTTATTTTTGCTTTCATTTCCTTTGCCTCAGGACACAATCTAGAGAAACGTTGGTATCGTCCATGTCAAGAAGTTACTGTCTTCCCTCCTGTAGGATTTTTATGGATTCAGGTCTCATATTGAGGTCTTGAAACTGTTTTGTGTTTGTCTGTATTGTGTAAGAAAGCAGTCTAATTTCATTCTTTGTGCGTAGCTGTCTAGTTTTCCCAACACCATCTGTTGTAGAGACTGTCCTTTTCCCTTTTGATATCGTTGCTTGCTTTGTGAAAGATTCATGGACCACATAATTGTGGGTTTCTGTCTGAACTTGTATCCTGTTCCTTTTGTCGCTGTGTCTATTTTTGTGCCGTACTGTCTTGTTAGGATGACTGCAGCTTTGTAGTATAACCTGAAATCTGAAATTGTGAGTCCCCCAGCTTTGTTTTTTCTTTTCCACATTGCACTGGCTGTTTGGAATCTTAAGTGGTTCCATACAAATGTTTAGGATTGTTTATTCGAGGTCTTTTGTTCTTTAATTTAAATTCAATTAGCCAACTTACAGTACACCATTAGTTTCAGATGTAGTCTTCAATAAATTTTGAATCGTGTGTAACACCCAGTGCTCATTGTATCGTGTGACCTCCTTAATGCTACTCACCCAGTTACTTCCCCAACTTCTCCTCCAATAATCATCAGTTTCTTGTGATAGTTAAGAGTCCATCATGGGTTTCTCCCTCTCTGATGACTTCCCATTCTATTTTCCCCTCCTTCCCCTATGGTCTTCTTCCTTGTTTCTGATATTCCACATAGGAGTGAAAGCATATGATCATTGTCTTTCTTTCATTGGCTTATTCCACTCAGCATAATACCCTCCAGCTCCACCCAGGTCGGTGTGATGGTAAGTATTCATCCTTTCTGATGGCCGAGTAATATTTCATTATATATATGATCTACATCTTCTTTATCCATTCATCTATCCATGGTCATCTGCACTCCTTCCACAGTTTGTCTATTACGGATATTGCTGCTATGAACACTGGGGTGCATGTGTCCCATCTTCACTACCTCTGTCTGTTTTGGGTAAATACCCAGCAGTGCAATTGCTGGGACATTGGGTAGCTTTATTTATAACTTCTTGAGGAAACTCCACCATTTTCAAGAGTGGCTGTTACCGGACTGCATTCGCACAGGGGTGTAAGAGGGTTCCCGTTTCTCCACATCCTCTCCAACATGTGTAGTTTCATGTCTTCTTATTTTTAGATATTCGGCCTCGTGTGATATGGCATCTATAGGGGTTTAGATTTGCATTTCCCTGAAGACAAGTGATATGAAGCATTTATGCATGTATCTTTTGGTCACCAGTACGTCATCATCAGTGAAATGACTTCCCATTTTAATCCATCTCAAGACCTAAAGCTGGGTAAGGCACTGAAGCTGGATGATGCCATTGGTTGGAAGTGTGGAGAATTTCAAAAGATCTCCATGAAGAGCAAGTTTAAACGTCAGTGTGAAGCTACTAATTGGATCCGGGGAGATCTCTGAAAGTGGGGATTGCCTGGGATTGGCTAAGGGGGGCCCTCTGATTTTCCTATGAATCCTTGCTGAAGCCCCAAATGGACAGTTTCCTGCTGTGGGGCAGGCTGAGTCCTCTAGTCGTGCAGAGGTGAGCCCAATGCCTGGTGTCTTGGAGGCAGGCATACGGGGAGGGACCCTCAGCAGAAGACCCAGGGTTAGTTTAGGCCTCAAGAGACAGCAGGTCCGAACTGCCCAGTGCTCAGAGAACTCCCAGGCCGAGTGAGTTGAGGGCACAAGGGCAGGTTAGTGTGAGCCTTGGAGTTTTATCTGGAAGGGCCCACAAAGGTCGGGGTTCACCAGAAGGGGCTCTCAGAGGTGCCCTCATTCTCTTGCCCTGAATGTCGTTTTGTGCCCCAAAATGGTACAGTTTACTGTGGGCTGAAGGCTGAGTCCTACGGTTTGGCTTGGGTGTCCCCAATCCCCTAGAGTGGGGTGCCAGGGCCCTGGGGAGGGGCCCCTCTGTGGCCAATCTAGGGTAAGGGTTAGGGTCCAGGAGCCCGGCAGGGACAATCAGCAGACTGTGCGGTGAGCTCTGTGGAGGGCTGAGAGGAGGCCATGGGGGAGGGTGAGCATGGGCCTCAGGGTTGGGGCACGGGGTGCTGCCAAAGGATGGGGATGGGCTCCGGGGGCCTCCCCAAGTTCTCGTGCCCTGTAGGCTCCGTAGAGCTCCAAGGGGCACGGTTTCCTGTCGAGTGGTAAGCTGAGTCCTGCGGTGGGGCACAGGTATCCCAATTCCCCGGGGCTGCAGTATAAGGCTCCTGGGGAGGCCCCCTCACCCGCGGCTGACCTAGGGCTAGGGTTAGGTCCCAGGAGCCCCGTAGGCCCGATCTGCTGGCTGTATGGGGAGCTACACGGGCTGAGGTGAGGGTGTGGGGAGGGTGAGCATGGACCTCAGGGTTGGGGTGCGGGAGGCCGCCGAAGTTCACTTGTGGCTCAGGAGGGCCCTCCTGGTTCTCCTGCCCTGAATGCTCTATGGCCTCCCAAGGCGCACGGTTTCCTGCGGGGTGGCAGACTGAGTCCTGCTGTGGGGCTCAGGTGTCCCGAATCCCCACGGCTGCAGCTCCAGGGTACAGGGGAGGGGCCCCTCCACAGATGAACTAGGGTTAGGGTGGGGGCCCAGGAACCTCGCAGGCCAGATCTGCCCACTATGTGGCGAGCTCCGCCCCGGGCTGAGGTGAGGGTGCGGGGTGGGGTGAGCATGGGCTTCAAGGTTGGGTTTAGGGATTGCTGAAGTTCGCCAGGGGCTCTGGGGGCCCTCCTGGTTCTCCCGCCCTGAATGCTCTACAGCCTCCCAAGGGGCACGGTTTCCTGCGGGGTGGCAGGCTTTGTCCTACAATGGGGCTCAGGTGTCCCCAGTCCCTGGGGCTGCGGCACCGGGCCCCAGGGGAGGGGCCGTACCCAGCCGACCTAGGGTCAGGTCTAGGCCCCAGGTACCCGGCAGGCCTGATATGCTGACTCTGCGACGAGCTCGGTGGCAAGCTGAAGGGAAGGCATGGGGCGGTATGAGCTTTGGTCTCAGGGTTGGGGTGTATGGGGCCGCCGAGGATCACTGGGGGCTCAGGGGGGCCCTACCAGTTCTCCTGCACGGGATGCTCTGTGGCGCCCCAAGGGGCATGGTTTCCTGAGGGGTGGCAGGCTGAGTCCCGTGGTGGGGCTCATGTGTACCCAATCCCCGGGGTTAGGGTACGGATTAGGGTATGGGTTAAGGTTAGGGTATGGGTTACGGTTAGGGTGTGGGTGAGGGTAGGGGTTAGGGTTAGGGGAAGGAGAGGGTACGGGTTAGGGTTGGGTTTAGGGGTTACAGTTTAGAGGTTAAGGGTTACGGTACAGATTAGGGTTTAGGGCACGGGTTAGGGGTTAGGGTTTGGGTTTAGGGTTAGGGTTAGGGTTGGAGTATGGGTTAGGTTTAGGGTACGGGTTAGGGTTAGTTTTGGCATACGGATTTGGGTACGGTTTAGGGTACGGGTTATGGTTAGTGTATGGGTTAGGTTAGGGTACAGTTTAGGGTTATGGTACAGGTTAGGTTACGGTTTAGGGTTAGGGTTAGGGTACGGGTTAGGGAACGGGTTAGGGATAGGGATTGGGTATGGTTTAGGGTTATGGTATGGGTTAGGGTATGGGTTAGGGTACAGGTTAGGTTTAGGTATGCGTGGGGTATGGGTTAGGGTCCGGGTTAGGGATAGGGTACGGGTTAGGGTATGGGTTAGGGTACGGGCTAGGGTATGGGTTAAGGTTAAGGTAAGGGTACTGGTTAGGGTTAGGGTATGTGTTACGGTTTAAGGTTTAGGGTTGCGGTTAGGGTACGGGTTCGGGTTAGGGTACGGGTAGGGTTAAGGTACAGGTTATGTTACGAGTTAGGGTATGGGTTAGGGTCAGTGTTTAGGGTTTAGGGTTAAGGTTAGGATATGGGTTAGGGTACTTGTTAGGGTTAAGGTTAGGTTTAGGGTACGGTTTAAGTTACGGGTTAGGGTACAGTTTAGGGTTAGGGTACGGGTTAGGGTACGGGTTAGAGTACGTGTTAGGGTTACAGTTAGGTTTAGGGTACAGTTTAGGGGTAGGGTTAGGGTACGGGTCAGAGTTAGGGTTAGCGTACGGGTTAGGGTACAGGTTAGGGTTAGGTTTAGGGTTAGATTACGGGTTAGGGTTAGGGTTCGCTGAAGGGGTAGGGGTAGGGGTAGCGTTAGGGGTATGGTAGGGGTCGGGGTAGGGTTAGGGTTTAGGGTTAGGGTTTGGGGTTTGGGGTTAGTGGTTAAGGTTAGGGTTTAGTGTTTAGGGTTTCGGGATTAGGGTTAGGGGTTAGGGTTTAGGGTTTAGTGTTAATGTTAGGGTTTAGGGTTTAAGGATTAGGGTTTAGGGTTAGGTTTAGGGTAGGGTTAGGGTTAGGGTTAGGGTTAGGGGTTAGGTTAGTATTAGGATTAGGGGTTAAGGTTTAGGGATTAAGGTTAGGGGTTAGGGTTTAGGGTTTTGGTTAAACCCCAGTAGGCCAGAAGGACTGATGGACCGGCTGTGCGGCAAGCGGAGGAGTGGGCCGAGGTGAGGGCGCTGGCGAGCAGGAGTATGGTATCCAGCGTTTTGGTGCAGGGGGCCTTTGAACATCGCTAGAGGCTCGGAGGGCCCTGCCCGTTCTCTTGGCCTGAATGACCGGCGGTGCCCCTAGCGACCCGGGTGGTGGCGGGGTGGCAGTGTGATCCTGGCAGTGCGGTTTGGGGGTCCCCAATTCCATGCGTTGCAGCTCAAGGCCCCTTGGGAGGGGCCCCTCTGGGGCCATCCTAGGGTTCGTGTTAGCACCTAGGAGTCTGGCAGACATGATCCGCCAGCTGTGCGGTAGCAGAGGGCCAGGCCGAGGTGAGGGCACCGGAGAGCTGGAATGTGGGCCCAATAATTTTGGCGTGGGGGGCCTTGGAAGGTCGCCGGGTGTTCGGAGGGCCCTGCCCGTTCTCCCACCCTGAATGAACATTGGCACCTCTAGCGGCCTGTGTGGGGCGGGGCGGCAGGGTGCATCCGGCGCAGGGGCTTGGGGGTCCCCAATCCCCGGTGTTGCAGCACCAGGTCCATTAGGAAGGGACCCTCAGGGGCCATCCTAGGGTTAGGGTTAGCACCCAGGAGGCCGACAGGCCCGATCTGCTAGCTGTGTGAGGAGTGGAGTTGCGGGCTGAGTTGATGGCTATGGCGAGTGGTAGCGTGGGCCCCAGCGTTTTGGTGCCCTGGGCCTTCGAATGTTGCCATGGCTCATAGCGCCCTGCCCATTCTGCTGCCCTGAATAAGCAGCGGCGCCCGTAGGGGATCCGTTGGTGGTGGGGCGCCAGGGTGAGTCCCGCACTGCAGCTCGGGGATCCCCAATCGCCAGCATTGCGGCGCCAGGCCCCTTGGAAGGGGCCCCTCCTGGGCCGACCTAGGGTTAGAGTTAGCCCCCAGGAGGCCGGCAGGCCCAATCCTCTGGCTGGGCGGCGAGAGGTGGGCAGGCCGAGGAAAAGGCCCTGGCAATCGGGAGCGTGGGCCCCTGCATTTTGGCGTGGGAGGCTTCAAATATCGCCGGTTTCTCCAGGGCCCTGACTGTTCTACCACCCTGAATGACCGGCAGCGCCCCTAGTGGCCCAGGTGGGGACAGTGTGGCAGGGTGAGTCCAGCTCTGGGGCTCTGAGTCACCAATCCCAAGCGTTGCAGAGCCAGGCCCCTTGGAATGTGCCCCACGGGGTCGACCTAGGGTTTCGGTTAGCCCCCAGGAGCCTGGCAGGAACTATCCACTGGCTCTGCAGCAAGCAGAGGGGCGGACCGAGGTGAGGGCACTGGCAAGCGGGAGCATGGGCCCGGGCATTTGGGCGCAGGGGTCCTTTGAAGGTCGCCGTGTCTCAGAGGACCCTGCCCGTTCTCCAGCCCTGAATGACTGGCGGCACCCCTAGTGGTCCGGGTGGCGGTGTTGCGGAAGGGTGAGTCTGGCTCTGGGGCTCGGGAGTCCCCAATCCCCGTCTTTGCGGCGACAGGCCCCTTGGGGGGGGCCACTAGGGGGTCGAACTAGGGTTAGGGATAGCCCCCAGAAGGCCTGCAGGCCTGATCCGCCAGCTGTGCGGCGAGCAGAGGGGAGGGCCAAGGTAAGGGTGCTGGCGAGCGGGAGTGTGGGCCCAAGCGTTTTGGTGCAGGGGGCCTTCGAAGGTCACCAGTGGTTAGGAGGGCCCTGCCCGTTTTCCCTCCCTGAATGACCGGCGGCGCCCCTAGTGGCCCAGGTGGCGGTAGGGCGGGAGGGTGAGTCTGGCGCTGGGGCTCGGGCATCCCCAATTCCCGGTGTTGTGGCAATAGGAACCTGGGATGGGCCCCTATGGGGCCCACCAATGGTTAGGGTAACACCCAGGAGGCTGGCAGTCCCGATCCACCAGCTGTGCAGCGAGCGGAGGGGCAGACCGAGGTGAGGGCGCAGGCGAGCAGGAGCATGGGCCCAAGCGTTTTGGCGCGGGGGCCTTTGAAGTTCACCAGGGGCTCCAAGGGATCTGCCCGTTCTCCCTCCCTGAATGACCGACGGTGCTCCTAGCGGCCCGGGTGGCGGCGGGGTGACACGGTGAGTCTGGCGCTGGGGCTCGGGGGTCCCCAATCCCAGGTATTGCGGTGCCAGGCCCCTTCAGAGGGACCCCTCAGGGTCCCACCTAGGGTTATGGGTAGCCCCCAGGAGGAGGGCAGGCCTCATTCGCCAGCTCTGTGGCTAGTGGAGGGGCGGGCCCAGGTGAGGGCGCTGAGGAGCGGGAGCGTGGGCTCAAGTGTTTTGGCATGGGGGGCCTTCGAAGGTCACCAGTGGCTTGGAGGGCCCTGCCCGTTCTCCCGCACTGAATGACCGGTGGCAACCCTAGCGGCCCGGGTGGCCTGTGGGCGGCATGTTGAGTCCGGCGCTGGGGCTAGGTGGTACCCAATCCCTGGCGTTGCAGTGCCAGGCCTCTTGGGAGCCATCCTAGGGCTAGGGTTAGCCCCAGGAGGCCAGCAGGGCGGATCCGCCGGATATGCGGAGAGCGGAAGCGCTGGCCGAGGTGATGCCGCTGGTGTGCGGGAGCGTGGGCGCAAGTGTTCTGGAGCGGGCATCCTTTGAAGGTCACCGGGGGCTCGGAGGGCCCTGCCCGTTCTCCCGCCCTGAATGATCCTCGGTTCCCCTAGTGGTCCGGTTGGAAGAGGGGGGGCAGGGTGAGTCCGGTGCTTGGGCTTGGAGTCCCAAATCCCCAGCGTGGCGGCACCAGCACCTTGGGAAGGGCCCCTCGGTGGCAGACCTAGGGTTAGAGTTTGCCCCCAGGAGGCCGGCAGTCCTGATCCATCCACTCTGTAATGAGCAGAGGGGTGGTCCGAGATGAGGGCACTGGCAAGCAGGAGCGTGGGCTCAAGCGTTTTGGTGCGGGGGGGCCTTCGAAGGTCGTCGGGGGCTCAGAAGGCCCTACTCGTCCCGCCCTGAATGACTGGTGTCACCCCTAGCGGCCCAGGTGGCGGCGGTCCGGCAGTGTGAGTCCAGCGCTGGGGCTCGGGGGTCCCTAATCACCGTGTTGCTGCCCCACTCCCCTTGGGATAGGCTCCTCGGGGGCCTACCTAGGGTTAGGGTTACCTCCAGGAGGCCAGCAGTCCCGATCTGCCAGCTGTGCGGCGAGCGGAGGGGCAGGCCGTGGTGAGGGCACTGACTAGCGGGAGCGTGGGCGCAAGTGTTTTGATGTGAGGTGCCTTCGAAGGTCACCCAGGGCTCGGAGGGCCCTGCCCTTTCTCCCGCCCTGAATGAACGGCGATGCCCCTAGCGGCCCAGGTGGTGGCGGGGCGGCAGGGTGAGTCCGGCGCTGGGGCTCGGGGTTCCTCAATCCCAGGTGTTGCGGCGATAGGCCCCTTGGGATGGGTCCCTCGGGGTCTGACTTAGGGTTTGAGTTAGCCTGCAGGAGGCCGGCAGGCGCGATCCGCCAGCTGTGCGGTGAGCAGAGCAGCGGGCCGAGGTGAGGGCACTGACTAGCAGTTGCGAGGCCGCAAGCGTTTTGGCGCGGGGTGCCTTGAAGTCGCCGGGGGCTCTGAGGGCCCTACCCGTTCTCCCGCCCTGAGGGACCTGCAGCGCCCCTAGCAGCCCAGGCGCCGGTGGGCTGGCAGGGTGATTCTGGCGCTGGGGTTCGGGGGTCCCCAATCCCTGGCGCTGCGGCGCCAGGCCCCTTGGGAAGGGCCCCTCGGGGGCCGACCTAGGGTTAGTGTTAGCCCCCAGGAAGCCAGCAGTCCATATCTGCTGGTTGTGCGGCGAGCGGAGGGGCGGGTTGAGGTGAGGGAGCTGGTGAGCGGGAGCGTGGACCCAACCATTTTGGTGCAGTGGGCCTCAGAACAACGATGGAGTCTCAGAGGGCCCTGCCCGTTCTCCCGCACCGAATGTCCTGCTTCGCCCCTACGGGCCCATGCAGTGGCGGGGCGGCAGGGTGAGTCTGGCAAATGGGCTCGTTGTTTCCCAATCCCTGGCGTTCTGGAGCCAGGCCCTTTGGGAGGGGCCCCTCGGGGGCCGACCTAGTGTTAGGGTTAGGCCCAAGGAGGCTAGCAGGCCCGATCCGCCAGCTGTGCAGCAAGCGGAGGGGCAGGCTGAGGTGAGGGCGCTGCCTAGCGGCATTGTGGGCGCAAGCGTTTTGATGCAGGGTGCCTTCGATGGTCGCCCGGGTTTCGGAGGGCCATGCCAGTTCTCACGCCCTGAATGACCTGCGGCGCCGCTAGCGGCCCGGGTGGTGGCGGGACGGCAGGGGGAGTCAGGCGCTGGGGTTCGGGGGTCCCCAATCCCTAGCGTTGCAGCGCCAGACCGCTTGGGAAGGCCCCTTGGTGGTCGACCTAGGGTTAGAGTTTGCCCCCAGGAGGCCGGCAGGCCTGATCCACGGGCTCTGCTAGGAGCGGAGGGGCAGGCTGATATGAGGGCGCTGGCGAGCAGGAACGTGGGCCCAACCATTTTGGCACGGGGGGGGGCTTCGTAGGTCGCCAGGGGCTCGGAGGGCCCTACACGTTCTCCCGCCCAGAATGACCGGCGGTGCCCCTAGGGGCCCGGCCGCCAGCAGAGCGGTAAGCTTAGTCCGGTGCTGGGGCTCGGGGGTCCCCAATCCCCGCGTGGTGGGCCAGGCCCCATGGAAGCAGCTCCTCGGGGGCCTACCTAGGGTTAGGGTTAACCCCCAGGAGGCCGGCAGGCCCGATCCGCCCATTGGGCGGCAAGCGGAGGGGCGGGCTGAGGTGAGGGCGCTGGTGAGCGCGAGCGTGGACCCAAGCGTTTTGGCGCGGTGGGCCTTCGAAGGACAACGGGGGCTTGGAGGGCCCTGCCCGTTATCACACCCTGAATGACCGGCGGTGCCTCTAGCGGCCCGGGTGTCAGCGGGGCAGCATGGTCAGTCCGGCTCTGGAGCTCGTGGTTCAGCAGTCCCAGGCGTTGTGGCGCCAGGCCCCATCGGGCAGGTTCCTTGGGGGCCAACCTAGGGTTTGAGTTAGCCCCCAGGAGTCGGGCAGGCCCGATCCGCGCCCTGTCGGACGAGCGATGGGGCGGGCCGAGGTGAGGGCGCTGGCCAGTGGGAGCCTGGGCCCAAGCGTTTTGGCATGGGGCACCTTCGAATGTCACCGTGGGCTAGGAGGGCCCTGCCCGTTCTCACGCCCTGAATGACCAGCGGCGCCCCTAGAAACCCGGATGGTGGCGGGGTGGCAGGTTGAGTCTGACGCTGGGGCTCTGGGGTCCCCAATTACCGGCATTGCGGCCCCAGGCTACTTGGGAGGGGCCCCTCAGGGGCCGACCTAGGGTTAGGGTAACACCCAGGAGGCCGGCCGTCCCGATCTGCCGGCTGTACAGCAAGTGGAAGGGTGCACGGAGGTGAGGGCACTGGCGAGCGGGAGCATGGGCCCAAGCGTTTGGCGTGGGGCGCCTACTAATGTCGCAGGGGTGTCGGAGGACCCGGCCCGTTCACCCGCCCTGAATGACGGGCGGTGCCCCTAGCGGCCCAGGTGGCGGCGGGGTGGCAGGGTGAGTCCAGCGCTGGGGCTCGGGGGTCCCCAATCCCCGGCGTTGCGGTACCAGGCCCCTTGGGATGGGGCCCTAGGGTGCCTACCTAGGGTTAGTGTTAGCCCCCAGGAGGCTGGGAGGCCTGATCTGCCAGCTGTGAGGCGTGCGGAAGGGCGGGCCAAGGTGAGGGTGCTGGCGAGCAGAAGCGTGGTCCCAAGCATTTTGGCCCGGGAGCCCTTCGTAAGTCGCTGCGGCTCGGAGGGTACTGCCCGTTCTCCCCCTCTGAATGACCGGCAATGCCCCTAGCAGCCCTGGGGGCGCCATGGCGGCAGTGTGAGTCCGGCACTGGGGCTCCGGGGTCCCCAATCCCCGTCGTTGCGGAGCCAGGCCCCTTGGGATGAGCCCCTAGGGGGCCTTCCTAAAGTTAGTGTTAGCCCCCAGGAGGCTGGGAGGCCCGATCCGGTGGCTGTGTGGCGAGCTGAGGGGCGGACCGAGGTGAGGGCACTGGCAAACGGGAGTGTTGGCTGCAGCGTTTTGCCTGGGGGGGCTTTCAAAGGTCCCCCGTGGCTCGGAGGGCCCTGCCCGTTCTCCCGCCCTAAATGACCATAGGGGCCCCTAGCGTCCCCGGGGGCGGTGTAGCGGCAAAGTGAGTCCAGCGCTGCAGCTCGGGGGTCACGAATTCCCGGCGTTGCGGTCCCATGCCCCTTGGGAGTGCCCCCTCGGGTGTCGACCTAGGGTTAGGGTTACCCCCGGAGGCCGGTAGGCCCGATTTGCCGGCTGTGCGGCGAGCAGAGGGGTGGCTTGAGATGAGGGCGTGGGGGAGCGGGAACGTGGGCCCAAAGTTTCGTAGCGAGAGTCCTTCAAAGGTCGCCAGGGGCTCAGAGGGTCCTGCCCGTTCTCCCGCCCTGAATGACTGACGGCGCCCCTCGCGGCACTGGTGGCAGCGGGGCAGAAGGGTGAGTCTGGCTCTGGGTCTCAGGGGTCCCCAATGCCCGGTGTTGCGGCGCCAGGCCCCTTGGGAAGGGCCATTTGGGGGCCGACCTAGGGTTAGTGTTAGCCCCCAGGAGGCCCACAGGCCCGATCCACTGGTCCGAGGTGAGGGCACAGGAGAGCAGGAGCTTGGGCCCAATCGTTTTGGTGTGGGGGGTCTTCGAAGGTCACCAGGGCCTCGGAGGACCGTGCCCGTTTTGCCGCCCTGAATGACTGACGGTGCTCCTAGCAGCCCGGGTGGCTGTGGGGTGGCACGGTGAGTCCTGCACTGGGGCTTGGGGTCAGCAATCCCAGGCATTGTGGCACCAGGCCCCATTGAAGGGGCCCCTCGGGGGCCGACCTAGGGTTAGCTTTAGCCACCAGAAGGCCGGCGGGCCCGATCCGCTGGCTATCCGGTGAGCAGAGGGGCGGGCCAAAGTGAGGTCGCTGGCATGTGGGAGCCTGGGCTCAAGCGTTTTGGCGCGGGGGCCCTTTGAAGATCGCCGGGGGCTCGAAGGGCCCTGCCCGTTTTTCAGCCTTGAATATCTGGCAGCACCCCTAGCAGCCCGGGTGGCGGCAGGGCGGCAGGATGAGTCCGGCGCTGGGGCACCGGGGTCCCCAATCCCCGGCATTGCGGCACCAGGCCCCTTGGGAGGGCCCTTTGAGGACCGAATTAGGGTTAGGGTTAGCCCCTGGGAGGCCGGCAGGCCCTATCCGCCAGCTGTGCGTCAAGCGGAGGGGTGGGCCGAGGTGAGGGCTATGGCGAGCGGGAGTGTGGGCCCAAGCGTTTTGGCATGGGGGGCCTTTGATGGTTGCCGGTGGCTCGGAGGGCCTGGCCCATTCTGCTGCCGTGAATGACCGGCGGCGCCCCTACCAGCCCGGGTGATAGCAGGGCAGTAGGGTGAGTCCGGCACTGGGGATCGGGGGTTCCCAATCCCCAGTGTTGCAGTGCCAGGCCCCTTGGGAAGGGCCCCTAGTGGGCCAAACTAGGGATAGAGATAGTCCCCAGGAGGCCGGCAGGCCCGATCCACTGGCTGTGCGTCTAGTGGAAGGGCAGGCCGAGGTGAGGGCACTGGCGAGCGGGAGCATTGGCCCAAGCGTTTTGGCACGGGGGGCCTTCGAAAGTCGCCAGGGGCTCAGAGGGCCCTGCCGTTCTCCTGCCCTGAATGACCGATGGCACCCATAGCGGACCGGGTGGCGGCGGGGCGGCAGGGTGAGTCCGGCGCTGGGGCTCGGCGGTCCACAATCCCCGGTGTTGTGGCGCCAGGTGCCTTGGGAGGGGCCCCTCGTGGGCCGACCTATGGTTAGGGTTAGCCCCCAGGAGGCCGGCAGGCCCGATCGGCCAGCTTTGCGGCGAGGGGAGGGGCGGGCCGAGGTGAGGGTGCTGACAAGCGGGAAAGTGGGCGTAAGCGTTTTGATGAGGGGTGTCTTCGAAGGTCGCCCGGGGCTCAGAGGGCCCTGCCTGTTCTCACGCCCTGAATGACTGGCGGCGCCGCTAGCAGCCCATGTGGTGGCAGGGCGGCACGGTGAGTCCGGCGCTGGGGCTCAGGGGTCAGCAATCCCAGGCGTTGCAGAGCCAGGCTCCTTGAGATGTCCCCCATGGGGCTGACCTAGGGTTTCAGTTAGCCCCCAGGAGCCTGGCAGGCCCTATCCACCGGCTCTGCAGCAACCGGAGGGGCGGGCAAAGGTGAGGGTGCTGGGGAGCAGGAGCGTGGGAGCCAACTTTTTTGCGCGGGGGTCCTTCGAAGGTCGCAGAGTAAACGGAACGCCCTGCCAGTTCTCCCACCCTGAATGACCTGTGGCGCCCCTAGCGGCCCCGGTGGTGGTGGGTCGGCAGGTGAGTCAGGCCCTGGGGCTCGGGGGTCCCCAATCCACCGTGTGGCGGCGCCAGGCCCCTTGGGAGGGCCCCCTTGGGGGCTGACTTATTTAGGGTCAGCCCCCAGGACGCCAGCAGGCTCAATCTGCCAGCTGTGCTGCAAATGGAGGGGTGGGTCGAAGTGAGGTCTCTGTGGAGCGGGAGCTTGGGCCCAAGCGTTTTGGCTCTGGGGGCCCTCGAATGTTTCCAGGGACTCTGCAGGCCATGCCCATTCTCCTCCCTGAATGACCGGCAGCGCCCCTAGCTGCCCAGGTGGTGGCGGGGCGGCAGGGTGAGTCAGGCGCTGCGGCTCGGGTATCCCCAATCCCCGGTGTTGCAGGGCCAGACCCCTTGGGAGGGGCCCCTCGGGGGCCAACCTAGGGTTAGGTTTAGCCCCTAGGAGGCCAGCAGGCCCTATTCGCCAGCTGTGTGGAGACTGGAGTGGCAGACCGAGGTGAGGGCACTGGTGAGCGGGAGCGTGGGCTCGGGTGTTTTGGCACGGGGGGCCTTTGAAGGTTGCCGTGTCTCAGAGGGCCCTGCCCATTCTCCCGCCCTGAATGAACGGCAGCGCCCCAAGCCCCCGGGTGGCGGCTGGGTGGCAGGGTGAGTCAGGTGCTGAGGCTGGGGATCCCCAATCCTCAGCGTTGCGGCACCCGGCCCCTTGGGAGAGGCCCCTCAGCGTCGATCTAGGGTTAGGGTTAGCCAACAGGAGGCCGGTGAACCCAATCAGCGGCTGTGCGGCACGCAGAGGGTTGGGCGGAAGTGAGGGCGCTGGCGAGCAGGAGTGTGGAAGCCAACTTTTTTGAGCGGGGGGCCTTCAAAGGTCGCAGGGGAAACGGAAGGCCCTGCCAGTTCTCCCACCTGAATGACCCGCTGCGCCCCTAGCGGCCCGGGTGGTGGCAGGGCAGCACGTGAGTCCGGCACTAGGGCTCGGGGGTCCCCAATCCACCGCGTTGCGGCACCAGGCCCCTTGGGAGGTGCCCCTCGGAGGCTGACCTAGCGTTAGGGTCAGACCCCAGGATGCCAGCAGGCTCAATCCGCCAGCTTTGCGGCGAAAGGAGTGGTGGGTCGAGGTGAGGTCTCTGTGGAGCGGGAGCGTGGGCCCGGGCGTTTTGGTGTGGGGGCCTTTGAAGTTCACGATGTCTCAGAGGGCCCTGCACTTTCTCCCTCCCTGAATAATGGCAGCACCCCAAGACCCCGGGTGGCAGCTGGGCGGCAGGGTGAGTCCGGCACTGGGGCTCAGGAGTCCCCAATCCCCGGTGTTGCGGCGCCAGGCCTATTGGGAGGGGCCGCTCGGGGGTCAATCTAGGGTTATGGTTAGTCCCCAGAAGGCCGGTGGACCCGATCAGCAGCTGTGCAACACGTGGAGGGTTGCCCCGAGGTGAGGGTGCTGGCGAGCCTGAGCATGACCCCAAGCGTTTTAGCGAGGGGGGCCTTCGAAGGTCGGCAGGGCCTCGGAGGGCCCTGCCATTTCTCCCACCCTGAATGAATGGCGGCACCCCTAGCGGCCCGTGGGGGGTGGGGCGGCAGGGTGCATCTGGCGCTGGGACTTGGGGGTCCCCAATCCCCGGCGTTGCGGCGCCAGGCCCCTTAGGAAGGGACCATCATGGGCCGTCCTAGGGTTAGGGTTAGCGCCCAGGAGGCCGGCAGGCCCGATCCGCTGGCTGTGCGAGGAGCGGAGTTCTGGGCCGAGTTGAGGGCGATGGCGAGCAGGAGTGTGGGCCCCAGCGTTTTGGCGTGCTGGGCCTTGGAATGTTGCCATGGCTTGGAGGGCCCTGCCCATTTTCCTGCCCTGAATAAAGAGCGGCGCCCCTAGCGGCTCTGTTGGCGATGGGGCCGCAGGGTGAGTCCGGCGCTGTGGCTCGGGGTCCCCATCCCCAGCATTGTGACGACAGGCCCCTTGGAAGGGGCCCCTCGGGGGCCAACCTAGGATTAGATTTAGCCACCAGGAGGCCCGCAGGCCCTATTCGCAACCTCTGTGGAGATTGAAGTGGCGGACCGAGGTGAGGGCACTGGTGATTGGGAGCGTGGGCCTGGGCGTTTTGGTGCGGGGGGCCTTCGAAGGTCACCATGTCTCGGAGGGCCCTGCCCGTTCTACCGCCCTGAATGAACGACAGCACCCCAAGCCCCCGGGGTGGCGGCTGGGTGGCAGGGTGAGTCAGGTGCTGAGGCTCGGGGTCCCCAATCCCCGGCGTTGCGGCACCAGGCCCCTTGGGAGGGAACCTCGGGGGTTGATGTAGGGTTACGGTTAGCCCCCAGGAAGCCTGTGGACCCGATCAGCGGATGTGGGGCATGCGGAGGGTTCAGCCGAGGTGAGGGCGCTGGCGAGACTGAGCATGAGCCCAAGATTTTTAGCGCGAGGGGCCTTCGAAGGTCGCCATGTCTCGGAGGGCCCTGCCCGTTCTCCCGCCCTGAATGAATGGCAGCACCCCAAGCCCCCGGGTGGCGGCTGGGCAGCAGGGTGAGTCAGGTGCTGAGGCTCGGGATCCCCAATCCCTGGCATTGCAGTGCCAGGCCCCTTGGGAGAGGCCACTCGGGGTCGATCTAGTGTTAAGGTTAGCCCCCAGGAGGCCGATAGACCCGATCAGCGCCTATTCGGCACGTGGAGGGTTTGGCCGAGGTGAGGGCACTGGCGAGACTGAGCATGAGCCCAAGCGTTTTAGCATGGGGGGCCTTCGAAGGTCGGCGGGGGCTCGGAGGTACCTGCCCGTTCTTCCGCTCTGAATGACTGGCGGGGCATCTAAGGCTCGGGTGGCTGAAGGGCAGCAGGGTGAGTCCGGCACTTGGGCTTGGGGTCCCCATCCCCAGCGTTGCGGCCCCAGGCCACTTGGGAGGGGCCCCTGGGGGGCCGACCTAGGGTTAGGGTTAGCCCTCAGGAGGCTGGCAGGCCCGATCCGCCCACTGTGCAGTGAGCAGAGGGGCCGGCCAAGGTGAGGGCGCTGGGGAGCGGGAACGTGGGCACCAGCGTTTTGGCGTCCTGGGCCTTTGAATGTTGCCATGGCTCGGAGCACCCTGCCCCTTCTCCTGGCTGAATAACCAGCGGCACCCCTAGCGGCTCCATTGCTGGTGGGGCAATGGGGGGAGTCCCGCACTGCGGCTCGGGGATCCCCAATCCCCGGCGTTGCGGTGCCAGGCCCCTTGGTATGGGCCCCTTGGGGGCAGACCTAGGCTTAGGGTTAGCCCCCAGGAGGCCGGCAGGCCTGATCAGCTGCCTGTGCGGTCTGCGGAGCAGTGGTCCGAGGTGAGGGCGCTGGCGAGCGGGAGTGCAGGCCCAAGCGATTTGGCGCGGGGCACTTTCGAATGTCTCTGGGGGCGCGGAAAGCCCTGCCATTTCTTTCGCCATGAATAACAGGCAGCGCCCTTAGCGGCCCGGGTGTGGCAAGGCAGCAGGATAAGTCTGGCACTGCGGCTCTGGGGTCCACATTACCTGGCTTGCGGAGATAGGCCCCTTGGGAGGGGCCACTCGGGGGCCGACCTAGCGTTAGGGTTAGCCCCCAGGAGGCCAGCAGGCCCAATTGGCTGGCTGTGCGGTGTGCGGAGCAGTGGTCCGAGGTGAGGGCGCTAGCGAGCGGGAGCATGGACCCAGGCATTTTGGCGCGGTGGGCCTTTGAAGGTCGCCATGTCTTGGAGTGCCCTGCCCATTCTCCCGCCCTGAATGAATGGCAGCACCCCAAGCCCCCGGGTGGTGGCTGGGCGGCAGGGTGAGTCCAGTGCTGAGGATCGGGGTCCCCAATCCCCGGCGTTGTGGCACCAGACCCCTTGGGAGAGGCCGCTCGGGGTCATCTAGGTTTATGGTTAGCCCCCAGGAGGCTGGTGGACCCGATCAGCGGCTGTGCAGCACGCAGAGGGTTGGTCCGAGGTGATGGCGCTGGCAAACCTGAGCATGAGCCGAAGCGTTTTGGTACTGGGAGCCTTTGAAGTCCACCGGGGGCTCGGAAGGCCCTGCCCCTTCCCTCCCCCTGAATTAATGGCAGTGCCCCTAGCGGCCCTGGTGGCGGCGTTGCGGCAGGGTGAGTCTGGCTCTGGGGCTTGGGGTCCCAGATCCCCGGCGTAGCAGCAACAGGACCCTTGGGAGGGGCCCCTGCGTGGCGGACCTAGGGTGAGGGTTAGCACCCAGGATTCTGGCAGGCGGCCTCCGCCTGCTGTGCGTGGAGCAGAGGGGCAGGCCGAGGTGAGGGCGCTGGCGAGCAAGAGCGTGGGCCCAAGCCATTTGGCAATGGGGGCGTTCAAATGTCTCCGGGGACTCGGCGGGCCCTGCCCATTATCCTCCCTGAATGACCGGCGGCGCCCCTAGCAGCCCAGGTGGCGGCGGGGCGGCATGTGAGTCCGGGCATAGGGCTCGGGGGTCCCAGTCCACTGCCTTGCGGCGAAAGGTCCCTTGGGAGGGGCCCCTCGGAGGCTGACCTAGGGTTAGGTTTAGCCCCTAGGATGCCGGCAGGCCTTATTCACCAGCTGTGTGGAGACTGGAGTGGCAGACCAAGGTGAGGGCACTAGTGAGCGGGAGCGTGGGCCCGGGTGTTTTGGCGCGGGGGGCCTTTGAAGGTCGCCGTGTCTCGGAGGGCCCTGCCTGTTCTCCCGCCCTGAATGAACGGCAGCACCCCAAGCCCCCAGGTGGCGGCTGGGTGGCAGGGTGAGTCCAGTGCTGAAGGCTCGGGGGTCCCCAATCCCTGGCGTTGTGGCTCTAGACCCCTTGGGAGGGGCCCCTCGGGGGTCGATCTAGGGTTAAGGTTAGCCCCCAGGAGGCCGGTGGACCCGATCAGTGGCTGTGTGGCTCGTGGAGGGTTGGGCCGAGGTGAGGGCGCTGGCGAGACTGAGCATGAGCCCAAGCGTTTTAGTGCGGGAGGCCTTCGAAGGTCGGCGGAGGCTCGGAGGGACCTGCCCGTTCTCCCGCTCTGAATGACCAGCAGGGCCCCTAGAGGCTCCGGTAACTGAAGGGCAGCAGGGTGAGTCCGGCACATGGGTTGGGGTCCCCATACCCGGCGTGTGGTGCCAGGCCACTTGGGAAGGGCCCTTCCGGGGCCGACCTACAGTTAGGGTTAGCCCCCAGGAGGCCAGCAGGCCTGATACACCGCCTGTGCATCGAGCAGAGAGTTGGGCCGAGGTGAGGGTACTCGTGAACATGAGCCTGGGCCCAAGCGTTTTGGTTCGGGGCACCTCGAAGTTCGGTGGGGGTTTGAAGGGCCCTGCGGGTTCTCCCAACCTGAATGAATGGCGACGCCCCTAGCGGCACGTGTGGGGCAGGGCGGCAGGGTGCATCCAGCGCTGGGGCTTGGGTGTTCCCAATCCCCGGCGTTGCAGGGCCAGACCCATTAGGAAGGGACCCTCATGGGCCGTCCTAGGGTTAGGGTTAGCACTCAGGAGTACTGCAGGCCCGATCCGCCAGCTGTGCGGCAAGCGGAGGTGCGGTCCGAGGTGAGGGGTCTGGGGAGCAGGAGCTTGGGCACCAGCGTTTTGGCACCCTGAGCCTTGGAATGTTGCCATGGCTTGGAGGGCCCTGCCCTTTCTCCTGCCCTGAATAACCAGCGAAGCCCCTAGTTGCTCCATAGCTGTGGGGTGGCAGGGTGAGTCCCGCGCTGCAGCTCGGGGATCCCCATTCCCCAGAATTGCGGGGCCAGGCCCCTTGAGAGGGGCTCCTCTTGGGCCAACCTAGGGATAGAGTTAGCACCCAGCAGGCCGCCAGGCCCAATCCTCTGGCTGGGTGGTGAGAAGTGGGCGGCCGAGGTAAAGGCACTGGCGAGTGGGAGTGTGTGCCCCTGCAATTTGGTGAAGGAGGCTTCAAATGTCACCGGTTTCTCCAGGGCCCTGTCCCTTCTCCTGCCCTGAATGACCGGCGGCACCCCTAGCGGCCCAGGTGGTGGCGTTGCGGCAGGGTGAGTCTGGCTCTGGGGATTGGGGTCCCCGATCCCCGGCGTAGCAGCACGAGGCCTCTTGGCAGGGGCCCCTGAGGGGCCGATCTAGGGTTAGGGTTTGCCCCCAGCAGGCCTGCAGCCCGGATCCGCCCACTGTGCGGAGAGCGGAGGGGCAGGCCAAGGTGAGGGCGCTGGGGAGCGGGAGCGTGGGCACCAGCGTTTTGGCGCAGGGAGCCTTTGAAGGTGACCGGGGACTCGGAAGGCCCTGCCCCTTCTCTTGCCCTGAATGACCGGCGGTGCCCCTAGCGGCCCAGGTGGCGACAGTGTGGCAGGGTGAGTCCGGCTCTGGGGCTCTGAGTCACCAATCCCCATCATTGCAGAGCCAGTCCCCTTGGGATGTGCCCCACGAGGCCGACCTAGGGTTTCTTTTAGCCTCCAAGAGCACAGCAGGCCTTATCCACCGGGTCTGAATCAAGCGGAGGGGTGGGCCGAGGTGAGGGCGCTGGTGAGCAGGAGCATGGGAGCCTACGTTTTTGCACGCGGGGACTTTGAAATTCAGGGGGCCTCGGAGGGCCTGCCCGTTCTCCTGCCCTGATTGACCATTGGGCCCCTAGCGGCTCGGGTGCTTGAAGGGCAGCAGGGTGAGTCCAGCACTTGGGCTCGGGGTCCCCATCCCCGGCATTGTGGCGCCAGGCCACTTGGGAAGGGCCCCTCGGGGGCCGACCTATAGTTAGGGTTAGCCCGCAGGAGGCCGGCAGGCCCGATACACCACCTTTGCATAGAGGGGAGAGTTGGGCCAAGGTGAGGGTGCTGGTGAACATGAGCCTGGGCCCAAGCGTTTTGGTTCGGGGCGCCTTCGAAGGTCGGCGGGGGTTCGGAGGGCCCTGCCAGTTCTCCCATCCTGAATGAATGGCCGCGCCCCTAGTGGCCCGTGTGGGGCGGGGCGGCAGCGTGCATCCGGCACTGGGGCTTAGGGGTCCCCTATCCCCGGCGTTGTGGCGCCAGGAACCTTAGGAAGGGACCCTCAGGGGCCGTCCTAGCGTTAGGGTTAGCACCCAGGAGACCAGCAGGCCCGAGTCGCCGGCTCTGTGAGGAGCGGAGATGGGGGCTGAGTTGAGGGTGATGCCGAGCGGGAGCGTGGTCCCCAGCGTTTTGGCACCCTGGGCCTTCGAATGTTGCCATGGCTTGAAGGGCTCTGCCCGTTCTCCTGCCCTGAATAACCAGCGGCGCCCTTAGAGGCTCCATTGGCGGTGGGGCGGCAGGGTGAGTCCTGCCCGGTGGCTCGGGGATCCCCAATCCCCAGCGTTGCGGGGCCAGGCCCCTTGGGAGGGTCTCCTCGTGGGCCGACCTAGGGTTAGAGTTAGCACCCAGGAAGCTGGCAGGCCCAATCCTCTGGCTGGGTGGTGAGAGGTGCACGGGCCGAGGTAAACGCTCTGGCGAGCGGGAGCCTGGGCCCCTGCATTTTGGCGCGGGAGGCTTCAAATATCGCTGGTTTCTCCAGGGCCCTGTCTGTTCTCCTGCCCTGAATGACCAGTGGCTCCCCTAGCGGCCAGGGTCGTGGCGTTGCAGCAGGGTGAGTCTGGCTCTGGGGCTTGGGGTCCCCGATCCCCGGCTTAGCGGCACCAGGACCCTTGGGAGGGGTCCGTCCGGGGTCGACCTAGGGTTAGGTTTAGCCTAAAGGAGGCCGGCAGGCCCGATCCACTGGCTGTGCAGCGACTGGAGGGCCAGGCCTAGATGAGGCCGCTGGCGAGTGGGAGCGTGGGCCCAAGAGTTTTGGCGCTGGTGGCCTTCGAATGTAGCAGGGGGCTTGGAGGGCCCTGCCCATTCTCCCGCCCTGAATGACCAGCGGCGCCCCTAGCAGCCCGGGTGGTGGCTGGGCCACAGGGTTCATCTTGCAGTGGGGCTCGGATGTCCCCAATCCCTGGCGTGGCGGCACCAGGCCCCTTGGGAGGGGCCCCTCTGGGGCCTACCTAGCTTTAAGGTTAGCCCCCAGGAGGCCCGCAGGCCGGATCCCCCGGCTGTGCGGCGAGCGGAGGGGCGTGCCGATGTGAATGCGCTGGCGAGCAGGAGTGTGGGCCCAAGCGTTTTGGTACGGGGTCCTTCGAATGTCACCGGGGTCTCGGAGGGCCCTGCCTGTTCTTCCGCCCTGAAATAGGACAGCAACCCCAGCAGGTAGGGTCATGGTGAGGCGGCAGGGTGAGTCCGGCGCTGGTGCTTGTGGGTCCCCAATCCCTGGCGTGGCGGCACCAGGCCCCTTGGGAAGGGCCCCTCGTGAGCCGTCCTAGGGTTAGAGTTAGACCCCAGGAGGCCAGCAGGCCTGGTCCCCCGGCTGTGCGGGGAGCGGAGGGGCGGGCCGAGGTGAGGGCACTGGCGAGCGGGAGCTTGAACCCAAGCGTTTTCGCGTGGCGGGCCTTCGAATGTCGCCGGGGGCTCGGAGGGCCCTGCCTGTTCTTCCGCCCTGAAATAGGACAGCAACCCCAGCGGGTAGGGTCATGGTGAGGCGGCAGGGTGAGTCCGGCGCTGGTGCTTGTGGGTCCCCAATCCCTGGCGTGGCGGCACCAGGCCCCTTGGGAAGGGCCCCTCGTGAGCAGTCCTAGGGTTAGAGTTAGACCCCAGGAGGCCGGCAGGCCTGGTCCGCCGGCTGTGCGTGGAGCGGAGGGGCGGGCCGAGGTGAGGGCGCTGGCGAGCAGGAGCGTGGGCCCTAGCGTTTTGGCACGTGGGGCCTTCGAATGTCGCTGGGTACTCGGAGGGACCTGCCTGTTCTCCCGCCCTGAATGCCCAGCGGCGCCCTAGCGGCCAGGGTGGCGGAGGGGCGGCAGGGTGAGTCCGGAGCTGGGGCTCGGGGGTCCCCAATACCCGCCATGGCACTGCTTGTCCCCTTGGGAGGGGTCCCTCGGGGGCCGACCTAGGGTTATCATTAGCCCAAAGGAGGATGGCAGGCCCGGTTCGCTGGCTATGCGGTGTGCGGAGGGGCTGGCCTAAGTGAGGGCGCTGGTGAGCGGGAGCGTGGGCCCAAGCGTTTTGGCGCAGGGGGCCTTCAAAAGTCACCAGGGGCTCGAAGGGCTCAGCAAGTTCTTCCGCCCTGAATGACCGGTGGCGCCCTAGTGGCCCCGGGTGGCAGCGGGGCGGCAGGGTTAGCCCAGAGCCGGGGCTTGGGGGTCCCCAAGCCCTGGTGTGGCAGCACCAGGCCCATTGGGAGGGGCCCCTCGGGGGCTGAAGTAGGGTTTGGGTTAGCCCCCAGGAGGCCGACAGGCCCAATCCACCAAGTCTATGGCATGCAGAGGGGCTGGCCGAGGCAGGGCACTGGCGAGCAGGAGCGTGGACCCTAGGGTTTTGGCGCCAGGAGCCTTTGAATGTCAGTGGGGGCTCGTAGGGCCTTGCCCGTTCTCCCTCCCTGAATGACCAGCGGAGCTCCTAGCGCCCGGGTGTCGGCGGCGTGGCAGGATGCGTCCAGCGGTGGGGCTCGGGGATCCCGAATCCCAGAAGTGGTGGCGCCAGGCCCCTTGGGAGGGGCCCCTCTGGGGCCCACCTAGCGTTAGGGTTAGCCCCCAGGAGGCCAGCAGGCCAGATCCGCCGGCTCTGCCGCATGCGGAGGGGCTAGCCGAGGTGAGGGTGCTGGCGAGAGGGAGCGTGAGCCCAAGAGTTTTCGCGCGGGGCTTTCAAAAGTTCGCTGGGGGCTCGGAGGGCACTGCACCTTCTCCTGCCCTGAATGACCAGCGGCGCCCCTAGAGTCCAGGGTGGCAGCGGGGCAGCAGGGTGAGTCCAGCGCTAGGGATCGGGCATCCCCTATCCCTGGCGTGGCGACGCCAGGCCCCTTAGGAGGGGCCCCTCGGGGGGGCGACATAGGGTTTGGAGTTAGCTCCCAGGAGGCCGACAAGCCTGATCCTCCAGCTGTGTGGCATGTGGAGGGGCTGGCCGAGGTGAAGGCGCTGTGGAGTGGGAGTATGGGACGAAGCTTTTTGGCCAGGGGTCCTTAGAAGGTCGCCTGGGCCTCTGAGGGAACTGCCCGATCTCCCGCCCTGAATGACCGGCGACGGCCCTAGCCCGACGGGTCACAGTGGGGCGGCAGGGTGAGTCAGGCACTGGTGCTCACGGGTCCCCAATCCCCGGCGTGGTGGCGCCAGGCACCTTGAGAGGGGCCCCAGGTGAGCTCACCTAGGGTTAGTGTTAGCCCCCGGGAGGCCGGCAGGCCCGATCCACCGGCTGTGCGGCCAGTGGAGGGGCGGGCTGAGGTGAGCACGCTGGCACGCGGTAGCATGGACCCATGCGTTTTGGCGCGGGGGCCTTCGAAGGTCGCCGGGGGCTTGGGAGGCCCTGCCCGTTCTCTCGCCCTGAAAGACTGGCAGCGCCCCTAGCAGCCCGGGTTGCTGCGGGGCGGCAGGGTGACTCTGGCGCTGGGCTCAGGGGTCCCCAATCCCCGGCGTTGTGGCGCCAGGCCCCTTGGGAGGGGCCCCGCAGGGGCCGACAAGGGTTAGTGTTCGTCCCCAGGAGGCCGGCAAGCCCGGCGCTAAGTGGTTCTGGCAATGTAACAAAAATGCCATACACTTATCTGTAAGAAATAACAGTGTACAGGAACCCTCTTAGCCTTAACATCATCGGTTATGAATATGGAAGCCAGCCCCAAAGTGGTCGTGGAAGTCTGACGAAAGGGCTAAGCACTTATCCCTGAGTCACCACACTATACAGGGAAAGACCAATGTACATCATCTTTCACGAGTAGGAAGCATTAATGAAAAGGTTCTGGAATTTCGAGGACTCTGACCCATCCTTATTGGTAATAAACCACCGTGTACAGGAAAACACCTTCAACTCTCATCAGCCTCCTCAATCCTGATTCCGATTCAACTTTGGGTGTGTAGGACTAGGGAAATGTCCACATCTTATTGCTAAGAAAGAACGATGTCAGGGTAATGCCTTTCAAGTCACATCAGCCTTCCTGAAGACAGAAGCAGGAATCAAGGTGGTTATGTTAACATGAGGTAAGGAAGGTGAGCATATAAGTGAGAAACAACAGTGGGCAGGACCTCTCTTCCAACGAACAGTATCTTTGCTTAATGTTGAATCGCTATGGTAAGTGGTTGTGGGCATTTGTGAGATCAAAATCTTAAGTGTTTTGTAAAACCTCTTGGTCATTCACAGATGAGAATAAGGTAGTTGGGGACTCCTAGGCAGTGATTTGTCCACTGTCAAAAATATGAAAAGATAAAAGAGACAGATGAGGTCTCCTCAGGCATTGTCCTTTTATCCTCATCCTCCGTGAGGATGGCCACCCCTGGACAGCTCAGTGGCAGGGTCTCAGTGGGGGCATCTGTTCCTCACAGACATCAGGCAGGGAAATGGATTTGGTTCTCTGTGCCAGCCCAGCCACAGCTGAGTGTCACAGCACCCTCTCGTGGGCTCATAAGAGTTTCACTGTCACCAGGCAGGTCATTGTATTTGATAAACCACTGTGAGAGTTTGCAATTGCCTTCACCTGCAACCACCTAGAGGCAAATGCAGGTCTCTGGTACCATGTGAAGTCAGGTGAAGGCATCGTGAGAAAGTGTCCTTCTGCTTAAGAAAAACATGGCTGGGGCTCCTGGCTGGCTCAGCCAGTTAAGCATCTGTCTTTGGCTCAGGTTATGATCCCAGGGTTCTGGGATCGAGCCCGAGCTCCCTGCTCAGCACGAAAGGAGGTAGGGAAATAGCTTAGAACCCACAGAGAATGTGAATGAAGGGGAGTGAAATGGAAGTTGGTCTGTGTTTTGCTTTAGGGATTGGAAGTTAGTTTTTTCTCAATTGTGATTGTTCTTGAAACAGAAAAGCTGTATTGGTTTTTTATTACCTTTAATTTTTTTCTAATAACAATTTTTTATTATGATATGTTAGTCACTATACAGTATTTCCTTAGTTTTTGATGTAGTGTTCCATGATTCATTATTTGCATATAACACCCAGTGCTCCATGCAATATGTACCTTCCTTAATACCCATCACTGGCCCATCCCAATCCCCCACCCCTCTCCCCTCTGAAGCCCTCAGTTTGTTTCCCAGAGTCCATAGTCTCTCCTGGTTCATTCCCCCTTCTGTTTAGGGTCCATTGTCTAAAGGGACAGACAGTGGAAGTTCACCAAATATAAGATCGAAATTTCATTGTTCATTATAGATGCCGCCAAGTAGTTCCCAGACATTTCATTCTACTGTAGTAATTCATTATACCTGTGCAGGTGCACGTGGAAGACAATTGATGCATGCATAGTGGTAATAAAACATGCCCCACAGTAGTAGAATAATAGAGGATGCACATGTGTAAAATTATTCGACTACAGCTTCCATGCTTTCCCTTTGGTTACTTATTATCTATGAAATTGGACAATTTTTGTTCTCTATGCTTAAAACTCATTGTCAGTATTTAGAGTTTTTCAATGCTGATCTTCTCCTGTATATGTTACCAAAAACCTAAAATATGTATGTACTTTAAAAAATGCTATATTGAAAATGACAGCAGGGAAGTTCCATTTTGTAAATATTGTGTCAATGGATCTGTATTTTGACATCAGTGTTCGTTAGAAATGATGACATTTTACGTGAGTATAAATATCAATGTGAAAAAGAAAAGGTATGAAGAACCTTGAATGTTTAAGTAATTGGTGAAATGACAGGTGTGTGTGTGTGTGTGTGTGTGTGTGTGTGTGTGTGTGTAATTGATTTTCAGTGAATGGTTCAGCTCCTTGTAGGGCCTCCGAGAGAGCCCAGGTGAACATTTCAATTAGTTGGTATCTGTTTTCAGAACATGGGAATCTCTTAGTCCAATAGTCAATCAGGCAAGCTTTGAGGTCCTGAAGAGTTTCAGTCCTCAGCGATGGTGTTGCAGACCCTTGTGAGCAAACCCTAGGGTATGCTCAGAGCCCTCATTAGCAGGTACCAACGTGTGACGATTTCAGACAGCATTTTCCAAAGAAGTACCTCTTGAGTCTCTGTCCTTGTCAGTTCCCTACACTTCCTTACACTAGTTATGTGATCAGTGTGTTTCAGGATAATCCCCACATGTGATTTTTGCTATTTCCTACTACTCCTATCTGTTTCTCATCTTCTTCTTTTATGGTAGGGTTTGGGAAGCAACCTGTGTGGTGTAGGAAGGGGTGTGGCAGTTGTCTGCCTTCAGAGGACCGAATGATGCCTAGAAATTGTACTGTAGTTTGAGGTCAATTGTCCATCCTCTGAGTGTCAGGAATTCCATCACTTTACTTTGATGCTAGTCTGTTCTTCAAGCTGTCCTCAGAAATAAGGATGTCATCCATCTAGGGAATACTGGTTTGTGTGTATGTTTTCATTTTAGGAAAGGCCTTGCTGTGCCTGAAAATTATACTGTAGAGCACCCTTTCCTGTTCTTATTGGCCATCAGTCAATCTTTTGTGAAGTATTCGTTTATAAATAGACTTTCTATGGTTGATGAGCAGGAATTCTTTATTGACAAGTCTTTGTCAGTGTGTGTATTGCAAATCTTTACTTCCCAGCCTGCGGTTCACTTTTTCATTTTCTTATGGTCATAAGATAAGGAGAAATGTCACATTTTTATGAAGTCCCACTGAATTCTTTTAAATGGTTAGTGCACCCTATGTCCTACCCCAAGATTGACAGGTTCTACGTTTTCTTTCAGAAACTGTCCAATGGGAAGCTACAATCCATCTCAAATTTATAAATTGCATTTTTAATTCTAATAGGGTATTTATAGATTGGTTTGGATTTTCTATGTACACAATCGTATTATCTGTGAATAGTCACAATTATCCCCTCAATTCTTATACATTTTGTTTCTCTTGCCTTCTAACACTGGTAGATTCTCCGATGCAACGTTGAATAGAGCAGCGTTGTTTGAAGATTTTAATATACCTATCTCAATATCTGACAGAAAAAGCAGACAAAACATTGGTAAAAATGTGACCTAATTGACATATAGGGAACATTCCATAATAAGTGCAGAATACATTATTTTCAAGTGGTCATAGACTCTTTACCCAAATAGATGATAGGTGGGGCCACGAATCAATTCTACAAATGTTAAACCCTGAAATTAACTAGATTCTATTCTTAGACCACAGGGGAATTGAGCCAGTCATAGCGAAAAGAAAACCAGGAAGTCCTTCAATGTTTAAAATTAAATGGAACTTTGCTACATATCCTAAAGGTCAGAGAAGGAATCTCAATGGAAATTCTGAACCTTTTCTACATGAGGGCTCACACACAATGGCACTTTCTTTGTGAAGAGCATTATAATAACCTAGACAGAAGTTGAGCCTTAAGTCAGAGTTCTGCCTGCCCCAGCCACACCTGGCAGCCTTGGCCTGTGGTCCCCCTCAGCTGTCCTTTCTGGTGGCCCTGAGCTAAGGGGGTCAACATGCCCATATGGAAATGGGAAGCTCCCCACTCATAGTGATGACGGCGCCCCCTCCCCAGCTGCCCTTTCTGGTGGCTCTGAGCTAAGGGGGTCAACATGGCCATATGAAATTAGAAGCTCCCCACTCTTAGTGATGACGTTGCTATCGTATCATCCTCACCAGTCCAACAACATGATTTCTGAGTGAAATATGACACAAGAGCGACTTCTTGGCCTTCCTTCAGGTTTTAAAATCATCTGGTGAGTCATCTATTAGAAATATGGATTCAACATGTGTTCTTTCTTCTGGAACAAAAATAGACCCAATAGCAATTATGGCTTCCTGAGCATCTGTTCTTGAGAGACATCATACTGGCTCTTTGTAGCATTCTGCCTCTTAAACTTCTCAACTAGGGTGTAGATATTTTTAGGCACATTTTCAGGTGGTTAATCAGGGACTCAGATAATATGAGTCACAGAAGAATTTAGTGTCAGAAACCTAAGTGGGATCCCCAAATTGACTCCAAATCCCTTGTTGTTCCATACAGGGTACTATTTCCCTCTTATCTCTGGTCTTCTCGATCTGGAAACCTATCAAGTTTCAGGATTTTCTTGTCATGTGGACAACTGGAACGAATTCAGCGGGCCTTTTCACCTCTGCCCATGGTGATCATTAAGATCATTATCTCAGTGGAGGACCTCTGGGTAATATACTCAAAGATCCTTAGGAATAGAGACAGTATAATATTTTTCTGGTATTAAAGTTACTGAAACCAACTATCTTTTTTTTTTTTTTTTTTAAGATTTTATTTATTTGTGTGACAGAGAGACAGCCAGCGAGAGAGGGAACACAGCAGGGGGAGTGGGAGAGGAAGAAGCAGGCTCCCAGCGGAGGAGCCCGATGTGGGACTCAATCCCCGATCGCCAGGATCACGCCCTGAGCCGAAGGCAGACGCCTCAACGACTGCGCTACCCAGGCGCCCCTGAAACCAACTATCTTTTTTAGTCCATTCAGGCTCTGGTATGTTCAGAGGGTGCTGCAAAACAGGTCTGAAATAGTATTTAAAAACACTCAGCTCAGCCTCTTCTACAACGTGAGCCAATGCTTATAAACATGGCTAAAATATTCCCTTACCTACGATGACTTCCCAGCCATCGTAGTGTTTATATGGTATGTCTGTGACTTACATTAGTCAACATTTGCAGAGAAAAAACTTAGTGCATCCAGGGGGCACTTCATGTTGAAATTAGTTTGTGACAACGAGCTACTGTGTTTTATTCTGCAGTCCAAGGGAATGGTGCCAGACATCTCTAAGGTGTCTAGCAGTTCTACAATTCTGATTTTAAGTGGTCTGTGTGCTTCAGAGATTTGGGCAGGAGAAAGGAAGGAGTCCAGAGACTGTGAACACTTCTGTTACCTGTGCTGACCATGGAGCAGGTAGTCTTCTGTGGGCATCATTTTTATTTCTTGGTACTCTTGTGAAAGGTGCTTTTGTCTCAAATTCCTCCATTTAGTAGTAATTATAATGATGAAAGTAATTTTAATCTTATATCATCTGTGGGCCCTGATCCTGGGCTCCCAGGGAAGCTATCCTTTAACATTTTCCCCAGCTTAAAATGACTGGGCAAAACTTCAAAGCATGGGCCCTGTTTCTGCCCCAAGCACATGTTGTACATCTGCTTCGAGAAGGAAACAATAACCAAAAATACCAACATAAAGATAAGAAAAAATAAAGAACCTCTTTGGCTCCCATAAGATTAAAGTCATACTGACATGTACATACTGAAAACATAAGAAAGAGTCTGTCACTTTCTGGAATCTAAGAAGATCCTCATTGTGGTGTGTAACTTTGTACATAAAACAAAACAGAAAGAAATATATAAGCCTGCCCCAAATGTTCCTTCCCCGGAGCATTCCCTTCTTGGTGAAGATTGTGTCTCCCAGGCAGCTGTCCTGACTTGGGTTTGAATAAAGGTCTCTTCCTTTCTCTAAAATATTTTTAAAAGTTCAATCACGCAATGTCGACAATAACAGTGTTTTCTATTTATGTGAGATATAAATGTTCCACTCTAGTTACATGGGGAATAGACAAATAGAGGGTTTCTTGAGAACAGTAAGTCTGCTATCCAGAAAAGGCAAGGTCAATGGTGTATTGAGAATGAAGATAATTACTGCTAAACAACAAGTATGTGTTGCCCCTTCGCCCAGAAACTGAAGCAGGTGTGCGGGCTTTAGGTCAGGGGTGCCTTCTTCTCCCCAGATGACAGCACTTCTCTGCTCTGACTCCAAGACACCCGAGGTTTTGAACGTTAGCATCTGAGTCAGCGAGGAAGCTTGACACTGGACGCCAGTGTTCAGAGAAAGCACAAGTATGTTTGGCAAAATGTCCTATCTATGTCAGGGCTGGAGGTAAAACCTCTCATTATCCCAAAACCTCCTGGGCTTTTCTCGTTTCTCTAGTTGAGCCACAAAGTAAAATTGAAGTAGCTGTCAGCATTCTGGGGTTGGTGCAAGAATTACTTAGTTTCCCTGCTGGTAGAACTTTTCAGGGGATCACAATTTCTCTGTCATTTATTGCTTACAAATGTATTTTGACCATCTGTTTCCTAGTAACCCTCTTTTATTAGAAAGGGAAGGTGAGATTCACTCTGTGCCTGTTTGTAACATCTAATTTGTTCCTTCATCTAACAGTGTTTATTCAATTGGGCCTACGATATGGTTGAGTGGCCAGCATCTAGAGTTAGGTGGCTTTCTTTCATCTGGTACAGACTTGGATGATGTCATTTGACAAAGGTGATGTTTCATCATTGATTAGTTTATTCATCAGAAGAGTTAAAATTAGGGTGGAGGGAAAATTGAAAATTATCCAAAGCGGCCTGTTCCTGTTTAAAAGTTGAGCTTGTCTTTCTAGTTTTACTAAATGTATTATCTCGATATTTGGAGGTGCCATATTCTCTCTGTAGTTTCTTTGGTGGTGGAGTCAGAAGGAGAGTCTGGGAATTCTTTTGGATAGTTAAATGCTGGTGGCTTCAAGGGGCTTGGCGTCAGGAGCCTTGGGGTGAACTCTGCAACTGCTTGCCTGACCCTGGGTGCATCTCCAACAGGTTTTTTTTCCTCTTATGAAATTGCCGGCAGATAATGTTCTGCATAAAGGGGAACCCTCCCATCCTGTTGGTGGTAATGCGAAGTGGTGCAGCCTGTCTGGGAAACAGTGTGGGGGTTCCTCAAAAAGTTAAACATTGAACAACCCCATGATCCAGCAATTGCTCTCCTAGGTATTTACCCAAAGGATACAAAAATGCAGATCCAAAGGGGTACATACACCATGATGTTTATAGCAGCAATGTCCTCAGTAGCCAAACTATGGAGACAATCCCAACGTCCATTCACTGATGAATGGATAAAGCAGATGTGGGATACATATATATATATAATGGAATATGACCCAGCTTCAAAAAGAATGGAATCTTACCATTTGCAAGGATGTGGATGGATCTAGAGTGTATTAAGCTAAGGAAAATGAGTGAGGAAAGAGAATTATCCTATGCTCTCACGCTTGTGGAACTTCGGAAAGAAAACAGATGAACAGAGTGGAGGAGTGATGAGAGAGGCAAACAAGGAAATAGACTCAACCTTGGAGAACAAACTGAGTGTTGCTGAAGGACAGGGGCATGGGGGGAAAAGTTAAATGGGTGAGGGGTATTAAGGAGGGCACTTGTGATGAGCACCGGGTACTGTATGCAGGTGAGGAATCACTAAATCCTACCGCTGAAGCGAATATTCCATGGCCTGTGAACTAACTGGAATTTAAGTAAGAGAAGAAAGGAAAAAGTGTTCTGCTTTATGAAGAGTGAGGTAAAATTGTAGTGATTTGGGCTGTACTATTCTATAGATGAGAGTTGTAAAACAGCCTGTTGTAGGATACACTTGTTTCTTAAAATAAGGAGTCCTCAGAAAGCTGCAATGAAAGATTCAGATCTCAGAGCATGTTCATATTCCACTGATATGTTACAGTTTGCACAGGTAGGAAAGAAGGTGGAGAGAAAGGCAAAAGAAAGGGAAAGTAGGTGTGAATCTTTCATTAGTTAGCGTTATAGCTTTCTCATGAAAGCCTTGCGCCAATGTGATTTTGGAAGAAGAGGAGGAATCCGGGAGCTTTGCAGGAGACGGGGGAGTTCCAGGTCTGGGTAAAGCTGACAGGGATCCCAGAGGAGAGCTGAATGCGTTCTGCAGCAGGATGTGGGCAGGGTGGGCTCCAGGGGTGGCTGTGTGTCTCCTGGGTGAGAGTTGTGACAGGTGAGGGCTGTGTGCAAGTTCCTGACTGAGGACAAGTGAGGCACAGGCGGAGAGCTGGCAGAGAACCTTCTTCTGGGCCACCAGCCTCACCCAACACACACAGCCTCATCTTCTGTCCCTGTCACTCCAATTCAGATTCTCCAAAGGTGAGTGAGAACACATCAAGAGCATTCTGAACAGAAGGGAAAGCATGTGCAAAGGCTCTGTGGCAGGAGAATTCCAGGTATGTCCAAGAGCAGCAAGAAGGCCCTGTGGCCACAGGAGACAGCTTAGGACATGACCTCAGAGAGGTGACAGAGGGTGACAGAAAGCCTTTCCAGGGCTATAAACCCATGAGACCCTGTTTCACTGGGCCATCCTGGCTACAGTGTTGAGAACAGATGACAGAGGGTTGAAGATGGCAAGGCAGGTCAATGACGAAACTTTTCTAGGAACTCAGGCACTGTGGACCAGAGAGGTGGCCTTGGATGGAGTGGTTAGACCTATTCTGGGTCCATTTTGAAGATGGAGCTCAGAGGATTTGCTGATGGGTTACCTATTAGCAGCAGGAGAACAGAGGAATTGGGGTAACTCTCAGCTGTTGTGGGTTGTCCTGATCGATGGGAAGGAGAGGGTTTCTCGGGGGGTAGGTGGTAGTCTGTGTTCTGCATGCTGAGGAAGGTGCCTTTCCCAGTGGATCTGCTGAGATTTGTGTCTGGGAGAACCTTTCACATCTCCTCCCTCAGCAATGCTCAGGTACAAGTATCCCCCACTTTTTAAACTTTCACAGTAAGACACTGGGCTTTCTTGAAAGAACTACGTTATTACCCAGCTTCAGTAAGAGGAAGAGACCTGAAGAGGATTTCCCTCTTATGAAAAAAGGTGAACTGTGAGAATCGCGTTCAGCATCTGTTTTGGGGAGAAGCATGAAAGAGGCGGCGTGCACCCCAACCAGCTCCTTTCTCAGGGAACCGCTCTCCGCATCCAGCCACCAGCACTTTGAATGGTGTCTGTGGGCTTCTGCTGTGCTTTATCTTCATTTAAGCTGGGCCTCCGTCAGAAACTTGTGTCCTGAGGCCTAAGAAAAGCCAAAGAGAAGGAATTTTGGAGTCTGAGCACACTGTCTAATTGTTCGTGTAAATTAAGGGCCATTCCTTCTTGACACCATTTCTGCTGTGCAAGGTTTCTCAGAAGCCCTGTACTTTCAAAGAGCAGGGAAACCTATACCCCATGCTGCGGGGTTAGTTTTAGTCTCCATGCTGGACAGAACATTTCATGACTGTCAGACTTTCTCACTCAAACATTGAGACTTTGAACACCTTCAGCCATTTCTACCACCCCATCCCCGTATCTGGCACCTACCAATCCGCTATCCGTATCTATGCATTCAGTATTTGTTTATTCCACGTGGAATGTACATGAGAGCATCTGGTATTGGTCTTTCTGTGTCTGAGTTACTTGGCATAAGGCCCCCAAGGTCTGTGTTTCCATGTCTGGTTCTTTTGAATAACTCTGCAGTGACCGTGGGAGTGCATCTGTCTTTTTGAGGCAGTATTTTTGTGTTCTCCGAATCAATACTCAGTAGAGCCATTACTGGGTCATGTCATAGTTGCTTTTATTTTTTCAGGAACCTCCATACCGTTTGTCACAGTGGCTGCACCAATTTCCATTTCCACCAGCAGTGCACAGTGTCTCCTCGTCTGCACACCCTTGACCCCACCTGGTGTCTGTCTCTGGGACAATTGCTGTTCCAACAGTTGTGAGAGGATAACCGATTGTGGGTTTGACTGATGTTTCCCTGACGATGATTAGTGATGTCGAACAACTTTTTCTGTCTGTTGGCACCTGTGTGCCATCTTTGGAAAGTATCTATTCACATATTCCTCCCCCTTTTTTTATATAGTTTTTTTCTGTTTTGTTTTGTTTTGTTTTTGTTCTATGAGTGTTGTGTGTATTTTGGATATTAGCCTCTTCTCACACATATGATTTGCAGATATTTTTTTCTTATTGGGTAAGTGGCCTTTTAAGTTTTTGATGGTTTCTTTTGCCGTGTGGAAGATTTCAGTTTGATGTTGTTCCACTTGTTTATTTTTGCTTTTGTTGCCTTTGCATTTGGTGTCCGATCTGAAGACTCTTTGCCAAAACCAATGTCGAGAGACTTAGTGCCTGTGTCTTCTTGGAGGTTTATGGATTCAGGTCTTATGTTCAAATCATTCATCCATTAAAAATTTTGTGTGTGGTGTAAGAAAGTGACCCGGTTATATTCTTCTGCATTTACTATCCAGTTTGCATGTTACCGCTCACTGAAGAGACAGTCCTTCCCTCATGGCATATCTTCTGCTGCTGTGTCGTAAGTTAGGATCATCTACGTGTGGGTAAGTTTATGAGCTTTCTCTACTGTTCCACGGACCTGGTGTCTGTGTTTATGCCAGTACCATCCTGTTTTGATGACAACAGCTTTGTAATCTAGCTTGAAATCCAGGATTGTGTTGACTGCACCTCTTTCTCCAGGTTGCTTTGGGTATTTGGGGTCTTTTGTGATTCCATACAAGTTTGAGGACTGTTTTCTATTTCCTCGAATAATGCCACTGGAATTCAGATAGGCATTTAATCACATCTGTCGATTGCTTTGGTTATGATGGACATGTTCACATAATTAACTCTTCCAGTTAAGGAGCATGGCGTATGCTTCCATTTTTTTGTGTTGCCTTCCAAATCTTTGACCCATACATTCTGCCCCCCTCGATACATATTTTTCATTTCTTTTCTGCCATGTGTTGAGTGTACTATGTCTTTCTCATTCTTGGTTACTTTTATTTCAAGATTTTTTTATGCAATTTTAAATGGCGTTGCTTTTTTAATTTCTCTGTGCAAAAGTGGGTCATCAGTATACAGAAATGCAAGAAGTTGGGTCATCTGGGTGGCTTCATAAGTGAAGCATCTACCTTTAGCTCAGGTCATGATCCCAGAGTTCTGGGATTGAGCCCCGTGTTGGGCTGCCCGCTTAGCGAGGGTCTGCTTTTCCCTCTTTCTGGCACTCCCCCTGCTCGTGCTTTTTCTCTTCCTGTCAAATAAATAAATAAAATCTGAAAAAAATAAAGACAAGAGGTCTCTGTATATTGACATTATATCCTGCAGCTTTCTTGAATTTTTTTATTCTAACAGGTTTTTTTTGTGTGTGTGTGTGTAATCTTTCGGGATTTCATGTCATTTGCAAATTGTGCCAGTTTTCCTGTATGGATTTCATATCTTTCTCTTTTTTTAGAATTGTTATTCACCCTAGAGTACTTCATTTGTTTTTGATGTAGGGCTCCATGATTCATTGCTTGCATATAACACCTAGTGCTCATTATGACACGTGCCCTCCTTTTTTTTTTTAAAGAATTTATTTATTTATTCGACAGAGATAGACACAGCCAGCGAGAGAGGGAACACAAGTAGGGGGAGTGGGAGAGGAAGAAGCAGGCTCACAGCGGAGGAGCCTGTTGTGGGGCTCGATCCCATAACGCCGGGATCATGCCCTGAGCCGAAGGCAGACGCTTAACTGCTGTGCCACCCAGGCACCCCAACACGTGTCCTCTTTAATACCCATCACCACGATAACCCATTCCTCTTCTCCTCCCTTTCTACAACCTTCAGGTTGTTTCCCAGTGTCAGTAGTCTCTCGTGGTTCATCTCCCCCTCTCATTCCCCCCCTTCACTTTTCCCTTCCTTCTTCTAATGTCCTCCATGCTATTCCTTCCATTCCACATAGGTGTGAAACCATATGATAATTGTCTTTCTCTGCTTGACCTAATTTCACTTAGCATAATCCCCTCCTGGTCCATCCACGTTGGTGCAAATGGTGGGTATTCATCCTTTCTGATGACTGAGTAATAGTCCATTGTATAGATGAAGCACATATTCTTTGTCCATTCATCTGCTGAAGGACATCTTGGCTCCTTCCACAGTTTGGCTATTATGGACATTGCTGCTATGAACATTGGGATACAGGTGCCCTTCTGTTCATTACTCTGTGTCTATGGGGTAAATACCCAGTAGTGCAATTCGTGGGTGATAGGATAGCTCTGTGTTTAAAGTCTTGAGGATCCTCCATATTGTTTTCAAAAGTAGCTGTACCAGCTTGAATTCTCACGAGTAGTGTAAGAGGGCTCCCCTTTCTCCACATCCTCTCTGACTTTTTTTTATTTCCTGTGTTGCTAATTTTTTTTCAAGATTTTATTTATTTATTCCACAGAGATAGAGACAGCCAGCGAGAGAGGGAACACAAGCAGGGGGAGTGGGAGAGGAAGAAGCAGGCTCATAACGGAGGAGCCTAATGTGGGGCTCGATCCCATAATGCCAGGATCACGCCCTGAGCCGAAGGCAGATGCTTACCCACTGTGCCACCCAGGTGCCCCCTGTCTTGTTAATTTTAACCATTCTAACTGGTGTAAGGTGGTATCTCATTGTCGTTTTGATTTGTATTTGCCTGATGGCAAGTGATGTGGAGCATTTCTTCATGTGTCTGTTGGACATTTGTATGTCTTCTCTGGAGAAGTATCTGTGTCTTCTGCCCATTTTTTGGGTGTCGAGTTTGAGGAGTTCTTTATAGATCTTGGATACCAGCCCTTTATCTGTAATATCATTTGCAGATATCTTCTTCGATTCCATAGGTTGCCTTTTTGTTTTGTTGATCTTTTACTTTGCCGAGCAGAAGCTTTTTATCCTGATGAAGTGCCAATAGTTCATTTTTGCTTTTATTTCCTTTGCCTTTAGAGACCTATCTTGCAAGAAGTTGTTGTGTCTAATTTTTAAGAGTTCTTTTGATTTTGATATGAGACAGGAATCCATTATCTTTCCTTCCTGATTGTATTCGAGTCCTCTGTCTTTCTTGGTGAGTCTGGCTAAGTTTGCCAGTTTTGTTTATCTTTCCAAAAAAGGCAGATCTCATTTTCATAGTTTTTTTTTCTTTTTTGGTCTTTTTAGTCTCCGTTGGATTTATTTATGCATTCCATTTTGTTATTTCTTTATTTCTACTAATTTGTGGCTTTGTTTGTTGTTTTATTTTCTACTTCTTTACCCCATAAATCAGGTTGTTTATTGGAGAGCATTCTCATGGATTGATGAAGACTTGAATTTCTATGAATGTCCCCCATAAAGCTACCTTTGCTGCATCCCATAAGTTTTTGTAGGTTGTCTTTTTCATCAGTGTCAAGGTACTTCTAAATTTTTTTTGATTTCTTCTTTGACTGTTGGTTGTTCAGTAGCATGTTGTTAAATCTCCACATATTTTTTTAAGATTATTTATGTATCTGACAGAGAGTTAGACAGTGAGAGATGAACGCAAACATGGGGGTGGGAGAGGGTGAAGCGGGCTTCCCACTGAGCAAGGAGCCTGATTCGGGACTACACCCCAGGATCCTGGGATCACGACCTGAGCTGAAAGCAGATCCTTAACGACTGAGCCACCCAGGCCCCAAAAATCTCCACCTATATTTGACTGTCCCATTTTTTTCTTGAGACTGATTTCTAGTTTCATATCATTGTGGTTGGACAAGATTTGAAGCAGAAGGTGAAGAGAACATTCAGATGAAAGGTTTGTTTCCTGGAGGGTTTTCTGAGGGCAGACCATGAGTTCAGTGGGGACGGAGGAATGTTTTGTGAGACGGGGGGTAGGGTTAACCCTTGTTAGAATTACTGACTACTACCATGCAGGCTGTGTGCTACCATTCACACCGTAGTCCTGATGGACTTGTACTTCATTAGGAATATTTTCTAGGAGGTGTAGGCATAGCTTTCACTTAAAGAAAGGTGCCATGTGGGTTCATGGCATGACCCCAGGTCAGCAACCAGGATGTATGGTATTGTGGGGGATCAGAAACAGGCTTTCTGTGGGAAGTGACAGAAATAGGGTATGTGAGCTCCATGACCATAGGCGAGGTCCCGAGTGACCCACTGGGTGTTGGGTTCTGTGGATCTGTCTCATCAGGTGCTGTGGAAATCAGGCACACCCTCCTCTCTGTTAATTTGTGTGGAGACAGGTAGACATCAGTGTCTGGCCAGGCACGAGGGTCGCACTGGACCACCACCAGAGGTGCAGCGTGCGGGGGAGCCACTGCTTGGTTTCCACGAAAGCTGACCAGGGTCTTTGACCTTGATTCCTAGCAGTTGCAAGGGGAGAGGAGGCCGGGGGTGGTGCACACTTCCGAGAGTTGTGCTCAGGACTAGTCTGCATCCCACTGAAGTCAGCGACACCGGGCACAGAAGTCACCCAGTCAGTGTTGCTGTGGGCACTGCACCCATGGTACTTTCGGGACGGCTCCATGCTGCCACCTCCTGCTTTTCATCATCATCTGCAAGGTCATGTGCCTCTGCTCTTGCCCCATGGCCTCTGGGGTATTGTCCGTCCTCCATCTGGCCCTCGTCCCTGGTGCCCTGTGCAGTCCGATGCCAGGGTAGCCTTCTTGAGACAAACATCTGGCCCTGATGGAACACTTTCATGGATCTTGTTTGTTGCGAGGATGATGCCCTGCCCTGGAAGGGGGCTACAGGTCCCCAATCAGGAGAGCCATGTCTCCTTTTTCAGCATGGCCTGCCTTCCCCTCAGTCTTCTTCAGGGAAACTCTCCCCACTTCCTGAGATAACAGCTCTGAACTTAAAAATGAATGTTATTTTACACAACTCTATGCCTTAATTCATCCATGGCATGTCTTTCAACCCCGTTAGTGGGTTTTTTTTAGCAGTTCTGAAGGGCTGTCTGCTCAAGGAGGGGATGACCTGGGTGGGGCAGCTTTCCCTCTCATCTCCCTCAGCATGTCTCTGAGCCCTGGGACCAGCTCTCCCACTGAGGATTGAGGGACATGAGCCAGCCCATCCTGAGCCCAGGCTGTGTCAGCTGTGTAGATGGATGCATGTCAGAGTGTTGGGCAGCTGGCATGGGCCAGGGTCAGGCAGTGTCTCCTCATTCCTTCCCTCCCTTCCTCCCAGAGGTAGCTCAGAGCAGCCTTCAACCCCTGCATCTCCAGATCCCTTGACCTATGCCTCCTGTGTTCAGCTGGTGACCTTGGAGTTTCGCATGGATTCTACCTCCTGTACCCTCTCCCGTAGCAGTTCCTGGATCAGAGGAGGGGTCGGACTCTTGTCTGCATTTGGTCTTCTTCCTGTCCCGCACCAATCCTATCCACCTTTGCATCTTCCATCTATGTGCTTGGAAGCAAGCCCATCCACAGGGAACCTATTAGCCAAATGGATCCAGGCAATGAACATTGAAGTAGAGATCCAGGATCCATAATATACCTGCTCTGAAACCTGTCCCAAAGTCTGTGACTCTCTCACACTGAAACAGAAACAATAATAACTTTCTGGACTGTGAAGTGACATGTGTCTCTACTTCCAATCTTGAATGCATAGGTGCTGAGCCTGGACAGAAAAGGGACCATGGCTCCCGTGGCCTGGGATCCACAGTAAGAACTCAGTGAAATCTGAATTCAAGGCATAGAGTGAATAATTATTGTAGAGTGAATCCTCCCAAGTAGGGCTAATGCACACTGCACAGGAAAAGCTTTTTCAAAGAGGTTCCTGAAAGAAAAATCTTTTTTAAAAATTTATTTTAATTCCAGTAGAGCTAACATACAGTGTTACATTCTTTTCAGGTGTCCAATAGAGTGATTCAGTAATTCTCTATATTACTCAATGGTCATCAAGAAAACCATCCTATTAATCCCCTTCATCTATTTCACTCATCCCTCTATCCACCTCCTCTCTGGTAACCATCCGTTTGTTCTCTATTGTTAAGAGTTTGTATTTTGGTGTGTCTCCTTTTTCTCTTTTAGTTATTTATTTTTGTTTTTTTCTTAAATTCCCCATTAATGTGACATCGTATGGGATTTGTCTTTCTCTGACTGACTGATTTTAGTTAGGATAATACTCTCTAGCTCCATCTATGTGTCTGCAAATGGCAAGGTTTCATTCTTTTTCAAGCCGAGTAATACTCCAGTGTGTGTGTGTGTGTGTGTGTGTGTGTGTGTGTGTGTGTGTGTGTGTGAATACACACATCTATCATCTCATTTGTCAATTTTTCTCCAGACACTTGGGTTGCTTCCATATGGTGATATTGTAAATAATGGTGCAAGAAACAAAGGGGTGCACGTATCCTTTTACGTTACTGTTTTCCTATTCTTTGGGTAAATACGAGTAGTGTGATTGTTGGATCGTAGGGTAGTTCTATATTTAATTTTTTGAGGAACCTTCATACTGTTTTCCACGGTGGCCACCACAGTTTGCATTCCCACCCACAGTTCGCGAGGATTCCCCTTTATCCACATCCTCCCAACACCTGCTCTTTGTTGTGCTTTTGATGTTAGCCATTCTGACAGGTTTGAGGTATTACCTCATTGTCCTTTGGATTTACATTTTCCTGATGATGGGTGATGGTGAACATCTTTTCACGGGACTGTTGGCCATTTGTATTTTTTCTTTGGAGAAATGTCTGTCCATGTCTTCTGCCTATTTTTTAACTGGATTATTTGTTTTTGGGGGGCTGAGTAGTATCAGTTGTATATGTTTTGGACACTATCCCTTTATTGCCTATGATCTTTGCAAATATCTTCTCCCTTTGAGTAAGTTGTCTTATTATTTTTACGTTTTCATTGTTCTTCTGCCATGTGGAAACTTTATTTTGCTGTATTCCCAATAGTTTATTTTTGCTTTCATTTCCTTTGCCTCAGGACACAGTCTAGAAAAACGTTGGTATGGTCCATGTCAAGAAGTTACTGTCTTCCCTCCTGTAGGATTTTTATGGATTCAGGTCTCATATTGAGGTCTTGAAACTGTTTTGCGTTTGTCTTTATTGTGTAAGAAAACAGTCTAATTTCATTCTTCTGTACGTAGCTGTCTAGTTTTCCCAACACCATTTGTTGTAGAGACTGTCCTTTTCCCTTTTGATATCGTTGCTTGCTTTGTGGAAGATTCATGGACCACATAATTGTGGGTTTCTGTTTAAATTTGTATCCTGTTGCTTTGGTCGCTGTGTCTATTTCTGTGCCGTACTGTCTTGTTAGGATGACTGTAGCTTTGTAGTATAACCTAAAATCTGAAATGGTGAGTCCTTCAGCTTTGTTTTTCTTTTCCACATTGCACTGGCTGTTTGGAATCTTTAGTGGTTCCATACAAATGTTTAGGATTGTTTATTCGAGGTCTTTTGTTCTTTAATTTAAATTCAGTTAGCCAACTTACAGTACATCATTAGTTTCAGATGTAGTCTTCAATAAATTTTCAGTCATGTGTAACACCCAGTGCTCATTGTATCGTGTGACCTCCTTAATGCTACTCACCCAGTTACCCCTCCAACTTCTCCTCCAACAATCATCAGTTTCTTGCGATAGTTAAGAGTCCATCATGGGTTTTCTCCCTCTCTGATGACTTCCCATTCTATTTTCCCTTCCTTGCCCTATGGTCTTCTTCCTTGTTTCTGATATTCCACATAGGAGTGAAAGCATATGATCATTGTCTATCTTTCATTGACTTATTCCACTCAGCATAATACCCTCCAGCTCCACCCAGGTCGGTGTGATGGTAAGTATTCATCCTTTCTGATGGCTGAGTAATATTCCTATATATATATATATGTATATGTATGTATGTATATATATATATATATATATATATATATATATATATATATATATATTCCAATATATATATATATATATTCCAATATATAATATTCATATATATATATATATATATATATATATATATATATATATATATATATATATTCCACATCTTCTTTATCCATTCATCTATCCATGGTCATCTGCACTCCTTCCACAGCTTGTCTATTATGGATATTGCTGCTATGAACACTGTGGTGCATGTGTCCCGTCTTCACTACCTCTGTCTCTTTGGGGTAAATACCCAGTAGTGCAATTGCTGGGACATAGGGTAGCTTTATTTATAACTTCTTGAGGAAACTCCGTACCATTTTCAAGAGTGGCTGTACCGGACTGCATTCGTACAGGGGTGTAAGAGGGTTCCCGTTTCTCCACATCCTCTCCAACATGTATAGTTTCATGTCTTCTTATTTTTAGATATTCAGACTCGTGTGATATGGCATCTATAGGGGTTTAGATTTGCATTTCCCTGAAGCCAAGTGATATGAAGCATTTATGCATGTATCTTTTCGTCACCAGTACGTCATCATCAGTGAAATGACTTCCCATTTTAATCCATCTCAAGACCTAAAGCTGGGTAAGGCACTGAAGCTGGATGATGCCTTCAGTTGGAATTGTGGAGAATTTCAAAAGATCTCTGTGGAGAGCAAGTTTAAAGGTCAGTGTGAAGCTACTAATTGGTTCTGGGGAGATCTCTCAAAGTGGGGGTTGCCTGGGATGGGCTGAGGGTGGCCCTCCGATTTTCCTATGAATCCTTGCTGCAGCCCCAAATGGACAGATTCCTGCTGTGGGACAGGCTGAGTCCTCTAGTTGTGCAGAGGTGAGCCCAATGCCTGGTGCCTTGGAGGCAGGCAAACAGGGAGGGACCCTCAGCAGAAGACCCAGTGTTAGGTTAGGCCTCAAGAGACAGCAGGTCCGAACTGCCCAGTGCTCAGAGAACTCCCAGGCCGAGTGAGATGAGGGCACAAGGGCGGGTGAGTGTGAGCCTTGGGGTTTCATCCGGAAGGGCCCACAAAGGTCGGGGTTCACCAGAAGGGGCTCTCTGGAGTGCCCCAATTCTCTTGCCCTGAATGCTGTGTTGTGCCCCAAAATGGTACAGTTTACTGTGGGATGCAGGCTGAGTCCTACGGTGGGGCTTGGGTGTCCCCAATCCCCTAGAGTGGGGTGCCAGGACCCTGGGGAAGGACCCTTCTGTAGCCAACCTAGGGTAAGGGGTAGGGTCCAGAAGCCTGTCAGGGACAATATGCAGGCTGTGCGGCGAGCTCTGTGGAGGGCTGAGAGGAGGCCATGGGGGAGGGTGAGCATGGGCCTCAGGTTTGGGGCACGGGGGGCTGCCAAATGTGGGGATGGGCTCTGGGGTCTCCCCAAGTTCTCGTGTCCTGTAGGCTCCGTAGAGTCCCAAGGGGCACGGTTTCCTGTCAGGTGGCAAGCTGAGTCCTGCGGTGGGGCACAGGTAACCCAATTCCCCGGGGCTGCGGTGTAAGGCTCCTGGGGAGGCCCCCACACCCGCAGCCGACCTAGGGCTAGGGTTAGGCCCCAGGAGCCCCGCAGGCCCAATCTGCTGGCTGTATGGCGAGCTACAGGGGCTGAGGTGAGGGTGTGGGGAGGGTGAGCGTGGGCCTCAGGGTTGGGGTGCGGGAGGCCACCGAAGTTCGCTGGTGGCTCAGGAGGCTCCTCCTTGTTCTCCCGCCCTGAATGCTCTATGGCCTCCCAAGGTGCACGGTTTCCTGCAGGGTGGCAGCCTGAGTCCTGCTGTGGGGCTCAGGTGTCCCGAATCCCCGCAGCTGTGGCTCCAGGCTCCTGGGGAGGGGGCCCTCCACAGATGAACTAGGGTAGGGTTGGGGCCCAGGAACCCCGCAGGCCAGATCTGCCCACTATGTGGTGAGCTCCGCTTTGGGCTGAGGTGAGGGTGTGGGGTGGGGTGAGCATGGGCTTCAAAGTTGGGTTTAGGGATCGCCGAAGTTCGCTGGGGGCTCTGGGGGTCCTCCAGATTCTCCCGCACTGAATGCTCTATAGCCTCCCAAGGGGCACGGTTTACTGCAGGCTGGCAGGCTTTGTCCTGCAGTGGGGCTCAGGTGTCCCCAGTCCCTGGGGCTGCGGCACCGGGCCCCAGGGGAGGGTCCCTACCCAGCCGACCTAGGGTCAGGTCTAGGCCCCAGGAACCCGGCAGGCCTGATCTGCCGGCTCTGCGAGGAGCTCGGTGGCAAGTTGAAGGGAAGGCGTGGGGCGGGATGAGCGTGGGCCTCAGGGTTGGGGTGCAGGCGGCCGCCGAGGTCACTGGGGGCTCAGGGGGGCCCTACCAGTTCTCCTGCACGGTATGCTCTGTGGCACCCCAAGGGGCATGGTTTCCTGAGTGGTGGCAGGCTGAGTCCCGTGGTGGGGCTCATGTGTACCCAATCACGGGGTTAGGTTACGGATTAGGATACGGGTTAAGGTTAGGGTATGGGTTACGTTTAGGGTATGGGTGAGTGTAGGGGTTAGGGTTAGGGTAAGGAGAGGGTACAGGGTAGGGTTGGGTTTAGAGGTTACAGGTTAGAGGTTATGGGTTAGGGTACAGATTAGGGTTTAGGGTATGGGTTAGGGTTTAGGGTTTGGGTTTAGGGTTAGGGTTAGGGTTGGAGTACAGGTTAGGTTTAGGGTACGGGTTAGGGTTAGGTTACGGGTTAGGGTATGCATTAGGGTACGGTTTAGGGTACGGGTTAGGGTACAGTTTAGGGTAAGTGTTGGCGTACGGAAATGGGTACAGTTTAGGGTACAGGTTAGGGTTAGTGTACGGGTTAGGGTTAGGGTACAGTTTACGGTTATGGTACAGGTTAGGTTACGGTTTAGGGTTAGCGTGAGGGTACGGGTTAGGGATCAGGTTAGGGATAGGTATAGGGTAAGGTTTAGGGTTAGGGTATGGGTTAGGGTACTGGTTAGGGTACAGGTTAGTTTTAGGTATGGGTTAGGATATGGGTTAGGGTCCGGGTTAGGGATAGGGTACAGGTTAGGGTATGGGTTAGGGTACGGGTTAGGGTATGGGTTAAGGTTAAGGTAGGGGTACTGGTTAGGGGTAGGGTACGGGTTACAGTTTAGGGTTTAGGGTTGCAGTTAGGGTACGGGTTAGGGTTAGGATACAGGTAGGGTTAGGTTACAGGTTATGGTATGAGTTATGGTATGGCTTAGGGTCAGGGTTTAGGGTTTAGGGTTAAGGTTATAGTACGGGTTAGGGTACTTGTTAGGGCTACGTTTAGGTTTAGGGTATGGTTTAAGTTACGGGTTAAGGTACAGTTTATGGTTAGGGTTACGGTACGGGTTAGGGTATGGGTTAGAGTACATGTTAGGGTTTCGGCTAGGGTTAGGGTACATGTTAGGGTTAGGGTTAGGGTACGGGTTAGATTTACGGTTAGAGTACGGGTTAGGGTACGGGTTAGGGTTAGGTTTAGGGATAGGTTACGGGTTAGGGGTAGGGTTAGCTGAAGGGGTAGGGTTAGGGGTAGGATTAGTGGTATGGTAGGGGTCCGGGTAGGGTTAGGGTTTAGGGTTAGTGTTTGGGGTTTGGGGTTAGTGGTTAAGGTTAGGGTTTAGTGTTTAGGGTTTCGGGATTAGGGTTAGGGGTTAGGGTTTAGGGTTTAGTGTTAATGTTAGGGTTTAGTTTTAAGGATTAGGGTTTAGGGTTAGGTTTAGGGTAGGGTTAGGGTTAGGGTTAGGGTTAGGGTTAGGGTTAGGATTAGGGGTTAAGGTTTAGGGTTTAAGGTTAGGGGTTAGGGTTAGGGTTAGACCCCAGTATGCCATCAGGACTGATGCGCCGGCTGTGCGGCAAGCGGACGAGGGGGCCGAGGTGAGTGCGCTGGCGAGCGGGATTATGGTATCCAGCGTTTTGGCTCATGGGGCCTTTGAATGTCGCTAGAGACTCAGAGGGCCCTGTCTGTTCTCCTTCCCTGAATGACTGGCGGCACCCCGAGTGGCCCGCGTGGTGGCGAGTTGGCAGTGTGAGTCTAGCACTGCGGTTTGGGGGTCTCCAATGCTATGCGTTGCAGTGCAAGGCCCCTTGGGAGGGGCCCCTCTGGGGCCGTCCTAGGGTTAGTGTTAGCACCCAGGAGTCTGGCAGGCATGATCCGCCAGCTGTGCGGTAGAGGAGGGCCAGGCCGAGGTGAGGGCGCCACCGAGCTGGAGCGTGGGCCCAAGCATTTTGTCACGGGGGGCCTTGGAAGGTCGCTGGGGTTTGGAAGGGCCTGCGGGTTCTCCCTCCCTGAATGGCCAGCGGCGCCCCTAGTGGCCTGGTGGGTGGCGGGGTGGCATGGTGAGTACGGCGCTGGGGCTCCTGGGTCCCCAATCCCTGGCGTTGCTGCACCAGGCCCCTTGGGAGGTTCCCCTCGGGGGCCAACCTAGGGTTAGGGTTGGCCCCCAGGAGGCTGTCAGGCCCGATCTGCTGGCTGTGTGCGGAGCGGTGTTGCGGTCTGACTTTTGGGCGTTGGCGAGTGGGAGCTTGGTCCCCAGCACTTTGGCGCCCTTGGCCTTCGAATGTTGCCATGGCTCATAGTGCCCTGCCCATTCTCCTGCCCTGAATAAGCAGCTGCGACCCTAGCATATCCGTTGGTGGTGGGGCGGCAGGGTGAGTCCCGCACTGTGGCTCCGGGATCCCCAATCCCCAGCGTTGCGGAGCCAGGCCCCTTGGAAGGGGCTCCTCCTGGGCTGACCTAGGGTTAGAGTTAGCCCCCAGGAGGCCAGCAGGCCCAATCCTCTGGCTGGGCAGCGAGAGGTGGGAAGGCCGAGGTAAAGGCGCTGGGAAGCGGGAGCGTGGGCCCCTGCATTTTGGCGCAGGAGGCTTCAAATGTGGCAGGTTTCTCCAGGACCCTGACCGTTCTACCACCCTGAATGACCGGCAACGCCCCTAGCGGCCCGGGTGGCGACAGTGTGGCAGGGTGAGTCCGGCTCTGGGGCTCTGAGTCACCAATCCCAAGCGTTGCAGATCCAGGCCCCTTGGGATGTGCCCCACGGGGTCGACCTAGGGTTTCGGTTAGCCCCCAGGAGCCTGGCAGGCACTATCCACTGGCTCCAGCAAGCGGAGGGGCGGGCCGAGGTGAGGGCGCTGGGGAGCAGGAGCTTGGGAGCCAACTTTTTTGAGCGGGGGGCCTTCGAAGGTCGCAGGGGAAATGGAAGGTCTTGCCAGTTCTCCCAACTGAATGACCCGTGGCGCCCCTAGCGGCCCGGGTAGTGGCAGGGCGGCAGGTGAGTCCGGCGCTGGGGCTCCGGGGTCTCCAATCCACCGAGTTGCTGCACCAGGCCCCTTGGGAGGGTGCCCTCGGGGGCTGACCTAGGGTTAGGGTCAGACCCCAGGACGTGTGCGGAGAAAGGTGTAGTGTGTCGAGGTGAGGTCTCTGTGGAGCGGGAGCGTGGGCCCAAGCGTTTTGGCGCGGGGGGCCTTCGAATGTCTTCGGGGACTCGGCGGGCCCTACCCATTCTCCTCCCTGAATGACCGGCAGCGCACCTAGCTGCCCTGGTGGCGGCGGGGCGCAGGGTGAGTCAGGTGCTTTGGCTCTGGTATCTCCAATCCCCAGCGTTGCGGTGCCAGGCCCCTTGGGAGCGGCCCCTCGGGTGCCAACCTAGGGTTAGGTTTAGCCCCTAGGAGGCAGGCAGGCCCTATTCACCAGCTGTGTGGATAGCGGAGTGGCAGACTGAGTTGAGGGCGCTGGTGAGTGGGAGCGTGGGCCCGGGCGTTTTGATGCTGGGGGCCTTTGAAGGTCACCGTGTCTCAGAGGGCCCTGCCCTTTCTCCCTCCCTGAATAATGGCAGCACCCGAAGACCCTGGGTGGCAGCTGGGCGGCAAGGTGAGTCCGGCGCTGGGGCTCAGGTGTCCCCAATCCCCGGCGTTGTGTCGCCAGGCCCATTGGGAAGGGCCGCTCGGGGGCCATTCTAGGGTTGCGTTTAGCCCCCAGAAGGCCAGTGGACCTGATCAGCGGCTGTGCAACAAGCGGAGGGTTGCCCCTAGTTGAGGGTGCTGGCGAGCCTGAGCATGACCCCAAGCGTTTTAGTGCGGGGGGCCTTTGAAGGTCAGCGGGGGCTCGGAGGGCCCTGCCATTTCTCCTTCCCTGAATGAATGGCGGCGCCCCTAGCGGCCTGTGTGGGGCGGGGTGGCAGGGTGCATCTGGCGCTTGGGCTTGGGGGTCCCCAATCCCCGGCGTTGCAGAACCAGGCCCCTTAGAAAGGGAACCTCAGGGGCCATCCTAGGGTTAGGGTTAGCGCCCAGGAGGCCGGCAGGCCCGATCCGCCGGCTGTGCATGGAGCGGAGGTATGGGCCGAGTTGAGGGCGATGGCGAGCGAGAGCTTGAGCCCCAGCGTTTTGGCGTGCTGGGTCCTGGAATGTTGCCATGGCTTGGAGGGCCTTGCCCCTTCTCCTGCCCTAAATAAACAGCGGCGCCCTAGCGGCTCTGTTGGCGGTGGGGGGGGAGGGTGAGTCCCATGCTGCGGCTCGGGGTCCCCATCCCCAGTGTTGTGACGCCAGGCCCCTGGGATGGACCCCTCGGGGGTCAACCTAGCGTTCGATTTAGCCCCCAGGAGGCTGGCAGGCCCTATTCGTAACCTGTGTGGAGAGTGAAGTGGCAGACCGAGGTGAGGGCGCTGGTGATTGGGAGCATGGGCCTGGGCATTTTGGCACGGGGGGCCTTCGAAGGTCACTGTATCTTGGAGGGCCCTGCCCGTTCTCCTGCCCTGAATGAACAGCAGCACCCCAAGCCCCCGGATGGCGGCTGGGCAGCAGGGTGAGTCAGGTGTGGGGTGGGGCGGCAGCGTGCATCCTGCGCTGGGGCTTGGGGGTCCGCAATCCCCGGCGTTGCAGCGCCAGGCCCCTTAGGAAGGGATCCTCAGGGGCCGTCCTAGGGTTAGGGTTAGCGCCCAGGAGGCTGGCAGGCCCGAGTCGCCGGCTGTGCGAGGAGCGGAGGTGCAGACCGAGTTGAGGGTGCTGGTGAACGTGAGCGTGGGCCCAGGCGTTTTGATTCGGGGCGCCTTCGAGCATAGGCAGGGGTTCGGAGGGCCCTGCCCCTTCTCCCACCCTGAATGAACGGCGGCGCCCCTAGCGGCTGAGTGGGGAGGGGTGAAAGGGTGCATCCGGCACTGGGGCTTGGGGGTCCCCAATCCCCGGCGATGCGGCGCCAGGCCCCTGGGAAGAGGCCCCTCGGGAGCAACCTAGGGTTAGGTTTAGCCCCCAGGAGGCTGGCAGGCCCTATTCGCCAGCTGTGTGGAGAGTGGAGTGGCGGACGGAGGTGAGGGCGCTGGTGAGTGGGAGGGTGGGTCTGCCGTTTTTGCGCGGGGGGCCTTCGAAGGTCGCTGTGTCTGGGAGGGCCCTGCCTGTTCTCCCGCCCTGAATGATCGACAACACCCCAAACCCCTCGGTGGCGGCTGGGCGGCAGCGTGAGTCAGGTGCTGAGGTTCGGGGTCCCCAATCCATGGCGTTGCTGCGCCAAGCACCTTGGGAGTGGACCTTTGGGGATCGATCTAGGGTTATGGTTAGCCCCCAGGTGGCCGGTAGACCCGATCAGTGGCTGTGCGGCACGCGGAGGGTTGGGATGAGGTGAGGGCACTGGCGAGACTGAGCATGAGCCCAAGGTTTTTAGTGCGGGGGGCCTTCGAAGGTCAGCGGGGGTTCGGAAGTCCCTGGCAGTTCTCCCACCCTGAATGAATGGTGGCGCCCCTAGCGGCCCGTGTGAGGCGGGGCGCCAGGGTGCATCCGGCACTGGGTCTTGGGGGTCCCCAGTCCCCGGCGTTGCGACGACAGGCCCCTTGGGTAGGGCCCCTCGGGGGCTGATGTATGGTTAGGCTTAGCTCCCAGGAGGCCGGCAGGCCCTGGGCCTTCGAATGTTGCCATGGTTCAAAGAGCCCTGCCTGTTCTCCTGCCCTGAATAACTAGAAGCGCCCTTAGCGGCTCCGTTGGCGGTGGGGCGGCAGGGGGAGTCCCGTGCTGCGGCTCGGGGATCCCCAATCCCCAGCGTTGCGGGGCCAGGCCCCTTAGGAGGGGCTCGTAGGGGACCGACCTAGGGTTAGAGTTAGCACCCAGGAGGCGGCAGGCCCAATCCTCTGGCTGGGCAGCGAGAGGTGCGCGGGCCTAGGTAAAGGCTCTGGCGAGCGGGACCATGGGCCCCTGCATTTTGGCGGGAGGCTTCAAATGTCGCCTGTTTCTCCAGGGCCTTGTCCCTACATTTGCCCTGAATGAAAGGCAGCGCCCCTAGCGGCCTGGGCGGTGACAGTGCGGCAGGGGAGTCTGGTTCTGGGGCTCTGAGTCACCAATCCCCAGCGTTGCAGAGCCAGGCCCCTTGGGATGTGCCCCAGGGGGCCGACCTAGGGTTTTGGTTAGCCCCAGGAGCTTGGCAGGCCCTATCCACCGGCTCTGAATCAAGTGGAGGGGCGGGCCGAGGTGAGGGCGCTGGGAGCAAGAGCGTGGGAGCCAACATTTTTGCGCGGGGGGCCTTCGAAGGTCAGCGGGGGCTCGGAGGTCCCTGCCCGTTCTCCTGTCCTGATTGACCGGTGGTCCCCTAACGGCTTGAGTGGCTGAAGGGCAGCAGGGTGAGTCCGGCACTTGGGCACGGGGTCCCCATCCCCAGCGTTGCGTCACCAGGTCCCTTGGGAAGGGCCCCTCGGGGGCCGACCTATGGTTAGGGTTAGTCCCCAGGAGCCACACAGGCCCGATACACCACCTGTGCATGGAGAGGACAGTTGGGCCGAGGTGAGGGTGCTGGTGAACGTGAGCCAGGGCCCAAGGGTTTTGGTTCAGGGCGCCTTCGAAGGTCGACGGGGGTTCTGAGGGCCCTGCCAGTTCTCCCACCCTGAATGAATGGCGGCGCCCCTAGTGACCTGTGTGGGTGGGGCGGCGGCGTGCATCCGGCGCTGGGGCTTGGGGGTCCGAAATCTCCGGAGTTGCCGCGCTGGGCCCCTTAGGAAGGGATCCTCAGGGGCCGTCCTAGGGTTAGGGTTAGCGCCCAGGAGGCCAGCAGGCCAGAGTCGCCGGCTCTGCAAGGAGTGGAGGTGCGGGCCGAGTTGAGGGTGCTGGTGAACGTGAGCGTGGGCCCAAGCATTTTGATTCGGGGCGCCTTGGAGCATAGGCGGGGGTTCGGAGGGCCCTGCCCTTTCTCCCACCCTGAATGAACAGCGGCGCCCCCAGCAGCCCGGGTGGGGAGGGGCGACCGGGTGCATCCTGTGCTGGGGCTTGGGGGTCGCCAATCCCCGGTGATGGGGCGCCAGGCCCCTTGGGAGAGGCCCCTCAGGGGCAACCTAGGGTTAGGTTTAGCCCACAGGAGGCCGGCAGGCCCTATTCGCCAGCTGTGTGGAGAGTGGGGTGGCGGACGGAGGTGAGGGCGCTGGTGAGTGGGAGGGTGGGTCTGCCATTTTTGCGCGGGGGGGCCTTCGAAGGTCACCGTGTCTCGGAGGTCCCTGCCCGTTCTCCTGTCCTGATGGACCGGTGGTCCCCTAGCGACTTGGGTGGCTGAAGGGCAGCAGGGTGAGTCTGGCACTTGGGCACGGGGTCCCCATCCCCAGCATTGTGTCGCCAGGGCCCTTGGGAAGGGCCCCTCGGGGGCCGTCCTAGGGTTAGGGTTAGCGCCCAGGAGGCCGGCAGGCCCGAGTCACCGGCTGTGCGAGGAGCAGAGGTGCGGGCCGAGTTGAGGGTGCTGGTGAACATGAGCGTGGGCCCAAGTGTTTTGATTCGGGGCGACTTCGAGCATAGGCGGGGGTTCGGAGGGCCGTGCCCCTTCTCCCACCCTGAATGAATGGCAGCGCCCCTAGTGGCCCGTGAGGGGAGGGGCGACAGGGTGCATCAGGCACTGGGGCTTGGGGGTCCCCAATCCCCGGCGATGTGGCGCCAGGCCCCTTGGGAGAGGCCGCTCGGGGGCAACCTAGGGTTAGGTTTAGCCCCCAGGAGGCCGGCAGGCCCTACTCGCCAGCTGTGTGGAGAGTGGAGTGGCGGATGGAGGTGAGGGCGCTGGTGAGTGGGAGGGTGGGTCTGCCGTTTTTGCGCGGGGGGGCCTTCGAAGGTCGCCATGTCTCGGAGGGCCCTGCCTGTTCTCCCACCCTGAATGATCGGCAACACCCAAAGCCCCCGGGTGGCGGCTGGGCGGCAGGGTGAGTCAGGTGCTGAGGTTCGGGGTCCCCAATCCCGGCGTTGCTGCGCCAAGGCCCTTGGGAGTGGTCCTTTGGGGATCGATCTAGGGTTATAGTTAGCCCCCAGGAGGCCGGTGGACAGGATCAGAGGCTGAGCGTTACGCGGAGGGTTGGGATGAGGTGAGGGCACTGGCGAGACTGAGCATGAGCCCACGCTTTTTAGTGCGGGGGGCTTTCGAAGCTCAGCGGGACCTCGGAGAGACCTGCCCATTCTCCCGCTCTGAATGACCAGCGGGGCCCCTAGCGGCTCAGGTGGCTGAAGGGGAGCAGGGTGAGTCCAGCACTTGGGCTCGGGGTCCCCATTCCCGGCGTTGTGGCGCTAGGCCACTTGGGAAGTGCCCCTCGGGGGCCGACCTATGGTTAGGGTTAGCTCCCAGGAGGCCGGCAGGCCCTGGGCCTTCGAATGTTGCCATGGCTTGAAGGGCCCTGCCTGTTCTCCTGCCCTGAATAACCAGCGGCGCCCTTAGCGGCTCCTTTGGCGGTGGGGCGGCACGGGGAGTCCCGCGCTGTGGCTCGGGGATCCCCAATCCCCAGCGTTGCAGGGCCAGGCCCCTTGGGAGGGGCTCGTAGGGGGCCGACCTAGGGTTAGAGTTAGCACTCAGGAGGCGGCAGGCCCAATCCTCTGGCTGGGCAGCGAGAGGTGCGCGGGCCGAGGTAAAGGCTCTGGGAGCGGGAGCGTGGGCCCCTGTATTTTGCTGGGAGGTTTCAAAAGTCCCTGGTTTCCCCAGGGCCCTGTCAGTTCTCCTGCCCTGAATGACCGGCGGCGCCCCTAGGGGTCTGGGTGGCGACAGTGGGGCAGGGTGAGTCCGGTTATTGGGCTCTGAGTCACCAATCCCCAGCGTTGCAGAGCCAGGCCCCTTGGGATGTGCCCCACGGGGCCGACCTGGGGTTTTGGTTAGCCCCAGGAGCTTGGCAGGCCCTATCCACCAGCTCTGAATCAAGTGGAGGGGTGGGCCGAGGTGAGGGCGCTGGGAGCAGGAGCATGGGAGCCAAGGTTTTTGCGCGGGGGGCCTTCAAAAGTCAGCGGGGACTTGGAGGTCCCTGCCCCTTCTCCTGTCCTGATTGACCGGTGGCCCCCTAGTGGCTTGGGTGGCTGAAGGGCAGCAGGGTGAGTCCAGCACTTGGGCACGGGGTCCCCATCCCCAGCATTGAGTCGCCAGGACCCTTGGGAAGGGCCCCTCGGGGGCCAACCTATGGTTAGGGTTAGTCACCAGGAGCCCCGCAGGCCCGATACACCACCTGTGCATTGAGCGGAGAGTTGGGCCGAGGTGAGGGTGCTGGTGAACGTGAGCCAGGGCCCAAGGGTTTTGGTTCTGGGCGCCTTCGAAGGTCGGCGGGGGTTCGGAGGGCCCTGCTAGTTCTCCCAACCTGAATGAATGGCGGCGCCCCTAGTGGCCCGTGTGGGGCGGGGCGGCAGCGTGCGTCCCGCGCTGGGACTTAGGGGTTCACAATCCCCGGCCTTGCAGCACCAGGCCCCTTAGAAAGGGATCCTCAGGGGCCGTCATAGGGTTAGGGTTAGCTCCCAGGAGGCCAGCAGGCCCTAGTCGTCAGCTGTGCGAGGAGCAGAGGTGCGGGCCAAGTTGAGGGTGCTGGTGAACGTGAGCGTGGGCCCAAGCGTTTTGATTCGGGCCGCCTTCGAGCATAGGCCAAGGTTCAGAGGGCCCTGCCCGTTCTCGAACCTGAATGAACTGCGGCACCCGTATTGGCCCGGGTAGGGAGGGGCGACAGGGTGCATCCGACGCTGGGGCTTGGGGTCCCCAATCCCCGGCGATGCGGCGCCAGGCCCCTTAGGAGATGCCCCTCGGGGGCAACCTAGGGTTAGGTTTAGCCCCCAGGAGGCCTGCAGGCCCTATTCGCCAGCTGTGTGGAGAGTGCATTGGCAGACGGAGGTGAGGGCGCTGGTGAGTGGGAGGGTGGGTCTACCGTTTTTGTGCTGGGGGGCCTTCAAAGGTCACCGTGTCTCCGAGGGCCCTGCCTGTTCTCCCGCCCTGAACGATCGGCAACACCCCAAGCCCCCGGGTGGCGGCTGGGCGGCAGGGTGAGTCAGGTGCTGAAGTTCGGGGTCCCCAATCCCCGGCGTTGCTGCGCCAAGCCCCTTGGGAGTGGACCTTTGGGGATCGATCTAGGGTTATGGTTAGCCCCCAGGAGGTCAGTGGACCCGATCAGCGGCTGTGTGGCACGCGGAGGGTTGGGATGAGGTGAGGGCACTGGCGAGACTGAGCATGAGCCCAAGCTTTTTAGTGCGGGGGGCCGTCGAAGGTCTGCGGGGCCGCAGAGGGACCTGCCCGTTCTCCCACTCTGAATGACCGGCGGGGCTCCTAGCGGCTCGGGTGGTGAAGGGCAGGAGGGTGAAACCAGCACTTGGGCTCGGGGTCCCCATCCCCGGCGTTGTGGCGCCAGGCCACTTGGGAAGCGCCCCTCGGGGGGCCGACCTACCCTTAGGGTTAACCCCAGGCGGCCGGCAGGCCCGATACACCACCTGTGCGTCGAGCGGACAGTTGGGCTGAGGTGAGGGTGCTGGTGAACATGAGCCTGGGCCCAAGCGTTTCGGTTCAGGGCGCCTTCGAAGGTCGGTGGGGGTTCGGAGGGCCCTGGCAGTTCTCCCGCCCTGAATGAATGGCGGCGCCCCTAGCGGCCCGTGTGAGGCGGGGCGCCAGGGTACATACGGCACTGGGTCTTGGGGGTCCCCAATCCCTGGCGTTGCGACGACAGGCCCCTTGGGAAGGGCCCCTCGGGGGCCGACCTATGGTTAGGGTTAGCTCCCAGGAGGCCGGCAGGCCCTGGGCCTTCGAATGTTGCCATGGCTCGAAGGGCCCTGCCTGTTCTCCTGCCCTGAATAACCAGTGGCGCCCTTAGCGGCTCCGTTGGCGGTGGGGCGGCAGGGGGAGTCCTGCGCTGTGGCTCGGGGATCCCCAATCCCCAGCGTTGCGGGGCCAGGCCCCTTGGGAGGGGCTCGTAGGGGGCCGACCTAGGGTTAGAGTTAGCACCCAGGAGGCGGCAGGCCCAATCCTCTGGCTGGGCAGCGAGAGGTGCGCGGGCCGAGGTAAAGGCTCTGGCGAGCGGGAGCCTGGGCCCCTGCATTTTGGTGGGAGGCTTCAAAAGTCGCTGGTTTCTCCAGGGCCCTGTCCGTTCTCCAGCCCTGAATGACCGGTGGCGCCCCTAGCAGCCCGGGTGGGGACAGTGCGGCAGGGTGAGTCGGGTTCTGGGGCTCTGAGTCACCAATCCCCAGCGTTGCAGAGCCAGGCCCCTTGGGATGTGCCCCACGGGGCCGACCTAGGGTTTTGGTTAGCCCCAGGAGCTTGGCAGGCCCTATCCACCGGGTCTGAATCAAGCGGAGGGGCGGGCTGAGGTGAGGGCGCTGGGAGCAAGAGCATGGGAGCCAGCGTTTTTGCGTGGGGGGCCTTCGAAGGTCAGCGGGGGCTCGGAGGTCCCTGCCCGTTCTCCTGTCTTGATTGACCGGGGGTCACCTAGCGGCTTGGGTGGCTGAAGGGCAGCAGGGTGAGTCTGGCACTTGGGCACGGGGTCCCCATCCCCAGCGTTGCGGCGCCAGGCACTTGGAAAGGGCCCCTCGGGGGCCGACCTATGGTTAGGGTTAGCCCCCAGCAGGCAGCAGGCCCAATACACCCCCTGTGCATCAAGCGGAGAGTTGGGCCAAGGTGAGGGTGCTGGTGAACGTGAGCCAGGGCCCAAGGATTTTGGTTCGGGGCGCCTTCGAAGGTTGGCGGGGGTAAGGAGGGCCCTGCCCGTTCTCCCAACCTGAATGAATGGCGGCGCCCCTAGCGGCCTGTGTGGGGCGGGGCGGCAGCGTGCGTCAGGTGCTGGGGCCTGGGGGTCCACAATCCCTGGCCTTGGGGCGCCAGGCTCCTTAGGAAGGGATCCTCAGGGTCCGTCCTAGGGTTAAGGTTAGCGCCCCGGAGGCCAGCAGGCCCGAGTCGCTGGCTGTGCGAGGAGCAGAGGTGTGGGCCGAGTTGAGGGTGCTGGTGAACGTGAGCGTGGGCCCAAGCGTTTTGATTCAGGGCGCCTTGGAGCATAGGCGGGGGTTCGGAGGGCCCTGCCCCTTCTCCCACCCTGAATGAAAGGCGGCACCCCTAGCGGCCCGAGTGGGGAGGGGCAACAGGGTGCATCCGGCGCTGGGGCTTGGGGGTCCCCAATCCCCGGCGATGCGGAGCCAGGCCCCTTGGGAGAGGCCCCTCGGGGGCAACCTAGGGTAAGTTTTAGCTCCCAGGAGGCCGGCAGGCCCTATTCGCCAGCTGTGTGGAGAGTGCAGTGGCGGATGGAGGTGAGGGCGCTGGTGAGTGGGAGGGTGGGTCTGCCGTTTATGCGTGGGGGGGCCTTCGAAGTTCTCTGTGTCTCAGAGGGCCCTGCCTGTTCTCCCGCCCTGAATGATCGGCAACACCCCAAGCCCCCGGGTGGCGGCTGGGCAGCAGGGTGAGTCAGGTGCTGAGGTTCGGGGTCCCAAATCCCCGGCATTGCTGCGCCAAGCCCCTTGGGAGTGGACCTTTGGGGATCGATCTAGGTTTATGGATAGCCCCCAGGAGGCCAGTGGAACCTACCAGCAGCTGTGCGGCACGCAGAGGGTTGGGACGAGGTGAGGGCACTGGCGAGACTGAGCATGAGCCCAAGCTTTTTAGTGCGGGGGGCATTCGAAGGTCGGCGGGGCCTCGGAGGGACCTGCCCGTTCTCCCGCTCTGAATGACCGGCGGGGCCCCTAGTGGCTCGGGTGGCTGAAGGGCAGCAGGGTGAGTCCAGTACTTGGGCTCGGGGTCCCCATCCCTAGCGTTGAGTCGCCAGGGCCCTTGGGAAGGGCCCCTCGAGGGCCGACCTAGGGTTAGGGATAGCCCCCAGGAGGCCGGCACGCCCTATCAGCCGACTGTGAGGCGAGCGGAGGAGTGGGCCGAGGTGAAGGCGCTGGTTAGTGGGAGCATTGGCCCAAGCATTTTGCTGCGGGGGTCCTTTGAAAGTCACCGGGGACTCGGTGTGCCATGCCTGTTCTCCCGCTCTGAATGACCGGCGGGACCCTAGCGGCTCGGGTGGCTGAAGGGCAGCAGGGTGATTCCGGCACATTTCCTCGGGGTCCCCATCCTCAGCGTTGCGGTGCCAGGCCACTTGGGAAGGGCCTCTCGGGGGCCGACCTACAGTTCGGTTTAGTCCCCAGGAGGCCGGCAGTCCCGATACACCACCTGTGCGTCGAGCGGCGAGTTGGGCCGAGGTGAGGGTGCTGGTGAACATGAGCCTGGGCCCAAGCGTTTTGGTTCGGGGCACCTTCGAAGGTCAGCGTGGGTTCGGAGGGCCCTGGCAGTTCTCCCACCCTGAATGAATGGTGGCGCCCCTAGCGGCCTGTGTGAGGCGGGGCGGCAGGGTGCATCTGGCGCTGGGGCTTGGGGGTCCCCAATCCCCAGCTTTGCAACTCCAGGCCCCTTGCGAGTGGCCCTTCGGGGCCCGACCTAAGGTTAGGGATAGCCCCCAGGAGCCCGGCACGCCCTATCAGCCGACTGTGAGGCGAGCGGAGGATCGGGCCACGGTGAAGGCGCTGGTGAGCGGGAGCATTGGCCCAAGCATTTTGCTGTGGGGGGGGCCTTCAATAGTCGCCGGGGGCTTGGAGTGCCATGCCCATTTTCTCGCTCTGAATGACCGGCGGGACCCTAGCGGCTCGTGTGGCTGAAGGGCAGCAGGGTGAGTCCGGCACTATTCCTCGGTGTCCCTATCCCCAGCGTTGTGGTGCCAGGCCACTCGGGAAGGGCCTCTCGGGGTCCGACCTACAGTTAGGGTTAGTCCGCAGGAGGACGGCAGGCTTGATACACCACATGTGCGGCGAGCGGAGTGGTGGGCCGAGGTGAGGGTGCTGGTGAACATGTGTCTGGGCCGAAGCGTTTTGGTTCGGGGCACCTTCAAAGGTCAGAGGGAGTTAGGAGGGCCCTGCCAGTTCTCCACCACTGAGTGAATGGTGGCGACCCTAGCGGCACGTGTGTTGCGGGGCGGTAGGGTGCATCCGGACCTGGGTCTCGGGGGTCCCCAATGCCCGGCTTTGCGGCACCAGGCCCCTTAGGAAGGGACCCTCAGGGGCCGTCCTAGGGTTAGGGTTGGCACCCAGGAGGCCGGCAGGCCCGATCTGCCGCCTGTGCGATGGGCAGAGGGGCGGTCCGAGGTGAGGGCGCTGGGGAGCGGGAGCGTGGGCACCAGCGGTTTGGCGTGGGGGGCCTTTGAAGGTCACAGGGGGCTCAGGAGGCCCTGCCACTTCTTTCACCCTGAATCACCGGCGGCGCCCGCAGCGACCTGGGTGGCGACAGTGCAGCAGGGTGAGTCTGGCTCTGGGGTTCTGAGTCTCCAGTCCCAAGCATTGCAGAGCCAGGCCCCTTGGGATCTGCCCCACGGGGCCGACCTAGGGTTTCGGTTAGCCCCCGGGAGCCCGGGAGGCACTATCCACCGACTCTGAATCAAGCAGAGGAGCAGGCCAAGGTGAGGACCCTGGCGAGCAGGAGCGTGGGAGCCAACATTTTGCGCGGGGGGCCTTCGAAGGCCGCAGGGGAAACGGAGGGCCCTGCCAGTTCTCCCACCCTGAATGAACTGAAGCGCCCCTAGCGGCCTGAGTGATGGCGGGGCGGTAGGTGAATCTGGCGCTGGGCTAGGGGTCCCCAATCCACCTCATTGCGCCGCCAGGCCCCTTGGGAGGGGCCCATCGGGGGCTGACCTATGGTTAGGGTTAGCCCCCAGGACGCCAGCAGGTTCAATCCGCCAGCTGTGCGGCGAATGGAGTGGTGGGTCGAGGTGAGGCCTCTGTAGAGCGGGAGCATGGGCCCAAGCGTTTTGGCGCCAGGGGACTTCGAATGTCTCCGGGGACTCCCCGTGCCGTGCCCAATCTCCTCCCTGAATGACTGGCAGCGCCCCCAGCAGCCCAGGTGGTGGCGGGGTGGCAGGGTCAGTCAGGCACTGTGGCTTGGGTATCCCCAATCCCCAGTGTTGCGGCGCCAGGCCCCTTGGGAGGGCCCCTCGGGGGCCAACCTAGGGTTAGGTTTAGCCCCTAGGAGGCCCGCAGGCCCTATTCGCCAGCTGTGTGGAGACTGGAGTGTCGGACCGAGGTGAGGGTGCTGGTGAGTTGGAGCGTGGGCTCGGGTGTTTTGGCGCAGGGGCTTTTGAAGGTCGCCGTGTTCTGGAGGGCCCTGCCCGTTCTCCTGCCCTGAATGAACGGCACCACCCCAAGCCCCCGCGTGGCAGCTGGGGGGCAGGATGAGTCCAGTGCTGAGGCTTGGGCATCCCCAATCCCCGGTGTTGCAGCGCCAGGCCCCTTGGGAGGGGCTGCTCAGGGTCGATCTAGCGTTTCGGTTAGCCCCCAGAAGGCCAGTGGACCCAATCAGCGGCTGTGCAACACGCGGAGGGTTGGGCCAAGGTGAGGGCGATGGCTAGCCTGAGCATGAGCCTAAGCGTTTTAGCACGGGGGGCCTATGAACGTCAGCGGATGCTCGGAGGGCCCTAACCATTCTCCTACACTGATTGACCGGTGGGCCCCTAGTGGCTCGGGTGGCTGAAGGACACCAGGGTGAGTCCGGCACTTGGGCTCAGTGTCCCCATCCCCAGCGTTGCGATGCCAGGCCCCTTGGGAAGGGACCCTTGGGGGCCGACCTATGGTTAAGGTTAGTCCCCAGGAGACCTGCAGGCCCGATACACCACCTGTGCATCGAGCGGAGAGTTGGGCCGAGTTGAGGGTGCTTGTGACCATGAGCCTGGGTCCAAGTGTTTTGGTTCGGGGCGCCTTCGAAGGTCGGAGGGGTTCGGAGTGCTCTGCCTGTTCCCCCAGCCTGAATGAATGGCTACCCCCCTAGCAGTCTGGGTGCGGAGGGGCGGCAGGGTGCATCCAGCGCTGGGGCTTGGGGGTCCCCAATCCCCGGTGTTGTGACACCAGGCCCCTTGGGAAGGGCTCCTCCTGGGCCGGCCTAGGGTTAGAGTTAGCCCCCAGGATGCCAGCAGGCTCAATCCGCCAGCTGTGCGGCTAATGGAAGGGTGGGTTGATGTGAGGTCTCTGTCGAGCATGCGCGGGCCGAAGCATTTTGGCGCCGGGGTCCTTCGAATGTCTCTGGGGACTGGCGGGCCCTAGCCATTTACCTCCCTGAATGACCGGCGGCCCCTGTAGCGGCCTGGGTGGCAGTGTTGTGGCAGGGTGAGTCTGGCTCTGGGGCTTGGGGTCCCCGATCCCCGGCGTAGCGGCACCAGGACCCTTGGGAGGGGCCCCTGGGGGGCCGACCTAGGGTTAGGGTTAGCCCCCAGGAGGCCGGCAGGCCCTATTCGCAACCTGTGTGGAGAGTGAACTGGCGGACCGAGGTGCGGGCGGTGGTGATTGGGAGCGTGGGCCTGGGCGTTTTGGTGCGGGGGGCCTTCGAAGGTCGGCGGGGGTTTGGAGGGCCGTGCCCGTTCTCCCACCCTGAATGACTGGTGGCGCCCCCAGCCGCCCTGGTGGTGGCAGGGTGGCAGCGTGAGTCAGGCGCTGCAGCTCGGGTATCTCCAATACCCAGCGTTGTGGCGCCAGGCCCCTTGGGAGCGGCCCCTCGGGTGCCAACCTACGATTAGGTTTAGCCCCTAGGAGGCTGGCAGGCCCTATCCATCAGCTGTGTGGATAGCAGAGTGGTGGACCGAGGTGAGGGCACTGGTAAGCGGGAGCGTGGGCCCGGGCGTTTTGGCGCGGGGGGCCTTTGAAGGTCACCGTGTCTCGGAGGGCCCTGCCCATTTTCCCTCCCTGAATAATGGCAGCACCCCAAGCCCACGGGTGGAGGCTGGGCCTGGCTCTGGGGCTTGGGGTCCCCGATCCCCAGCGAAGCGGCACCAGGACCCTTGGGAGGGGCCCCTGGGCGGCCAACCTAGGGTTAGGGTTAGCACCCAGGAGGCCTGCAGGCGGGATCCGCCCGCTGTGAGGGGAGCGGAGGGGCAGGCCGAGGTGAGGGCGCTGGAGAGCAAGAGCGTGGGCCCAAGCGTTTTGGCACCTGGGGCCTTCGAATGTCTCCGGGGACTCAGATGGCCTTGCCCTTTCTCCTCCCTGAATGACCAGCGGTGTACCTAGCAGCCCAGGTGGCGGCAGGGCGGCAAGTGAGTCTGGCGCTGGGGCTCGGGGATCCCCAATCTACCGCGTTGCGGCGTCAGGCCCCTTGGTGGGGGCCCCTCGGGGGCTGACCTAGGGTTAGGGTTAGCCTCCAGGACGCTGGCAGGCTCAGTCCGCAGGCTGTGCGGCGAATGGAGGGGTGGGTCGAGGTGAGATCTCTTTTGAGTGGGAGCGTGGGGCCAAGCGTTTTGGCACCGGGGTCCTTCGAATGTCTCAGGGGACTCAGCGGGCCCTGACCGTTCTCCTCCCTGAATGACCGGCGGTGCCCCTAGCAGCATAGGTGGCAGCGGGGAGGCAGGGTGAGTCAGGCGCTTTGGCTCGGGTATCCCCAATACCCAGTGTTGAGGCGCCAGGCCCCTTGGGAGTGGCCCCTCGGGGGCTAACCTAGGATTAGGCTTAGCCCTTTGGAGGCCATCAGGCCCTATTCACCAGCTGTGTGGAGAGCGGAGTGGCCGACCGAGGTGAGGGCGCTGGTGAGCGAGATGGTGGGCCTGGCGTTTTGGCGCGGGGGGCCTTTGAATGTCACTGTGTCTCGGAGGGCCCTACCCATTCTCCCGCCCTGAATGAATGGCACCACCCCAAGTCCCCGGGTGGCGCTTGGGTGGCAGGGTGAGTCCAGTGCTGAGGCTCTGGGGTCCCCAATCCCAGGTGTTGCAGCACCAGGCCCCTTGGGAGGGGACCCCCGCGGGTCGATCTACGGTTATGGTTATCACCCAGGAGGCTGGTGGACTTGATCAGTGGCTGTGCAGCACGTGGAGGGTTGGGCCGAAGTGAGGGCGCTGGCGAGACTGAGCATGAGCCCAAGCGTTTTAGCACGGGGGGACTTCGAAGATCGGCGGGGGCTCGGAGGGACCTGCCCATTCTCCCACTCTGAATGACTGGCAGGGCCTCTAGCGGCTCGGGAGGCTGAAGGGCAGGAAGGTGAGTTCGGCACTTGGGCTCGGGGTCCCCATCCCCAGAGTTGCGACGCCAGGCCCCTTGGGAAGGGCCCCTCGGGAGCCGACCTACAGTTAGGGTTACCCCCAGGAGCCTGGCAGGCCCGAAACACCACCTGTGCGGTGAGCGGAGAGTTCGGCCAGGGTGAGGGTGTTGGTGAACATGTGCCTGGGCCCAAGCGTTTTGGTTCAGGGCGCCTTCGAAGGTCGGCGGGGGTTCAGAGGACCCTGCCAGTTCTCCCACCCTGAATGAATGGCTGTGCCCCTAGCGCCGGTGTGGGGCGAAGCGGCAGGGTGCATCCGGCACTGGGTCTTGGGGGTCCCCAATCCCCGGCATTGCGGCACCAGGCCCCTTAGCAAGGGACTGTCAGGGGCCGTCCTAGGGTTAGGGTTAGTGCCCAGGAGGCCGGCAGGCCTGATCCGCTGGCTGTGCGAGGAACGGAGGTGCGGGGCGAGTTGAGGCCACTGGCGAGCGGGAGCGTGGGCCCCAGCGTTTTGGCACGCTGGGTCTTGGAATATTGCCATGGCTCACAGGGCCCTGCCCATTTTCCTGCCCTAAATAAACATTGGCGCCCCAGCGGCTCCTTTGGCCTTGGGGCGGCAGGGTGAGTCCCGCGCTGTGGCTCGGGGATCCCCAATCCCCAGCGTTGTGGGGGCAGGCCCCATGGGAGGGGCTCCTCGTGGGCCGACCTAGGGTTAGAGTTAGCCCCCAGGAGGCTGGCAGGCCCAATCCTCAGGCTGGGCAGGGATAGGTGGGCGGGCCGAAGTAAAGGTGCTGGGAGCGGGAGCTTGGTCCCTTGCATTTTGGTGCAGGAGGCTTCAAATGTTGCAGGTTTCTCCAAGGCCCTGTCCCTTCTCCAGCCCTGAATGACCGGTGGCGCCCCTAGCGGCCTGGGTGGCAGCGTTGCGGCAGGGTGAGTCTGGCTCTGGGCCTTGGGGTCCCCGATCCCCAGCGTAGTGGTACCAGGACCCTTGGGAGTGGCCCCTGGGGGGCCGACCTAGGGTTAGGGTTAGCCCCCAGGAGGCCGGAAGGGCCCATCTGCCCACTGTGCGGGGAGCGGAGGGGTGGGCCAAGGTGAGGGCGCTGGGGAGCGGGAGCATGGGCTGGGGCATTTTGGTGCAGGGGGCCTTTGAAGGTCAGCTGGGGCTCTGAAGGCCCTGCCCCTTCTCTAGCCCTGAATCACCAGCGGCGCCCCTAGCGGCCTGGGTGGCGACAGTGCAGCAGGGTGAGTCCGACTCTGGGGCTCTGAGTCACCAATCCCCAGCATTGCAGAGCCAGGCCCCTTGGGATGTGCCCCATGGGGCCGACCTAGGGTTTTGGTTAGCCCCCAGGAGCCCGGCAGGCCTTATCCACCGGCTATGAACCAAGCGGAGGGGCGGGCCGAGGTGAGGGCGCTGGTGAGCAGGAGCATGGGAGCCAATGTTTTTGCACGGGGGGCCTTTGAAGGTCAGCGGGGTCTCGGAGGGCCCTGTGGGTTCTCCTGCCCTAATTGAGCGGGGGGCCCCTAGCGGCTCGGGTGGCTGAAGGGCAGCAGGGTGAGTCCAGCACTTGGGTTCGGGGTCCCCATCCCCAGCGTTGCGACGCAAGGCCCCGTGGGAAGTCCCCTCGGTGGCCAACCTATGGTTAGGGTTAGCCCACAAGAGGCCGGCAGGCCAGATACACCACCTGTGCATCGAGTGGAGAGTTGGGCCGAGGTGAGGGTGCTGGTGAACATGAGCCTGGGTCCAAGCGTTTTGGTTCGGGGCGCCTTCGAAGGTTGGTGGGGGTTCGGAAGGCCTTGCCCGTTCCACCCTGAATGAACGGCGGCGCCCTATTGGCCCGGGTGGGGAGGGGTGGCAGGGTGCATCCGGCGCTGGGGCTTGGGGGTCCCCAATCCCCGGCGTTGCAGCACCAGGCCCCTTGGGAGGGGCCCCACGGGGGCCAACCTAGGTTTAGGTTTAGCCCCGAGGAGGCTGGCAGGCCCTATTCACCAGCTTTTTGGAGACTGGAGTGGCGGACCGAGGTGAGGGCACTGGTGAGCGGGAGTGTGGGCCTGGGTGTTTTGTCGCGGGGAGCCTTTGAATGTTTCCGTGTCTCGGAGGACCCTGCCCGTTCTCCCGCCCTGAATGAACGGCAGCACCCCAAGACCCGGGTGGCGGCTGGCTGGCAGGGTGAATCCAGTGCTGAGGTTCGGGGTCCCCAATCCCCGGCGTTGCGGCATCAGACCCCTTGGGAGGGGCCCTTCGGGGGTTGATGTAGGGTTACGGTTACCTCCAGAAGGCCTGTGGACCCGATCAGCGTCTGTGCAACACGCAGAGGGTTGGGCCGAGGTGAGGGTGCTGCCGAGCCTGAGCATGAGCCCAAGTGTTTTATCGTGGGGGGCTTTTGAAGTTTGGTGGGGGCTCGGAGGGTCCTGCCCGTTCTCCTTCCCTGATTGACCGGTTGGCCCCTAGCGGCTCGGGTGGCTGAAGGGCAGCAGGGTGAGTCCAGCACTTGGGTTCAGGGTCCCCATTGCCAGCGTTGCGACGCCAGGCCCCTTGGGAAGGGCCCATCGGGGGCTGACCTGTAGTTAGGGTTATCCCCCAGGAGGCCGGCAGGCCCGATACACCACCTGCGCGTCGAGCGGAGGGGCAGGCCGAGGTGGGGGCGCTGGGGAGCAGGAGCGTGGGCCCAAGCATTTTGGTGTGGGGGGCCTTCAAAAGTCGGCGGGGACTTGGAGGGCCCTGCCCATTCTCCTGCCCTGAATAACCGGCGGCGCCCCTAGTGCCCCGAGTTACAGTGGGGCGGCCGTATGAGTCCGGCACTGGGGCTCGGGGGTCCCCAATCCCAGGCCTTGCAGCTCCAGGCTCGTTGGGAGGGGCCCATCGGGGGCCAACCTAGGTTTAGGGTTAGCCCCCAGGAAGCTGGCAGGCCTGATCCGCAGGCTGTGTAGCGAGCAGAGGGGCAGGCCGAGGTGAGGCGCTGTTGAGCGGGAGCGTGGGCCCAAGCATTTTGGCGTGGGGGCATTCAAAAATCACCGGGGGTTAAGAGCGCACTTCACGTTCTACCTCGCTGAAAGCCCGACGGTGTACCTAGCGGCTCGGGTTGCGGAGGGGCGGCAGGGTGAGTATGGTGCTGGGGCTCAGGGATCCCTAATCCCCAGCGTTGCAGCACCAGACACCTTGGGAGGGGCCCCTCGGGGGCTGACATAGGGTTTGGGTTAGCCTCCAGGAGGCCGGCAGGCCCAATCCACCAGTTGTGCGGCGAATGGAGGGTCAGGCGGAGGTGAGGCCACCGGCGAGCGGGAGCATGGGCCCAGGCGTTTTGGCGTGGGGGTCCTTCAAAGGTCGCCAGAGGCTCATTGGGCCCTGCACGTTCTTCCGCCCTGAATGACCGGCGGCTACCCTAGCGGCCCGGGTAGAGGATGGGCGGTATGGTGAGTCAGGCGCTGGGGCTCGGGGTCCCCAATCCATGGCGTTGGAGCTCCAGGCCCCTTCAGAAGGGCTCTAGGGGCCGACCGAGCATTACTGTTAGCCCCCAGGAGGCCGGCAGACCCGATCTGCCAGCTGTGTGGTGAGCAGAGGGGCGGGCCAAGGTGAGGGCGCTGTTGAGCGGAATCGTGGGCCCAAGAGTTTTGGCGTGGGGGGCATTCAAAAGTCGCCGGGGGCTCAGAGCACCCTTCCCGTTCTACCACACTCGGGGGTCAATCTAGGGTTACAGTTAGCCCCCAGAAGGCCGGTGGACCCGATCAGCGGCTGTGCAACACGTGGAGGGTTGCCCCCAGGTGAGGGCGCTGGCGAGACTGAGCATGAGCCCAAGCGTTTTAGGGTGGGGGTCCTTTGAAGGTCAGCGGGTGCTCGGAGGGCCCTAACCGTTCTCCTGCACTGATTGACCAGTGGGCCCCTAGCGGCTCGGGTGGCTGAAGGGCAGCAGGGTGAGTCCGGCACTTGGGCTCGGTGTCCCCATCCAGCGTTGCGACACCAGGCACCTTGGGAAGGGACCCTGGGGGGCCAACCTATGGTTAGGGTTAGCCCTCAGGAGTCCGGCAGGCCCGATACACCCCCTGTGCGTCGAGCGGAGAGTTGGGCCGAGGTGAGGGTGCTGGTGAACATGAGCCTGAGCCCAAGCATTTTGGTTCGGGGCACCTTCGAAGGTCGGCGGGGGTTCGGAGGGCCCTGCCAGTTCTCCCACCCTGAATGAATGGCAGCGCCCCTAGCAGCCCGTGTGGGGCGGGGTGGCAGGGTGCATCAGGCACTGGGGCTTGGGGGTCCCCAATCCCTGGCGTTGTGGCACCAGGCCCCTTAGGAAGGGACCCTCAGGGGCCGTCCTAGTGTTAGGGTTAGCGCCCAGGAGGCCGGCAGGCCCAAGTCGCCGGCTCTGCGAGGAGTGGAAGTGTGGGCCAGTTTGAGGGCGATGGCGAGCGGGAGCGTGGTCCCCAGCGTTTTGGCGCCCTGGGCCTTCAAATGTTGTCATGGCTCAGAGGGCCCTGCCCGATCTTCTGCCCTGAGTAACCAGCGGCCCTCCTAGCGGCTCCGTTGGCAGTGGGGCGGCAGGATGAGTCCTGCACTTTGGGTCGGGGATACCCAATCCCCGGTGCTGCTACGCCAGGCTCCTTGGGAGGGGCTCCTCGTGGGCCGACCTAGGATTAAAGTTAGCCCCCAGGAGGCTGGCAAGCCCAATCCTCTGGCTGGGCGGTGAGAGGTGGGCGGGCAGAGGTAAAGGCCCTGCCCAGCGGAAGCGTGGGCCCCTGCATTTTGGCGTGGGAGGCTTCAAATTTCGCTGATTTCTCCAGGGCCCTGTCCGTTCTCCCACCCTGAATGACCGGTGGCGCCCCTAGCGGCCTGGTTGGTGGCAGGGCGGCAGGTGAGTCCGGCGCTGGGGCTCAGAGGTCCCCAATCCACCGCGTTGTGGCGCCAGGCCCCTTGCGAGGGGCCCCTCGGGGGATGACCTAGGGTTAGGCTTAGCCCCCAGGACGCTGGCAGGCTTAATCCGCCAGATGTGCGGAGAATTGAGGGGTGGGTCGAGGTGAGATCTCTGTCGAGGGGGAGCTTGGGCTCAAGGATTTTGGCGCCGGGGGCTTTCGAATGTTTCTGGGGACTCGACGGGCCCCGCCCATTCTCCTCCCTGAGTGAACAGCAGCGCCCCTAGCAGCCTAGGTGGTGGCAGGGTGGCAGGGTGAGTCAGGCACTGTGACTTGGGTATCCCCAATCCCCAGCATTGTGGCGCCAGGCCCCTTGGGAGGGGGGCCCCCGGGGGCCAACCTAGGGTTAGGTTTAGCCCCTAGGAGGCTGGCAGGCCCTATTCCCCAGCTGTGTGGAGACTGGAGTGAGGGACCCAGGTTAGGGCGCTGGTGAGCGGGAGTGTGGGCCCAGGCATTTTGGTGCGGGGAGCCTTTGAAGGTTGCTGTGTCTCTGAGGGCCCTGCCCATTCTCACGCCCTGAATAATGGCAGCACTCCAAGCCCCCGGGTGGCAGCTGGGGGGCAGGGTGAGTTCAGTGCTGAAGCTTGGGGGTTGACAATCCCCGGCATTGTGGCACCAGGCCTTTGGAAGGGGCCCCTCGGGCCTGACCTAGGGTTAGGGTTAGCCCCCAGGAAGCAGACCGGCCTGATCTGCTAGCTTTCGGCGAGCGGAAGGGCGGCCTGAGAAGAGGGCGCTGACAAACAGGAGTGTGACCCCAAGCGTTTTGGTGCAGGGGGCCTTCGAATGTCGCCGGGGGCTCGGAAGCCCCTGCCCGTTCTCCCGCCCTGAATGACCGTGGCGCCCCTAGTGGTCCGGGTGGCGGCGGGAAGGCAGGGTGAGTCCCGCGCAGGGGCTTGGGTGTCCTCAATCCCCGGCGTTGTGGCGCTAGGCCCCTTAAAAGGGGCCCCTCGGGGGGGGGACCTGGGTTTAGGGTTAGCCCCAGGAGGCCGGCAGGCCGAATCCGCAGGCTGTGTGGCATACGGTGGAGCGGGCCAAGGTGAGGCCACTGGCGAGCGGGAGCTAGAGCCCAAGCGTTTTGGCACGGCGGGCCTTCGAAGGTCGCTGGGGGCTCGGAGGGCCATGCCCATTCTCCCATCCTGAATGAGGACGGTGCCCCTATCGGGCCGGGTCACGGTGGGGTGGCAGGGTGAATCCGGCGCTGGTGCTCGGGGGTCCCCAATCCCTTGCGTGGCGGTGCCAGGCCCCTTGGGAGGGACCCCTTGGGCGCCGAAGTAGGGTTTGGGTTAGCCCCAGGAGGCCAGCAGGCATACGGAGGTGCTGGCCGAGGTGAGGACGCTGACGAGCGGGAGCGTGGGCCCAAGAGTTTTCGCGCGTGGGCCTTCGATGTTCGCTGGGGGCTCGGAGGGCCCTGCCCGTTCTACCACCCTGAATGACCGGCGGCATCTCTAGCGGCCCGGGTGGCGACGGGGCGGCAGGGTGCGTCCGGTGCTGGGGCTCGAGAGTCCCCAATCCCTGGCGTTGCAACGCCAGGCCCCTTTGGAGAGGCCCTCGGGGACCGACCTAGGGTTAGGGTTAGCCCCCAGGAGGCCGGCAGGCCCGATCCGCCAACTGTGTGGGGAGTGGAGAGGTGGGCCAAGGTGAGGGCGCTGGGGAGCGGGTATGTGGGCCCAAGCATTTTGGGGCTAGGGCCTTCGATGGTCGCCGGCAGCTCGGAGGGCCCTGCTCGTTCTCCTGCCATGAAGGACCGGCGACGCCCCTAGCTCCCTGGGTGGCAGAGGGTGGCAGGGTCAGTCCAGCACTGGTGCTTAGGTTTCCCCAATCCCCAGCGTTGCAGCGCCAGGCCCCTTGGGAGGGGCCCCTCAGGGACTGTCCTAGGGTTAGGTTAACCCCCAGGAGGCCAGCAGTCCCGATCCGCTGGCTGTGCAGTGAGCAGAGGGATTGACCGTGGTAGGGTGCAGTCGAGCGGTAGCGTGGTACCCAGCGTTTTGGCATGGGGGGCCTTCTTATTTCACCGGAGGCTCGGAGGGCCCAGCGGGTTATCCCGCTCTGAATGCCCGGCGGCGCCCCTAGCGGCCCACGTGGCAGCGGGGCGGCAGGGTGAGTCCAGCACTGCTCCTCAGGGGTCCCTAATCCCCGGCGTTGTGGCGCCAGGCCACTTGGGATGGGGCCCCAGGGGACCTACCTAGGGTTAGTGTTAGCCCCCAGGAGGCTGGGAGGCCCAATCTGCCGGCTGTGCGGCGTGCGGAAGGGTGGGCCGAGGTGAGGGCGCTGGCCAGCGGGAGCGTTGGCCCAAGCGTTTTGGTGCGGGGGGACTTTGAAGGTGGCCGGTGACTTGGAAGGCCCTTGCCATTCTCCCTCCCTGAAGGAATGGCGGCGCCCCTAGAGGCCCAGGTGGCGGTAGGGTGGGAGGGTGAGTTGGGCGCTGGAGCTCGGGAGTCCCCAATCCCCAGTGTTGCGGCAATAGGAACCTGGGATGGGATCCTCGGGGGCCCACCAAGGGTAGGGTAACACCCAAGAGGCTGGCAGTCCAGATCCACAGGCTGTGCAGCGAGGGGAGGGGTGGACCGAGGTGAGGGCGCAAGTGAGCGAGAGCATGGGCCCAAGCGTTTTGGCGCGGAGGGCCTTCGAAGGTCACCAGGGGATCGGAGGGATCTGCCCCTTCTCCCTCCCTGAATGACCAACGGTGTTCCTAGCGGCCCGGGTGGTGGCGGGGCAACACGGTGAGTCTGGCGCTGGGGCTCAGGGGTCCCCAATCCCAGGCATTGCGGTGCCAGGCCCCTTCGGAGGGGCCCCTCAGGGGCCAACCTAGGGTTATGGGTAGCCCCAGGAGGAGGGCAGGCCTCATCCACCGGCTCTGCAGCGAGCAGAGGAGCGAGCCAAGGTGAGGGCGCTGAGGAGCGGGAGAGTGGGCTCAAGAGTTTTTCATGGGGGGGGGCCTTCGAAGGTCGCCTTGGGCTCGGAGGGCCCTGCCCGTTCTCCCGCACTGAATGACCAGGGGCACCCCTAGCGGGCCGGGTGGCGGCAGTGCGGCAGGGTGAGTCCGGCGCTGGGGCTCAGGGGTCCCTAATCCCCGGTGTTGCGGCACCAGGCCCCTTGGGATGGGCCCCTCGGGGGCTGACCTAGGGTTAGGGTTAGCCCCCAGGAGACTGGCAGGCTCATTCCGCCCATGTGCAGTGAATGGAGGTTTGGGTCGAGGTGAAGTAGCTGGCGATCGGGAGCGTGGGCCAGAGCATTTGGCTTTGGCTTGGGGTGCCTTCGAAGGTCACAGGTGGCTTGGAGGGTCCTGCCCGTTCTGTTGCCCTGAAGGACTGGTGACGCCCCTAGCACCCCATGTGGCAACGGGGCAGCAGGGTGCGTCCGGCGCTGGGATTGGGGGTCCCCAATCCCTGGCATGGGGCACCAGAACACTTGGGAGGTGCCCCTTGGGGGGGCACCTAGGGATAGGGTTAGTCCCCAGGAAGCCAGCAGGCCCGATCCGCCAGCTCTGCAGTGAGTGGAGGGGTGGGCCGAGGTTAGGGAGCAGGCGAGCAGGAGCTTGGGAGCCAGAGTTTTTCCGCGGGGGTCCTTCGAAGGTCGCAGGGGGATCGGAGGGCCCTGCCCGTTCTCCCTTCCGGAATGACTGGCAACGCCCCTAGCGCCCTGGGTGCTTGCTGGGTGGCAGAGTGAGTTCAGCACTGGGGCTCGGGGGTCCCAAATCCCCGGCATTGCGGTGCCAGGCTCCTTGGGAGGGGCCCCTCGGGGGCCGACCTAGGGTAAGTGTTAGCCCCCAGGAGTCCAGCAGGCCCCTTCCACCAGCTCTGCGGCAGGCAGAGGGGCAGGCCAAGGTGAGGGCAATGGCGAGAGGGAGTGTGGGCCCAAGCGTTTTGGTGCAGGGGGCCTTCAAAAGGCCCGGGGGCTTGGAGGGCCCTGCCCGTTCTCTCGCCCTGAAAGACTGGCGGCGCCCCTAGCAGCCCGGGTTGCTGCGGGGCGGCAGGGTGACTCCGGCGCTGGCCTCGGGGGTCCTCAATCCCAGGCACTGTGGCACCAGGCCCCTTGGGAGGGGCCCCTCGGGGGCCGACCTTGGGATAGGGTTCGTCCCCAGGAGGCCAGAAAGCCCGCGCTAAGTGGTTCTGGCAATGTAACAAAAATGCCATACACTAATCTGTAAGAAATAACAGTGTACAGGAACGCTCTTAGCCCTAACATCATCCTTTGTGAATATGGAAGCCAGCCCCAAAGTGGTCATGTAAGTCTGACAAAAGGGCTAAGCACGTTTCTCTGAGTCACCACACTATACAGGGAAAGACCAATGTACATCATCTTTCACGAGTAGGAAGCATTAATGAAAAGGTTCTGGAATTTCGAGGACTCTGACCCATCCTTATTGGTAATAAACCACCGTGTACAGGAAAACACCTTCAACTCTCATCAGACTCCTCAATCCTGATTCCGATTCAACTTTGGGTGTGTAGGACTAGGGAAAAGTCCACATCTTATTGCTAAGAAGGAACGATGTCAGGGTAATGCCCTTCAAGTCACATCAGCCTTCCTGAAGACAGAAGCAGGAATCAAGGTGGTTATGTTACCATGAGGTAAGGAAGATGAGCATATAAGTGAGAAACAACAGTGGGCAAGACCTCTCTTCCAACGAACATTATCTTTCCTTAATGTTAAATCCCTATGGTAAGTGGTTGTGGGCATTTGTGAGGTCAAAATCTTGAGTGTTTTGTAAAACCTCTTGGCCATTCACAGATGAGACTAAGGTAGTTGGGGACTCCTAGGCAGTGATTTGTCCACTGTCAAAAATATGAAAAGATAAGAGACAGATGAGGTCTCCTCAGGCATTGTCCTTTATCCTCATCCTCCGTGAGGATGGTCATCTCTTGACAGCTCAGTGGCAGGGTCTCATTCACAGTGGGGGCATCTGTTCCTCACAGACATCAGGCAGGGAAATGGATTTGGTTCTCTGTGCCAGCCCAGCCACAGCTGAGTGTCACAGCACCCTCTCGTGGGCTCATAAGAGTTTCACTGTCACCAGGCAGGTCACTGTATTTGAAAAACCACTGTGAGAGTTTGCAATTGCCTTCATCTGCAACCTCCTAGAGGCAAATGCAGATCTCTGGTACCATGTGAAGTCATGTGAAGGCATTGTGAGAAAGTGTCCTTTTGCTTAAGAAAAACATGGCTGGGGCTCCTGGCTGGCTCAGCCAGTTAAGCATGTGCCTTTGGCTCAGGTTATGATCTCAGGGTTCTGGGATCGAGCCCAGGCTCCCTGCTCAGCAGGAAAGGAGTTAGGGAAATAGCTTAGAACCAACAGAGAATGTGAATAAAGGGGAGTGAAATGAAACTTGCTCTGTGTTTTGCTTTAGGGATTGGAAGTTAGTTTTTTCTCAATTGTGATTGTTCTTGAAACAGAAAACCTGTATTGTTTATTTTTACCTTTAATTTTTTTCTACTAATAATTTTTTATTATGATATGTTAGTCACTATACAGTATTTCCTTAGATTTTGATGTAGTGTTCCGTGATTCATTATTTGCATATAACACCCAGTGCTCCATGCAATATGTACCTTCCTTAATACCCATCACTGGACCATCCCAATCCCCCACCCCTCTCCCCTCTGAAGCCCTCAGTTTGTTTCCCAGAGTCCATAGTCTCTCGTGGTTCATTCCCCCTTCTGTTTAGGGTCCATTGTCTAACGAGACAGACAGTGGAAGTTCACCAAATATAAGATCGAATTTGAATTGTTCATTATATATGCCGCCAAGTAGTTCCCAGACATTTCATTCTACTGTAGTAATTCATTATACCTGTGCAGATGCACGTGGAAGACAATTGATGCATGTATAGTGGTAATAAAACATGCCCCTCAGCAGTAGAATAATAGAGGATGCACATGTGTAAAATTATTCGACTACATCTTCCATGCTTTCCCTTTGGTTCCTTATTATCTATGAAATTGGACAATTTTTGTTCTCTAGGCTTAAAACTCATTGTCAGTATTTAGAGTTTTTCAATGCTGATCTTCTCCTGTATAAGTTACCAAAAACCTAAAATATGTATGAACTTTAAAAAACACTATATTGAAAATTACAGCAGGGAAGTTCCATTTTGTAAATATTGTGTCAATGGATCTCTATTTTGACATCAGTGTTCATTAGAAATGATGACATTTCATGTGAGTATAAATATCAATGTGAAAAAGAAAAGGTAGGAAGAACCTTGAATGTTTAAGTAATTGGCGAAATGACAGGTGTGTGTGTGTGTGTGTGTGTGTGTGTGTGTGTGTGTGTGTGTGTAATTGATTTTCAGTGAATGGTTCAGCTTCTTGTAGGGCCTCCGAGAGAGCCCAGGTGAACCTTTCAATGAGTTGGTATCTGTTTTCAGAACATGGGAATCTCTTAGTCCAATAGTCAATCAGGCAAGCTTTGAGGTCTTGAAGAGTTTCAGTCCTCAGCGATGGTGTTGCAGACCCTTGTGAGCAAACCCTAGGGTATGTTCAGAGCCCTCGTTAGCTGGTACCAATGTGTGAGGATTTCAGACAGCATTTCCCAAAGAAGTACCTCTTGAGTCTCTGTTCTTGTCAGTTCCCTACACTTTCTTACTCTAGTTATGTGATCAGTGTTTCAGGATAATCCCCACATCTGAGTTTTGCTATTTCCTACTAGTCCTATCTGTTTCTCATCTTCTTTTATGGTAGGGGTTGGGAAGCAACCTGTGTGGTGTAGGAAGGGATGTGGTAGTTGTCTGCCTTCAGAGGACCGAATGATGCCTAGAAATTGTACTGTAGTTTGAGGTCAATTGTCCATCCTCTGAGTGTCAGGAATTCCATCACTTTACATTGATGCTAGTCTGCTCTTCAAGCTGTCCTCAGAAATAAGGACGCCATCCATCTAGGGAATACTGGTTTGTGTGTATGTTTTCATTTTAGGAAAGGCCTTGCTGTTCCTGAAAATAATACTGTAGAGCACCCTTTCCTGTACTTATTGGCCATCAGTCAATCTTTTGTGAAGTATTTGTTTATAAATAGACTTTTATGGTTGATGAGTAGGAATTCTTTATTGACAAGTCTTTGTCAGTGTGTGTATTGCAAATCTTTACTTCCCAGCCTGCGGTTCACTTTTTCATTTTCTTATGGTCATAAGATAAAGAGAAATGTCACATTTTTATGAAGTCCCACTGAATTCTTTTAAATGGTTAGTGCACCCTATGTCCTACCCCAAGATTGATAGGTTCTACGTTTTCTTTCAGAAACTGTCCAATGAGAAACACAATTCATCTCAAATTTATAAATTACATTTTTAATTCTAATAGGGTATTTATAGACTGTTTTGGATTTTGTATGTACACAATCGTATTATCTGTGATTAGTCAAATTATCCCCTCAATTCTTATACTTTTTGTTTCTCTTGCCTTCTAACACTGGTAGATTCTCCGATGCCACATTGAATAGAGCAGCATTGTTTGAAGATTTTAATATACCTTTCTCAATATCTGACAGAAAAAAGCAGAAAGAACATTGGTAACAAATGTGACCTAATTGACATATAGGGAACATTCCATAATAAGTGCAGAATACATTATTTTCAAGTGGTCATAGACTCTTTACCCAAATAGATGATAGGTGGGGCCACGAATCAAGGCTACTAATGTTAAACCCTGATATTAAGTAGATTCTATTCTTAGACCACAGGGGAATTGAGCCACAGTCATAGCGAAAAGAAAACCAGGAAGTCCTTTAATGTTTAAAAATTAAATGGAACTTTGCTACATATCCTAAAGGTCAGAGAGGGAATCTCAATGGAAATTCTGAACCTTTTCTACATGAGGGCTCACACACAATGGCACTTTCTTTGTGAAGAGCATTATAATAACCTAGACAGGAGTTGAGCCTTAAGTCAGAATTCTGCCTGCCCCAGCCACACCTGGCAGCCTTGGCCTGTGGTCCCCCTCAGCTGTCCTATCTGGTGGCCCTGAGCTAAGGGGGTCAACATGCCCATATGGAAATGGGAAGCTCCCCACTCATAGTGATGACGGTGCCCCCTCCCCAGCTGCCCTTTCTGGTGGCACTGAGCTAAGGGGGTGAACATGGCCGTATGGAAATTAGAAGCTCCCCACTCTTAGTGATGACGTTGCTATCGTATCATCCTCACCAGTCCAACAACATGATTTCTGAGTGAAATATGACACAAGAGCGACTTCTTGGCCTTCCTTCAGGTTTGAAAATCATCTGGTGAGTCATCTATTAGGAATATGGATTCAACATGTGTTCTTTCTTCTGGAAAAGAAATAGACCCAATAGCAATTATGGCTTCCTGAGCACCTGTTCCTGAGAGACATCATACTGGCTCTTTGTAGCATTCTGCCTCTTAAACTTCTCAGCTAGGGTGTAGATATTTTTAGGCACATGTTCAGGTGGTTAGACAGGGACTCAGATGATATGAGTCACAGAGGATTTTAGTGTCAGAAACCTAAGTGGGATCCCCAAATTGACTCCAAATCCCTTGTTGTTCCATACAGGGTACTATTTCCCTCTTATCTCTGGTCTTCTCGATCTGGAAACCTATCAAGTATCAGGATTTTCTTGTCATGTGGACACCTGGAACGAATTGAGCGGGCCTTTTCACCTCTGCCAATGGTGATCATTAAGATCATTATCTCAGTGGAGGACCTCTGGGTAAGATACTCAAAGATCCTTAGGAATACAGACAGTATATATTTTCCTGGTATTAAAGTTACTGAAACCAACTATCTCTTTTAGTTGAATCAGGCTCTGGTGTGTTCAGAGGGTGCTGTAAAACAGGTCTGAAATAGTATTTAAAAACACTCAGCTCAGCCTCTTCTACAACGTGAGCCAATGCTTATAAACATGGCTAAAATATTCCCTAACCTACGATGACTTCCCAGCCATCGTAGTGTTTATATGGTATGACTGTGACTTCCATTAGTCAACATTTGCAGGGAAAGAACTTAGTGCATCCAGGGGGCACTTCATGTTGAAATTAGTTTGTGACAATGAGCTACTGTGTTTTATTCTGCAGTCCAAGGGAATGGTGCCAGACATCTCTAAGGTGTCTAGCAGTTCTACAATTCTGATTTTAAGTGGTCTGTGTGCCTCAGAGATTTGGGCAGGAGAAGGGCAGGAGTCCAGAGACTGTGAACACTTCTGTTACCTGTGCTGACCATGGAACAGGCAGCCTTCTGTGGACATCATTTTGATTTCTTGGTACTCTTGTGAAAGGTGCTTTTGTCTCAAATTCCTCCATTTAGGAGTAATTATAATGATAAAAGGAATTTTTATCCTATATCATCTGTGGGCCCTGATCCTGGCCTCCCAGGGAAGCTATCCTTTAACATTTTACCTGGCTCAAAATGACTGGGCAAAACCTGGAAGCATGATCCCTATTTCTGCCCCAAGCACATGTTGTACATCTGCTTTGAGAAGAAAACAATAACCAAAAATACCAACATAAAGATAAGAAAAAATAAAGAACCTCTTTGGCTCCCATAAGATTAAAGTCATACTGACATGTACATACTGAAAATGCATGAAATAATTGCATTTCCTAAAGCCCAAGTCTTGGAGGGTCTGAGAGTCACTGACTTTGCCCAGAACCAGGCACACCCCAGCAGGGAGGGCTGGTGCAGAAAGGGAAGGGGCAGGACTCTGAGGGTGGTCTGCAGCTAGAGGGGTCCCTGGAAAGGGCCAGGTTGTGTGGGGGCCCCAGCCCACGAGCCCACCCATGCCTGTGCCTGGTGTTGGGTAGAGGAGGCTCCTCTTGGGCCCCCTGCACTTTCAGGGTTCCAGGGGCTTGAGGACTGGTTGCACAGCATCCAAGGAGCTCAGGCACCACCCTCCCAGACCATTCACCACTTGGGGGTGGAGCTACATCACTGTGGGCGGTCCCAGATTTGCAGTGGGTTGCAGACTTGGGGCAGAAGAAGGGGCACTGAGAGAGAGAGAGTTGCCCTGTGGAGATCCCTGCTGGTGAGTGAGCAGCATGCACTGGGGTGGGGGTCCGGGGGTAGGGTGTGCCCCAGGTGGGAGGCAGGGTTCTGGAAGGGCACGTGGAGAGGGTTCATTGTGGGGACTCAGGTGAGTTTTCTTTTTCCCTTTAAAGTCTCTTCTGCCCCATGTCCTCAACTGGCCTTATCTCCATACCCGTGAACTCCAGGGCGCCCCTCCCCTGAGCTTTGGTGGGATGGGTGCAGAATTTCAGGGTTTCCCCTGTTCCCCTGGAAGAGTGCAGGAAAGGACCTCACACAATCCCCACCTTTAGTTCTCTGACACAGTGCAGGTGATGCCTCTTGAGCAGTACCCCGAGTTCAGCAGGGTGTGCCCTGGTCCCCCAGGCACAGGAGTGGCAGTAGCAAGCCCCAGAGCCATCCCCCAACTTCAGCATTATGCCCCCCGTGCCCCCGGGTTAGTGGTAATTGGCTATTAGAATCATGCAGGAAAATCCTCCAGGTGGGGGCCTGGAGGCGTGCGTAAACCAGACCCCACTCTAGTTGCATTGGCAATAGATGAATTGAGGGTTTCTTTAGAAGAGTAAGTCTGCTTTCCAGAAAAGGCAAGGTCATTGGTCTATTGAGAATGAAGATAATTACTGACAAACAACAAGTATGTGTTGCCCCTTCGCCCAGAAACCGAAGCAGGTGTGCAGGCTTTAGGTCAGAGGTGCCTTCTTGTCCCCAGCTGACAACACTTCTCTGCTCTGGCTCCAAGACACCCGAGGTTTTGAACGTTAGCATCGGAGTCAGCGAGGCAGCTTGTCACAGGACGCCAGTGTTCAGAGAAAGCACAGGTATGTTTGGCAAAATGTCCTATCTATGTCAGGGCTGGAGGTAAAACCTCTCATTATCCCAAAACCTCCTGGGCTTTTCTCTTTTCTCTAGTTGAGCCACAAAATAAAATTGAAGTAGCTGTCAGCATTCTGGGTTTGGTGCAAGAATTACTTAGTTTCCCTGCAGGTAGAACTTTGCAGGGGATCACAATTTCTCTGTCCATTTATTGCTTACAAATGTATTTTGACCATCTGTTTCCTAGGAACCCTCTTTTATTAGAAAGGGAAGGTGAGATTCACTCTGTGCCTGTTTGTAACATCTAATTTGTTCCTTCATCTAACAGTGTTTATTCAATTGGGCCTAAGATATAGTTGAGTGGCCAGCATCTAGAGTTAGGTGGCTTTTTTTTCATCTGATACAGACTTGGATGATGTCATTTGACAAAGGTGATGTTTCATCATTGATTAGTTTATTCATCAGAAGAGTTAAAATTAGGGTGGAGGGAAAATTGAAAATTATCCAAAGCGGCCTGTTCCTGTTTAAAAGTTGAGCTTGACTTTCTAGTTTTACTAAATGTATTATCTCGATATTTGGAGGTGCCATATTCTCTCTGTAGTTTCTTTGGTGGTGGAGTCAGAAGGAGAGTCTGGGAATTCTTTTGGATAGTGGCATGCTGGTGGCTTCAAGGGGCTTGGCGTCAGGAGCCTTGAGGTGAATTCTGCAACTGCTTGCCTGACCCTGGGTGCATCTCCCAGAGGTTTTGTTTCCTCTTATGAAATTGCCGGCAGATAATGTTCTGATTAAAGGGGAACCCTCCCATCCTGTTGGTGGCAATGCAAAGTGATGCAGCCAGTCTTGGAAACAGTGTGGGGGTTCCTCAAAAAGTTAAACATTGAAAAACCCATGATCCAGCAATTGCTCTCCTAGGTATTTACCCAAAGGATACAAAAATGCGGATTCAAAGGGGGAACATGCACCATGATGTTTATAGCAGCAATGTCCACAGTAGCCAAACTATGGAGAGAATCCCAAAGTCCATGCACTGATGAATGGATTAAGCAGATGTGGGATACCTATATATAATGGAATATGACCCAGCTTCAATAAGAATGAAATCTTACCATTTGCAAGGATGTGCATGGACCTAGAATGTATTAAGCTAAGCAGAATCAGTGAGGAAAGACAAATATCCTATGCTCTCACACTTGTGGAATTTCAGAAAAAAAAAAACAGATGAACAGAGCGGAGGGGTGATGAGAGAGGCAAACAAGGAAATAGACTCAACCTTGGAGAACAAACTGAGTGTTGCTGCAGGACAGGGGCATGGGGTGAAGAGTTAAATGGGTGAGGCGTATTAAGGAGGGCACTTGTGATGAGCACCGGGTACTGTATGCAGATGAGGAATCACTAAATCCTACCCCTGAAGCGAATATTCCATGGCATGTGAACTAACTGGAATTTAAGTAAAAGAAGAGAGGAAAAAGTGTTCTGCTTCATGAAGAGTGAGGTAAAATTGTAGTGAATTGGGCTGTACTATTCTATAGATGAGAGTTGTAAAACACCCTGTTGTAGGATACACTAGTTTCTTATCACATGAGGAGTCCTCAGAAAGCTGCAATGAAAGATTCAGGTCTCAGAGCATGTTCATGTTCCACTGATATGTTACAATTTGCACAGGTAGGAAAGAAGGTGGAGAGAAAGGCAACAGAAGGGGAAAGTAGGTGTGAACCTTTCATTAGTTAGCATTATATCTTTCTCATGAAAGCCTTGCACCAGTGTGATTTTGGAAGAAGAGGGGGAATCCAGGAGCATTGCAGGAGATGGGGGAGTTCCAGGTATGGGTAAAGCTGACAGGGGTCCCAGATGAGAGCTGAATGCATTCTGCAGCAGGGTATGGGCAGGGTGGGCTCCAAGGGTGGCTGTGGGGCTCCTGGGTGAGAGTTGTGACAGGTGAGGGCTGTGTGCAAGTTGCTGGCTGAGGACAAGTGAGGCACAGGCGGAGAGCTGGCAGAGAACCCTCTTCTGGGCCACCAGCCTCACCCAACACACACAGCCTCATTTCTGTCCCTGTCACTCCAATTCAGACTTCTCCGAAGGTGAGTGAGAACACATCAAGAGCATTCTTAATGGAAGGGAAACCATGTGCAAAGGCTCTGGGGCAGGAGAATTTCAGGTATGTCCAGGAGCAGCAAGAAGGCCCTGTGGCCACAGGAGACAGCTTAGGACATTACCTCAGAGAGGTGAGAGAAAGCCATTCCAGGGCTATAACCCCATGAGACCCTGTTTCACTGGGCCATCCTGGCTACAGTGTTGAGACAGATGACAGAGTGTTGAAGACGGCAAGGCAGGTCAATGACGAAACTTTTCCAGGAACTCAGGCACTGTGGACCAGACAGGTGGCCTTGGATGGAGTGGTTAGACCTATTCTGGGTCCATTTTGAAGATGGAGCTCACAGGATTTGCTGATGGGTTAGCTATTAGGAGCAGGAGAACGGAGGACTTGGGGTAACTCCCAGCTGTTGTGGGTTGTCCTGATCGAGGGGAAGTAGAGGGTTTCTGGGGGTAGGATGTAGTCCGTGTTCCGCATGCTGAGGAAGGTGCCTTTCCCGGTGGATCTGCTGAGGTTTGTGTCTGGGAGAACCTTTCACATCTCCTCCCTCAGTAATGCTCAAGTACAAGTATCCCCCACTTTTTAAACGTTCACAGTAAGACACTGGGCTTTCTTGAAAGAACTACGTTATTACCCAGCTTCAGTAAGAGGAAGAGACCTGAAGAGGATTTCCCTCTTATAAAAAAAAGTGAACAGTGAGAATCGCGTTCAGCATTTGTTTTGGGGAGAAGCACAACAGAGGCGGCGTGCACCCCAACCAGCTCCTTCCGCTGGGAACCGCTCTCCGCATCCAGCCACCAGCACTTTGAATTGTGTCTGTGAGCCTCTGCTGTGCTTTATCTTCATTTATGCTGGGCCTCCCTTAGAAACTTGTGTCCTGAGGCCTAAGAAAAGCCAAAGAGAAGGAATTTTGGTTTTTGAGCACACTGTCTAATTGTTCCGTGTAAATTAATGGCCATTCCTTCTTGACACCATTTCTGCTGTGCAAGGTTTCTCAGAAGCCCTGTACTTTCAGAGCAGGGAAACCTAACCCCATACTGCGGGGTTAGTTTTAGTCTCCATGCTGGACAGAACATTTCATGACTGTCGGATTTTCTCACTCAAACATTGAGACTTTGACCACATTTACCCGTTTCTACCAACCCAACCCTGAATCTGGCACCTACCAATCTGCTCTCAGTGCCTACGCGTTCAGTATTTGTTTATTCCTTGTGAAATGTACATGAGAACATCTGGTATTGGTCTTTCTGTGTCTGAGTTACTTGGCATAAGGCCCCCAAGGTCTGTGTTTCCATGTCTGGTTCTTGTGAATAAATCTGCAGTGAACGTGGGAGTGCATCTGTCTTTTTGAGGCAGTATTTTTGTGTTCTCCGAATCAATACTCAGTAGAGCCATTACTTGTCCATGTGGTAGTTGCATTTATTTTTTCAGGAACCTCCATACCGTTTGTCACAGTGGCTGCACCAATTTCCATTCCCACCAACAGTGCACAGAGTCTCCTCGTCTGCACACCCTTGACCCCACCTGGTGTCTGTCTCTGGGACAATAGGTTTTCCAACAGTTGTGAGGGAATAGCCAATTGTGGGTTTGACTGATGTTTCCCTGATGATGATTAGTGATGTCGAACAACTTTTTCTGTCTGTTGGCACCTGTGTGCCGTCTTTGGAAAGTATCTATTCACATATTCCCCACATTTTTTATACAGTTTATTTGGGGGGTTTTGATTTGTATGAGTGTTGTGTGTATTTTGGATATTAGCCTCTTCTCACACATATGATTCACAGATATTTTTTTTCTTATTGGGTCTGTGGCCTTGTAAGTTTTTGCTGGTTTCTTTTTCCGCGTGGAATATTTCACTTTGAAGTTGTTCCACTTGTTTATTTTTGCTTTTGTTGCCTTTGCATTTGGTGTCCGATCTGAAGACACTTTGTCAAAACCAATGTCGAGAGACTTAGTACCTGTGTCTTCTTGGAGGTTTATGGATTCAGGTCTTACATTCATATCATTCATCCATTAAAACTTTTGTGTGTGGTGTAAGAAAGTGACCCAGTTATATTCTTCTGCATTTAGTGTCCAGTTTGCCTGTTACCGCTCACTGAAGAGACAGTCCTTCCCTCATGGCATATCTTCTGCTGCTGTGTTGTAAGTTAGGATCATCTACGTGTGGGTAAGTTTCTGAGCTTTCTGTTCTGTTCCACTGACCTGGTGTCTGTGTTTATGCCAGTACCATCCTGTTTTGATGACAACAGCTTTGTAATCTAGCTTGAAATCCAGGAGTGTGTTGACTGTACTTTTCTTTCTCCAGGTTCCTTTGGGTATTTGGGGTCTTTTGTGATTCCATACAAGTTTGAGGACTGTTTTCTACTTGCTCGAATAATGCCACTGGAATTCAGATAGGGATTTCATCACATCTGTCGATTGCTTTGGGTACGATGGACATGTTCACATAATTAACTCTTCCAGTTAAGGAGCATGGCGTATGCTTCCATTTGTTTGTGTTGCCTTCCAAATATTTGACCCATTCATCCTGCCACCCTCGACACACATGCTTTTCATTTCTTTTCTGCCATGTGTTGAGTGTACTATGTCTTTCTCATTCTTGGTTACTTTTATTCCTAGATTTTTTTAATGCAATTGTAAATGGCATTGCTTTTTTAATTTCTCTTTGCGACAGTGTGTCATCAGTATACAGAAATGCAAGAAGTTGGGTCATCTGGGTGGCCCCATAGGTGAAGCGTCTGCCTTCAGCTCAGGTCATGAACCCAGAGTTCTGGGAGCCAGCCCCGTGTTGTGCTCCCCGCTTAGCGAGGGTCTGCTTCTCCCTATTTCTGACACTCCCCCTGCTTGTGCTTTTTCTCTTCCTGTCAAATAAATAAATAAATTTGAAAATAAATAAAGACAACAGGTCTCTGTATATTGACTTTATATCCTGCAGCTTTCTTGAATTTGTTTATTCTAACAGTTTTTTTTTTTTTTGTGGAATCTTTCGGGATTTCATATCATTTGCAAATAGTGACAGTTTTCCTGTATGGATTTCATATCTTTCTTTTTTTTAAATGATGTCACCCTACAGTACTTCATGTTTTTGATGTAGTGTTCCATGATTCATTGTTTGCATATAACACCTAGTGCTCATTATGACACGTGCCCTAATTTTCTTTAAAAGAATTTATTTATTTATTCGACAGATATAGAGACTACCAGCGAGAGAGGGAACACAAGCAGGGGGAGTGGGAGAGGAAGAAGCAGGCTCACAGCGGAGGAGCCTGTTGTGGGGTCGATCCCATAACGCCGGGATCATGCCCTGAGCCGAAGGCAGACGCTTAACCGCTGTGCCACCCAGGCGCCCCAACACATGCCCTCCTTAATACCCATCACCAGGATAACTCATTCCTCTTCCCCTCCCTTTCTGCAACCTTCAGTTTGTTTCCCAGTGTCAGTAGTCTCTCATGGTTCATCTTCCCCTCTCATTCCCCCCCCTTCACTTTTCCCTTCCTTCTTCTAATGTCCTCCGTGCTATTCCTTCCGTTCCACATAGGAGTGAAACCATATGATAATTGTCTTTCTCTGCTTGACTTAATTTCACTTAGCATAATCCCCTCCTGGTCCATCCACGTTGGTGCAAATGGGGGGTATTCATCCTTTCTGATGACTGAGTAATATTCCATTGTATAGATGAACCACATCTTCTTTGTCCATTCATCTGCTGAAGGACATCTTGGCTCCTTCCACAGTTTGACTATTATGGACATTGCTGCTATGAACATTGGGATACAGGTGCCCCTTCCTTTCATTACTCTGTGTCTATGGGGTAAATACCCAGTAGTGCAATTGGTGGGTCATAGGATAGCTCTGTGTTTAACGTCTTGAAGAACCTCCATATTGTTTTCAAAAGTGGCTGTTCCAGCTTGAATTCTCACGAGTAGTGTAAGAGGGCTCCCCTTTCTTCACATACTCTCTGACTTTTTTTATTTCCTGTGTTGCTTATTTTTTTTCAAGATTTTATTTATTCATTCCACAGAGATAGAGACATCCAGCGAGAGAGGGAACACAAGCAGGGGGAGTGGGAGAGGAAGAAGCAGGCTCATAATGGAGGAGCCTGATGTGGGGTTCGATCCCATAATGCCAGGATCACGCCCTTAGCCGAAGGCAGATGCTTAACCTCTGTGCCACCCAGGTGCCCCCTGCCTTGTTAATTTTAACCATTCTAACTGGTGTAAGGTGGTATCTCATTGTCATTTTGATTTGTATTTGCCTGATGGCAAGTGATGTGGAGCATTTTTTCATGTGTCTGTTGGCCATTTGTATGTCTTCTCTGGAGAAGTATCTCTTTGTGTCTTCTGCCCATTTTTTGGGTGTCGAGTTTGAGGAGTTCTTTATAGATCTTGGATACCAACCCTTTATCTGTAATATCATTTGCAGATATCTTCTTCAATTCCATAGGTTGCCTTTTTGTTTTTTGATCATTTGCTTTGCTGAGCAGAAGCTTTTTATCCTGATGAAGTGCCAATAGTTCATTTTTGCTTTTATTTCCTTTGCCTTTAGAGACGTGGCTTACAAGAAGTTGTTGTGTCCAAGGTTGAAGAGTTCTTTTGATTTTGATATGAGACAGGAATCCATTATCTTATTTTCCTGATTGTATTCGAGTCCTCTGTCTTTCTTGGTGAGTCTAGCTAAGTTTGTCAGTTTTGTTTATCTTTCCAAAAAAGGCTGCTCTCATTTTCATTTTTTTTTCTTTTTAGTCTCCGTTGGATTTATTTATGCATTCGTTTTTGTTATTTCCTTATGTCTTCTAATTTGAGGCTTTGTTATTTTTTTTCTACTTCTTTACCACAAAAATCAGGTTTTTTATTGGAGAGCATTTTCATGGATTGATGAAGATTTGAATTTCTATGAATGTCCCCCATAAAGCTACTTTTGCTACATCCCATAAGTTTTTGTAGGTTGTCTTTTTCATCAGTGTCAAGGTACTTCTAAAATTTTTTTGATTTCTTCTTTGACTGTTGGTTGTTCAGTAGCATGTTGTTAAATCTCCACATATTTTTTAATTTTATTTAAGTATCTGACAGAGAGTGAGACAGCGAGAGAGGGAACGCAAGCAGGGGGGTGGGAGAGGGAGAAGCAGGCTTCCCACTGAGCAAGGAGCCTGATTTGGGGCTAGATTCCAGGATCTGGGGTCAAGACCTGAGCTGAAAGCTCATTCTTAACGACACAGCCACCCAGGCTCCAAAAATCTCCACCTATTTTTGACTGTCCCATTTTTTTCTTGAGACTTATTTCTAATTTCCTATCATTGTGGTTGGACAAGATTTGAAGCAGAAGGTGAAGAGAGCATTCAGATGAAAGGTTTGTTTCCTTGAGGGTTTTCTGAGGGCAGACCATGAGTTCAGTGGGGATGGAGGAAGGCTTTGTGGGACGGGGGGTGGGGTTAACGCTTGTTAGAATTACTGACTACTACCATGCAGGCTGTGTGCTACTGTTCACACCATAGTCCTGATGGACTTGTACTTCATTAAATATTTTCTAGGAGATATAGGCATTGCCTTCACGTAAAGAAAGGTGCCATGTGGGTTCATGGCATGACCCCAGGTCAGCAACCAGAATGTATGGTATTGTGGGGGATCAGAACCAGGCTTTCTGTGGGAAGTGACAGAAATAGGGTATGGTGAGCTCCATGACCATAGGTGAGGTCCCGAGTGACCCACTGGGTGTTGGGTTCTGTAGATCTGTCTCATCAGGTGCTGTGGAATTCAGGGACACCCTCCTGTCTGTGGATTTGTGTGGAGACAGGTAGACATCAGTGTCTGGCCAGGCACGAGGGTCACACTGGACCACGACCAGAGGTGCAGCGTGCGGGGGAGCCACTGCTTGGTATCCATGAAAGCTGACCAGGGTCTGTGACCGTGATTCCTAGCAGCTGCAAGGGGAGAGGAGGCCGAGGGTGGTGCACACTTCCTAGACTTGTGGTCAGGACTAGTCTGGAGCCCACTGAAGTTAGCCACACTGGGCACAGAAGGCACCCAGTCGGTGTAGCTGTGGGCACTGCTCCCATGGCACTTTTGGGCCAGCTCCATGCTGCCACCTCCTGCTTTTCATCATCATCTTCAAGGTCATGTGCCTCTGCTCTTGCCCCATGGCCTCCGGGGTATTGTCCGTCCTCCATCTGGCCCTCGTCCCTGGTGCCCTGTGCAGTCCGATGCCAGGGTAGCCTTCTTGAGACAAACATCTGGCCCTGATGGAACACTTCCATGGATCTCGTGTGATGCGAGGATGATGCCCTGCCCTGGAAGGGGGCTGCAGGTCCCCAATCAGGAGAGCCATGTCTCAGGGGCGCCTGGGTGGCACAGCGGTTAAGCATCTGCCTTCGGCTCAGGGCGTGATCCTGGTGTTATGGGATCGAGCCCCACATCTGGCTCCTCCGCTATGAGCCTGCTTCTTCCTCTCCCACTCCCCCTGCTTGTGTTCCCTCTCTCGCTGGCTGTCTCTATCTCTGTCGAATAAATAAATAAAATCTTTAAAAAAAAAAGGAGAGCCATGTCTCCCTTTTCAGCATGGCCTGCCCTCCCCTCAGTCTTCTTCAGGGAAGCTCTCCCCACTTCCTGAGTTGACAGCTCTGAACTTAAAAATGAATGTTATTTTACATATATCTATGCCTTAGTTCATCCATGGCATGTCTTTCAACCCCGTTAGTGGGTATTTTTTAGCAGTTCTGAAGGGCTGTCTGCTCAAGGAGAGGATGACCTGGGTGGGGCAGCTTTCCCTCTCATCTCCCTCAGCATGTCTCTGAGCCCTGGGGCCAGCTGTCCTACTGAGGATTGAGGGACCCAAGCCAGCCCATCCTGAGCCCAGGCTGTGTCAGCTCATAGACTGATGCATGTCGGAGCGGTGGGCAGCTGGCATGGGCCAGGGGCAGGCAGTGTGTCCTTCTCATTCCTTCCCTCCCTTCCTCCCAGAGGTATCTCAGAGCAGCCTTCAACCCCTGCATCTCCAGATCCCTTGACCTATGCCTCCTGTGTTCAGCTGGTGACCTTGGAGTTTCACATGGATTCTACCTCACGTACCCTCTCCCGTAGCAGTTCCTGGATCAGGGGAGGGATCGGACCCTTGTCTGCTTTTGGTCTTCTTCCTGTCCCACACCAAGCCCACCCACCTTTGCATCTTCCATGTATGTGCTTGGAAGCAAGCCCATCCACAGAGAACCTATTAGCCAAATGGTTCCAGGCAATGAACATTGAAGTAGAGATCCAGGATCCATAATAAATCTGCTCTGAAACCTGTCCCAAAGTCTGTGACTCTCTCACACTGAAACAGAAACAATAATAGCTTTCTGGACTGTGAAGTGACATGTGTCTCTACTTCCAATCTTGAATGCATAGGTGCTGAGCCTGGACTGAAAAGGACCATGGCTCCCGTGGGCTGGGATCCATGGTAAGAACTCAGTGAAATCTGAATTTTAGCCATGAAGTGAATAATTATTGTAGAGTGAATCCTCCCAGGTAGGGCTTTTGCACATTGCACAGGAAAAGCTTTTTCAAAGAGGTTTCTGAAAGAAAAATCTTTTTTTTAATTTTATTTTAATTCCATTAAAGCTAATATACAGTGTTACATTCGTTTCAGGTGTACAGTAGAGTGATTCAGTATTTCTATATATTACTCAGTGGTCATCAAGAAAAGTGTCCTCTTAATCCCCTTCATCTATTCCACTCATCCCTCTATCCACCTCTCTTGTAACCATCCGTTTGTTCTCTATTGTTAAGAGTTTGTATTTTGGTGTGTCTCCTTTTTCTCTTTTAGTTATTTATTTTTGTTTGTTTTTTAAATTCCCCATTAGAGTGACATCGTATGGGATTTGTCTTTCTCTGACTGACTGATTTTAGTTTGGATAATACTCTCTAGCTCCATCCATGTGTCTGCAAATGGGAAGGTTTCATTCTTTTGCAAGCCGAGTAATACTCCATTGTGTGTGTGTATGTGTGTGTGTGTGTGTGTGTCTGTGTGTGTGTGTGTGTGTGTGTGTGTGTGTGAATACTCACATCTATCATCTCATTTGTCAATTTTTCTACAGACACTTGGGTTGCTTCCATATTGTGACATTTTAAATAATGGTGCAAGAAACATAGGGGTGCACGTATCCTTTTTACTTACTGTTTTCCTATTCTTTGGCTTGGAGGGTCCTGCCCATTCCCCCACCCTGAATGACCTGCGGCGCCCCAAGTGGCCCGGGTGGCAGCGGAGGGGCAGTTTGAGTACATCGCTGGGGCTTGGGGGTCCCCAATATACGGCATCGCGGTGCCAGGCCCTTTGGGAGTGCCCTTCGGGGGCCAACCTAGGGTTAGGGTTAGCCCCCAGGAGGCCGGCAGTCCCAATACGATGGCTGTGGGGCGAGCGGACGGGTGGGCCGAGGTGAGGGCGCTGGGGAGCGGGATTGTGGGCCCCTGTATTTTGGCGCTGGAGGCTTCAAATTTCTCTGGTTTCTCCAGGGCCCTGTCCCTTCTCCCGCCCTGAATGACTGGTGGCGCCCCTAGCGGCCCGGGTGGCAGCGTTGTGGGAGGGTGAGTCTGGCTCTGGGGCTTGGAGTCCCAGATCCCGGGCGTAGTGGCACCAGGACCCTTGGGAGGGGACCCTGGGGGGCCGACCTAGGGCTAGGATTAGCCCCAAGGAGACCTTCAGGCCCAATCCACACACTGTGCGGCGAGCGGAGGTGTGGGCCGAGGTGAGGGCGCTGGGGAGTGGGAGCGTGGGCACCAGCGTTTTGGTGTGGGTAGCCTGTGAAGGTCACCTGTGGCTCAGATGGCCCTGCCCTTCTCTCGCTCTCTATGACCGACAGCGCCCCTAGTGGCCCGGGTGGGTACAGTGCGGCAGGGTGAGTCTGGCTCTGGGGCTCTGAGACACCAATCCCCAGAATTGTAGAGCCAGGCCGCTTGGGATGTCCCCACAGGGCCGACCTAGGGTTTTGATTAGCTGCCAGGAGCCCAGCAGGCCCTATCCACCGGCTCTGAAGCAAACAGAGGGGCGGGCTGAGGTGAGGGCGCTGGCGAGCAGGATCCTGGGAGCCAAAGTTTTTGCGCGGGGAGCCTTCAAAGGTCAGCATGGGCTCGGAGGGCCCTGCCCAATCTCCTGCCCTGATTGACCGGCGGGGCCTCTAGCGGCTCGGGTGGCTGAAGGGCAGCAGGGTGAGTCAGGCACATGCGCTCGGGGTCCCCATCCCCAGCGTTGCGACACCAGGCCCCTTGGGAAGGGCCCCTCGGGGGCCGATGTATGGTTAGGGTTAGTCTCCAGGAGTGCCGCAGGCCCGATACCCCGCCTGTGCGTCGAGCGAAGAGTTGGGCCGAGGCGAGGGTGCTGGTGAACATGAGCCTGGGCCCAAGCGTTTTGGTTCGGTGTGCCTTAAAATGTCGGTAGGGGTTCGGAGGGCCCTCCACTTCTCCTACCCTGAATGAATGGCGGCGCCCCTAGCGGCCCCTGTGGGGCGGGGCGGCAGCATGCATCAGGCGCTGGGGCCTGGGGGTCCCCAATCCCTGGCGTTGCGGCTCCAGACCCCTTAGGAAGGGAGCTTCAGGGGCTGTCCTAGGGTTAGGGTTAGCGCCCAGGAGGCCGGCAGGCCTGAGTCACCGGCTGTGCGAGGAGCGGAGGTATGGGCCAGGTTGAGGGCGATGCCCAACAGGAGCGTGGTCCCCAACATTTTGTCGCCCTGGGCCTTCGAATGTTGCCATGGCTCGGAGGGCCCTGCCCTGTCTCCTGCCCTGAATAACCAGCGACGCCCCTAGGGGCTCCGTTGGCAGTGGGGCGGCAGGGTGAGTCCTGCGCTGCGGTTCAGGGATCCCCAATCCCCAGCGTTGCAGGGCCAGGCCCCTTGGGAGGGGCTCCTCGTGGGTCGACCTAGGGTTAGAGTTAGCACCGATGAGGCCAGCAGGCCCAATCCTCTGGCTGGGAGGGGAGAGGTGGGTGGGCGGAGGTAAAGGCGCTGGTGAGCGGGAGCCTGGGCCCCTGCATTTTGGCGCGGGAGTCTTCAAATGTCTCCGGTTTCTCCAGGGCCCTGTCCCTTCTCCCGCCCTGAATGACTGGCGTTGCCCCTAGCGGCCTGGGTGGCAGGGTTGCGGCAGGGTGAGTCTGGCTCTGGGGCTTGGGTCCCCGATCCCTGGCATAGCGGCACCAGGACCCTTGGGAGGGGCACCTGGGGGGCCGACCTAGGGTTAGGGTTAGCCCCCAGAAGGATGGCAGGCCCTATCTGCCCGCTGTGCGGCGAGTAGAAGGGCGGGCTGAGGTGAGGGCGCTGGGGAGTGGGAGTGTGGGCACCAGCGTTTTGGTGCGGGGAGCCTTTGAAGGTCACCATGGGCTCAGAAGTCCCTGCCCCTTCTCTCTCCCTGAATGACCAGCGGCGCCCCTAGTGGCCCAGGTGGCGATAGTGCAGCAGGGTGAGTCTGGCTCTGGGGCTCTGAGTCACCAATCCCCAGTGTTGCAGAGCCAGGCCCCTTGGGATGTGCCCCATGGGGCAGACCTAGGGTTTTGGTTAGCCCACAGGAGCCCGGCAGGCCCTATCCACCGGCTCTGAATCAAGCGGAGGGGCGGGCCGAGGTGAGGGCCCTGGGAGCAAGAGCATGGGAGCCAACGTTTTTGCGCACGGGGCCTTCGAAGGTCAGCACGGGCTCGGAGGTCCCTGCTCGTTCTCCTGTCCTGATTGACCCGTGGTCCCCTAGCGGCTTGGGTGGCTGAAGGGCAGCAGGGTGAGTCTGGCACTTGGGCATGGGGTCCCCATCCCCAGCGTTGCGACGCCAGGCCCCTTAGGAAGGGAGCTTCAGGGGCTGTCCTAGGGTTAGGGTTAGCGCCCAGGAGGCCGGCAGGCCCGAGTCGTCGGCTGTGCGAGGAGCAGTGGTGTGGGCCAGGTTGAGGGCGATGCCCAGCAGGAGCGTGGTCCTCAGCATTTTGGCGCCCTGGGCCTTCGAATGTTGCCATGGCTCGGAGGGCCTTGCCCTTTCTGCTGCCCTGAATAACCAGCGACGCCCCTAGGGGCTCCGTTGGCAGTGGGGCGCCAGGGTGAGTCCCGCGCTGCGTCTTGGGGATCCCCAATCCCCAGCGTTGCAGGGCCAGTCCCCTTGGGAGGGGCTCCTCCTGGGCCGACCTAGGGTTAGAGTTAGCCCCCATGAGGCCGGCAGGCCTGATCCTCTGGCTGGGCGGTGAGAAGTGGGCGGGCCGAGGTAAAGGCGATGGGGAGTGGGATTGTGGGCCCCTGCCTTTTGGCACGGGAGGCTTCAAATGTCCCTGGTTTCCCTAGGGCCCTGTCTGTTCTCCCACCCTGAATGACCAGCGGCACCCCTAGCGGCCCGTTTGGCAGCGTTGTGGGAGGGTGAGTCTGGCTCTGGGGCTCTGAGTCACCAATCCCCAGCATTGTAGAGCCAGGCCGCTTGGGATGTCCCCACAAGGCCGACCTAGGGTTTTGGTTAGCTGCCAGGAGACCGGCAGGCCCTATCCACCGGCTCTGAAGCAAGCGGAGGGGCGGGCTGAGGTGAGGGCGCTGGCGAGCAGGATCCTGGGAGCCAACGTTTTTGCGCAGGGAGCCTTCAAAGGTAAGCGTGGGCTCGGAAGGCCCTGCCCAATCTCCTGCCCTGATTGACCGGCGGGGCCTCTAGCGGCTCGGGTGGCTGAAGGGCAGCAGGGTGAGTCCAGCACATGGGCTCGGGGTCCCCATCCCCAGCGTTGCGACGCCAGGCCCCTTGGGAAGGGCCCCTTGGGGGCCGACCTATGGTTAGGTTTAGCCTCCAGGAGCCCCACAGGCCCGATACACCACCTGTGCATCGAGGGGAGAGTTGGGGTGAGGTGAGGGTGCTGGTGAACATGAGCCTGGGCCCAAGCGTTTTGTTTCAGGGCGCCTTCGAAAGTTGGCGGGGATTCGGAGGGCCCTGTCTATCCTCCCACCCTGAATGAATGGCGGTGCCCCTAGCGGCCCGGGTGGGGAGTGGCGACAGGGTGCATCCGGCGCTGGGGCTTGGGGGTCCCCAATCTCCGGCGTTGCGGCACCAGGCCCCTTGGGAGGGGCCCTTCGGGGGCCAACCTAGGGTTAGGTTTAGCCCCTAGGAGGCCAGCAGGCCCTTTTCGCCAGCTGTGTGGAGAGAAGTGTGGCCGACCTAGGTGAGGGCGCTGGTGAGTGGGAGGGTGGGCCTAGGCGTTTTGGTGCAGGGAGACCTTGAAGGTCACTGGGGACTATGAAGGATCTGCCACTTCTCTTGCCCTGAATGACCAGCGGCACCCCTACCTGCCCGGGTAGCGACAGTGTGGTAGGGTGAGTCCGGCTCTGGGGCTCTGAGTCACCAATCCCAAGCATTGCAGAGCCAGACCCCTTGGGATGTGCCCCACGGGGCCGACCTAGGGTTTCAGTTAGCCCCCAGGAGCATGGCAGGCACTATCCACTGGCTCTGCAGCAAACGGAGGGGCGGGCCGAGGTGAGGGTGCTGGGGAGCGGGAGCATGGGCACCAGCGTTCTGGGGCAGGGAACCTTTGAAGGTCACTGGGGACTCAAAAGGCCCTGCCCTTCTCTCACCGTGCATGACCGGTGGCGCCCCTAGAGGCCCAGGTGGCGATAGTGCGGCAGGGTGAGTCTGGCTCTGGGCCTCTGAGTCACCAATCCCCATCGTTGCGGAGCCAGGCCCCTTGGGATGTGCCCCACGGGGCCGACGTAGGGTTTTCCTTAGAACCAAGAGCCCGGCAGGCCCTTTCCAATGGGTCTGAATCAAGCAGAGACTTGGGCCGAGGTGAGGGTGGTGGTGAACATGAGCCTGGGCCCAAGCCTTTTGGTTCAGAATGCCTTCAAAGGTCAGCGGGGGTTCGAAGTGCCCTGCCAGTTCTCCCACCCTGAATGAATGGCGGCGCCCCTAGCGGCCCTGGTGGTGAGGGTGGCAGGGTGAGTCAGGCCCTACAGCTCGGGTATCTCCAATCCCCAGCGATGGGGTGCCAGGCCCTTTGGGTGGGGCCCCTCGGATGACAACTTATGGTTAGGTTTAGCCCCTAAGAACTCGGCAGGTCCTATTCGCCAGCTGCGTGGAGAGTGGAGCGGCGGACCGAGGTGAGGGTGCTGGTGTTTGGGAGCGAGGGCCCGGGAGTTTTGGCGCGGGGGGGACTCGAAGGTCACTGTGTCTCGGAGGGCCCTGCCCGTTCTCCCGCCCTGAATGATCGGCAGCACCCCAAGCCCCTGGGTGGCGGCTGGGTGGCAGGGTGAGTCAGGTGCTGAGGCTCAGGGTCCCCAATCCCCGGCGTTGTGGCGCCAGGCCCCTTGGGAGGGGCCCCTCGGGGGTCGATCTAGGGTTACGGTTAGCCCCCCGGAGGCTGGTGGACCCGATCAGCATCTGAGCGGCATGCGGCAGGGTGGGCCGAGGTGAGGGCACTGGCGAGCCTGAGCATGAGTCCAAGCGTTTTAGCGTGGGGGGCCTTCGAAGGTCGGCATTGGCTCTGAGGGACCTGCCCATTCTCCCACTCTGAATGACCGGCGGGGCCCCTAGTGGCTCAGGTGGCTGAAGGGCAGCAGGGTGAGTCCGGCACTTGGGCTCGGTTGCCCCATCCCCGGCGTTGGGGCACCAGGCCACTTGGGAAGGGCCCCTCGGGGGCCGACCTACAGTTAGGGTTAGCTCCCAGGAGGCTGGCAGGCCCTATACACCGCCTGTGCGTGGAGCGGAGAGTTGGGCCGAGGTGAGGGTGCTGGTGAACATGAGCCTGGGCACAAGCATTTTGGTTCTGGGCGCCATCGAATGTGGGCGAGGGTTCGGAGGACTCTGCCAGTTCTCCCACACAGAATGAATGGCGGCGCCCCTAGCGGCCTGTGTGGTGCGGGGCGGCAGGGTGTACTGGGCGCTGGGGCTTGGGGGTTGCCAATCCCCAGCGTTCTGCCGCAAGGCTCCTTAGGATGGGACCCTCAGGGGCCATCCTAGGGTTAGGGTTAGCGCCCAGGAGGCTGGCAGGCCCGATCCGCCAGCTGTGTGAGGAGTGGAGGTGTGGGCCGAGTTGAGGGGGATGCCGAGCGGGAGTGGGGGCCCCAGCGTTTTGGCGTCCTGGGCCTTCGAATGTTGCCATGTCTCGGAGGGCCCTGCCCATTCTCCTGCCCTGAATAACCAGCGGCGCCCCTAGCAGCTCCGTTGGCGGTGGGGCTGCAGGGTGTGTTTGGAGCTGGGGTTCGGGGGTCCCCAATCTCTGTCGTTGTGGTGCCAGGCCCCTTGGGAGGGGCCCCTCGAGCGCCGACCTAGAGTTAGGGTTATTTCCCAGGGCACCGGCAGGCCCGATCCGCCGGTGTGCGGCAACGGTGGGGTGGGCTGAGGTGAGGGCGCTGGTGAGCGGGAGCGTGGGCCCAAGCGTTTTGGCATGGGGGGCCTTCAAAAGTTGCCAGGGGATTGGAGGGCCCTGCCCATTCTCCCGCCCTGAATAACCGGCGGCACCCCTGGTGCCGCGGGTTGTGGTGGGGTGGCTGGGTAAGTCCGGTGCTGGGGCTCGGAGGCCCCCAATCCCAGGCCTTGCAGCTCCAGGCTCCTTGGGAGGGGCCCATTGGGGGCCAACCTAGGTTTAGGGTTAGCCCCCATGAAGCTGGCAGGCCTCATCCGCTGGCTGTGCTGCGAGCAGAGCAGCGCGCTGAGGTGAGGGCGCTGGCGTATGGAGGCGTGGGCCCAGCCTTTTGGCGTGCGGAGCCTTCGAAAGTCGCTGGGGGCTTGGAACGCCCTGCCCGTTCTCCCGACCTGAATGACCGGTGGTGCCCCTAGTGGCCCGGGTTGCGGTGGGGCAGCACGGTTAGTCCGGAGCTGGGGCACGGGGGTCCCCAATACTCTGCGTTGGGGTGCCAGGCCCCTTGGGAAGGGCCCTCGGGGTCCAAACCAGCGTTAGTATTAGCCCCCAGGAGGCTGGCAGACCGATCCGCCAGCTGTATAGAGAGCAGTGGGGCAGGCCAAGGTGAGGGCACTGTAGAGCAGGAGCGTGGGCCCAAGCGTTTTGGCGTGGGGACATTCAAAAGTTGCCAGGGGTTCAGAGCACACTTCCGGTTCTACTGCGCTGAAAGCCCGACGGTGCACCTAGCGGCTCGGGTTGCAGAGGGGCGGCAGAGTGAGTCTGGTGCTGGGGCTCGGGGGTCCCCAATCCCCAGTGTTGCAGCGCCAGGCTCCTTGGGAGGGGCCCCTCGGGTGCGACCTAGTGTTAGGGTTAGCCCCCAGGAGGCCCACAGGCCCGATCCGCCAGCTGTGCGGCGAGCGGAGTGGTTGGCCGAGGTGAGGGCGCTCACGATTGGAAGCGTGGGCCCAAGCGTTTTGGCACGGAGGGCCTTCGAATGTCGCTGGTGGCTCTGAGGTCCCCGCATGTTCTCCCGCCCTGAATGAGGACAGCGCTCCTAGCGGGCCGGGTCCTGGCGAGGTGGCAGGGTGTCTTGCGCTGGTGCTCGGGGGTCGCCAAGCCCAGGCTTGGCGGTGCCAGGCCCATTGGGAGGGGCCCCTCTTGGGCCAACGTATGGTTTGGGTTAGCTCCCAGGAGGCCGTCAGGCCCAATCAGCCAGCTGTGCAGTGAGCGGAGGGGCGGGCCGAGGTGAGGCTGCTGGCGAGCGGGAGCACGGGCCCAAGGATTTTGGCGCTGGGAGCCTTCAAAAGTCTCCGGGTGCTCTGAGGGCCCTGCCCGTTCTCCTGCCCTGAATTACCAGCGGCGCCACTATCAGCCAGGGTGGAGGCGGGGCAACACGTTGAGTCTGGCGCAGGGGCTCTGGGGTCCCCAATCCCCACGTGCCGCACCAAGCCCTTTGGGAGGGGCCCTCGTGGGCCGAACTATGGTTAGGGTTAACCCCCAGGAGGCCAGCAGGCCCGATCCGCCGGCTGTGCTGCGAGGGGAGGCGCGGGCCGAGGTGAGGGCGCTGGCGAGAAGGAGCATGGGCCTAAGCGTTTTGGGATGGGGGGCCTTCGAATGTCGCAAGGGGCTTGGAGGGCTCTACACGTTCTCCTGCCCTAAATGACCGGTGGCGCCCCTAGCGGCCCGGCCGCCGGCAGAGCGGTAAGGTTAGTCTGGTGCTGGGGTTTGGGGGTCCCCAATCCCCGCATTGCGATGCCAGGCCCCTTGGGAAGGGCCCCTCGGTGGTCGACCTAGGGTTAGGGTTAGCCCCCAGGAGCCACGCAGGCCCGATACACCACCTGTGCATCGAGAGGACAGTTGGGCCGAAGTGAGGGTGCTGGTGAACATGAGCCTGGGTCCAAGAGTTTTGGTTCTGGGCGCCTTCAAAGGTCGGCGGGGGTTCGGAGGGCCCTGCCAATTCTCCCACCCTGAATGAATGGCGGCGCCCCTAGCGGCCCGTGTGGGGCGGGGCAGCAGTGTGCATCCGGCACTGGGGATTGGGGGTACCCAATCCCCAGCGTTGCGGTGCCATGCCCCGTAGGAAGGGAGCTTCAGGGGCTGTCCTAGGGTTCTAGTTAGAGCCCAGGAGGCCGGCAGGCCCGAGTCACTGGCTGTGCAAGGAGCGAAGGTGCGGGCCGAGTTGAGGGTGCTGGTGAACATGAGCCTGGGCCCAAGCATTTTGATTCGGGGCGCCTTCGAAAGTAGGTGGGGGCTCAGAGGGTCCTACCCGTTTTCTCGCCCTGAATGACCAGCTTCACTCCTAGCGGCCTGGGTGGCGGCAGGGTGGCAGGGTGAGTCCGGCGCTGGGGCTCAGGGTTCCACAATCCCCGGTGTTGCGGTGCCAGGACCCTTGGGAGGGGCTCCTCGTGGGCCGACCTAGGGTTAGAGTTAGCCCCCATGAGGCCAGCAGGCCCCATCCTCTGGCTGGGCAGCGAGAGGTGGGCGGGCTGAGGTAAAGGTGCCGGGGAGTGGGATTGTGGGCCCCTGCCTTTTGGTGCAGGAGGCTTCAAATGTCGCCGGTTTCTCCAGGGCCCTGTCAGTTCTCCCACCCTGAATGACCGGCGGCGTCCCTAGCGGCCTGGGTGGCAGCGTTGTGGGAGGGTGAGTCTGGCTCTGGGGCTTGCGGTCCCAGATCGTCAGTGTAGTGGCACCAGGACCATTGGGAGGGGCCCCTGGGGGGCCGACCTAGGGTTAGGGTTAGCCCCAAGGAGACCGTCAGGCCCAATCCGCACGCTGTGCGGCGAGCGGAGGTGTGGGCCAAGGTGAGGGCACTGGGGACCGGGAGCATGGGCACCAGCATTTTGGCGCGGGGAGCCTTTGAAGGTCACTGGTGGCTTGGAAGGCCCTGCCCTTCTCTCGCCCACTATGACCAGCGGCGCCCCTAGCGGCCCGGGTTGGGACAGTGTGGCAGGGTGAGTCTGGCTCTGGGGCTCTGAGTCTCCAATCCCCAGCGTTGCAGTGCCAGGCCGCTTGGGATGTCCCCACAGTGCCGACCTAGGGTTTTGGTTAGCTGCCAGGAGCCCGGCAGACCCTATCCATGGGCTCTGAAGCAAGCAGATGGGCGGGCTGAGGTGAGGGCGCTGGCGAGCAGGATCCTTGGAACCAAAGTTTTTGCGCAGGGAGCCTTCAAAGGTCAGCTTGGGCTTGGAGGGCCCTGCCCAATCTCCTGCCCTGATTGACCGGCGGGGCCTCTAGCGGCTCGGGTGGCTGAAGGGCAGCAGGGTGAGTCCGGCACATGGGCTCGGGGTCCCCATCCCCAGCGTTGCGACGCCAGGCCCCTCGGGAAGGGCCCCTCGGGGGCCGACCTATGGTTATGGTTAGCCTCTGGGAGCCCCGCAGGCCCGATACACCACCTGTGAATCGAGGGGAGAGTTGGGCCGAAGTGAGGGTGCTGGTGAACATGAGCCTGGGCCCAAGCGTTTTGGTTCTGGGTGCCTTCGAAGGTCGGCGGGGGTTCGGAGAGCCCTGCCAGTTCTCCCACCCCGAATGAATGGCGCGCCCCTAGGGGCCTGTGTGGGGCGGGGCAGCAGCGTGCATCTGGCGCTGGGGCTGGGGGTACCCAATCCCCGGCTTTGCAGTGCCAGGCCCCTTAGGAAGGGACCCTCAGGGGCCGTCCTAGGGTTCTAGTTAGTGCCCAGGAGGCTGGCAGGCCCAAGTTGCCAGCTGTGCAAGGAGCGGAGGTGCGGGCTGAGTTGAGGGTGCTGGTGAACATGAGCCTGGGCCCAAGTGTTTTGATTCGGGACACCTTCGATAGTAGGTGGGGGCTTGGAGGGCCCTACCCGTTCTCTCGCCCTGAATGACCGGCGGCGCCCCTAGCGGCCTGTGTGGCGGCAGGGCGGCAGGGTGAGTCCGGCGCTGGGGCTCAGGGGTCCCCAACCCCGGGTGTGCAGTGCCAGGACCCTTGAGAGGGGCCCTCGGGGGTCGATCTAGGGTTACGGTTAGCCCCCAGGAAGCCGGTGGACCCGATCAGTGGCTGTGCAGCACGCGGAGTGTTGGGCCGAGGTGAGGGCGCTGGCGAGACTGAGCATGAGCCCAAGTGTTTTAGTGCGGGGGGTGTTCAAAGGTCAGTGGGGGCTCAGAATGACCTGCCCGTTCTCCCACTCTGAATGACTGGTGGGGCCCCTAGAGGCTCTGGGGCCTGAAGTGCAGCAGGTTGAGACCGGCACTTGGGTTGGGGTCCCAATTCCCAGCATTGTGGCGCCAGGCCACTTGGGAAGGGCCCCTCCGTGGCCGACCTACAGTTAGGGTTAGCCCTCAGGAGGCCAGCAGGCTCGATACACCTTCTGTGCATCGAGAGGACAGTTGGGCCGAAGTGAGGGTGCTGGTGAACATGAGCCTGGGCCCAAGCGTTTTGGTTCTGGGCGCCTTCGAAGGTCGGCGGGGGTTCGGAGGGCCCTGCCAGTTCTCCCACCCCGAATGAATGGCGGCGCCACTAGCGGTCCGTGTGGGGCGGGGCGGCAGCGTGCGTCCGGCGCTGGGGCTTGCTGGTCGCCAATCTCTAGCGTTGCGCCGCAAGGCTCCTTAGGAAGGGACCCTCAGGGGCCGTCCTAGGGTTAGGGTTAGCGCCCAGGAGGCTGGCAGGCCTGAGTCGCTGGCTGTGCGAGGAGTGGAGGTGTGGACTGAGTTGAGGGGGATGCGGAGAGGGAGCGTGGGCCCCAGCATTTTGGCGTCCTGGGCCTTTGAATGTTGCCATGTCTCGGAGGGCCCTGCCCATTCTCCTGCCCTGAATAACCAGTGGCGCCCTTAGCGGCTCCGTTGCGGTGGGGTTGCAGGGTGAGCCTGAGCTGCGGCTCGGGGATCCCCAATCCCCAGCATTGTGGGGCCAGGACCCTTGGGAGGGGCTCCTCCTGAGCCAACCTAGGGTTAAAGTTAGCACCCAGGAGGCCAGCAGGCCCAATCCTCTGGCTGGGTGGCAAGAGGTGGGCGGGCCGAGGTAAAGGCCCTGGGGAGCGTGAGCGTGGGCCCCTGCATTTTGGCTCAGGAGGCTTCAAATGTCGCTGGTTTCTCCAGGGCCCTGTCCCTTCTCCCGCCCTGAATGAGTGGTGGCTCCCCTAGTGGCCTGGGTGGCGGCGTTGCGGCAGCGTGAGTCTGGTTCTGGGGCTTGGAGTCCCTGATCCCCGGCGCATAGGCACCAGAATCCTTGGGAGGGACCCTGGAGGGCCGACCTACAGTTAGGGTTAACCCCCACAAGGCTGGCAGGGTGGATCCGCCCTCTGTGCAGGGAGCGGAGGGGCGGGCCGAAGTGAGGGCGCTGGGGAGCGGGAGCGTGGGCACCAGGGTTTTGGCACAGGGAGCCTTTGAAGGTCGCCAGTGGCTCAGAGGACCCTGTCCCTTCTCTCGCCCTGAATGACCAGCGGCGCCCCTAGTGGCCTGTGTGGCAGCAGGGAGGCAGGGTGAGTCTGGCGATGGGGCCTGTGGTCCTAGTCCCAGGCTTGGTGGCCACAGGCCCCTTGGGAGGGGCCCCTCTGGGGCCTGCCTAGCTTTAGGGTTACCCCCAGGAGTCCAGGGGCCTGATCCGCTGGCTGTGCGTCGAGCGGAGGGGTGGGCCGACGTGAATGCGCTGGAGAGCGGGAGCGTGGGCCCAAGTGTTTTGGCGCGGGGGGCCTTCAAATGTCACCAAGGGCTCAGAGGGCCCTGCCTGTTCTCTCGACCTGTGATGACGTTGCCCCTAGCATGCCGGGTCACGGCGGGGTGGCAGGGTGAGTCTGGAGCTAGGGCTCGTGGGTCCCCAATCCCCAGTGTGGTGGCGCCAGGCACTTGGGAGTGGTCCCTCGGGGGCCTACCTAGGGTTAGGGTTAGCCCAAAGGAGGCCGGCAGGCCCGTTCTGCCGGCTGTGCGGTGAGAGGAGTGGTGGTCCAAGGTGAGGGCTCTGGCTAGTGGGAGCATGGGCCCAACTGTTTTTGCGCGGGGGGCCTTCCAAGGTCGCCGGGGGCTCAGAGGTCCCTGCCTGTTCTCCCGCCCTGAATGAGTGTCGGCGCCCCTAGCAGCCCGGGTGGCTGCAGGGCGGCAGGGTGAGTTCGGCGCTGGTGATTGGGGGTCCCCAAGCAGGGGCATGGCGGTTCCAGGCCCCTTGGGAGGGGCCCCTCGGGGGCTGACATAGGGTTTGTGTTAGCCCCCAGGAGGCCAGCAGGCCCGATCTGCCAGCTGTGCGGCGTGCAGAGGGGCAGGCTGAGGTAAAGGTGCTGGAGAGCAGAAGCGTGGGCCCAGGCGTTTTGGCGCAGGGGCCTTCGAAGATCGAGGGTGGCTCGGAAGGCTCTGCAGGTTCTCCAGCCGGGAATGACCGGCGGCGCCCCTAGCGGCCCTGGTGGCGGCGGGGCGGCAGGGTGCGTCTGGTGTTGTGGCTCAGGGGTCCCCAATCCCTGGCGTGGCAGTGCCAGGCCCCTTGGGATGGGCCCCTCTGGGGCCGACCTAGGGTTAGGGTTAGCCCCCAGGAGGATTGCAGGCCCGATCCGCCAGCTGTTCAGAGAGTGGAGGGGCTGGCCGACGTGAGGGCGCTGGTGAGTGGTAGCCTTGGCCCAAGCGTTTTGGTGCGGGAGGCCTTAGATGTTCGCCAGGGGCTCAGAGGGCCTTGCCAGTTCTCCTGCCCTGAATGACCGGCGGCGCCTCTAGCGGCCACGGTGGCAGCAGGGTGCAGGGTGAGTCTGGAGCTGGGGCACACGGGTTCCCAATCCCCGGTGTGGCGGCTCCAGGCACTTGGGGGGGAACCTCAGGGGCTGACCTAGGGTTAGGGTTAGCTCAAAGGAGGCCGGCAGGCCCGATACAGCAGCTGTGCAGTGAGGGGAGTGGCGGGCCGAGGTCAGGGCGCTGGCAAGCGGGAGCGTGGGCCCAAGCGTTTTGGCGAGGGGGCCTTCGAAGGTCGCCGGGGGCTCGGAAGGACCCTGCCCATTCTCCTGCCCTGAATGACCTGCAGCGCCCCTAGCGGGCCGGGTGACGGCGGGGCGGCAGGGTGTGTTCAGAACTGGGGCTCGGGGGTCCCCAATCTCTGTCATTGTGGTGCCAGGCCCCTTGGGAGGGGCCCCTCGGGCGCCGACCTAGAGTTAGGGTTATCCCCCAGGGCACTGGCAGGCCCGATCCGCCGGCTGTGCGGCGACGGCGGTGCGGGCTGAGGTGAGGGCGCTGGTGAGTGGGAGCATGGGCCCAAGTGTTTTGGCGTGGGGGGCCTTCAAAAGTTGCCGGGGGCTCGGAGGGCCCTGCCCATTCTACCGCCCTGAATAACCAGCTGCGCCCCTGGAGCCCTGGGTTGTGGTGGGGTGGCCGGGTGAGTCCGGTGCTGGGACTCCAGTGTCCCCAATCCCAGGCCTTGCAGCTCCAGGCTCCTTGGGAGGGGCCCATCAGGGGCCGACCTAGGTTTAGGGTTAGCCCCCAGGAACCTGGCAGGCCTCATCCGCTGGCTATGCTGTGAGCAGAGCGGCACGCCGAGGTGAGGGCGCTGGCGTATGGGGGTGTGGGCCCAGCCTTTTGGCGCGGGGGGCCTTTGAAAGTCCCTGGGGGCTCGGAAGGCCTTGCCCGTTCTCCCGACCTGAATGACCGGTGATGCCCCTAGTGGCCCGGGTTGCGGTGGGGCGGCACGGTAAGTCCGGCGCTGGGGCACGGGGGTCCCCAATACTCGGCGTTGGGGCGCCAGGCCCCTTGGGAAGGGCCCTCGGGGTCCGAACCAGCGTTAATGTTAGCCCCCAAGAGGACGGCAGACCTGATCCGCCAGCTGTGTAGCGAGCAGTGGGGCAGGCCGAGGTGAGGGCACTGTAGAGCGGGAGCGTGGGCCCAAGCGTTTTGGCGTGGGGGCATTCGAAAGTCACCGGGGATTCAGAGCGCACTTCCGGTTCTACTGCGCTGAAAGCCCGACGGTGCACCTAGCGGCTCGGGTTGCAGAGGGGCGGCAGGGTGAGTCCGGCGCTGGGGCTCGGGAGTCCCCAATCCCCAGCATGGCGGTGCCAGGCCCCTTGGGAGGGGCCCCTTGGGTGCCGACCTAGGCTTAGAGTTATCCCCCCGGAGGCCAGCAGCCCCGATCTGCCCGCTGTATGGCGAGTGATGTGGCGGGCTGGAGTGAGGGTTCTGGCGAGCGGGAGCGTGGGCCCGAGTGTTTTTGCACGGGGGCCTTCGAAGGTCGCCGTTGGCTCGGAGGGCCCTGCCCGTTCTCCCGCCCTTAATGACTGGCGGGGACCCTAGTGGTCCGGGTGGCAGCAGGGCGGGAGGGTGAGTCTGGCAATGGGGCTCGGGGGACATGAAAACCCGGCGTTGTGGCGCCAGGCACCTTGGGAGAGGCCCCTCGGGGGCTGACTTAGGTTTAGGGTTAGCCCCCAGGAGGCCGGCAGGCCCGATCTGCTGGCTGTGCGGCGAGTGGAGGGGCGGGCCGAGGTGAGGGCGTTGGCGAGTGGGAGCGTGGGCCCAAGTATTTTGGCAAGGGTGGCCTTCGAAGGTCGCCGGGGGCTCGGAGGGCCCTGCCTGTTCTCCCGCCCTGAATGACTGGCAGCGCCCCTAACGGCCCGGGTGGAGGCGGGGCGGTAGGGTGGCTCCAGAGCTGGGGATCTGGGGTCCCCAATCCCCGGCGTGGCGGCGCCAGGCCCATTGGGAGGGGCCCCTCGGGGGCTGATGTAGGGTTTGGGTTAGCCCCCAGGAAGCTGGCAGGCCTGATCCGCCACATGTGCGGTGTGCGGAGGGGCTGGCCTAGGTGAGGGCGCTGGCGAGCTGGACCGTGGGCCCAAGCGTTTTGGCACGGGGGTCTTCGAATGTCGCCCGGGGCTCTGAGGGCCCTGCCTGTTCTCCCACCTGAATGAGGACAGCGCCCCGAGTGTGCCAGGTCACGGCGCGGTGGCAGGGTGAGACTGCCGCCGGGGCTCGGGGGTCCCCGAGCCCCGGCATGGCAGAGCCAGGCCCCTTGGGAGGGGCCCCTCGGGCTCCGACGTAGGGTTTGTGTTAGCTCCAGAAGGCCGGCAGGACCTATCCGTAGGCTGTACTGCGAGCCGAAGGACGGGTCGACGTGAATGCACTGGCGAGTGGGAGCGTGGGCCCAAGCGTTTTGGCGAGAGGGTTTCGAAGATTGCTGGGGGCTCGGAGGGCCTGTCCGTTCTAATGCCCTGAATGAATGGCGGCGCCCCTAGCGGCCCGGGTGGCGGCGGGTCGGCAGGGTGAGTCAGGCGAGGGGGCTTGGGGGACCCCAATCCCAGGCGTGGTGGCGCCAGGCACCTTGGGAGGGGCCCCTTGGGGGCCAAGCTAGGTTTAGGGTTAGCCCCCAGGAGGCCGGCAGGCCCTTTCCACCAGCTGTGTGAAGAGCGGAGGATGGGCCGAGGTGAGGGCACTGGCGAACGGGAGCTTGGGCCCAATCGTTTTGGCACGGGGGCCTTCGAAGGTTGCCGGGGGCTTGGAGGGCCCTGCCCGATCTCCCGCCCTGAATGAGGAAGGCGCCCCTAGCGGGCCGGGTCGCAGCGGGGCGGCAGGGTGAGTTTGGCCCTGGTGCTCGGGGGTCCCCAATCCCTGGCGTGGCAGCGCCAGGCCCCTTGGGAGGGGCCCCTCGTGAGCCGACCTAGGGTTAGGTTTAGCCCAAAGGAGGACGGCAGGCCCCATCCACCGGCTGAGCGGATTACGGAGTGGTGGGCCAAGGTGAGGGCTCTGGTGAGCGGGAGCGTGGTCCCAGGCGTTTTGGCACAGGGGCCTTCGAAGTTCGAGGGTGGCTCGGAAGGCTCTGCATGTTCTCCAGCCCGGAATGACCGGCGGCGCCCCTAGCGGCCCGGGTGGCGGCGGAGTGGCAGGGTGCATCTGGTGTTGTGGCTCGGGGGTCCCCAATCCCCGGCGTGGCAGTGCCAGACCCCTTGGGACGGTCCCCTCTGAGACCGACCTAGGGTTAGGGTTAGCCCCCAGGAGAATGGCAGGCCCGATCCGCCAGCTGTGCAGAGAGTGGAGGGACGGGCCGAAGTGAGGGCGCTGGTGAGTGGTAGCGTTGGCCCAAGCGTTTTGGTGCAGGAGGACTTGGACATTCGCCGGGGGCTTGGAGGGCCCTGCCCATTCTCCCGCCCCATGAGGACATTGCTCCTAGCAGGCTGGGTCGTGGAGGGGCAGCAGGGTGAGCCCGCAGCAAGTGCTCGCGGGTCCCCAATCCCCGGCATGGCGGCGCCAGGCACTTGGGAGCGGTCCCTCGGGTGCCGACCTAGGGTAGGGTTAGCCTAAAGGATGCCAGCAGGCCCGATCTGCCGTATGTGCGGTGAGCGGAGGGGCTAGCCGAGGTGACGGCGGTGGCGAACAGGAGCGTGGGCCCAAGCGTTTTGGCGCAGATGGCCTTTGAAGGTCGCCCGGGGCTCGGAGGGCCCTGCCCATTCTCCCGCCCTGAATGACCGGCGCCGCCCCAAGCAGCCCGGGTGGCGGAGGGGCGGTAGGTTAAGTCGGGCCCTGGGGCTCGGGGGTCCCCAATCCCCGACATTGAGGCACCAAGCCCCTTGGGAGGGGCCCCTCGGGTCCGACCTAGGGTTAGGGTTAGCCCCCAGGAGGCTGGCAGGCACAATCCGCCAGCTGTGTGGCAAGTGGACGGGCGGGACGAGGGGCAGGCGCTGGAGAGCGGGAGCATAGTCCTAAGCGTTTTGGCGCGGGGGGCCTTCGAAGTTCGCCAGGGGCTCGGATGGCCCTACCCGTTCTCCCGCTCTGAATGACCTGTGGCACCCCTAGTGGCCCGGATGATGGCGGGGCAGCAGCGTGAGTTTGGCTCTGGGGCTCGGTGTCCCCAATCCCTGTATTGTGGCACCAGGCCCCTTGGGAGGGGCCCATCGGGGGTCGACCAAGGGTTAGGGTTAGCACCCAGGAGGCCGGCAGGCCCGATCCACCGGCTGTGTGACGAGTGGAGGGGCGGGCCGAGGTGAGGGCGCTGGCGAGCGGGAGCGTGGACCCAAGCGTTTTGGTGTGGGGGTCCTTCGAAGGTCGCAGGTGGCTCGGAAGGGCTTGCCCATTCTGCCACCCTGAATGACCAGCGGCACCCCTAGCAGCCCGGTGGCGTCGCGGCGGCCGTGTGAGTCTGGCGCTGGGGCTTGGGGGTCCCAATCCCTGGCGTTGGGCAGCCAGGCCCCTTGGGAGATTCCCTCTGGGGCCGACCTAGGGTTAGGGTTAGGGCCCAAGCGTTTTAGCGAGGGAGGTATTCGAAGGTTGCCTGGGGCTCAGAGGGCCCTGCCCCTTCTCCCTCCTTGATTGACCGGTTGCGCCCCTACCATCCCAGTTGGCGGTGGGGCAGCAGGGAGAGTCTGGCGCTGGGGCTCGGGTGTCCCCAATCCCCGGTGTTGCGGCGCAAGGCTCCTTGGGCGGGGCCCCTCGTGGGCCAACCAAGTGTTAGGGTTAGCCCCCAGGATGCTGACAGGCCTGATCTGCAGCCTGTGCGGCAAGTGGAGGAGTGGGCTAAGATGTGGGTGCTGGGGAGCAGGAGCGTGGGCCCAAGCATTTTCGCAAGTGCAGCCTTCAAATGTCGCCAGGGGCTTGAAGGGCCCTGCCTGTTCTCCCCACTGAATGACTGGTGGCGCCCCTAGCGGCTCGGGTGGTGTCGGGTCGGCAGGGTGAGTCCGGCGCTGGAGCTCGGGGGTCCCCAATCCCCTGCGTTGCTGCGCCAGGCCCCTTGGGAAGGCCCGCTCGGGGGTCGACCTAGGGTTAGGGTTACCCCCAGGAGGCCAGTAGGCCCGATCTGCCAGCTGTGCGGCGAGCGGAGGGGCAGGCTGAGATGAGGGCACTGGCCAGCGGGGAATGTGGGCCCAAGCATTTTGGCACGAGGTGCCTTCAAAGGTCGCCAGGGGCTTGGAGGGCCCTGCCCATTCTCCTGCTCTGAATGACCAACGGCGTCCCTCGTGGCCCGGTTGGCAGCGGGGCGGCAGGGAGAGTGTGGCACTGGGGCTCGGGGTTCCCCAATCCCCGGCTTTGCGGCGCCAGGGCCTTTGGGAGGGGCCCCTTGGGGACGGACCTAGGGTTAGGTTTAGCCCCCAGGAGGCCCGCAGGCCCGATCTGCCGGCTGTGTGGTGAGCGGAGGGGCGAGCCGAGATGAGGGTGCTGGCGAGCGGGAACATGGGCCCAAGCGTTTTGGCGTGAGTGGCCTTCGAAGGTCGCCGGGGGCTAAGGGGGCCTTGCCCGTTTTCCCTCCCTGAATGACCAGCAGCGCCTCTACCAGCCCGGTTGGTGGCGGGGAAGCAAGGTGAGTCCGGTGCTGGGGCTCAGGGGTCCACAATCCCCGGCATTGCAGCACCAGGTGCCTTGGGAGGGGCCCCTCGTGGGCCAATCTAGGGTTAGGGTTAGCCCCCAGGAGGCCGACAGGCCAGATCGGCCAGCTTTGCAGTGAGTGGAGGGGCGGGCCGAGGTAAGGGCACAGGTGAGCGGGAGCATGGGCCCAAGCATTTTGGCGCGGGGGGGGCCTTCGAAGGTCGCCAGGGCCTCGGAGTGATCTGCCCGTACTACCTCCCTGAATGACCGACGGTGCTCCTAGAGGCCCGGGTGGCGACGGGGCAACACAGTGAGTCCAGCGCTGGGGTTCGGGGGTCCCCAATACCCGGGGTTGCAGCGCCAGGCCCCTTGGGACGGGCCCCTCGAGGGCCGACCTAGGGTTTGGCTTAGGCCCCAGGAGGTCGGCAGTCCCTATCAGCCGGGTGTGCAGCGAAGGGGTTGGCCAAGGTGAGGGCGCTAGCGAGTGGGAGCGTGTGTCCAAACGTTTTGGCGCGGGGGGCCTTCAAAGGTCACCGGAGGCTCAGAGGGCCCTGCCCGTTCTCCCGCCCTGAATGACCGGTGGCACCCCTAGTGGCCCGGGTAGCAGCGGGGTGACACGGTGAGTCCGGCACTGGGGCTTGGGGGTCCCCAGTGCCCTGTGTTGCGGAGCCAGGCCCCTTGGGATATGCCCCTCGGGGGCCGACCTATGGTTAGGGTTAGCCCCTAGGAGTCCGGCAGGCCCAATCCGCCCGCTGTTTGGAGAGCGGAGGGGCGGGCCGAGGTGAGGGCCTGGCGAGCGGCAGCATTGGTCCAAGCGTTTTGATGCGGGGTGCCTTCGAAGGTCGCCCGTGGCTCGGAGGGCCCTGCCTGTTCTCACGCCCTGAATGACCGGCGGTGCAGCTAGGGGCCTGGGTGGCAGTGGGGCGGCACGGTGAGTCCGGCGCTGGGGCTCAGTCGTCCCCAATCCCTTGTGTTGTGGCTCCAGGCCCCTTGGGATGGGCCCCTAGGGGGCCTACCTGGGGTTAGGGTTAGCCCCCAGGAGGCTGGGAGGCCCAATCCGCTGGCGGTGCGGTGAGCGGAGGGGCAGGCCGAGGTAAGGGCGATGGCGAGTGGGAGCGTGGTCCCAAGCGCTTTGGCGCGGGGGACCTTCGAAAGTCGCTGGGGGCTCAGAGGGCCCTGCCGTTCTCCCGCCCTGAATGACCGGTGGTGCCCCTTGTGGCCCAGGTGGCGGTGGGGGGCATGGTGAGTCTGGCGCTGGGGCTCAGGAGTCCCCAGTACTCATCATTGCAGTGCCAGGCCCCTTGGGAGGGGCCACTAGGGGGTAGGCCTAGGGTTCGAGTTAGCCCCCAGAAGGCCCGCAGGCCCGATCCGCCAGCTGTGCGGTGAGTGGAGGGGAGGGCCGAGGTAAGGGTGCTGGCGAGTGGGAGCGTGGGCCGAAGCGTTTTGTCGTGGGGAGCCTTCAAAGGTCTCCGGGGGCTCAGAGGGCCCTACCGGTTCTCCCGCACTGAATGACCGGCGGCACCCCTAGTGGCCCGGGTGGTGGCGGAGCTGCAGGGTGAGTCTGGCGCTGGGGCTCAGTAGTCCCAAATCCCCGGCGTTGCTGCGCCAGGCCCCTTGGGATGGGCCCCTAGGGGGCCTACCTAGGGTTAGGGTTAGCCCCCAGGAGGCTGGGAGGCCTGATCCGCGGGCTGTACGGCAAGAGGAGGGTCAGGCCGAGGTAAGGGCGATGGCGAGTGGGAGCGTGGTCCCAAGCGCTTTGGCGCAGGGGGCCTTCGAAAGTCACTGGGGGCTCGGAGGGCCCTGCCGTTCTCCCGCCCTGAATGACTGGTGGTGCCCCTTGTGGCCCGGGTGGCGGTGGGGGGCATGGTGAGTCCGGCTCTGGGGCTCAGAAGTCCCCAATCCTCCTCGTTGCGGCGCCAGGCCCCTTGGGAGGGGCCACTAGGGAGTCGACCTAGGGTTCGGGTTAGCCCCCAGAAGGCCCACAGGCCCGATCCGCCATCTGTGAGGCGAACTGAGGGGATGGCCGAGGTAAGGGCGCTGGCGAGCAGGAGCGTGGGCCCTAGCGTTTTGGTGTGGGGGGCCTTCGAAGGTCGCTGGAGGCTTGGAGGGCCCTGCCCCTTCTCCCTCCCTGAATGACCAGCGGTGCCCCTAGCGGTCCAGGTGGCGGTAGGGCAGGAGGGTGAGTCGGGCGCTGGGGCTCGGGATTCCCAAATTCCCGGTGTTGGGGCAATAGGAACCTGGGATGGGCCCCTCGGGGGCCCACCAAAGGTTAGGGTAACACCCAGGAGGCTGGCAGTCCCAATCCACTGGCTGTGCTGCGAGCAGAGGGGCGGACCGAAGTGAGGGCATAGGAGAGCAGGAGCATGGGCCCAAGCGTTTTGGCGCGGGGGGCCTTCGAATGTCACCAGGGGCTTGGAGGGATCTGCCTGTGCTCTCTCCATGAATGACCGACAGTGCTCCTAGCGGCCCAGGTGGCGGCGGGGAAACATGGTGATTCCGGCACTGGGGCTCGGGCATCCCCAATCCCAGGCATTGCGGTGCCGAGCCCCTACGGAGGGGCCCCTCAGGGGCCAACCTAGGGTTATGGATAGCCTCCAGGAGGAGGGCAGGCCTCATCCACCGGCTCTGCACCGAGCGGGGGGTGGGCCGAGGTGAGGGTGCTGAGGAGCGGGAGTGTGGGCTCAAGCGTTTTGGATGGGGGGGCCTTCAAAGGTCGCCATGGGCTCAGAGGGCCCTGCCCGTTCTCCCGCCCTGAATGACCAGCGGCACCCCTAGCGGCCCGGATGGCGGCGGGGCGGCAGGGTGAGTCCAGCGCTGAGGCTCGGGGGTCCCTAATACACAGTGTTGTGGCGACAGGCCCCTTTGGCCGGCCGCTCGCGGGCCGTCCTAGGGTTAGGGTTCGCCCCCAGGAGGCTGGCAGGCTGGTTCCGCCCATGTACGATGAATGGAGGTATGGGTCGAGGTGAGGTAGCTGGTGAGCAGGAGCGTGGGCCAGAGCATTTGGCTTTGGCTCGGGGTGCCTTCGAAGGTCGCAGGTGGCTCGGAGAGTCCTGCCCGTTCTGTTGCCCTGAAGGACTGGCGACGCCCCTAGCGCCCCCTGTGGCGGTGGGGTGGCAGGGTGCGTCCGGCGATGTGACTTGGGGGTCCCCAATCCCTGGCATGCGGCGCCAGGCCACTTGGGAGGGGCCCCTCGGGGGCGACTAGGGATTGGGTTAGCCCCCAGGAAGCCAGCAGGCCCAATCGCCAGCTCTGCAGCGAGCGGAGGGGTGGGCCGAGGTAAGGGCGCTGGTGAGCAGGAGCGTGGGAGCCAGAGTTTTTGCACGGGGTGCCTTCAAAGGTTGCAGGGGGATAGGAGGGCCCTGTCCGTTCTCACTTCCTGAATGACTGGCAACGCCCCTAGCGCACTGGGTGCTTGCGGGGTGGCAGAGTGAGTCCAGCACTGGGGTTCGGGGTTCCCATATCCCCGGCATTGCGGTGCCAGGCTCCTTGGGAGGGGCCTCTCGGGGGCCGACCTAGGGTAAGTGTTAGCCCCCAGGAGTCCAGCAGGCCCGTTCCCCCAGCTCTGTGGCAGGCAGAGGGGCAGGCCGAGGTGAAGGTGCTGGCGAGAGGGAGTGTGGGCCCAAGCGTTTTGGCGCGGGGGGCCTTCGAATGTTGCCGGGGCTTGGAGGGCCCTGCCCATTCTCTCGCCCTGAATGACTGGCGGCGCCCTTAGCAGCCCGGGTTGCTGCGGGGTGGCAGGGAGACTCAGGCGCTGGCCTCGGCGGTCCCCAATCCCTGGCGTTGTGGTGCCAGGCCCCATGGGAGGGGCCCCTTGGGGGCTGACTAGGGTTAGGGTTCGTCCCCAGGAGGATGGCAAGCCCGGCGCTAAGTGGTTCTGGCAATGTAACAAAAATGCCATACACTTATCTGTAAGAAATAACGGTGTACAGGAACCCTCTTAGCCCTAACATCATCCTTTCTGAATATGGAAGCCAGCCCCAAGGTGGTCGAGGAAGTCTGACGAAAGGGCTAAGCACTTTTCTCTGAGTCTCCACACTGTACAGGGAAAGACGAAAGTACATCATCTTTCACGAGTAGGAAGCATTAATGAAAAGGTTCTGGAATTTCGAGGACTCTGACCCATCCTTATTGGTAATAAACCACCATGTACAGGAAAACACCTTCAACTCTCATCAGCCTCCTCAATCCTGATTCCGATTCAACTTTGGGGGTGTAGGACTAGGGAAATGTCCACATCTTATTGCTAAGAAAGAACGATGTCAGGGTAATGCCCTTCAAGTCACATCAGCCTTCCTGAAGACAGAAGCAGGAATCAAGGTGGTTATGTTACCATGAGGTAAGGAATATGAGCATATAAGTGAGAAACAACAGTGGGCAAGACCTCTCTTCCAACGAACAGTATCTTTGCTTAATGTTGAATCCCTATGTTAAGTGGTTGTGGCCATTTGTGAGGTGAAAATCTTAAGTGTTTTGTAAAACCTCTTGGTCATTCACACATGAGACTAAGGTAGTTGGGGACTCCTAGGCAGTGATTTGTCCACTGTCAAAAATATGAAAAGATAAAAGAGACAGATGAGGTCTCCTCAGGCATTGTCCTTTATCCTCATCCTCCGTGAGGATGGTCATCTCTGGACAGCTCAGTGACAGTGTCTCATTCACAGTGGGGGCATCTGTTCCTCACAGACATCAGGCAGGGAAATGGATTTGGTTCTCTGTGCCAGCCCAGCCACAGCTGAGTGTCACAGCACCCTCTCGTGGGCTCATAAGAGTTTCACTGTCACCAGGCAGGTCATTGTATTTGATAAACCACTGTGAGAGTTTGCAATTGCCTTCATCTGCAACCTCCTAGAAGCAAATGCAGGTGTCTGGTACCATGTGAAGTCATGTGAAGGCATTGTGAGAAAGTGTCCTTTTGCTTAAGAAAAACATGGCTGGGGCTCCTGGCTGGCTCAGCCATTTAAGCATGTGCGTTTGGCTCAGGTTATGATCCCAGGGTTCTGGGATCGAGCCCGGGCTCCCTGCTGAGCAGGAAAGGAGTTAGAGAAATAGCTTAGAACCCACAGAGAATGTGAATAAAGGGGAGTGAAATGGAACTTGCTCTGTGTTTTGCTTTAGGGATTGGAAGTTAGTTTTTTCTCAATTGTGATTGTTCTTGAAACAGAAAAGCTGTATTGGTTTTTTTTTTACCTTTAATTTTTTTCTACTAATAATTTTTTATTATGATATGTTAGTCACTATAGAGTATTTCCTTAGTTTTTGATGTAGTGTTCCGTGATTCATTATTTGCATATAACACCCAGTGCTCCATGCAATATGTACCTTCCTTAATACCCATCACTGGCCCATCCCAATCCCCCACCCCTCTCCCCTCTGAAGCCCTCAGTTTGTTTCCCAGAGTCCATAGTCTCTCGTGGTTCATTCCCCCTTCTGTTTAGGGTCCATTGTCTAAAGGGACAGACAGTGGAATTTCACCAAATATAAGATAGAAATTTCATTGTTCATTATAGATGCCGCCAAGTAGTTCCCAGACATTTCATTCTACTGTAGTAATTCATTATACCTGTGAAGGTGCACGTGGAAGACAATTGATGCATGTATAGTGGTAATAAAACACGCCCCTCAGTAGTAGAATAAGAGAGGATGCATATGTGTAAAATTATTCAACTACAGCTTCCATGCTTTCCCTTTGGTTCCTTATTATCTATGAAATTGGACAATTTTTGTTCTCTAGGCTTAAAACTCGTTGTCAGTATTCAGAGTTTCTCAATGCTGATCTTCTCCTGTATAAGTTACCAAAAACCTAAAATATGTATGAACTTTAAAAAGCGATATATTGAAAATTACAGCAGGGAAGTTCCATTTTGTGAATATTGTGTCAATGGATCTCTATTTTGACATCAGTGTTCATTAGAAATGATGACATTTCATGTGAATATAAATATCAATGTGTAAAAGAAAAGGTAGGAAGAACCTTGAATGTTTAAGTAATTGCTGAAATGACAGGTGTGTGTGTGTGTGTGTGTGTGTGTGTGTGTGTGTGTGTGTGTGTGTTTAATTGATTTTCAGTGAATGGTTCAGCTTCTTGTAGGGCCTCCGAGAGAGCCCAGGTGAACCTTTCAATGAGTTGATATCTGTTTTCAGAACATGGGAATCTCTTAGTCCAATAGTCAATCAGGCAAGCTTTGAGGTCTTGAAGAGTTTCAGTCCTCAGCGATGGTGTTGCCGACCCTTGTGAGCAAACCCTAGGGTATGGTCAGAGCCCACATTAGCTGGTACCAAGGTGTGACGATTTCAGACAGCATTTCCCAAAGAAGTACCTCTTGAGTCTCTGTCCTTGTCAGTTCCCTACACTTCCTTACACTAGTTATGTGATCAGTGTGTTTCAGGATAATCCCTACATGTGATTTTTGCTATTTCCTACTAGTCCTATCTGTTTCTCATCTTCTTCTTTTATGGTAGGGGTTGGGAAGCAACCTGTGTGGTGTAGGAAGGGGTGTGCTAGTTGTCTGCCTTCAGAGGACCGAATGATGCCTAGAAATTGTACTGTAGTTTGAGGTCAATTGTCCATCCTCTGAGTGTCAGGAATTGCATCACTTTACTTTGATGCTAGTCTGTTCTTCAAGCTGTCCTCAGAAATAAGGACGTCATCCATCTAGGGAATACTGGTTTGTGTGTATGTTTTCATTTTAGGAAAGGCCTTGCTGTTCCTGAAAATAATACTGCAGAGCACCCTTTCCTGTTCTTATTGGCCATCAGTCAATCTTTTGTGAAGTATTCGTTTATAAATAGACTCTATGGTTGATGAGCAGGAATTCTTTATTGACAAGTCTTTGTCAGTGTGTGTATTGCAAATCTTTACTTCCCAGCCTGCGGTTCACTTTTTCATTTTCTTATGGTCATAAGATAAGGAGAAATGTCACATTTTTATGAAGTCCCACTGAATTCTTTTAAATGGTTAGTGCACCCTATGTCCTACCCCAAGATTGACAGGTTCTACGTTTTCTTTCAGAAACTGTCCAATGGGAAGCAACAATCCATTTTCTCTGTCCATTTATTGCTTACAAATGTCACATTTTTATGAAGTCCACTGAATTCTTTTAAATGGTTAGTGCACCCTATGTCCTACCCCAAGATTGACAGGTTCTACGTTTTCTTCAGAAACTGTCCAATGGGAAGCTACAATCCAATTTCTCTGCCCATTTATTACTTACAAATGTATTTTGACCATCTGTTTCCTAGGAAACCTCTTTTATTATTATTATTATTATTATTATTATTATTATTATTATTATTTTAAATTGAATTTTTAATTCTAATAGGTAATTTAAACACTGTTTTTGATTTTCTATGTGCACAATCGTATTATCTGTGAATAGTCACAGTTATCCCCTCAATTCTTATCCTTTTTGTTTCTCTTGCCTTAAAACACTGGTAGATTCTCCGATGCCACAATAAATAGAGCAGCATTGTTTGAAGATTTTAATGTACCTTTTTCAATATCTGACAGAAAAAGCAGACAAAACATTGGTAACAATTGTGACCTAATTGACATATAGGGAACATGCCATAATAAGTGCAGAATACATTATTTTCAAGTGGTCATAGACTCTTTACCCAAATAGATGATAGGTGGGGCCAAGAATCAAGTCTACAAATGTTAAACCCTGAATATAACTAGATTCTATTCTTAGACCACAGGGGAATTGAGCCACAGTCATAGCGAAAAGAAAACCAGAAAGTCCTTCAATGTTTAAAAATTAAATAGAACTTTGCTACATATCCTAAAGGTCAGAGAGGGAATCTCCATGGAAATTCTGAACCTTTTCTACATGAGAGCTCACACACAATGGCACTTTCTTTGTGAAGAGCATTATAATAACCTAGACAGGAGTTGAGCCTTAAGTCAGAGTTCTGCCTACCCCAGCCACACCTGGCAGCCTTGGCCTGTGGTCCCCCTCAGCTGTCCTTTCTGGTGGTCCTGAGCTAAGGGGGCCAACATGGCCATATGGAAATGGGAAGCTCCCCACTCATAATGATGACGGTGCCCACTACCCAGCTGCCCTCTCTGGTGGCTTTGAGCTAAGGGGGTCAACATGGTCGTATGGAAATTAGAAGCTCCCCAATGTTAGTGATGACGTTGCTATCTTATCATCCTCACCAGTCCAACAACATGATTTCTGAGTGAAATATGACACAAGAGTGACTTCTTGGCATTCCTTCAGGTTTGAAAATCATCTGGTGAGTCATCTATTCGAAATATGGATTCAACATGTGTACTTTCTTCTGGAAAAGAAATAGACCCAATAGCAATTATGGCTTCCTGAGATCTTGTTCTTGAGAGACATCATACTGGCTCTTTGTAGCATTCTGCCTCTTAAACTTCTCAACTAGGGTGTAGATATTTTTAGGCACATTTTCAGGTGGTTAGACAGGGACTCGGATGATATGAGTCACAGAGGATTTTAGTGTCAGAAACCTAAGTGGGATCCCCAAATTGACTCCAAATCCCTTGTTGTTCCATACAGGGTACTATTTCCCTCTTATCTCTGGTCTTCTCAAACTGGAAACCTATCAAGTATCAGGATTTTCTTGTCATGTGGACAACTGGAACGAATTCAGCGGGCCTTTTCACCTCTGCCAATGGTGATCATTAAGATCATTATCTCAGTGGAGGACCACTGGCTAAGATACTCAACGATCCTTAGGAATAGAGACAGTATGATATTTTTCTGGTATTAAAGTTACTGAAAACAACTATCTTTTTTAGTCCATTCAGGCTCTGGTATGTTCAGAGGGTGCTGTAAAACAGGTCTGAAATAGTATTTAAAAACACTCAGCTCAGTCTCTTCTACAAAGTGAGCCAATGCTTATAAATATGGCTAAAATATTCCCTTACCTACGATGACTTCCCAGCCATCATAGTGTTTATATGGTATGACTGTCACTTACATTAGTCAACATTTGCAGAGAAAGAACTTAGGGCATCCAGGGGGCACTTCATGTTGAAATTAGTTTGTGACAATGAGCTATTGTGTTTTATTCTGCAGTCCAAGGGAATGGTGCCAGACATCTCTAAGGTGTCTAGCAGTTCTACAATTCTGATTTTAAGTGGTCTGTGTGCTTCAGAGATTTGGGCAGGAGAAGGGCAGGAGTCCAGAGACTGTGAACACTTCTGTTACCTGTGCTGACCATGGAGCAGGTAGCCTTCTGTGGGATTCATTTTGAATTCTTGGTACTATTGTGAAAGGTGTTTTTTTCTCAAATTCCTCCATTTAGTAGTCATTATAATGATGAAAGTAATTTTTATCTTATATCATCTGTGGGCCCTGATCCTGGGCTCCCAGGGAAGCTATCCTTTAACATTTTACCCGGCTCAAAATGACTGGGCAAAACCTCAAAGCATGGGCCCTATTTCTGCCCCAAGCACATGTTGTACATCTGCTTCGAGAAGAAAACAATATCCATATATGCCAACATAAAGATAAGAAAAAATAAAGAACCTCTTTGGCTCCCATAAGATTAAAGTCATACTGACATGTACATACTGAAAACATAAGAACGAGTCTGTCAATTTCTGGAATCTAAGAAGATCCTCATTGTGGTGTGTAACTCTGTACTTAAAAGAAAACAGAACAAAATATATAAGCCTGCCCCAAATGTTCCTTCCCCGGAGCACTCCCTTCTTGGTGAAGATTGTGTCTCCCAGGCAGCTGTCCTGACTTGGGTTTGAATAAAGGTCTCTTCCTTTCTCTCTAAAATGTATTTAAAAGTTCATTCACGCAATGTCGACAATAACAGTGTTTTCTATTTAAGTGAGAAATAAACGTTCCACTCTAGTTTTATTGGGAATAGACGAATTGAGGGTTTCTTTGGAAGAGTAAGTCTGCCTTCCAGAAAAGGCAAGGTCATTGGTCTATTGAGAATGAAGATAATTACTGCTAAACAACAAGTATGTGTTGCCCCTTCGCCCCGAAACCGAAGCAGGTGTGCAGGCTTTAGGTCAGAGGTGACTTCTTGTCCCCAGCTGACAACACTTCTCTGCTCTGCCTCCAAGACCCCCGCGGTTTTGAACATCAGCATCAGAGTCAGCGAGGCAGCTTGTCACAGGACACCAGTGTTCAGAGAAAGCACAGGTATGTTTGGCAAAATGTCCTATCTATGTCAGGGCTGGAGGTAAAACCTCTCATTATCCCAAAACCTCCTGGGCTTTTCTCTTTTCTCTAGTTGAGCCACAAAGTAAAATTGAAGTACCTGTCAGCATTCTGGGTTTGGTGCAAGAATTACTTAGTTTCCCTGGAGGTAGAACTTTGCAGGGGATCACAATTTCTCTGTCCATTTATTGCTTACACATGTATTTTGACCATCTGTTTCCTAGGAACCATCTTTTATTAGAATGGGAAGGTGAGATTCACTCTGTGCCTGTTTGTAACATCTAATTTGTTCCTTCATCTAACAGTGTTTATTCAATTGGGCCTAAGATATGGTTGAGTGGCCAGCATCTAGAGTTAGGTGGCTTTTTTTCATCTGATACAGACTTGGATGATGTCATTTGACAAAGGTGATGTTTCATCATTGATTAGTTTATTCATCAGAAGAGTTAAAATTAGGGTGGAGGGAAAATTGAAAATTATCCAAAGCGGCCTGTTCCTGTTTAAAAGTTGAGCTTGACTTTCTAGTTTTACTAAATGTATTATCTCGATATTTGGAGGTGCCATATTCTCTCTGTAGTTTCTTTGGTGGTGGAGTCAGAAGGAGAGTCTGGGAATTCTTTTGGATAGTGGCATGCTGGTGGCTTCAAGGGGCTTGGCGTCAGGAGCCTTGGGGTGAAGTCTGCAACTGCTTGCCTGACCCTGGGTTCATCTCACTGAGGTTTTGTTTCATCTTATGAAATTGCCAGCAGATAATGTTCTGCTTAAAGGGGAACCCTCCCATCCTGTTGGTGGCAATGCAAAGTGGTGCAGCCAGTCTAGGAAACAGTGTGGGGGTTCCTCAAAAAGTTAAACATTGAACAACCCCATGATCCAGCAATTGCTCTCCTAGGTATTTACCCAAAGGATACAAAAATGCAGATTCAAAGGGGGAACATGCACCATGATGTTTATAGCAGCAATGTCCACAGTAGCCAAACTATGGAGAGAATCCCAAAGTCTATGCACTGATGAATGTATAAAGCAGACGTGGGATACATATATATATAATGGAATATGACCCAGCATCAAAAGGAATGAAATCTTACCATTTGCAAGGATGTGGATGGACCTAGAGTGTATTAAGCTAAGCAAAATCAGTGAGGAAAGACAAATATCCTATGCTCTCACGCTTGTAGAATTTCAGAAAGAAAACAGATGAACAGAGTGGAGGGGTGATGAGAGAGGCAAACAAGGAAATAGACTCAACCTTGGAGAACAAACTGAGTGTTGCTGCAGGACAGGGGCTTGGGGGCAAGAGTTAAATGGGTGAGGAGTATTAAGGAGGGCACTTGTGATGAGCACCGGGTACTGTATGCAGGTGAGGAATCACTAAATCCTACCCCTGAAGCGAATATTCCATGGCATGTGAACTAACTGGAATTTAAGTAAAAGAAGAAAGGAAAAAGTGTCCTGCTTCATGAAGAGTGAGGTAAAATTGTAGTGATTTGGGCTGTACTATTCTATAGAGGATAGATGTAAAACACCCTGTTGTAGGATACACTAGTTTCTTATCACATAAGGAGTCCTCAGAAAGCTGCAATGAAAGATTCAGGTCTCAGAGCATGTTCATGTTCCAATGATATTTTACAGTTTGCACAGTTAGGAAAGAAGGTGGAGAGAGAGGCAACAGAAGGGAAAAGCAGGTGTGAACCTTTCATTTGTTAGCATTATAGCTTTCTCATGAAAGCTTTATGTCAGTGTGATTTTGGAAGCAGAGGGGGAATCCGGGAGCTTTGCAGGAGACAGGGGAGTTCCAGGTCTGGGTAAAGCTGACAGGGGTCCCAGAGGAGAGCTGAATGCATTCTGCAGCAGGGTGTGGGCAGGGTGGGCTCCAGGGGTGGCTGTGGGTCTCCTGGGTGAGAGTTGTGACAGGTGAGGGCTGTGTGAAAGTTCCTGGCTGAGGACAAGGGAGGCACAGGCTGAGAGCTGGCAGAGAACCTTCTTCTGGGCCACGATCCTCACCCAACACACAGCCTCATCTTCTGTTCCTGTCACTCCAATTCAGACTTCTCCGAAGTTGAGTGAGTACACATCAAGAGCATTCTTAACAGACGGGAAAGCATGTGTAAAGGCTCTGGGGAAGGAGAATTTCAGGTATGTCCAGGAGCAGCAAGAAGGCCCTGTAGCCACAGGAGACAGCTTAGGACATGACCTCAGAGAGGTGTCAGAAAGCCATTCCAGGGCTATAACTCCATGAGACCCTGTTTCACTGGGCCATCCTGGCTACAGTGTTGAGAACAGATGACAGAGGGTTGAAGATGGCAAGGCAGGTCAATGACGAAACTTTTCCAGGAACTCAGGCACTGTGGACCAGACAGGTGGCCTTGGATGGAGTGGTTAGACATATTCTGGGTCCATTTTGAAGATGGAGCTCGCAGGATTTGCTGATGGGTTAGCTATTAGGAGCTGGAGAACGGAGGAACTGGGGTAAATCCCAGCTGTTGTGGGTTGTCCTGATCGAGGGGAAGGAGAGGGTTTCTCAGGGGGTAGGAGGTAGTCCGTGTTCCGCATGCTGAGGAAGGTGCCTTTCCTCGTGGATCTGATGAGGTTTGTGTCTGGGAGGACCTTTCACATCTCCTCCCTCAGCAATGCTCAAGTACAAGTATCCCCCACTTTTTAAACGTTCACAGTAAGACACTGGGCTTTCTTGAAAGAACTATGTTATTACCCAGCTTCAGTAAGAGGAAGAGACCTGAAGAGGATTTCCCTCTTATGAAAAAAGGTGAACAGTGAGAATAGCGTTCAGCATCTGTTTTGGGGAGAAGCACGACAGAGGCGGCGTGCACCCCAACCAGGTCCTTCCTCTGGGAACCGCTCTCCGCATCCAGCCACCAGCAATTTGAATGGTGTCTGTGAGCCTCTGCTTCTGCTTTATCTTCATTTATGCTGGGCCTCCGTTAGAAACTTGTGTGGTGAGGCCTAAGAAAAGCCAAAGAGAGGAATTTTGGAGTCTGAGGACACTGTCTAATTGTTCCGTGTAAATTAATGGCCATTCCTTCTTGACACCATTTCTGCTGTGCAAGGTTTCTCAGAAGCCATGTACTTTCAAAGAGCAGGGAAACCTATACCCCATGCTGCGGGGTTAGTTTTAGTCTCCATGCTGGACAGAACATTTCATGACTGTCGGATTTTCTCACTCAAACATTGAGACTTTGACCACCTTCACCCGTTTCTACCACCCCATCCCCAAATCTGGCACCTACCAATCTGCTCTCAGTATCCATGTGTTCAGTATTTGTTTATTCCTCGTGGAATGTAGATGAGAGCATCTGGTATTGGTCTTTCTGTGTCTGAGTTACTTGGCATAAGGCCCCCAAGGTCTGTGTTTCCATGTCTGGTTCTTGTGAATAATGCTGCAGTGAACGTGGGAGTGCATCTGTCTTTTTGAGGCAATATTTTTGTGTTCTCCAAATCAATACTCTGTAGAGCCATTACTGGGTCATGTGGTAGTTGTATTTATTTTTTCAGGAACCTCCATACCGTTTGTCACAATGGCTGCACCAATTTCCATTCCCACCAACAGTGCACAGTGTCTCCTCGTCTGCACACCCTTGACCCCACCTGGTGTCTGTCTCTGGGAAAATTGCTGTTCCAACAATTGTGAGGGGATAGCCGATTGTGGGTTTGATGATGTTTCCTTGACGATATTAAGTGATGTCGAATAACTTTCTCTGTCTGTTGGCACCTGTGTGCCATCTTTGGAAAATATCTATTCACATATTCTCCCATTTTTTTAATACAGATTTTTTTTGTTTTGATTTGTACGAGTGTTGTGTGTATTTTGGATATTAGCCTCTTCTCACAGATATGATTCGCAGATATTTTTTCTTATTGGGTCTGTGGCCTTTTAAGCTTTTGCTGGTTTCTTTTGCCAAGTGGAAGATTTCAGTTTGAAGTTGTTCCACTTGTTTATTTTTGCTTTTGTTGCTTTGCGTTTGGTGTCGGATCTGAAGACTCTTTGCCAAAACCTATGTTGAGAGACTTAGTACCTGTGTCTTCTTGGAGGTTTATGGATTCAGGTCTTATGTTCAAATCATTCATCCATTAAAAATTTTGGTGGTGTAAGAAATTGACCCAGTTATATTCTTCTGCATTTAGTGTCCAGTTTGCCTGTTACCGCTCACTGTAGACACAGTCCTTCCCTCATGGCATATTTTCTGCTGCTGTGTCGTAAGTTAGGATCATCTACGTGTGGGTAAGTTTCTGAGCTTTCTGTTCTGTTCCACTGACCTTGGGTCTGTGTTTATGCCAGTACCATCCTGTTTTGATGACAACATCCTTGTAATCTAGCTTGAAATCCAGGAGTGTGTTGACTGCACCTTTCTTTCTTCAGGTTGCTTTGCGTATTTGGGGCCTTTTGTGATTCCATACAAGTTTGATGACTGTTATCTATTTCCTTGAATAATGCCACTGGAATTCAGATAGGGATTTCATCACATCTGTCGATTGCTTTTGGTACGATGGACATGTTCACATAATTAACTCTTCCAGTTAAGGAGCATGGTGTATGCTTCCATTTGTTTGTGTTGCCTTCCAAATCTTTGAACCACACATTCTGCCCCCCTCGACACACATGTTTTTCATTTCTTTTCTGCCATGTGTTGAGTGTACTATGTCTTTCACATTTTTGGTTACTTTTATTCCTAGATTTTTTTGATGCAATTGTAAATGGCATTGCTTTTTTAATTTCTCTTTTAATTTCTCTTTGTGTCATCAGTATACAGAAATGCAAGAATTTGGGTCATCTGGGTGGCCCCATAGGTGACGCGTCTGCCTTCAGCTCAGGTCATGATCCCAGAGTTCTGGGATTGAGCCCCGTGTAGGGCTCCCCGCTTAGCGAGGGTCTGCTTCTCCCTCTTTCTGACACTACCCCTGCATGTGCTTTTTCTCTTCCTCTCAAATAAATAAATAAAATCTGAAAAAAAGTAAAGACAACAGGTCTCTGTATATTGACTTTATATCCTGCAGCTTTCTTGAATTTGTTTAAATTAACATTTTTTTTTGGAATCTTTCGGGATTTCATGTCATTTGCAAATAGTGACAGTTTTCCTGTATGGATTTCATATCTTTCTCTTTTTTTAAAATGATGTTAGTCACCCTAGAGTACTTCATTTGTTTTTGATGAAGTGTTCCATGATTCATTGCTTGCATGTAACCCCTAGTGCTCATTATGACACGTGCCCTCCTTAATACCCATCACCAGGATAACCCATTCCCCTACCCTCCCTTTCTGCAACCTTCAGTTTGTTTCCCAGTGTCAATAGTCTCTCATGGTTCATCTCCCCCTCTCATTCCCCCCCTTCACTTTTCCCTTCCTTCCTCTAATGTTCCATGCTATTCCTTCCATTCCACATCGGAGTCAAACCTTATGATAATTGTCTTTCTCTGCTTGACTTAATTTCACTTAGCATAATCCCCTCCTGGTCCATCCACCTTGGTGCAAATGGTGGGTATTCATCCTTTCTGATGACTGAGTAATATTCCATTGTATAGATGAACCACATCTTCTTCGTCCATTCATTTGCTGAAGGACATCTTGGCTCCTTCCACAGTTTGGCTATTATGGACATTGTTGCTATGAACATTGGGATACAGGTGCCCCTTCTTTTCATTACTCTGTGTCTATAGGGTAAATACCCAGTAGTGCAATTGGTGGGTCATAGGATAGCTCTGTGTTTAATGTCTTGAGGAACCTCCATATTGTTCAAAAGTGGCTGTACCAGCTTGAATTCTCACGAGTAGTGTAAGAGGGCTCCCCTTTCTCCATATCCTCTCTGACTTTTTGTAATTTCCTGTCTTGTTAATTTGTTTTTCAAGATTTTATTTATTTATTCCACAGAGATAGAGACAACCAGCGAGAGAGGGAACACAAGCAGGGGGAGTGGGAGAGGAAGAAGCAGGCTCATAGCGGAGGAGCCTGATGTGGGGCTCGATCCCGTAATGCCAGGATCACGCCCTTAGCCGAAGACAGACGCTTAACTTCTGTACTACCCAGGTGCCCCCTGCCTTGTTAATTTTAACCATTCTAACTGGTATAAGGTGGTATCTCATTGTCGTTTTGATTTGTATTTGCCTGATGGCAAGTGATGTGGAGCATTTTTTCATGTGTCTCTTGGCCATTTGTATGTCTTCTTTGGAGAAATATCTCTTTGTGTCTTCTGCCCATTTTTTGGGTGTTGAGTTTGAGGAGTTCTTTATAGATCTTGGATACTAGCCCTTTATCTGTAATATCATTTGCAGATATCTTCTTCGATTCCATAGGTTGACTTTTTGTTTTGTTGATCGTTTGCTTTGCCCTGCAGAAGCTTTTTATCTTGGTGAAGTGCCAATAGTTCCTTTTTTGCTTTTATTTCCTTTGCCTTCAGAGACGTGGCTTGCAAGAAGTTGTTGTGTCCAAGTTTGAAGAGTTCTTTTGATTTTGATATGATACAGGAATCCAGTATCTTATTTTCCTGATTGTATTCGAGTCCTCTGTCTTTCTTGGTGAGTCTAGCTAAGTTTGTCAGTTTTGTTTATCTTTCCAAAAAAGGCAGCTCTCATTTTCATTGTTTTTTTTTTTTTTTGTCTTTTTAGTCTCTGTCGGATTTATTTATGCATTCCTTTTTGTTATTTCCTTGTTTCTACTAATTTGGGGCTTTGTTTGTTGTTTTATTTTCTACTTCTTTACCACATAAATCAGGTTGTTTATTGGAGACCATTCTCATGGATTGATGAAGACTTGAGTTTCTATGAATGTCCCCCATAAAGCTACTTTTGCTGCATCCCTTATGTTTTTGTAAGTTGTCTTTTTCATCAGTGTCAAGGTACTTCTAAAACCTTTTTTGATTTCTTCTTTGACTGTTGGTTGTTCAGTAGCTTGTTGTTAAATCTCCACATATTTTTTTAAGATTATTTAGGTATCTGACAGAGAGTGAGACAGTGAAAGAGAGAATGGAAGCAGGGGGGTGGGAGAGGGAGAAGCGGGCTTCCCGCTGAGCAAGGAGCCTGATTCCAGGCTAAATCCCAGGATCCTGGCAGATCCTTAACAACTGATCCACCCAGGCCCCCCAATCTCCACCTATTTTTGACTGTCCCATTTTTTTCTTGAGACTGATTTCTAGTTTCATATCATTGTGGTTGGACAAGATTTGAAGCAGAAGGTGCAGAGAGCATTCAGATAAAGGTTTGTTTCCTGGAGGGTTTTCTGAGGGCAGAGCATGAGTTCCGTGGGACGGAGGAAGGTTTTGTGAGACGGGGGTGGGGTTAACCCTTGTTAGAATTACTGACTACTACCATGCAGGCTGTGTGCTACTGTTCACACCGTAGTCCTGATGGACTTGTACTTCATTAGAAATATTTTCTAGGAGGTGTAGGCATAGCCTTCACTTAAAGAAAGGTGACATGTGGGTTCATGGCATGACCCCAGGTCAGCAACCAGAATGTATGGTATTGTGGGGGATCAGAAACAGGCTTTCTGTGGGAAGTGACAGAAATAAGGTATGGTGAGCTCCATGACCATAGGTGAGGTCCCGAGTGACCCACTGGGTGTTGGGTTCTGTGGATCTGTCTCATCAGGTGCTGTGGAATTCAGGGACACCCTCCTGTCTGTGGATTTGTGTGGAGACAGGTAGACATCAGTGTCTGGCCAGGCACGAGGGTCGCACTGGACCACCACCAGATGTGCAGCGTGCTGGGGAGCCACTGCTTGGTTTCCACGAAAGCTGCCCAGCGTCTGTGACTGTGATTCCTAGCAGCCGCAAGGGGAGAGGAGGCCTGGGGTGGTGCACACTTCCTAGACTTGTGGTCAGGTCTAGTCTGGAGCCCACTGAAGTCAGCCACACCTGGCCAGGAGGCACCCAGTCAGTGTAGCTTTGGGCACTGCTCCCATGGTATTTCATGCCAGCTCCATGCTGCCACCTCCTGCTTTTCATCATCATCTTCAAGGTCATGTGCCTCTGCTCTTGCCCCATGGCCTCCGGGGTATTGTCCGTCCTCCATCTGGCCCTCGTCCCTGGTGCCCTGTGCAGTCTGATGCCAGGGTACCCTTCTCGAGACAAACATCTGGCCCTGATGGAACACTTCCATGGATCTCGTGTGATGCAAGGATGATGCCCTGATCTGGAATGGGGCTGCAGGTCCCCAATTAGGAGAGCCATGTCTCCCTTTTCAGCATGGCCTGCCCTCCCCTCAGTCTTCTTCAGGGAAGCTCTCCCCACTTTCTGAGCGGACAGCTCTGAACTTAATAATGAATATTATTTTACATATCTCTATGCCTTAGTTCATCCATGGCATGTCTTTCAACCCCGTTAGTGGGGTTTTTTTTTAGCAGTTCTGAAAGGCTGTCTGCTCATGGAGGGGATGACCTGGGTGGGACAGCTTTCACTCTCATCTCCCTCAGCATGTCTCTGAGCCCTGAGGCCAGCTGTCCCACTGAGGATTGAGGGACCCGAGCCAGCCCATCCTGAGCCCAGGCTGTGTCAGTTGTGTAGACTGATGTGTGTTGGAGCAGTGGGCAGCTGGCATGGGGCAGGGGCAGGCAGTGTCTCCTCATTCCTTCCCTCCCTTCCTCCCAGAGGTAGCTCAGAGCAGCCTTCAACCCCTGCATCTCCAGATCCCTTGACTTATGCCTTCTGTGTTCAGCTGGTGACCTTGGAGTTTCGCATGGATTCTACCTCCCGTACCCTCTCCCGTAGCAGTTCCTGGATCAGGGGAGGGGCTGGACCCTTGTCTGTTTTTGATCTTCTTCCTGTCCCGCACCAAGCCCACCCACCGTTGCATCTTCCATGTATGTGCTTGGAAGCAAGCCCATCCACAGGGAACCTATTAGCCAAATGGATCCAGGCAATGAACATTGAAGTAGAGATCCAGGATCCATAATAAACCTGCTCTGAAACCTGTCCCAAAGTCTGTGACTCTCTCACACTGAAACAGAAACAATAATAGCTTTCTGGACTGTGAAGTGACATGTGTCTCTACTTCCAATCTTGAATGCATAGGTGCTGAACCTGGACAGAAAAGGACCATGGCTCCCGTGGGCTGGGATCCACAGTAAGAACTCAGTGAAATCTGAATTCGAGGCATAGAGTAAATAATTATTGTAGAGTGAATCCTCCCAAGTAGGGTTTATGCACAGTGCACAGGAAAAGCTTTTTCAAAGAGGTTCCTGAAAGAAAAATCTTTTTTAAAAATTTATTTTAATTCCAGTAGAGCTAACATACAGTGTTACATTCGTTTCAGGTGTACAATAGAGTGATTCAGTAATTCTATATATTACTCAGTGGTCATAAAGAAAAGTGTCCTCTTAATCCGCTTCATCTATTTCACTCATCCCTCTATCCACCTCCTCTCTGGTAACCATCCATATGTTCTCTATTGTTAAGAGTTTGTATTTTGCCATGCCCATACTCAGGCAACCCTGTTTGGGTAGAGTTTCCGTGTCCCCTGCAAGGGTGAATGGGGGTGGGCACGCTCTGGGCCAGTATTTCCAGGCTTTTGTTCCCTGGCTGCTTTCTCTGGTGATCTGCTGTGCCTCTTCTGAGAGTCAGAGCAGCAGAGGCTGAATTGTCACAGAACAGAGGGAATGCGGCCCGTTCTCCACCCTTGTTCTGGCCACTTTAACTCCGTTACTGTTGGTGCTGCTCAACCCTGCAGCATCCTGGGATGTGCGCCCCACACCTGGTGTCCCTGGCCTCAATTCTGGGGCTAGTGCATCTCTGTCCTTTGTGTTTCTAATGCTGCCAGCCGCCAGATGACCTGATCTCTCTCTGGAAGCTCCTGGTCTCAGTCTGGATCCCCCGAGCACACTGGGATTCCAGAGTTCCATGAGAAGCCTGGTGGCTCCGGCACCTGGTTCAGGGTCTCAGTCTGCTGTTTCGCAGGTGCCTACTGCAAGTCCGCCAGATCCCCTGTGCAGGTGGCCTGCCAGCCGCCAGCCGCCCCGTGGGCTCCGGGGTCTCCTGGTCTCAGTCTATGCCTGGTGAGCACACCGGGATTCCGGTGTTCCAAGAGAAGCCTGGTGGCGCACGCTCTGGGCTCACCGGTCTCAGTCCACTCTCTCCTGTGTGCCATCCATGAGTCCGCCCGCTCCCTGGTGCAGGTGGTTGCTGCTTCCGGGCGCCAGAACATGGTGGCTCACCCCCCCTTCCGTTTATCTTCTGATATCTGTGCCCGGTTTCAAGGCTCCCCGCTTCATATCTCAATACTCAGTGCTGGAGATGTTCATTTGTAGAGATCCAGATGTATCTTCCTGCCTCTCAGGCTGATTCCGTGGTTGTTTAGGCTGGTCTGGTACCTATCCAGCTCAACTCAGGGGACCTGCTGAAAAAGGGGTCTCCTACTCCTCCACCATCTTAACTCCTCTCTTGTACCTTAAATAGTATTTAAAAACACTCAGCTCAGCCTCTTCTACAAAGTGAGCCAATGCTTATAAACATGGCTAAAATATTCCCTTACCTACGATGACTTCCCAGCCATCGTAGTTTTTAAATGGTATGACTGTGACTTACATTAGTCAACATTTGCAGAGAAAGAACTTAGGGCATCCAGGGGGCACTTCATGTTGAAATTAGTTTGTGACAACGAGCTACTGTGTTTTATTCTGCAGTCCAAGGGAATGGTGCCAGACATCTCTAAGGTGTCTAGCAGTTCTACAATTCTGATTTTAAGTGTTCTGTGTGCTTTAGAGATTTGGGCAAGAGAAGGGCAGGAGTCCAGAGACTGTGAACACTTCTGTTACCTGTGCTGACCATGGAGCAGGTAGCCTTCTGTGGGCATCATTTTGATTTCTTGGTACTCTTGTGAAGGTGCTTTTGTCTCAAATTCCTCCATTTAGGAGTAATTATAATGATAAAAGTAATTTTTATCTTATATCATCTGTGGGCCCTGATCCTGGGCTCCCAGGGAAGCTATCCTTTAACATTTTACCCGGCTCAAAATGACTGGGCAAAACCTCAAACCATGGGCCCTATTTCTGCCCCAAGCACATGTCGTACATCTGCTTTGAGAAGAAAACAATAACCAAAAATGCCAACATAAAGACAAGAAAAAATAAAGAACCTCTTTGGCTCCCATAAGATTAAAGTCATACTGACATGTACATACTGAAAATGCATAAAAACATTGCATTTCCTAAAGCCCAAGCCTTGGAGGGTCTGAGAGCCTTGCCCAGAACCAGGCACACCCCAGCAGGGAGGGCTGGTGCAGAAAGGGAAGGGGCAGGACTCTGAGGGTGGTCTGCAGCTAGAGGGGTCCCTGGAAGGGGCCAGGTGTGTGGGGGGACCCTGGCCCACGACCCCACCCATGCCTGTGCCGGGTGTTGGGTCGAGCAGGCGCCTCTTGGGCCCCCTGCACTTTCAGGGTTCCAGGGGCTTGAGGGCGGGTTGCCCAGCATCCAAGGGGCTCAGGCACCACCCTCCCCAACCATTCACCGCTTGGGGGTGGAGCTATGTCTCTGTGGGCAGTCCCAGATTTGCAGTAGTTTGCAGACTTAGGGCAAAGAAGGGGCACTGAGAGAGAGAGAGAGAGTTGCCCTGTGGAGATCCCTGCTGGTGAGTGAGCAGGGTGCACTGGGGTGGGGGTCCGGGGGTAGGGTGTGCCCCAGGTGTGAGGCAGGGTTCTGGAAGGGCATGTGGAGAGGGTTCATTGTGGGGACTCAGGTGAGTTTTCTTTTTCCCTTTAAAGTCTCTTCTGCCCCATGTCCTCAACTGACCTTATTCCCCATACCCGTGAACTCGAGGACACCCACTCACCTGAGCTTTTGTGGGATGGGTTGCAGAATTTCAAGGTTTCCCCTGTTCCCCGGGAAGAGTGCGGGTAAGGACTTCACACAATCCCCACCTTCAGTTCTCTGACACAGTGCAGGTGATGCATCTTGAGCAGTACCCTGAGTTCAGCAGGGTGTGCCCTGGTCCCCAGGCACAGGTGTGGCAGTAGCATGCCCCAGAGCCATCCCCCAACTTCAGCATTATGCCCCCTGTGCCCCCGGGTTAGTGGTAATTAGCTATTAGAATCATGCAGGAAAATCCTCCAGGTGGGGGCCTGGAGGCGTGCATAAACCAGACCCCACTCTAGTTGCATTGGGAATAGACGAATTGAGGGTTTCTTTAGAAGAGTAAGTCAGCTTTCCAGAAAAGGCAAGGTCATTGGTCTGTTGAGAATGAGGATAATTACTGATAAACAACAAGTATGTGTTGCCCCTTCACCCAGAAACCGAAGCAGGTGTGCAGGCTTTAGGTCAGAGGTGCCTTCTTCTCCCCAGCTGACAGCACTTCTCTGCTCTGGCTCCTAGACACCCGAGGTTTTGAACGTCAGCATCGGAGTCAGCAAGGCAGCTTGTCACAGGACACCAGTGCTCAGAGAAAGCACAGCTTTGTTTGGCAAAATGTCCTATCTATGTCAGGGCTGGAGGTAAAACCTCTCTTTATCCCAAAACCTCCTAGGCTTTTCTCTTTTCTCTAGTTGAGCCACAAAGTAAAATTGAAGTAGCTGTCAGCATTCTGGGTTTGGTACAAGAATTACTTAGTTTCCCTGCAGGTAGAACTTTGCAGGGGATCACAATTTCTCTGTCCATTTATTGCTTACAAATGTATTTTGACCATCTGTTTCCTAGCAACCCTCTTTTATTAGAAAGGGAAGGTGAGATTCACTCTGTGCCTGTTTGTAACATCTAATTTGTTCCTTCATTTAACAGTGTTTATTCAATTGGGCCTAAGATATAGTTGAGTGACCAGCATCTAGAGTTAGGTGGCTTATTTTCATCTGATACAGACTTGGATGATGTCATTTGACAAAGGTGATGTTTCATCATTGATTAGTTTATTCATCAGAAGAGTTAAAATTAGGGTGGAGGGAAAATTGAAAATTATCCAAAGCGGCCTGTTCCTGTTTAAAAGTTGAGCTTGACTTTCTAGTTTTACTAAATGTATTATCTCGATATTTGGAGGTGTCATATTCTCTCTGTAGTTTCTTTGGTGGTGGAGTCAGAAGGAGAGTCTGGGAATTCTTTTGGATAGTGACATGCTGGTGGCTTCAAGGGGCTTGGCGTCAGGAGCCTTGGGGTGAAGTCTGTAACTGCTTGCCTGACCCTGGGTGCATCTCACAGAGGTTTTGTTTCCTCTTATGAAATTGCCGGCAGATAATGTTTTGCGTAAAGGGGAACCCTCCGATCCTGTTGGTGGCAATGCAAAGTGCTGCAGCCAGTCTGGGAAACAGTGTGGGGGTTCCTCAAAAAGTTAAACATTGAACAACCCCATGATCCAGCAATTGCTCTCCTAGGTATTTACCCAAAGGATACAAAAATGCAGATTCAAAGGGCGTACATGCACCATGATGTTTATAGCAGCAATGTCCACAGTAGCCAAACTATGGAGAGAATCCCAAAGTCCATGCACTGATGAATGGATAAAGCAGAATTGGGATACATATATATAATGGAATATGACCCAGCTTCAAAAAGAATGAAATCTTACCATTTGCAAGGATGCGGATGGACCTAGAGTGTATTGAGCTAAGGAAAATCATTGAGGAAAGAGAAATATCCTATGCTCTCATGCTTGTGGAATTTCAGAAAGAAAACAGATGAACAGAGTGGAGGGGTGATGAGAGAGGCAAGCAAGGAAATAGACTCAACCTTGGAGAACAAACTGAGTGTTGCTGCAGGACAGGGGCGTGGGGGGAAGAGTTAAATGGGTGAGGGGTATTAAGGAGGGCACTTGTGATGAGCACCGGGTACTATATGCAGGTGAGGAATCACTAAATCCTACCCCTGAAGCGAATATTCCATGGCATGTGAACTAACTGGAATTTAAGTAAAAGAAGAAAGGAAAAAGTGTTCTGCTTCATGAAGAGTGAGGTAAAATTGTACTGATTTGGGCTGTACTATTCTATAGATGAGAGTTGTAAAACACCCTGTTGTAGGATACACTAGTTTCTTATCACATAAGGAGTCCTCAGAAAGCCGCAATGAAAGATTCAGATATCAGAGCATGTTCATGTTCCACTGATACGTTACAGTTTGCACAGGTAGGACAGAAGGAGAGAAAGGCAACAGAAGGGGAAAGTAGGTGTGAACCTTTCATTAGTTAGCATTATAGCTTTCTCATGAAAGCCTTGCGCCAGTGTGATTTTGCAAGAAGAGGGGGAATCCGGGAGCTTTGCAGGAGACGGGGGAGTTCCAGGTCTGGGTAAAGCTGACAGGGGTCCCAGAGGAGAGCTGAATGCATTCTGCAGCAGGGTGTGGGCAGGGGTGGCTGTGGGTCTCCTGGGTGAGAGTTGTGACAGGTGAGGGCTGTGTGCAAGTTCCTGGCTGAGGGCAAGGGAGGCACAGGCTGTGAGCTGGCAGAGAACCTTCTTCTGGGCCACCAGCCTCACCCAACACACAGCCTCATCTTCTGTTCCTGTCACTCCAATTCAGACTTCTCCGAAGGTGAGTGAGAACACATCAAGAGCATTCTTAACAGAAGGGAAAGCATGTGCAAAGGCTCTGGGGCAGGAGAATTTCAGGTATGTCCAGGAGCAGCAAGAAGGCCCTGTGGCCACAGGAGACAGCTTAGGACATGGCCTCAGAGAGGTGACAGAAAAAACCATTCCAGGGCTATAACCCCATGAGACCCTGTTTCACTGGGCCATCCTGGCTACAGTGTTGAGAACAGATGACAGAGGGTTGAAGATGGCAAGGCAGGTCAATGACGAAGGTTTTCCAGGAACTCAGGCACTGTGGACCAGACAGGTGGCCTTGGATGGAGTGGTTAGACCTATTCTGGGTCCATTTTGAAGATGGAGCTCACAGGATTTGCTGATGGGTTAGCTATTAGGAGCAGGAGAACGGAGGAGTTGGGGTAACTCCCAGCTGTTGTGGGTTGTCCTGATCGAGGGGAAGGAGAGGGTTTCTGGGTGTAGGAGGTAGTCCGTGTTCCGCATGCTGAGGAAAGTGCCTTTCCTGGTGGATCTGCTGAGGTTTGTGTCTGGGAGAACCTTTCACATCTCCTCCCTCAGCAATGCTCAAGTACAAGTATTCCCCACTTTTTAAACGTTCACAGTAAGACACTGGGCTTTCTTGAAAGAACAACGTTATTACCCAGCTTCAGTAAGAGGAAGAGACCTGAAGAGGATTTCCCTCCTATGAAAAAAGGTGAACAGTGAGAATCGCGGTCAGCATCTGTTTTGGGGAGAAGCACGACAGAGGCGGCGTGCACCCCAACCAGCTCCTTCCCTGGGAACCGCTCTCTGCATCCAGCCACCGGCACTTTGAATTGTGTCTGTGAGCCTCTGCTGTGCTTTACCTTCATTTATGCTGGGCCTCCGTTAGAAACTTGTGTCCTGAGGCCTAAGAAAAGCCAAAGAGAAGGAATTTTGGAGTCTGAGGACACTATCTAATTGTTCCGTGTAAATTAATGGCCATTCCTTCTTGACACCATTTCTGCTGTGCAAGGTTTCTCAGAAGCCATGTACTTTCAAAGAGCAGGGAAACCTATACCCCATGCTGCGGGGTTAGTTTTAGTCTCCATGCTGGACAGAACATTTCATGACTGTCGGATGTCCTCACTCAAACATTGAGACTTTGACCACCTTCACCCGTTTCTACCACCCCATCCCCGAATCTGGCACCTACCAATCTGCTCTCATTATCTATGCGTTCAGTATTTGTTTATTCCACATTGAATGTACATGAGAGCATCTGGTATTGGTCTTTCTGTGTCTGAGTTACTTGGCATAAGGCCCCCAAGGTCTGTGTTCCCATGCCTGGTTCTTGTGAATAATGCTGCAGTGAACGTGGGAGTGCATCTGTCTTTTTGAGGCAGTATTTTTGTGTTCTCCAAATCAATACTCAGTAGAGCCATTACTTGTCCATGTGGTAGTTGCATTTATTTTTTCAGGAACCTCCATACCATTTGTCACAGTGGCTGCACCAATTTCCATTCCCACCAACAGTGCAGAGTGTCTCCTCGTCTGCACACCCGTGACCCCACTTGGTGTCTGTCTCTGGGACAATTGCTGTTCCAACAGTTATGAGGGGATAGCCGATTGTGGGTTTGATGATGTTTCCCTGACGATATTAAGTGATGTCGAACAACTTTCTCTGTCTGTTGGCACCTGTGTGCCATCTTTAGAAAGTATCTATTCACATATTCCCCCCATTTTTTTATACAGTTTTTTTTTATTTGTATGAGTGTTGTGTGTATTTTGGATATTAGCCTCTTCTCACAGATATGATTCGCAGATATTTTTCTCTTATTGGGTCAGTGGCCTTTTTAGTTTTTGCTGGTTTCTTTTGCCGTGTGGAAGATTTCAGTTTGAAGTTGTTCCACTTGTTTATTTTTGCTTTTGTTGCCTTTGCATTTGGTGTCCGATCTGAAGACTCTTTGCCAAAACTAATGTCGAGAGACTTAGTACCTGTGTCTTCTTGGAGGTTTATGGATTCAGGTCTTATGTTCAAATAGTTCATCCATTAAAAATTTTGTGTGTGGTGTAAGAAAGTGACCCAGTTATATTCTTCTGCATTTAGTGTCCAGTTTGCCTGTTACTGCTCACTGAAGAGACAGTCCTTCCCTCATGGCATATCTTCTGCTGCTGTGTCATAAGTTAGGATCATCTACGTGTGGGTAAGTTTATGAGCTTTCTGTTCTGTTCCACTGACCTGGTGTCTGTGTTTATGCCAGTACCATCCTGTTTTGATGACAACAGCTTTGTAATCTAGCTTCAAATCCAGGAGTGTGTTGACTGCACCTTTCTTTCTTCAGGTTGCTTTGCGTATTTGGGGCCTTTTGTGATTCCATACAAGTTTGATGGCTGTTATCTATTTCCTCGAATAATGCCACTGGAATTCAGATGGGGATTTCATCACATCTGTCGATTGCTTTGGGTACGATGGACATGTTCACATAATTAACTCTTCCAGTTAAGGAGCATGGCGTATGCTTCCATTTGTTTGTGTTGCCTTCCAAATCTTTGACCCATACATTCTGCCCCCCTCGACACACATGTTTTTCAGTTCTTTTCTGCCATGTGTTGAGTGTACTATGTCTTTCTCATTCTTGGTTACTTTTATTCCTAGATTTTTTTTTGATGCAATTGTAAATGGCATTGCTTTTTTAATTTCTCTTTGCGAAAGTGTGTCATCAGTATACAGAAATGCAAGAAGTTGGGTCATCTGGGTGGCTCCATAGGTGAAGCGTCTGCCTTCAGCTCAGGTCATGATCCCAGAGTTCTGGGATCGAGCCCCGTGTTGGGCTCCCCGCTTAGCGAGGGTCTGCTTCTCCGTCTTTCTGACACTCCCCCTGCTCGTACTTTTTCTCTTCCTATCAAATAAATAAATAAAATCTGAAAAAAAAGACAACAGGTCTCTGTATATTGACTTTATATCCTGCAGCTTTCTTGAATTTGTTTATTCTAACAGATTTTTTTTTTGTGTGTGGAATCTTTCGGGATTTCATGTCCTTTGCAAATATTGACAGTATTCCTGTATGGATTTCATATCTTTCTCTTTTTTAAAAATGATGTTAGTCACCCTACAGTACTTCATTTGTTTTGATGTAGTGTTCCATGATTCATTGTTTGCATATAACACCTAGTGCTCATTATGACACGTGCCCTCCTTTTTTTTAAAAGAATTTACTTATTTATTCGACAGATATAGAGACAGCCAGCGAGAGAGGGAACACAGGCAGGGGGAGTGGGAGAGGAAGAAGCAGGCTCACAGCGGAGGAGCCTGTTGTGGGGCTCGATCCCATAACGCCGGGATCACGCCCTGAGCTGAAGGCAGACGCTTAACCGCTGTGCCACCCAGGCGCCCCAACAGGTGCCCTCCTTAATACCCATCACCAGGATTACCCATTCCCCTTCCCCTCCCTTTCTGCAACCTTCAGTTTGTTTCCCAGTGTTAGTAGTCTCTCATAGTGCATCTCCCCCTCTCATTCCCCCCCTTCACTTTTCCCTTCCTTCTCCTAATGTCCTCCATGCTATTCCTTCCGTTCCACATAGGAGTCAAACCATATGATAATTGTCTTTCTCTGCTTGACTTAATTTCACTTAGGATAATCCCCTCCTGATCCATCCACGTTGGTGCAAATGGGGGGTATTCATCCTTTCTGATGACTGAGTAATAGTCCATTGTATAGATGAACCACATCTTCTTTGTCCATTCATCTGCTGAAGGACATCTTGGCTCCTTCCACAGTTTGGATATTATGGACATTGCTGCTATGAACATTGGGATACAGCTGCCCCTTCTTTTCATTACTCTGTGTCTATGGGGTAAATACCCAGTAGTGCAATTGGTGGGTCGTAGGATAGCTCCGTGTTTAACGTCTTGAGGAACCTCCATATTGGTTTCAAAAGTGGCTGTACCAGCTTGAATTCTCATGAGTAGTGTAAGAGGGTTCCCCTTTCTTCAGATCCTTTCTGACTTTTTTAAATTTCTGTCTTGTTAATTTTTTTCCAAGATTTTATTTATTTATTCCACAGAGATAGAGACAGCCAGCGAGAGAGGGAACACAAGCAGGGGGAGTGGGAGAGGAAGAAGCAGGCTCATAATGGAGGAGCCTGATGTGGGGCTCGATCCCGTAAGGCCAGGATCACGCCCTGAGCCGAAGGCAGACGCTTAACCGCTGTGACACCCAGGTGCCCCCTGCCTTGTTAATTTTAACCATTCTAACTGGTGTAAGGTGGTATCTCATTGTCGTTTTGATTTGTATTTGCCTGATGGCAAGTGATGTGGAGCATTTTTTCATGTGTCTGTTGGCCATTTGTATGTCTTCTCTGGAGAAGTATCTCTTTGTGTCTTCTGCCCATTTTTTGGGTGTCGAGTTTGAGGAATTCTTTATAGATCTTGGATACCAGCCCTTTATCTGTAATATCATTTGCAGATATCTTCTTCAATTCCATAGGTTGCCTTTTTGTTTTTTGATCATTTGCTTTGCCAAGCAGAAGCTTTTTATCCTGATGAAGTGCCAATAGTTCATTTTTGCTTTTATTTCCTTTGCCTTTAGAGAAGTGGCTTGCAAGAAGTTGTTGTGTTCAAGGTTGAAGAGTTCTTTTGATTTTGATATGAGACAGGAATCCATTATCTTATTTTCCTGATTGTATTCGAGTCCTCTGTCTTTCTTGGTGAGTCTAGCTAAGTTTGTCAGTTTTGTTTATCGTTCCAAAAAAGGCCGCTCTCATTTTCATTGTTGTTTTTTTTTTTTCTTTTTACTCTCCGTTGGATTTATTTATGCATTCCTTTTTGTTATTTCCTTATTTCTACCAATTTGGGGCTTTGTTTGTTGTTTTATTTTCTACTTCTTTACCACATAAATCAGGCTGTTTATTGGAGAGCATTCTCATGGATTGATGAAGACTTGAATTTCTATGAATGTCCCCCATAAAGTTACTTTTGCTGCATCCCATAAGTTTTTGTAGGTTGTCTTTTTCATCAGTGTCAAGGTACTTCTAAAAATTTTTTCTTCTTTGACTGTTGGTTGTTCAGTAGCATGTTGTTAAATCTCCACATATTTTTTTAAGATTCTTTAAGTATCTCACAGAGAGTGAGACAGCAAGAGAGGGAACGCAAGCTGGGTGGTGGGAGAGGGAGAAGCAGGCTTCCGAATGAGCAACGCGCCTGATTTGTAGCTAGATCCCAGAATCCTGGGATCAAGACCCGAGCTGAAAGGAGATCCTTAATGACTGAGCCACCCAGGCCCCAAAAATCTCCACCTATTTTTGACTGTCCCATTTTTTTTCTTGGGACTGATTTCTAGTTTCATATCATTGTGGTTGGACAAGATTTGAAGCAGAAGGTGAAGAGAGCATTCAGATGAAAGGTTTGTTTCCTGGAGGGTTTTCTGAGGGCAGACCATGAGTTCAGTGGGGATGGAGGAAGGTTTTGTGAGACGGGGGTTGGGGTTAACCCTTGTTAGAATTACTGACTACTACCATGAAACCTGTGTGCTACCGTTCACATCGTAGTCCTGATGGACTTGTACTTCATTAGAAATATTTTCTAGGAGGTGTAGGCATAGCCTTCACTTAAAGAAAGATGGCATGTGAGTTCATGGCATGACCCCAGGTCACCAACCAGGATGTATGGTATTGTGGTTGATCAGAAACAGGCTTTCTGTGGGAAGTGACAGAAATAAGGTATGGTGAGCTCCATGACCATAGGTGAGGTCCCGAGTGACGCACTGGGTGTTGGGTTCTGTGGATCTGTCTCATCAGGTGCTGTGGAATTCAGGGACACCCTCCTGTCTGTGGATTTGTGTGGAGACAGGTAGACATCAGTGTCTGGCCAGGCACGAGGGTCGCACTGGACCACCACCAGAGGTGCAGCGTGCGGGGGAGCCACTGCTTGGTTTCCACGAAAGCTGACCAGGGTCTGTGATCGTGATTCCTAGCAGCTGCAAGGGGAGAGGAGGCCGGGGGTGGTGCACACTTCCTAGACTTGTGGTCAGGACTAGTCTGGATCCCACTGAAGTCAGCCACACCGGGCACAGAAGGTACCCAGTCAGTGTAGCTGTGGGCACTGCTCCCATGGTACGTTCAGGCCAGCTCCATGCTGCCACCTCCTGCTTTTCATCATCATCTTCAAAGTCATGTGCCTCTGCTCTTGCCCCATGGCCTCCGGGGTATTGTCCGTCCTCCATCTGGCCCTCGTCCCTGGTGCCCTGTGCAGTCCGATGCCAAGGTAGCCTTCTCGAGACAAACATCTGGCCCTGATGGAACACTTCCATGGATCTCGTGTGATGCGAGGATGATGCCCTGCCCTGGAAGGGGCCTGCAGGTCCCCAATCAGGAGAGCCATGTCTCCGTTTTCAGCATGGCCTGCCCTCCCCTCAGTCTTCTTCAGGGAAGCTCTCCCCACTTCCTGAGCTGACAGCTCTGAACTTAAAAATGAATGTTATTTTACATATCTCTATGTCTTAGTTCATCCATGTCATGTCTTTCAACCCCGTTAGTGGGGTTTTTTTAGCAGTTCTGAAGGGCTGTCTGCTCAAGGAGGGGACGACCTGGGTGGGGCAGCTTTCCCTCTCATCTCCCTCAGCATGTCTCTGAGCCCTGAGGCCAGCTGTCCCACTGAGGATTGAGGGACCCGAGCCAGCCCATCCTGAGCCCAGGCTGTGTCAGCTGTGTAGACTGATGTGTGTTGGAGCGGTGGGCAGCTGGCATGGGTCAGGGGCAGGCAGTGTCTCCTTCTCATTCCTTCCCTCCCTTCCTCCCAGAGGTAGCTCAGAGCAGCCTTCATCCCTGCATCTCCAGATCCCTTGATCTGTGCCTCCTGTGTTCAGCTGGTGACCTTGGAGTTTCGCATAGATTCTACCTCCCGTACCCTCTCCCATAGCAGTTCCTGGATCAGGGGAGTGTCGGACCCTTGTCTGTTTTTGGTCTTCTTCCTGTCCCGCACCAAGCCCACCCACCTTTGCATCTTCCATGTATGTGCTTGGAAGCAAGCCCATCCACAAGGAACCTATTAGCCAAATGGATCCAGGCAATGAACATTGAAGTAGAGATCCAGGATCCATAATAAACCTGCTCTGAAACCTGTCCCAAAGTCTGTGACTCTCTCACACTGAAACAGAAACAATAATACCTTTCTGGACTGTGAAGTGATATGTCTTTCTTCTTCCAATCTTTAATGCATAGGTGCTGAGCCTGGACTGAAAAGGACCATGGCTCCCGTGGGCTGGGATCCATGGTAAGAACTCAGTGAAATCTGAATTTGAGGCATGGAGTGAATAATTATTGTAGAGTGAATCCTCCCAAGTAGGGCTTATGCACATTGCACAGGAAAAGCTTTTTCAAAGAGGTTCCTGAAAGAAAAATCTTTTTTTAAAATTTATTTTAATTCCATTAGAACTAACATACAGTGTTACATTCGTTTCAGGTGTACAATAGAGTGATTCAGTAATTCTACATATTACTCAGTGGTCATCAAGAAAAGTGTCCTCTTAATCCCCTTCATCTATTTTACTCATCCCTCTATCCACCTCCTCTCTGGTAACCTTCCGTTTGTTCTCTATTGTTAAGAGTTTGTATTTTGGTGTGTCTCCTTTTTCTCTTTTAGTTATTTATTTTTGTTTGTTTCTTAAATTCCCCATTAGAGTGACATCGTATGGGATTTGTCTTTCTCTGACTGACTGATTTTAGTTAGGATAATACTCTCTAGCTCCATCTATATGGCTGCAAATGGCAAGGTTTCATTCTTTTTCAAGCCGAGTAATACGCCAGTGTGTGTGTGTGTGTGTGTGTGTGTGTGTGTGTGTGTGTGAATACACACATCTATCATCTCATTTGTCAATTTTTCTCCAGACACTTGGGTTGCTTACATATTGTGATATTGTAAATAATGGTGCAAGAAACATAGGGGTGCACGTATCCTTTTACGTTACTGTTTTCCTATTCTTTGGGTAAATACGAGTAGTGTGATTGTTGGATCGTAGGGTAGTTCTATATTTAATTTTTTGAGGAACCTTCATACTGTTTTCCACGGTGGCCACCACAGCTTGCATTCCCACCCACAGTTCACGAGGATTCCCCTTTATCCACATCCTCCCAACACCTGCTCTTTGTTGTGCTTTTGATGTTAGCCATTCTGACAGGTTTGAGATATTACCTCATTGTCCTTTGGGTTTACATTTTCCTGATGATGGGTGATGTTGAACATCTTTTCACGGGACTGTTGGCCATTTGTATTTCTTCTTTGGAGAAATGTCTGTCCATGTCTTCTGCCTATTTTTTACCTGGATTATTTGTTTTTTGGGGGTTGAGTAGTATCAGTTGTATATGTTTTGGACACTTTCCCTTTATTGCATATGATCTTTGCAAATATCTTCTCCCTTTGAGTAGGTTGTCTTATTATTTTTACATTTTCATTGTTCTTCTGCCGTGTGGAAACTTTTTATTTTGCTGTATTCCCAATAGTTTATTTTTGCTTTCATTTCCTTTGCCTCAGGAGACAGTCTAGAAAAACGTTGGTATGGTCCATGTCAAGAAGTTACTGTCTTCCCTCCTGTAGGATTTTTATGGATTCAGGTCTCATATTGAGGTCTTGAAACTGTTTTGTGTTTGTCTTTATTGTGTAAGAAAGCAGTCTAATTTCATTCTTTTGTGATAGCTGTCTAGTTTTCCCAACACCATTTGCTGTAGAGACTGTCCTTTTCCCTTTTGATATCGTTGCTTGCTTTGTGGAAGATTCATGGACCACATAATTGTGGGTTTCTGTCTGAACTTGTATCCTGTTCCTTTTGTCGCTGTGTCTATTTTTGTGCCGTACTGTCTTGTTAGGATGACTGCAGCTTTGTAGTATAACCTGAAATCTGAAATTGTGAGTCCTCCAGCTTTGTTTTTCTTTTCCACATTGCACTGGCTGTTCGGAATCTTTAGTGGTTCCATACAAATATTTAGGATTGTTTATTCGAGGTCTTTTGTTCTTTAATTTAAATTCAATTAGCCAACTTACAGTACATCATTTGTTTCAGATGTAGTCTTCAATAAATTTTCAGTCTTGTGTAACACCCAGTGCTCATTGTATCGTGTGACGTCCTTAATGCTACTCACCCAGTTACCCCGCCACCAACTTCTCCTCCAACAATCATCAGTTTCTTGCGATAGTTAAGAGTCCATCATGGGTTTTCTCCCTCTCTGATGACTTCCCATTCTATTTTCCCTTCCTTCCCCTATGGTCTTCTTCCTTGTTTCTGATATTCCACATAGGAGTGAAAGCATATGATCATTGTCTTTCTTTCATTGGCTTATTCCACTCAGCATAATACCCTCCAGCTCCACCCAGGTCGGTGTGATGGTAAGTATTCATCCTATCTGATGGCTGAGTAATATTCCATTATATATATGATCCACATCTTCTTTATCCATTCATCTATCCATGGTCATCTGCACTCCTTCCGCAGCTTGTCTATTATGGATATTGCTGCTATGAACACTGGTGTGCATGTGTCCCGTCTTCACTACCTCTGTCTCTAGGGGTAAATACCCAGTAGTGCAATTGCTGGGACATCGGTAGCTTTATTTATAACTTCTTGAGGAAATTCTGTACCATTTTCAAAAGTGGCTGTACCGGACTGCATTCGTACAGGGGTGTAAGAGGGTTCCCGTTTCTCCACATCCTCTCCAACATGTATAGTTTCATGTCTTCTTATTTTTAGATATTCGGCCTCGTGTGATATGGCATCTATAGGGGTTTAGATTTGCATTTCCCTGAAGCCAAGTGATATGAAGCATTTATGCATGTATCTTTTGATCACCAGTACGTCGTTATCAGTGAAATGACTTCCCATTTTAATCTATCTCAAGACCTAAAGCTGGGTAAGGCACTGAAGCTGGATGATGCCATCGGTTGGAAGTGTGGAGAATTTCAAAAGATCTCCGTGGAGAGCAAGTTTAAAGGTCAGTGTGAAGCTACTAATTGGATCCGGGGAGATCTCTGAAAGTGGGGTTTGCCTGGGATGGGCTGAGGGGGGCCCTCCGATTTTCCTATGAATCCTTGCTGCAGCCCCAAATGGACAGTTTCCTGCTGTGGGGCAGGCTGAGTCCTCTAGTCGTGCAGAGGTGAGCCCAATGCCTGGTGCCTTGGAGGCAGGCATACGGGGAGGGACCCTCAGCAGAAGACCCAGGGTTAGGTTAGGCCTCAAGAGACAGCAGGTCCGAACTGCCCAGTACTCAGAGAACTCCCAGGCTGAGTGAGATGAGGGCACAAGGGCGGGTGAGTGTGAGCCTTGGGGTTTCATCTGGAAGGGCCCACAAAGGTCAGGGTTCACCAGAAGGGGCTCTCAGGGGGTGCCCCAATTCTCTTGCCCTGAATGCTCTGTTGTGCCCCCAAATGGTACAGTTTCCTGTGGGCTGCAGGCTGAGTCCTACAGTGGGGCTTGGGTGTCCCCAATCCTCCAGAGTGGGGTGCCAGGGCCCTGGGGAGGGGCCCCTCTGTGGCCAACGTAGGGTAAGGGTTAGGGTCCAGGAGTCCGGCAGGGACTATATGCAAGCTGTGCGGTGAGCTCTGTGGAGGGCTGAGAGGAGGCCATGGGGGAGGGTGAGCATGGGCCTCAGGGTTGGGGCACGGGGGGCTGCCAAACGATGGGGATGGGCTCCAGGGGCCTCCCCAAGTTCTCGTGCCCTGTAGGCTCTGTAGAGCCCCAAGGGGCACGGTTTCCTGTCAGGTGGCAAGCTGAGTCCTGCAGTGGGGCACAGGTATCCCAATTCCCCGGGGCTGCTGTGTAAGGCTCCTGGGGAGGCCCCCACACCCACAGCCGACCTAGGGCTAGGTTTAGGCCCAGGAGCCCCGCAGGCCCGATCTGCTGGCTGTATGGCTAGTTACACGGGCTGAGGTGAGGGTGTGGGGAGGGTGAGCGTGGGCCTCACGGTTGGGGTTGGGAGGCCACCGAAGTTCGCTGGTGTCTCAGGAAGGCCCTACTGGTTCTCTTGCCCTGAATGCTCTATGGCCTCCCAGGGCACACGGTTTCCTGCGGGGTGGCAGACTGAGTCCTGCTGTGGGGCTCAGGTGTCCCGAATCCCCGTGGCTGCAGCTCCAGGCTCCTGGGGAGGGGCCCCTCCACAGATGAACTAGGGTTAGGGTTGGGGCCCAGGAACCCCGCAGGCCAGATCTGCCCAGTATGTGGCGAGCTCCGCCGTGGCCTGAGGTGAGGGTGTGGGATGGGGTGAGCATGGGCTTCAAGGGTGGGTTTAGGGATCACCGAAGTTCGCCGGGGGCTCTGGGGGCCCTCCTGGTTCTCCCGCCCTGAATGCTCTACAGCCTCCCAAGGGGCACGGTTTCCTGCGGGCTGGCAGGCTTTGTTCTGCAGTGGGGCTCAGGTGTCCCCAGTCCCTGGGGCTGCGGCACTGGGCCCCAGAGGAGGGGCCCTACCCAGCGGACCTAGGGTCAGGTCTAGGCCTCAGGAACCCGGCAGGCCTGATCGGCCGGCTCTGCGTCGAGCTCGGTGGCAAGCTGAAGGGAAGGCGTGGGGCGGGATGAGCATGGGCCTCAGGGTTGGGGTGTAGGGGGCTGCCGAGGATCGCTGGGGGCTCAGGGGGGCCCTACCAGTTCCTCTGCAGGGGATGCTCTGCGGTGCCCCAAGGGGCATGGTTTCCTGAGGGGTGGCAGGCTGAGTCCTGTGGTGGGGCTCATGTGTACCCAATCCCCGGGGTTAGGGTACGGATTAGGGTATGGGTTAAGGTTAGGGTATGGGTTACGGTTAGGGTATGGGTTAGGGTAGGGTTTAGGGTTAGGGTAAGGAGAGGGTACGGGTTAGGGTTGGGTTTAGGGGTTACAGGTTAGAGGTTATGGGTTAGGGTACAGATTAGGGTTTAGGGTACGGGTTAGGGTTTAGGGTTTGGGTTTAGGCTTAGGGTTTGGGTTGGAGTACGGGTTAGGTTTAGGGTACGGGTCAGGGTTAGGGTATGGGTTAGTGTACGCATTATGGTACGGTTTAGCGTACGGGTTAGGGTACGGTTTAGGGTAAGTGTTTGCGTACGGATTTGGGTACGGCTTAGGGTACGGGTTATGGTTAGGGTACGGGTTAGGGAATGGGTTAGGGATAGGGATTGGGTACAGTTTAGGGTTAGGGTATGGGTTAGGGTACAGGTTAGGGTACAGGTTAGGGTTAGGTATGGGTTAGGCTATGGGTTAGGGTCCGGCTTAGAGATAGGGTACGGGTTAGGGTATGGGTTAGGGTACGGGTTAGGGTATGGGTTAAGGTTAAGGTAAGGGTATGGGTTAAGGTTAAGGTAAGGGTACTAGTTAGGGTTAGGGTACAGGTAGGGTTAGGGTACGGGTTATGGTACGAGTTAGGATATGGGTTAGGGTCAGGGTTTAGGGTTTAGTGTTAAAGTTAGGGTATGGGTTAGGGTACTTGTTAGGGTTACGGTTAGGTTTAGGGTACGGTTTAAATTACGGGTTAGGGTACAGTTTAGGGTTAGGGTTAGGGTATGGGTTAGAGTACGTGTTAGGGTTACGGTTAGGGTTAGGGTACAGGTTAGGGTTAGGGTTAGGTTTAGGTTACGGTTTAGGGGTAGGGTTAGCTGAAGGGGTAGTGTTAGGGGTAGGGTTAGGAGTATGGTAGGGGTCGGGGTTGGGTTAGGGTTTAGGGTTAGGGTTTGGGTTTAGTGGTTAAGGTTAGGGTTTAGTGTTTAGGGTTTCGGGATTAGGGTTAGAGGTTAGGGTTGAGGGTTTAGTGTTAATGTTAGGGTTTACGGTTTAAGGATTAGGGTTTAGGGTTAGGCTCAGGGTAGGGTTAGGGTTAGGGTAAGTGTTAGGGGTTAGGGTTAGGATTAGGGGTTAAGGTTTAAGGTTTAAGGTTAGGGCTTAGGGTTTAGGGTTACGGTTGGACCCCAGTAGGCCAGCAGGACCGATGCGCCGGCTGTGCGGCGAGTGGAGGAGTGGGACGATTGGGGGCGCTGGCGAGCAGAAGTATGGTATCCCGCGTTTTCACGCAGGGGACCTTTGAACACCACTAGAGACTCGGAGGGCCCTGCCCATTCTCCCGCCCTGAATGGCCGGCGGCGCCCCTAGCGGCCTGGGTCGTGGCGGGGTGGCAGTGTGAGTCTGACACTGCAGTTTGGGGGTCCCCAATGCCATGCGTTGCAGCACAAGGGCCCTTGGGAGGGGCCCCTGGGGCCGTCCTAGGGTTACTGTTAGCACCCAGGAGTCCGGTAGACATGATCCGCCAGCTGTGCGGTAGCGGAGGGCCAGGCCGAGGTGAGGGCGCTGGCGAGCTGGGGCGTGGGCCCATGCATTTTGGCGCGGGGGCCTTGGAAGGTCGCCTGGGGATTGGATGGCCCTGCCGGTTCTCCCGCCCTGAATGGCCAGAGGCGACCCTAGCGACCCGGGTCGTGGCGGGGCGGCACGGTGAGTATGGCGCTGGGGCTCGGGGGTCCCAAATCCCTGGCGTTGCTGCGCCAGGCCTCTTGGGAGGTTCCCCTTGGGGACCAACCTAAGGTTAGGGTTAGTCCCCAGGAGGCTGGAGGCCTGATCCGCTGGCTGTTTGGTGAGCAGAGGGGCGGGTCGAGGTGAGGGCGCTGGTGAGCGGGAGCATTGGCCCAAGCATTTTGGTGCGTGGGCCCTTAGATGTTCACCGGGACTCGGAGGGCCCTGCCCATTCTCCCGCCCTGAATGACCGGTGGTGCCCCTAGTGGCCTGGGTGCCAGCGGGGTGGCAGGGTGAGTCCGGCGCTGGGGCTTGGGGGTCATCAATCCCCGGTGTTGCGGCGACAGGCCCCTTGGGAGGGGCCCCTCAGGGGCCAACCTAGGGTTAGGTTTAGCCCCCAGGAGCCCGGCAGGCCCAATCCGCCTGCTGAGCGGCAAGCAGAGGGGCGGGCCGAGGTGAGTGAGCTGGAGAGCGGGAGCGTGGGCCCAAGCGTTTTGGAGGGGGGGCCTTCGAAGTTCACCTGGGCTTGGAGGGCCCTGACCATTCTCTCACCTGGATGACCGGCAGTGCCCCTAGCGGCCCGGGTGATGGCGGGGCGGCAGGGTGAGTCCGGTGCTGAGGCTAGGGCTTCCCTATACCCGACGTTGCAGTGCCAGGCCCCTTGGAAGGGCCCCTCTGGGGCCGATGTAGGGTTAGAATTAGCCCTCAGGAGGCCGGCAGGCCCAATCCACCGTCTTGAGGCAAATGGAGTCGCGGTCCTAGGTGAGGGCGCTGGCGAGCGGAGCGTGGGCCCCAGCGTTTTGGTGCTGGGGGCCTTCAAAGTTCACCGGGGCTCAGAGGGCCTTGCCTGTTCTCCCGCCCAAAACGACCGGTGGCGCCCTAGCACCACTGGTGTCAGCGGGGCAGCAGGGTGACTCCAGCATTAGGACTCGAGGGTCCCCAATCCCCGGCGTTGTGGCGGCAGGCCCCTTCAGAGGGGCCCCTCTGGGGCCGACCTAGGATTAGAGTTAGCCCCCAGGAGGCCGGTAGGCCTGATCTGCCAGCTGTGCAGAGAGCGGAGGGGCAGGCTGAGGTGAGGGCGCTGGCGAGCTCCAGCGTGGGCCCCAGCGTTTTGGCGCGGATGGCCTTCAAAATCACCGGAGTCTCGAGGGCCCTGCCCATTCTCCCACCCTGAAGGACCAGCGACTCCCCAGCGGGCCCGATGTTGATGGGTTGGCAGGATGAGTCCGGCGCTGCGGCTCAGGTGTCCCCAATCCCCGCGTTGGTCACCAGTCCCCTTGGGAGGGGCCCCTCTGGGACCAACCTAGGGTTAGGGTTAGCCCCCAGGAGGCCGGCAGGCCCCATACACCAGCTGTGCAGCGAGCAGAGGGGCGGGCCTTGGTGAGGGCACTGGCGAGCTGGAAGGTGGTACACAAAGTTTTGGCACCGGGGGCCCTCGAATGTCGCTGGGGACTCGGAGGGCCCTGCCCGTTCTCCCGCCCTGAATGAGTGGCGGCTCCCCTAGCAACCCGAGTGGTGGCGGCGCTGCAGGGTGGGTCTGGTGCTGAGGCTCGGGGGTCCCCAATGCCAGGCGTTGCGGCACCAGGCCCCTTGGGCGGGGCCCCTTGGGGGCCGAACTAGGGTAAAGGTTAGCTCCTGGAGGCCGGCAGGCACGATCCACAGTCTGGGGCGAATGGAGGCGTGGTCGAAGATCAGGGTGCTGGCGAGCAGGAGAGTGGGCCCCAGCGTTTTGGCACTGGGGGCCTTCGAAGGTCCCCGGGGCAGGGAGGGCCCTGCCCGTTCTCCCGCCCTGAATGATTGGCGGTACCCTAGCGGCCTGGGTGTGGGCGGGGCGGAACGGTGAGTCCAGCGTTGTGACTCGGGGGTCTCCAATCCCTGGCGTTCAGCGGCAGTCCCTTTGGGAGGGGCCCCTTGGGGGCCGAACTAGGGTTAGGGTTATCCCCCAGGAGGCCGGCAGGCTAGATCAACCGGCTCTGTGGTGAATGGGGGGGTGGGCCAAGGTGAGGTCGCTGGCGAACGGAAGCGTGGGCCCCAACATTTTGGCTCGGTGGGCTTTCGAATGTCGCAGGGGGCTCGGAGGGCCCTGCTCGTTCTCCCGCCATGAAGGACCGGTGACGCCCCTAGCTCCCCGGGTGGCAGCGGGGTGGCAGGGTCAGTCCTGCACTGGTGCTTGGGTTTCCCCAATCCCCAGCGTTGCGGCGTCAGGCCCCTTGGGAGGGGCACCTCGGGGACTGTCCTAGGGTTAGGTTAACCCCCAGGAGGCCAGCAGTCCGTATCCGCAGGCTGTGCAGTAAGCGGAGGAGGGATTGACCGTGGTAGGGCGCAGTTGAGCGGTAGCGTGGTACCCAGTGTTTTGGCGTGTGGGGCCTTCTTATTTCACCGGAGGCTCGGAGGGCCCTGCCGGTTATCCCGCTCTGAATGCCCGGAAGCGCTCCTAGCGGCCCGCGTGGCGGCGGGGCAGCAGGGTGAGCCCGGCGCTGGGGCTTGCGGGTCCCCAATCCCTGCCATTACAGCACCAAGCCTCTTGGGAGGGGCCAATCTGGGGCCCATCTAGGGTTACCTTTAGCCCCTAGGAGCCCAGGAGGCCGGATCCGCCAGCTCTGTGGCTAGAGGGGGAGCGGGCCTAGGTGAGGGCGCTGTAGAGCGGGAGCATGGGCTTCAGCGTTTTGGCGCGGGGGACCTATAAATGTCGCCGGGGGCTCAGAGGGCCCTGCCCGTTCCCCCACCCTGAATGACCGGTGGCGCCCCAAGTGGCCCAGGTGGCGGCGGAGGGGCAGTTGAGTACATCGCTGGGTCTTGGGGGTCCTCAATCTCTGGCATTGTGGCGCCAGGCCTTTTGGGAGTGCCCTTCGGGGGACGACCTAGGATTAGGGTTAGCCCCCAGGAGGCCGGCAGGCCCCATAAGATGGCTGTGGGGCGAGCAGAGGGGTGGGCTGAGGTGAGGGCGCTGGGGAGCGAGATTGTGGGCCCCTGCATTTTGGCGCTGGAGGCTTCAAATATCTCCGGTTTCTCCAGGGCCCTGTCCCTTCTCCCACCCTGAAGGACCGGCGGCGCCCCTAGCGGCCTGAGTGGCAGCGTTGTGGGAGGGTGAGTCTGGCTCTGGGGCTTGGGGTTCCATATCCCTGGCGTAGTGGCACCAAAACCCTTGGGAGGGGCCCCTGGGGGGCCGACCTAGGGTTAGGGTTAGCCCCCAGGAGACCGTCAGGCCCAACCGCACACTGTGCGGCGAGCTGAGGTGCAGCCCGAGGTGAAGGCGCTGGGGAGCGGGAGCGTGGGCACCAGCGTTTTGGCACAGGGAGCCTTTGAAGGTCACGGGGGACTCAGAAGGCCCTGCCCTTCTCTCGCCCTCTATGACCCGCGGCGCCCGTAGCGGCCCAGGTGGGGACAGTGCGGCAGGGTGAGTCCGGCTCTGGGGCTCTGAGTCACCAATCCCCAGCATTGCAGAGCCAGGCCGCTTGGCATGTCCCCTCAGGGCCCACCTAGGGTTTTGGTTAGCTGCCAGGAGCCCGGCAGGCCCATCCACCGGCTCTGAAGCAAGCGGTGGGGTGGGCCTAGGTGAGGGCGCTGGCGAGCAGGATCCTGGGAGCCAACGTTTTTGCGCGGGGAGCCTTCAAAGGTCAGCGTGGGCTCGGAGGGCCCTGCCCGATCTCTTGCCCTGATTGACCGGCGAGGCCTCTAGTGGCTCGGGTGGCTGAAGGGCAGCAGGGTGAGTGCGGCACATGAGCTCGGGGTCCCCATCCCCACCGTTGCGACGCCAGGCCCCTTGGGAAGTGCCCCTCGGTGGCCGACCTATGGTTAGGGTTAGCCTCCAGGAGCCCCGCAGGCCCGATACACCACCTGTGCGTTGAGCGGAGAGTTGGGCCGAGGTGAGGGTGCGGGTGAACATGAGCCTGGGCCCAAGCGTTTTGGTTCGGTGCGCCTTCGAAGGTCGGCAGGGGTTCGGAGGGCCCTGCCAGTTCTCCCACCCTGAATGAATGGCGGCGCCCCTAGCGGCCTGTGTGGGTTGGGGTGGCAGCGTGCATCCGGCGCTGGGGCTTGGGGGCTCCCAATCCCTGGCGTTGCGGCGCCAGGCCCCTTAGGAAGGGACCTTCAGGGGCTGTCCTAGGGTTAGGGTTAGCTCCCAGGAGGCCGGCAGGCCCGAGTCGCTGGCTCTGCGAAGAGCGGAGGTGCGGGCCGAGTTGAGGGTGATGCAGAGCGGGAGCGTGGTCCCCAGCGTTTTGGCGCCCTGGGCCTTCGACTGTTGCCATGGCTCAAAGGGCCCTGCCCGTTCTCCTGCCCTGAAGAACCAGCGGCGCCCTTAGCAGCTCCCTTGGCGGTGGAGCGGCAGGGTGAGTCCATGCTGCGGCTCGGGGATCCCCAATCCCCAGCGTTGCGGGGCCAGGCCTCTTGGGAGGGGCTCCTCGTGGGCGGACCTAGGTTTAGAGTTAGCACCCAGGAGGCCAGCAGGCCCAATCCTCTGGCTGGGCGGCGAGAGGTGGGCGGCCCGAGGTAAAGGCGCTGGCGATCGGGAGCGTGGGCCCCTGCATTTTGGCGCAGGAGGCTTCAAATATCGCCGGTTTCTCCAGGGCCCTGTCCCTTCTCCCGCCCTGAATGACGGGCGGCGCCACTAGCGGCCCGAGTGGCGACGTTGCGGCAGGGTGAGTCTGGCTCTGGGTCTTGGGGTCCCTGATCCCCAGCGTAGCGGCACCAGGACCCTTGGGAGGGGCCCCTGGGTGGCTGACCTAGGGTTAGGGTTAGCACCCAGGAGGCCGGCAGGTGGGATCCGGCCACTGTCCGGGGAGCGGAGGGCGGGGCCGAGGTGAGGGCGTTGGGGAGCGGGAGCGTGGGCACCAGCGTTTTGGCACGGGGAGCCTTTGAAGGCCACCGGGGGCTCGGAAGGCCCTGCCCCTTCTCTCGCCCTGAATGACCCGCAGTGCTCCTAGCGGCCCGGGTGGCGGCGTTGCGGTAGGGTGAGTGTGGCTCTGGGGCTTGAGGTTCCCGATCCCCGGCGAAGTGGCACCAGGACCCTTGGGAGGGGCCCCTGGGTGGCCGACCTAGGGTTAGGGTTAGCACCCGGGAGGCCGGCAGGCGGGATCCGCCCGCTGTGCGTGGAGCGGAGGGGTGGGCCGAGGTGAGGGCGCTGGCGAGCAAGAGCCTGGGCCCAAGCGTTTTGGCACCGGGGGCCTTCGAATGTCTCCAGGGACTCGGCGGGCCCTGCCCATTCTCCTCCCTGAATGACCGGCGGCGCCCCTAGCAGCCCAGGTGGCGACGGGGCGGCATGTAAGTCCGGGCATAGGGCTCGGGGGTCCCCAGTCCACCGCGTTGCGGCGCCAGGCCCCTTGGGAGGGGCCCCTCGGAGGCTGACCTAGGGTTAGGTTTAGCCCCTAGGATGCCGGCAGGCCCTATTCGCCAGCTGTGTGGAGACTGGAGTGGCGGACCGAGGTGAGGGCACTGGTGAGCGGGAGCGTGGGCCCGGGTGTTTTGGCGCGGGGGGCCTTTGAAGGTGGCCGTGTCTTGGAGGGCCCTGCCCGTGCTCCCGCCCTGAATGAACGGCACCACCCCAAGCCCCCGGGTGGCGGCTGGGTGGCAGGGTGAGTCCAGTGCTGAGGCTCGGGGGTCCCCAATCCCCAGCGTTGCGGCGCCAGATCCCTTGGGAGGGGCCCCACGGGGGTCGATCTAGGGTTACGGTTAGCCCCCAGGAGGCCGGTGGACCCGATCTGCGGCTGTGCGGCACGCGGAGGGTTGGGCCGAGGTGAGGGCGCTGGCGAGACTGAGCATGAGCCCAAGCGTTTTAGTGCGGGGGCCTTCGAAGGTCGGTGGGGGCTCGGAGGGACCTGCCCGTTCTCCCGCTCTGAATGACCGGCGGGGCCCCTAGAGGCTCCGGTGCCTGAAGGGCAGCAGGGTGAGACCGGCACTTGGGTTGGGGTCCCCATTCCCGGCGTTGTGGCGCCAGGCCACTTGGGAAGGGCCCCTCCGTGGCCGACCTACAGTTAGGGTTAGCCCCCAGGAGGCCAGCAGGCCCGATACACCGCCTGTGCGTCGAGCGGAGAGTTGGGCCGAGGTGAGGGTGCTGGTGAACATGAGCCCGGGCCCAAGCGTTTTGGTTCGGGGCGCCTTCGAAGGTCGGCGGGGGTTCGAAGGGCCCTGCCCGTTCTCCCACCCTGAATGAATGGCGGCGCCCCTAGCAGCACGTGTGGGGCAGGGCGGCAGGGTGCATCCAGCGCTGGGGCTTGGGGGTTCCCAATCCCCGGCGTTGCAGCGCCAGGCCCCTTAGGAAGAGACCCTCGGGGCAGTCCTAGGGTTAGGGTTAGCGCCCACGAGGCCGGCAGGCCCGATCCGCCGGCTGTGCAAGAAGTGGAGGTGCGGGCCGAGTTGAGGGTGCTGGTGAACGTGAGCGTGGGCCCAAGCATTTTGATTCGGGGCGCCTTGGAGCATGGGCGGGGGTTCGGAGGGCCCTGCCCTTTCTCCCACCCTGAATGAACAGCGGCGCCCCCAGCAGCCCGGGTGGGGAGGGGCGACAGGGTGCATCCTTTGCTGGGGCTTGGGGGTCCCCAATCCCCGGCGATGGGGCGCCAGGCCCCTTGGGAGAGGCCTCTCGGGGGCAACCTAGGTTTAGGTTTAGCCCCCAGGAGGCCGGCAGGCCCTATTCGCCAGCTGTGTGGAGAGTGGGGTGGCGGACGGAGGTGAGGGCGCTGGTGAGTGGGAGGGTGGGTCTGCCGTTTTTGTGCGGGGGGGGGCTTCGAAGGTCACCGTGTCTCGGAGGTCCCTGCCCGTTCTCCTGTCCTGATGGACCGGTGGTCCCCTAGCGACTTGGGTGGCTGAAGGGCAGCAGGGTGAGTCTGGCACTTGGGCACGGGGTCCCCATCCCCAGCATTGTGTCACCAGGACCCTTGGGAAGGGCCCCTCGGGGGCCGTCCTAGGGTTAGGGTTAGCGCCCAGGAGGCCGGCAGGCCCGAGTCGCCGGCTGTGCGAGGAGCGGAGTTGCGGGTCGAGTTGAGGGTGCTGGTGAACATGAGCGTGGGCCCAAGTGTTTTGATTCGGGGCGACTTCGAGCATAGGCGGGGGTTCGGATGGCCGTGCCCCTTCTCCCACCCTGAATGAATGGCAGCGCCCCTGCAGCCCGTGAGGGGAGGGGCGACAGGGTGCATCAGGCACTGGGGCTTGGGGGTCCCCAATCCCCAGCGATGCCGCGCCAGGCCCCTTGGGAGAGGCTGCTCGGGGGCAACCTAGGGTTAAGTTTAGCCCCCAGGAGGCCGGCAGGCCCTATTCCCAGCTGTGTGGAGAGTGGAGTGGTGGATGGAGGTGAGGGCGCTGGTGAGTGGGAGGGTGGGTCTGCCGTTTTTGCACGGGGGGCCTCCGGAGGTCACCATGTCTCGGAGGGCCCTGCCTGTTCTCCCGCCCTGAATGATCGGCAACACCCAAAGCCCCCGGGTGACGGCTGGGCGGCAGGGTGAGTCAGGTGCTGAGGTTCGGGGTCCCCAATCCCGGCGTTGCTGCGCCAAGGCCCTTGGGAGTGGTCCTTTGGGGATCGATCTAGGGATATAGTTAGCCCCCAGGAGGCAGGTGGACACGATCAGAGACTGAGCGTTACGCGGAGGGTTGGGATGAGGTGAGGGCACTGGCGAGACTGAGCATGAGCCCACGCTTTTTAGTGCGGGGGCTTTCGAAGCTCAGCGGGGCCTCAGAGAGACCTGCCCATTCTCCCGCTCTGAATGACCGGCGGGGCCCCTAGCGGCTCGGGTGGCTGAAGGGGAGCAGGGTGAGTCCAGCACTTGGGCTCGGGGTCCCCATTCCCGGCGTTGTGGCGCTAGGCCACTTGGGAAGTGCCCCTCGGGGGCTGACCTATGGTTAGGGTTAGCTCCCAGGAGGCCGGCAGGCCCTGGGCCTTCGAATGTTGCCATGACTTGAAGGGCCCTGCCTGTTCTCCTGCCCTGAATAACCAGCGGCGCCCTTAGCGGCTCCTTTGGCGGTGGGGCGGCACGGGGAGTCCCGCGCTGCGGCTCGGGGATCCCCAATCCCCAGCGTTGCGGGGCCAGGCCCCTTGGGAGGGGCTCGTAGGGGGTCGACCTAGGGTTAGAGTTAGCACTCAGGAGGCTGCAGGCCCGTTCCTCTGGCTGGGCAGCGAGAGGTGCGCGGGCCAAGGTAAGGGCTCTGGGAGCGGGAGCGTGGGCCCCTATATTTTGCCGGGAGGCTTCAAAAGTCCCTGGTTTCTCCAGGGCCCTGTCAGTTCTCCTGCCCTGAATGACCCGCGGCGCCCCATCGGTCTGGGTGGCGACAGTGGGGCAGGGTGAGTCGGGTTCTGGGGCTCTGAGTCACCAATTCCCAGCGTTGCAGAGCCAGGCCCCTTGGGATGTGCCCCACGGGGCCGACCTGGGGTTTTGGTTAGCCCCAGGAGCTTGGCAGACCCTATCCACCGGCTCTGAATCAAGTGGAGGGGCGGGCCGAGGTGAGGGCGCTGGGAGCAGGAGCATGGGAGCCAAGGTTTTCGCGCGGGGGGCCTTCAAAAGTCAGCGGGGGCTTGGAGGTCCCTGCCCCTTCTCCTGTCCTGATTGACCGGTGGTCCCCTAGCGGCTTGGGTGGCTGAAGGGCAGCAGGGTGAGTCCGGCACTTGGGCACGGGGTCCCCCTCCCCAGCATTGAGTCGCCAGGACCCTTGGGAAGGGCCCCTCGGGGGCCAACCTATGGTTAGGGTTGGCCCCCAGGAGCCCCGCAGGCTCGATACACCACCTGTGCATCTAGCGGAGAGTTGGGCCAAGGAGAGGGTGCTGGTGAACGTGAGCCAGGGCCCAAGGGTTTTGATTCCGGGCGCCTTCGAAGGTCGGCGGGGGTTCGGAGGGCCCTGCCCGCTCTCCCAACCTGAATGAATGGCGGCGCCCCTAGCGGCCCGTGTGGGGCGGTGCAGCAGCGTGCGTCTGGCACTGGGACTTGGGGGTCCACAATCCCCGGCATTGCAGCGCCAGGCCCCTTAGGAAGGGATCCTCAGGGGCCGTCCTAGGGTTAGGGTTAGCTCCCAGGAGGCCAGCAGGCCCTAGTCGCCAGCTGTGTGAGGAGCAGAGGTGCGGGCCGAGTTGAGGGTGCTGGTGAACGTGAGCGTGGGCCCAAGCGTTTTGATTCGGGGCGCCTTGGAGCATAGGCGGGGGTTCGGAGGGCCCTGCCCCTTCTCCCACCCTGAATGAACGGCGGCGCCCCTAGCGGCCCGAGTGGGGAGGGGCAACAGGGTGCATCCGGCGCTGGGGCTTGGGGGTCCCCAATCCCCGGTGATGCGGCACCAGGCCCCTTGGGAGAGGCCCCTCGGGGGCAACCTAGGGTACGGTTTAGCTCCCAGGAGGCTGGCAGGCCCTATTCGCCAGCTGTGTGGAGAGTGCAGTGGCGGACGGAGGTGAGGGCGCTGCTGAGTGGAAGGGTGGGTCTGCCGTTTTTGCGCTGGGGGCCCTTCGAAGGTCGCCGTGTCTCCGAGGGCCCTGCCTGTTCTCCCGCCCTGAATGATCGGCAGCACCCCAAGCCCCCGGGTGGTGGCTGGGCGGCAGGGTGAGTCAGGTGCTGAGTTTCGGGGTCCCCAATCCCCGGCATTGCTGCGCCAAGCCCCTTGGGAGTGGACCTTTGGGGATCGATCTAGGGTTATGGTTAGCCCCCAGGAGGTCAGTGGACCCAATCAGCGGCTGTGCGGCACGCGGAGGGTTGGGACGAGGTGAGGGCACTGGCGAGACTGAGCATGAGCCCAAGCTTTTTAGTGCGGGGGGCCGTCGAAGGTCGGCAGGGCCGCAGAGGGACCTGCCCGTTCTCCCACTCTGAATGACCGGCGGGGCCCCTAGCGGCTCGGGTGGCTGAAGGGCAGGAGGGTGAGTCCAGCACTTGGGCTCGGGTTCCCCATCCCCGGCGTTGTGGCGCCAGGCCACTTGGGAAGGGCCCCTCGGGGGGCCGACCTACCCTTAGGGTTAACCCCAGGCGGCCGGCAGGCCCGATACACCACCTGTGCGTCGAGCGGAGAGTTGGGCCGAGGTGAGGGTGCTGGTGAACATGAGCCTGGGCCCAAGCGTTTCGGTTCAGGGCGCCTTCGAAGGTCGGTGGGGGTTCGGAGGGCCCTGGCAGTTCTCCCACCCTGAATGAATGGCGGCGCCCCTAGCGGCCCGTGTGAGGCGGGGCGCCAGGGTGCATCCGGCACTGGGTCTTGGGGGTCCCCAATCCCCGGCGTTGCGATGCCAGGCCCCTTGGGAAGGGCCCCTCGGGGGCCGACCTATGGTTAGGGTTAGCTCCCAGGAGGCCGGCAGGCCCTGGGCCTTCGAATGTTGCCATGGCTCGAAGGGCCCTGCCTGTTCTCCTGCCCTGAATAACCAGTGGCGCCCTTAGCGGCTCCGTTGGCGGTGGGGCGCCAGGGGGAGTCCTGCGCTGTGGCTCGGGGATCCCCAATCCGCAGCGTTGCGGGGCAGGCCCCTTGGGAGGGGCTCGTAGGGGGCCGACCTAGGGTTAGAGTTAGCACTCAGGAGGCGGCAGGCCCAATCCTCTGGCTGGGCGGCGAGAGGTGCGCGGGCCGAGGTAAAGGCTCTGGCGAGCCGGAGCCTGGGCCCCTGCATTTTGGTGGGAGGCTTCAAAAGTCGCTGGTTTCTCCAGGGCCCTGTCCATTCTCCCGCCCTGAATGACCGGTGGCGCCCCTAGCGGCCCGGGTGGGGACAGTGCGGCAGGGTGAGTCGGGTTCTGGGGCTCTGAGTCACCAATCCCCAGCGTTGCAGAGCCAGGCCCCTTGGGATGTGCCCCACGGGGCCGACCTAGGGTTTTGGTTAGCCCCAGGAGCTTGGCAGGCCCTATCCACCGGCTCTGAATCAAGTGGAGGGGCGGGCCGAGTTGAGGGCGCTGGGAGCAGGAGCATGGGAGCCAAGGTTTTTGCGCGGGGGGCCTTCAAAAGTCAGCGGGGGATTGGAGGTCCCTGCCCCTTCTCCTGTCCTGATTGACCGGTGGTCCTCTAGCGGCTTGGGTGGCTGAAGGGCAGCAGGGTGAGTCCGGCACTTGGGCACCGGGTCCCCCTCCGCAGCATTGAGTCGCAAGGACCCTTGGGAAGGCCCCTCGGGGGCCAACCTATGGTTAGGGTTGGCCCCCAGGAGCCCCGCAGGCTCGATACACCACCTGTGCATCGAGCGGAGAGTTGGGCCAAGGAGAGGGTGCTGGTGAACGTGAGCCAGGGCCCAAGGGTTTTGGTTCCGGGCGCCTTCGAAGGTCGGCGGGGGTTCGGAGGGCCCTGCCCGTTCTCCCAACCTGAATGAATGGCGGCGCCCCTAGCGGCCCGTGTGGGGCGGGGCGGCAGCGTGCGTCAGGCGCTGGGACTTGGGGGTCCACAATCTCAGGCCTTGCAGCTCCAGGCTCCTTGGGAGGGGCCCATTGGGGGCCGACCTAGGTTTAGGGTTAGCCCCCAGGAACCTGGCAGGCCTCATTCGCTGGCTGTGCTGTGAGCAGAGCCGCGCGCCGAGGTGAGGGCGCTGGCGTACGGGGGTGTGGGCAAAGCCTTTTGGCGCGGGGGGGCCTTCGAAAGTCCCTGGGGGCTCGGAAGGCCTTGCCCGTTCTCCCAACCTGAATGACCGGCGATGCCCCTAGTGGCCCGGGTTGCGGTGGGGCGGCATGGTAAGTCCAGCGCTGGGGCATGGGGGTCCCCAATACTCGGCGTTGGGGCGCCAGGCCCCTTGGGAAGGGCCCTCGGTGTCCGAACCAGCGTTAGTGTTAGCCCCCAAGAGGCCGGCAGACCTGATCCGCCAGCTGTGTAGCGAGCAGTGGGGCAGGCCGAGGTGAGGGCACTGTAGAGCGGGAGCGTGGGCCCAAGCGTTTTGGCGTGGGGGCATTCGAAAGTCACCGGGGGTTCAGAGCGCACTTCCGGTTCTACTGCGCTGAAAGCCCGACGGTGCACCTAGCGGCTCGGGTTGCAGAGGGGCGGCAGGGTGAGTCCAGTGCTGGGGCTTGGGAATCCCCAATCCCTGGCGTTTCGGCACCAGACCCCTTGGGAAGGGCCCCTCGGGCCTGACTTAGGGTTTGGGTTAGCCTCCAGGAGGCCAGCAGGCTGGATCTGCCAGCTGTGCAGCGAGTGGATGGTCGGGCGGAGGTGAGATTGCTGGCGAGCGGGAGCGTGGGCCCAAGCGTTTTGGCGTGGGGGGGGTTCAAAGGTCGCCGGGGACTCGGAGGGCCCTGCCCGATCTCCCTCCCTGAATGAGGACGTTGCCCCTAGCGGGCCGGGTCGCAGTGAGGCGGTAGGGTGAGTCCGGCGCTGGGGCTCGGGAGTCCCCAATCCCCGGCATGGCGGTGCCAGGCCCCTTGGGAGGGGCCCCTTGGGTGCCGACCTAGGCTTAGAGTTATCCCCCTGGAGGCCAGCAGCCCCGATCTGCCCGCTGTATGGCGAGTGATGTGGCGGGCTGGAGTGAGGGTTCTGGCGAGCGGGAGCGTGGGCCTGAGTGTTTTCGCACGGGGGCCTTCGAAGGTCGCCATTGGCTCGGAGGGCCCTGCCGGTTCTCCTGCCCTTAATGACCGGCGGGGACCCTAGTGGCCCGGGTGGCAGCGGGGCGGGAGGGTGAGTCTGGCAATGGGGCTCGGGGGACACGAAACCCCGGCGTTGTGGCGCCAGGCACCTTGGGAGAGGCCCCTCGGGGGCTGACTTAGGTTTAGGGTTAGCCCCCAGGAGGCCGGCAGGCCCGATCCGCTGGCTGTGCGGCGAGTGGAGGGGCGGGCCGAGGTGAGGGCGTTGGCGAGTGGGAGCATGGGCCCAAGTATTTTGGCAAGGGTGGCCTTCGAAGGTCGCCGGGGGCTCGGAGGGCCCTGCCCGTTCTCCCGCCCTGAATGACTGGCAGCGCCCCTAACGGCCCGGGTGGAGGCAGGGTGGTAGGGCGGCTCCAGAGCTGGGGATCTGGGGTCCCCAATCCCCGGCGTGGTGGCGCCAGGCCCATTGGGAGGGGCCCCTCGGGGGCTGATGTAGGGTTTGGGTTAGCCCCCAGGAAGCTGGCAGGCCCGATCCGCCACATGTGTGGTGTGCGGAGGGGCTGGCCTAGGTGAGGGCGCTGGCGAGCTGGACCGTGGGCCCAAGCGTTTTGGTGCGGGGGACTTCAAATGTCGCCCGGGGCTCTGAGGGCCCTGCCCGTTCTCCCACCTGAATGAGGACAGCGCCCCGAGTGTGCCAGGTCACGGCGCGGTGGCAGGGTGAGACTGCCGCCGGGGCTCGGGGGTCCCCGAGCCCCAGCATGGCAGAGCCAGGCCCCTTGGGAGGGGCCCCTCGGGCACCGACGTAGGGTTTGTGTTAGCTCCAGGAGGCCGGCAGGACCTATCCGTAGGCTGTACTGCGAGCCGAAGGACGGGTCGACGTGAATGCACTGGCGAGTGGGAGCGTGGGCCCAAGCGTTTTGGCGAGAGGGTTTCGAAGATTGCCGGGGGCTCGGAGAGCCCTGCCTGTTCTAACGCCCTGAATGAACGGCGGCGCCCCTAGCGGCCCGGGTGGCGGCGGGGCGGCAGGGTGAGTCAGGCGAGGGGGCTTGGGGGACCCCAATCCCAGGCGTGGTGGCGCCAGGCACCTTGGGAGGGGCCCCTTGGGGGCCAAGCTAGGTTTAGGGTTAGCCCCCAGGAGGCCGGCAGGCCCTTTCCGCCAGCTGTGTGACGAGCGGAGGATGGGCCGAGGTGAGGGCACTGGCGAACGGGAGCTTGGGCCCAATCGTTTTGGCACGGGGGGCCTTCGAAGGTTGCCGGGGGCTCGGAGGGCCCTGCCCGATATCCCGCCCTGAATGAGGAAGGCGCCCCTAGCGGGCCGGGTCGCAGTGGGGCGGCAGGGTGAGTTCGGCCCTGGTGCTCGGGGGTCCCCAATCCCTGGCGTGGCAGCACCAGGCCCCTTGGGAGGGGCCCCTCGTGAGCCGACCTAGGGTTAGGGTTAGCCCAAAGGAGGACGGCAGGCCCCATCCACCGGCTGAGCGGATTACGGAGTGGTGGGCCAAGGTGAGGGCTCTGGCGAGCAGGAGCGTGGTCCCAGGCGTTTTGGCACAGGGGCCTTCGAAGTTCGAGGGTGGCTCGGAAGGCTCTGCATGTTCTCCAGCCCGGAATGACCGGCGGCGCCCCTAGCGGCCCGGGTGGCGGCGCAGTGGCAGGGTGCATCTGGTGTTGTGGCTCGGGGGTCCCCAATCCCCGGCGTGGCAGTGCCAGACCCCTTGGGACGGTCCCCTCTGAGACCGACCTAGGGTTCGGGTTAGCCCCCAGGAGAATGGCAGGCCCGATCCGCCAGCTGTGCAGAGAGTGGAGGGACGGGCCGAAGTGAGGGCGCTGGTGAGTGGTAGCGTTGGCCCAAGCGTTTTGGTGCAGGAGGCCTTGGACATTCCCCGGGGGCTCGGAGGGCCCTGCCCATTCTCCCGACCCATGAGGACATTGCTCCTAGCAGGCTGGGTCGTGGAGGGGCAGCAGGGTGAGCCCGCAGCAAGTGCTCGCGGGTCCCCAATCCCCGGCATGGCGGCGCCAGGCACTTGGGAGTGGTCCCTCGGGGGCCGACCTAGGGTAGGGTTAGCCTAAAGGATGCCAGCAGGCCCGATCTGCCGTATGTGCGGTGAGCGGAGGGGCTAGCCGAGGTGACGGCGGTGGCGAACAGGAGCGTAGGCCCAAGCGTTTTGGCGCAGATGGCCTTTGAAGGTCACCCAGGGCTCGGAGGGCCCTGCCCATTCTCCCGCCCTGAATGACCGGCGCCGCCCCAAGCAGCCCGGGTGGCGGAGGGGCGGTAGGTTGAGTTGGGCCCTGGGGCTCGGGGGTCCCCAATCCCCGACATTGAGGCGCCAAGCCCCTTGGGAGGGGCCCCTCGGGTCCGACCTAGGGTTAGGGTTAGCCCCCAGGAGGCTGGCAGGCACAATCCGCCAGCTGTGTGGCAAGCGGAGGGGCAGGCCGAGGGGCAGGCGCTGGAGAGCGGGAGCATAGTCCCAAGCGTTTTGGCGCGGGGGGCCTTCGAAGTTTGCCAGGGGCTCGGAGGGCCCTACCCGTTCTCCCGCTCTGAATGAGCTGTGGCACCCCTAGTGGCCCGGATGATGGCGGGGCAGCAGCGTGAGTTTGGCTCTGGGGCTCCGTGTCCCCAATCCCTGTATTGTGGCACCAGGCCCCTTGGGAGGGGCCCATCGGGGGTCGACCAAGAGTTAGGGTTAGCACCCAGGAGGCCGGCAGGCCCGATCCACCGGCTGTGTGACGAGTGGAGGGGCGGGCCGAGGTGAGGGCGCTGGCGAGCGGGAGCGTGGACCCAAGCGTTTTGGTGTGGGGGTCCTTCGAAGGTCGCAGGTGGCTCGGAAGGGCTTGCCCGTTCTGCCACCCTGAATGACCAGCGGCACCCCTAGCAGCCCGGTGGCGTCGCGGCGGCCGTGTGAGTCCGGCGCTGGGGCTTGGGGGTCCCAATCCCTGGCGTTGGGCAGCCAGGCCCCTTGGGAGATTCCCTCGGGGGTCGACCTAGGGTTAGGGTTATCCCCGAAGAGCCTGTTAGGCCCGATCTGCCAGCTGTGCAGCGAGTGGAGGGGTGGGCTGAGGTGAGGGCGTTGGTGAGCGAGAGCGTGGACCCAAGCATTTTGGCGCAGGTTGCCTTCGAAGATCACCAGGGGATCGGAGGGCCCTGCCCGTTCTCGCTCCCTGAATGACCGGCGGTGCCCCTAGCAGCCCGGGTGGCGGCGGGGTGACACGGTGAGTCCGGCGGTGGGGCTCGGGGGTCCCCAATCCCAGGCATTGTGGTGCCAGGCCCCTTCGGACAGGCCCCTCAGGGGCCCACCTAGGGCATATTGGTAGCCCCCAGGAGGAGGGCAGGCTTCATCCGCCAGCTCTCCGGCAAGCGGAGGGGCGGGCCGAGGTGAGGGCGCTGAGGGGCGGGAGCGTGGGCTCAAGCGTTTTGGATGGGGAGGCCTTCGAATGTCGCCGCGGGCTCGGAGGGCCCTGTCCGTTCTCCCGCCCTGAATGACCAGTGGCACCCCTAGCGGACCGGGTGTCAGTGGGGCGGCAGGGTGAGTCCGGCGCTGGGGCTCGGGGGTCCCCAATCCCCGGCGTTGCGGCGCCAGGCCCGTTGGGAGGGGCAGCTCCGGGCCTGTCCTAGGGTAAGGGTGAGCCCCCAGGAGGCCGGCAGTTCTGATCCAGCAGCTGTGAGGTGAGCGGAGGGGCGGGCCGAGGTAATGGTGCTGGCGAGCGGGAGCATGGGCCAAAGGGTTTTGGCGCGGGGTGCATTCGAAAGTCGCTGGGGACTTGGAGGGCCCTGCCCGTTCTCCCACCCTGAATGACCGGCGGAGCCCCTAGCAGCTCGGGTGGCAGTTGAGCCGCAGGGTGAGTCCGGCGCTGGGGCTCGGGGGTCTGAATCCCTGACGTTGTGGGCCAGGCCCCTTGGGAAGGGCCCCTCGGGGGCCGACATAGTGTTAGGGTTAGCCCCAAATATGCTGGCAGGCCTGATCCCCTGGCTGCGTGGCGATCAGAGGGGTGGGCCGAGGTGAAGCGTTGGTGAGCGGGAGCGTGGGCCCAAGCGTTTTGGCGCGGGGAGCCTTTGAAGTTCGCCGGGGGCTCGGAGGGACCTACCCATTCTCCCGCCTTGAATGACCGGCGGCGCCCCTAGTGGGCCGGGTGGCGGCGGGGCGGCACGGTGTGTTCGGAGCTCGGGTTCAGGGGTTCGCAATCCCTGCGTTGCGAGGCCAGGCCCCTTGGGAGGGGCTCCTTGGGGACCAACCTAGGGTTAGGGTTAGCCCCCTGGAGGCCGGCAGCCCCAATCCACCATCTGTGCAGCGAGTGGAGGGGCAGGCCGAGCTGAGGGCACAGGCAAGCATGATCGTGGGCCCAAGCGGTTTGGCGCGGGGTGCCTTCGAAGGTCATCCGGGGCTTAGAAGGCCCTGCCTGTTCTCACACCCTGAATGATCAGTGGCGCCGCTAGAGGCCTGGGTGTTGGCGGGGCGGCAAGGTGAGTCTGGTGCTGCGGCTCGGGGGTCAGCAATCAGACACGTTGTGGCGCCAGGCCCCATCGTACGAGCCCCTCCGGGGCCAACCTAGGGTTAGGGTTAGCCCCCAGGAGGCCGGCAGGCCCGATCCGCCAGGTGTGGGGCGAGGGGAAGGGCGGGCCGAAGTGAGGGCACTGGCAAATGGGACCGTGGGCCCAAGCATTTTGGCACGGGGCTCCTTCGAATGTCATCGTGGGCTAGGAGAGCCCCGCTTGTTCTCCCGCTCTGAATGACCGGCGGTGCCCCTAGAGGTCCGGGTGGTGGCGGGACAGCAAGGTGAGTCCTGGCTGGGGCTCGGGGGTCCCAATCTCCGGCTTTGCCATGCCAGACCCCTTGGGAGGGGCCCCTCGGGAGCCGACCTAGGGTTAGTGTCAGCCCCCAGGAGGCCAGCAGGCCCGATCCGCCAGTTGTGCGGCGAGCGGAGGGGCACAGAGGTGAAGGCGCTGGCGAGCCGGAGCGTGGGCCCAAGCGTTTTGGCTTGGTGGGCCTTCGAAGGATGACAGGGACTCGGAGGGCCCTGTCCCTTCTCCCGCACTGAATATCCTGTGGCGCCCCTAGCAGCCGGGTGGCGGCGGGGCGGCAGGATGAGTCCAGCGCTGGGGCTCGGGGGTTCGCAATCCCCGGTGTTGCGCCGCCAGGCTCCTTGGAATGGACCACTCGGGGGCTGACCTAGGGTTAGGGTTAGCCCCCAGGAAGCCGGCAGGCCCGATCTGCCGGCTGTGCGGCGAGCAGAGGGGCGGGCCGAAGTGAGGGCACTGACTAGCGGGAGCGTGGGCCCAAGCGTTTTGGCGCGGGGGGCCTTCGAAGGTCTCTGGTGGCTCGGAGGGCCCTTCACGTTCCTCCGCCCTGAATGACCGGTGGCGCCCCTACTGGCCCGGGTGGCGGCGGGGTGGCAGGTTGAGTCCAACGCTGGGGCTCTGGGGTCCCCAATCCCCGGTGTTGTGGCGCCAGGCCCCTTGGGAGGTGCCCCTCCGGGGCCGACCTAGGCTTAGGGTTAACCCCCAGGAGGCTGGTAGGCCCGATCCGCCAGCTGTGTGGCGAACGGAGGGACGGGCCGATGTGAGGGCGCTGGAGAGAGTGAGCCCGGGCCCAAGCGTTTTGGTGCAGGGGACCTTCGAAAGTTGCCAGGGGCTCGGAGGGCCCTGCCCGTTCTCCTGCCCTGAGTGACCAGTGGCGCCCATAGTGGCCCGGGTGGCGGCGGTCCGGCAGGGTGAGTCTGACACTGGGGCTCAGGGGTCCCCAATCCCCGGCGTTGCGGCTCTAGGCCCCTTGGGAGGGGCTCCTCGGGAGCTGACCTAGGATTAGGATTAGCCCCCAGGAGGCCGGCAGGCCCGATCCGCCAGTTGTGTGGCGAGTGGAGGGACGGGCCGAGGTGAGGGCGCTGGCGAGCGGGAGTGTGGGCTGAAACATTTTGGCGGAGGTACCTTTGAAGGTCGCCTGGGGCTTGGAGGGCCCTGCCCGTTCTCATGCCCTGAATGACCGGCGGCGCCGCTAGCGGCCCGGGTGTTGGTGGGGCAGCACAGTGAGTCCAGCGCTGCAGCTCGGGGTTCAGCAATCAGAGACGTGGCGCCAGGCCCCATCGGATGAGCCCCTCGAGGGCCGACCTAGGTTTAGGGTTAGCCCCCAGGGGGCCAGAGGCCCGATCCGCCGGCTGCGCAGCGAGCGGAGGGGCAGGCCGAGGTGTGGGCGCTGGAGAGCGGGAGCGTGTGCCCAAGCGTTTTGCCGTGGGGGTCCTTCAAAGGTGGCCGGGGGCTCGAAAATCCCTTCCCATTCTTCCACCCTGAATGAGCGGCGGCGCCCCTAGCGGCCAGGGTAGTGGCAGGGCGGCAGGTTGAGTCTAACGCTGGGGCTCTGTGGTCCCAAATCCCCGGCTTTGCGGCGCCAGGCCCCTTGGGAGGGGCCCCTCGGGGGCCGCCCTAGTGATAGTGTTAGCCCACAGGAGGCCGGCAGGCCCGATCCGCCGGCTGTCAGGGGAGTGGAGGGGCAGGCCGAGATGAGGGCGCTGGCGAGAAGGAGCGTGGGCCCAAGCGTTTTGGCATGGGGGGCTTCAAAGGTCACAGAAGGCTCGGAGGGCCCTGCCCATTCTCCTGCCCTGAATGACGCGCGGCGCCCCTAGCGGACTGGGTGGCTGGGTGGTGGCAAGTTGAGTCCGGCACAGGGGCTCGGGGGCACCCCATCCATGGCGTTGCGGTACCCGGCCTCTTCGGCGCCGACCTAGGGTTAGGGTTAGTGCACAGGAGGCTGGCAGGCTTGATCCACCAGCTGTGGGGCGAGTGGAGGGGCAGGCCGAGGTGAGGGCGCTGGAGAGCGGGAGCGTGGGCCAGAGCATTTTGGCTTTGGCTCGGGGTGCCTTCAAAGGTCACAGGTGACTCGGAGGGTCCTGCCCATTCTGTTGCCCTGAAGGACTGGCGACGCCCCTAGTGCCCCACGTGGTGGTGGGGTGGCAGGGTGCGTCCGGCACTGGGACTTGGGGGTCCACAATCCCTGGCATGTGGCGCCAGGCCACTTGGGAGGGGCCATTTGAGGGCGACCAAGGGATAGGGTTAGCCCCCAGGAAGCCAGCAGGCCTGATCCGCCAGCTCTGCAGCGAGCTTAGGGGTGGGCCGAGGTTAGGGTGCTGGCGAGCAGGAGGGTGGGAGCCAGAGTTTTTGCATGGGGGGCCTTTGAAGGTCGCAGGCAGATCGGAGGGCCCTGCCCGTTCTCACTTCCTGAATGACTGGCAACGACCCTAGCGCCCTGCGAGCTTGGGGGTGGCAGAGTGAGTACAGCACTGGGGCTGGGGGTCCCAAATCCCCGGCATGGAGGTGCCAGGCTCCTTGGGAGGGGCACCTCAGGGGCCGACCTAGGGTAAGCGTTAGCCCCCAGGAGTGCAGCAGGCCTGTTCCCCCAGCTCTGCGGCAGGCGTAGGGGCAGGCCGAGGTGAGGGCACTGGCGAGAGGGAGTGTGGGCCCAAGCATTTTGGTGCGGGGGGACTTCAAAAGTCGCCGGGGGCTTGGAGGGCCCTGCCCCTTCTCTCGCCCTGAAAGACTGGCGGCCCCCCTAGCAACCCAGGTTGCTGCGGGGCGGCAGGGTGACTCCGGCGCTGGGCTCGGGGATCCCCAATCCCCGGCGTTGTGGTGCCAGGCACCTTGGGAGAGGCCCATCGGGGGCCGACCTAGGGTTAGGGTTCGTCCCCAGGAGGCCGGCAAGCCCGCGCTAAGTGGTTCTCTCAATGTAACAAAAATGCCATACACTTATCTGTAAGAAATAACAGTGTACAGGAACCCTCTTAGCCCTAACATCATCCTTTCTGAATATGGAAGCCAGCCCCAAGGTGGTCGTGGAAGTCTGACGAAAGGGCTAAGCACTTTTCTCTGAGTCACCACACTATACAGGGAAAGACCAATGTACATCATCTTTCATGAGCAGGAAGCATTAATGAAAAGGTTCTGGAATTTCGAGGACTCTGACCCATCCTTATTGGTAATAAACCACCCTGTACAGGAAAACACCTTCAACTCTCATCAGCCTCCTCAATCCTGATTCCGATTCAACTTTGGGTGTGTAGGACTAGGGAAATGTCCACATCTTATTGCTAAGAAAGAACGATGTCAGAGTAATGCCCTACAAGTCACATTAGCCTTCCTGAACACGGCAGCAGGAATCAACGTGGTTATGTTACCATGAGGTAAGGAAGATGAGCATATAAGTGAGAAACAACAGTGGGCAGGACCTCTCTTCCAATGAACAGTATCTTTGCTTAATGTTGAATCCCTATGGTAAGTGGTTGTAGGCATTTGTGAGGTCAAAATCTGAAGTGTTTTGTAAAACCTCTTGGCCATTCACAGATGAGACTAAGGTAGTTGGGGACTCCTAGGCAGTGATTTGTCCACTGTCGAAAATATGAAAAGATAAAAGAGACAGATGAGGTCTCCTCAGGCATTGTCCTTTATCCTCATCCTCCGTGAGGATGGCCATCTCTGGACAGCTCAGTGACAGGGTCTCATTCACAGTGGGGGCATCTGTTCCTCACAGACATCAGGCAGGGAAATGGATTTGGTTCTCTGTGCCAGCCCAGCCACAGCTGAGTGTCACAGCACCCTCTCGTGGGCTCATAAGTGTGTCACTGTCACCAGGCAGGTCACTGTATTTGATAAACCACTGTAAGAGATTGCAATTGCCTTCATCTGCAACCTCCTAGAAGCAAATGCAGGTCTCTGGTACCATGTGAAGTCATGTGAAGGCATTGTGAGAAAGTGTCCTTTTGCTTAAGAAAAACATGGAGCTGGGGCTCCTGGCTGGCTCAGCCAGTTAAGCATGTGCCTTTGGCTCAGGTTATGATCCCAGGGTTCTGGGATCGAGTCGAGGCTCCCTGCTCAGCAGGAAAGGAGGTAGGGAAATAGCTTAGAACCCACAGATAATGTGAATAAAGGGGAGTGAAATGGAACTTGGTCTGTGTTTTGCTTTAGGGATTGGAAGTTAGTTTTTTCTCAATTGTGATTGTTCTTGAAACAGAAAAGCTGTATTGGTTTTTTTTTACCTTTAATTTTTTCTAATAATAATTTTTTATTATGATATGTTAGTCACTATAGAGTATTTCCTTAGTTTTTGATGTAGTGTTCCGTGATTAATTATTTGCATATAACACCTAGTGCTCCATGCAATATGTACCTTCCTTAATACCCATCACTGGCCCATCCCAATCCCCCACCCCTCTCCCCTCTGAAGCCCTCAGTTTGTTTCCCAGAGTCCATAGTCGCTCGTGGTTCATTCCCCCTTCTGTTTAGGGTCCATTGTCTAAAGGGACAGACAGTGGAAGTTCACCAAATATAAGATCGAAATTTCATTGTTCATTATAGATGCCGCCAAGTAGTTCCCAGACATTTCATTCTACTGTAGTAATTCATTATACCTGTGCAGGTGCACGTGGAAGACAATTGATGCATGCATAGTGGTAATAAAACACGCCCCTCAGTAGTAGAATAAGAGAGGATACATATGTGTAAAATTATTCAACTACAGCTTCCATGCTTTCCCTTTGGTTCCTTATTATCTATGAAATTGGACAATTTTTGTTCTCTAGGCTTAAAACTCATTGTCAAGTATTCAGAGTTTTTCAATGCTGATCTTCTCCTGTAAAAGTTACCAAAAATCTAAAATATGTATGATCTTTAAAAAATGCTATATTGAAAATTACAGTAAGGAAGTTCCATTTTGTGAATATTGTGTCAATGGATCTCTATTTTGACATCAGTGTTCATTAGAAATGATGACATTTCATGTGAGTATAAATATCAATGTGAAAAAGAAAAGGTAGGAAGAACCTTGAATGTTTAAGTAATTGGTGAAATGCCAGATGTGTGTGTGTGTGTGTGTGTGTGTGTGTGTGTGTGTAATTGATTTTCAGTGAATGGTTCAGCTTCTTGTAGGGCCTCCGAGAGAGCCCAGGTGAACCTTTCAATGAGTTGGTATCTGTTTTCAGAACATGGGAATCTCTTAGTCCAATAGTCAATCAGGCAAGCTTTGAGGTCTTGAAGTCCTCAGCGATGGTGTTGCAGACCCTTGTGAGCAAACCCTAGGGTATGGTCAGAGCCCTCATTAGCTGGTATCAAGGTGTGACGATTTCAGACAGCATTTCCCAAAGAAGTACTTCTTGAGTCTCTGTCCTTGTCAGTTCCCTACACTTCCTTACACTAGTTATGTGATCAGTGTGTTTCAGGATAATCCCCACATGTGAGTTTTGCTATTTCCTACTAGTCCTATCTGTTTCTCATCTTCTTCTTTTATGGTAGGGGTTGGGAAGCAACCTGTGTGGTGTAGGAAGGGGTGTGGTAGTTGTCTGCCTTCAGAGGACCGAATGATGCCTAGAAATTGTACTGTAGTTTGAGGTCAATTGTCCATCCTCTGAGTGTCAGGAATTGCATCACTTTACTTTGATGCTAGTCTGTTCTTCAAGCTGTCCTCAGAAATAAGGACATCATCCATCTAGGGAATACTGGTTTGTGTGTATGTTTTCATTTTAGGAAAGGCCTTGCTGTTCCTGAAAATAATACTGCAGAGCATCCTTTCCTGTTCTTATTGGCCATCAGTCAATCTTTTCTGAAGTATTTGTTTATAAATAGACTTTTTATGGTTGATGAGCAGGAATTCTTTATGGACAAGTCTTTGTCAGTGTGTGTATTGCAAATCTTTACTTCCCAGCCTGCGGTTCACTTTTTCATTTTCGTATGGTCATAAGATAAGGAGAAATGTCACATTTTTATGAAGTCCCACTGAATTCTTTTAAATGGTTAGTGCACCCTATGTCCTACCCCAAGATTGACAGGTTCTACGTTTTCTTTCAGAAACTGTCCAATGGGAAGCACATTCCATCTCAAATTTATAAATTGCATTTTGAATTTAATAGGGTATTTATAGACTGGTTTGGATTTTCTATGTACACAATCGTATTATCTGTTAATAGTCACAATTATCCCCTCAATTCTTATACTTTTTGTTTTTCTTGCCTTCTAACACTGGTAAATTCTCCAATGCAACGTTGAGTAGAGCCGCATTGTTTGAAGATTTTAATATACCTTTCTCAATATCTGACAGAAAAAGCAGTCAAAACATTGGTAACAAATGTGACCTAATTGACATATAGGGAACATTCCATAATAAGTGCAGAATACATTATTTTCAAGTGGTCATAGACTCTTTACCCAAATAGATGATAGGTGGGGCCACGAATCAAGGCTACAAATATTAAACCCTGAAATTAACTAGATTCTATTCTTAGACCACAGGGGAATTGAGCCACAGTCTTAGCGAAAAGAAAACCAAGAAGTCCTTCAATGTTTAAAATTAAATGGAACTTTGCTACATATCCTAAAGGTCAGAGAGGGAATCTCAATGGAAATTCTGAACCTTTTCTACATGAGGGCTCACACACAATGATACTTTATTTGTGAAGAGCATTATAATAACCTAGACAGGAGTTGAGCCTTAAGTCAGAGTTCTGCCTGCCCCAGCCACACCTGGCAGCCTTGGCCTATGGTCCCCCTCAGCTGTCCTTTCTGGTGGCCCTGAGCTAATGGGGTCAACATGGCCATATGGAAATGGGAAGCTCCCCACTCATAGTGATGACGGTGCCCCCTCCCCAGCTGCCCTTTCTGGTGGCTCTGAGCTAAGGGGGTCAACATGGCCGTATGGAAATTAGAAGCTCCCCACTCTTAGTGATGACGTTGCTATCGTATCATCCTCACCAGTCCAACAACATGATTTCTGAGTGAACTATGACACAATAGTGACTTCTTGGCCTTCCTTCAGGTTTGAAAATCATCTGGTGAGTCATCTATTCGAAATATGGATTCAACATGTGTTCTTTCTTCTGGAAAAGAAATAGACCCAATAGCAATTATGGCTTCCTGAGCACCTGTTCTTGAGAGACATCATACTGGCTCTTTGTAGCATTCTGCCTCTTAAACTTCAAACTAGGGTGTAGATATTTTTAGGCACATTTTCAGGTGGTTAGAAAGGGACTCAGATGATATGAGTCACAGAGGATTTTAGTGTCAGAAACCTAAGTGGGATCCCCAAATTGACTCCAAATCCCTTGTTGTTCCATACAGGGTACTATTTCCCTCTTATCTCTGGTCTTCTCGATCTGGAAACCTATCAAGTATCAGGATTTTCTTGTCATGTGGACAACTGGAATGAATTCAGCGGGCCTTTTCACATCTGCCCATGGTGATCATTAAGATCATTATCTCAGTGGAGGACCTCTGGGTAAGATACTCAAAGATCCTAAGGAATACAGGCAGTATAATATTTTTCTGGTATTAAAATCACTGAAACCAACTATCTTTTTTAGTCCATTCAGGCTCTGGTATGTTCAGAGGGTGCTGTAAAACAGGTCTGATAGTGTTTAAAAACACTCAGCTCAGCCTCTTCTACAACGTGAGCCAATGCTTATAAACATGGCTAAAATATTGCCTTACCTACGACGACTTCCCAGCCATCGTAGTGTTTATATGGTATGACTGTGACTTACATTAGTCAACATTTGCAGAGAAAGAACTTAGGGCATCCAGGGGGCACTTCATGTTGAAATAATTTTGTGACAACGAGCTACTGTGTTTTATTCTGCAGTCCAAGGGAATGGTGCCAGACATCTCTAAGGTGTCTAGCAGTTAAACAATTCTGATTTTAAGTGGTCTGTGTGCTTCAGAGCTTTGGGCAGGAGAAGGGCAGGAGTCCAGAGACTGTGAACACTTCTGTTACCTGTACTGACTATGGAGCAGGCAGCCTTTCGTGGGTATCATTTTGATTTCTTGGTACTCTTGTGAAAGGTGCTTTTGTCTCAAATTCCTCCATTTAGGAGTAATTATAATGATAAAAGAAATTTTTATCTTATATCATCTGTGGGCCCTGATCCTGGGCTCCCAGGGAAGCTATCCTTTAACATTTTACCAGCTCAAAATGATTGGGCAAAAACCTCAAAGCATGGGCCCTATTTCTGCCCCAAGCACATGTTGTACATCTGCTTCCAGGAGAAAACAATAACCAAAAAATGCCAACATAAAGATAAGAAAAAATAAAGAACATCTTTGGCTCCCATAAGATTAAGGTCATACTGACATGTACATACTGAAAACATAAGAAAGAATCTGTCACTTTCTGGATCTAAGAAGGTCCTCATTGTAGTGTGTAACTCTGTATGTAAAACAAAACAGAACAAAATATATAAGCCTGCCCCAAATGTTCCTTCCCCGGAGCACTCCCTTCTTGGTGAAGATTGTGTCTCCCAGACAGTTGTCCTGACTTGGGTTTGAATAAAGGTCTCTTCCTTACTCTCTAAAATGTTTTTAAAAGTTCATTCATGCAATGTTGACAATAATAGTGTTTTCTATTTAAGTGAGAAATAAATGTTCCACTCTAGTTGCATTGGGAATAGACGAATTGAGGGTTTATTTAGAAAAGTCAGCTTTCCAGAAAAGGCAAGGTCATTGGTCTATTGAGAATGAAGATAATTACTGCTAAACAACAAGTATGTGTTGCCCCTTCACCCAGAAACCGAAGCAGGTGTGCAGGCTTTAGGTCAGAGCTGCCTTCTTCTCCCCAGCTGACAGCACTTCTTTGCTCTGGCTCCAAGACACCCGAGGTTTTGAACGTCAGCATTGGAGTCAGCGAAGCAGCTTGTCACGGGACGCCAGTGTTCAGAGAAAGCACAGGTATGTTTGGCAAAATGTCCTAACTATGTCAGGGCTGGAGGTAAAACCTCTCATTATCCCAAAACCTCCTGGCCTTTTCTCTTTTCTCTAGTTGAGCCACAAAGTAAAAGTGAAGTAGCTGTCAGCATTCTGGGTTTGGTGCAAGAATTACTTAGTTTCCCTGCTGGTAGAACTTTTCAGGGGATCACAATTTCTCTGTCCATTTATTGCTTACACATGTATTTTAACCATCTGTTTCCTAAGAACCCTCTTTTACTAGAAAGGGAAGGTGAGATTCACTCTGTGCCTGTTCGTAACATCTAATTTGTTCCTTCATCTAACAGTGTTTATTCAATTGGGCCTAAGATATGGTTGAGTGGCCAGCATCTAGGGTTAGGTGGCTTTTTTTCATCTGATACAGACTTGGATGATGTCATTTGACAAAGATGATGTTTCATCATTGATTAGTTTATTCATCAGAAGAGTTAAAATTAGGGTGGAGGGAAAATTCAAAATATTCCAAAGCAGCCTGTTCCTGTTTAAAAGTTGAGCTTGACTTTCTAGTTTTACTAAATGTATTATCTCGATATTTTGAGGTGCCATATTCTCTCTGTAGTTTCTTTGGTGGTGGAGTCAGAAGGAGAGTCTGGGAATACTTTTGGATAGTGGCATGCTGGTGACTTCAAGGGGCTTGGCGTCAGGAGCCTTGGGGTGAATTCTGCAACTGCTTGCCTGACCCTGGGTGCATCTCCCAGAGGTTTTGTTTCCTCTTATGAAATTGCCAGCAGATAATGTTCTGCTTAAAGGGGAACCCTCCCATCCTGTTGGTGGCAATGCAAAGTGGTGCAGCCAGTCTGGGAAACAGTGTGGGGGTTCCTCAAAAAGTTAAACATTGAACAACCCCATGATCCAGCAATTGCTCTCCTAGGTATTTACCCAAAGGATACAAAAATGCAGATTAAAAGGGGGAACATGCACCATGATGTTTATAGCACCAATGTCCACAGTAGCCAAACTATGGAGAGAATCCCAAAGTCCATGCACTGATGAATGGATAAAGCAGATGTGGGATACATATATATATAATGGAATATGACCCAGCTTCAAAAAGAATGAAATCTTACCATTTGCAAGGATGTGGGTGGATCTAGAGTGTATTAAGCTAAGCAAAATCAGTGAGGAAAGACAAATACCCTATGTCTCACACATGTGAAATTTCAGAAAGAAAATAGATGAACAGAGTTGAGGGATGATGAGAGAGGCATACAAGGAAATAGACTCAACCTTGCAGAACAAACTGAGTGTTGCTGCAGGACAGGGGCATGGGGGGAAGAGTTAAATGGGTGAGGGGTATTAAAGAGGGCACTTGTGATGAGCACCGGGTACTGTATGCAGATGAAATCACTAAATCCTACCCCTGAAGCGAATATTCCATGGCATGTGAACTAACTGGAATTTAAGTAAAAGAAGAAAGGAAAAAGTGTTCTGCTTCATGAAGAGTGAGGTAAAATTGTAGTGATTTGGGCTGTACTATTCTATAGAGGATAGATGTAAAACACCCTGTTGTAGGATACACTAGTTGCTTATCACATAAGGAGTCCTCAGAAAGCTGCAATGAAAGATTCAGATCTCAGAGCATGTTCATGTTCCACTGATATGTTACAATTTGCACAGGTAGGAAAGAAGGTGGAGAGAAAGGCAACAGAAAGAGAAAGTAGGTGTGAACCTTTCATTAGTTAGCGTTATAGCTTTCTCATGAAAGCCTTGCGCCAGTGTGATTTTGGAAGCAGAGAGGGAATCCGGGAGCTTTGCAGGAGACAGGGGAGTTCCAGGTCTGGGTAAACTGACAGGGGTCCCAGAGGAGTGTTGAATGCATTCTGCAGCAGGGTGTGGACAGGGTGGGCTCCAGGGGTGGCTGTGGGTCTCCTGGGTGAGAGTTGTGACAGGTGAGGGCTGTGTGCAAGTTCCTGGCTGAGGACAAGTGAGGCACAGGCGGAGAGCTGGCAGAGAACCTTCTTCTGGACCACCAGCCTCACCCAACACACACAGCCTCATCTTCTGTCCCTGTCACTCCAATTCAGACTTCTCCGAAGTTGAGTGAGAACACATCAAGAGCATTCTGCACAGAAGGGAAAGCATGTTCAAAACCTCTGGGGCAGGAGAATTCCAGTTATTTCCAGGAGCAGCAAGAAGGACCTGTGACCACAGGAGACAGCTTAGGACATGAGCTTAGAGAGGTGAAAGAGGGTGACAGAAAGCTATTCCAGGGCTATAACCCGATGAGAAGCTGTTTCACTGGGCCATCCTGGCTACAGTGTTGAGAACAGATTACAGAGGGTTGAAGATGGCAAAGCAGGTCAATGATGAAGCTTTTCCAGGAACTCAGGCAGCGTGGACCGGACAGGTGGCTTTGGATGGAGTGGTTAGACCTCTTCTGGGTCCATTTTGAAGATGGAGCTCACAGGATTTGCTGATGGGTTACCTATTAGGAGCAGGAGAACAGAGGAATTGGGGTAACTCTCAGGTGTTGTGGGTTGTCCTGATCGAGAGGAAGGAGAGGGTTTCTCGGGGGGTAGGAGGTAGTTGGTGTTCTGCATGCTGAGGAAGGTGCCTTTCCCGGTGGATCTGCTGAGGTTTGTGTCTGGGAGGTCCTTTCACATCTCTTCCCTCAGCAATGCTCAAGTACAAGTATCCCCCACTTTTTAAACGTTCACAGTAAGACACTGGGCTTTCTTGAAAGAACTACGTTATTACCCAGCTTCAGTAAGAGGAAGAGACCTGAAGAGGATTTCCCTCTTATGAAAAAAGGTGAACAGTGAGAATCACAGTCAGCATCTGTTCTGGGGAGAAGCACGACAGAGGCGGCGTGCACCCCATCCAGCTCCTTCCTCTGGGAACCGCTCTCTGCTTCCAGCCACTAGCACTTTGAATTGTGTCTGTGAGCCTCTGCTGTGCTTCATCTTCATTTATGCTGGGCCTCCGTTAGAAACTTGTGTGCTGAGGCCTAAGAAAAGCCAAAGAGAAGGAATTTTGGAGTCTGAGCACACTGTCTAATTGTTCGTGTAAATTAATGGTCATTCCTTCTTGACACCATTTCTGCTGTGCAAGGTTTCTCAGAAGCCCTGTACTTTCAAAGAGCAGGGAAACCTATACCCTATGCTGCGGGGTTAGTTTTAGTCTCCATGCCTGACAAAACATTTCATGACTAGGATTTTCTCACTCAAACATTGAGACTTTGACCATCTTCACCCGTTTCTACCACCCTATCCCTGAATCTGGCACCTACCAACCTGCTCTCAGTATCTATGCGTTCAGTATTTGTTTATTCCACGTGGAATGTACATGAGAGCATCTGGTATTGGTCTTTCTGTGTCTGAGTTACTTGGCATAAGGCCCCCAAGGTCTGTGTTTCCATGTCTGGTTCTTGTGAATAATGCTGCAGTGAACGTGGGAGTGCATCTGTCTTTTTGAGGCAGCATTTTTGTGTTCTCCAAATCAATACTCAGTAGAGCCATTACTGGGTCATGGGGTAGTTGTATTTATTTTTTCAGGAACCTCCATACCATTTGTCACAGTGGCTGCACCAATTTCCATTCCCACCAACAGTGCACAGTGTTTCCTCGTCTGCACACCCTTGACCCCACCTGGTGTCTGTCTCTGGGACAATTGCTGTTCCAACAGTTGTGAGAGGATAGCCGATTGTTGGTTTGACTGATGTTTCCCTGACGATGATTAGTGATGTCGAACAACTTTTTCTGTCTGTTGGCACCTATGTGCCATCTTTGGAAAGTATCTATTCACATATTCCTCCCATTTTTTATATAGTTTTTTTTTTTGATTTGTATGAGTGTTGTGTGTATTTTGTATATTAGCCTCTTCTCACACATATGATTCGCAGATATTTTTTTCTTATTGGGTCAGTGGCCTTTTAAGTTTTTGATGGTTTCTTTTGCCGTGTGGAAGATTTCAGTTTGATGTTGTTCCACTTGTTTATTTTTGCTTTTGTTGCCTTTGCATTTGGTGTCCGATCTGAAGACTCTTTGCCAAAACCAACGTCGAGAGACTTAGTACCTGTGTCTTCTTGGAGGTTTATGGATTCAGGTCTTATGTTCAAATCATTCATCCATTAAAAATTTTGTGTGTGGTGTAAGAAAGTGACCCAGTTATATTCTTCTGCATTTAGTGTCCAGTTTGCCTGTTACCGCTCACTGAAGACACAGTCCTTCCCTCATGGCATATCTTCTGCTGCTGTGTCGTAAGTTAGTATCATCTATGTGTGGGTAAGTTTCTGAGCTTTCTGTACTGTTCCACTGACCTGGTGTCTTTGTTTATGCCAGTACCATCCTGTTTTGATGACAACAGCTTTATAATCCAGCTTGAAATCCAGGAGTGTGTTGACTGCACCTCTTTCTCCAGGTTGCTTTGCGGATTTGGTGTCTTTTGTGATTCCATACAAGTTTGAGGACTGTTTTCTACTTGCTCGAATAATGACACTGGAATTCAGATAGGTATTTCATCACATCTGTCGATTGCTTTGGGTACGATGGACATGTTCACATAATTAACTCTTCCAGTTAAGGAGCATGGCGTATGCTACCATTTGTTTGTGTTGCCTTCCAAATCTGTGACCCATACATTCTGCCCCCCTGGACACACATATTTTTCATTTCTTTTCTGCCATGTGTTGAGTGTACTATGTCTTTCTCATTCTTGATTACTTTTATTCCTAGATTTTTTATGGAATTGTAAATGGCGTTGCTTTTTTAATTTCTCTTTGCAAAAGTGTGTCATCAGTATACAGAAATGCAAGAAGTTGGGTCATCTGGGTGGCTCCATAAGTGTAGCGTCTACCTTCAGCTCAGGTCATGATCCCAGAGTTCTGGGATCGAGCCCCGTTTTGGGCTCCCTGCTTAGCGAGGGTCTGCTTTTCCCTCTTTCTGACACTCTCACTGCTCGTGCTTTTTCTCTTCCTGTCAAATAAATAAATAATATTTGAAAAAATAATGACAACAGGTCTCTGCATATTGACTTTATATCCTGCAGCTTGTTTGAATTTTTTTATTCTAACAGTTTTTTTTTTTTTTTTGGTGGAATCTTTCGGGATTTCATGTCATTTGCAAATTGTGACAGTTTTCCTGTATGGATTTCATATCTTTCTCTTTTTTTTTAAATTGTTATTCACCCTACAGTACTTCATTTGTTTTCGATGTAGTGTTCCATGATTCATTGTTTGCATATAACACCTAGTGCTCATTATGACAAGTGCCCTCCTTTTTTTTTTAAAAGAATTTATTTATTTATTCAACAGAGATAGAGACAGCCAGCGAGAGAGGGAACACAAGCAGGGGGAGTGGGAGAGGAAGAAGGAGGCTCACAGCGGAGGAGCCTGTTGTGGGGCTCGATCCCATAACGCCAGGATCTCGCCCTGAGCCGAAGGCAGACGCTTAACCGCTGTGCCACCCAGGTGCCCCCTGCCTTGTTAATTTTAACCATTCTAACTGGTGTCAGGTGGTATTTCATTGTCGTTTTGATTTGTATTTGCCTGATGGGAAGTGATTTGGAGCATTTTTTCATGTGTCTGTTGGCCATTTGTATGTCTTCTCTGGAGAAGTATCTCTTTGTGTCTTCTGCCCATTTTTTGGGTGTCGAGTTTGAGGAGTTCTTTATAGATCTTGGATACCAGCCCTTTATCTGTAAAATCATTTGCAGATATCTTCTTCAATTCCATAGGTTGCCTTTTTGTTTTTTGATCATTTGCTTTGCCGAGCAGAAGCTTTTTATCCTGATGAAGTGCCCATAGTTCATTTTTGCTTTTATTTCCTTTGCCTTTAGAGACGTGGCTTGCAAGAAGCTGTTGTGTCCAAAGTTGAAGAGTTCTTTTGCTTTTGATATGAGACAGGAATCCATTATCTTTCCTTCCTGATTGTATTTGAGTCCTCTGTCTTTCTTGGTGAGTCTAGCTAAGTTTGTCAGTTTGTTTATCTTTCCAAAAAAGGCAGCTCTCATTTTCATTGTTTTTTTTTTTTTGTCTTTTTAGTCTTTGTTGGATTTATTTATGCCTTCCTTTTTGTTATTTCCTTATTTCTACTAATTTGGGGCTTTGTTGGTTGTTTTTTTTTTCCAATTCTTTACGACATAAATCAGGTTGTTTATTGGAGAGCATTCTCATGGATTGATGAACACTTGAATTTCTATGAATGTCCTCCATAAAGCCACTTTTGCTGCATCCCATAAGTTTTTCTAGGTTGTCTTTTTCATCAGTGTCAAGGTACTTCTAAAATTTTTTTGATTTCTTCTTTGACTGTTGGTTGTTCAGTAGCATGTTGTTAAATCTCCACATATTTTTTAAGATTCTTTAAGTATCTGACAGAGAGTGAGACAGCGAGAGAGGGAACGCAAGCAGGGGGGTGGGAGAGGGAGAAGCAGGCTTCCCACTGAGCAAGGAGCCTGATTCGGGGCTAGATCCCAGGATCCTGGGATCACGACCTGAGCTGAAAGCAGATCCTTAACGACTGAGCCACCCAGGCCCCAAAAATCTCCACCTATTTTTGACTGTCCCATTTTTTTCTTGAGACTGATTTCTAGTTTCATATCATTGTGGTTGGACAAGATTTGAAGCAGAAGGTGAAGAGAGCATTCAGATGAAAGGTTTGTTTCCTGGAGGGTTTTCTGAGGGCAGACCATGAGTTCAGTGGGCAGGAGGAAGGTTTTATGAGATGGGGGGTGGGATAACCCTTGTTAGAATTACTGACTACTACCATGCAGGCTGTGTGCTACCATTCACACCATAGTCCTGATGATCTTGTACTTCATTAGAAATATTTTCTAGGAGGTGTAGGCATAGCCTTCACTTAAAGAAAGGTGCCATGTGGGTTCATGGCATGACCCCAGGTCAGCAACCAGGATGTATGGTACTGTGGGGGATCAGAAACAGGCTTTCTGTGGGAAGTGACAGAAATAAGATATGGTGAGCTCCATGACCATAGGTGAGGTCCCGAGTGACCCACTGGGTGTTGGGTTCCGTGGATCTGTTTCATCAGGTGCTGTGGAATTCAGGGACACCCTCCTGTCTGTGGATTTGTGTGGAGACAGGTAGACATCAGTGTCTGGCCAGGCACGAAGGTCACACTGGACCACCACCAGAGGTACAGCGTGCGGTGGAGCCACTGCTTGGTTTCCCCGAAAGCTGACCAGGGTCTGTGACCGTGATTCCTAGCAGCTGCAAGGGGAGAGGAGGCCGGGGGTGGTGCACACTTCCTAGAGTTGTGGTCAGGACTAGTCTGGAGCCCACTGAAGTCAGCCACACAAGGCACAGAAGGCACCAAGTCAGTGTAGCTGTGGGCACTGCTCCCTTGGTACTTTCGGGCCAGCTCCATGCTGCCACCTCCTGCTTTTCATCATCATCTTCAAGGTCATGTGCCTCTGCTCTTGCCCCATGGCCTCCGGGGTATTGTCCGTCCTCCATCTGGCCCTTGTCCCTGGTGCCCTGTGCAGTCCGATGCCAGGGTAGCCTTCTTGAGACAAATATCTGGCCCTGATGGAACACTTCCATGGATCTTGTGTGATGCGAGGATGATGCCCTGCCCTGGAAGGGGGCTGCAGGTCCCCAATCAGGAGAGCCATGTCTCCCTTTTCAGCATGGCCTGCCCTCCCCTCAGTCTTCTTCAGGGAAACTCTCCCCACTTCCTGAGCTGACAGCTCTGTACTCAAAAATGAATGTTATTTTACATATCTCTATGCCTTAGTTCATCCATGGCATGTCTTTCAATCCCGTTAGTGGGTTTTTTTTTCTTTTTTAGCAGTTCTGAAGGGCTGTCTGATCAAGGAGGGGATGACCTGGGTGGGGTAGCTTTCCCTCTCATCTCCCTCAGCATGTCTCTGAGCCCTGGGGCCAGCTATCCCAGTGAGGATTGAGGAACCCGAGCCAGCCCATCCTGAGCCCAGGCTGTGTCAGCTCATAGACTGATGCATGTTGGTGGGCAGCTGGCATGGGCCAGGGGCAGGCAGTGTCTCCTTCTCATTCCTTCCCTCCCTTCCTCCCAGAGGTAGCTCAGAGCAGCCTTCAACCCCTGCATCTCCAGATCCCTTGACCTATGCTTCCTGTGTTCAGCTGGTGACCTTGGAGTTTCGCATGGATTCTACCTCCTGTACCCTCTCCCGTAGCAGTTCCTGCATCAGGGGAGGGGTCGGACCCTTGTCTGTTTTTGGTCTTCTTCCTGTCCCGCACCAAGCCCACCCACCTTTGCATCTTCCATGTATGTGCTTGGAAGCAAGCCCATCCACAGGGAACCTATTAGCCAAACGGATCCAGGCAATGAACATTGAAGTAGAGATCCAGGATCCATAATAAACCTGCTCTGAAACCTGTCCCAAAGTCTGTGACTCTCTCACACTGAAACAGAAACAATAATAGCTTTCTGGACTGTGAAGTGTCATGTGTCTCTACTTACAATCTTGAATGCATAGGTGCTGAGCCTGGACTGAAAAGGACCATGTCTTCCGTGGGCTGGATTCCACGGCAAGAACTCAGTGAAATCTGAATTTGAGGCATGGAGTGAATAATTATTGTAGAGTGAATCCTCCCAAGTAGGGCTTATGCACATTGCACAGGAAAAGCTTTTTCAAAGAGGTTCCTGAAAGAAAAATCTTTTTTAAAATTTATTTTAATTCCAGTAGAGCTAACATACAGTGTTACATTCGTTTCAGGTGTACAATAGAGTGATTCAGTAATTCTATATATTACTCAGTGGTCATCAAGAAAAGCGTCCTCTTAATCCCCTTCATCTATTTCACTCATCCCTCTATCCACCTCCTCTCTGGTAACCATCTGTTTGTTCTCTATTGTTAAGAGTTTGTATTTTGGTGTGTCTCCTTTTTCTCTTTTAGTTATTTATTTTTGTTTGTTTTTTAAATTCCCCATTAGAGTGACATCGTATGGGATTTGTCTTTCTCTGACTGACTGATTTTAGTTAGGATAATACTCTCTAGCTCCATCCATGTGGCTGCAAATGGCAAGGTTTCATTCTTTTTCAAGCCGAGTAATACTCCATTGTGTGTGTGTGTGTGTGTGTATGTGTGTGTGTGTGTGTGTGTGTGTGTGTGTGTGTGTGAATACACACATCTATCATCTCATTTGTCAATTTTTCTACAGACACTTGGGTTGCTTCCATGTTGTGATATTATAAATAATGGTGCAAGAAACATAGGGGTGCACATATCCTTTTAAGTTACTGTTTTCCTATTCTTTGGGTAAATACGAGTAGTGTGATTGTTGGATCGTAGGGTAGTTCTATATTTAATTTTTTGAGGAACCTTCATACTGTTTTCCACGGTGGCCACCACAGTTTGCATTCCCACCCACAGTTCGCGAGGATTCCCCTTTATCCACATCCTTCCAACACCTGCTCTTTGTTGTGCTTTTGATGTTAGCCATTCTGACAGGTTTGAGGTATTACCTCATTGTACTTTGGGTTTACATTTTCCTGATGATGAATGATGGTGAACATCTTTTCACGGGACTGTTGGCCATTTGTATTTCTTCTTTGGAGAAATGTCTGTCCATGTCTTCTGCCTATTTTTTTTTAAGATTTTATTTATTTATTCATTCAACAGAGATAGAGACAGCCAGCGAGAGAGGGAACACAAGCAGGGGGAGTGGGAGAGGAAGAAGCAGGCTCATAGCGGAGGAGCCTGATGTGGGGCTCGATCCCAGAACGCCGGGATCACGCCCTGAGCCGAAGGCAAACGCTCAACTGCTGTGCCACCCAGGCGCCCCTCTTCTGCCTATTTTTTAACTGGATTATTTGTTTTTGGGGGGTTGAGTAGAATCACTTGTATATGTTTTGGACACTATCCCTTTATTGCATATGATCTTTGCAAATATCTTCTCCCTTTGAGTAGGTTGTCTTATTATTTTTACGTTTTCATTGTTCTTCTGCCGTGTGGAAACTTTTTATTTTGCTGTATTCCCAATAGTTTATTTTTGCTTTCATTTCCTTTGCCTCAGGACACAGTCTAGAAAAACGTTGGTAAGGTCCATGTCAAGAAGTTACTGTCTTCCCTCCTGTAGGATTTTTATGGATTCAGGTCTCATATTGAGGTCTTGAAACTGTTTTGTGTTTGTCTTTATTGTGTAAGAAAGCAGTCTAATTTCATTCTTTTGTGCGTAGCTGTCTAGTTTTCCCAACACCATTTGTTGTAGAGACTGTCCTTTTCCCTTTTGATATCGTTGCTTGCTTTGTGGAAGATTCACGGACCACATAATTGTGGGTTTCTGTCTGAACTTGTATCCTGTTCCTTTTGTCGCTGTGTCTATTTTTGTGCCGTACTGTCTTGTTAGGATGACTGCAGCTTTGTAGTATAACCTGAAATCTGAAATTGTGAGTCCTCCAGCTTTGTTTTTCTTTTCCACATTGCACTGGCTGTTTGGAATCTTTAGTGGTTCCATAAAAATATTTAGGATTGTTTATTCGAGGTCTTTTACTCTTTAATTTAAATTCAATTAGCCAACTTACACTATATCATTCGTTTCAGATGTAGTCTTCAATAAATTTTCAGTCTTGTGTAACACCCAGTGTTCATTGTATCGTGTGACCTCCTTAATGCTACTCACCCAGTTACCCCCCCCCCCAAATTCTCCTCCAACAATCATCAGTTTCTTGCGATAGTTAAGAGTCCATCATGGGTTTTCTCCCTCTCTGATGACTTCCCATTCTATTTTCCCTTCCTTCCCCTATGGTCTTCTTCCTTGTTTCTGATATTCCACATAGGAGTGAAAGCATATGATCATTGTCTTTCTTTCATTGACTTATTCCACTCAGCATAATACCCTCCAGCTCCACCCAGGTCGGTGTGATGGTAAGTATTCATCCTTTCTGATGGCTGAGTAATATTCCATTATATATATGATCTACATCTTCTTTATCCATTCATCTATCCATGGTCATCTGCACTCCTTCCACAGTTTGTCTATTATGGATATTGCTGCTATGAACACTGGGGTGCATGTGTCCCGTCTTCACTACCTCTGTCTCTGGGGGTAAATACGCAGTAGTGCAATTGCTGGGACATCGGTAGCTTTATTTATAACTTCTTGAGGATACTCCGTACCATTTTCAAGAGTGGCTGTACCGGACTGCATTCGTACAGGGGTGTAAGAGGGTTCCCGTTTCTCCACATCCTCTCCAACATGTATAGTTTCATGTCTTCTTATTTTTAGATATTCGGCCTCGTGTGATATGGCATTTATAGGGGTTTAGATTTGCATTTCCCTGAAGCCAAGTGATATGAAGCATTTATGCATGTATCTTTTGGTCACCAGTACGTCGTCATCAGTGAAGTGACTTCCCATTTTAATCCATCTCAAGACCTAAAGCTGGATAAGTCTCTGAAGCTGGATGATGCCATCGGTTGGAAGTGTGGAGAATTTCAAAAGATCTCCTTGGAGAGCAAGTTTAAAGGTCAGTGTGAAGCTACTAATTGGATCTGGGGAGATCTCTGAAAGTGGGGGTTGCCTGGGATGGGCTGAGGGGGGCCCTCTGATTTTCCTATGAATTCTTGCTGCAGCCCCAAATGGACAGTTTCCTGCTGTGGGGCAGGCTGAGTCCTCTAGTCGTGCAGAGGTGAGCCCAATGCCTGGTGCCTTGGAGGCAGGCAAATGGGGAGGGACACTCAGCAGAGGACCCAGGGTTAGGTTAGGCCTCAAGAGACAGCAGGTCTGAACTGCCCAGTGCTCAGAGAACTCCAGGCCGAGTGAGATGAGGGCACAAGGGCGGGTGAGTGTTAGCCTTGGGGTTTCATCCGGAAGCGCCCACAAAGGTCGGGGTTCACCAGAAGTGGCTCTCAGGGTGTGCCCCAATTCTCTTGCCCTGAATGCTCTCTTGTTCCCCAAAATGGTGCAGTTTACTGTGGACTGCAGGCTGAGTCCTACGGTGGGGCTTGGGTTTCCCCAATCCCCCGGAGTGTGGTGCCAGGAATCTAGGGAGGGACCCCTCTGTGGCCAACCTAGGGTAAGGGTTAGGGTCCAGGAGCCCGGCAGGGACAATCTTTAGGCTGTGCGGTGAGCTGTGTGGACGGCTGAGAGGAGGCCATGGGGGAGGGTGAGAATGGGCCTCAGGGTTGGGGAACGGGGGGTGCCAAAGGATGGGGATGGGCTCCGGGGGCCTCCCCAAGTTCTTGTGCCCTGTAGGCTCCGTAGAGCCCCAAGGGGCATGGTTTCCTGTCGGGTGGCAAGCTGAGTCCTGCGGTGGGGCACAGATATCCCAATTCCCCGGGTCTGCGGTATAAGGCTCCTGGGGAGACCCCCAAACCTGCGGCCGGCTTAGGGCTAGGGTTAGGCCCCAGGAGCCCCGCAGGCTGGATCTGCAGGCTGTATGACGAGCTACACGGGCTGAGGTGAGGGTGTGGGGAGGGTGAGCGTGGGACTCAGAGTTGGGGTGCGGGTGGCCGCTGAAGTTCGCTGGTGGCTCAGGAGGGCCCTCCTGGTTCTCCCGCCCTGAATTCGCTATGGCCTCCCAAGGCACACGGTTTCCTGCGGGGTGGCAGACTGAGTCCTGCTGTGGGGCTCAGGTGTCCCGAATCCCCGTGGCTGCGGCTCCAGGCTCCTGGGGAGGGGCCCCTCCACAGATGAACTAGGGTTAGGGTTGGGGCCCAGGAACCCCGCAGGCCAGATCTGCCCAGTATGTGGCGAGCTCCGCCGCGGGCTGAGGTGAGGGTGTGGGGTGGGGTGAGCTTGGGCTTCAAGGTTGGGTTTAGGGATCGCCGAAGTTCACCGGGGACTCTGGGGGCCCTCCTGGTTTTCCCGCCCTGAATGCTCTACAGCCTCCCAAGGGGCACGGTTTCCTGCGGGCTGGCAGGCTTTGTCCTGCAGTGGAGCTCAGGTGTCTAAAGTCCCTGGGGCTGCGGCACCGGGCCCCAGGGGAGGGGCCTTACCCAGCCGACCTAGGGCAGGTCTAGGCCCCAGGAACCCGGCAGGCCTGATCTGCCGGCTCTTCCACGAGCTCAGTGGCAAGCTGAAGGGAAGGCCTGGGGCGGGATGAGCGTGGGCCTCAGGGTTGGGGTGTAGGGGGTCGCCGAGGATCGCTGGGGGCTCAGGGGGGCCCTACCAGTTCTCCTGCAGGGGATGCTCTGAGGCGCCCCAAGGGGCATGGTTTCCTGAGGGGTGGCAGGCTGAGTTCTGTGGTGGGGCTCAGGTGTACCCAATCCCCGGGGTTAGGGTACGGATTAGGGTATGGGTTAAGGTTAGGGTATGGGTTACGGTTAGGGTATGGGTGAGGGTAGGGGTTAGGGATAGGGTAAGGAGAGGGTACGGGTTAGGGTTGGGTTTAGGGGTTACAGGTTGGAGGTTATGGGTTAGGGTACAGATTAGGGTTTAGGGTACGGGTTAGGGTTTAGGGTTTGGGTTTAGGGTTAGGGTTGTAGTACGGGTTAGGTTTAGGGTACGGGTTAGGGTTAGGGTACGGGTTAGGGTACGCATTAGGGTACGGTTTAGGGTACGGGTTAGGGTACAGTTTAGGGTAAGTATTGGCCTACCAATTTGGGTACGGTTTAAGGTACGGGTTAGGGTTAGGGTACCGGTTAGGGTTAGGGTACAGTTTAGGGTTATGGTACAGGTTAGGTTACGGTTTAGGTTTAGGGTTAGGGTACGGGTTAGGGAACAGGTTAGCTATAGGGACAGGGTACGATTTAGGGTTAGGTTATGGGTTAGGGTACGGGTTAGGGTACAGGTTAGGGGTAGGTATGGGTTAGGGTCCGGGTTAGGGATAGGGCACGGGTTAGGGTATGGGTTATGGTACGGGTTAGGGTATGGGTTAAGGTTAAGGTAAAGGTACTGGTTAGGGTTAGGGTACGGGTTACGGTTTAGGGTTTAGGGTTACAGTTAGGGTACGGGTTAGTGTTAGGGTACGGGTAGGGTTTGGGTACGGGTTATGGTACGAGTTAGGGTATGGGTTCAGGTCAGGGTTTAGGGTTAAGGTTAGGGTACGGGTTAGGGTACTTGTTATTGTTACAGTTAGGTTTAGGGTATGGTTTAAGTTACGGGTTAGGGTACAGTTTACGGTTAAGGTTAGGGTACGGGTTAGGGTACGGGTTAGAGTACGTGTTAGGGTTACGGTTAGGGTTAGGGTACAGGTTAGGATTAGGTTTAGGGTACGGGTTAGAGTTAGGGTTAGAGTACGGGTTAGGGTTTGGGTTAGGGTTAGGTTTAGGGTTAGGTTATGGGTTAGGGGTAGGGTTAGCTGAAGGGGTAGGGTTAGGGGTAGGGTTAGGGGTATGGTAGGGGTCGGGGTAGGGTTAGGGTTTACGGTTAGGGTTTGGGGTTTGGGGTTAGTGGTTAAGGTTAGGGTTTCATGTTTAGGGTTTCCGGATTAGGGTTAGGGGTTAGGGTTTAGGGTTTAGTGTTAATGTCAGGGTTTAGGGTTTAAGGATTAGGGTTTAGGGTTAGGTTTAGGGTAGGGTTAGGGTTAGGGTAAGGGTTAGGGGTTAGCGTTAGGGTTAGGATTAGGGGTTAAGGTTAGGGTTTAAGGTTAGGCATTAGGGTTTAGGGTTAGGGCTAGACCCCAGTATGCCAGCAGGACCTATGCCCCGGCTGTGCGGCAAGCGGAGGAGTGGGCCAAGGTGAGGGCGATGGCGAGCAGGAGTATGGTATCCAGCGTTTTGTCGCTGGGGGCCTTTGAAAGTCGGTAGAGGCTTGGAGGGCCCTGCCCGTTATCCCGCCCTGAATGACCAGCGGTGCCCCTAGCGGCCCGGGTGGTGGCAGTGTGGCAGTGTGAGTCTGGCACTGCGGTTTGGGGGTCCCCAATGCCGTGTGTTGCAGCGCCAGGCCCCTTGGGAGGGGCACCTCTGGGGCCCTCCTAGGGTTAGTGTTAGCTCCCAGGAGTCCAGCAGGCATGATCCGCCAGCTGTGTGGTAGCACAGGACCGGGCCAAGGTGAAGGCACCGGCAAGCTGGAGCGTGGGCCCAAGCATTTTGGCGCGGGGGGCCTTGGAAGGTCGCCGGGGGATTCAAGGGCCCTGCCAGTCCTCCCGCCCTGAATGGCCAGAGGCGCCCTTAGCCGCCCAGGTGGTGGCGGCATGGCACGGTGAGTACGGCACTGGGGCTCGGGGGCCCCAATCCCTGGAGTTGCTGCACCAGGCCCCTTTGGAGGTTACTCTCAGGGGCAAACCTAGGGTTAGGGTTAGCCCCCAGGAGGCTTGCAGGCCCGATCCACTGGCTGTGCGGCGAGCGGAGGGGTGGGCCGAGGTGAGGGTGCTGGTGAGCGGGAGCATGGGCCCAAGCATTTTGGTGCATGGGGCCTTAGAAGTTCACTGGGACTCGGAGGGCCCTGCCCGTTCTCCCAGCCTGAATGACCGGCGGTGCCCCTAGCAGCCCGGGTGGCAGCAGGTCCGCAAAGTGAGTCCTGGCTGGGGCTCGGGGGTCGCCAATCCCTGGTGCTGCGGCACCAGGCCCCTTGGGAAGGGCCCCTCGGAGGCCGCCCTAGGGGTAGTGTTAGCCCCCAGGAGGCCGGCAGGCCCGATCCGCCAGTTGTGTGGTGAGCGGAAGGGCGGGCTGAGGTGAGGGCGCTGGCGAGCGGGAGCCTGGGCCCAAGCCTTTTGGCGCGGTGGGCCTTCGAATGACAACGGGACTTGGAGGACCCTGCCCATTCTCCCGCACTGAATGTCTTGCGGCGCCCCTAGCGGCCCGTGTGGTGGCTGGGCGGCAGGCTGAGTCCAGCGCTGGGGGTCAGGGGTTCCCAATCCCGGGCATTGCGTGGCCAGGCCCCTTGGGAGGGGCCCCTCGGGGGCTGACCTAGGGTTAGGGTTAGCCCACTGGAGTCTGGGAGACCCGATTCGCTGGCTGTGTGTGAGCAGAGGGGCGGGCTGAGGTAAGGGATCTGGCGAATGGGACAGTAGGCCCAAGCGTTTTGGCGCGGGGGGCCTTTGAAGGTCTCTGGGGGCTTGGAGGGCCCTACACGTTCTCCCGCCCTGAAAGACCGGCCGCGCCCATAGCGGCCCGGGTGCCGGCGGGGCAGCAGTGTGAGTCTGGTGCTGGGGCTCGGGGATCCCCAATCCCCACGTTGTGCCGCCAGGCCACTTGGGAGGGTCTCCTCGGGGACCTCCCAAGGTGAGGGTTTCCCCAGGAGGCCGGGAGGCCCGATCCGCCTGCTGTGCAGCGAGTGGAGGGGCAGGCTGAGTTGTGGGCGCTGGCGAGCGGGAGCGTGGGCCCAAGCATTTTGGCGTGGGGGGCCTTCGATGGTCGCCGGGGGATCGAAAGCCCCTGCCCATTCTCCCGCCCTGAATGACCGGCAGCATGCCTAGTGGCCCGGGTTGCGGCAGGACAGCAGGGTAGAGTCTGGTGCTGGGGCTCGGGGGTCCCCAATCCCAAGTGTTGCGGCGATAGGCACCTTGGGATGGGCCCCTCTGTGGCCAACCTAGGGTTAGAGTTTGCCCTCCAGGAGGCCGGCAGTCCGGATCCGCCCACTCTGCAAGGAGCGGAGGGGTGGGCCAAGATGAGGGCGCTGGCGAGCAGGAGCGTGGGCCCAAGCGTTTTGGTGCGGGGGGCCTTCGAAGGTTGCCGGGGGCTCGGAGGGCCCTGCACGTTCTTCCACCCTGAATGACAGGCGGCTACCCAAGCGGCCCGGGTAGAGGACAGGCGGTAGGGTGAGTCGGGCACTGGGGCTCGGTGTCCCCAATCCTCGGCGTTGGGGCGCCAAGCCCCTTTGGAAGGGCTCTAGGGGACCGACCAAGCGTTACTGTTAGCCCCCAGAAGGCCAGAAGACCCGATCTGCTGGCTGTGTGGCGAGCAGAGGGGCAGGTTGAGATGAGGGCGTTGGCGAGTGGGAATGTGGGACCAAAGTTTTAGAGCAAGGGTCCTAGAAGGTCGCCAGGGGCTCAGAGCGTCCTGCCCGTTCTCCCTCCCTGAATGACCGACGGCGCCCCTCGCAGCACTGGTGGCAGTGGGGCGGCAGGGTGAGTCTGGCACTGGGTCTCGGGGGTCCCCAATGCCCGGCGTTGCGGCGCCAGGACCTTGGGAAGGGCCATTTGGGGGTCGACCTTGGGTTAAGTTAGCCCCCAGGAGGCCCACAGGCCCGATCCGCCAGCTATGCAGCGAGCGGAGGGGTGGTCCGAGGTAAGGGCACAGGCGAGCAGGAGCTTGGGCCCAATCGTTTTGGCACGGGGGGTCTTCGAAGGTCACCAGGGCCTTGGAGGGCCCTGCCTGTTTTCCCGCCCTGAATGACTGATGGTGCTCCTAGCAAACCAGGTGGCGGCGGGGTGGCACGGTTAGTCCCGCGCTGGGGCTCGGGGTCAGCAATCCCAGCCGTTGTGGCGCCAGGCCCCATCGGAGGGGCCCCTCGGGGGCTGACCTAGGGTTAGGTTTAGCCACCAGAAGGCCGGCGGGCCTGATCCACTGGCTATCCGGTGAGCGGAGGGGCAGGACAAAGTGAGGGCGCTGGCATGCGGGAGCCTGGGTTCAAGCGTTTTGGCGCGGGGTAACTTTGAAGGTCGCCGGGGGCTCAAAGGGCCCTGCCCGTTTTCCAGCCTTGAATATCCGGCGGCAACCCTAGTGGCCCGGGTGGCGGCGGGGTGGCAGGGTGAGTCCGGCGCTGGGGCACGGGGTTCCCCAATCCCCGGCGCTATGGCGCCAGGCCCCTTGGGAGGGGCCCTTTGAGGACAGAACTAGGGTTAGGGTTAGCCCCCGGTAGGCCGGCAGGCCCTATCCGCCAGCTGTGTGTCGAGCGGAGGGGTGGGCCGAGGTGAGGGCTCTGGAGAGCGGGAGCGAGGGCCCAAGCGTTTTGGCGTGGGGGGACTTCGATGGTTGCCGGGGACTCGGAGGGCCTTGCCCATTCTGTCGCCGTGAATGACCGGCGGCGCCCCTACCAGCCCGGGTGGCAGCGGGGCAGTAGGGTGAGTCTGGCGCTGGGGATCGGGGGTTCCCAATCCCCAGCATTGCTGCGCCAGGCCCCTTGGGATGGGCCCCTAGTGGGCCAAACTAGGAATAGGGATAGTCCCCAGGAGGCCGGCAGGCCCGATCCGCTGGCTGTGAGTCTAGCGGAGGGATGGGCCAAGGTGAGGGCGCTGGCGCGTGGGAGCATGGGCCCAAGCGTTTTGGCGCGGGGGGCCTTCGAAAGTTGCCTGGGGCTCAGAGGGCCCTGCCCCTTCTCCCGCCCTGAATGACCGATGGCGCCCCTAGCGGACCGTGTGGCAACGGGGCAGCAGGGTGACTCTGGTGCTGGGGCTCGGGGGTCCACAATCCCCGGCGTTGTGACGCCAGGTGCCTTGGGAGGGGCCCCTCGTGGGCTGACCTATGGTTAGGGTTAGCCCCCAGGAAGCCGGCAGGCCCGATCGGCCAGCTTTGCGGTGAGCGGAGGGGCAGGCCGAGGTGAGGGCGCTGACAAGTGGGAGTGTGGGCACAAGCGTTTTGTTGAGGGGTGCCTTCGAAGGTCGCCCGTGGCTCGGAGGGCCCTGCCTGTTCTCACGCCCTGAATGACCGACGGTGCCGCTAGCGGCCCGTGTGGTGGTGGGGCGGCACGGTGAGTCCGGCTCTGTGGCTCAGGGGTCAGCAATCCCAGGCGTTGTGGCGCCAGGCCCCATTGGACTGGCCCCTCGGGGGACAACCTAGGGTTAGGGTTAGCCCCCAGGAGGCCGGCAGGTCCGATCCACCAGCTGTGCGGCGAGTGGAGGGGCGAGCCGAGTGAGGTCGCTGGTGAGCGGGAGCGTGGGCCGAAGCATTTCGTCTCGGGGGTCCTTCAAAGGTCTCCAGGGGCTCAGAGGGCCCTATCCTTTCTCCCGCCCTGAATAACAATCGGCTCCCCTAGCGGCCCGGGTGTGGCGGGGCAGCAGGATGAGTCCGACGCTGGGGCTCGGGAGTCCTCAATCCCTGGCGTTGCGGCGCCATGCCCCTTGGGATGGGCCCCTAGGGGGCCTACCTAGGGTTAGGGTTAGCCACCAGGAGTCTGGGAGGCCCGATCCGCCAGCTGTGCGGCGAGCGGAGTGGCGGACTGAGGTAAGGGCACAGGTGAGCGGGAGCATGGGCCCAAAGCGTTTTGGTGCGGGGGGCCTTCAAAAGTCGCCGGTGGCTCGGAGGGCCCTGCCCGTTCTCCCTCCCTGAATGACTGGCAGTGCCCCTAGCGGCCCAGGGAGCGGTAGGGCGGGAGGGTGAGTCCGGCGCTGGGGCTCGGGAGTCCCCTATCCCCGGTATTGTGGCAATAGGAACCTGGGATGGGCCCCTCGGGGGCCCACCAAAGGTTAGGGTAACACCCAGGAGGCTGGCAGTCCCGATCCACAAGCTGTGCAGCGAGCGGAGGGGCGGACCGAGGTAAGGGCACAGGTGAGCGGGAGCATGGGCCCAAGCGTTTTGGCGCGGGGGGGGGGCCTTCGAAGGTCACCAGGGGCTCGGAGTGATCTGCCCGTACTCCCTCCCTGAATGACCGACGGTGCTCCTAGTGGCCCGGGTGGTGGCGGGGCAACACAGTGAGTCCAGCGCTGGGGTTCGGGGGTCCCCAATACCCGGGGTTGCAGCGCCAGGCCCCTTGGGACGGGCCCCTCGAGGGCCGACCTAGGGTTAGGCTTAGGCCCCAGGAGGTCGGCAGTCCCTATCAGCCGGGTGTGCAACCAAGGGGTGGGCCGAGGTGAGGGCGCTAGCGAGTGGGAGCGTGTGTCCAAACGTTTTGGCGCGGGGGGCCTTCAAAGGTCGCCGGAGGCTCAGAGGGCCCTGCCCGTTCTCCCGCCCTGAATGACCGGCGGCACCCCTAGTGGCCCGGGTAGCAGCGGGGTGACACGGTGAGTCCGGCACTGGGGCTTGGGGGTCCCCAATGCCCTGTGTTGCGGAGCCAGGCCCCTTGGGATATGCCCCTTGGGGGCCGACCTATGGTTAGGGTTAGCCCCTAGGAGTCCGGCAGGCCCAATCCGCCCGCTGTTTGGAGAGCGGAGGGGCGGGCCGAGGTGAGGGCCTGGCGAGCGGCAGCATTGGTCCAAGCGTTTTGGCATGGGGTCCTTCAAAAGTCGCTGGGGGCTCGGAGGGCCCCGCCCGTACTCCCACCCTGAATGACCGGCGGCGCCACTAGCGGCCCGCGTGGCGGCAGGGTGGCACGGTTAGTCCAGCGCTGGGGCTCGGGTGTCAGCAATCCCAGGCGTTGTGGCGCCAGGCCCCATCAGACGGGCCCCTCGAGGGCCGACCTAGGGTTAGGGTTAGCCCACAGGAGGCCTGCAGGCCTCATCAGCCGGTTGTGCGGTGAGCGGAGGGGCGGGCCAAGGTGATGGTGCTGGCGATGGGGAAGTTGGGCCCAAGCGTTTTAGCGAGGGAGGTATTCGAAGGTTGCCTGGGGCTCAGAGGGCCCTGCCCCTTCCTCCTTGAATGACCGGTGGCGCGCCCCTACCATCCCAGTTGGCGGTGGGGAAGCAGGGAGAGTCTGGCGCTGGGGCTCGGGTGTCCCCAATCCCCGGTGTTGCGGCGCAAGGCTCCTTGGGCGGGGCCCCTCGTGGGCCGACCAAGTGTTAGGGTTAGCCCCCAGGATGCTGACAGGCCTGATCTGCAGCCTGTGCGGCAAGTGGAGGAGTGGGCTAAGATGTGGGTGCTGGGGAGCAGGAGCGTGGGCCCAAGCATTTTCGCAAGTGCGGCCTTCAAATGTCGCCAGGGGCTTGAAGGGCCCTGCCTGTTCTCCCGCACTGAATGACTGGTGGCGCCCCTAGCGGCTCGGGTGGTGTCTGGTCGGCAGGGTGAGTCCGGCGCTGGAGCTCGGGGGTCCCCAATCCCCTGCGTTGCTGCGCCAGGCCCCTTGGGAAGGCCCGCTTGGGGGTCGACCTAGGGTTAGGGTTACCCCCAGGAGGCCAGTAGGCCCGATCTGCCAGCTGTGCGGCGAGCGGAGGGGCAGGCTGAGATGAGGGCACTGGCCAGCGGGGAATGTAGGCCCAAGCATTTTGGCACGAGACGCCTTCAAAGGTCGCCAGGGGCTTGGAGGGCCCTGCCCATTCTCCTGCTCTGAATGACCAACGGCGTCCCTCGTGGCCCGGTTGGCAGCGGGGCGGCAGGGAGAGTGTGGCACTGGGGCTCGGGGTTCCCCAATCCCCGGCTTTGCGGCGCCAGGGCCTTTGGGAGGGGCCCCTTGGGGACGGACCTAGGGTTAGGTTTAGCCCCCAGGAGGCCCGCAGGCCCAATCTGCCGGCTGTGTGGCGAGCGGAGGGGCGGGCCGAGATGAGGGTGCTGGCGAGCGGGAACATGGGCCCAAGCGTTTTGGCGTGAGTGGCCTTCGAAGGTCGCCGGGGGCTAAGGGGGCCTTGCCCGTTTTCCCTCCCTGAATGACCAGCAGCGCCTCTACCAGCCCGGTTGTTGGCGGGGAAGCAAGGTGAGTCCGGTGCTGGGGCTCAGGGGTCCACAATCCCCGGCATTGCAGCACCAGGTGCCTTGGGAGGGGCCCCTCGTGGCCCAATCTAGGGTTAGGGTTAGCCCCCAGGAGGCCGTCAGGCCAGATCGGCCAGCTTTGTGGTGAGTGGAGGGGCGGGCCGAGGTGAGGGCGCTGACAAGCGATAGCGTGGGCGCAAGCGTTTTGATGCGGGGTGCCTTCGAAGGCCGCCCGTGCCTCGGAGGGCCCTGCCTGTTCTCACGCCCTGAATGACCGGCGGTGCAGCTAGGGGCCTGGGTGGCAGTGGGGCAGCACGGTGAGTCCGGCGCTGGGGCTCAGTCGTCCCCAATCCCTTGTGTTGCGGCTCCAGGCCCCTTGGGATGGGCCCCTAGGGGGCCTACCTGGGGTTAGGGTTAGCCCCCAGGAGGCTGGGAGGCCCAATCCGCTGGCTGTGCGGTGAGCGGAGGGGCAGGCCGAGGTAAGGGCGATGGCGAGTGGGAGCGTGGTCCCAAGCGCTTTGGCGCGGGGGGCCTTCGAAAGTCGCTGGGGGCTCAGAGGGCCCTGACGTTCTCCCGCCCTGAATGACCGGTGGTGCCCCTTGTGGCCCAGGTGGCGGTGGGGGGCATGGTGAGTCTGGCGCTGGGGCTCAGGAGTCCCCAATAATCGTCATTGCGGTGCCAGGCCCCTTGGCAGGGACCACTAGGGGGTAGGCCTAGGGTTCGGGTTAGCCCCCAGAAGGCCCGCAGGCCCGATCCGCCAGCTGTGCGGCGAGTGGAGGGGAGGGCCGAGGTAAGGGCACTGGCGAGTGGGAGCGTGGGCCGAAGTGTTTTGTCGTGGGGAGCCTTCAAAGGTCTCCCGGGGCTCAGAGGGCCCTACCCGTTCTCCCGCACTGAATGACCGGTGGCTCCCCTAGCGGCCCAGGTGGTGGCGGAGCTGCAGGGTGAGTCCGGCGCTGGGGCTCAGTAGTCCCAAATCCCCGGCGTTGCTGTGCCAGGCCCCTTGGGATGGGCCCCTAGGGGGCCTACCTATGGTTAGGGTTAGCCCCCAGGAGGCTGGGAGGCCTGATCCGCGGGCTGTACAGCAAGAGGAGGGTCAGGCCGAGGTAAGGGCGATGGCGAGTGGGAGCGTGGTCCCAAGCGCTTTGGCGCAGGGGGCCTTCGAAAGTCACTGGGGGCTTGGAGGGCCCTACCGTTCTCCCGCCCTGAATGACTGGTGGTGCCCCTTGTGGCCCGGGTGGCGGTGGGGGGCATGGTGAGTCCGGCGCTGGGTCTCAGAAGTCCCCAATCCTCCTCGTTGCGGCACCAGGCCCCTTGGGAGGGGCCACTAGGGAGTCGACCTAGGGTTCGGGTTAGCCCCCAGAAGGCCCACAGGCCCGATCCGCCATCTGTGCGGCGAGCTGAGGGGATGGCCGAGGTAAGAGCGCTGGCGAGCAGGAGCGTGGGCCCTAGCGTTTTGGTGTGGGGGGCCTTCGAAGGTCGCTGGAGGCTTGGAGGGCCCTGCCCCTTCTCCCTCCCTGAATGACCAGCGGTGCCCCTAGCGGTCCAGGTGGCGGTAGGGCAGGAGGGTGAGTCGGGCGCTGGGGCTCGGGATTCCCAAATTCCCGGTGTTGGGGCAATAGGAACCTGGGATGGGCCCCTCGGGGGCCCACCAAAGGTTAGGGTAACACCCAGGAGGCTGGCAGTCCCAATCCACTGGCTGTGCTGCGAGCGGAGGGGTGGACCGAGGTGAGGGCATAGGCGAGCAGGAGCATGGGCCCAAGCGTTTTGGCGTGGGGGGCCTTCGAATGTCACCAGGGGCTTGGAGGGATCTGCCTGTGCTCTCTCCATGAATGACCGACAGTGCTCCTAGCGGCCCAGGTGGCGGCGGGGCAACATGGTGAGTCCGGCACTGGGGCTCGGGCATCCCCAATCCCAGGCATTGCGGTGCCAAGCCCCTACGGAGGGGCCCCTCAGGGGCCAACCTAGGGTTATGGATAGCCTCCAGGAGGAGGGCAGGCCTCATCCACCGGCTCTGCACCGAGCGGGGGGCGGGCCGAGGTGAGGGCGCTGAGGAGCGGGAGTGTGGGCTCAAGCGTTTTGGATGGGGGGGCCTTCAAAGGTCGCCATGGGCTCAGAGGGCCCTGCCCGTTCTCCCGCCCTGAATGACCAGCGGCACCCCTAGCGGCCCGGATGGCGGCGGGGCGGCAGGGTGAGTCCAGCGCTGAGGCTCGGGGGTCCCTAATACACAGCGTTGTGGCGACAGGCCCCTTTGGCGGGCCGCTCGCGGGCCGTCCTAGGGTTAGGGTTCGCCCCCAGGAGGCTGGCAGGCTCGTTCCGCCCATGTACGATGAATGGAGGTGTGGGTCGAGGTGAGGTAGCTGGTGAGCAGGAGTGTGGGCCAGAGCATTTGGCTTTGGCTCGGGGTGCCTTCGAAGGTCGCAGGTGGCTCGGAGAGTCCTGCCCGTTCTGTTGCCCTGAAGGACTGGCGACGCCCCTAGCGCCCCCTGTGGCGGTGGGGCGGCAGGGTGCGTCCGGCGCTGTGACTTGGGGGTCCCCAATCCCTGGCATGCGGCGCCAGGCCACTTGGGAGAGGCCCCTCGGGGGCGACTAGGGATTGGGTTAGCCCCCAGGAAGCCAGCAGGCCTGATTGCCAGCTCTGCAGCGAGCGGAGGGGTGGGCCGAGGTAAGGGCGCTGGCGAGCAGGAGCGTGGGAGCCAGAGTTTTTGCACGGGGGGCCTTCGAAGGTTGCAGGGGGATAGGAGGGCCCTGCCCGTTCTCACTTCCTGAATGACTGGCAACGCCCCTAGCGCACTGGGTGCTTGCGCGGTGGCAGAGTGAGTCCAGCACTGGGGCTCGGGGTTCCCATATCCCCGGCATTGCGGTGCCAGGCTCCTTGGGAGGGGCCTCTCGGGGGCCGACCTAGGGTAAGTGTTAGCCCCCAGGAGACCAGCAGGCCCGTTCCCCCAGCTCTGCGGCAGGCAGAGGGGCAGGCCGAGGTTAAGGTGCTGGCGAGAGGGAGTGTGGGCCCAAGCGTTTTGGCGCGGGGGGCCTTCGAATGTTGCCGGGGCTTGGAGGGCCCTGCCCATTCTCTCACCCTGAATGACTGGCGGCGCCCATAGCAGTCCGGTTGCTGCGGGGCGGCAGGGAGACTCAGGCACTGGCCTCGGCGGTCCCCAATCCCTGGCGTTGTGGTGCCAGGCCCCTTGGGAGGGGGCCCTTGGGGGCTGACTAGGGTTAGGGTTCATCCCCAGGAGGACGGCAAGCCCGGCGCTAAGTGGTTCTGGCAATGTAACAAAAATGCCATACACTTATCTGTAAGAAATAACGGTGTACAGGAACCCTCTTAGCCCTAACATCATCCTTTGTGAATATGGAAGCCAGCCCCAAGGTGGTCGAGGAAGTCTGACGAAAGGGCTAAGCACTTTTCTCTGAGTCTCCACACTATACAGGGAAAAACCAAAGTACATCATCTTTCACGAGTAGGAAGCATTAATGAAAAGGTTCTGGAATTTCGAGGACTCTGACCCATCCTTATTGGTAATAAACCACCGTGTACAGGAAAACACCTTCAACTCTCATCAGCCTCCTCAATCCTGATTCCGATTCAACTTTGGGGGTGTAGGACTAGGGAAATGTCCACATCTTATTGCTAAGAAAGAACGATGTCAGGGTAATGCCCTTCAAGTCACATCAGCCTTCCTGAAGACAGAAGCAGGAATCAAGGTGGTTATGTTACCATGAGGTAAGGAAGATGAGCATATAAGTGAGAAACAACAGTGGGCAGGACCTCTCTTCCACCGAACAGTATCTTTGCTTAATGTTGAATCCCTATGTTAAGTGGTTGTGGCCATTTGTGAGGTGAAAATCTTAAGTGTTTTGTAAAACGTCTTGGTCATTCAAATATGAAACTAAGGTAGTTGGGGACTCCTAGGCAGTGATTTGTCCACTGTCAAAAATATGAAAAGATAAGAGACAGATGAGGTCTCCTCAGGCATTGTCCTTTATCCTCATCCTCCGTGAGAATGGTCATCTCTGGACAGCTCAGTGACAGGGTCTCATTCACAGTGGGGGCATCTGTTCCTCACAGACATCAGGCAGGGAAATGGATTTTGTTCTCTGTGCCAGCCCAGCCACAGCTGAGTGTCACAGCACTCTCTCGTGGGCTCATAAGTGTTTCATTGTCACCAGGCAGGTAATTGTATTTGATAAACCACTGTGAGAGTTTGCAATTGCCTTCATCTGCAGCCTCCTAGAAGCAAATGCAGGTCTCTGGTACCATGTGAAGTCATGTGAGGGCATTGTGAGAAAGTGTCCTTTTGGTTAAGAAAAACATGGCTGGGGCTCCTGGCTGGCTCAGCCAGTTAAGCATGTGCGTTTGGCTCAGGTTATGATCCCAGGGTTCTGGGATCGAGCCCGGGCTCCCTGCTGAGCAGGAAAGGAGTTAGGGAAATAGCTTAGAACCCACAGAGAATGTGAATAAAGGGGAGTGAAATGGAACTTGGTCTGTGTTTTGCTTTAGGGATTGGAAGTTAGTTTTTTCTCAATTGTGATTGTTCTTGAAACAGAAAAGCTGTATTGTTTTTTTTTTACCTTTAATTTTTTTCTACTAATAATTTTTATTATGATATGTTAGTCACTATACAGTATTTCCTTAGTTTTTGATGTAGTGTTCCGTGATTCATTATTTGCATATAACACCCAGTGCTCCATGCAATATGTACCTTCCTTAATACCCATCACTGGCCCATCCCAATCCCCCACCCCTCTCCCCTCTGAAGCCCTCAGTTTGTTTCCCAGAGTCCATAGTCTCTCGTGGTTCATTCCCCCTTCTGTTTAGGGTCCATTGTCTAAAGGGACAGACAGTGGAAGTTCACCAAATATAAGATCGAAATTTCATTGTTCATTATAGATGCCGCCAAGTAGTTCCCAGACATTTCATTCTACTGTAGTAATTCATTATACCTGTGAAGGTGCACGTGGAAGACAATTGATGCATGTATAGTGGTAATAAAACACGCCCCTCAGTAGTAGAATAAGAGAGGATACATATGTGTAAAATTATTCGACTACAGCTTCCATGCTTTCCCTTTGGTTCCTTATTATCTATGAAATTGGACAATTTTTGTTCTCTAGGCTTAAAACTCATTGTCAGTATTCAGAGTTTTTCAATGCTGATCTTCTCCTGTATAAGTTACCAAAATCCTAAAATATGTATGAACTTTAAAAAGCGCTATATTGAAAATTACAGCAGGGAAGTTCCATTTTGTGAATATTGTGTCAATGGATCTCTATTTTGACATCAGTGTTCATTAGAAATGATGACATTTCATGTGAGTATAAATATCAATGTGTAAAAGAAAAGGTAGGAAGAACCTTGAATGTTTAAGTAATTGGTGAAATGACAGGGGTGTGTGTGTGTGTGTGTGTGTGTGTGTGTGTGTGTGTGTGCAATTGATTTTCAGTGAATGGTTCAGCTTCTTGTAGGGCCTCCGAGAGAGCCCAGGTGAACCTTTCAATGAGTTGATATCTGTTTTCAGAACATGGGAATCTCTTAGTCCAATAGTCAATCAGGCAAGCTTTGAGGTCTTGAAGTCCTCAGGGATGGTGTTGCAGACCCTTGTGAGCAAACCCTAGGGTATGGTCAGAGCCCTCATTAGCTGGTACCAAGGTGTGACGATTTCAGACAGCATTTCCCAAAGAAGTACCTCTTGAGTCTCTGTCCTTGTCAGTTCCCTACACTTCCTTACACTAGTTATGTGATCAGTGTGTTTCAGGATAATCCCCACATGTGATTTTTGCTATTTCCTACTAGTCCTTTCTGTTTCTCATCTTCTTCTTTTATGGTAGGGGTTGGGAAGCAACCTGTGTGGTGTAGGAAGGGGTGTGGTAGTTGTCTGCCTTCAGAGGACCGAATGATGCCTAGAAATTGTACTGTAGTTTGAGGTCAATTGTCCATCCTCTGAGTGTCAGGAATTGCATCACTTTACATTGATGCTAGTCTGTTCTTCAAGCTGTCCTCAGAAATAAGGACGTCATCGATCTAGGGAATACTGGTTTGTGTGTATGTTTTCATTTTAGGAAAGGCCTTGCTGTTCCTGAAAATAATACTGCAGAGCACCCTTTCCTGTTCTTATTGGCCATCAGTCAATCTTTTCTGAAGTATTCGTTTATAAATAGACTCTATGGTTGATGAGCAGGAATTCTTTATGGACAAGTCTTTGTCAGTGTGTGTATTGCAAATCTTTACTTCCCAGCCTGCAGTTCACTTTTTCATTTTCTTATGGTCATAAGATAAGGAGAAATGTCACATTTTTATGAAGTCCCACTGAATTCTTTTAAATGGTTAGTGCACCCTATGTCCTACCCCAAGATTGACAGGTTCTACGTTTTCTTTCAGAAACTGTCCAATGGGAAGCTACAATCCATTTTCTCTGTCCATTTATTGCTTACAAATGTCACATTTTTATGAAGTCCACTGAATTCTTTTAAATGGTTAGTGCACCTTATGTCCTACCCCAAGATTGACAGGTTCTACGTTTTCTTCAGAAACTGTCCAATGGGAAGCTACAATCCAATTTCTCTGCCCATTTATTGCTTACAAATGTATTTTGACCATCTGTTTCCTAGGAAACCTCTTTTATTTTTATTATTATTATTATTATTATTATTATTATTATTATTATTATTTTAAATTGCATTTTTAATTCTAATAGGATATTTAAACACTGTTTTTGATTTTCTATGTGCACAATCGTATTATCTGTGAATAGTCACAGTTATCCCCTCAGTTCTTGTCCTTTTTGTTTCTCTTGCCTTAAAACACTGGTAGATTCTCCGATGCCACAATAAATAGGGCAGCATTGTTTGAAGATTTTAATATACCTTTCTCAATATCTGACAGAAAAAGCAGACAAAACATTGGTAACAAATGTGACCTAATTGACATATAGGGAACATTCCGTAATAAGAGCAGAATACATTATTTTCAAGTGGTCATAGACTCTTTACCCAAATAGATGATAGGTGCGGCCATGAATCAAGTCTACAAATGTTAAACCCTGAAATTAACTAGATTCTATTCTTAGACCACAGGGGAATTGAGCCACAGTCATAGCAAAAAGAAAACCAGGAAGTCCTTCAATGTTTAAAAATTAAATGGAACTTTGCTACATATCCTAAAGGTCAGAGAGGGAATCTCAATGGAAATTCTGAACCTTTTCTACATGAGGGCTCACACACAATGGCACTTTCTTTGTGAAGAGCATTATAATAACCTAGACAGGAGTTGAGCCTTAAGTCAGAGTTCTGCCTACCCCAGCCACACCTGGCAGCCTTGGCCTGTGGTCCCCCTCAGCTGTCCTTTCTGGTGGTCCTGAGCTAAGGGGGTCAACATGGCCATATGGAAATGGGAAGCTGCCCACTCATAATGATGACGGTGCCCACTACCCAGCTGCCCTCTCTGGTGGCTTTGAGCTAAGGGGGTCAACATGGTCGTATGGAAATTAGAAGCTCCCCACTGTTAGTGATGACGTTGCTATCGTATCATCCTCACCGGTCCAACAACATGATTTCTGAGTGAAATATGACACAAGAGTGACTTCTTGGCCTTCCTTCAGGTTTGAAAATCATCTGGTGAGTCATCTATTCGAAATATGGATTCAACATGTGTACTTTCTTCTGGAAAAGAAATAGACCCAATAGCAATTATGGCTTCCTGAGATCTTGTTCTTGAGAGACATCATACTGGCTCTTTGTAGCATTCTGCCTCTTAAACTTCTCAACTAGGGTGTAGATATTTTTAGGCACATTTTCAGGTGGTTAGACAGGGACTCAGATGATATGAGTCACAGAGGATTTTAGTGTCAGAAACCTAAGTGGGATCCCCAAATTGACTCCAAATCCCTTGTTGTTCCATACAGGGTACTATTTCCCTCTTATCTCTGGTCTTCTCAATCTGGAAACCTATCAAGTATCAGGATTTTCTTGTCATGTGGACAACTGGAACGAATTCAGCAGGCCTTTTCACCTCTGCCAATGGTGATCATTAAGATCATTATCTCAGTGGAGGACCTGTGGGTAAGATACTCAAAGATCCTTAGGAATAGAGACAGTATAATATTTTTCTGGTATTAAAGTTACTGAAACCAACTATCTTTTTTAGTCCATTCAGGCTCTGGTATGTTCAGAGGGTGCTGTAAAACAGGTCTGAAATAGTATTTAAAAACACTCAGCTCAGCCTCTTCTACAAAGTGAGCCAATGCTTATAAACATGGCTAAAATATTCCCTTACCTACGATGACTTCCCAGCCATTGTAGTTTTTAAATGGTATGACTGTGACTTACATTAGTCAACATTTGCAGAGAAAGAACTTAGGGCATCCAGGGGGCACTTCATGTTGAAATTAGTTTGTGACAACGAGCTACTGTGTTTTATTCTGCAGTCCAAGGGAATGGTGCCAGACATCTCTAAGGTGTCTAGCAGTTCTACAATTCTGATTTTAAGTGGTCTGTGTGCTTTAGAGATTTGGGCAAGAGAAGGGCAGGAGTCCAGAGACTGTGAACACTTCTGTTACCTGTGCTGACCATGGATCAGGTAGCCTTCTGTGGGCATCATTTTGATTTCTTGGTACTCTTGTGAAGGTGCTTTTGTCTCAAATTCCTCCATTTAGGAGTAATTATAATGATAAAAGTAATTTTTATCTTATATCATCTGTGGGCCCTGATCCTGGGCTCCCAGGGAAGCTATCCTTTAACATTTTACCCGGCTCAAAATGACTGGGCAAAACCTGAAAGCATGGGCCCTATTTCTGCCCCAAGCACATGTTGTACATCTGCTTCGAGAAGAAAACAATAACCAAAAATGCCAACATAAAGATAAGAAAAAATAAAGAACCTCTTTGGCTCCCATAAGATTAAAGTCATACTGACATGTACATACTGAAAATGCATAAAAACATTGCATTTCCTAAAGCCCAAGCCTTGGAGGGTCTGAGAGCCTTGCCCAGAACCAGGCACACCCCAGCAGGGAGGGCTGGTGCAGAAAGGGAAGGGGCAGGACTCTGACGGTGGTCTGCAGCTAGAGGGGTCCCTGGAAGGGGCCAGGTGTGTGGGGGGACCCTGGCCCACGACCCCACCCATGCCTGTGCCGGGTGTTGGGTCGAGCAGGCGCCTCTTGGGCCCCCTGCACTTTCAGGGTTCCAGGGGCTTGAGGGCGGGTTGCCCAGCATCCAAGGGGCTCAGGCACCACCCTCCCCAACCATTCACCGCTTGGGGGTGGAGCTATGTCTCTGTGGGCAGTCCCAGATTCACAGTAGGTTGCAGACTTAGGGCAAAGAAGGGGCACTGAGAGAGAGAGAGAGAGTTGCCCTGTGGAGATCCCTGCTGGTGAGTGAGCAGCGAGCACTGGGGTGGGGGTCCGGGGGTAGGGTGCGCCCCAGGTGGGAGGCAGGGTTCTGGAAGGGCATGTGGAGAGGGTTCATTGTGGGGACTCAGGTGAGTTTTCTTTTTCCCTTTAAAGTCTCTTCTGCCCCATGTCCTCAACTGACCTTATTCCCCATACCCGTGAACTCCAGGACACCCACTCACCTGAGCTTTTGTGGGATGGGTTGCAGAATTTCAAGGTTTCCCCTGTTCCCCGGGAAGAGTGCGGGTAAGGACTTCACACAATCCCCACCTTCAGTTCTCTGACACAGTGCAGGTGATGCATCTTGAGCAGTACCCTGAGTTCAGCAGGGTGTGCCCTGGTCCCCAGGCACAGGTGTGGCAGTAGCATGCCCCAGAGCCGTCCCCCAACTTCAGCATTATGCCCCGTGTGCCCCCGGGTTAGTGGTAATTGGCTATTAGAATCATGCAGGAAAATTCTCCAGGTGGGGGCCTGGAGGCGGGCATAAACCAGACCCCACTCTAGTTGCATTGGGAATAGACGAATTGAGGGTTTCTTTAGAAGAGTAAGTCTGCCTTCCAGAAAAGGCAAGGTCATTGGTCTATGGAGAATGAAGATAATTACTGATAAACAACAAGTATGTGTTGCCCCTTCACCCAGAAACTGAAGCAGGTGTGCAGGCTTTAGGTCAGAGGTGCCTTCTTCTCCCCAGCTGACAGCACTTCTCTGCTCTGGCTCCTAGACACCCGAGGTTTTGAACGTCAGCATCGGAGTCAGCAAGGCAGCTTGTCACAGGACGCCAGTGCTCAGAGAAAGCATAGCTTTGCTTGGCAAAATGTCCTATCTATGTCAGGGCTGGAGGTAAAACCACTCTTTATCCCAAAACCTCCTAGGCTTTTCTCTTTTCTCTAGTTGAGCCACAAAGTAAAATTGAAGTAGCTGTCAGCATTCTGGGTTTGGTACAAGAATTACTTAGTTTCCCTGCAGGTAGAACTTTGCAGGGGATCACAATTTCTCTGTCCATTTATTGCTTACAAATGTATTTTGCCCATCTGTTTCCTAGCAACCCTCTTTTGTTAGAAAAGGAAGGTGAGATTCACTCTGTGCCTGTTTGTAACATCTAATTTGTTCCTTCATCTAACAGTGTTTATTCAATTGGGCCTAAGACATAGTTGAGTGACCAGCATCTAGAGTTAGGTGGCTTATTTTCATCTGATACAGACTTGGATGATGTCATTTGACAACGGTGATGTTTCATCATGGATTAGTTTATTCATCAGAAGAGTTAAAATTAGGGTGGAGGGAAAATTCAAAATTATCCAAAGTGGCCTGTTCCTTTTTAAAAGTTGAGCTTGACTTTCTAGTTTTACTAAATGTATTATCTCGATATTTTGAGGTGCCATATTCTCTCTGTAGTTTCTTTGGTGGTGGAGTCAGAAGGAGAGTCTGGGAATTCTTTTGGATAGTGGCATGCTAGTGGCTTCAAGGGGCTTGGCGTCAGGAGCCTTGGGGTGAAGTCTGCAACTGCTTGCCTGACCCTGGGTGCATCTCCCAGAGGTTTTGTTTCCTCTTATGAAATTGCCGGCAGATAATGTTCTGCTTAAAGGGGAACCCTCCCATCCTGTTGGTGGCAATGCAAATGGTGCAGCCAGTCTGGGAAACAGTGTGGAGGTTCCTCAAAAAGTTAAACATTGAACAACCCCATGATCCAGCAATTGCTCTCCTAGGTATTTACCCAAAGGATACAAAAATGCAGATTCAAAGGGGGTACATGCACCATGATGTTTATAGCAGCAATGTCCACAGTAGCCAAACTATGGAGAGAATCCCAAAGTCCATGCACTGATGAATGGATAAAGCAGAAGTGGGATGCATATATATAATGGAATATGACCCAGCTTCAAAAAGAATGAAATCTTACCATTTGCAAGGATGCAGATGGACCTAGAGTGTATTGAGCTAAGCAAAATCATTGAGGAAAGAGAAATATCCTATGCTCTCATGCTTGTGGAATTTCAGAAAGAAAACAGATGAACAGAGTTGAGGGGTGATGAGAGAGGCAAACAGGTAAATAGACTCAACCTTGGAGAACAAACTGAGTGTTGCTTCAGGACAGGGGCGTGGGGGGAAGAGTTAAATGGGTGGGGGGTATTAAGGAGGGCACTTGTGATGAGCACCGGGTACTATATGCAAGTGAGGAATCACTAAATCCTACCCCTGAAGCGAATATTCCATGGCATGTGAACTAACTGGAATTTAAGTAAAAGAAGAAAGGAAAAAGTGTTCTGCTTCATGAAGAGTGAGGTAAAATTGTAGTGATTTGGGCTGTACTATTCTATAGATGAGAGTTGTAAAACACCCTGTTGTAGGATACACTAGTTTCTTATCACATAAGGAGTCCTCAGAAAGCCGCAATGAAAGATTCAGGTCTCCGAGCATGTTCATGTTCCACTGATATGTTACAGTTTGCACAGGTAGGAAAGAAGGTGGAGAGAGAGGCAACAGAAGGGGAAAGCAGGTGCGAAACTTTCAATAATTAGCATTATAGCTTTCTCATGAAAGCCTTGCGATTTTGGAAGCAGAGGAGGAATCCGGGAGCTTTGCAGGAGACAGGGGAGTTCCAGGTCTGGGTAAAGCTGACAGGGGTCCCAGAGGAGAGCTGAATGCATTCTGCAGCAGGGTTTGGGCAGGGGTGGCTGTGGGTCTCCTGGGTGAGAGTTGTGACAGGTTAGGGCTGTGTGCAAGTTCCTGGCTGAGGGCAAGGGAGGCACAGGCTGTGAGCTGGCAGAGAACATTCTTCTGGGCTACCATCCTCACACAACACACAGCCTCATCTTCTGTTCCTGTCACTCCAACTCAGACTTCTCCGAAGGTGAGTGAGAACACATCAAGAGCATTCTTAACAGAAGGGAAAGCATGTGCAAAGGCTCTGGGGCAGGAGAATTTCAGGTATGTGCAGGAGCAGCAAGAAGGCCCTGTGGCCACAGGAGACAGCTTAGGACATGGCCTCAGAGAGGTGACAGAAAAAACCATTCCAGGGCTATAACCCCATGAGACCCTGTTTCACTGGGCCATCCTGGCTACAGTGTTGAGAACAGATGACAGAGGGTTGAAGATGGCAAGGCAGGTCAATGACGAAGCTTTTCCAGGAACTCAGGCACTGTGGACCAGACAGGTGGCCTTGGATGGAGTGGTTAGACCTATTCTGGGTCCATTTTGAAGATGGAGCTCACAGGATTTGCTGATGGGTTAGCTATTAGGAGCAGGAGAACGGAGGAGTTGGGGTAACTCCCAGCTGTTGTGGGTTGTCCTGATCGAGGGGAAGGAGAGGGTTTCTGGGTGTAGGAGGTAGTCCGTGTTCCGCATGCTGAGGAATGTGCCTTTCCTCGTGGATCTGCTGAGGTTTGTGTCTGGGAGAACCTTTCACATCTCCTCCCTCAGCAATGCTCAAGTACAAGTATTCCCCACTTTTTAAACGTTCACAGTAAGACATTGGGCTTTCTTGAAAGAACAACGTTATTACCCAGCTTCAGCAAGAAGAAGAGACCTGAAGAGGATTTCCCTCTTATGAAAAAAGGTGAACAGTGAGAATAGCGTTCAGCATCTGTTTTGGGGAGAAGCACGACAGAGGCGGCGTGCACCCCAACCAGCTCCTTCCGCTGGGAACCGCTCTCTGCATCCAGCCACCAGCACTTTGAATTGTGTCTGTGAGCCTCTGCTGTGCTTTATCTTCATTTATGCTGGGCCTCCGTCAGAAACTTGTGTCCTGAGGCCTAAGAAAAGCCAAAGAGAAGGAATTTTGGAGTCTGAGGACACTATCTAATTGTTCCGTGTAAATTAATGGCCATTCCTTCTTGACACCATTTCTGCTGTGCAAGTTTTCTCAGAATCCATGTACTTTCAAAGAGCAGGGAAACCTATACCCCATGCTGCGGGGTTAGTTTTAGTCTCCATGCTGGACAGAACATTTCATGACTGTCGGATTTTCTCACTCAAACATTGAGACTTTGACCACCTTCACCCACCACCCCATCTCCGAATCTGGCACCTACCAATCTGCTCTCAGTATCTATGCGTTCAGTATTTGTTTATTCCACATTGAATGTACATGAGAGCATCTGGTATTGGTCTTTCTGTGTCTGAGTTACTTGGCATAAGGCCCCCAAGGTCTGTGTTTCCATGTCTGGTTCTTGTGAATAATGCTGCAGTGAACGTGGGAGTGCATCTGTCTTTTTGAGGCAGTATTTTTGTGTTCTCCAAATCAATACTCAGTAGAGCCATTACTTGTCCAGGTGGTAGTTGCATTTATTTTTTCAGGAACCTCCATACCGTTTGTCACAGTGGCTGCACCAATTTCCATTCCCACCATCAGTGCACAGTGTCTCCTCATCTGCACACCCTTGACCCCACCTGGTGTCTGTCTCTGGGACAATTGCTGTTCCAACAGTTGTGAGGGGATAGCCGATTGTGGGTTTGATGATGTTTCCCTGAGGATATTAAGTGATGTCGAACAACTTTCTCTGTCTGTTGGCACCTATGTGCCATCTTTAGAAAGTATCTATTCACATACTCCCCCCATTTTTTATACAGTTTTTTTTTATTTGTATGAGTGTTGTGTGTATTTTGGATATTAGCCTCTTCTCACACATATGATTCGCAGATATTTTTTTCTTATTATGTCAGTGACCTTTTTAGTTTTTGCTGGTTTCTTTTGCCGTGTGGAAGATTTCAGTTTGAAGTTGTTCCACTTGTTTATTTTTGCTTTTGTTGCCTTTGCATTTGGTGTCCGATCTGAAGACTCTTTGCCAAAACCAATGTCGAGAGACTTAGTACCTGTGTCTTCTTGGAGGTTTATGGATTCAGGTCTTATGTTCAAATCGTTCATCCATTAAAAATTTTGTGTGTGGTGTAAGAAAGTGACCCAGTTATATTCTTCTGCATTTAGTGTCCAGTTTGCCTGTTACCGCTCACTGAAGAGACAGTCCTTCCCTCATGGCATATCTTCTGCTGCTGTGTTGTAAGTTAGGATCATCTACGTGTGGGTAAGTTTCTGAGCTTTCTGTTCTGTTCCACTGACCTTGGGTCTGTGTTTATGCCAGTACCATCCTGTTTTGATGACAACAGCTTTGTAATCTAGCTTAAAATCCAGGAGTGTGTTGACTGCACCTTTCTTTCTCCAGGTTACTTTGGGTATTTGGGGTCTTTTGTGATTCCATACAAGTTTGAGGACTGTTTTCTATTTCCTCAAATAATGCCGCTAGAATTCAGATAGGGATTTCATCACATCTGTCGATTGCTTTGGGTACGATGTACATGTTCACATAATTAACTCTTCCAGTTAAGGAGCATGGCATAAGTTTCCATTTGTTTGTGTTGCCTTCCAAATCTTTGACCCATACATCCTGCCCGCCTTGACACACGTGTTTTTCATTTCCTTTCTGCCATGTGTTGAGTGTACTGTCTTTCTCATTTTTGGTTACTTTTATTCCTAGATTTTTTTTTTTGATGCAATGGTAAATGGCATTGCTTTTTTAATTTCTCTTTGCGAAAGTGTGTCATCAGTATACAGAAATGCAAGAAGTTGGGTCATCTGGGTGGCCCCATAGGTGAAGCGTCTGCCTTCAGCTCAGGTCATGAACCCAGAGTTCTAGGATGGAGCTCCGTGTTGGGCTCCCTGCTTAGCAAGGTTCTGCTTCTCCCTCTTTCTGTCACTCCCCCTGCTCGTACTTTTTCTCTTCCTATCAAATAAATAAATAAAATCTGAAAAAAAGACAACAGGTCTCTGTATATTGACTTTATATCCTGCAGCTTTCTTGAATTTGTTTATTCTAACAGATTTTTTGTGTGTGTGTGGAATCTTTCGGGATTTCATGTCCTTTGCAAATATTGACAGTATTCCTGTATGGATTTCATATCTTTCTCTTTTTTAAAAATGATGTTAGTCACCCTACAGTACTTCATTTGTTTTTGATGTAGTGTTCCATGATTCATTGTTTGCATATAACACCTAGTGCTCATTATGACACGTGCCCTCCTTTTTTTTTTAAAGAATTTACTTATTTATTCGACAGATATAGAGACAGCCAGTGAGAGAGGGAACACAGGCAGGGGGAGTGGGAGAGGAAGAAGCAGGCTCACAGCAGAGGAGCCTGTTGTGGGGCTCGATCCCATAACGCCGGCATCACGCCCTGAGCTGAAGGCAGACGCTTAACCGCTGTGCCACCCAGGCGCCCCAACAGGTGCCCTCCTTAATACCCATCACCAGGATTACCCATTCCTCTTCCCCTCCCTTTCTGCAACCTTCAGTTTGTTTCCCAGTGTTAGTAGTCTCTCATGGTTCATCTCCCACTCTCATTCCCCCCCTTCACTTTTCCCTTCCTTCTCCTAATGTCCTCCATGCTATTCCTTCCGTTCCACATAGGAGTCAAACCATATGATAATTGTCTTTCTCTGCTTGACTTAATTTCACTTAGCATAATCCCCTCCTGATCCATCCACGTTGGTGCAAATGGGGGGTATTCATCCTTTCTGATGACTGAGTAATAGTCCATTGTATAGATGAACCACATCTTCTTTGTCCATTCATATGCTGAAGGACATCTTGGCTCCTTCCACAGTTTGGCTATTATGGACATTGCTGCTATGAACATTGGGATACAGGTGCCCTTCTTTTCATTACTCTGTGTCTATGGGGTAAATACCTGGTAGTGCAATTGGTGGGTCGTAGGATAGCTCTGTGTTTAACGTCTTGAGGAACCTCCATATTGGTTTCAAAAGTGGCTGTACCAGCTTGAATTCTCACAAGTAGTGTAAGAGGGTTCCCCTTTCTTCAGATCCTTTCTGACTTTTTTAAATTTCTATCTTGTTAATTTTTTTCCAAGATTTTATTGATTTATTCCACAGAGATAGAGACAGCCAGCGAGAGAGGGAACACAAGCAGGGGGAGTGGGAGAGGAAGAAGCAGGCTCATAGCGGAGGAGCCTGATGTGGGGCTCGATCCCATAAGGCCAGGATCACGCCCTGAGCCGAAGGCAGACGCTTAACCGCTGTGACACCCAGGTGCCCCCTGCCTTGTTAATTGTAACCATTCTAACTGGTGTAAGGTGGTATCTCATTGTCGTTTTGATTTGTATTTGCCTGATGGCAAGTGATGTGGAGCATTTTTTCATGTGTCTGTTGGCCATTTGTATGTCTTCTCTGGAGAAGTATCTCTTTGTGTCTTCTGCCCATTTTTTGGGTGTCGAGTTTGAGGAGTTCTTTATAGATCTTGGATACCAGCCCTTTATCTGTAAAATCATTTGCAGATATCTTCTTCAATTCCATAGGTTGCCTTTTTGTTTTTTGATCATTTGCTTTGCCGAGCAGAAGCTTTTTATCCTGATGAAGTGCCAATAGTTCATTTTTGCATTTATTTCCTTTGCCTTTAGAGACGTGGCTTGCAAGAAGTTGTTGTGTTCAAGGTTGAAGAGTTCTTTTGATTTTGATATGAGACAGGAATCCATTATCTTATTTTCCTGATTGTATTCGAGTTCTCTGTCTTTCTTGGTGAGTCTAGCTAAGTTTGTCAGTTTTGTTTATCGTTACAAAAAAGGCAGCTCTCATTTTCATTGTTGTTGTTTTTTTTTTGTCTTTTTAGTCTCCGTTGGATTTATTTATGCATTCCTTTTTGTTATTTCCTTATTTCTACCAATTTGGGGCTTTGTTTGTTGTTTTATTTTCTACTTCTTTACCACATAAATCAGGTTGTTTATTGGAGAGCATTCTCATGGATTGATGAAGACTTGAATTTCTATGAATGTCCCCCATAAAGTTACTTTTGCTGCATCCCATAAGTTTTTGTAGGTTGTCTTTTTCATCAGTGTCAAGGTACTTCTAAAAATTTTTTGATTTCTTCTTTGACTGTTGGTTGTTCAGTAGCATGTTGTTAAATCTCCACATATTTTTTAAAGATTCTTTAAGTATCTCACAGAGAGTGAGAGAGCAAGAGAGGGAACGCAAGCTGGGTGGTGGGAGAGGGAGAAGCAGGCTTCCGGATGAGCAACGAGCCTGATTTGGAGCTAGATCCCAGAATCCTGGAATCAAGACCCGAGCTGAAAGGAGATCCTTAATGACTGAGCCACCCAGGCCCCAAAAATCTCCACCTATTTTTGACTGTCCCATTTTTTTCTTGGGACTGATTTCTAGTTTCATATCATTGTGGTTGGACAAGATTTGAAGCAGAAGGTGAAGAGAGCATTCAGATGAAAGGTTTGTTTCCTGGAGGGTTTTCTGAGGGCAGACCATGAGTTCAGTGGGGATGGAGGAAGGTTTTGTGAGACGGGGGTTGGGGTTAACCCTTGTTAGAATTACTGACTACTACCATGCAGGCTGTGTGCTACCATTCACATCGTAGTCCTGATGGACTTGTACTTCATTAGAAACATTTTCTAGGAGGTGAAGGCATAGCCTTCACTTAAAGAAAGATGGCATATGGGTTCATGGCATGACCCCAGGTCACCAACCAGGATGTATGGTATTGTGGTTGATCAGAAACAGGCTTTCTGTGGGAAGTGACAGAAATAAGGTATGGTGAGCTCCATGACCATAAGTGAGGTCCCGAGTGACACACTGGGTGTTGGGTTCTGTGGATCTGTCTCATCAGGTGCTGTGGAATTCAGGGACACCCTCCTGTCTGTGGATTTGTGTGGAGACAGGTAGACATCAGTGTCTGGCCAGGCACGAGGGTCGCACTGGACCACCATCAGAGGTGCAGCGTGCGGGGGAGCCACTGCTTGGTTTCCATGAAAGCTGACCAGGGTCTGTGACCGTGATTCCTAGCAGCTGCAAGGGGAGAGGAGGCCGGGGGTGGAGCACACTTCCTAGACTTGTGGTCAGGACTAGTCTGGAGCCCACTGAAGTCAGCCACACCGGGCACAGAAGGTACCCAGTCAGTGTAGCTGTGGGCACTGCTCCCATGGTACTTTCGGGCCAGCTCCATGCTGCCACCTCCTGCTTTTCATCATCATCTTCAAGGTCATGTGCCTCTGCTCTTGCCCCATGGCCTCCGGGGTATTGTCCATCCTCCATCTGGCCCTCGTCCCTGGTGCCCTGTGCAGTCCGAAGCCAGGGTAGCCTTCTCGAGACAAACATCTGGTCCTGATGGAACACTTCCATGGATCTCGTGTGATGCGAGGATGATGCCCTGCCCTGAAAGGGGGCTGCAGGTCCCCAATCAGGAGAGCCATGTCTCCCTTTTCAGCATGGCCTGCCCTCCCCTCAGTCTTCTTCAGGGAAGCTCTCCCCACTTCCTGAGCTGACAGCTCTGAACTTAAAAATGAATGTTATTTTACATATCTCTATGCCTTAGTTCATCCATGGCATGTCTTTCAACCCCGTTAGTGGGGTTTTTTTAGCAGTTCTGAAGGGCTGTCTGCTCAAGGAGGGGACGACCTGGGTGGGGCAGCTTTCCCTCTCATCTCCCTCAGCATGTCTCTGAGCCCTGAGGCCAGCTGTCCCACTGAGGATTGAGGGACCCAAGCCAGCCCATCCTGAGCCCAGGCTGTGTCAGCTCATAGACTGATGCGTGTCGGAGCGGTGGGCAGCTGGCATGGGTCAGGGGCAGGCAGTGTCTCCTTCTCATTCCTTCCCTACCTTCCTCCCAGAGGTAGCTCAGAGCAGCCTTCAACCCCTGCATCTCCAGATCCCTTGACCCGTGCCTCCTGTGTTCAGCTGGTGACCTTGGAGTTTCGCATGGATTCTACCTCCTGTACCCTCTCCCATAGCAGTTCCTGGATCAGGGGAGTGTCGGACCCTTGTCTGTTTTTGGTCTTCTTCCTGTCCCACACCAAGCCCACCCACCTTTGCATCTTCCATGTATGTGCTTGGAAGCAAGCCCATCCACAGGGAACCTATTAGCCAAATGGATCCAGGCAATGAACATTGAAGTAGAGATCCAGGATCCATAATAAACCTGCTCTGAAACCTGTCCCAAAGTCTGTGACTCTCTCACACTGAAACAGAAACAATAATAGCTTTCTGGACTGTGAAGTGATATGTCTTTCTTCTTCCAATCTTGAATGCATAGGTGCTGAGCCTGGACTTAAAAGGACCATGGCTCCCGTGGGCTGGGATCCATGGTAAGAACTCAGTGAAATCTGAATTTTAGGCATGAAGTGAATAATTATTGTAGAGTGAATCCTCCCAGGTAGGGCTTTTGCACATTGCACAGGAAAAGCTTTTTCAAAGAGGTTTCTGAAAAAAAAAAATCTTTTTTAAAAATTTATTTTAATTCCATTAGAACTAACATACAGTGTTACATTCATTTCAGGTGTACAACAGAGTGATTCAGTAATTCTACATATTACTCAGTGGTCATCAAGAAAAGTGTCCTCTTAATCCCCTTCATCTATTTTACTCATCCCTCTATCCACCTCCTCTCTGGTAACCTTCCGTTTGTTCTCTATTATTAAGAGTTTGTATTTTGGTGTGTCTCCTTTTTCTCTTTTAGTTATTTATTTTTGTTTGTTTCTTAAATTCCCCATTAGAGTGACATCGTATGGGATTTGTCTTTCACTGACTGACTGATTTTAGTTAGGATAATACTCTCTAGCTCCATCTATATGGCTGCAAATGGCAAGGTTTCATTCTTTTTCAAGCCGAGTAATACTCCATTGTGTGTGTGTGTGTGTGTGTGTGTGTGTGTGTGTGTGTGTGTGAATACACACATCTATCATCTCATTTGTCAATTTTTCTACAGACACTTGGGTTGCTTACATATTGTGATATTGTAAATAATGGTGCAAGAAATATAGGGGTGCACGTATCCTTTTACGTTACTGTTTTCCTATTCTTTGGATAAATACGAGTAGTGTGATTGTTGGATCGTAGGGTAGTTCTATATTTAATTTTTTGAGGAACCTTCATACTGTTTTCCACGGTGGCCACCACAGCTTGCATTCCAACCCACAGTTCACGAGGATTCCCCTTTATCCACATCCTCCCAACACCTGCTCTTTGCTGTGCTTTTGATGTTAGCCATTCTGACAGGTTTGAGGTATTACCTCATTGTTCTTTGGGTTTACATTTTCCTGATGATGGGTGATGTTGAACATCTTTTCACGGGACTGTTGGCCATTTGCATTTCTTCTTTGGAGAAATGTCTGTCCATGTCTTCTGCCTATTTTTAAACTGGATTATTTGTTTTTTGGGGGTTGAGTAGTATCAGTTGTATATGTTTTGGACACTATCCCTTTATTGCATATGATCTTTGCAAATATCTTCTCCCTTTGAGTAGGTTGTCTTATTATTTTTACGTTTTCATTGTTCTTCTGCCGTGTGGAAACTTTTTATTTTGCTGTATTCCCAATAGTTTATTTTTGCTTTACTTTCCTTTGCCTCAGGACACAGTCTAGAAAAACGTTGGTATGGTCCATGTCAAGAAGTTACTGTCTTCCCTCCTGTAGGATTTTTATGGATTCAGGTCTCATATTGAGGTCTTGAAACTGTTTTGTGTTTGTCTGTATTGTGTAAGAAAGCAGTCTAATTTCATTCTTTTGTGCGTAGCTGTCTAGTTTTCCCAACACCATTTGTTGTAGAGACTGTCCTTTTCCCTTTTGATATCGTTGCTTGCTTTGTGGAAGATTCATGGACCACATAATTGTGGGTTTCTGTCTGAACTTGTATCCTGTTCCTTTGGTCGCTGTGTCTATTTTTGTGCCGTACTGTCTTGTTAGGATGACTGCAGCTTTGTAGTATAACCTGAAATCTGAAATTGTGAGTCCTCCAGCTTTGTTTTTCTTTTCCACATTGCACTGTCTGTTCGGAATCTTTAGTGGTTCCATACAAATATTTAGGATTGTTTATTTGAGGTCTTTTGTTCTTTAATTTAAATTCAGTTAGCCAACTTACAGTACATCATTCGTTTCAGATGTAGTCTTCAATAAATTTTCTGTCGTGTGTATCACCCAGTGCTCATTGTATCGTGTGACCTCCTTAATGCTACTCACCCAGTTACCCCCCCCCCAACTTCTCCTCCAACAATCATTAGTTTCTTGCGATAGTTAAGAGTCCATCATGGGTTTTCCCCCTCTCTGATGACTTCCCATTCTATTTTCCCTTCCTTCCCCTATGGTCTTCTTCCTTGTTTCTGATATTCCACATAGGAGTGAAAGCCTATGATCATTGTCTTTCTTTCATTGACTTATTCCACTCAGCATAATACCCTCCAGCTCCACCCAGGTCGGTGTGATGGTAAGTATTCATCCTATCTGATGGCTGAGTAATATCCCATTATATATATGATCCACATCTTCTTTATCCATTCATCTATCCATGGTCATCTGCACTCCTTCCGCAGCTTGTCTATTATGGATATTGCTGCTATGAACACTGGTGTGCATGTGTCCCGTCTTCACTACCTCTGTCTCTAGGGGTAAATACCCAGTAGTGCAATTGCTGGGACATAGGGTAGCTTTATTTATAACTTCTTGAGGAAATTCTGTACCATTTTCAAGAGTGGCTGTACCGGACTGCATTCGTACAGGGGTGTAAGAGGGTTCCCGTTTCTCCATATCCTCTCCAAAATGTATAGTTTCATGTCTTCTTATTTTTAGATATTCGGCCTCGTGTGATATGGCATCTATAGGGGTTTAGATTTGTTATTTCCCTGAAGCCAAGTGATATGAAGCATTTATGCATGAATCTTTTGATCACCAGTACGTCGTTATCAGTGAAATGACTTCCCATTTTAATCTATCTCAAGACCTAAAGCTGGGGAAGGCACTGAAGCTGGATGATGCCATTGGTTGGAAGTGTGGAGAATTTCAAAAGATCTCCGTGGAGAGCAAGTTTAAAGGTCAGTGTGAAGCTACTAATTGGATCCGGGAGATCTCTGAAAGTGGGGGTTGCCTGGGATGGGCTGATGGGGGCCCTCCGATTTTCCTATGAATCCTTGCTGCAGCCCCAAATGGACAGTTTCCTGCTGTGGGGCAGGCTGAGTCCTCTAGTCTTGCAGAGGTGAGCCCAATGCCTTGTGCCTTGGAGGCAGGCAAACGGGGAGGGACCCTCAGCAGAAGACCCAGGGTTAGGTTAGGCCTCAAGAGACAGCAGGTCCGAACTGCCCAGTACTCAGAGAACTCCCAGGCTGAGTGAGATGAGGGCACGAGGGCGGGTGAGTGTGAGACTTGGGGTTTCATCTGGAAGGGCCCACAAAGGTCGGGGTTCAGCAGAAGGAGCTCTCAGGGGGTGCCCCAATTCTCTTGCCCTGAATGCTCTGTTGTGCCCCCAAATGGTACAGTTTTCTGTGGGCTGCAGGCTGAGTCCTACAGTGGGGCTTGGGTGTCTCCAATCCCCCGGAGTGGGGTGCCAGGGCCCTGGGGAGGGGCCCCTCTGTGGCCAACCTAGGGTAAGGGTTAGGGTCCAGGAGCCCGGCAGGGACTATATGCAAGCTGTGCGGCGAGCTCTGTGGAGGGCTGAGAGGAGGCCATGGGGGAGGGTGAGCATGGGCCTCAGGGTTGGGGCATGGGGGGCTGCCAAAGGATGGGGATGGGCTCCAGGGGCCTCCTCAAGTTCTCGTGCCCTGTAGGCTCCGTAGAGCCCCAAGGGGCACGGTTTCCTGTCAGGTGGCAAGCTGAGTCCTGCAGTGGGGCACAGGTATCCCAATTCCCCTGGGCTGCGGTGTAAGGCTCCTGGGGAGTCCCCCACACCCACAGCCGACCTAGGGCTAGGTTTAGGCCCAGGAGCCCCGCAGGCCCGATCTGCTGGCTGTATGGCTAGTTACACGGGCTGAGGTGAGGGTGTGGGGAGGGTGAGCGTGGGCCTCACGGTTGGGGTTGGGAGGCCACCGAAGTTCGCTGGTGTCTCAGGAAGGCCCTACTGGTTCTCCTGCCCTGAATGCTCTATGGCCTCCCAGGGCACACGGTTTCCTGCGGGGTGGCAGACTGAGTCCTGCTGTGGGGCTCAGGTGTCCCGAATCCCCGTGGCTGCGGCTCCAGGCTCCTGGGGAGGGGCCCCTCCACAGATGAACTAAGGTTAGGGTTGGGGCCCAGGAACCCCGCAGGCCAGATCTGCCCAGTATGTGGCGAGCTCCGCCGCGGCCTGAGGTGAGGGTGCGGGATGGGGTGAGCATGGGCTTCAAGGGTGGGTTTAGGGATCACCGAAGTTCACCGGGGGCTCTGGGGGCCCTCCTGGTTCTCCCGCCCTGAATGCTCTACAGCCTCCCAAGGGGCACGGTTTCCTGCGGGCTGGCAGGCTTTGTCCTGCAGTGGGGCTCAGGTGTCCCCAGTCCCTGGGGCTGCGGCACCGGGCCCCAGGGGAGGGGCCCTACCCAGCGGACCTAGGGTCAGGTCTAGGCCTCAGGAACCCGGCAGGCCTGATCTGCCGGCTCTGCGTCGAGCTCGGTGGCAAGCTGAAGGGAAGGCGTGGGGCGGGATGAGCATGGGCCTCAGGGTTGGGGTGTAGGGGGCCGCCGAGGATCTCTGGGGGCTCAGGGGGGCCCTACCAGTTCTTCTGCACAGGATGCTCTGCGGCGCCCCAAGGGGCATGGTTTCCTGAGGGGTGGCAGGCTGAGTCCTGTGGTGGGGCTCATGTGTACCCAATTCCCGGGGTTAGGGTACGGATTAGGGTATGGGTTAAGGTTAGGGTATGGGTTACGGTTAGGGTATGGGTTAGGGTAGGGTTTAGGGTTAGGGTAAGGAGAAGGTACGGGTTAGGGTTGGGTTTAGGGGTTACAGGTTAGAGGTTATGGGTTAGGGTACAGATTAGGGTTTAGGGTACGGGTTAGGGTTTTGGGTTTGGGTTTAGGGTTAGGGTTTGGGTTGGAGTACGGGTTAGGTTTAGGGTACGGGTCAGGGTTAGGGTATGGGTTAGTGTACGCATTAGGGTACGGTTTAGGGTACGGGTTAGGGTACGGTTTAGGGTAAATGTTTGCGTACGGATTTGGGTATGGCTTAGGGTACGGGTTATGGTTAGGGTACGGGTTAGGGAATGGGTTAGGGATAGGGATTGGGTACAGTTTAGGGTTAGGGTATGGGTTAGGGTACGGATTAGGGTACAGGTTAGGGTTAGGTATGGGTTAGGCTATGGGTTAGGGTCCGGCTTAGAGATAGGGTACGGGTTAGGGTATGGGTTAGGGTACGGGTTAGGGTATGGGTTAAGGTTAAGGTAAGGGTATGGGTTAAGGTTAAGGTAAGGGTACTGGTTAGGGTTAGGGTACAGGTAGCGTTAGGGTACGGATTATGGTACGAGTTAGGATATGGGTTAGGGTCAGGGTTTAGGGTTTAGTGTTAAAGTTAGGGTATGGGTTAGGGTACTTGTTAGGGTTACGGTTAGGTTTAGGGTACGGTTTAAATTACGGGTTAGTGTACAGTTTAGGGTTAGGGTTAGGGTATGTGTTAGAGTACGTGTTAGGGTTACGGTTAGGGTTAGGGTACAGGTTAGGGTTAGGGTTAGGTTTAGGTTACGGTTTAGGGGTAGGGTTAGCTGAAGGGGTAGGGTTAGGGGTAAGGTTAGGAGTATGGTAGGGGTCGGGGTTGGGTTAGGGTTTAGGGTTAAGGTTTGGGTTTAGTGGTTAAGGTTAGGGTTTAGTGTTTAGGGTTTCGGGATTAGGGTTAGGGGTTAGGGTTTAGGGTTTAGTGTTAATGTTAGGGTTTACGGTTTAAGGATTAGGGTTTAGGGTTAGGTTTAGGGTAGGGTTAGGGTTAGGGTAAGTGTTAGGGGTTAGGGTTAGGATTAGGGGTTAAGGTTTAAGGTTTAAGGTTAGGGCTTAGGGTTTAGGGTTACGGTTAGACCCCAGTAGGCCAGCAGGACAGATGCGCCGGCTGTGCGGCGAGTGGGGGAGTGGGACGATTGGGGGCGCTGGCGAGCAGGAGTATGGTATCCCACGTTTTGGCGCAGGGGACTTTTGAACACCACTAGAGGCTCGGAGGGCCCTGCCCATTCTCCCGCCCTGAATGGCCGGCGGAGCCCCTAGCGGCCTGGGTCGTGGCGGGGTGGCAGTGTGAGTCTGACACTGCAGTTTGGGGGTCCCCAATGCCATGCGTTGCAGCGCAAGGGCCCTTGGGAGGGGCCCCTGGGGCCGTCCTAGGGTTACTGTTAGCACCCAGGAGTCCGGTAGACATGATCCGCCAGCTGTGCGATAGCGGATGGCCAGGCCGAGGTGAGGGCGGTGGCGAGCTGGGGCGGGGGCCCATGCATTTTGGCGCGGGGGCCTTGGAAGGTCGCCTGGGGATTGGATGGCCCTGCCGGTTCTCCCGCCCTGAATGGCCAGAGGCGCCCCTAGTGACCTGGGTCGTGGCGGGGCGGCACGGTGAGTATGGCGCTGGGGCTCGGGGGTCCCCAATCCCTGGCGTTGCTGCGCCAGGCCCCTTGGGAGGTTCCCCTTGGGGGCCAACCTAAGGTTAGGGTTAGCCCCCAGGAGGCTGGCAGTCCCGATCCGCTGGCTGTTTGGCGAGCAGAGGGGCGGGTCGAGGTGAGGGCGCTGGTGAGCGGGAGCATTGGCCCAAGCATTTTGGTGCTTGGGCCCTTAGATATTCACCGGGACTCGGAGGGCCCTGCCCATTCTCCCGCCCTGAATGACCGGTGACGCCCCTAGTGGCATGGGTGCCAGCGGGGTGGCAGGGTGAGTCTGGCGCTGGGGCTTGGGGGTCATCAATCCCTGGTGTTGCGGCGACAGGCCCCTTGGGAGGGGCCCCTCAGGGGCCAACCTAGGGTTAGGTTTAGCCCCCAGGAGCCCGGCAGGCCCAATCTGCCTGCTGAGCGGCGAGCAGAGGGGCGGGCCGAGGTGAGTGCCCTGGCGAGCGGGAGCGTGGGCCCAAGCGTTTTGGAGCAGGGGCCTTCGAAGGTCACCTGGACTTGGAGGGCCCTGCCCCTTCTCTCACCTGGTTGACCGGCAGCGCCCCTAGCGGCCTGTGTGATGGCGGGGCGGCAGGGGGAGTCCGGTGCTGAGGCTCCGGCTTCCCTATACCCAACGTTGCAGTGCCAGGCCCCTCGGAAGGGCCCCTCTGGGGCCGATGTAGGGTTAGAATTAGCCCTCAGGAGGCCGGCAGGCCCAATCCACCGTCTTGAGGCAAATGGAGTCGCGGTCCTAGGTGAGGGCGCTGGCGATAGGAGCGTGGGCCCCAGTGTTTTGGTGCTGGGGGCCTTCAATGTTCACCGGGGCTCAGAAGGCCTTGCCTGTTCTCCCGCCCAAAACGACCGGTGGCGCCCTAGCACCACTGGTGTCAGCGGGGCAGCAGGGAGAGTCCAGCATTACGACTCGAGGGTCCCCAATCCCCGGCGCTGTGGCGGCAGGCCCCTTCAGAGGGGCCCCTCTGGGGCCGACCTAGGATTAGAGTTAGCCCCCAGGAGGCCGGTAGGCCTGATCCGCCAGCTGTGCAGAGAGTGGAGGGGCGGGATGAGGTGAGGGCGCTGGCGAGCTCCAGCGTGGGCCCCAGCGTTTTGGCGCGGATGGCCTTCCAAATCACCGGAGTCTCGAGGGCCCTGCCCATTCTCCCACCCTGAAAGACCAGCGACTCCCCAGCGGGCCCGATGTTGACGGGTTGGCAGGGTGAGTCCGGCGCTGCGGCTCAGGTGTCCCCAATCCCCACATTGGTCATCAGTCCCCTTGGGAGGGGCCCCTCTGGGGCCAACCTAGGGTTAGGGTTAGCCCCCAGGAGGCCAGCAGGCCCCATATGCCAGCTGTGCAGCGAGCGGAGGGGCGGGCCTTGGTGAGGGCACTGGCGAGCTGGAAGGTCGTACCCAAAGTTTTGGCACCGGGGGCCCTCGAATGTCGCCGGGGACTCGGAGGGCCCTGCCCGTTCTCCCGCCCTGAATGAGTGGCGGCTCCCCTAGCAACCCGAGTGGTGGCGGGGCTGCAGGGTGGGTCTGGTGCTGAGGCTCAGGGGTCCCCAATGCCAGGCGTTGCGGCAACAGGCCCCTTGGGCGGGGCCCCTTGGGGGCCGAACTAGGGTAAAGGTTAGCTCCTGGAGGCTGGCAGGCACGATCCGCAGTCTGGGGCGAATGGAGGCGTGGTCGAAGATCAGGGCGCTGGCGAGCAGGAGAGTGGGTCCCAGCGTTTTGGCGCTGGGGGCCTTCGAAGGTCACCGGGGCAGGGAGGGCCCTGCCCGTTCTCCCGCCCTGAATGATTGGTGGTACCCTAGCGGCCCGGTGTGGGCGGGGCGGAATGGTGAGTCCAGCATTGCGACTCGGGGGTCTCCAATCCCTGGCGATCGGCGGCAGTCCCTTTGGGAGGAGCCCCTTGGGGGCCGACCTAGGGTTAGGGTTATCCCCCAGGAGGCCGGCAGGCTCAATCCACGGGCTCTGTGGTGAATGGGGGGGTGGGCCAAGGTGAGGTCGCTGGCGAACGGAAGCGTGGGCCCCAACATTTTGGCTCGGTGGGCTTTCGAATGTCGCAGGGGGCTCGGAGGGCCCTGCTCCTTCTCCCGCCATGAAGGACCAGCGACCCCCCTAGCGCCCCGGGTGGCAGCAGGGTGGCAGGGTCAGTCCTGCACTAGTGCTTGGGTTTCCCCAATCCCCAGCGTTGAGGCGCCAGGCCCCTTGGGAGGGGCCCCTCGGGGACTGTCCTAGGGTTAGGTTAACCCCCAGGAGGCCAGCAGTCTGGATCCGCAGGCTGTGCAGTGAGCGGAGGAGGGATTGACCGTGGTAGGTCGCAGTTGAGCAGTAGCGTGGTACCCAGTGTTTTGGCGTGGGGGGCCTTCTTATTCCACCGGAGGCTCGGAGGGCCCTGCCTGTTATCCCGCCCTGAATGCCTGGAGGCGCTCCTAGCGGCCCGCGTGGCGGCGGGGCGGCAGGGTGAACCGGGCACTGGGGCTTGCGGGTCCCCAATCCCTGCCATTGCGGCACCAAGCCTCTTGGGAGGGGCCACTCTGGGGCCCATCTAGGGTTACCGTTAGCCCCAAGGAGCCCGGGAGGCCGGATCCGCCAGCTGTGTGGCTAGAGGGGGGGCGGGCCAAGGTGAGGGTGCTGTAGAGCGGGAGCATGGGCTTCAGCGTGTTGGCGCGGGGGACCTATAAATGTCGCCGGGGGCTCGGAGGGCCCTGCCCGTTCCCCCACCCTGAATGACCGGTGGCGCCCCATGTGGCCAGGGTGGCGGCGGAGGGGCAGGTTGAGTACATCGCTGGGGCTTGGGGGTCCTCAATCTCCGAAATCGTGGTGCCAGGCCCTTTGGGAGTGCCCTTCGGGGGCCGACCTAGGGTTAGGGTTAGCCCCCAGGAGGCCGGCAGGCCCGATAAGATGGCTGTGGGGCTAGCGGAGGGGTGGGCTGAGGTGAGGGCGCTGGGGAGCGAGATTGTGGGCCCCTGCATTTTGGCGCTGGAGGCTTCAAATATCTCTGGTTTCTCCAGGGCCCTGTCTCTTCTCCCGCCCTGAATGAACGGCAGAGCCCCTAGAGGCCCGGGTGGCAGCGTTGTGGGAGGGTGAGTCTGGCTCTGGGGCTTGGGGTCCCAGATCCCTGGTGTAGTGGCACCAGGACCCTTGGGAGGGGCCCCTTGGGGGGCGACCTAGGGTTAGGGTTATCCCCAAGGAGAACATCAGGCCCAATCCACACACTGTGCGGTGAGCGGTGGTGCGGGCCGAGGTAAGGGTGCTTGGGAGCGGGAGCATGGGCACCAGGGTTTTAGCACGGGGAGCCTTTGAAGGTTACAGGTGGCTCAGAAGGCCATGCCCTTCTCTCGCCCTCTATGAACCGCGGCGCCCCTAGCGGCCCAGGTGGGGACAGTGCGGCAGGGTGAGTCCGGCTCTGGGGCTCTGAGTCACCAATCCCCAGCATTGCAAAGCCAGGCCGCTTGGGATGTCCCCTCAGGCCCGACCTAGGGTTTTGGTTAGCTTCCAGGAGCCCGGCAGGCCCTATCCACGGGCTCTGAAGCAAGTGGTGGGGTGGGCCTAGGTGAGGGCGCTGGCGAGCAGGATCCTGGGAGCCAACGTTTTTGCGCGGGGAGCCTTCAAAAGTAAGCGTGGGCTCGGAGGGCCCTGCCCGATCTCTTGCCCTGATTGACCGGTGGGGCCTCTAGTGGCTCGGGTGGCTGAAGGGCAGCAGGGTGAGTGCGGCACATGGGCTCGGGGTCCCCATCCCCAGCGTTGCGACACCAGGCCCCTTGGGAAGTGCCCCTCGGTCGCCAACCTATGGTTAGTGTTAGATTCCGGGAGCCCCGCAGGCCCGATACACCACCTGTGCGTCGAGCGGAGAGTTGGGCCGAGGTGAGGGTGCTGGTGAACATGAGCGTGGTCCCAAGCGTTTTGGTTCGGTGCGCCTTCGAAGGTCGGCAGGGGTTCGGAGGGCCCTGCCAGTTCTCCCACCCTGAATGAATGGCGGCGCCCCTAGCGGCCTGTGTGGGTTGGGGTGGCAGCATGCATCCGTCGCTGGGGCTTGGGGGCTCCCAATCCCTGGCGTTGCGGCGCCAGGCCCCTTCGGAAGGGACCTTCAGGGGCTGTCCTAGGGTTAGGGTTAGCTCCCAGGAGGCCGGCAGGCCCAAGTCGCTGGCTCTGTGAAGAGCAGAGGTGCGGGCCGAGTTGAGGGTGATGCAGAGCGGGAGCGTGGTCCCCAGCGTTTTGGCGCCCTGGGCCTTCGACTGTTGCCATGGCTCAAAGGGCCCTGCCCGTTCTCCTGCCCTGCAGAACCAGCAGCGCCCTTAGCAGCTCCCTTGGCGGTGGAGCGGCAGGATGAGTCCATGCTGCGGCTCGGGGATCCCCAATCCCCAGCATTGCGGGGCCAGGCCTCTTGGGAGGGGCTCCTCGTGGGCGGACCTAGGTTTAGAGTTAGCACCCAGGAGGCCAGCAGGCCCAATCCTCTGGCTGGGCTGCGAGAGGTGGGCGGCCCGAGGTAAAGGCGCTGGCGATCGGGAGCGTGGGCCCCTGCATTTTGGCGCAGGAGGCTTCAAATATCGCCAGTTTCTCCAGGGCCCTGTCCCTTCTCCCGCCCTGAATGACGGGCGGCGCCACTAGCGGCCCGGGTGGCGACGTTGCGGCAGGGTGAGTCTGGCTCTGGGTCTTGGGGTCCCTGATCCCCAGTGTAGCGGCACCAGGACCCTTGGGAGGGGCCCCTGGGTGGCTGACCTAGGGTTAGGGTTAGCCCCCAGGAGGCCGGCAGGTGGGATCCGGCCACTGTCCGGGGAGCGGAGGGCGGGGCCGAGGTGAGGGCGTTGGGGAGCGGGAGCGTGGGCACCAGCGTTTTGGCACGGGGAGCCTTTGAAGGCCACCGGGGGCTCGGAAGGCCCTGCCCCTTCTCTCGCCCTGAATGACCCGCAGGGCTCCTAGCGGCCCGGGTGGCGGCGTTGCGGTAGGGTGAGTGTGGCTCTGGGGCTTGAGGTTCCCGATCCCCGGCGAAGCGGCACCAGGACCCTTGGGAGGGGCCCCTGGGTGGCCGACCTAGGGTTAGGGTTAGCACCCGGGAGGCCGGCAGGCGGGATCCGCCCGCTGTGCGTGGAGCGGAGGGGCGGGCCGAGGTGAGGGCGCTGGCGAGCAAGAGCCTGGGCCCAAGCGTTTTGGCACCGGGGGCCTTCGAATGTCTCCAGGGACTCGGCGGGCCCTGCCCATTCTCCGCCCTGAATAACCGGCGACATCCCTAGCATCCCAGGTGGCGGCGGGGCAGCATGTAAGTCCGGGCATAGGGCTCGGGGGTCCCCAGTCCACCGTGTTGCGGCGCCAGGCCCCTTGGGAGCGGCCCCTCGGAGGCTGACTTAGGGTTAGGTTTAGACCCTAGGATGCCGGCAGGCCCTATTCGCCAGCTGTGTGGAGACTGGAGTGGCGGACCGAGGTGAGGGCACTGGTGAGCGGGAGCGTGGGCCCGGGTGTTTTGGCGCGGGGGGCCTTTGAAGGTCGCCATGTCTTGGAGGGCCCTGCCCGTGCTCCCGCCCTGAATGAACGGCACCACCCCAAGCCCCCGTGTGGCGGCTGGGTGGCAGGGTGAGTCCAGTGCTGAGGCTCGGGGGTCCCCAATCCCCAGGGTTGCGGCGCCAGATCCCTTGGGAGGGGCCCCTCGGGGGTCGATCTAGGGTTACGGTTAGCCCCCAGGAGGATGGTGGACCCGATCAGCGGCTGTGCCGCACGCGGAGGGTTGGGCCGAGGTGAGGGCGCTAGCGAGACTGAGCATGAGCACAAGCGTTTTAATGCGGGGGGCCTTCGAAGGTCGGTGGGGGCTCGGAGGGACCTGCCTGTTCTCCCGCTCTGAATGACCGGCGGGTCCCCTAGAGGCTCTGGTGCCTGAAAGGCAGCAGGGTGAGTCCGTCACTTGGGTTGGGGTCCCCATTCCCGGCGTTGTGGGGCCAGGGCACTTGGGAAGGGCCCCTCTGTGGCCGACCTACAATTAGGGTTAGCCCCCAGGAGGCCAGCAGGCCCGATACACCGCCTGCGCGTCGAGCGGACAGTTGGGCCGAGGTGAGGGTGCTGGTGAACATGAGCCTGGGCCCAAGCGTTTTGGTTAGGGGCACCTTCGAAGGTCAGCGGGGATTCGAAGGGCCTTGCCCATTCTCCCACCCTGAATGAATGGCGGCGCCCCTAGCGGCACGTGTGAGGCGGGGCGGCAGGGTGCATCCAGCGCTGGGGCTTGGGGGTTCCCAATCCCCGGCGTTGTGGCGCCAGGCACCTTAGGAAGCGATGCTCGGGGCCGTCGTAGGGTTAGAGTTAGCGCCCAGGAGGCCTGTAGGCCCGATCCGCCGGCTGTGCGAGGAGTGGAGATGCAGGCCAAGTTGAGGGCGATGGCGAGCGGGAGCGTGGGCCCCAGCGTTTTGGCGTCCTGGGCCTTTGAATGTTGCCATGGCTCCGAGGGCCCTGCCCTTTCTCCTGCCATGAATCCCCAGCAACGCCCCTAGCGGCTCCGTTGGCGGTGGGGCGGCAGGGTGAATCCCAGGCTGTGGCTCGGGGATCCCCAATACCCGGCGTTGTGGTGTCACCCCCTTGGGAGGGGCTCCTCGTGGGCCGACCCAGGGTTAGAGTTAGCCCCCATAAGGCCGGCAGGCCAGATCCTCTGGCTGGGTGGTGAGAGGTGGGCGGGCCGAGGTAAAGGCGCTGGGGTGCGGGATTGTGGGCCCCTGCATTTTGGGGTGGGAGGCTTCAAATGTCGCCGGTTTCTCCAGGGCCCTGTCAGTTCTCCCGCCCTGAAGGACCGGCGGCGCCCCTCACGGCCCGGGTGGCAGCGTTGTGGGAGGGTGAGTCTGGCTTTGGGGCTTGGGCTTCCAGATCCCTGGCGTAGTGGCACCAAAACCCTTCGGAGGGGCCCCTGGGGGGCCGACCTAGGGTTAGGGTTAGACCCCAGGAGACCGTCAGGCCCAACCGCACACTGTGCGGCGAGGTGAGGTGCGGCCCCAGGTGAAGGCGCTGGGAAGCGGGAGCGTGGGCAGCAGCGTTTTGGCACAGGGAGCCTTTTAGGGTCACCGGGGACTCAGAAGGCCCTGCCCTTCTCTCGCCCTCTATGACCCGCGGCGCCCCTAGCGGCCCAGGTGGGGACAGTGCGGCAGGGTGAGTCTGGCTCTGGGGCCCTGAGTCACCAATCCCAAGCATTGCAGAGCCAGGCCTCTTGGGATGTCCCCTCAGGGCTGACCTAGGGTTTTGGTTAGCTACCAGGAGCCCGGCAGGCCCTATCCACCGGCTCTGAAGCAAGCAGTGGGGTGGGCCTAGGTGAGGGCGCTGGCGAGCAGGATCCTGGGAGCCAACGTTTTTGCGCGGGGAGCCTTCAAAGGTCAGCGTGGGCTCGGAGGGCCCTGCCTGATCTCTTGCCCTGATTGACCGGCGGGGCCTCTAGTGGCTCGGGTGGCTGAAGGGCAGTAGGGTGAGTGCGGCACATGAGCTTGGGGTCCCCATCCCCAGCGTTGCGACGCCAGGCCCCTTGGGAAGGGCCCCTCGGTGGCTGACCTATGGTTAGGGTTAGCCTCCAGGAGGCCAGCAGGCCCGATACACCGCCTGTACGTCGAGCGGAGAGTTGGGCTGAGGTGAGGGTGCTGGTGAACATGAGCCTGGGCCCAAGCCTTTTGGTTCGGGGCGCCTTCGAAGGTCGGCGGGGGTCCGAAGGGCCCTGCCCGTTCTCCCACCCTGAATGAATGGCGGTGCCCCTAGCGGCACGTGTGGGGCGGGGCGGCAGGGTGCATCCAGCGCTGGGGCTTGGGGGTTCCCAACCCAGGCGTTGTGGCGCCAGGCCCCTTGGGAAGCGACGCTTGGGGCCGTCCTAGTGTTAGGGTTAGTGCCCAGGAGGCCTGCAGGCCCGATCCGCCGGCTGTGCGAGGAATGGAGATGCAGGCCGAGTCGAGGGCGATGGCGAGCGGGAGCGTGGGCCCCAGCGTTTTGGCGTCCTGGGCCTTTGAATGTTGCCATGGCTCGGAGGGCCCTGCCCTTTCTCCTGCCCTGAATCCCCAGCAACGCCCCTAGCGGCTCCGTTGGCGGTGGGGCAGCAGGGTGAATTCCAGGCTGCGGCTCGGGGATCCCCAATACCCGGCGTTGTGGTGCCAGGCCCCTTGGGAGGGGCTCCTCGTGGGCCTACCCAGGGTTAGAGTTAGCCCCCATAAGGCCGGCAGGCCAGATCCTCTGGCTGGGCGGTGAGAGGTGGGCGGGCCGAGGTTAAGGCGCTGGGGTGCGGGATTGTGGGCCCCTGCATTTTGGGGTGGGAGGCTTCAAATGTCGCCGGTTTCTCCAGGGCCCTGTCAGTTCTCCCGCCCTGAAGGACAGGCGGCGCCCATCGCGGCCCGGGTGGCAGCATTGTGGGGGATGAGTCGCTTTGGGGCTTGGGGTTCCAGATCCCTGGCGTAGTGGCACCAAAACCCTTCGGAGGGGCCCCTGGGGGGCCGACCTAGGGTTAGGGTTAGCCCCCAGGAGACCGTCAGGCCCAACCGCACACTGTGCGGCGAGCTGAGGTGCGGCCCGAGGTAAAGGCGCTGGCGATCGGGAGCGTGGGCCCCTGCATTTTGGCGCAGGAGGCTTCAAATATCGCCGGTTTCTCCAGGGCCCTGTCAGTTCTCCCGCCCTGAATGACGGGCGGCGCCACTAGTGGCCCGGGTGGCAACGTTGCGGCAGGGTGAGTCCGGCTCTGGGGCTCTGAGTCACCAATCCCCAGCATGGCAGAGCCAGGCCGCTTGGGATGTCCCCTCAGGGCTGACCTAGGGTTTTGGTTAGCTGCCAGGAGCCCGGCAGGCCCTATCCACTGGCTCTGAAGCAAGCGGTATGGTGGGCCTAGGTGAGGGCGCTGGCGAGCAGGATCCTGGGAGCCAATATTTTTGCGCGGGGAGCCTTCAAAGGTCAGCGTGGGCTCGGAGGGCCCTGCCCGATCTCTTGCCCTGATTGACCGGCGGGGCCTCTAGTGGCTCGGGTGGCTGAAGGGCAGCAGGGTGAGTTGGGCACATGAGCTCGGGGTCCCCACTCCAGCGTTGTGACGCCAGGCCCCTTGGGAAGTGCCCCTCGGTGGCCGACCTATGGTTAGGGTTAGCCTCCAGGAGGCCAGCAGGCCCGATACACCGCCTGTGTGTCGAGCGGAGAGTTGGGCCGAGGTGAGGGTGCTGGTGAACATGAGCCTGGGCCCAAGCGTTTTGGTTCGGGGCGCCTTCGAATGTTGGCGGGGGTTCGAAGGGCCCTGCCCGTTCTCCCACCCTGAATGAATGGCGGAGCCCCTAGCGGCACGTGTGGGGCGGGGCGGCAGGGTGCATCCAGCGCTGGGGCTTGGGGGTTCCCAATCCCCGGCGTTGCGGCGCCAGGCTCCTTAGGAAGCGACGCTTGGGGCCGTCCTAGGGTTAGGGTTAGTGCCCAGGAGGCCTGCAGGCCCGATCCGCCGGCTGTGCGAGGAGTGGAGGTGCGGGCCGAGTTGAGGGTGATGCAGAGCGGGAGCGTGGTCCCCAGCGTTTTGGCGCCCTGGGCCTTCGACTGTTGCCATGGTTCAAGGGGCCCTGCCAGTTCTCCTGCCCTGAATAACCAGCAGCGCCCTTAGCAGCTCCCTTGGTGGTGGAGCGGCAGGGTGAGTCCATGCTGCGGCTCGGGGATCCCCAATCCCCAGCGTTGCAGGGCCAGGTTTCTTGGGAGGGGCTCCTCGTGGGCGGACCTAGGTTTAGAGTTAGCACCCAGGAGGCCAGCAGGCCCAATCCTCTAGCTGGGCGGCGAGAGGTGGGCGGCCCGAGGTAAAGCCGCTGGCGATCGGGAGCGTGGGCCCCTGCATTTTGGCGCAGGAGGCTTCAAATATCGCCAGTTTCTCCAGGGCCCTGTCCCTTCTCCGGCCCTCTATGACCCGCAGCGCCCCTAGCGGCCCGGGTGGCGACGTTGCGGCAGGGTGAGTCTGGCTCTGGGTCTTGGGGTCCCTGATCCCCAGTGTAGCGGCACCAGGACCCTTGGGAGGGGTCCCTGGGTGGCTGACCTAGGGTTAGGGTTAGCCCCCAGGAGGCCGGCAGGTGGGATCCGGCCACTGTCCGGGGAGCGGAGGGTGGGGCCGAGGTGAGGGCGTTGGGGAGCATGAGCGTGGGCACCAGCGTTCTGGCACGGGGAGCCTTTGAAGGCCACCGGGGGCTAGGAAGTCCCTGCCCCTTCTCTCGCCCTGAATGACCCGCAGTGCTCCTAGCGGCCCGGGTGGCGGCGTTGCGGTAGGGTGAGTGTGGCTCTGGGCCTTGAGGTTCCCGATCCCCGGCGAAGCGGCACCAGGACCCTTGGGAGGGGCCCCTGGGTGGCCGACCTAGGGTTAGGGTTAGCACCCGGGAGGCCGGCAGGCGGGATCCGCCCGCTGTGCGTGGAGCGGAGGGGCGGGCCAAGGTGAGGGCGCTGGCGAGCAAGAGCCTGGGCCCAAGCGTTTTGGCACCGGGGGCCTTCGAATGCCTCCGGGGACTCGGCGGGCCCTGCCCATTCTCCTCCCTGAATGACCGGCGGCGCCCCTAGCAGCCCAGGTGGCGGCGGGGCAGCATGTAAGTCCGGGCATAGGGCTCGGGGGTCCCCAGTCCACCGCGTTGCGGCGCCAGGCCCCTTGGGAGCGGCCCCTCGGAGGCTGACCTAGGGTTAGGTTTAGCCCCTAGGATGCCGGCAGGCCCTATTCGCCAGCTGTGTGGAGACTGGAGTGGCGGACCGAGGTGAGGGCACTGGTGAGCGGGAGCGTGGGCCCGGGTGTTTTGCCGCGGGGGCCTTTGAAGGTCGCCGTGTCTTGGAGGGCCCTGCCCGTGCTCCCGCCCTGAATGAACGGCACCACCCCAAGCCCCCGTGTGGCGGCTGGGTGGCAGAGTGAGTCCAGTGCTGAGGCTCGGGGGTCCCCAATCCCCAGCGTTGCGGCACCAGATCCCTTGGGAGGGGCCCCTCGGGGGTCGATCTAGGGTTGCGGTTAGCCCCCAGGAGGCCGGTGGACCCGGTCTGCGGCTGTGCGGCACGCGGAGGGTTAGGCCGAGGTGAGGGCGCTGGCGAGACTGAGCGTGAGCCCAAGCGTTTTAGTGCGGGGGGCCTTCGAAGGTCGGTGGGGGCTCGGAGGGACCTGCCCGTTCTCCCGCTCTGAATGACCGGCAGGGCCCCTGGAGGCTCCGGTGCCTGAAGGGCAGCAGGTTGAGTCTGGCACTTGGGTTGGGGTCCCCATTCCCGGCGTTGTGGCGCCAGGCCACTTGGGAAGGGCCCCTCTGTGGCAGACCTACAGTTAGGGTTAGCCCCCAGGAGGCCAGCAGGCCCGATACACCGCCTGTGCGTCGAGCGGAGAGTTGGGCCGAGGTGAGGGTGCTGGTGAACATGAGCCCGGGCCCAAGCCTTTTGGTTCGGGGCGCCTTCGAATGTTGGCGGGTTTCGAAGGGCCCTGCCCGTTCTCCCATCCTGAATGAATGGCGGCGCCCTTAGCAGCACGTGTGGGGTGGGGCGGCAGGGTGCATCCAGCGCTGGGGCTTGGGGGTTCCCAATCCCCGGCGTTGTGGTGCCAGGCCCCTTAGGAAGCGACGCTCGGGGCGGTCCTAGGGTTAGGGTTAGCGCCCAGGAGGCCGGCAGGCTCGATCCGCCGGCTGTGCGAGGAGTGGAGATGCAGGCCGAGTTGAGGGTGATGGCGAGCGGGAGCGTGGGCCCCAGCGTTTTGGCGTCCTGGGCCTTTGAATGTTGCCATGGCTCGGAGGGTCCTGCCCTTTCTCCTGCCCTGAATAACCAGCAACGCCCCTAGCGGCTCCTTTGGCGGTGGGGTGGCAGGGTGAATCCCAGGCTGCAGCTCGGGGATCCCCAATCTCCAGCGTTGTGGTGCCACGCCTGTTGGGAGGGGCTCCTCATGGGCCGACCCAGGGTTAGAGTTAGCCCCCATGAGGCCAGCAGGCCAGATCCTCTGGCTGGGCGGTGAGAGGTGGGCGGGCCGAGGTAAAGGCGCTGGGGTGCGGGATTGTGGGCCCCTGCAAATTGGCGCGGGAGGCTTCAAATGGATTCCGGGGGCCCTGCCCATTCTCCCACCCTGATTGACCAGTGGTCTCTAGCGGCTCGGGTGGATGAAGGGCAGCAGGGTGAGACCGGCACTTGGGCTCGGGGTCCCCATCCGCAGCGTTGTGACACCAGGCCCCTGGGAAGTGCCCCTCGGGGGCCGAACTATGGTTAGGGTTAGCCCCCAGGAGGCTGGCAAGCCCGATACACCACCTGGGCATCGAGAAGAGAGTTGGGCTGAGGTGAGGGTGCTGGTGAATATGAGCCTGGGCCCAAGTGTTTTGATTTGGGGCGCCTTTGAAAATTGGCGGGGATTCGGAGGGCCCTGTCCATCCTTCCAAGGTGAATGAACAGCGGCGCCCCTAGCGGCCCAGGTGGGGAGGGGCGGCAGGGTACATCCGGCGCTGGGGCTTGGGGGTCCCCAATCCCTGGCGTTGCGGCACCAGGCCCCTTGGGAGGGGCCCTTCGGGGGCCAACCTAGAGTTAGGTTTAGCCCCTAGGAGGCAAACAGGCCCTATTCACCAGCTGTGTGGAGAGCAGAGTGGCAGACCTAGGTGAGGGCGCTGGTGAGTGGGAGGGTGGGCCTGGGCGTTTTGGCCTGGGGGGCCTTTGAAGGTCGCCATGTCTCGGAGGGCCCTGCCCGTTCTCCTGCCCTGAATGAACGGCAGTACCCCAAGCCCCCGATTGTCGGCTGGGCGGCAGGTGAGTCAGGTGCTGAGGCTTGGGGTCCCCAATCCCCGGCATTGTGGCGTCAGGCCCCTTGGGAGGGGCCCCTCGGGTCCGACCTAGGGTTAGGGTTAGCCCCCAGGTGGCTGGCAGGCCCGATCCGCCTGCTCTGCGGGGAGCGGAGGGGCGGGCCGAGGTGAGGGCGCTGGGGAGTGGAAGCATGGGCACCAGTGTTTTGGCTCCAGGAGCCTTTGAAGGTCACCGGGAACTCGGAAGGACCTGCCACTTCTCTCACTCTGAATGACCGGCGGCGCCCCTAGCTGCCCAGGTGGCGACAGTGTGGAAGGGTGAGTCCGGCTCTGGGGCTCTGAGTCACCAATCCCAAGCATTGCAGAGCCAGAACCCTTGGGATGTGCCCCACAGGGCTGACCTAGGTTTTCAGTTAGCCCCCAGGAGCCCGGCAGGCACTATCCACTGGCTCTGCAGCAAACGGAGGGGCGGGCCGAGGTGAGGGCGCTGGGGAGCGGGAGCGTGGGCACCAGCATTTTGGCGAGGTGAGCCTTTGAAGGTCACCGGGGACTCCGAAGGCCCTTCCCTTCTCTCGCCCTGAATGACCGGCGGTGCCCCTAGAGGCCCGGGTGGCGACAGTGCGGCAGGGTGAGTCTGGCTCTGGGGTCTGAGTCACCAATCCCCAGCGTTGCAGAGCCAGGCCCCTTGGGATGTGCCCCACGGGGCCGACCTAGGGTTTTCATTAGAACCAAGAGCCCGGCAGGCCCTATCCAATGGGTCTGAATCAAGGGGAGAGTTGGGCCAAGGTGAGGATGCTGGTGATCATGAGCCTGGGCCCAAGCGTTTTGGTTCAGAACACCTTCAAAGGTCGGCGGGGGTTCAAAGGGCTCTGCCCGTTCTCCCACCCTGCACGAACGGCGGCGCCCCTAGCAGCCCGGGTCGTGAGGGGTGGCAGGGTGAGTCAGGCCCTGCGGCTCAGGTATCTCCAATCCCCAGCGATGAGGCGCCAGGCCCCTTGGGAGGGGGCTCATGGATGACAACTTAGGTTTAGGTTTACCCCCTAGGATCTCGGCAGGTCCTATTCGCCAGCTGTGTGGAGAGTGGAGTGGCGGACCCAGGTGAGGGCACTGGTGTTTGGGAGCGTGGGCTCGGGCGTTTTGAGCGGGGGGGATTCGAAGTTCACCGTGTCTCGGAGGGCCCTGCCCGTTCTCCCGCCCTGATTGAATGGCAGCACCCCAAGCCCCTGGGTGGCGGCTGGGTGGCAGGGTGAGTCGGGTGCTGAGGCTCAGGGTCCCCAATCCCCAGCGTTGCAACGCCAGGCCCCTTGGGATGGGCCCCTCGGGGGTCGATCTAGGGTTACAGTTAGCCCCCCGGAGACCGGTGGACCCGATCAGCGTCTGTGCGGCACACGGCAGGGTGGGCCGAGGTGAGGGCGCTGGCGAGCCTGAGCATGAGCCCAAGCGTTTTAGCGTGGGGGGCCTTCGAAGGTCGGTGGTGGCTTGGAGGGACCTGCCCATTCACCCGCTCTGAATGACCAGCGGGGCCCCTAGTGGCTCAGGTGGCTGAAGGGCAGCAGGGTGAGTCCAGCACTTGGGCTCAGTTGCCCCATCCCCGGCGTTGGGGCGCCAGGCCACTTGAGAAGGGCCCCTCGGGGGCCGACCTACAGTTACGGTTAGCACCCAGGAGGCTGGCAGGCCCTATACACCGCCTGTGCGTGGAGCGGAGAGTTGGGCCGAGGTGAGGACGCTGGTGAACATGAGCCTGGGCACAAGCATTTTGGTTCTGGGCGCCATCGAAGGTGGGCGGGGGTTCGGAGGCCCCTGCCAGTTCTCCCACCCAGAATGAATGGCGGCGCCCCTAGCGGGCCCTGTGGGGCAGGGTGGCAGGGTGCACTCGGCCCTGGGGCTTGGGGGTCGCCAATCCCCGGCATTGCGCTGCAAGACTCCTTAGGAAGGGACCCTCAGGGGCCGTCCTAGGGTTAGGGTTAGTGCCCAGGAGGCTGGCAGGCCCGATCCGCCGGCTGTGCGAGGAGTGGAGGTGTGGGCTGAGTTGAGGGGGATGCAGAGCGGGAGTGTGGGCCCCAGCGTTTTGGCACCCTGGGCCTTCGAATGTTGCCATGTCTCAAAGGGCCCTGCCCATTCTCCTGCCCTGAATAACCAGCGGCGCCCCTAGCGGCTCCATTGGCAGTGGGGCTGCAGGGTGAGTCCTGAGCTGCGGCTCAGGGATCCCCAATCCCCAGCATTGTAGGGCCAGGCCTCTTGGGAGGGGCTTCTCATGGGCCGACCTAGGGTCAGAGTTAGCACCCAGGAGGCCAGCAGGCCCAATCCTCTGGCTGGGCGGCAAGAGGTGGGCGGGCCGAGGTAAAGGCGCTGGTGAGTGGGAGCATGGGCCCCTGCATTTTAGCGCGGGAGGCTTCAAATGTCGCCGGTTTCTCCAGGGCCCTGTCCGTTCTCCCGCCCTGAATGAGCGGCCACGCCCCTAGCGGCCCGGGTGGCGGCGTTGCGGCAGCGTGAGTCTGGTTCTGGGGCTTGGGGTCCCAGATCCCTGGCGTATAGGCACCAGAATCCTTGGGAGGGACCCTGGAGGGCCGACCTATGATTAGGGTTAGCCCACACAAGGCCGGCAGGCCGGATCCGCCCTCTGTGCAGGGAGCAGAGGGGCGGGCCAAGGTGAGGGCGCTGGGGAGCGGGAGCGTGGGCACCAGGGTTTTGGCGCGGAGAGCCTTCGAAGGTCGCCAGTGGCTCGGAGGACCCTGTCCATTCTTGCGCCCTGAATGACCAGCGGCGCCCCTAGTGGCCCGAGTGGCAGCAAGGAGGCAGGGTGAGTCTGGCGATGGGGCCTATGGTCCTAGTCCCAGGCTTGGTGGCGCCAGGCCCCTTGGGAGGGGCCCCTCTGGTTCCTGCCTAGCTTTAGGGTTACCCCAAGGAGTCCGGCAGCCTGATCCGCTGGCTGTGCATTGAGCGGAGGGGTGGGCCGACGTGAATGCGCTGGCGAGCGGGAGTGTGGGCCCAAGCGTTTTGGCGCGGGGAGCCTTCGAAGGTCACCGGGGGCTCAGAGGGCCCTGCCTATTCTCTCGCCCTGTGAGGACGTTGCCCCTACCAGGCCGGGTCATGGCGGGGCGGCAGGGTGAGTCTGGAGCTAGGGCTCGTGGGTCCCCAATCCCCAGCGTGGCGTCGCCAGGCACTTGGGAGTGGTACCTTGGGGGCCTACCTAGGGTTAGGGTTAGCCCAAAGGAGGCCGGCAGGCCCATTCTGCCGGCTGTGCGGCGAGTGGAGTGGTGGGCAGAGGTGAGGGTGCTGGCGAGCGGGAGCGTGGGCCCAAGCGTTTTGGCGTGGGGGGCCTTCGAAAGTCGCCGGGGGCTCAGAGATCCATGCCCCTTCTCCCGCCCTGAATGAGTGGCGGTGCCCCTAGCAGCCCGGGTGGCGGCGGGGCGGCTGGGTGAGTCTGGTGCTCATGCTCGTGGGTCCCCAATCCCCGGCGTGGCGGAGCCAGGACCCTTGGAAAGGGCCCCTCGGGGGCCGACCTAGGTTTAGGGTTAGCCCCCAGGAGCCCAGCAGGCCCTATCCGCCAGCTGTGTGTTCGAGCGGAGGGGCGGGCTGAGGTGAGGGCAATGGTGAGCGGGAGCGTGGGCCCAAGCCTTTTGGCACAGGGGGCCTTCGAAGGTCACGGGGGGCTCAGAGGGCCCTACCCCTTCTCCTGCCCCGAAGGACCGGCAGCGCCCCTAGCAACCCGGGTGGCGGCGGGGTGGCAGTGAAAGTCCAGCACTGGGGCTGGATTGTCCCCAATCCCCGGCGTGATGGCGCCAGTCCCCTTGGGAGGGGCTCCTCAGGGGCTGAACTAGGGTTAGGGTTAGCCCCCAGGAGGCTGGCAGGCCCGATCTGACGGCTGTGTGGCGAGCGGAGGGTGGGTCCCAGGTGAGGGCAATGGTGAGCGGGAGCGTGGGCCCTAGCATTTTGGCGTGGTTTGCCTTCGAAGGTCGCAGGGGGCACGGAGGGCCCTGCAAGTTCTCCCACTCTGAATGAGGATGGCGACCCTAGCGGGCCGGGTCTCGGCAGGGCAGCAGGGTGAGTCCGGCGTTGGTGTTCGGGGGTCCCCAATCCCCATCGTGTTGGTGCCAGACCCCTTCGGAGGGGCCCCTTGACAGCCAACCTAGGGTTAGGGTTAGACCCCAGGAGGCCGCCAGGCCCGATCTGCTGGTTGTGCGGCTTGCGGAGGGGCTGGCCGAGGTGAGGACACTGGTGAGCAGAAGCGTGGGCCGAAGCATTTTGGCACGGGGGGCCTTCAAATGCCACCGGTGGCTCGGATGGCCCTGCCCATTCTCCCGCCCTGAATGACCGGCGGTGCCCATAGTGACCCGGGTGGCAGCGGGGGGCATGGTGAGTCCGGCGCTGGGGCTCAGGAGTCCCCTTTCCCCGTCGTTGCGGCACCAGGCCCCTTGGGAGGGGCCACTAGGGGGCCGACATAGCTTTAGGGTTAGCCCCCAGAAGGCCCACAGGCCCGATCCGCCAGCTGTGCGGCGAGCGGAGGGGAGGGCCGAGGTAAGGGCGCTGGCCAGCGGGAGCGTGGGGCCAAGCGTTTTGGTGCGGGGGGCCTTAGAAGGTCGCAGGTCGCTAGGAGGGCCCTGCCTGTTCTCCCTCCCTGAATGAACGGCGGCGCCCCTAGCGGCTCAGGTGGCGGTAGGGCGGGAGGGTGAGTCAGGCGCTTGGGCTCGGGATTCCCCAATCCCTGGTGTTGCGGCAATAGGAACCTGGATGGGCCCCTCGGGGGCCCACCAATGGTTAGGGTAACACCCAGGAGGGCTGCAGTCCAGATCCACTGGCTCTACAGCGAGTGGAGGGGCGGACCGAGGTGAGGGCGCAGGCGAGCGGGAGCATGGGCCCAAGCATTTTGGCACGGGGGGCCTTCGAATGTCACCAGGGGCTCGGAGGAATCTGCCCGTTCTCCCTCCCTGAATGACCGACGGTGCTCCTAGCAGCCCGGGTGCCGGGGGGGCGACATGGTGAGTCCGGCGCTGGGGCTCGGGGGTCCCCAATCCCAGGCATTGCGGTGCCAGGCCCCTTCGGAGGGGCACCTCAGGGGACAACCTAGGGTTCTGTGTAGCCACCAGGAGGAGTGCAGACCTCATCCGCCAGCTCTGTGGTGAGCGGAGGGGTGGGCCGAGGTGAGGGCACTGAGGAGCAGGAGCGTGGGCTCGAGCGTTTTGGATGGGGGGGCCTTCGAAGTTCGCCACGGGTTCAGAGGGCCCTGCCCGTTCTACCGCCCTGAATGACCAGCGGCACCCCTAGCAGCCCGGGTGGTGATGGGGCGGCAGGGAGACTCCGGCGCTGGGGATCGGGGCTCCCTAATACCCGGCGTTGCAACCTCGGGCCCCTTGGGACGGGCCCCTCGGTGGCAGACCTAGGGTTAGGGTTAGCCCCCAGGAGGCTGCCAGGCTCGTTCCGCCCATGTGCGGTGAATGGAGGTGTGGGTTGAGGTGAGGTAGCTGGCGAGTGGGGGCATGGGCCAGAGCATTTACGCTTTGGCTTGGGGTGCCTTCAAAGGTCGCAGGAGGCTTGGAGGGTCCTGCCCGTTCTGTCGCCCTGAAGGACTGGTGACGCCCCTAGTGCCCCATGTGGCGGCAGGGTGGCACGGTGCATCCGGCGGTGGGACTTGGGGGTCCCCAATCCCTGGCATGCAGCGCCAGGCCACTTGGGAGGGGCCCTTTGGGGGCAACTTGGCATAGGGTTAGCCCCCAGGAAGCCCGCAGGCCCGATCCGCCAGCTCTGCCGCGAGAGGACGGGTGGGCCGAGGTTAGGGCGCTGGGGAGCAGGAGCGAAGGAGCCAGAGTTTTTGCACAGGGGCCTTTGTGGGTCACAGGGGGATCGGAGGGCCTTGCCCGTTCTCCCTTCTTGAATGACTGGCAACACCCGTAGCGCCCTGGGTGCTTGCGGGGTGGCAGAGTGAGTCCAGCACTGGGGCTCGGGGGTCCCAAATCCCCGGCATTGTGGTGCCAGGCTCCTTGGGAGGGGCCCCTCGGGGGCCGACCTCGGGTTAGGGTTCTTCCACAGGAGGCCGGCAAGCCCGGCGCTAAGTGGCTCTGGCAATGTAACAAAAATGCCATACACTTATCTGAAAGAAATAACAGTGTACAGGAACCCTCTTAGCCCTAACATCATCCTTTGTGAATATGGAAGCCAACCCCAAAGTGGTCGTGGAAGTCTGACGAAAGGGCTAAGCACTTTTCTCTGAGTTACCACACTGTACAGGGAAAGACCAATGTACATCATCTTTCACGAGTAGGAAACATTAATGAAAACGTTCTGGAATTTCGAGGACTCTGACCCATCCTTATTGGTAATAAACCATCGTGTACAGGAAAACACCTTCAACTCTCATCAGCCTCCTCAATCCTGATTCCGATTCAACTTTGGGTGTGTAGGACTAGGGAAATGTCCACATCTTATTGCTAAGAAAAACGATGTCAGGGTAATGTCCTTCAAGTCACCTCAGCCTTCCTGAAGACGGAAGCAGGAATCAAGGTGCTTATGTTACCATGAGGTAAGGAAGATGAGCATATAAGTGAGAAACAACAGTGGGCAGGACCTCTCTTCCAACGAACAGTATCTTTGCTTAATGTTGAATCCCTATGGTAAGTGGTTGTGGGCATTTGTGAGGTCAAAATCTTAAGTGTTTTGTAAAACCTCTTGGTCATTCACAGATGAGACTAAGGTAGTTGGGGACTCCTAGGCAGTGATTTGTCCACTGTCAAAAATATGAAAAGATAAAAGAGACAGATGAGGTCTCCTCAGGCATTGTCCTTTATCCTCATCCTCCGTGAGGATGGCCATCTCTGGACAGCTCAGTGGCAGGGTCTCATTCACAGTGGGGGCATCTGTTCCTCACAGACATCAGGCAGGGAAATGGATTTGGTTCTCTGTGCCAGCCCAGCCACAGCTGAGTGTCACAGCACCCTCTCGTGGGCTCATAAGAGTTTCACTGTCACCAGGCAGGTCATTGTATTTGATAAACCACTGTGAGAGTTTGCAATGGCCTTCATCTGCAACCTCCTAGAAGCAAATGCAGGTCTCTGGTACCATGTGAAGTCATGTGAAGGCATTGTGAGAAAGTGTCCTTTTGCTTAAGGAAAACATGACTGGGGCTCCTGGCTGACTCAGCCAGTTAAGCATGTGCCTTTGGCTCAGGTTATGATCCCAGGGTTCTGGGATCGAGCCCGGGCTCCCTGCTCAGCAGGAAAGGAGGTAGGGAAATAGCTTAAAACCCACAGAGAATGTGAATAAACGGGAGTGAGATGGAACTTGGTCTGTGTTTTGCTTTAGGGATTGGAAGTTAGTTTTTTCTCAATTGTGATTGTTCTTGAAACTGAAAAGCTGTATTGGTTTTTTTTTTACCTTTAATTTTTTTCTACTAATAATTTTTATTATGATATGTTAGTCACTATAGAGTATTTCCTTAGTTTTTGATGTAGTGTTCCGTGATTCATTATTTGCATATAACACCCAGTGCTCCATGCAATATGTACCTTCCTTAATACCCATCACTGGCCCATCCCAATCCCCCACCCCTCTCCCCTCTGAAGCCCTCAGTTTGTTTCCCAGAGTCCATAGTCTCTCGTGGTTCATTCCCCCTTCCATTTAGGGTCCATTGTCTAAAGGGACAGAAAGTGGAAGTTCACCAAATATAAGATCGAAATTTCATTGTTCATTATAGATGCCGCCAAGTAGTTCCCAGACATTTCATTCTACTGTAGTAATTCATTATACCTGTGCAGGTGCACGTGGAAGACACGCCCCTCAGTAGTAGAATAATAGAGGATGCACATGTGTAAAATTATTCGACTACAGCTTCCATGCTTTCCCTTTGGTTCCTTATTATCTATGAAATTGGACAATTTTTGTTCTCTAGGCCTAAAACTCATTGTCAGTATTCAGAGTTTTTCAATGCTGATCTTCTCCTGTAAAAGTTACCAAAAACCTAAAATATGTATGAACTTTAAAAAATGCTATATTGAAAATTACAGCAGGGAAGTTCAATTTTGTGAATATTGTGTCAATGGATCTCTATTTTGACATCAGTGTTCATTAGAAATGATGACATTTCATGTGAGTATAAATATCAATGTGTAAAAGAAAAGGTAGGAAGAACCTTGAATGTTTAAGTAATTGGTGAAATGACAGGTGTGTGTGTGTGTGTGTGTGTGTGTGTGTGTGTGTGTGTGTGTGTAATTGATTTTCAGTGAATGGTTAAGCTTCTTGTAGGACCTCCGAGAGAGCCCAGGTGAACCTTTCAATGGGTTGGTATCTGTTTTCAGAACATGGGAATCTCTTAGTCCAATAGTCAATCAGGCAAGCTTTGAGGTCTTGAAGAGTTTCAGTCCTCAGCGATGGTGTTGCAGACCCTTGTGAGCAAACCCTAGGGTATGCTCAGAGCCCTCATTAGCTGGTACCACGGTGTGACGATGTCAGACAGCATTTCCCAAAGAAGTACCTCTTGAGTCTCTGTCCTTGTCAGTTCCCTACACTTCCTTACACTAGTTATGTGATCAGTGTGTTTCAGGATAATCCCCACATGTGAGTTTTGCTATTTCCTACTAGTCCTATCTGTTTCTCATCTTCTTCTTTTATGGTAGGGGTTGGGAAGCAACCTGTGTGGTGTAGGAAGGGGTGTGGTAGTTGTCTGCCTTCAGAGAACCGAATGATGCCTAGAAATTGTACTGTAGTTTGAGGTCAATTTTCCACCCTCTGAGTGTCAGGAATTCCATCACTTTACTTTGATGCTAGTCTGTTCTTCAAGCTTCCTCAGAAATAAGGACGTCATCCATCTAGGGAATACTGGTTTGTGTGTATGTTTTCATTTTAGGAAAGGCCTTGCTGTTCCTGAAAATAATACTGCAGAGCACCCTTTCCTGTTCTTATTGGCCATCAGTCAATCTTTTGTGAAGTATTCGTTTATAAATAGACTTTCTATGGTTGATGAGCAGGAATTCTTTATTGACAAGTCTTTGTCAGTGTGTGTATTGCAAATCTTTACTTCCCAGAATGCGGTTCACTTTTTCAGTTTCTTATGGTCATAAGAGAAGGAGAAATGTCACATTTTTATGAAGTCCCACTGAATTCTTTTAAATGGTTAGTGCACCCTATGTCCTACCCAAAGATTGACAGGTTCTACGTTTTCTTTCAGAAACTGTCCAATGGGAAGCTACAATCCATCTCAAATTTATAAATTGCATTTTTAATTCTAATAGGGTATTTATAGACTGTTTTGGATTTTCTATGTACACAATCGTATTATCTGTGAATAATCACAATTATCCCCTCAATTCATATACTTTTTGTTTTTCTTGCCTTCTAACACTGGTAAATTCTCCGATGCACCGTTGAATAGAGCAGCATTGTTTGAAGATTTTAATATACCTTTCTCAATATCTGACAGAAAAAGCAGACAAAACATTGGTAAAAAATGTGACCTAATTGACATATAGGGAACATTCCATAATAAGTGCAGAATACATTATTTTCAAGTGGTCATAGACTCTTTACCCAAATAGATGATAGGTGGGGCCACGAATCAAGTCTACAAATGTTAAACCCTGAAATTAACTAGATTCTATTCTTAGACCACAGGGGAATTGAGCCACAGTCATAGAGAAAAGAAAACCAAGAAGTCCTTCAATGTTTAAAATTAAATGGAACTTTTCTACATATCCTAAAGGTCAGAGAGGGAATCTCAATGGAAATTCTGAACCTTTTCTACATGAGGGCTCACACACAATGATACTTTATTTGTGAAGAGCATTATAATAACCTAGACAGGAGTTGAGCCTTAAGTCAGAGTTCTGCCTGCCCCAGCCACACCTGGCCGCATTGGCCTGTGGTCCCCCTCAGCTGTCCTTTCTGGTGGCCCTGAGCTAAGGGGGTCAACATGGCCATATGGAAATGGGAAGCTCCCCACTCATAGTGATGACGGTGCCCCCTTCCCAGCTGCCCTTTTTTGGTGGCTCTGAGCTAAGGGGGTCAACATGGCTGTATGGAAATTAGAAGCTCCCCACTCTTAGTGATGACGTTGCTATCGTATCATACTCACCAGTCCAACATGATTTCTGAGTGAACTATGACACAAGAGTGACTTCTTGGCCTTCCTTCAGGTTTGAAAATCATCTGGTGAGTCATGTATTAGGAATGTGGATTCAACATGTGTTCTTTCTTCTGGAAAAGAAATAGACCCAATAGCAATTTTGGCTTCCTGAGCACCTGATCTTGAGAGACATCATACTGGCTCTTTGTAGCATTCTGCCTCTTAAACTTCAAACTCGGTATAGATATTTTTAGGCACATTTTCAGGTGGTTAGACAGGGACTCGGATGATATGAGTCACAGAGGATTTTAGTGTCAGAAACCTAAGTGGGATCCCCAAATTGACTCCAAATCCCTTGTTGTTCCATACAGGGTACTATTTCCCTCTTATCTCTGGTCTTCTCGATCTGGAAACCTATCAAGTATCAGGATTTTCTTGTCATGTGGACAACTGGAACAAATTCAGCGGGCCTTTTCACCTCTGCCCATGGTGATCATTAAGATCATTATCTCAGTGGAGGACCTCTGGGTAAGATACTCAAAGATCCTTAGGGATAGAGACAGTATAATATTTTTCTGGTATTAAAGTTACTGAAAACAACTATCTTTTTTAGTCGATTCAGGCTCTGGTATGTTCAGAGGGTGCTGTAAAACTGGTCTGAAATAGTGTTTAAAAACACTCAGCTCAGCCTCTTTACAACAGGAGCCAATGCTTATAAACATGGCTAAAATATTGTCTTATCTATGATGACTTCACAGCCATCGTAGTGTTTATATGGTATGACTGTGACTTACATTAGTCAACATTTGCAGAGAAAGAACTTAGGGCATCCAGGGGGCACTTCATGTTGAAATTAGTTTGTGACAACGAGCTACTGTGTTTTATTCTGCAGTCCAAGGGAATGGTGCCAGACATCTCTAAGGTGTCTAGCAGTTCTACAATTCTGATTTTAAGTGGTCTGTGTGCTTCAGCGATTTGGGCAGGAGAAGGGCAGGAGTCCAGAGACTGTGAACATTTCTGTTACCTGTGCTGACCATGGAGCAGGCAGGCTTTTGTGGGTATCATTTTGATTTCTTGGTACTCTTGTGAAAGGTGTTTTTGTCTCAAATTCCTCCATTTAGGAGTAATTACAATGATAAAAGGAATTTTTATCTTATATCATCTTTGGGCCCTGATCCTGGGCTCCCAGGGAAGCTATCCTTCAACATTTTACCAGATCAAAATGGCTGGGCAAAAACCTCAAAGCATGGGCCCTATTTCTACCCCAAGCACATGTTGTACATCTGCTTCGAGGAGAAAACAATAACCAAAAAATGCCAACATAAATATAAGAAAAAATAAAGAACCTCTTTGGCTCGCATAAGATTAAGGTCATACTGACATGTACACACTGAAAACATAAGAAAGAATCTGTCACTTTCTGGATCTAAGAAGATCCTCATTGTGGTGTGTAACTCTGTATGTAAAACAAAACAGAAAAAAATATATAAGCCTGCCCCAAATGTTCCTTCCCCGGAGCACTCCCTTCTTGGTGAAGATTGTGTCTCCCAGACAGTTGTCCTGACTTGGGTTTGAATAAAGGTCTCTTCCTTTCTCTCTAAAATGTTTTTAAAACTTCATTCACGCAGTGTCGACAATAACAGTGTTTTCTATTTAAGTGAGAAATAAATGTTTCACTCTAGTTGCATTGGGAATAGACGAATTGAGGGTTTCTTTAGAAGAGTAAGTCTGCCTTCCAGAAAAGGCAAGCTCATTGGTCTATTGAGAATGAAGATAATTACTGCTAAACAACAAGTATGTGTTGCCCCTTCGCCCAGAAACCAAAGCAGGTGTGCAGGCTTTAGGTCAGAGGTGCCTTCTTCTCCCCACCTGACAGCACTTCTTGCTCTGGCTCCAAGACACCCGAGGTTTTGAAGGTCAGCATCAGAGTCAGCGAGGCAGCTTGTCACAGGACGCCAGTGTTTAGAGAAAGCACAGGTATGTTTAGCAAAATGTCCTAACTATGTCAGGGCTGGAGGTAAAACCTCTCATTATCCCAAAACCTCCTGGGCTTTTCTCTTTTCTCTAGTGGAGCCACAAAGTAAAATTGAAGTAGCTGTCAGCATTCTGGGTTTGGTGCAAGAATTACTTAGTTTCCGTGCTGGTAGAAGTTTGCAGGGAATCACAATTTCTCTGTCCATTTATTGCTTACAAGTGTATTTTGACCATCTGTTTCCTAAGAACCCTCTTTTATTAGAAAGGGGAGGTGAGATTCACTCTGTGCCTGTTTGTAACATCTAATTTCTTCCTTCATCTAACAGTGTTTATTCAGTTGGGCCTAAGATATGGTTGAGTGGCCAGCATCTAGGGTTAGGTGGCTTTTTTTCATCTGATACAGACTTGGATGATGTCATTTGACAAAGGTGATGTTTCATCATTGATTAGTTTATTCATCAGAAGAGTTAAAATTAGGGTGGAGGGAAAATTGAAAATTATCCAAGGCGGCCTATTCCTGTTTAAAAGTTGAGCTTGACTTTCTAGTTTTACTAAATGTATTATCTCAATATTTTGAGGTGCCATATTCTCTCTGTAGTTTCTTTGGCGGTGGAGTCAGAAGGAGAGTCTGGGAATTCTTTTGAATAGTGGCATGCTGGTGGCTTCAAGGGGCTTGGCGTCAGGAGCCTTGGGGTGAAGTCTGCAACTGCTTGCCTGACCCTGGGTGCATCTCCCAGAGGTTTTGTTTCCTCTTATGAAATTGCCAGCAGATAATGTTCTGCTTAAAGGGGAACCCTCCCATCCTGTTGGTGGGAATGCAAAGTTGTGCAGCCAGTCTGGGAAACAGTGTGGGGGTTCCTCAAAAAGTTAAACATTGAACAACCCCATGATCCAGCAATTGCTCTCCTAGGTATTTACCCAAAGGATACAGAAATGCAGATTCAAAGGGGGAACATGCACTATGATGTTTATAGCAGCAATGTCCACAGTAGCCAAACTATGGAGAGAAACCCAAAGTCCATGCACTGATGATTGGATAAAGCAGATGTGGGATACATATATATATAATGGAATATGACCCAGCTTCAAAAAGAATGAAATCTTACCATTTGCAAGGATGTGGGTGGATCTAGAGTATATTAAGCTAAGCAAAATCAGTGAGGAAAGACAAATATCCTATCTCTCACACTTGTGGAATTTCAGACAGAAAATAGATGAACAGAGTTGAGGGGTGATGAGAGAGGCAAACAAGGAAATAGACTCAACCTTGGAGAAGAAACTGAGTGTTGCTGCAGGACAGGGACATGGGAGGAAGAGTTAAATGGGTGAGGGGTATTAAGGAGGGCACTTGTGATGAGCACTGGGTACTGTATGCAGATGAGGAATCACTAAATCCTACCCCTGAAGCGTATATTCCATGGCATGTGAACTAACTGGAATATAAGTAAGAGAAGAAAGCAAAAAAGTGTTCTGCTTCATGAAGAGTGAGGTAAAATTGTAGTGATTTGGGCTGTACTATTCTTTAGAGGATAGATGGAAAACACCCTGTTGTAGGATACACTAGTTTCTTATCACATAAGGAGTCCTCAGAAAGCTGCAATGAAAGATTCAGATCTCAGAGCATGTTCATGTTCCACTGATATGTTACAGTTTGCACAGGTAGGAAAGAAGGTGGAGAGAAAGGCAACAGAAGGGGAAAGTAGGTGTGAACCTTTCATTAGTTAGCATTATAGCTTTCTCATGAAAGCCTTGCGCCAGTGTTATTTTGGAAGAAGAGGAGGAATCCGGGAGCTTTGCAGGAGACAGGGGAGTTCCAGGTCTGGGTAAAGCTGACAGGGGTCTCAGAGGAGAGCTGAATGCATTCTGCAGCAGGGTGTGGGCAGGGTGGGCTCCAGGGGTGGATGTTGGTCTCCTGGATGAGAGTTGTGGCACGTGAGGGCTGTGTGCAAGTTCCTGGTTGAGGACAAGGGAGGCACAGGCGGAGAGCTGGCAGAGAACCTTCTTCTGGGCCACCAGCCTCACCCAACACACAGCCTCATCTTCTGTCCCTGTCACTCCAATTCAGACTTCTCCGAAGTTGAGTGAGAACACATGAAGAGCATTCTGAAGAGAAGGGAAAGCATGTGCAAAGTCTCTGGGGCAGGAGAATTCCTGTTATGTCCAGGAGCAACAAGAAGACCCTGTGGCCACAGGAGACAGCTTAGGACATGAGCTCAGAGAGGTGAAAGAGTGTGACAGAAAGCTATTCCAGGGCTATAACCCCTTGAGATGCTGTTTCACTGGGCCATCCTGGCTACAGTGTTGAGAACAGATGACAGAGGGTTGAAGATGGCAAGGCAGGTCAATGACGAAGCTTTTCCAGGAACTCAGGCACTTGGGACCAGACAGGTGGCCTTGGATGGAGTGGTTAGAACTATTCTGGGTCCATTTTGAAGATGGAGCTCACAGGATTTGCTGATGGGATAACTATTAGGAGCAGGAGAACAGAGGAATTGGGGTAACTCTCAGGTGTTGTGGGTTGTCCTGATCGAGAGGAAGGAGAGGGTTTCTCAGGGGTTAGGAGGTAGTCCGTGTTCTGCATGCTGAGGAAGGTGCCTTTCCCGGTGGATCTGCTGAGGTTTGTGTCTGGGAGAACCTTTCACATCTCCTCCCTCAGCAATGCTCAAGTACAAGTATACCCCACTTTTTAAACGTTCACAGTAAGACACTGGGCTTTCTTGAAAGAACTATGTTATTACCCAGCTTCAGTAAGAGGAAGAGACCTGAAGAGGATTTCCCTCTTATGAAAAAAGGTGAACAGTGAGAATCGTGTTCAGCATCTGTTTTGGGAAGAAGCACAACAGAGGCGGCGTGCACCCCAACCAGCTCCTTCCTCTGGGAACCGCTCTCCGCATCCAGCCACCAGCACTTTGAATTGTGTCTGTAAGCTTCTGCTGTGCTTCATCATCATTTATGCTGGGCCTCTGTTAGAAACTTGTGTGCTGAGGCCTATGAAAAGCCAAAGAGAAGGAATTTTGGAGTCTGAGCACACTGTCTAATTGTTCGTTTAAATTAATGGTCATTCCTTCTTGACACCATTTCTGCTGTGCAAGGTTTCTCAGAAGCCCTGTACTTTCAAAGAGCAGGGAAACCTATACCCCATGCTGCGGGATTAGTTTTAGTCTCCATGCCTGACAGAACATTTCATGACTGTAGGATTTTCTCACTCAAACATTGAGACTTTGACCACCTTCACCCGTTTCTACCACCCCATCCCCAAATCTGGCACCTACCAACCTGCTCTCAGTATCTATGCGTTCAGTATTTGTTTATTCCACGTGGAATGTACATGAGAGCATCTGGTATTGGTCTTTCTGTGTCTGAGTTACTTGGCATAAGGCCCCCAAGGTCTGTGTTTCCATGTCTGGTTCTTGTGAATAATGCTGCAGTGAACGTGGGAGTGCATCTGTCTTTTTGAGGCAGCATTTTTGTGTTCTTCAAATCAATACTCAATAGAGCCATTACTGAGTCATGGGGTAGTTGTATTTATTTTTTCAGGAACCTCCATACCGTTTGTCACAGTGGCTGCACCAATTTCCATTCCCACCAACAGTGCACAGTGTCTCCTCGTCTGCACACCCTTGACCCCACCTGGTGTCTGTCTCTGGGACAATTGCTGTTCCAACAGTTGTGAGAGGATAGCCAATTGTGGGTTTGACTGATGTTTCTCTGACGATGATTAGTGATGTCGAACAACTTTTTCTGTCTGTTGGCACCTGTGTGCCATCTTTGGAAAGTATCTATTCACATATTCCTCCCATTTTTTATATAGTTTTTTTTTTGTTTTGATTTGCATGAGTGTTGTGTGTATTTTGGATATTAGCCTCTTCTCACACATATGATTCGCAGATATTTTTTTCTTATTGGGTCAGTGGCCTTTTAAGTTTCTGCTGGTTTCTGTTGCTGTGTGGAAGATTTCAGTTTAATGTTGTTCCACTTGTTTATTTTTGCTTTTGTTGCCTTTGCATTTGGTGTCCGATCTGAAGACTCTTTGCCAAAACCAATGTCGAGAGACTTAGTACCTGTGTCTTCTTGGAGGTTTATGGATTCAGGTCTTATGTTCAAATCATTCATCCATTAAAAATTTTGTGTGTGGTGTAAGAAAGTGACCCAGTTATATTCTTCTGCATTTAGTGTCCATTTGCCTGTTACCGCTCACTGGAGAGACAGTCCTTCCCTCATGGCATATCTTCTGCTGCTGTGTCGTAAGTTAGGATCATCTACATGTGGGTAAGTTTCTGAGCTTTCTGTACTGTTCCACTGACCTGGTGTCTGTGTTTATGCCAGTACCATCCTGTTTTGATGACAACAGCTTTATAATCCTGCTTGAAATCCAGGAGTGTGTTGACTGCACCTCTTTCTCCAGGTTGCTTTGTGGATTTGGTGTCTTTTGTGATTCCATATAAGTTTGAGGATTGTTTTCTATTTCCTTGAATAATGACACAGGAATTCAGATAGGCATTTCATCACATCTGTCGATTGCTTTGGGTACGATGGACATGTTCACATAATTAACTCTTCCAGTTAAGGAGCATGGCGTATGCTACCATTTGTTTGTGTTGCCTTCCAAATCTTTGACCCATACATTCTGCCCCCCTCGACACACATATTTTTCATTTATTTTCTGCCATGTGTTGAGTGTACTATGTCTTTCTCATTCTTGGTTAATTTATTCCTAGATTTTTTTTATGGAATTGTAAATGGCGTTGCTTTTTTAATTTCTCTTTGCGAAAGTGTGTCATCAGTATACAGAAATGCAAGAAGTTGGGTCATCTGGGTGGCTCCATAATGGAAGCGTCTACCTTCAGCTCAGGTCATGATCCCAGAGTTCTGGGATCGAGCCCCGTGTTGGGCTCCCTGCTTAGCAAGGGTCTGCTTTTCCCTCTTTCTGACACTCCCCCTGTTCGTGCTTTTTCTCTTCCTGTCAAATAAATAAATAAAATTTGAAAAAAATAATGACAACAGGTCTCTGCATATTGACTTTATATCCTGCAGCTTTCTTGAATTTTTTTATTCTAACAGGTTTTTTTTGTGGAATCTTTCGAGATTTCATTTCATTTGCAAATTGTGCCAGTTTTTCTGTATGGATTTCATATCTTTCTCTTTTTTTAAAATTGTTATTCACCCTACAGTACTTCATTTGTTTTTGATGTAGTGTTCCATGATTCATTGTTTGCATATAACACCTAGTGCTCATTATGACAAGTGCCCTCCTTTTTTTTTAAGAATTTATTTATTTATTCAACAGAGATAGAGACAGCCAGCGAGAGAGGGAACCCAAGTAGGGGGAGTGGGAGAGGAAGAAGCAGGCTCACAGCAGAGAGCCTGTTGTGGGACTCGATCCCATAACGCCAGGATCATGCCCTGAGCTGAAGGCAGACGCTTAACCGGTGTTCCACCCAGGTGCCCCCTGCCTTGTTAATTTTAACCATTCTAACTGGTGTAAGGTGGTATCTCATTGTCGTTTTGATTTGTATTTGCCTGATGGCAAGTGATGTGGAGCATTTTTTCATGTGTCTGTTGGCCATTTGTATGTCTTCTCTGGAGAAGAATCTCTTTGTGTCTTCTGCCCATTTTTTGGGTGTCGAGTTTGAGGAGTTCTTTATAGATCTTGGATACCAGCCCTTTATCTGTAATATCATTTGCAGATATCTTCTTCAATTCCATAGGTTGCCTTTTTGTTTTGTTGATCGTTTGCTTTGCCGAGCAGAAGTTTTTATCCTGATGAAGTGCCAATAATTCATTTTTGCTTTTATTTCCTTTGCCTTTAGAGATGTGGCTTGCAAGAAGTTATTGTGTCCAAAGTTGAAGAGTTCTTTTGATTTTGATATGATACAGGAATCCATTATCTTTCTTTCCTGATTGTATTCGAGTCCTCTGTCTTTCTTGGTGAGTCTAGCTAAGTTTGTCAGTTTGTTTTTCTTTCCAAAAAAGGCAGCTCTCATTTTCATTGTTTTTTTTTTTTTGTCTTTTTCATCTCTGTTGGATTTATTTATGCCTTCCTTTTTGTTATTTCCTTATTTCTACTAATTTGGGGCTTTGTTGGTTGTTTTTTTTTTTTTAAGTCTTTACCACATAAATCAGGTTGTTTATTGGAGAGCATTCTCATGGATTGATGAAGACTTGAATTTCTATGAATATCCCCCATAAAGCTACTTTTGCTGCATCCCATAAGTTTTTATAGGTTGTCTTTTTCATCAGTGTCAAGGTACTTCTAAAATTTTTTTGATTTCTTCTTTGACTGTTGGTTCAGTAGCGTGTTGTTAAATCTCCACATATTTTTTTAAGATTATTTAAGTATCTGACAGAGAGTGAGACAGCGAGAGAGGGAACGCAAGCAGCGGGGTGGGAGAGGGAGAAGCGGGCTTCCCACTGAGCAAGGAGCCTGATTCGGGGCTAGATCCCAGTATCCTGGGATCACGACCTGAGCTGAAAGCACATCCTTAACGACTGAGCCACCCAGGCCCCAAAAATCTCCACCTATTTTTGACTGTCCCATTTTTTTCTTGAGACTGATTTCTAGTTTCATATCATTGTGGTTGGACAAGATTTGAAGCAGAAGGTGAAGAGAGCATTCAGATGAAAGGTTTGTTTCCTGGAGGGTTTTCTGTGGGCAGACCATGAGTTCAGTGGGCAGGAGGAAGGTTTTATGAGATGGGGAGTGGGGATAACCCTTGTTAGAATTACTGACTACTACCATGCAGGCTGTGTGCTACCGTTCACACCATAGTCCTGATGGACTTGTACTTCATTAGAAATATTTTCTAGGAGGTGTAGGCATAGCCTTCACTTAAAGAAAGATGCCATGTGTGTTCATGGCATGACCCCAGGTCAGCAACCAGGATGTATGGTATTGTGGGGGATCAGAACCAGGCTTTCTGTGGGAAGTGACAGAAATAAGGTATGGTGAGCTCCATGACCATAGGTGAGGTCCCGAGTGTCCCACTTGGTGTTGGGTTCTATGGATCTGTCTCATCAGGTGCTGTGGAATTCAGGGACACCCTCCTGTCTGTGGATTTGTGTGGAGACAGGTAGACATCAGTGTCTGGCCAGGCACGAGGGTTGCACTGGACCACCACCAGTGGTGCAGCGTGAGGGGGAGCCACTGCTTGGTTTCCATGAAAGCTGACCAGGGTCTGTGACCATGATTCCTAACAGCTGCAAGGGGAGAGGCTGCCGGGGGTGGTGCACACTTCCTAGAGTTGTGGTCAGGACTAGTCTGGAGCACAAAAAGTCAGCCACACCGGGCACAGAAGGCACCCAGTCAGTGTAGCTGTGGGCACTGCTCCCATGGTACTTTCGGGCCAGCTCAATGCAGCCACCTCCTGCTTTTCATCATCATCTTCAAGGTCATGTGCCTCTGCTCTTGCCCCATGGCCTCTGGCGTATTGTCCGTCCTCCATCTGGCCCTTGTCCCTCGTGCCCTGTGCAGTCCGATGCCAGGGTAGCCTTCTTGAGACAAATATCTGGCCCTGATGGAACACTTCCATGGATCTCCTGTGATGCGAGGATGATGCCCTGCCCTGGAAGGGGGCTGCAGGTCCCCAATCAGTAGAGCCATGTCTCCCTCTTCAGCATGGCCTGCCCTCCCCTCAGTCTTCTTCAGGGAAGCTCTCCCCACTTCCTGAGATGACAGCTCTGAACTTAAAAATGAATGTTATTTTACATATCTCTATGCCTTAATTCATCCATGGCATGTCTTTCAACCCTGTTAGTGGGTTTTTTCTTTTTTAGCAGTTCTGAAGGGCTGTCTGGTCAAGGAGGGGATGACCTGGGTGGGGCAGCTTTCCCTCTCATCTCCCTCAGCATGTCTCTGAGCCCTGGGGCCAGCTGTCCCAGTGAGGATTGTGGAACCCGAGCCAGCCCATCCTGAGCCCAGGCTGTGGCAGCTCATAGACTGATGCATGTTGGTGGGCAGGTGGCATGGGCCAGGGGTAGGCAGTGTCTCCTTCTCATTCCTTCCCTCCCTTCCTCCCAGAGGTAGCTCAGAGCAGCCTTCAACCCCTGCATCTCCAGATCCCTTGACTTATGCCTCCTGTGTTCAGCTGGTGACCTTGGAGTTTTGCATGGATTCTACCTCCCGTACCCTCTCCCGTAGCAGTTCCTGGATCAGGGGAGAGGTCGGACCCTTGTCTGTTTTTGGTCTTCTTCCTGTCCCGCACCAAGCCCACTCACATTTGCATCTTCCATGTATGTGCTTGGAAGCAAGCCCATCCATAGGGAACCTATTACCCAAATGGATCCAGGCAATGAACATTGAAGTAGAGATCCAGGATCCATAATAAACCTGCTCTGAAACCTGTCCCAAAGTCTGTGACTCTCTCACACTGAAACAGAAACAATAATAGCTTTCTGGACTGTGAAGTGACATGTGTCTCTACTTCCAATCTTGAATGCATAGGTGCTGAGCCTGGACTGAAAAGGACCATGGCTCCCGTGGGCTGGAATCCATGGTAAGAACTCAGTGAAATCTGAATTTGAGGCATGGAGTGAATAATTATTGTAGAGTGAATCCTCCCAAGTAGGGCTTATGCACATTGCACAGGAAAAGCTTTTTCAAAGAGGTTCCTGAAAGAAAAATCTTGTTTAAAATTTATTTTAATTCCAGTAGAGCTAACATACAGTGTTACATTCGTTTCAGGTGTACAATAGAGTGATTCAGTAATTCTATATATTACTCAGTGGTCATCAAGAAAAGTGTCCTCTTAATCCCCTTCATCTATTTCAATCATCCCTCTATCCACCTCCTCTCTGGTAACCATCCGTTTCTTCTCTATTGTTAAGAGTTTGTATTTTGGTGTGTCTCCTTTTTCTCTTTTAGTTATTTATTTTTGTTTGTTTCTTAAATTCCCCATTAGAGTGACATCGTATGGTATTTGTCTTTCTCTGACTGACTGATTTTAGTTAGGATAATACTCTCTAGCTCCATCCATGTGTCTGCAAATGGCAAGGTTTCATTCTTTTTCAAGCCGAGTAATACTCCATTGTGTGTGTGTGTGTGTGTGTGTGTGTGTGTGTGTGTGTGAATACTCACATCTATCCTCTCATTTGTCAATTTTTCTACAGACACTTGGGTTGCTTCCATATTGTGATATTGTAAATAATGGTGCAAGAAACATAGGGGTGCACGTATCCTTTTAAGTTACTCTTTTCCTATTCTTTGGGTAAATACGAGTAGTGTGATTGTTGGATCGTAGGGTAGTTCTATATTTAATTTTTTGAGGAACCTTCATACTGTTTTCCACGGTGGCCACCACAGTTTGCATTCCCACCCACAGTTCGCGAGGATTCCCCTTTATCCACATCCTTCCAACACCTGCTCTTTGTTGTGCTTTTGATGTTAGCCATTCTGACAGGTTTGAGATATTACCTCATTGTCCTTTGGATTTACATTTTCCTGATGATGGGTGATGGTGAACATCTTTTCACGGGACTGTTGGCCATTTGTATTTCTTCTTTGGAGAAATGTCTGTCCATGTCCTCTGCCTATTTTTTAACTGGATTATTTGTTTTTTGGGGGGTCGAGTAGTATCAGTTGTATATGTTTTGGACACTATTCCTTTATTGCATATGATCTTTGCAAATATCTTCTCCATTTGAGTAGGTTGTCTTATTATTTTTACGTTTTCATTGTTCTTCTGCCGTGTGGAAACTTTTTATTTTGCTGTATTCCCAATAGTTTATTTTTGCTTTCATTTCCTTTGCCTCAGGTCACAGTCTAGAAAAACGTTGGTATGGTCCATGTCAAGAAGTTACTGTCTTCCCTCCTGTAGGATTTTTATGGATTCAGGTCTCATATTGAGGTCTTGAAACTGTTTTGTGTTTGTCTTTATTGTGTAAGAAAGCAGTCTAATTTCATTCTTTTGTGCGTAGCTGTCTAGTTTTCCCAACACCATTTGTTGTAGAGAATGTCCTTTTCCCTTTTGATATCGTTGCTTGCTTTGTGGAAGATTCATGGACCACATAATTGTGGGTTTCTGTCTGAACTTGTATCCTGTTCCTTTGGTCGCTGTGTCTATTTTTGTGCTGTACTGTCTTGTTAGGATGACTGCAGCTTTGTAGTATAACGTGAAATCTGAAATTGTGAGTCCTCCAGCTTTGTTTTTCTTTTCCACATTGCACTGGCTGTTCGGAATCTTTAGTGGTTCCATACAAATGTTTAGGATTGTTTATTCGAAGTCTTTTGTTCTTTAATTTAAATTCAGTTAGCCAACTTACAGTACATCATTAGTTTCAAATGTAGTCTTCAATAAATTTTCAGTCATGTGTAACACCCAGTGCTCATTGTATCGTGTGACCTCCTTAATGCTACTCACCCAGTTACATCCCCCCCCAAATTCTCCTCCCACATTCGTCAGTTTCTTGCGATAGTTATGAGTCTATCATGGGTTTTCTCCCTCTCTGATGACTTCCCATTCTATTTTCCCTTCCTTCCCCTAGGGTCTTCTTCCTTGTTTCTGATATTCCACATAGGAGTGAAAGCATATGATCATTGTCTTTCTTTCATTGACTTATTCCACTCAGCATAATACCCTCCAGCTCCACCCAGGTCGGTGTGATGGTAAGTATTCATCCTTTCTGATGGCTGAGTAATATTCCATTATATATATGATCCACATCTTCTTTATCCATTCATCTATCCATGGTCATCTGCACTCCTTCCACAGTTTGTCTATTATGGATATTGCTGCTATGAACACTGGGGTGCATGTGTCCCTTCTTCACTACCTCTGTCTCTTTGGGGTAAATACCCAGTAGTGCAATTCCTGGGACATAGGGTAGCTATATTTATAACTTCTTGAGGAAACTCTGTACCATTTTCAATAGTGGTTGTACCGGACTGCATTCGTATAGGGGTGTAAGAGGGTTCCCATTTCTCCACATCCTCTCCAACATGTATAGTTTCATGTCTTCTTATTTTTAGATATTCGGCCTCGTGTTATATGGCATTTATAGGGGTTTAGATTTGCATTTCCCTAAAGCCAAGTGATATGAAGCATTTCTGCATGTATCTTTTGGTCACCAGTACGTCGTCATCAGTGAAGTGACTTCCCATTTTAATCCATCTCAAGACCTAAAGCTGGGTAAGGCTCTGAAGCTGGATGATGCCATTGGTTGGAAGTGTGGAGAATTTCAAAAGATCTCCATGGAGAGCAAGTTTAAAGGTCAGTGTGAAGCTACTAATTGGATCCGGGGAGATCTCTGAAAGTGGGGGTTGCCTGGGATGGGCTGAGGGGGGCCCTCCGATTTTCCTATGAATTCTTGCTGCAGCCCCAAATGGACAGTTTCCTGCTGTGGGGCAGGCTGAGTCCTCTAGTCGTGCAGAGGTGAGCCCAATGCCTGGTGCCTTGGAGGCAGGCAAACGGGGAGGGACCCTCAGCTGAGGACCCAGGGTTAGGTTAGGCCTCAAGAGACAGCAGGTCCGAACTGCCCAGTGCTCAGAGAACTCCCCGGCCGAGTGACATGACGGCACAATGGCCGGTGAGTGTGAGCCTTGGGGTTTCATCTGGAAGGGCCCACAAAGTTCGGGGTACACCTGAAGGGGCTCTCAGCGGGTGCCCCAATTCTCTTGCCCTGAATGCTCTGTTGTTCCCCAAAATGGTGGAGTTAACTGTGGGCTGCAGGCTGAGTCCTACGGTGGGGCTTGGGTGTCCCCAATCCCCCGGAGTGTGGTGCCAGGACCCTAGGGAGGGACCCCTCTGTGGCCAACCTAGGGTAAGGGTTAGGGTCCAGGAGCCCGGCAGGGACAATCTGCAAGCTGTGCGGCGAGCTCTGTGGAGGGCTGAGAGGAGGCCATGGGCGAGGGTGAGAATGGGCCTCAGGGTTGGGGAACGGGGGGGGGCTGCCAAAGGTAGGGATGGGCTCCGGGGGCCTCCCCAAGTTCTCGTGCCCTGTAGGCTCCGTAGAGCCCCAAGGGGCACGTTTTCCTGTCGGGTGGCAAGCTGAGTCCTGCGGTGGGGCACAGATATCCCAATTCCCCAGGTCTGCGGTGTAAGGCTCCTGGGGAGACCCCCAAACCTGCGGCCAGGCTAGGGCTAGCGTTAGGCCCCAGGAGCCCCTCAGGCCCAATCTGCTGGCTGTATGTCGAGCTACACAGGCTTAGGTGAGGGTGTGGGGAGGGTGAGCGTGGGCCTCAGGGTTGGGGTGCGGGTGGCCGCCGATGTTCGCTGGTGGCTCAGGAGGGCCCTCCTGGTTCTCCCGCCCTGAATTCGCTATGGCCTCCCAAGGCACACGGTTTCCTGGAGGGTGGCAGACTGAGTCCTGCTGTGGGGCTCAGGTGTACTGAGTCCCCGCAACTGTGGCTCCAGGCTCCTGGGGAGGGGCCCCTCCACAGATGAACTAGGGTTATGGTTGGGGCCCAGGAACCCCGCAGGCCAGATCTGCCCACTATGTGGTGAGCTCTGCCGCGGGCTGAGGTGAGGGTGCGGGGTGGGGTGAGCATGGGCTTCAAGGTTGAGTTTAGGGATCGCCGAAGTTCGCCGGGGGCTCTGGGGGCCCTCCTGGTTCTCCCACCCTGAATGCTCCACAGCCTCCCAAGGGGCACGGTTTCCTGCGGGCTGGCAGGCTTTGTCCTGCAATGGGACTCAGGTGTCCCCAGTCCCTGGGGCTGCGGCACCGGGCCCCAGGGGAGGGGCCCTACCCAGCCGAACTAGGGTCAGGTCTAGGTCCCAGGAACCCGGCAGGCCTGATCTGCCGGCTCTGCGACGAGCTCAGTGGCAAGCTGAAGGGAAGGCGTGGGGCGGGATGAGCGTGGGCCTCAGGGTTGGGGTGTAGGGGGTCACCGAGGATCACTGGGGGCTCAGGGGGGCCCTACCAGTTCTCATGCAGGGGATGCTCTGTGGCGCCCCAAGGGGCATGGTTTCCTGAGGGGTGGCAGGCTGAGTCCCGTGGTGGGGCTCAGGTGTACCCAATCTCCGGGGTTAGGGTACGGATTAGGGTATGGGTTAAGGTTAGGGTATGGGTTACGGTTAGGGTATGGGTGAGGGTAGGGGTTAGGGATAGGGTAAGGAGAGGGTACTGATTAGGGTTGGGTTTAGGGGTTACAGGTTGGAGGTTATGGGTTAGGGTACAGATTAGGGTTTAGGGTATGGGTTAGGGTTTAGGGTTTCGGTTTAGGGTTAGGGTTAGGGTTGGAGTACGGGTTAGGTTTAGGGTACGGGTTAGGGTTAGGGTACGGGTTAGGGTGCGCATTAGGGTACAGTTTAGGGTACAGGTTAGGGTACGGTTTAGGGTAAGTGTTGGCGTACCGATTTGTGTATGGTTTAGGGTACGGATTAGGGTTAGGGTACAGTTTAGGGTTATGGTACAGGTTAGGTTACGGTGTAGGTTTAGGGTTAGGGTACGGGTTAGGGAACGTGTTAGGGATAGGTATAGGGTACGGGTTAGGGTTAGGGTATGGGTTAGTGTCTGAGTTAGGGATAAGGGACGGGTTAGGGTATGGGTTATGGTACGGGTTAGGGTATGGGTTAAGGTTAAGGGAAAGGTACTGGTTAGGGTTAGGGTACGGGTTACGGTTTAGGGTTTAGGGTTACAGTTAGGGTATGGGTTAGGGTTAGGTTTCGGGTAGGGTTAGGGTACAGGTTATGGTACGAGTTAGGGTATGGGTTAAGGTCAGGATTTAGGGTTAAGGTTAGGGTTCGGGTTAGGGTACTTGTTAGGGTTACGGTTAGGTTTAGGGTATGGTTTAAGTTACAGGTTAGGGTACAGTTTACGGTTAAGGTTAGGGTACGGGTTATGGGTACGGGTTAGAGTACGTGTTAGGGTTATGGTTAGGGTTAGGGTACAGGTTAGGGTTAGGGTTAGGGTACGGGTTAGAGTTAGGGTTAGAGTATGGGTTAGGGTCCGGGTTAGTGTTAGGTTTAGGATTAGGTTAGGGTTAGGGTAAGGATTAGGGGTTAGGGTTAGGTTTAGGTTAGGGGTTAAGGTTTAGGGTTTAAGGTTAGGCGTTAGGGTTTAGGGTTAGGGTTAGACCCCAGTAGGCCAGCAGGACTGATGCGCCGGCTGTGCGGCGAGCGGAGGAGTGGGCCGAGGTGAGGGTGCTGGCGAGTGGGAGTATGGTATCCAGTGTTTTGGCGCCGGGGGCCTTTTAACGTCGCTAGAGGCTCGGAGGGCCCTGCCCTTTCTCCCGCCCTGAATGACCAGTGGAGCCCCTAGCAGCCCGGGTGGTGGCGGGGTGGCAGTGTGAGTCTGGCACTGCGGTTTGGGGGTCCCCAATGCCGTGTGTTGTAGCGCAAGGCCCTTTGGGAGTGGCCCCTCTGGGCCGTCCTAGGGTTGGTGTTAGCAACCAGGAGTCCAGCAGGCATGATCCACCATCTGTGTGGTAGCGGAGGACTGGATCAAGGTGAAGGCGCCGGCGTGCTGGAATGTGAGCCCAAGAATTTTGGCGCGGGGGGCCTCTGAAGGTCTCTGGGGGCTAGGAGGGCCTTGCCCGTTCTCCCACCCTGAATGAACAGCGGCGCCCCTAGCAGCCCGGGTGCCGGCGGGTCGGCAAAGTGAGTCCTGGCTGGGGCTCGGGGGTCCCCAATCCCAAGCGTTGCGGCACCAGGACCCTTGGGAGGGGCCCCATGGGGTCCGACCTAGGGTTAGGGTTAGCCCCCAGGAGGCCGGCAGGCCCGATCCACCCGCTGTGCATGGAGTGGAGGGGCGGGCCAAGGTGAGGGTGCTGGGGAGCGGGAGCTTGGGAGCCCACGTTTTTGCGTGGGGGGCCTTCGAAGGTCAGCGGGGGCTCGGAGGTCCCTGCCCGTTCTCCTGTCCTGATTGACCGGTGGTCCCCTAGTGGCTTGGGTGCCTGAAGGGCAGCAGGGTGAGTCCGGCACTTGAACACGGGGTCCCCATCCCCAGCGTTGTGACGCCAGGCCCCTTGGGAAGGGCCCCTCGGGGGCCGACCTATGGTTAGGGTTAGCCCCCAGGAGTCACGCAGGCCGGATACACCACCTGTGCATAGAGCGGAGAGTTGGGCCGAGGTGAGGGTGCTGGTGAACATGAGCCTGGGCCCAAGCGTTTTTGTTCTGGGCGCCTTTGAAGGTCGGCGGGGGTTCAGAGGGCCCTGCCAGTTCTCCCACTCTGAACGAATGGCGGCGCCCCTAGCGGCCCGTGTGGGGTGGAGCGGCAGCGTGCATCCGGCGCTGGGGCTTGGGGGTCCCCAATCCCAGGCGTTGTGGCTCCAGGCCTCTTAGAATGAGACCCTCAGGGGCCGTCCTAGGGTTAGGGTTAGCGCCCAGGAGGCCGGCAGGCCCGAGTCGCTGGCTGTGCGAGGAGCGGAGGTGCGGGCCGAGTTGAGGGTGCCGGTGAACATGAGCCTGGGCCCAAGTGTTTTGATTCGGGGAGACTTGGAACATAGGTGGGGGCTCGGAGATCCCTGCCCCTTCTCCCACCCTGAATGAATGGTGGCGCCCCTAGCGGCCCGTGTGGGGTGGAGCAGCAGCGTGCATCTGGCGCTGGGGCTTGGGGGTCCCCAATCCCCGGCGTTGTGGCGCCAGGCCCCTTGGGAGAGGCCCCTCTGGTGCAACCTAGGGTTAGGTTTAGCCCCCAGGAGGCCAGCAGGCCCTATTCGCCAGCTGTGTGGAGAGTGGAGTGGCGGACCAAGGAGAGGGCGCTGGTGAGTGGGAGGGTGGGCCTGGGTGTTTTTGCGCGGGGGGGGCCTTCGAAGGTCGCTGTGTCTCCAAGGGCCCTGCCTGTTCTCCCGACCTGAATGAACGGCAACACCCCAGGCCCCCGGGTGGCGGCTGGGCAGCAGGGTGAGTCAGGTGCTGAGGTTCGGGGTCCCCAATCCCCGGCGTTGAGTCGCCAAGCCCCTTGGGAGGGGACCCTTGGGGATCATGTAGGGTTATGGTTAACCCCAGGAGGCCGGTGGACCTGATCAGCTGCTGTGCGGCACGCGGAGGTTTGGGACGAGGTGACTGCACTGGCGAGACTGAGCATGAGCAAAGAGTTAGTGTCTGCGGGGGCTCCGAGGACCTGCCCGTTCTCCCGCTCAGAATGACCGGTGGGGCCCCTAGCGGCAGGGGTGGATGAAGGGCAGCAGGGTGAGTCCACACTTGGGCTTGGGGTCCCCATCCCCGGCGTTGCGGCACAAGGCCACTTGGGAAGGGCCCCTCGGGGGGCCGACCTACAGTTAGGTTTAGCCCCCAGGAGGCCAGCAGTCCCGGTACACCACCTGGGCGTCGAGCGGAGAGTTGGGTTAAGGTGAGGGTGCTGGTGAACATGAGCCTGGGCCCAAGCGTTTTGGTTCGGGGCGCCTTCGAAGGTGGGCGGGGGTTCGGAGGGCCCTGGCAGTTCTCCCACCATGAGTGAATGGCGGCGCCCCTGGCGGCCCGTCTGAGGCGGGGCGGCAGGGTGCATCCGGTGCTGGGGCTTGTGGGTCCCCAATCCCTGGCGTGGCGATGCCAGGCCCCTTGGGAAGGGCCCCTCGGGGGCCGACCTATGCTTAGGGTTAGCCCCCAGGAGGCCAGCAGGCCTGATCGGCTGGCTGTGCGGTGTGCGGAGACGCGGTCCGAGGTGAGGGCGCTGGCGAGCGGAAGCGTGGACCCGGGCATTTTGGCGCAGTGGGCCTTTGAAGGTCGCCCTGTCTCAGAGAGCCCTGCCCATTCTCCCACCCTGAATGAACGGCAGCATACCAAGCCCCCGGGTGGTGGCTGGGCGCCAGGGTGAGTCCTGTGCTGAACCTTGGGGTCCCCAATCCCCACTGTTGCGGAGTCAGGCCCCTTGGGAGGGGCTCCTCCTGGGCCGACCTAGGGTTAGAGTTAGCACCCAGGAGGCCGGCAGGCCCAATCCTCTGGCTGGGCGGCGAGAGGTGCGCGGGCCCAGGTAAAGGCTCTGGCGAGCAGAAGCATGGGTCCCTGCATTTTGGCGCGGGAGTCTTCAAATGTTGCTGGTTTCCTTAGGGCCCTGTCCCTTCTCCCGCCCTGAATGACCGGCGGAGCCCGTAGCGGCCCGGGTGGCAGCGTTGTGGGAGGGTGAGTCTGGCTCTGGGGCTTCGGGTCCCAGATCCCAGGCGTACGGGCACCAGGACCCTTGGGAGGGGCCCCTGGGGGGCCGACCTAGGGTTAGGGTTAGCCCCAAGGAGACCGTGAGGCCCAATCCGCACGCTGTGAGGCGAGCAGAGGTGTGGGCCGAGGTGAGGGCACTGGGGAGTGGGAGCGTGGGCACCAGCGTTTTGGCGCGGGGAGCCTTTGGAGGTCACCGGTGGCTTGGAAGGCCCTGACTTTCTCTCACCCTCTATGACCAGCGGCGCCCCTAGCGGCCCTGGTGGGGACAGTGCGGCAGGGTGAGTCTGGCTCTGGGGCTCTGACTCACCAATCCCCAGCATAGCAGAGCCAGGCCCCTTGGGATGTCCCCTCAGGGCCGACCTAGGGTTTTGGTTAGCTGCCAGGAGCCCGGCAGGCCCTATCCACCGGCTCTGAAGCAAGCGGAGGGGCGGGCCGAGGTGAGGGCGCTGGCGAGCAGGATCCTGGGAGCCAACGTTTTTGCGCGGGGAGCCTTCAAAGGTCAGCGTGGGCTCGGAGGGCCCTGCCCGATCTCCTGCCCTGATTGACCGGCGGGGCCTCTAGCGGCTCGGGTGGCTGAAGGGCAGCAGGGTGAGTCCGGCACATGGGCTCGGGGTCCCCATCCCCAGCGTTGCGACGCCAGGCCCCTTGGGAAGGGCCCCTTGGGGACCGATCTATGGTTAGGGTTAGCCTCCTGGAGCCCCGCAGGCCCGATACACCACCTGTGCGTCGAGGGGAGTGCTGGGCCGAGGTGAGGGTGCTGGTGAACATGAGCCTGGGCCCGAGGGTTTTGGTTCGGTGCGCCTTCGAATGTCGGCAGGGGTTCGGAGGGCCCTCCAGTTCTCCCACCCTGAATGAATGGCGGCGCCCCTAGCGGCCCGTGTGGGGCGGGGCGGCAGCGTGCATCCGGCGCTGGGGCCTGGGGGTCCCCAATCCCCGGCGTTGCGGCTCCAGGCCCCTTAGGAAGGGAGCTTCAGGGGCTGTCCTAGGGTTAGGGTTAGCGCCCAGGAGGCCGGCAGGCCCGAGTCGCCGGCTGTGCGAGGAGCGGAGCTGCGGGCCAGGTTGAGGGCGATGCCCAGCAGGAGGGTGGTCCCCAGCATTTTGGCGCCCTGGGCCTTCGAATGTTGCCATGGCTCGAGGGCCCTGCCCTTTCTCCTGCCCTGAATAACCAGCGACGCCCCTAGCGGCTCCGTTGGCAGTGGGGCGGCAGGGTGAGTCCCGCGCTGCGGCTCGGGGATCCCCAATCCCCAGCGTTGCGGGGCCAGGCCCCTTGGGAGGGGCTCCTCGTGGGCCGACCTAGGGTTAGAGTTAGCACCCAGGAGGCCGGCAGGCCCAATCCTCTGGCTGGGCGGCGAGAGGTCAGTGGGCATAGGTAAAGGCGCTGGCGAGCGGGAGCCTGGGCCCCTACATTTTGGCGCGGGAGGCTTCAGATGTCTCCGGTTTCTCCAGGGCCCTGTCCCTTCTCCCGCCGTGAATGACTGGCGGCGCCCCTTGTGGCGTGGGTGGCGGGGTTGCGGCAGGGTGAGTCTGGCTCTGGGGCTTGGGGTCCCCGATCCCTGGTGTAGAGGCACCACGACCCTTGGGAGGGGCCCCTGGGGGGCCGACCTAGGGTTAGGATTAGCCCCCAGGAGGCCAGCAGGCCCTATCTGCCCGCTGTGTGGCGAGTAGAAGTGCGGGCCGAGGTGAGGGCGCTGGGAGCAGGAGCATGGGAGCCAAGGTTTTTGCACATGGGGCCTTTGAAGGTCAGCGCGGGCTCGGAGGTCCCTGCCCGTTCTCTTGTCCTGATTGACCCGTGGTCCCCTAGCGGCTTGGGTGGCTGAAGGGCAGCAGGGTGAGTCTGGCACTTGGGCACGGGGTCCCCATCCCCAGCGTTGCGACGCCAGGCCCCTGGGGAAGGGCCCCTCGGGGGCCGACCTATGGTTAGTGTTAGCCCCCAGGAGCCACGCAGGCCCGATACACCACCTGTGCATCGGGAGGACAGTTGGGCCGAAGTGAGGGTGCTGGTGAACATGAGCCTGGACCCAAGCGTTTTGGTTCTGGGCGCCATCAAAGGTCAGCGGGGGTTCGGAGGGCCCTGCCAGTTCTCCCTCCCCGAATGAATGGCGGCGCCACTAGCGGCCCGTGTGGGGCGGGGCGGCAGCGTGCATCCGGCGCTGGGGCTTGGGGGTACCCAATGCCCGGCGTTGCGGTGCCAGGCCCCTTAGGAAGGGACCCTCAGGGGCCGCCCTAGGGTTCTAGTTAGCGCCCAGGAGGCCAGCAGGCCCGAGTCGCCGGCTGTGCAAGGAGCGGAGGTGCGGGCCGAGTTGAGGGTGCTGGTGAACATGAGCCTGGGCCCAAGCGTTTTGATTCGGGGTGCCTTCAAATGTAGGTGGGGGCTCGGAGGGCCCTACCCGTTCTCCAGCCCTGAATGACCGGCGGCACCCCTCGCGGCCTGGGTGGCGACAGGGTGGCAGGGTGAGTCCGGCGCTGGGGCTCAGGGGTCCACAATCCCCAGTGTTGCGGTGCCAGGACCCTTGGGAGGGGCCCTCGGGGGTCGATCTTGGGTTACGGTTAGCCCCCAGGAAGCCGGTGGACCCGATCAGCGGCTGTGCAGCACGCGGAGGGTTGGGCCGAGGTGAGGGCGCTGGCGAGACTGAGCATGAGCCCAAGTGTTTTGGTGCGGGGCGCCTTCGAAAGTAGGTGGGGGCTCGGAAGGACCTGCCCGTTCTCCCGCTCTGAATGACCGGTGGGGCCCCTAGAGGCTCCGGGGCCTGAAGGGCAGCAGGTTGAGACCGGCACTTGGGTTGGGGTCTCCATTCCCGGCGTTGTGGCGCCAGGCCACTTGGGAAGGGCCCCTCCGTGGCCGACCTACAGTTAGGGTTAGCCCTCAGGAGGCCAGCAGGCCCGATACACCGCCTGTGCGTCGAGGGGAGAGTTGGGCGAGGTGAGAGTGCTGGTGAACATGAGCCTGGGCCCAAGCGTTTTGGTTCAGGGCGCCTTCGCAGGTGGGTGGGCGTTCGAAGGGCCCTGCCCGTTCTCCCACCCTGAATGAATGGCGGCGCCCCTAGCGCCCCGTGTGGGGCGGGGCGGCAGGGTGCATCCAGCGCTGGGGCTTGGGGGTTCCCAATCCTTGGCGTTGCGGTGCCAGGCCCCTTAGGAAAGGACCCTCAGGGGCCGTCCTAGGGTTAGGATTAGCGCCCAGGAGGCCGGCAGGCCCCATCCGCCAGCTGTGCGAGGAGTGGAGATGCGGGCCCAGTTGAGGCCAATGGCAAGCGGGAGCATGGTCCCCAGCGTTTTGGTGTCCTGGGTCTTCGAATGTTGCCATGGGTCGGAGGGCCGTGCCCCTTCTCCTGCCCTGAATAACCAGCGACGCCCCTAGCGGCTCCGTTGGCGGTGGGGTGGCAGGGTGAATCCCACGCTGCGGCTCTGGGATCCTCAATCTCCAGCGTTGCGGTGCCAGGCACCTTGGGAGGGGCTCCTCATGGGCCGACCTAGGGTTAGAGTTAGCCCCCGTGAGGCCGGCAGGCCCGATCCTCTGGATGGGCGGCGAGAGGTGGGCGGGCTGAGGTAAAGGCGCTGGGGAGTGGGATTGTGGGCCCCTGCAATTTGGCGCGGGAGGCTTCAAATGTCGCCGGTTTCTCCAGGGCCCTGTCAGTTCTCCCGCCCTGAATGACTGGCGGCGCCCCTAGCGGCCTGGGTGGCAGCGTTGTGGGAGGGTGAGTCTGGCTCTGGGGCTTGGGGTCCCAGATCCCCGGCGTAGTGGCACCAGGACACTTGGGAGGGGCCCCTGGGGGGCCGACCTCGGGTTAGGGTTAGCCCCAAGGAGACCGTGAGGCCCAATCCGCACGCTGTGAGGCGAGCAGAGGTGTGGGCCGAGGTGAGGGCACTGGGGAGCGGGAGCGTGGGCACCAGCGTTTTGGCGCGGGGAGCCTTTGGAGGTCACCGGTGGCTTGGAAGGCCCTGCCCTTCTCTCGCCCTCTATGACCGGCGGCGCCCCTAGCGGCCTGGGTGGGGACAGTGCGGCAGGGTGAGTCTGGCTCTGGGGCTCTGAGTCACCAACCCCCAGCGTTACAGAGCCAGGCTGCTTGGGATATCCTCACAGGGCCGACCTAGGGTTTTGGTTAGCTGCCAGGAGCCCGGCAGGCCCTATCCACCGGCTCTGAAGCAAACGGAGGGGCGGGCCGAGGTGAGGGCGCTGGCGAGCAGGATCCTGGGAGCCAACGTTTTTGCGCGGGAGCCTTCAAAGGTCAGCGTGGGCTCGGAGGGCCCTGCCCGATCTCCTGCCCTGATTGACCGGCGGGGCCTCTAGCGGCTCGGGTGGCTGAAGCGCAGCAGGGTGAGTCCGGCACATGGGCTCGGGGTCCCCATCCCCAGCGTTGCGACGCCAGGCCCCTTGGGAAGGGCCCCTCGGGGACCGATCTATGGTTACGGTTAGCCTCCTGGAGCCCCGCAGGCCCGATACACCACCTGTGCGTCGAGGGGAGAGCTGGGCCGAGGTGAGGGTGCTGGTGAACATGAGCCTGGGCCTGAGGGTTTTGGTTCGGTGCGCCTTCGAATGTCGGCAGGGGTTCGGAGGGCCCTCCAGTTCTCCCACCCTGAATGAATGGCGGCGCCCCTAGCGGCCCGTGTGGGGCGGGGCGGCAGGGTGCATCCAGCGCTGGGGCTTGGGGGTTCCCAATCCTTGGCGTTGCGGTGCCAGGCCCCTTAGGAAAGGACCCTCAGGGGCCGTCCTAGGGTTAGGATTAGCGCCCAGGAGGCCGGCAGGCCCCATCCGCCAGCTGTGCGAGGAGTGGAGATGCGGGCCCAGTTGAGGCCAATGGCAAGCGGGAGCATGGTCCCCAGCGTTTTGGTGTCCTGGGCCTTCGAATGTTGCCATGGGTCGGAGGGCCGTGCCCGTTCTCCTGCCCTGAATAACCAGCGACGCCCCTAGCGGCTCCATTGGCGGTGGGGTGGCAGGGTGAATCCCACGCTGCGGCTCGGGGATCCCCAATCTCCAGCGTTGCGGTGCCAGGCACCTTGGGAGGGGCTCCTCATGGGCCGACCTAGGGTTAGAGTTAGCCCCCTTGAGGCCGGCAGGCCCGATCCTCTGGATGGGCGGCGAGAGGTGGGCGGGCTTAGGTAAAGGCGCTGGGGAGTGGGATTGTGGGCCCCGCAATTTGGCGCGGGAGGCTTCAAATGTCGCTGGTTTCTCCAGGGCCCTGTCAGTTCTCCCGCCCTGAATGACTGGCGGCGCCCCTAGCGGCCTGGGTGGCAGCGTTGTGGGAGGGTGAGTCTGGCTCTGGGGTTTGGGGTCCCAGATCCCCGGCGTAGTGGCTCCAGGACACTTGGGAGGGGCCCCTGGGGGGCCGACCTCGGGTTAGGGTTAGCCCCAAGGAGACCGTGAGGCCCAATCCGCACGCTGTGAGGCGAGCAGAGGTGTGGGCCGAGGTGAGGGCACTGGGGAGCGGGAGCGTGGGCACCAGCGTTTTGGCGCGGGGAGCCTTTGGAGGTCACCGGTGGCTTGGAAGGCCCTGCCCTTCTCTCGCCCTCTATGACCGGCGGCGCCCCTAGCGGCCTGGGTGGGGACAGTGCGGCAGGGTGAGTCTGGCTCTGGGGCTCTGAGTCACCAACCCCCAGCGTTGCAGAGCCAGGCTGCTTGGGATGTCCTCACAGGGCCGACCTAGGGTTTTGGTTAGCTGCCAGGAGCCCGGCAGGCCCTATCCACCGGCTCTGAAGCAAACGGAGGGGCGGGCCGAGGTGAGGGCGCTGGCGAGCAGGATCCTGGGAGCCAATGTTTTTGCGCGGGGAGCCTTCAAAGGTCAGCGTGGGCTCGGAGGGCCCTGCCCGATCTCCTGCCCTGATTGACCGGCGGGGCCTCTAGCGGCTCGGGTGGCTGAAGCGCAGCAGGGTGAGTCCGGCACATGGGCTCGGGGTCCCCATCCCCAGCGTTGCGACGCCAGGCCCCTTGGGAAGGGCCCCTCGGGGACCGATCTATGGTTACGGTTAGCCTCCTGGAGCCCCGCAGGCCCGATACACCACCTGTGCGTCGAGGGGAGAGCTGGGCCGAGGTGAGGGTGCTGGTGAACATGAGCCTGGGCCTGAGGGTTTTGGTTCGGTGCGCCTTCGAATGTCGGCAGGGGTTCGGAGGGCCCTCCAGTTCTCCCACCCTGAATGAATGGCGGCGCCCCTAGCGGCCCGTGTGGGGCGGGGCGGCAGCGTGCATCCGGCGCTGGGGCCTGGGGGTCCCCAATTCCCGGCGTTGCGGCTCCAGGCCCCTTAGGAAGGGAGCTTCAGGGGCTGTCCTAGGGTTAGGGTTAGCGCCCAGGAGGCCGGCAGGCCCGAGTCGCCGGCTGTGCGAGGAGCGGAGGTGTGGGCCAGGTTGAGGGCGATGGCCAGCAGGAGGGTGGTCCCCAGCAGTTTGGCGCCCTGGGCCTTCGAATGTTGCCATGGCTCGGAGGGCCCTGCCCTTTCTCCTGCCCTGAATAACCAGCTACGCCCCTAGCGGCTCCGTTGGCAGTGGGGCGGCAGGGTGAGTCCCGCGCTGCGGCTCGGGGATCCCCAATCCCCAGCGTTGCGGGGCCAGGCCCCTTGGGAGGGGCTCCTCGTGGGCCGACCTAGGGTTAGAGTTAGCACCCAGGAGGCCGGCAGGCCCAATCCTCTGGCTGGGCGGCGAGAGGTCAGTGGGCATAGGTAAAGGCGCTGGCGAGCGGGAGCCTGGGCCCCTGCATTTTGGCACGGGAGGCTTCAGATGTCTCCGGTTTCTCCAGGGCCCTGTCCCTTCTCCCGCCGTGAATGACTGGCGGCGCCCCTGTGGCATGGGTGGCGGGGTTGCGGCAGGGTGAGTCTGGCTCTGGGGCTTGGGGTTCCCGATCCCTGGTGTAGCGGCACCACGACCCTTGGGAGGGGCCCCTGGGGGGCCGACCTAGGGTTAGGATTAGCCCCCAGGAGGCCAGCAGGCCCTATCTGCCCGCTGTGTGGCGAGTAGAAGTGCGGGCCGAGGTGAGGGCGCTGGGGAGTGGGAGCGTGGGCACCAGCGTTTTGGTGCGGGGAGCCTTTGAAGGTCACCATGGACTCAGAAGTCCCTGCCCCTTCTCTCACCCTGAATGACCGGCGGCGCCCCTAGCGGCCCAGGTGGCGATAGTGCGGCAGGGTGAGTCAGGCTCTGGGGCTCTGAGTCACCAATCCCCAGCGTTGCAGAGCCAGGCCCCTAGGGATGTGCCCCACGGGGCCGACCTAGGGTTTTGGTTAGCCCCCAGGAGCCTGGCAGGCCCTATCCACCGGCTCTGAATCAAGCGGAGGGGCGGGCCGAGGTGAGGGCGCTGGGAGCAGGAGCATGGGAGCCAAGGTTTTTGCACATGGGGCCTTTGAAGGTCAGCGCGGGCTCGGAGGTCCCTGCCCGTTCTCTTGTCCTGATTGACCCGTGGTCCCCTAGCGGCTTGGGTGGCTGAAGGGCAGCAGGGTGAGTCCGGCACTTGAGCACGGGGTCCCCATCCCCAGCGTTGCGACGCCAGGCCCCTGGGGAAGGGCCCCTCGGGGGCTGACCTATGGTTAGGGTTAGGCCCCAGGAGCCACGCAGGCCCGATACACCACCTGTGCATCGGGAGGACAGTTGGGCCGAAGTGAGGGTGCTGGTGAACATGAGCCTGGACCCAAGCGTTTTGGTTCTGGGCGCCTTCGAAGGTCAGCGGGGGTTCGGAGGGCCCTGCCAGTTCTCCCTCCCCGAATGAATGGCGGCGCCACTAGCGGCCCGTGTGGGGCGGGGCGGCAGCGTGCATCCGGCGCTGGGGCTTGGGGGTACCCAATGCCCGGCGTTGCGGTGCCAGGCCCCTTAGGAAGGGACCCTCAGGGGCCGTCCTAGGGTTCTAGTTAGCGCCCAGGAGGCCGGCAGGCCCGAGTCGCCGGCTGTGCAAGGAGCAGAGGTGCGGGCCGAGTTGAGGGTGCTGGTGAACATGAGCCTGGGCCCAAGCGTTTTGATTCGGGGTGCCTTCAAATGTAGGTGGGGGCTCGGAGGGCCCTACCCGTTCTCCAGCCCTGAATGACCGGCGGCACCCCTCGCGGCCTGGGTGGCGGCAGGGTGGCAGGGTGAGTCCGGCGCTGGGGCTCAGGGGTCCACAATCCCCAGTGTTGCGGTGCCAGGACCCTTGGGAGGGGCCCTCGGGGGTCGATCTAGGGTTACGGTTAGCCCCCAGGAAGCCGGTGGACCCGATCAGCGGCTGTGCAGCACGCGGAGGGTTGGGCCGAGGTGAGGGCGCTGGCGAGACTGAGCATGAGCCCAAGTGTTTTGGTGCGGGGCGCCTTCGAAAGTAGGTGGGGGCTGGAAGGACCTGCCCGTTCTCCCGCTCTGAATGACCGGTGGGGCCCCTAGAGGCTCCGGGGCCTGAAGGGCAGCAGGTTGAGACCGGCACTTGGGTTGGGGTCTCCATTCCCGGCGTTGTGGCGCCAGGCCACTTGGGAAGGGCCCCTCCGTGGCCGACCTACAGTTAGGGTTAGCCCTCAGGAGGCCAGCAGGCCCGATACACCACCTGTGCGTCGAGGGGAGAGTTGGGCGAGCTGAGGGTGCTGGTGAACATGAGCCTGGGCCCAAGCGTTTTGGTTCAGGGCGCCTTCGCAGGTGGGTGGGCGTTCGAAGGGCCCTGCCCATTCTCCCACCCTGAATGAATGGCGGCGCCCCTAGCGCCCCGTGTGGGGCGGGGCGGCAGGGTGCATCCAGCGCTGGGGCTTGGGGGTTCCCAATCCTTGGCGTTGCGGTGCCAGGCCCCTTAGGAAAGGACCCTCAGGGGCCGTCCTAGGGTTAGGATTAGCGCCCAGGAGGCCGGCAGGCCCCATCCGCCAGCTGTGCGAGGAGTGGAGATGCGGGCCCAGTTGAGGCCAATGGCAAGCGGGAGCATGGTCCCCAGCGTTTTGGTGTCCTGGGCCTTCGAATGTTGCCATGGGTCGGAGGGCCGTGCCCGTTCTCCTGCCCTGAATAACCAGCGACGCCCCTAGCGGCTCCGTTGGCGGTGGGGTGGCAGGGTGAATCCCACCCTGCGGCTCGGGGATCCCCAATCTCCAGCGTTGCGGTGCCAGGCACCTTGGGAGGGGCTCCTCATGGGCCGACCTAGGGTTAGAGTTAGCCCCCGTGAGGCCGGCAGGCCCGATCCTCTGGATGGGCGGCGAGAGGTGGGCGGGCTGAGGTAAAGGCGCTGGGGAGTGGGATTGTGGGCCCCTGCAATTTGGCGCGGGAGGCTTCAAATGTCGCTGGTTTCTCCAGGGCCCTGTCAGTTCTCCCGCCCTGAATGACTGGCGGCGCCCCTAGCGGCCTGGGTGGCAGCGTTGTGGGAGGGTGAGTCTGGCTCTGGGGCTTGGGGTCCCAGATCCCCGGCATAGTGGCACCAGGACACTTGGGAGGGGCCCCTGGGGGGCCGACCTCGGGTTAGGGTTAGCCCCAAGGAGACCGTGAGGCCCAATCCGCACGCTGTGAGGCGAGCAGAGGTGTGGGCCGAGGTGAGGGCACTGGGGAGCGGGAGCGTGGGCACCAGCGTTTTGGCGCGGGGAGCCTTTGGATGTCACCAGTGGCTTGGAAGGCCCTGTCCTTCTCTCGCCCTCTATGACCGGCGGCGCCCCTAGCGGCCTGGGTGGGGACAGTGCGGCAGGGTGAGTCTGGCTCTGGGGCTCTGAGTCACCAACCCCCAGCGTTACAGAGCCAGGCTGCTTGGGATGTCCTCACAGGGCCGACCTAGGGTTTTGGTTAGCTGCCAGGAGCCCGGCAGGCCCTATCCACCGACTCTGAAGCAAGCGGAGGGGCGGGCCGAGGTGAGGGCGCTGGCGAGCAGGATCCTGGGAGCCAACGTTTTTGCGCGGGGAGCCTTCAAAGGTCAGCGTGGGCTCGGAGGGCCCTGCCCGATCTCCTGCCCTGATTGACCGGCGGGGCCTCTAGCGGCTCGGGTGGCTGAAGGGCAGCAGGGTGAGTCCGGCACATGGGCTCGGGGTCCCCATCCCCAGCGTTGCGACGCCAGGCCCCTTGGGAAGGGCCCCTCGGGGGCCGACCTATGGTTAGGGTTAGCCTCCTGGAGCCCCGCAGGCCCGATACACCACCTGTGCGTCGAGGGGAGAGCTGGGCCGAGGTGAGGGTGCTGGTGAACATGAGCCTGGGCCTGAGGATTTTGGTTCGGTGCGCCTTCGAATGTCGGCAGGGGTTCGGAGGGCCGTCCAGTTCTCCCACCCTGAATGAATGGCTGCGCCCCTAGCGGCCCGTGTGGGGCGGGGCGGCAGCGTGCATCCGGCGCTGGGGCCTGGGGGTCCCCAATTCCCGGCGTTGCGGCTCCAGGCCCCTTAGGAAGGGAGCTTCAGGGGCTGTCCTAGGGTTAGGGTTAGCGCCCAGGAGGCCGGCAGGCCCGAGTCGCCGGCTGTGCGAGGAGCGGAGGTGTGGGCCAGGTTGAGGGCGATGGCCAGCAGGAGGGTGGTCCCCAGCAGTTTGGCGCCCTGGGCTTTCGAATGTTGCCATGGCTCGGAGGGCCCTGCCCTTTCTCCTGCCCTGAATAACCAGCGACGCCCCTAGCGGCTCCGTTGGCAGTGGGGCGGCAGGGTGAGTCCCGCGCTGCGGCTCGGGGATCCCCAATCCCCAGCGTTGCGGGGCCAGGCCCCTTGGGAGGGGCTCCTCGTGGGCCGACCTAGGGTTAGAGTTAGCACCCAGGAGGCCGGCAAGCCCAATCCTCTGGCTTGGCGGCGAGAGGTGGGTGGGCATAGGTAAAGGCGCTGGCGAGCGGGAGCCTGGGCCCCTGCATTTTGGCGCGGGAGGCTTCCGATGTCTCTGGTTTCTCCAGGGCCCTGTCCCTTCTCCCGCCGTGAATGACTGGCGGCGCCCCTTGTGGCATGGGTGGCGGGGTTGCGGCAGGGTGAGTCTGGCTCTGGGGCTTGGGGTCCCCGATCCCTGGTGTAGCGGCACCAGGACCCTTGGGAGGGGCCCCTGGGGGGCCGACCTAGGGTTAGGATTAGCCCCCAGGAGGCCAGCAGGCCCTATCTGCCCGCTGTGTGGCGAGTAGAAGGGCGGGCCGAGGTGAGGGCGCTGGGGAGTGGGAGCGTGGGCACCAGCGTTTTGGTGCGGGGAGCCTTTGAAGGTCACCATGGGCTCAGAAGTCCCTGCCCCTTCTCTCGCCCTGAATGACCCGCAGTGCTCCTAGCGGCCTGGGTGGCGGCGTTGCGGTAGGGTGAGTGTGGCTCTGGGGCTTGAGGTTCCCGATCCCTGGCGAAGCAGCACCAGGACCCTTGGGAGGGGCCCCTCGGGGGTCGATCTAGGGTTGCGGTTAGCCCCCAGGTGGCCGGTGGACCCGATCAGCGGCTGTGTGGCACGCGGAGGGTTGGGCCGAGGTGAAGGCGCTGGCGAGACTGAGCATGAGCCCAAGCGTTTTAGTGCGGGGGGCCTTCGAAGGACAGTGGGGGCTCGGAGGGACCTGCCCGTTCTCCCGCTCTGAATGACCGGCGGGGCCCCTAGAGGCTCTGGTGCCTGAAGGGCAGCAGGGTGAGACCGGCACTTGGGTTGGGGTCCCCATTCCCGGCGTTGTGGCGCCAGGCCATTTGGGAAGGGCCCCTCCGTGGCCGACCTACAGTTAGGGTTAGCCCCCAGGAGGCCAGCAGGCCCGATACACCGCCTGTGCGTCGAGCGGAGAGTTGGGCCGAGGTGAGGGTGCTGGTGAACATGAGCCCGGGCCCAAGCGTTTTGGTTCGGGGCACCTTTGAAGGTCGGCGGGGGTTCGAAGGGCCCTGCCCGTTCTCCCACCCTGAATGAATGGCGGCGCCCCTAGCGGCACGTGTGGGGCAGGGCGGCAGGGTGCATCCAGCGCTGGGGCTTGGGGGTTCCCAATCCCCGGTGTTGCGGCGCCAGGCCCCTTAGGAAGCGACCCTCGGGGCCGTCCTAGGGTTAGGGTTAGCGCCCAGGAGGCCGGCAGGCCAGATCCTCCGGCTGTGCGAGGAGTGGAGATGCAGGCCGAGTTGAGGGCGATGGCGAGCGGGAGCTGGGCCCCAGCGTTTTGGCGTCCTGGGCCTTTGAATGTTGCCATGGCTCGGAGGGCCCTGCCCTTTCTCCTGCCCTGAAGAACCAGCAAGGCCCCTAGCGGCTCCGTTGGCGGTGGGGCGGCAGGGTGAATCCCAGACTGCGGCTCGGGGATCCCCAATCCCCGGCGTTGTGGTGCCAGGCCCCTTGGGAGGGGCTCCTCGTGGGCCGACCCAGGGTTAGAGTTAGCCCCCATAAGGCCGGCAGGCCAGATCCTCTGGCTGGGTGGTGAGAGGTGGGCGGGCCGAGGTAAAGGCGCTGGGGTGCGGGATTGTGGGCCCCTGCATTTTGGGGTGGGAGGCTTCAAATGTCGCCGGTTTCTCCAGGGCCCTGTCAGTTCTCCCGCCCTGAATGACTGGCGGCGCCCCTCGCGGCCCGGGTGGCAGCGTTGTGGGAGGGTGAGTCTGGCTTTGGGGCTTGGGGTTCCAGATCCCTGGCGTAGTGGCACCAAAAGCCTTGGGAGGGGCCCCTGGGGGGCCGACCTAGGTTTAGGGTTAGCCCCCAGGAGACCGTCAGGCCCAACCGCACACTGTGCGGCGAGCTGAGGTGCGGCCCGAGGTGAAGGCGCTGGGGAGCGGGAGCGTGGGCACCAGCGTTTTGGCACGGGGAGCCTTTGAAGGTCACCGGGGACTCAGAAGGCCCTGCCCTTCTCTCGCCCTGTATGACCCGCGGCGCCCCTAGCGGCCCAGGTGGGGACAGTGCGGCAGGGTGGTCCGGCTCTGGGGCTCTGAGTCACCAATCCCCAGCATTGCAGAGCCAGGCCGCTTGGGATGTCCCCTCAGGGCCGACCTAGGGTTTTGGTTAGCTGCCAGGAGCCCGGCAGGCCCTATCCACCGGATCTGAAGCAAGCGGTGGGGTGGGCCTAGGCGAGGGCGCTGGCGAGCAGGATCCTGGGAGCCAATGTTTTTGCGCGGGGAGCCTTCAAAGGTCAGCGTGGGCTCGGAGGGCCCTGCCCGATCTCTTGCCCTGATTGACCGGCGGGGCCTCTAGCGGCTCGGGTGGCTGAAGGGCAGCAGGGTGAGTGCGGCACATGAGCTCGGGGTCCCCATCCCCAGCGTTGCGACGCCAGGCCCCTTGGGAAGTGCCCCTCGGTGGCCGACCTATCATTAGGGTTAGCCTCCAGGAGCCCCGCAGGCCCCATACACCACCTGTGCATTGAGCGGAGAGTTGGGCCGAGGTGAGGGTGCTGGTGAACCTGAGCCTGGGCCCAAGCGTTTTGGTTCGGTGCGCCTTCGAAGGTCGGCAGGGGTTCGGAGGGCCCTGCCAGTTCTCCCACCCTGAATGAATGGCGGCGCCCCTAGCGGCCTGTGTGGGTTGGGGTGGCAGCGTGCATCCGGCGCTGGGTTGGGGGCCCCCAATCCCTGGCGTTGCGGCGCCAGGCCCCTTAGGAAGGGACCTTCAGGGGCTGTCCTAGGGTTAGGGTTAGCTCCCAGGAGGCCGGCAGGCCCAAGTCGCTGGCTCTGCGAAGAGCGGAGGTGCGGGACGAGTTGAGGGTGATGCAGAGCGGGAGCGTGGTCCCCAGCGTTTTGGCGCCCTGGGCCTTCGACTGTTGCCATGGCTCAAAGGGCCCTGCCCGTTCTCCTGCCCTGAAGAACCAGCGGCGCCCTTAGCAGCTCCCTTGGCGGTGGAGTGGCAGGGTGAGTCCATGCTGCGGCTCGTGGATCCCCAATCCCCAGTGTTGTGGGGCCAGGCCTCTTGGGAGGGGCTCCTCGTGGGCGGACCTAGGTTTAGAGTTAGCACCCAGGAGGCCAGCAGGCCCAATCCTCTGGCTGGGCGGCGAGAGGTGGGCGGCCCGAGGTAAAGGCGCTGGCGATCGGGAGCGTGGGCCCCTGCATTTTGGCGCAGGAGGCTTCAAATATCGCCGGTTTCTCCAGGGCCCTGTCCCTTCTCCCGCCCTGAATGACGGGCGGCGCCACTAGCGTCCCGGGGTGGCGACGTGGCGGCAGGGTGAGTCTGGCTCTGGGTCTTGGGGTCCCTGATCCCCAGTGTAGCGGCACCAGGACCCTTGGGAGGGGCCCCTGGGTGGCCGACCTAGGGTTAGGGTTAGCACCCGGGAGGCCGGCAGGCGGGATCCGCCCGCTGTGCATGGAGCGGAGGGGCGGGCCGAGGTGAGGGCGCTGGCGAGCGAGAGCCTGGGCCCAAGCGTTTTGGCACCGGGGGCCTTCGAATGTCTCCGGGGACTCGGCGGGCCCTGCCCATTGTCCTCCCTGAATGACCGGCGGCGCCCCTAGCAGCCCAGGTGGTGGCGGGGCGGCATGGAAGTCCGGGCATAGGGCTCGGGGGTCCCCAGTCCACCGCGTTGCGGCGCCAGGCCCCTTGGGAGGGGCCCCTCGGAGGCTGACCTAGGGTTAGGTTTAGCCCCTAGGATGCCGGCAGGCCCTATTCCCCAGCCGTGTGGAGACTGGAGTGGCGGACCGAGGTGAGGGCACTGGTGAGCGGGAGCGTGGGCCCGGGTGCTTTGGCGCGGGGGGCCTTTGAAGGTCGCCGTGTCTTGGAGGGCCCTGCCCGTGCTCCCGCCCTGAATGAACGGCACCACCCCAAGCCCCCGGGTGGCGGCTGGGTGGCAGGGTGAGTCCAGTGCTGAGGCTCGGGGGTCCCCAATCCCCAGCGTTGCGGCGCCAGATCCCTTGGGAGGGGCCCCTCGGGGGTCGATCTAGGGTTGCGGTTAGCCCCCAGGAGGCCGGTGGACCCGATCAGCGGCTGTGCGGCACGCGGAGGGTTGGGCTGAGGTGAGGGCGCTGGTGAGACTGAGCATGAGCCCAAGCGTTTTAGTGCGGGGGGCCTTCGAAGGTCAGTGGGGGCTCTGAGGGACCTGCCCGTTCTCCCGCTCTGAATGAACGGCGGGGCCCCTAGAGGCTCCGGTGCCTGAAGGGCAGCAGGGTGAGACCGGCACTTGGGTTGGGGTCCCCATTCCCGGCGTTGTGGCGCCAGGCCATTTGGGAAGGGCCCCTCCGTGGCCGACCTACAGTTAGGGTTAGCCCCCAAGAGGCCAGCAGGCCCGATACACCACCTGTGCGTCGAGCGGAGAGTTGGGCCGAGGTGAGGGTGCTGGTGAACATGAGCCCAGGCCCAAGCGTTTTGGTTCGGGGCGCCTTCGAAGGTCGGCGAGGGTCCGAAGGGCCCTGCCCGTTCTCCCACCCTGAATGAATGGCGGCGCCCCTAGCGGCACGTGTGGGGCAGGGCGGCAGGGTGCATCCAGGGCTGGGGCTTGGGGGTTCCCAATCCCCGGCGTTGCAGCGCCAGGCCCCTTAGGAAGAGACCCTCGGGGCCGTCCTAGGGTTAGGGTTAGCGCCCAGGAGGCCGGCAGGCCCGATCCGCCGGCTGTGCGAGGAGTGGAGATGCAGGCCGAGTTGAGGGCGATGGCGAGCGGGAGCTGGGCCCCAGCGTTTTGGCGTCCTGGGCCTTTGAATGTTGCCATGGCTCGGAGGGCCCTGCCCTTTCTCCTGCCCTGAAGAACCAGCAAGGCCCCTAGCGGCTCCGTTGGCGGTGGGGCGTCAGGGTGAATCCCAGGCTGCGGCTCGGGGATCCCCAATCCCCGGCGTTGTGGTGCCAGGCCCCTTGGGAGGGGCTCCTCGTGGGCCGACCCAGGGTTAGAGTTAGCCCCCATAAGGCCGGCAGGCCAGATCCTCTGGCTGGGCGGTGAGAGGTGGGCGGGCCGAGGTAAAGGCGCTGGGGTGCGGGATTGTGGGCCCCTGCATTTTGGGGTGGGAGGCTTCAAATGTCGCCGGTTTCTCCAGGGCCCTGTCAGTTCTCCCGCCCTGAATGACCGGCGGCGCCCCTCGCGGCCCGGGTGGCAGCGTTGTGGGAGGGTGAGTCTGGCTTTGGGGCTTGGGGTTCCAGATCCCTGGCGTAGTGGCACCAAAAGCCTTGGGAGGGGCCCCTGGGGGGCCGACCTAGGGTTAGGGTTAGCCCCCAGGAGACCGTCAGGCCCAACCACACACTGTGCGGCGAGCTGAGGTGCGGCCCGAGGTGAAGGCGCTGGGGAGCGGGAGTGTGGGCACCAGCGTTTTGGCACAGGGAGCCTTTGAAGGTCACCAGGGACTCGGAAGGCCCTGCCCTTCTCTCGCCCTGTATGACCCGCGGCGCCCCTAGCGGCCCAGGTGGGGACAGTGCGGCAGGGTGAGTCCTGCTCTCGGGCTCTGAGTCACCAATCCCCAGCATTGCAGAGCCAGGCCGCTTGGGATGTCCCCTCAGGGCCGACCTAGGGTTTTGGTTAGCTGCCAGGAGCCCGGCAGGCCCTCTCCACCGGCTCTGAAGCAAGCGGTGGGGTGGGCCTAGGTGAGGGCGCTGGCGAGTAGGATCCTGGGAGCTAACGTTTTTGCGCGGGGAGCCTTCAAAGGTCAGCGTGGGCTCGGAGGGCCCTGCCCGATCTCTTGCCCTGATTGACCGGCGGGGCCTCTAGCGGATCGGGTGGCTGAAGGGCAGCAGGGTGAGTGCGGCACATGAGCTCGGGGTCCCCATCCGCAGCGTTGCGATGCCAGGCCCCTTGGGAAGTGCCCCTCGGTGGCCGACCTATCATTAGGGTTAGCCTCCAGGAGCCCCGCAGGCCCGATACACCACCTGTGCATCGAGCGGAGAGTTGGGCCGAGGTGAGGGTGCTGGTGAACATGAGCCTGGGCCCAAGCGTTTTGGTTCGGTGCGCCTTCGAAGGTCGGCAGGGGTTCGGAGGGCCCTGCCAGTTCTCCCACCCTGAATGAATGGCGGCGCCCCTAGCGGCCTGTGTGGGTTGGGGTGGCAGCGTGCATCCGGCGCTGGGGCTTGGGGGCCCCCAATCCCCGGCGTTGCGGCGCCAGGCACCTTAGGAAGGGACCTTCAGGGGCTGTCCTAGGGTTAGGGTGAGTTCCCAGGAGGCCGGCAGGCCCGAGTCGCTGGCTCTGCGAAGAGCGGAGGTGCAGGCTGAGTTGAGGGTGATGCAGAGCGGGAGCGTGGTCCCCAGCGTTTTGGCGCCCTGGGCCTTCGACTGTTGCCATGGCTCAAAGGGCCCTGCCCCTTCTCCTGCCCTGAAGAGCCAGCGGCGCCCTTAGCAGCTCCCTTGGCGGTGGAGCGGCAGGGTGAGTCCATGCTGCGGCTCGTGGATCCCCAATCCCCAGCGTTGTGGGGCCAGGCCTCTTGGGAGGGGCTCCTCGTGGGCGGACCTAGGTTTAGAGTTAGCACCCAGGAGGCCAGCAGGCCCAATCCTCTGGCTGGGCGGCGAGAGGTGGGCGGCCCCAGGTAAAGGCGCTGGCGATTGGGAGCGTGGGCACCTGCATTTTGGCGCAGGAGGCTTCAAATATCGCCGGTTTCTCCAGGGCCCTGTCCCTTCTCCCGCCCTGAATGACGGGCGGCGCCACTAGCGTCCCGGGTGGCGAAGTGGCAGCAGGGTGAGTCTGGCTCTGGGTCTTGGGGTCCCTGATCCCCAGTGTATCGGCACCAGGACCCTTGGGAGGGGCCCCTGGGTGGCTGACCTAGGGTTAGGGTTAGCCCCCAGGAGGCCGGCAGGTGGGATCCGGCCACTGTCCGGGGAGCGGAGGGCGGGGCCGAGGTGAGGGCGTTGGGGAGCGGGAGCGTGGGCACCAGCGTTTTGGCACGGGGAGCCTTTGAAGGCCACCGGGGGCTCGGAAGGCCCTGCCCCTTCTCTCGCCCTGAATGACCCGCAGTGCTCCTAGCGGCCTGGGTGGCGGCGTTGCGGTAGGGTGAGTGTGGCTCTGGGGCTTGAGGTTCCCGATCCCCGGCGAAGCGGCACCAGGACCCTTGGGAGGGGCCCCTGGGTGGCCGACCTAGGGTTAGGGTTAGCACCCGGGAGGCCGGCAGGCGGGATCCGCCCGCTGTGCGTGGAGCGGAGGGGCGGGCCGAGGTGAGGGCGCTGGCGAGCAAGAGCCTGGGCCCAAGCGTTTTGGCACCGGGGGCCTTCGAATGTCTCCGGGGACTCGGCGGGCCCTGCCCATTCTCCTCCCTGAATGACCGGCGGCGCCCCCAGCAGCCCAGGTGGCGGCGGGGCGGCATGTAAGTCCGGGCATAGGGCTCGGGGGTAGCAGTCCACCGCGTTGCGGCGCCAGGCCCCTTGGGAGGGGCCCCTCGGAGGCTGACCTAGGGTTAGGTTTAGCCCCTAGGATGCCGGCAGGCCCTATTCGCCAGCCCTGTGGAGACTGGAGTGGCGGACCGAGGTGAGGGCACTGGTGAGCGGGAGCGTGGGCCCGGGTGTTTTGGCACGGGGGGCCTTTGAAGGTCGCCGTGTCTTGGAGGGCCCTGCCCGTGCTCCCGCCCTGAATGAACGGCACCACCCCAAGCCCCCGGGTGGCAGCTGGGTGACAGGGTGAGTCCAGTGCTGAGGCTCGGGGGTCCCCAATCCCCAGCTTTCCGGCGCCAGATCCCTTGGGAGGGGCCCCTCGGGGGTCGATCTAGGGTTGCGGTTAGCCCCCAGGAGGCCGGTGGACCCGATCAGCGGCTGTGCGGCACGCGGAGGGTTGGGCCGAGGTGAGGGCGCTGGCGAGACTGAGCATGAGCCCAAGCGTTTTAGTGCGGGGGGCCTTCGAAGGTCAGTGGGGGCTCGGAGGGACCTGCCCGTTCTCCCGCTCTGAATGACCGGCGGGGCCCCTAGAGGCTCTGGTGCCTGAAGGGCAGCAGGGTGAGACCGGCACTTGGGTTGGGGTCCCCATTCCCGGCGTTGTGGCGCCAGGCCACTTGGGAAGGGCCCCTCCGTGGCCGACCTACAGTTAGGGTTAGCCCCCAGGAGGCCAGCAGGCCCGATACACTGCCTGTGCGTCGAGCGGAGAGTTGGGCCGAGGTGAGGGTGCTGGTGAACATGAGCCCGGGCCCAAGCGTTTTGGTTCGGGGCGCCTTCGAAGGTCGGCGGGGGTTCGAAGGGCCCTGCCCGTTCTCCCACCCTGAATGAATGGCGGCGCCCCTAGCGGCAGGGCGGCAGGGTGCATCCAGCGCTGGGGCTTGGGGGTTCCCAATCCCCGGCGTTGTGGCGCCAGGCCCCTTAGGAAGCGACCCTCGGGGCCGTCCTAGGGTTAGGGTTAGCGCCCAGGAGCCCGGCAGGCCCGATCCGCCGGCTGTGCGAGGAGTGGAGATGCAGGCCGAGTTGAGGGCGATGGCGAGCGGGAGCTGGGCCCCAGCGTTTTGGCGTCCTGGGCCTTTGAATGTTGCCATGGCTCGGAGGGCCCTGCCCTTTCTCCTGCCCTGAAGAACCAGCAAGGCCCCTAGCGGCTCCGTTGGCGGTGGGGCGGCAGGGTGAATCCCAGGCTGCGGCTCGGGGATCCCCAATCCCCGGTGTTGTGGTGCCAGGCCCCTTGGGAGGGGCTCCTCGTGGGCCGACCCAGGGTTAGAGTTAGCCCCCATAGGCCAGCAGGCCTGATCCTCTGGCTGGGCGGTGAGAGGTGGGCGGGCCGAGGTAAAGGTGCTGGGTTGCGGGATTGTGGGCCCCTGCATTTTGGGGTGGGAGGCTTCAAATGTCGCTGGTTTCTCCAGGGCCCTGTCAGTTCTCCCGCCCTGAATGACCGGCGGCGCCCCTCGCGGCCCGGGTGGCAGCGTTGTGGGAGGGTGAGTCTGGCTTTGGGGCTTGGGGTTCCAGATCCCTGGCGTAGTGGCACCAAAAGCCTTGGGAGGGGCCCCTGGGGGGCCGACCTATGGTTAGGGTTAGCCCCCAGGAGACCGTCAGGTCCAACCGCACACTGTGCGGCGAGCTGAGGTGCGGCCCGAGGTGAAGGCGCTGGGGAGCGGGAGCGTGGGCACCGGCGTTTTGGCACGGGGAGCCTTTGAAGGTCACCGGGGACTCAGAAGGCCCTGCCCTTCTCTCGCCCTGTATGACCCGCGGCGCCCCTAGCGGCCCAGGTGGGGACAGTGCGGCAGGGTGAGTCCTGCTCTGGGGCTCTGAGTCACCAATCCCCAGCATTGCAGAGCCAGGCCGCTTGGGATGTCCCCTCAGGGCCGACCTAGGGTTTTGGTTAGCTGCCAGGAGCCCAGCAGGCCCTATCCACCGGCTCTGAAGCAAGCGGTGGGGTGGGCCTAGGTGAGGGCGCTGGCGAGCAGGATCCTGGGAGCCAACGTTTTTGCGCGGGGAGCCTTCAAAGGTCAGCGTGGGCTCGGAGGGCCCTGCCCGATCTCTTGCCCTGATTGACCGGCGGGCCTCTAGCGGCTCGGGTGGCTGAAGGGCAGCAGGGTGAGTGCGGCACATGAGCTCGGGGTCCCCATCCAAAGCGTTGCGACGCCAAGCCCCTTGGGAAGTGCCCCTCGGTGGCCGACCTATGGTTAGGGTTAGCCTCCAGGAGCCCCGCAGGCCCGATACACCACCTGTGCGTCGAGCGGAGAGTTGGGCCGAGGTGAGGGTGCTGGTGAACATGAGCCTGGGCCCAAGCGTTTTGGTTCGGTGCGCCTTCGAAGGTCGGCAGGGGTTCGGAGGGCCCTGCCAGTTCTCCCACCCTGAATGAATGGCGGCGCCCCTAGCGGCCTGTGTGGGTTGGGGTGGCAGCGTGCATCCGGCGCTGGGGCTTGGGGGCCCCCAATCCCTGGCGTTGCGGCGCCAGGCCCCTTAGGAAGGGACCTTCAGGGGCTGTCCTAGGGTTAGGGTGAGCTCCCAGGAGGCCGGCAGGCCCGAGTCGCTGGCTCTGCGAAGAGCGGAGGTGCAGGCCGAGTTGAGGGTGATGCAGAGCGGGAGCGTGGTCCCCAGCGTTTTGGCGCCCTGGGCCTTCGACTGTTGCCATGGCTCAAAGGGCCCTGCCCATTCTCCTGCCCTGAAGAACCAGCGGCGCCCTTAGCAGCTCCCTTGGCGGTGGAGAGGCAGGGTGAGTCCATGCTGCGGCGCGGGGATCCCCAATCCCCAGCGTTGTGGGGCCAGGCCTCTTGGGAGGGGCTCCTCGTGGGCGGACCTAGGTTTAGAGTTAGCACCCAGGAGGCCAGCAGGCCCAATCCTCTGGCTGGGCGGCGAGAGGTGGGCGGCCCGAGGTAAAGGCGCTGGCGATCGGGAGCGTGGGCCCCTGCATTTTGGCGCAGGAGGCTTCAAATATCGCCGGTTTCTCCAGGGCCCTGTCCCTTCTCCCGCCCTGAATGACGGGCGGCGCCACTAGCGTCCCGGGTGGCGACGTGGCGGCAGGGTGAGTCTGGCTCTGGGTCTTGGGGTCCCTGATCCCCAGTGTAGCGGCACCAGGACCCTTGGGAGGGGCCCCTGGGTGGCTGACCTAGGGTTAGGGTTAGCCCCCAGGAGGCCGGCAGGTGGGATCCGGCCACTGTCCGGGGAGCGGAGGGCGGGGCCGAGGTGAGGGCGTTGGGGAGCGGGAGCGTGGGCACCAGCGTTTTGGCACGGGGAGCCTTTGAAGGCCACCGGGGGCTCAGAAGGCCCTGCCCCTTCTCTCGCCCTGAATGACCCGCAGTGCTCCTAGCGGCCTGGGTGGCGGCGTTGCGGTAGGGTGAGTGTGGCTCTGGGGCTTGAGGTTCCCGATCCCCGGCGAAGCGGCACCAGGACCCTTGGGAGGGGCCCCTGGGTGGCCGACCTAGGGTTAGGGTTAGCACCCGGGAGGCCGGCAGGCGGGATCCGCCCGCTGTGCGTGGAGCGGAGGGGCGGGCCGAGGTGAGGGCGCTGGGGAGCAAGAGCCTGGGCCCAAGCGTTTTGGCACCGGGGGCCTTCGAATGTCTCCGGGGACTCGGCGGGCCCTGCCCATTCTCCTCCCTGAATGACCGGCGGCGCCCCCAGCAGCCCAGGTGGCGGCGGGGCGGCATGTAAGTCCGGGCATAGGGCTCGGGGGTAGCAGTCCACCGCGTTGCGGCGCCAGGCCCCTTGGGAGGGGCCCCTCGGAGGCTGACCTAGGGTTAGGTTTAGCCCCTAGGATGCCGGCAGGCCCTATTCGCCAGCCCTGTGGAGACTGGAGTGGCGGACCGAGGTGAGGGCACTGGTGAGCGGGAGCGTGGGCCCGGGTGTTTTGGCACGGGGGGCCTTTGAAGGTCGCCGTGTCTTGGAGGGCCCTGCCCGTGCTCCCGCCCTGAATGAACGGCACCACCCCAAGCCCCCGGGGTGGCGGCTGGGTGGCAGGGTGAGTCCAGTGCTGAGGCTCGGGGGTCCCCAATCCCCAGCTTTGCGGCGCCAGATCCCTTGGGAGGGGCCCCTCGGGGGTCGATCTAGGGTTGCGGTTAGCCCCCAGGAGGCCGGTGGACCCGATCAGCGGCTGTGCGGCACGCGGAGGGTTGGGCCGAGGTGAGGGCGCTGGCGAGACTGAGCATGAGCCCAAGCATTTTAGTGCGGGGGGCCTTCGAGGGTCAGTGGGGGCTCGGAGGGACATGCCCGTTCTCCCCGCTCTGAATGACCGGCGGGGCCCCTAGAGGCTCCGGTGCCTGAAGGGCAGCAGGGTGAGACCGGCACTTGGGTTGGGGTCCCCATTCCCGGCGTTGTGGCGCCAGGCCACTTGGGAAGGGCCCCTCCGTGGCCGACCTACAGTTAGGGTTAGCCCCCAGGAGGCCAGCAGGCCCGATACACCGCCTGTGCGTCGAGCGGAGAGTTGGGCCGAGGTGAGGGTGCTGGTGAACATGAGCCCGGGCCCAAGCGTTTTGGTTCGGGGCGCCTTCGAAGGTCGGCGGGGGTTCGAAGGGCCCTGCCCGTTCTCCCACCCTGAATGAATGGCGGCGCCCCTAGCGGCACGTGTGGGGCAGGGCGGCAGGGTGCATCCAGCGCTGGGGCTTGGGGGTTCCCAATCCCCGGCGTTGTGGCGCCAGGCCCCTTAGGAAGCGACCCTCGGGGCCGTCCTAGGGTTAGGGTTAGCGCCCAGGAGGCCGGCAGGCCCGATCCGCCGGCTGTGCGAGGAGTGGAGATGCAGGCCGAGTTGAGGGCGATGGCGAGCGGGAGCTGGGCCCCAGCGTTTTGGCGTCCTGGGCCTTTGAATGTTGCCATGGCTCGGAGGGCCCTGCCCTTTCTCCTGCCCTGAAGAACCAGCAAGGCCCCTAGCGGCTCCGTTGGCGGTGGGGCGGCAGGGTGAATCCCAGGCTGCGGCTCGGGGATCCCCAATCCCCGGCGTTGTGGTGCCAGGCCCCTTGGGAGGGGCTCCTCGTGGGCCGACCCAGGGTTAGAGTTAGCCCCCATAGGCCAGCAGGCCTGATCCTCTGGCTGGGCGGTGAGAGGTGGGCGGGCCGAGGTAAAGGTGCTGGGTTGCGGGATTGTGGGCCCCTGCATTTTGGGGTGGGAGGCTTCAAATGTCGCTGGTTTCTCCAGGGCCCTGTCAGTTCTCCCGCCCTGAATGACCGGCGGCGCCCCTCGCGGCCCGGGTGGCAGCGTTGTGGGAGGGTGAGTCTGGCTTTGGGGCTTGGGGTTCCAGATCCCTGGCGTAGTGGCACCAAAAGCCTTGGGAGGGGCCCCTGGGGGGCCGACCTATGGTTAGGGTTAGCCCCCAGGAGACCGTCAGGTCCAACCGCACACTGTGCGGCGAGCTGAGGTGCGGCCCGAGGTGAAGGCGCTGGGGAGCGGGAGCGTGGGCACCGGCGTTTTGGCACGGGGAGCCTTTGAAGGTCACCGGGGACTCAGAAGGCCCTGCCCTTCTCTCGCCCTGTATGACCCGCGGCGCCCCTAGCGGCCCAGGTGGGGACAGTGCGGCAGGGTGAGTCCTGCTCTGGGGCTCTGAGTCACCAATCCCCAGCATTGCAGAGCCAGGCCGCTTGGGATGTCCCCTCAGGGCCGACCTAGGGTTTTGGTTAGCTGCCAGGAGCCCGGCAGGCCCTATCCACCGGCTCTGAAGCAAGCGGTGGGGTGGGCCTAGGTGAGGGCGCTGGCGAGCAGGATCCTGGGAGCCAACGTTTTTGCGCGGGGAGCCTTCAAAGGTCAGCGTGGGCTCGGAGGGCCCTGCCCGATCTCTTGCCCTGATTGACCGGCGGGCCTCTAGCGGCTCGGGTGGCTGAAGGGCAGCAGGGTGAGTGCGGCACATGAGCTCGGGGTCCCCATCCAAAGCGTTGCGACGCCAGGCCCCTTGGGAAGTGCCCCTCGGTGGCCGACCTATGGTTAGGGTTAGCCTCCAGGAGCCCCGCAGGCCCGATACACCACCTGTGCGTCGAGCGGAGAGTTGGGCCGAGGTGAGGGTGCTGGTGAACATGAGCCTGGGCCCAAGCGTTTTGGTTCGGTGCGCCTTCGAAGGTCGGCAGGGGTTCGGAGGGCCCTGCCAGTTCTCCCACCCTGAATGAATGGCGGCGCCCCTAGCGGCCTGTGTGGGTTGGGGTGGCAGCGTGCATCCGGCGCTGGGGCTTGGGGGCCCCCAATCCCTGGCGTTGCGGCGCCAGGCCCCTTAGGAAGGGACCTTCAGGGGCTGTCCTAGGGTTAGGGTGAGCTCCCAGGAGGCCGGCAGGCCTGAGTCGCTGGCTCTGCGAAGAGCGGAGGTGCGGGACGAGTTGAGGGTGATGCAGAGCGGGAGCGTGGTCCCCAGCGTTTTGGCGCCCTCGGCCTTCGACTGTTGCCATGGCTTAAAGGGCCCTGCCCGTTCTCCTGCCCTGAAGAACCAGCGGCGCCCTTAGCAGCTCCCTTGGCGGTGGAGCGGCAGGGTGAGTCCATGCTGCGGCTCGGGGATCCCCAATCCCCAGCGTTGTGGGGCCAGGCCTCTTGGGAGGGGCTCCTCGTGGGCGGACCTAGGTTTAGAGTTAGCACCCAGGAGGCCAGCAGGCCCAATCCTCTGGCTGGGCGGCGAGAGGTGGGCGGCCCGAGGTAAAGGCGCTGGCGATCGGGAGCGTGGGCCCCTGCATTTTGGCGCAGGAGGCTTCAAATATCGCAGGTTTCTCCAGGGCCCTGTCCCTTCTCCCGCCCTGAATGACGGGCGGCGCCACTAGCGTCCCGGGTGGCGAAGTGGCGGCAGGGTGAGTCTGGCTCTGGGTCTTGGGGTTCCTGATCCCCAGTGTAGCGGCACCAGGACCCTTGGGAGGGGCCCCTGGGTGGCTGACCTAGGGTTAGGGTTAGCCCCCAGGAGGCCGGCAGGTGGGATCCGGCCACTGTCCGGGGAGCGGAGGGCGGGGCCGAGGTGAGGGCGTTGGGGAGCGGGAGCGTGGGCACCAGCGTTTTGGCACGGGGAGCTTGAAGGCCACCGGGGGCTCGGAAGGCCCTGCCCCTTCTCTCGCCCTGAATGACCCGCAGTGCTCCTAGCGGCCTGGGTGGCGGCGTTGCGGTAGGGTGAGTGTGGCTCTGGGGCTTGAGGTTCCTGATCCCCGGCGAAGCGGCACCAGGACCCTTGGGAGGGGCCCCTGGGTGGCCGACCTAGGGTTAGGGTTAGCACCCGGGAGGCCGGCAGGCGGGATCCGCCCGCTGTGCGTGGAGCGGAGGGGCGGGCCGAGGTGAGGACGCTGGGGAGCGGGAGCGTGGGCACCAGCATTTTGGCGTGGTGAGCCTTTGAAGGTCACCGGGGACTCCGAAGGCCCTGCCCTTCTCTCGCCCTGAATGACCGGCGGCGCCCCTAGAGGCCCGGGTGGCAACAGTGCGGCAGGGTGAGTCTGGCTCTGGGGTCTGAGTCACCAATCCCCAGCGTTGCAGAGCCAGGCCCCTTGGGATGTGCCCCACGGGGCCGACCTAGGGTTTTCATTAGAACCAAGAGCCCGGCAGGCCCTATCCAATGGGTCTGAATCAAGGGGAGAGTTGGGCCAAGGTGAGGATGCTGGTGATCATGAGCCTGGGCCCAAGCGTTTTGGTTCAGAACTCCTTCAAAGGTCAGCGGGGGTTCGAAGGGCTCTGCCCATTCTCCCACCCTGCAGGAACGGCGGCGCCCCTAGCGGCCGGGGTCGTGAGGGGTGGCAGGGTGAGTCAGGCCCTGCGGCTCAGGTATCTCCAATCCCCAGCGATGAGGCGCCAGGCCCCTTGGGAGGGGCCTCTTGGATGCAACTTAGGTTTTGGTTTAGCCCCTAGGAACTCGGCAGGTCCTATTCGCCAGCTGTGTGGAGAGTGGAGTGGCGGACCGAGGTGAGTTCACTGGTGTTTGGGAGCGTGGGCTCGAGCGTTTTGGCGCGGGGGGGATTCGAAAGTCACCGTGTCTCGGAGGGCCCTGCCCGTTCTCCCGCCCTGAATGAATGGCAGCACCCCAAGCCCCTGGGTGGTGGCTGGGCGGCAGGGTGAGTCAGGTGCTGAGGCTCAGGGTCCCCAATCCCTGGCGTTGCGATGCCAGGCCCCTTGGGATGGGCCTCTCGGTGGTCGATCTAGGGTTACAGTTAGCCCCCCGGAGACCGGTGGACCAGATCAGCGTCTGTGCAGCACGCGGCAGGGTGGGCCGAGGTGCGGGCGCTGGCGAGCCTGAGCATGAGCCCAAGCGTTTTAGCGTGGGGGGCCTTCGAAGGTTGGCGGTGGCTGGAGGGACCTGCCCATTCTCCCGCTCTGAATGACCAGCGGGGGCCCCTAGTGGCTCAGGTGGCTGAAGGGCAGCAGGGTGAGTCCGGCACTTGGGCTCGGTTGCCCCATCCCCGGCGTTGTGGCACCAGGCCACTTGAGAAGGGCCCCTCGGGGGCCGACCTACAGTTACGGTTAGCACCCAGGAGGCTGGCAGGCCCTATACACTGCCTGTGCATGGAGCGGGGAGTTGGGCCGAGGTGAGGATGCTGGTGAACATGAGCCTGGGCACAAGCATTTTGGTTCTGGGCGCCATTGAAGGTGGGCGGGGGTTCGGAGGCCCCTGCCAGTTCTCCCACCCAGAATGAATGGCGGTGCCCCTAGCGGACCGTGTGGGGCAGGGCGGCAGGGTGCACTCGGCCCTGGGGCTTGGGGGTCGCCAATCCCCGGCGTTGCGCCGCAAGGCTCCTTAGGAAGGGACCCTCAGGGGCCGTCCTAGGGTTAGGGTTAGCACCCAGGAGGCCGGCAGGCCCGATCCGCCGGCTGTGCGAGGAGTGGAGGTGTGGGCCGAGTTGAGGGGGATGCAGAGCGGGAGCGTGGGCCCCAGCGTTTTGGCACCCTGGGCCTTCGAATGTTGCCATGTCTCCAAGGGCCCTGCCCATTCTCCTGCCCTAAATAACCAGCGGCGCCCCTAGCGGCTCCGTTGGCGGTGGGGCTGCAGGGTGAGTCCTGAGCTGCGGCTCAGGGATCCCCAATCCCCAGCATTGTAGGGCCAGGCCTCTTGGGAGGGGCTCCTCGTGGGCTGACCTAGGGTTAGTGTTAACACCCAGGAGGCCGGCAGGCCCAATCTTCTGGCTGGGCTGCGAGAGGTGGGCGGGTCGAGGTAAAGGCGCTGGTGAGCGGGAGCGTGGGCCCCTGCATTTTGGCGCGGGAGGCTTCAAATGTCGCCAGTTTCTCCAGGGCCCTGTCCGTTCTCCCGCCCTGCATGAGCGGCGGCGCCCCTAGTGGCCTGGGTGGCGGCGTTGTGGCAGCATGAGTCTGGTTCTGGGGCTTGGGGTCCCAGATCCCTGGCGTATAGGCAACAGAATCCTTGGGAGGGACCCTGGAGGGCCGACCTAAGGTTAGGGTTAGCCCACACAAGGCCGGCATGCCGGATCCGCCCTCTGTGCAGGGAGCAGAGGGGCGGGCTGAGGTGAGGGCGCTGGGGAGCGGGAGCGTGGGCACCCGGGTTTTGGCACGGAGAGCCTTCGAAGGTCGCCAGTGGCTCGGAGGACCCTGTCCATTCTTGTGCCCTGAATGACCAGCGGCGCCCCTAGTGGCCGGAGTGGCAGCAGGGAGGCAGGGTGAGTCTGGCGATGGGGCCTATGGTCCTAGTCTCAGGCTTGGTGGCGCCAGGCCCCTTGGGAGGGACCCCTCTGGGTCCTGCCTAGCTTTAGGGTTACCCCCAGGAGTCCGGCGGCCTGATCCGCTGGCTGTGCATGGAGCGGAAGGGCGGGCTGACGTGAATGCGCTGGCGAGCGGGAGTGAGGGCCCAAGCGTTTTGGCACGGGGAGCCTTCGAAGGTCACCGGAGGCTCAGAGGGCCCTGCCTATTCTCTCGCCCTGTGAGGACGTTGCCCCGAGTGGGCCGGGTCATGGCGGGGCGGCAGGGTGAGTCTGGAGCTAGGGCTCGTGGGTCCCCAATCCCCAGCGTGGCGTCGCCAGGCACTTGGGAGTGGTACCTTGGGGGCCTACCTAGGGTTAGGGTTAGCCCAAAGGAGGCCGGCAGCCCCATTCTGTCGGCTGTGCGGGGAGAGGAGTGGTGGGCAGAGGTGAGGGCGCTGGCGAGCGGGAGCGTGGGCCCAAGCGTTTTGGCGCGGGGGGCCTTCGAAAGTCACCGGGGGCTCAGAGATCCATGCCCCTTCTCCCGCCCTGAATGAGTGGCGGCGCCCCTAGAAGCCCGGGTGGCGGCGGGGCGGCTGGGTGAGTCTGGTGCTCATGCTCGTGTGTCCCCAATCCCCGGCGTGGCGGAGCCAGGACCCTTGGAAAGGGCCCCTCGGGGGCCGACCTAGGTTTAGGGTTAGCCCCCAGGAGCCCAGCAGGCCCTATCCGCCAGCTGTGTGTTCGAGCGGAGGGGCAGGCTGAGGTGAGGGCAATGGTGAGCGGGAGCGTGGGCCCAAGCGTTTTGGCGCAGGGGGCCTTCGAAGGTCACGGGGGGCTTGGAGGGCCCTGCCCCTTCTCCTGCCCCAAAGGACTGGCGGTGCCCCTAGCAGCCCGGGTGGCGACCGGGTGGCAGTGAAAGTCCAGCACTGGGGCTCGATTGTCCCCAATCCCCGGCGTGATGGCGCCAGTCCCCTTGGGAGGGGCTCCTCAGGGGCTGAACTAGGGTTAGGGTTAACCCCCAGGAGGCTGGCAGGCCCGATCTGACGGCTGTGTGGCGAGCGGAGGGTGGGTCCCAGGTGAGGGCAATGGTGAGCGGGAGCGTGGGCCCTAGCGTTTTGGCGTGGGTTGCCTTCGAAGGTCGCAGGGGGCACGGAGGGCCCTGCAAGTTCTCCCACTCTGAATGAGGATGGCGACCCTAGCGGGCCAGGTCTCGGCAGGGCAGCAGGGTGAGTCCGGCGCTGGTGCTCGGGTGTCCCCAATCCCTGGCGTGTTGGTGCCAGACCCCTTTGGAGGGGCCCCTCGACAGCCAACCTAGGGTTAGGGTTAGACCCCAGTAGGCTGCCAGGCCCGATCCGCTGGTTGTGCGGCTTGCGGAGGGGCTGGCCGAGGTGAGGGCACTGGTGAGCAGAAGCGTGGGCCGAAGCATTTTGGCACGGGGGGCCTTCAAATGTCACCGGTGGCTCGGAGGGCCCTGCCCATTCTCCCGCCCTGAATGACCGGCGGTGCCCCTAGTGACACGGGTGGCAGTGGGGGGCATGGTGAGTCCGGTGCTGGGGCTCAGGAGTCCCCTTTCCCCATCGTTGCGGCACCAGGCCCCTTGGGAGGGGCCACTAGGGGGCCGACATAGGTTTAGGGTTAGCCCCCAGAAGGCCCACAGACCCGATCCGCCAGCTGTGCGGCGAGTGGAGGGGAGGGCCGAGGTAAGGGCGCTGGCCAGCGGGAGCGTGGGGCCAAGCGTTTTGGTGCGGGGGGCCTTCGAAGGTCGCAGGTTGCTCGGAGGGCCCTGCCTGTTCTCCCTCCCTGAATGAACGGCGGCGCCCCTAGCGGCCCAGGTGGTGGTAGGGCAGGAGGGTGAGTCAGGCGCTTGGGCTCGGGAGTCCCCAATCCCTGGTGTTGCGGCAATAGGAACCTGGGATGGGCCCCTCGGGGGCCCACCAATGGTTAGGGTAACACCCAGGAGGCCTGCAGTCCAGATCCACTGGCTCTACAGCGAGCGGAGGGGCGGACCGAGGTGAGGGCGCAGGCGAGCAGGAGCATGGGCCCAAGCGTTTTGGCACAGGGGGGCCTTCGAATGTCATCAGGGGCTCGGAGGAATCTGCCCGTTCTCCCTCCCTGAATGACCGACGGTGCTCCTAGCGGCCTGGGTGGCGGGGGGGGCGACACGGTGAGTCCGGGGCTGGGGCTCGGGGGTCCCCAATCCCAGGCATTGCGGTGCCAGGCCCCTTCGGAGGGGCACCTCAGGGGACAACCTAGGGTTCTGCGTAGCCCCCAGGAGGAGTGCAGGCCTCATCCGCCGGCTCTGTGGCGAGCGGAGGGGCGGGCCGAGGTGAGGGCGCTGAGGAGCAGGAGCGTGGGCTCAAGCATTTTGGATGGGGGGGGCCTTCGAAGTTCGCCACGGGCTCAGAGGGCCCTGCCCGTTCTATCGCCCTGAATGACCAGCGGCACCCCTAGCGGCCCGGGTGGTGATGGGGTGGCAGGGAGACTCTGGTGCTGGGGATTGGGGCTCCCTAATACCCGGCGTTGCAGCCTCAGGCCCCTTGGGACGGGCCCCTCGGTGGCAGACCTAGGGTTAGGGTTAGCCCCCAGGAGGCTGGCAGGCTCGTTCCGCCCATGTGCGGTGAATGGAGGTGTGGGTTGAGGTGAGGTAGCTGGCGAGTGGGGGCGTGGGCCAGAGCATTTACGCTTTGGCTTAGGGTGCCTTCGAAGGTCACAGGAGGCTTGCAGGGTCCTGCCCGTTCTGTCGCCCTGAAGGACTGGTGACGCCCCTAGTGCCCCATGTGGCGGCAGGGCGGCACGGTGCGTCCGGCGGTGGGACTTGGGGGTCCCCAATCCCTGGCATGCAGCGTCAGGCCACTTGGGAGGGGCCCTTCGGGGGCGACATGGCAAAGGGTTAGCCCCCAGGAAGCCCGCAGGCCCGATCCGCCAGCTCTGCCACGAGAGGACGGGTGGGCCGAGGTTAGGGCGCTGGGAAGCAGGAGCGAGGGAGCCAGAGTTTTTGCACGGGGGGCCTTTGAAGGTCACAGGGGGATCGGAGGGCCTTGCCCGTTCTCCCTTCTTGAATGACTGGCAACGCCCGTAGCACCCTGGGTGCTTGCGGGGTGGCAGAGTCCAGCACTGGGGCTCGGGGGTCCCAAATCCCTGGCATTGTGGTGCCAGGCTCCTTGGGAGGGGCCCCTCGGGGGCCGACCTCGGGTTAGGGTTCTTCCCCAGGAGGCTGGCAAGCCCGGCGCTAAGTGGCTCTGGCAATGTAACAAAAATGCCATACACTTATCTGAAAGAAATAACAGTGTACAGGAACCCTCTTAGCCCTAACATCATCCTTTCTGAATATGGAAGCCAGCCCCAAATTGCTCGTGGAAGTCTGACGAAAGGGCTAAGCACTTTTCTCTGAGTCACCACACTGTACAGGGAAAGACCAATGTACATCATCTTTCACGAGTAGGAAGCATTAATGAAAAGTTTCTGGAATTTCGAGGACTCTGACCCATCCTTATTGGTAATAAACCATCGTGTACAGGAAAACACCTTCAACTCTCATCAGCCTCCTCAATCCTGATTCCGATTCAACTTTGGGTGTGTAGGACTAGGGAAATGTCCACATCTTATTGCTAAGAAAAACGATGTCAGGGTAATGCCCTTCAAGTCACCTCAGCCTTCCTGAAGACGGAAGCAGGAATCAAGGTGGTTATGTTACCATGAGGTAAGGAAGATGAGCATATAAGTGAGAAACAACAGTGGGCAGGACCTCTCTTCCAACGAACAGTATCTTTGCTTAATGTTGAATCCCTATGGTAAGTGGTTGTGGGCATTTGTGAGGTCAAAATCTTAAGTGTTTTGTAAAACCTCTTGGTCATTCACAGATGAGACTAAGGTAGTTGGGTACTTCTAGGCAGTGATTTGTCCACTGTCGAAAATATGAAAAGATAAAAGAGACAGATGAGGTCTCCTCAGGCATTGTCCTTTATCCTCATCCTCCGTGAGGATGGCCATCTCTGGACAGCTCAATGGCAGGGTCTCATTCACAGTGGGGGCATCTGTTCCTCACAGACATCAGGCAGGGAAATGGATTTGGTTCTCTGTGCCAGCCCAGCCACAGCTGAGTGTCACAGCACCCTCTCGTGGGCTCATAAGAGTTCCACTGTCACCAGGCAGGTCATTGTATTTGATAAACCACTGTGAGAGTTTGCAATTGCCTTCATCTGCAACCTCCTAGAGGCAAATGCAGGTGTCTCGTACCATGTGAAGTCATGTGAAGGCATTGTGAGAAAGTGTCCTTTTGCTTAAGAAAAACATGGCTGGGGCTCCTGGCTGGCTCAGCCAGTTAAGCATGTGCTTTTGGCTCAGGTTATGATCCCAGGGTTCTGGGATCGAGCCGAGGCTCCCTGCTCAGCAGGAAAGAAGGTAGGGAAATAGCTTAGAACCCACAGAGAATGTGAATGAAGGGGAGTGAAATGGAACTTGGTCTGTGTTTTGCTTTAGGGATTGGAAGTTAGTTTTTTCTCAATTCTGATTGTTCTTGAGACAGAAAAGCTGTATTGGTTTTTTTTTACCTTTAATTTTTTTCTAATAACAATTTTTTATTATGATATGTTAGTCACTATACAGTATTTCCTTAGTTTTTGATGTAGTGTTCCGTGATTCATTATTTGCATATAACACCCAGTGCTCCATGCAATATGTACCTTCCTTAATACCCATCACTGGCCCATCCCAATCCCCCACCCTTCTCCCCTCTGAAGCTCTCAGTTTGTTTCCCAGAGTCCATAGTCTCTCCTGGTTCATTCCCCCATCTGTTTAGGGTCCATTGTCTAAAGGGACAGACAGTGGAATTTCACCAAATATAAGATCGAAATTTCATTGTTCATTATAGATGCCGCTAAGTAGTTCCCAGACATTTCATTCTACTGTAGTAATTCATTATACCTGTGCAGGTGCACGTGGAAGATAAATGATGAATGTATACTGGTAATAAAACACGCCCCTCAGTAGTAGAATAATAGAGGATGAACATGTGTAAAATTATTCGACTACAGCGTCCATGCTTTCCCTTTGGTTCCTTATTACTATGAATTTGGACAATTTTTGTTCTCTAGGCTTAAACCTCATTGTCAGTATTCAGAGTTTTTCAATGCTGATCTTCTCCTGTATAAATTACCAAAAACCTAAAATATGTATAAACTTTAAAAAATGCTATATTGAAAATTATAGCAGGGAAGTTCCATTTTGTGAATATTGTGTCAATGGATCTCTATTTTGACATCAGTGTTCATTAGAAATGATGACATTTCATGTGAGTATAAATATCAATGTGAAAAAGAAAAGGTAGGAAGAACCTTGAATGTTTAAGTAATTGGTGAAATGACAGGTGTGTGTGTGTGTGTGTGTGTGTGTGTGTGTGTGTGTGTAATTGATTTTCAGTGAATGGTTCAGCTTCTTGTAGGACCTCCGAGAGAGCCCAGGTGAACCTTTCAATGGGTTGGTATCTGTTTTCAGAACATGGGAATCTCTTAGTCCAATAGTCAATCAGGCAAGCTTTGAGGTCTTGAAGAGTTTCAGTCCTCAGCGATGGTGTTGCAGACCCTTGTGAGCAAACCCTAGGGTATGCTCAGAGCCCTCATTAGCAGGTACCAACTTGTGAGTATTTCAGACAGCATTTCCCAAAGAAGTACCTCTTGAGTCTCTGTCCTTGTCAGTTCCCTACACGTCCTTACACTAGTTATGTGATCAGTGTGTTTCAGGATAATCCCCACATGTGATTTTTGCTATTTCCTACTAGTCCTATCTGTTTCTCATCTTGTTCTTTTATGGTAGGGGTTGGGAAGCAACCTGTGTGGTGTAGGAGGGGGCGTGGAAGTTGTCTGCCTTCAGAGGACTGAATGATGCCTAGAAATTGTACTGTAGTTTGAGGTCAATTATCCATCCTCTGAGTGTCAGGAATTCCATCACTTTACTTTGATGCTAGTCTGTTCTTCAAGCTGTCCTCAGAAATAAGGACGTCATCCATCTAGGGAATACTGGTTTGTGTGTATGTTTTCATTTTAGGAAAGGCCTTGCTGTTCCTGAAAATAATACTGTAGAGCACCCTTTCCTGTTCTTATTGGCCATCAGTCAATCTTTTGTGAAGTATTCGTTTGTAAATAGACTTTTTATGGTTGATGAGCAGGAATTCTTTATTGACAAGTCTTTGTCAGTGTGTATATTGCAAATCTTTACTTCTTAGACTGTGGTTCACTTTTTCATTTTCTTATGGTCATAAGATAAGGAGAAATGTCACATTTTTATGAAGTCCCACTGAATTCTTTTAAATGGTTAGTGCACCCTATATCCTACCCCAAGATTGACAGGTTCTGCATTTTCTTTCAGAAACTGTCCAATGGGAAGCTACAATCCATCTCAAATTTATAAATTGCATTTTAATTCTAATAGGGTATTTATAGACTGTTTTGGATTTTCTATGTACACAATCGTATTATCTGTGAATAGTCACAATTATCCCCTCAATTCTTATACTTTTTGTTTCTCTTGCCATAAAACACTTGTAGATTCTCTGATGCCACGTTGAATAGAGCAGCATTGTTTGAAGATTTAATATACCTTTCTCAATATCTAACAGAAAAAGCAGACAAAACATTGGTAACAAATGTGACCTAATTGACATATAGGGAACATTCCATAATAAGTGCAGAATACATTATTTTCAAGTGGTCATAGACTCTTTACCCAAATAGATGATAGGTGGGGCCACGAATCAAGTCTACAAATGTTAAACCCTGAAATTAACTAGATTCTATTCTTAGACCACAGGGGAATTGAGCCACAGTCATAGCGAAAAGAAAACCAGGAAGTCCTTCAATGTTTAAAATTAAATGGAAGTTTGCTACGTATCCTAAAGGTCAGAGAGGGAATCTCAATGGAAATTCTGAACCTTTTCTACATGAGGGCTCACACACAATGGCACTTTCTTTGTGAAGAGCATTATAATAACCTAGACAGGAGTTGAGCCTTAAGTCAGAGTTCTGCCTACCCCAGCCACACCTGGCAGCCTTGGCCTGTGGTACCCCTCAGCTGTCCTTTCTGGCGGCCCTGAGCTAAGGGGGTCAACATGGCCATATGGAAATGGGAAGCTCCCCACTCATAGTGATGATGGTGCCCCCTCCCCAGCTGCCCATTCTGGTGGCTCTGAGCTAAGGGGGTCAACATGGCCGTATGGAAATTAGAAGCTCCCCACTCTTAGTGATGACGTTGCTATCGTATCATCCTCACCAGTCCAACAATATGATTTCTGAGTGAAATATGACACAAGAGTGATTTCTTGGCCTTCCTTCAGGTTTGAAAATCATCTGGTGAGTCATCTATTAGAAATATGGATTCAACATGTGTTCTTTCTTCTGGAAAAGAAATAGACCCAATAGCAATTAGGGCTTCCTGAGCACCTGTTCTTGAGAGACATCATACTGGCTCTTTGTAGCATTCTGCCTCTTAAACTTCTCAACTAGGGTGTAGATATTTTTAGGCACATTTTCAGACGGTTAGAAAGGGACTCAGATGATATGAGTCTCAGAGGATTTTAGTGTCAGAAACCTAAATGGGATCCCCAAATTGACTCCAAATCGCTTGTTGTTCCATACAGGGTACTATTTCCCTCTTATCTCTGGTCTTCTCGATCTGGAAACCTATCAAGTATCAGGATTTTCTTGTCATGTGGACAACTGGAATGAATTCAGCGGGCCTTTTCACGTCTGCCCATGGTGATCATTAAGATCATTATCTCAGTAGAGGACCTCTGGGTAAGATACTCAAAGATCCTAAGGAATACAGACAGTATAATATTTTCCTGGTATTAAAGTTACTGAAACCAACTATCTTTTTTAGTCGATTCAGGCTCTGGTATGTTCAGAGGGTACCGTAAAACAAGTCTGAAATAGTATTTAAAAACACTCAGCTCAGCCTCTTCTACAAAGTGAGCCAATGCTTATAAACATGGCTAAAATATTCCCTTACCTACGATGACTTCCCAGCCATCCTAGTGTTTATATGGTATGACTGTGACTTGCATTAGTCAACATTTGTAGAGAAAGAACTTAGTGCATCCAGGGGGCACTTCATGTTGAAATTAGTTTGTGACAATGAGCTACTGTGTTTTATTCTGCAGTCCAAGGGAATGGTGCCAGACATCTCTAAGGTGTCTAGCAGTTCTACAATTCTGATTTTAAGTGGTCTGTGTGCTTCAGAGATTTGGTCAGGAGAAGGGCAGGAGTTCAGAGACTGTGAACACTTCTGTTACATGTGCTGACCATGGAGCACGCAGGATTCCGTGGGCATCATTTTGATTTCTTGGTACTCTTGTGAAAGGTGCTTTTGTCTCAAATTCCTCTATTTAGGAGTAATTATAATGATAAAAGGAATTTTTATTGTATATCATCTGTGGGCCCTGATCCTGAGCTCCCAGGGAAGCTATCCTTTAACAATTACCCAGCTCAAAATGACTGGGCAAAACCTCAAAGCATGGGCCTTGTTTCTGCCCCAAGCACATGTTGTACATCTGCTTCGAGAAGAAAACAATAACCAAAAAATGCCAACATAAATATAAGAAAAAATAAAGAACCTCTTTGGCTCCCATAAGATTAAAGACATACTGACATGTACACACTGAAAACATAAGAAAGAGTCTGTCACTTTCTGGAATCTAAGAAGATCCTCATTGTGGTGTGTAACTCTGTACGTAAAACAAAACAGAACAAAATATATAAGCCTGCCCCAAATGTTCCTTCTCCGGAGCACTCACTTCTTGGTGAAGATTGTGTCTCTGAGGCAGCTGTCCTGACTTGGGTTTGAATAAAGGTCCCTTCCTTTCTCTCTAAAATGTTTTTAAAAGTTCAGTCACGCAGTGTCGACAGTAACAGTGTTTTCTATTTAAGTGAGAAATAAATGTTCCACTCTATTTGCATTGGGAATAGACGAATTGAGGGTTTCTTTAGAAGAGTAAGTCTGCTTTCCAGAAAAGGCAAGGACATTGGTCTATTGAGAATGAAGATAATTACTGCTAAACAACAAGTATGTGTTGCCCCTTTGCCCAGAAACCGAAGCAGGTGTGCAGGCTTTAGGTCAGAGGTGCCTTCTTCTCCCCAGCTGACAGCACTTCTCTGCTCTGGCTCCAAGACACCCGAGGTTTTGAACGTCAGCATCGGAGTCAGCGAGGCAGATTGTCACAGGACGCCAGTGTTCAGAGAAAGCACAGGTATGTTTGGCAAAATGTCCTATCTATGTCAGGGCTGGAGGTAAAACCTCTCATTATCCCAAAACCTCCTGGGCTTTTCTCTTTTCTCTAGTTGAGCCACAAAGTAAAATTGAAGTAGCTGCCAGCATTCTGGGTTTGGTGCAAGAATTACTTAGTTTCCCTGCAGGTAGAACTTTGCAGGGGATCACAATTTCTCTGTCCATTTATTGCTGACAAATGTATTTTGACCATCTGTTTCCTAGGAACCCTCTTTAATTAGAAAGGGAAGGTGAGATTCACTCTGTGCCTGTTTGTAACATCTAATTTGTTCCTTCATCTAACAGTGTTTATTCAATTGGGCCTAAGATATGGTTGAGTGGCCAGCATCTAGATTTAGGTGGTTTTTTTCATCTGATACAGACTTGGATGATGTCATTTGACAAAGATGATGTTTCATCATTGATTAGTTTATTCATCAGAAGAGTTAAAATTAGGGTGGAGGGGAAATTGAAAATTATCCAAAGCGGCCTGTTCCTGTTTAAAAGTTGAGCTTGACTTTCTAGTTTTACTAAATGTATTATCTCAATATTTTGAGGTGCCATATTCTCCCTGTAGTTTCTTTGGTGGTGGAGTCAGAAGGAGAGTCTGGGAATTCTTTTGGATAGTGGCATGCTGGTGGCTTCAAGGGGCTTGGCGTCAGGAGCCTTGGGGTGAAGTCTGCAACTGCTTGCCTGACCCTGGGTGCATCTCCCAGAGGTTTTGTTTCCTCTTATTAAATTGCCCGCAGATAATGTTCTGCTTAAAGGGGAACCCTCCCATCCTATTGGTGGGAATGCAAAGTGGTGCAGCCAATCTGGGAAATGTCTGGGGGTTCCTCAAAAAGTTAAACATTGAACAACCACATGATCCAGCAATTGCTCTCCTAGGTATTTACCCAAAGGATACAGAAATGCAGATTCGAAGGGGGTCCATGCACTATGATGTTCATGGCAGTAATGTCCGCAGTAGCCAAACTATGGAGAGAATCCCAAAGTCCATGCACTGATGAATGGATAAAGCAGATGTGGGATACATATAAATAATGGAATATGACCCAGCTTCAAAAAGAATGAAATCTTACAATTTGCAAGGATGTGGATGGATCTAGAGTGTATTAAGCTAAGCAAAATCAGTGAGGAAAGACAAATATCCTATACTCTCACGCTTGTGGAATTTCAGAAAAAAAAACAGATGAACAGAGTGGAGGGGTGATGAGAGAGGCAAACAAGGAAATAGACTCAACTGTGGAGAACAAACTGAGTGTTGCTGCAGGGCAAGGGTGTGGGGGGAAGTGTTAAATGGGTGAGGGGTATTAAGGAGGGCACTTGTGATGAGCACCGGGTACTGTATGCAGGTGAGGAATCACTAAATCCTACTCCTGAAGCAAATATTCCATGGCATGTGAATTAACTGGAATTTAAGTAAAAGAAGAAAGGAAAAAGTGTTCTGCTTCATGAAGAGTGAGGTAAAATTGTAGTGATTTGGGCTGTACTATTCTATAGAGGATAGATGTAAAACACCCTGTTGTAGGATACAATAGAGTCTTATCACATAAGGAGTCCTCAGAAAGCTGCAATGAAAGATTCAGATCTCAGAGCATGTTCGTGTTCCACTGATATGTTACAGTTTGCACAGGTAGGAAGGAAGGTGGAGAGAAAAGAAACAGAAGGGGAAAGTAGGTGTGAACCTTTCATTAGTTAGCATTATAGCTCTCTCATGAAAAACTTGAACCAGTGTGATTTTGGAAGCAGCGGGGGAATCGGGAGCTTTGCAGGAGACAGGGGGGAGTTCCAGGTCTGGGTAAAGCTGACAGGGGTCCCAGAGGAGAGCTGAATGCATTCTGCAGCAGGGTGTGTTCAGGGTGGGCTCCAGGGGTGGCTGTGGGTCTCCTGGGTGAGAGTTGTGACAGGTGAGGGCTGTGTGCAAGTTCCTGGCTGAGGACAAGTGAGGCACAGGCAGAGAGCTGGCAGAGAACCTTCTTCTGAGCCACCAGCTTCACCCAACACACACAGCCTCATCTTCTGTCCCTGTCACTCCAATTCAGACTTCTCCGAAGGTGAGTGAGAACACATCAAGAGCATTCTGAACAGAAGGGAAAGCATGTGCAAAGGCTCTGGGGCAGGAGAATTCCAGGTATGTCCAGGAGCAGCAAGAAGGCCCTGTGGCCACAGGAGACAGCTTAGGACATGAGCTCAGAGAGGTGACAGAGGGTGACAGAAAACTATTCCAGGGCTATAACCCCATGAGACGCTGTTTCACTGGGCCATCCTGGCTACAGTGTTGAGAACAGATGACAGAGGGTTGAAGATGGCAAGGCAGGTCAATGACGAAGCTTTTCCAGGAACTCAGACACTATGGACCAGACAGGTGGCCTTGGATGGAGTGGTTAGACCTATTCTGGGTCCATTTTGAAGATGGAGCTCACAGGATTTGCTGATGGGTTAGCTATTAGGAGCAGGAGAACAGAGGAATTGGGTAACTCCCAGCTGTTGTGTGTTGTCCTGATGAAGGGGAAGGAGAGGGTTTCTCGGGGGGTAGGAGGTAGTCCGTGTTCTGCATGCTGAGGAAGGTGCCTTTCCGGTGGATCTGCTGAGGGTTGTATCTGGGAGGACCTTTCACATCTACTCCCTCAGCAATGCTGAAGTACAAGTATCCCCCACTTTTTAAACGTTCACAAAGACACTGGGCTTTCTTGAAAGAACTACATTATTACCCAGGTTCAGTAAGAGGAAGAGACCTGAAGAGGATTTCCCTCTTATGAAAAAAGGTGAACAGTGAGAATCGCGTTCAGCATCTGTTTTGGGAAGAAGCACAACAGAGGCAGCGTGCACCCCAACCAGCTCCTTCCTCTGGGAACCGCTCTCTGCATCCAGCCACCAGCACTTTGAATTGTGTCTGTGAGCCTCTGCTGTGCTTTATCTTCATTTATGCTGGGCCTCCATTGGAAACTTGTGTGCTGAGGCCTAAGAAAAGCCAAAGAGAAGGAATTTTGGAGTCTGAGCACACTGTCTAATTGTTCGTGTAAATTAATGGTCATTCCTTCTTGACACCATTTCTGGTGTGCATGGTTTCTCAGAAGCCCTGTACTTTCAAAGAGCAGGGAAACCTATACCCCATGCCGCGTGGTTAGTTTAGTCTCCATGCTGGACAGAACATTTCATGACTGTCGGATTTTCTCACTCAAACATTGAGACTTTGACCACCTTCACCCGTTTCTACCACCCCATCCCCGAATCTGGCACCTACCAATCTGCTCTCATTATCTATGCGTTCAGTATTTATTTATTCCACGTGGAATGTACATGAGAGCATCTGGTATTGGTCTTTCTGTGTCTGAGTTACTTGGCATAAGGCCCCCAAGGTCTGTGTTTCCATGTCTGGTTCTTGTGAATAATGCTGCAGTGAACGTGGGAGTGCATCTGTCTTTTTGAGGCAGCATTTTTGTGTTCTTCAAATCAATTCTCAGTAGAGCCACTACTGGGTCATGGGGTAGTTGCATTAAATTTTTCAGGAACCTCCATACCATTTGTCACAGTGGCTGCACCAATTTCCATTCCCACCAACAGTGCACAGTGTCTCCTCGTCTGCACACCCTTGACCCCACCTGGTGTCTGTCTCTGGCACAATTGCTGTTCCAACAGTTGAGAGGATAGCCGATTGTGGGTTTGACTGATGTTTCCCTGACGATGATTAGTGATGTCGAACAACTCCTTCTGTCTGTTGGCACCTGTGTGCCATCTTTGGAAAGTATCTATTCACATATTCCTCCCATTTTTTTTAATAGTTTTTTTGTTTTGATTTGTATGAGTGTTGTGTGTATTTTGGATATTAGCCTCTTCTCACACATATGATTCACAGATAATTTTTTCTTATTGGGTCAGTGGCCTTTTAAGCTTTTGATGGTTTCTTTTGCTGTGTGGAAGATTTCAGTTTGATGTTGTTCCACTTGTTTATTTGTGCTTTTGTTGCCTTTGCATTTGGTGTCCGATCTGAAGACTCTTTGCCAAAACCAATGTCGAGAGACTTAGTACCTGTGTCTTCTTGGAAGTTTATGGATTCAGGTCTTATGTTCAAATCATTCATCTTTAAAAATTTTGTGTGTGGTGTAAGAAAGTGACCCAGTTATATTCTTCTGCATTTAGTGTCCAGTTTGCCTGTTACCGCTCACTGAAGACACAGTCCTTCCCTCATGTCATATCTTCTGCTGCTGTGTCGTAAGTTAGGATCATCTACGTGTGGGTAAGTTTCTGAGCTTTCTGTTCTGTTCCACTGACCTGGTGTCTGTGTTTCTGCCAGTACCATCCTGTTTTGATGACAACAGCTTTGTAATCTACCTTGAAATCCAGGAGTGTGTTGACTGCACCTTTCTTTCTTCACGTTGCTTTGGGTATTTGGGGTCTTTTGTGATTCCATACAAGTTTGAGGACTGTTTTCTATTTCCTCGAGTAATGCCACTGGAATTCAGATAAGGATTTCATCACATCTGTCGATTGCTTTGGGTACGATGGACATGTTCACATAATTAACTCTTCCAGTTAAGGAGCATGGCGTATGCTACCATTTGTTTGTGTTGCCTTCCAAATCTTTGACCCATACATTCTGCCCCCCTGGACACACATATTTTTCATTTCTTTTCTGCCATGTGTTGAGTGTACTATGTCTTTCTCATTCTTGGTTACTTTTATTTCTAGATTTTTTGATGCAATTGTAAATGGCATTGTTTTTTTAATTTCTCTTGGCGAAAGTGTGTCATCAGTATACAGAAATGCAAGAAGTTGGGTCATCTGGGTGGCTCCATATGTGAAGCGTCTGCCTTCAGCTCAGGTCATGATCCCAGAGTTCTGGGATTGAGCCCCGTGTTGTGCTCCCCGCTTAGTGAGGGTCTGCTTCTCCCTCTTTCTGACACTCCCCCTGCTCGTGCTTTTTCTCTTCCTGTCAAATAAATAAATAAAATCTGAAATAAATAAAGACAACAGATCTTTGTATATTGACTTTATATCCTGCAGCTTTCTTGAATTTGTTTATTCTAACAGGTTTTTTTTTTTTTTGAGGAATCTTTCCGGATTTCCTGTCATTTGCAAATTGTGACAGTTTCCTTATGGATTTCATATCTTTCTCTTTTTTAAAAATTGTTATTCACCCTACAGTACTTCATTTGTTTTTGATGTAGTGTTCCATGATTCATTGTTTGCATATAACACCTAGTGCTCATTATGACACGTGCCCTCCTTTTTTCTTTTAAAGAATTTATTTATTTATTCGACAGAGATAGAGACAGCCAGCAAGAGAAGGAACACAAGCAGGGGAGTGGGAGAGGTAGAAGCAGGCTCATAACGGAGGAGCCTGATGTGGGGCTCAATCCCATAATGCCAGGATCACGCCCTGAGTCGAAGGCAGACGCTTAACCACGGTGCCACCCAGGTGCCCCCTGCCTTGTTAAATTTAACCATTCTAACTGGTGTAAGGTGGTATCTCATTGTCGTTTTGATTTGTATTTGCCTGATGGCAAGTGATGTGGAGCATTTTTTCATATGTCTGTTGGCCATTTGTATCTCTTTGTGTCTTCTGCCCATTTTTTGGGTGTTGAGTTTGAGGAGTTCTTTATAGATCTTGGATACCAGCCCTTTATCTGTAATATCATTTGCAGATATCTTCTTTGATTTCATAGGTTGCCTTTTTGTTTTGTTGATCATTTGCTTTGCCGAGTAGAATCTTTTTATCCTGATGAAGTTCCAATACTTCATTTTTGCTTTTATTTCCTTTGCCTTTAGAGACGTGGCTTGCAAGAAGTTGTTGTGTCCAAGGTTCAAGAGTTCTTTTGATTTTGATATGAGACAGGAATCCATTATATTTCTTTCCTGATTGTATTCGAGCCATCTGTCTTTCTTGGTGAGTCTACCTAAGTGTCAGTTTTGTTTCTCTTTCCAAAAAAGGCAGCTCTCATTTTCATTGTTTTTTTTTTTTGTCTTTTTAGTCTCCGTTGGATTTATTTATGCATCCTTTTTGTTATTTCCTTATTTCTACTAATTTGGGGCTTTGTTTGTTGTTTTATTTTCTACTTCTTTACCAAATAAATCAGGTTGTTTTTTGGAGAGCATCATATGGATTGATGAAGACTTGAGTTTCTATGAATGTCCCCCATAAAGCTACTTTTGCTGCATCCCATAAGTTTTGTAGGTTGTCTTTTTCATCAGTGTCAAGGTACTTCTAAAATTTTTTGATTTCTTCTTTGACTGTTGGTTGTTCTGTAGCATGTTGTTAAATCTCCACATATTTATTTAAGATTCTTTAAGTATCTGACAGCGAGAGAGGGAACGCAAGCACGGGGGTGGGAGAGGGAGAAGCGGGCTTCCCACTGAGCAAGGATCCTGGGATCACGAACTGAGCTGAAAGCAGATCCTTAACGACTGAGCCACCCAGGCCCCAAAAATCTCCACCTATTTTTGACTGTCTCATTTTTTTCTTGAGACTGATTTCTATTTTCATATCATTGTGGTTGGACAAGATTTGAAGCAGAAGGTGAAGAGAGCATTCAGATGAAAGGTTTGTTTCCTGGAGGGTTTTCTGCGGGCAGACCATGAGTTCCGTGGGACGGAGGAAGGTTTTGTGAGACGGGGGTGGGGTTAACCCTTGTTAGAATTACTGACTAGTACCATGCAGGCTGTATGCCAATGTTCACACCATAGTCCTGATGGACTTGTACTTCATTAGAAATATTTTCTAGGAGGTGTAGGCATAGCCTTCACTTAAAGAAAGGTGCCATGTGGGTTCATGGCATGACCCCAGGTCAGCAACAAGGATGTATGGTATTGTGGGTGATCAGAAACAGGCTTTCTGTGGGAAGTGACAGAAATAAGGTATGGTGAGCTCCATGACCATAGGTGAGGTCCCGAGTGACCCACTGGGTGTTGGGTTCTGTGGATCTGTCTCATCATGTGCTGTGGAATTCAGGGACACCCTCCTCTCTGTGGATTTGTGTGGAGACAGGTAGACATCAGTGTCTGGCCAGGCACGAGGGTTGCACTGGACCACCACCAGAGGTGCAGCGTGTAGGGGAGCCACTGCTTGGTTTCCACGAAAGCTGACCAGGGTCTGTGACCATGATTCCTAGCAGCTGCAAGGGGAGAGGAGGCCGGGGGTAGTGCACACTTCCTAGACTTGTGTTCAGGACTAGTCTGGAGCACACTGAAGTCAACCACACCGAGCACAGAAGGCATCCAGTCAGTGTAGCTGTGGGCACTGCTCCCATGGTACTTTCGGGCCGGATCCATGCTGCCACCTCCTGCATTTCATCATCATCTTCAAGGTCATGTGCCTCTGCTCTTGCCCCATGGCCTCCGGGGTATTGTCCGTCCTCTATCTGTCCCTCGTCCCCGGTGCCCTGTGCAGTCCGATGCCAGGGTAGCCTTCTTGAGACAAACATCTGGCCCTGATGGAACACTTCCATGGATCTCGTGTGATGCGAGGATGATGCCCTTCCCTAAAAGGGGGCTGCAGATCCCCATCAGGAGAGCCATGTCTCCCTTTTCAGCATGGCCTGCCCACCCCTCAGTCTTGTTCAGGGAAGCTCTCCCCACTTCCTGAGATGACAGCTCTGAACTTAAAAATGAATGTTATTTTACATAAATCTATGCCTTAGTTCATCCATGGCATGTCTTTCAACCCCGTTAGTGGGTTTTTTTTTTTTTAGCAGTTCTGAAGGGCAGTCTGCTCAATGAGGGGATGACCTGGGCAGGGCAGCTTTCCCTCTCATCTCCCTCAGCATGTCTCTGAGCCCTGGGGCCAGCTGTCCCACTGAGGATTGAGGGACCTGAACCAGCCCATCCTGAGCCCAAGCTGTGTCAGCTCATAGACGGATGCGTGTTGGAGCGGTGGGCAGCTGGCATGGGCCAGGGACAGGCAGTGTCTCCTTCTCATTCCTTCCCTCCCTTCCTCCCAGAGGTAGCTCAGAGCAGCCTTCAACCCCTACATCTCCAGATCCCTTGACCTGTGCTTCCTGTGTTCAGCTGGTGACCTTGGAGTTTCCCATGGATTCTATCTCCTGTACCCTCTCCTGTAGCAGTTCGTGGATCAGAGGAGGGGTCGGACCCTCTCTGTTTTAGGTCTTCTTCCTGTCCCGCACCAAGCCCACCCACCTTTGCATCTTCCATGTATGTGCTTGGAAGCAAGCCCATCCACAGGGAACCTATTAGCCAAATGGATCCAGGCAATGAACATTGAAGTAGAGATCCAGGATCCATAATAAACCTGCTCTGAAACCTGTCCCAAAGTCTGTGACTCTCTCACACTGAAACAGAAACAATAATAGCTTTCTGGACTGTAAAGTGACATGTGTCTCTACTTCCAATCTTGAATGCATAGGTGCTGAGCCTGGACAGAAAAGGACCATGGCTCCCGTGGGCTGGAATCCATGGTAAGAACTCAGTGAAATCTGAATTCAAGGCATAGAGTGAATAATTATTGTAGAGTGAATCCTCCGAAGTACAGCTTATGCACAGTGCACAGGGAAAGCTTTTTCAAAGAGGTTCCTGAAAGAAAAATCTTTTGTTAAAATTTATTTTAATTCCAGTAGAGCTAACATACAGTGTTACATTCGTTTCAGGTGTCCAATAGTGATTCAGTAATTCCATATATTACTCAGTGGTCGTCAAGAAAAGCGTCCTCTTAATCCCCTTCATCTATTTCACTCATCCCTCTATTCACCTCCTCTCTGGTAACCATCCGTTTGTTCTCTGTTGTTAAGAGTTTGTATTTTGGTGTGTCTCCTTTTTCTCTTTTAGTTATTTATTTTTGTTTGTTTCTTAAATTCCCTATTAGAGTGACATCGTATGGGATTTGTCTTTCTCTGACTGACTGACTTTAGTTAGGATAATACTCTCTAGCTCCATCCATGTGGCTGCAAATGGCAAGGTTTCATTCTTTTTCAAGCCGAGTAATACTCCATTGTGTGTGTATGTGTGTGTGTCTGTGTGTGTGTGTGTGTGTGTGTGTGTGTGTGAATACACACATCTATCATCTCATTTGTAAATTTTTCTACAGACACTTGGGTTGCTTCCATATTGTGATATTGTAAATAATGGTGCAAGACACATAGGGGTGCACGTATCCTTTTAAGTTACTGTTTTCCTATTCTTTGGGTAAATATGTGTAGTGTGATTGTTGGATCATAGGGTAGTTCTATTTTTAATTTTTTGAGGAACCATCATACTGTTTTCCACGGTGGCCATCCCAGTTTGCATTCCCACCCACAGTTTGCGAGGATTCCCCTTTATCCACATCCTCCCAACACCTGCTCTTTGTTGTGCTTTTGATGTTAGCCATTCTGACAGGTTTGAGGTATTACCTCATTGTCCTTTGGAATTACATTTTCCTGATGATGGGTGATGGTGAACATCTTTTCACGGGACTGTTGGCCATTTGTATTTCTTCTTTGGAGAAATGTCTGTCCATGTCTTCTGCCTATTTTTTAACTGGATTATTTGTTTCTTGGGGGTCGAGTAGTATCAGTTGTATATGTTTTGGACACTATTCCTTTATTGCATATGATCTTTGCAAATATCTTCTCCCTTTGAGTAGGTTGTCTTATGATTTTTACGTTTTCATTGTTCTTCTGCCATGTGGAAACTATTTATTTTGCTGTATTCCCAATAGTTTATTTTTGCTTTCATTTCCTTTGCCTCAGGACACAGTCTAGAAAAACGTTGGTATGGTCCATGTCAAGAAGTTACTGTCTTCCCTCCTGTAGGATTTTTATGGATTCAGGTCTTATATTGAGGTCTTGAAACTGTTTTGTGTTTGTCTGTATTGTGTAAGAAAGCAGTCTAATTTTATCCTTTTGTGCGTAGCTGTCTAGTTTTCCCAACACCATTTGTTGTAGTGACTGTCCATTTCCCTTTTGATATCGTTGCTTGCTTTGTGGAAGATTCATGGACCACATAATTGTGGGTTTCTGTCTGAACTTGTGTCCTGTTCCTTTGGTCGCTGTGTCCAGTTTTGTGCCGTACTGTCTTGTTAGGATGACTGCAGCTTTGTAGTATAACCTGAAATCTGAAATTGTGAGTCCTCCAGCTTTGTTTTTCTTTTCCACATTGCACTGGCTGTTTGGAATCTTTAGTGGTTCCATACAAATGTTTAGGATTGTTTATTCGAGGTCTTTTGTTCTTTAATTTAAATTCAATTAGCCAACTTACAGTACATCATTAGTTTCCGATGTAGTCTTCAATAAATTTTCAGTCGTGTGTAACACCCAGTTCTCATTGTATCGTGTGACCTCCTTAATGCTACTCACCCAGTTACCCCTCCCAACTTCTCTTCCAGCAATCATCAGTTTCTTGCGATAGTTAAGAGTCCATCATGGGTTTTCTCCCTCTCTGATGACTTCCCATTCTATTTTCCCTTCCTTCCCCTATGGTCATCTTCCTTGTTTCTGATATTCCACATAGGAGTGAAAGCATATGATCATTGCCTTTCTTTCATTGACTTATTCCACTCAGCATAATACCCTCCAGCTCCACCCAGGTCGGTGTGATGGTAAGTACTCATCCTTTCTGATATCTGAGTAATATTCTATTATATATATGATCCACATCTTCTTTATCCATTCATCTGTCCATGATCATCTGCACTCCTTCCACAGTTTGTCTATGATGGATATTGCTGCTATGAATACTGGGGTGCATGTGTCCCATCTTCACTACCTCTGTCTCTTTGGGGTCGATACCCAGTAGGGCAATTGCTGGGACATAGGGTAGCTTTATTTATAACTTCTTGAGGAAACTCCGTACCATTTTCAAGAGTGGCTGTACCGGACTGCATTCGCACAGGGGTGTAAGAGGGTTCCCGTTTCTCCACATCCTCTCCAAGATGTGTAGTTTCATTTCTTCTTATTTTTAGATATTCGGCCTCGTGTGATATGGCATCTATAGTGGTTTAGATTTGCATTTCCCTGAAGCCAAGTGATATGAAGCATTTATGCATGTATCTTTTGGTCACCGCTACCTCATCATTAGTGAAGTGACTTCTCATTTTAATCCATCTCAGGACCTAAAGCTGGGTAAGTCTCTGAAGCTGGATGATGCCATCGGTTGGAAGTGTGGAGAATTTCAAAAGATCTCCGTGGAGAGCAAGTTTAAAGGTCAATGTGAAGCTACTAATTGGATCCGGGGAGATCTCTGAAAGTGGGGGTTGCCTGCGATGGGCTGAGGGGGGCCCTCCGATTTTCCTATGAATCCTTGCTGCAGCCCCAAATGGACAGTTTCCTGCTGTGGGGCAGGCTGAGTCCTCTAGTCGTGCAGAGGTGAGCCCAATGCCTTGTGCCTTGGAGGCAGGCAAACGGGGAGGGACCGTCAGCAGAAGACCCAGGGTTAGGTTAGGCCTCAAGCACAGCAGGTCTGAACTGCCCAGTGCTCAGAGAGCTCCCAGGCCGAGTGAGATGAGGGCACAAGGGCGGGTGAGTGTGAGCCTTGGGGTTTCATCCGGAAGGGCCCACAAAGGTCGGGGTTCACCAGAAGGGGCTCTCAGGGGTTGCCCCAATTCTTGCCCTGAATGCTCTGTTCCCCAAAATGGTGCAGTTAACTGTGGGCTGCAGGCTGAGTCCTACGGTGGGTCTTGGGTGTCCCCAATCCCCCAGAGTGGGGTGCCAGGACCCTGGGGAGGGACCCCTCTGTGGCCAACCTAGGGTAAGGGTTAGGGTCCAGGAGCCCGGCAGGGACATACTGCAGGCTGTGCGGCGAGCTCTGTGGAGGGCTGAGAGGAGGCCATGGGGGAGGGTGAGCATGGGCCTCAGGGTTGGGGCACGGGGGACTGCCAAAAGTGGGGACGGGCTCTGGGGGCCTCCCCAAATTCTCGTGCCCTGTAGGCTCTGTAGAGCCCCCGGGGGCACGGTTTCCTGTCGGGTGGCAAGCTGAGTCCTGCGGTGGGGCACAGGTATCCCAATTCCCCAGGGCTGCAGTGTAAGCCTCCTGGGGAGGCCCCCACACCCACGGCCGAGCTAGGGCTAGGGTTAGGCCCCAGGAACCCCGCAGGCCTGATCTGCTGGCTGTATGGCTAGTTACCCGGGCTGAGGTGAGGGTGTGGGGAGGGTGAGCGTGGGCCTCAGGGTTGGGGTGCGGGAGGCCGCCAACGTTCGCTGGTGGCTCAGGAGGGCCCTCCTGGTTCTCCCACCCTGAATGCTCTATGGCCTCCCAAGGTGCACGGTTTCCTGCGTGGTGGCAGACTGATTCCTGCTGTGGGGCTCAGGTGTCCCGAATCCCCGCGGCTGCGACTTCAGGCTCCTGGGGAGGGGCCCCTCCACAAATGAACTAGGGTTAGGGTTGGGGCCCAGGAACCCCGCAGGCCAGATCCGCCCGCTATGTGGCGAGCTCCGCCGCGGTCTGAGGTGAGGGTGTGGGGTGGGGTGAGCATGGGCTTCAAGGTTGGGTTTAGGAATCGCCGAAGTTCGCCTGGGGCTCTGGGAGCCCTCCTGGTTCTCCCGCCCTGAATGTTCTACAGCCTCCCTAGGGGCACTGTTTCCTGTGAGCTGGCAGGCTTTATCCTGCAGTGGGGCTCAGGTGTCCCCAGTCCCTGGGGCTGTGGCACCGGGCCCCAGGGGAGGGGCCCCCCAGCCGACATAAGGACAGGTCTAGGCCCCAGGAACCCGACAGGCCTGATCTGCCAGCTCTGCGACGAGCTCGGTGGCAAGCTGAAGGGAAGGCGTGTGCAGCGGGATGAGCATGGGCCTCAGGGTTGGGGTGTAGGGGGCCACCGAGGATCGCTTGGGTCTCAGGGGGGCCCTACCAGTTCTCTTGCACGGGATGCTCTGTGGCGCCCCAAGGGGCATGGTTTCCTGAGGGGTGGCAGGCTGAGTCCCGTGGTGGGGCTCAGGTGTACCCAATCCCCGGGGTTAGGGTATGGATCAGGGTATGGATTAAGGTTAGGGTATGGGTTACGGTTAGAGTACGGGTGAGGGTAGGGGTTAGGGTTAGGGTAAGGAGAGGGTACGGGTTAGGGTTGAGTTTAGGGGTTACAGGTTAGAGGTTATGGGTTAGGGTACAGATTAGGGTTTAGGGTATGGGTTAGGGTTTAGGGTTTGGGTTTAGGGTTAGGGTTAGGGTTGGAGTACGGGTTAGGTTTAGGGTACAGGTTAGGGTTAGGGTACGGGTTAGGGTACGCATTAGGGTACAGTATAGGGTACGGGTTAGTGTACGATTTAGGGTAAGTGTTGACATACGGATTTGGGTATGGTTTAGGGTACGGGTTAGGGTTACGGTACGGGTTAGGGTTAGGGTATAGTTTAGGGTTATGGTGCAGGTTAGGTTACGGTTTAGGGTTGGGGTTAGGGTACGCGTTAGGGAACGGGTTAGGGATAGGGATAGGGTATGGTTTATAGTTAGTGTATGGGTTAGGGTTCGGGCTAGGGTACAGGTTAGGGTTAGGTATGGGTTAGGGTACGGGTTAGGGATAGGGCACGGGTTAGGGTATGGGTTTGGGTACGGGTTAGGGTATGGGTTAAGGTTAAGGTAAGGGTACTGGTTAGGGTTAAGGTACGGGTTACAGTTTAGGGTTTAGGGTTACGGTTAGGGTACAGGTTAGGGTTAGGGTACGGGTAGGGTTAGGGTACGGTTTATGGTACGAGTTAGGGTATGGGTTAGAGTCCGGGTTTAGGGTTTAGGGTTAAGGTTAGGGTACAGGTTAAGGTACTTCTTAGGGTTACGGTTAAGGTTAGGGTACGGTTTAAGTTATGGGTTAGGGTACAGTTTAGGGTTAAAGTTAGGGTACGGGTTAAGGTATGGGTTAGAGTACATGTTACGGTTACGGTTAGAGTTAGGGTACAGTTTAGGGTTAGGGTTAGGGTACAGGTTAGGGTTAGGGTTAGGGTACGGGTGAGGGTACAGGTTAGGGTTAGGTTTAGGGTTAGGTTACGGGTTAGGGGTAGGGTTAGCTGAAGGGGTAGGGTGAGGGGTAGTGTTAGGGGTATGGTAGGGGTTGGGGTAGGGTTAGGGTTTAGGGTTAGTGTTTGGGGTTTGGGGTTAGTGGTTAGGGTTAGGGTTTCATGTTTAGGGTTTCGGGATTAGGGTTAGGGCTTAGGGTTTAGGGTTTAGTGTTAATGTTAGGGTTTAAGGTTTAAGGATTAAGGATTAAGGTTTAGGGTTAGGTTTAGGGTAGGGTTAGGGTTAGGGTAAGGGTTAGGGGTTAGAGTTACGGTTAGGATTAGGGTTTAAGGTTCAGGGTTTAAGGTTATGGGTTAGGGTTTAGGGTTAGTGTTAGACCCCAGTAGGCCAGCAGGACTGATGCGCCAGCTGTGCGGCGAGCGGAGGTGTGGGCCGAGGTGAGGGCGCTGGCGAGCGAGGGAATAGTATGCAGTGTTTTGGCGCGAGGGGCCTTTTACGTCACTAGAGGCTCGGAGGGCCCTGCCCGTTCTCCCGCCCTGAATGACCGGAGGCGCCCCTAGCGACCCGTGTGGTGGCGGGGTGTCAGTGTGAGTCTGGCAATGCGGTTTAGGTGTCCCCAATGCTGTGAGTTGCAGCGCAAGGCCCCTTGGGAGGGGCCCCTCTAGGGCCGTCCTAGGGTTAGTGTTAGTACCCAGGAGTCCGGCAGGCATGATCCACCAGCTGTGCGGTAGCAGAAGGCCAGGCCGAGGTGAAGACGCCAGCGAGCTGGAGCGTGAGCCCAAGCATTTTGGCACGGGGGGGCCTTGGAAGGTCGCCGGGGGATTGGAGGGCCCTGCCGGTTCTCCCGCCCTGAATGGCCAGAGGCGCCCTTAGCGGCCCGGGTGGTGGCAGGGCGGCACAGTGAGTATAGCGCTGGGGCTCGGGGGTCCCCAATCCCTGGTGTTGCTGTGCCAGGCCCCTTGTGAGGTTCCGCTCGGGGGCCAACCTAGGGTTAGGGTTAGCCCCCGGGAGGCTGGCAGGCCCGATCCGCTGGCTGTGCGTGAGCAGAGGGGCGGTCCGAGGTCAGGGCGCTGGTGAGCAGGAGCATGGGCCCAAGCATTTTGGCGCATGGGGGCTTAGAAGTTCACTGGGACTCGGAGGGCCCTGCCCGTTCTCCCACCCTGAAAGACCGGCAGCAGGCCTAGTGGCCTGGTTTGCAGCGGGACGGCAAAGTGAGTCCTGGCTTGGGCTCGGGGGTCACCAATCCCTGGCACTGAGGCACCAGGCCCCTTCGAAAGGGCCCCTCATAGGCCACCCTAGGGGTAGTGTTAGCCCCCAGGAGGCGGGCAGGCCTGATGTGCCGGCTGTGCAGCGACCGGAGGGGCGGGCCAAGGTGAGGGCGCTGGGGAGCGGGAGCGTGGGCCCAAGCGTTCTGGCGCAGGCGGCCTTTGAAGGTCGCCGGGGGCTCGGAGGGCCCTGCCCGTTCTCCCACCCTGAAAGACCGGCAGCACGCCTAGTGGCCCGGGTTGCGGCAGGGCAGCAGGGTAGAGTCTGGCGCTGGGGCTTTGGGGTCCCCAATCCCAGGTGTTGCGGCGATAGGCGACTTGGGATGGGCCCCTCGGTGGCCGACCTAGGGTTAGAGTTTGCACCGAGGAGGCCGGAAGTCCGGATCCACCCGCTCTGCAAGGAGCGGAGGGGTGGGCTGAGATGAGGGCGCTGGCGAGCAGGAGCGTGGACCCAAGCGTTTTGGTGCTGGGGCCTTCAAAGGTCGCCGGGGGCTCGGAGGGCCCTGCACGTTCTTCCGCCCTGAATGCCCGACGGCGCACCTAGCGGCCCGGGTTGCAGAGGGGCAGCAGTGTGAGTCTGGTGCTAGGGCTCAGGGGTCCCCAATCCCCGGTGTTGCAGCGCCAGGCCCCTTGGGAGGGGCCCCTCGGGTGCGACCTAGTGTTAGGGTTAGCCCCCAGGAGGCCCTCAGGCCCGATTCGCCAGCTGTGTGGCGAGCGGAGGGTCGGGCGGAGGTGAGGCCGCTGGCGAGCAGGAGCATGGGCCCAGGAGTTTTCGAGGGGGGGTCCTTCAAAGGTCGCCAGGTGCTCAGAGGGCCGTTCATGTTCTTCCGCCCTGAATGACAGGCGACTACCCTGGCGGCCCGGTTAGAGGAGGGGCGGTAGGGTGAGTCTAGCGCTGGGGCTCGGGGTCCCCAGTCCTCGGCGTTGGGGTGCCAGGCCCCTTCGGAAGGGCTCTAGGGGGCTGACCAAGCATTACTGTTAGCCCCCAGGAGGCTGGCAGACCCGATCTGCCGGCTGTGTGTCGAGCAGAGGGGCAGGCCTAGTGGAGGGCGCTGTCGAGCGGGAGTGTGGGCCCAAGCGTTTTGGCACAGGGGGCCTTCGAATGTTGCCAGGGGCTTGGAGGGATCTGCCCGTTCTCCCTCCCTAAATGACCGACAGTGCTCCTAGTGGCCTGGGTGGTGGCGGGGCGACACGGTGAGTCCGGCGCTGGGGCTCGGGTGTCCCCAATCTCAGGCATTGTGGTGTCAGGCCCCTTCAGAGGGGCCCCTCAGGGGCCAACCTAGGGTTATGGGTAGCCTCCAGGAGGAGGGCAGGCCTCATCCACCGGCTCTGCAGCGAGTGGAGGGGCGGGCCAAGGTGAGGGCACTGAGGAGCAGGAGCATGGGCTCAAGCATTTTGGATGGGGGGGCCGTTGAGTGTCGCCATGGACTCAGAGGGCCCTGCCCATTCTCCCGCCCTGAATGACCAGCGGCACCCCTAGCGGCCCGGGTGGCAGCGGGGCGGCAGGGTGAGTCCGGCGCTGGGGCTCAGGGGTCCCTAATACCCAGCGTTGCAGCGCCAGGCCCCTTGGGCGGGCCCCTCGGGGGCCGACCTAGGGTTAGGGTTAGCCCGCAGGAGGCTGGCAGGCTCGTTCCACCATGTGCGGTGAATGGAGGTGTGGGTCGAGGTGAGGTAGCTGGTGAGTGGGAGTGTGGGCCAGAGCATTTTGGCTTTGGCTCGGGGTGCCTTCGAAGGTCCCAGGTGGCTCGGAGGGTGCTGCCCATTCTGTCGCCCTCAAGGACTGGCGACACCCCTAGTTCCCCATGTGGCGGTGGGGTGGCAGGGAGCTTCCGGCGCTGGGACTTGGGGGTTCCCAATCCCTGGCATGCGGCGCCAGGCCACATGGGAGGGGCCCCTTGGGGGCGACCTAGGGATAGGGTTAGCCCCCAGGAAGCCAGCAGGCCTGATCCGCCAGCTCTGCAGCGAGTGGAGGGGTGGGCCGAGGTTAGGGCGCTGGCGGGCAGGAGTGTGGGAGCCAGAGTTTTTGCGTGGGGGGCCTTCGAATGTTGCAGGGTGATCGGAGGGCCCTGCCCATTCTCCCTTCCTGAATGGCAACGACCCTATTGCCCTTGGTGCCTATGGGGTGGCAGAGTGAGTACAGCACTGGGGCTCAGGGGTCCCAAATCCACGGCATTGCGGTGCCAGGATCCTTGGGAGGGGCCCCTCGGGGGTGACCTAGGGTAAGTGCTAGCCCCCAGGAGTCTAGGAGGCCCGTTCCGCCAGCTCTGCAGCAGGTGGAGGGGCAGGCCGAGGTGAGGGCGCTGGCGAGAGGGAGTGTGGGCCCAAGCATTTTGGCACAGGGGCCTTCGAAGGTCGCCGGGGGCTTGGAGGGCCCTGCCCGTTCTCTTGCCCTGAAAGACTGGCGGTGCCCCTAGCAGCCCAGGTTGCCGCGGGGCAGCAGGCTGACTCCGGTGCTGGGCTCGGGGGCCCCAATCCCCGGCGTTGTGGCACAAGGCCCCTTGGGAGGGGCCCCTCGGGGGCCGAGCTAGGGTTAGGGTTCGTCCCCAGGAGACCGGCAAGCCCGGCTATAAGTGGTTCAGGCAATGTAACAAAAATGCCATACACTTATCTGTAAGAAATAACAGTGTACAGGAACCCTCTTAGCCCTAACATCATCCTTTCTGAATATGGAAGCCAGCCCCAAAGTGGTCGTGGAAGTCTGACGAAAGGGCTAAGCACTTTTCTCTGAGTCACCACACTATACAGGGAAAGACCAATGTACATCTTCTTTCACGAGTAGGAAGCATTAATGAAAAGGTTCTGGAATTTCGAGGACTCTGACCCATCCTTATTGGTAATAAACCACCGTGTACAGGAAAACACCTTCAACTCTCATCAGTCTCCTCAATCCTGACTCCCATTCAACTTTGGATGTGTAGGACTAGGGAAATGTCCACATCTTATTGCTAAGAAAGAACGATGTCAGGGTAATGCCCTTCAAGTCACATCAGCCTTCCTGAAGACGGAAGCAGGAATCAAGGTGGTTATATTACCATGAGGTAAGGAAGATGTGCATAGAAGTGAGAAACAACAGTGGGCAGGACCTCTCTTCCAAGGAACAGTATCTTTGCTTAATGTTGAATCCCTATGGTAAGTGGTTGTGGGCATTTGTGAGGTCAAAATCTTAAGTGTTTTGTAAAACCTCTTGGCCATTCACAGATGAGACTAAGGTAGTTGGGGACTCCTAGGCAGTGATTTGTCCACTGTCAAAAATATGAAAAGATAAAAGAGACAGATGAGGTCTCCTCAGGCATTGTCCTTTATCCTCATCCTCCGTGAGGATGGCCATCTCTGGACAGCTCAGTGGCAGGGTCTCATTCACAGTGGGGGCATCTGTTCCTCACAGACATCAGGCAGGGAAATGGATTTGGTTCTCTGTGCCAGCCCAGCCACAGCTGAGTGTCAGAGCACCCTCTCGTGGGCTCATAAGAGTTTCACTGTCACCAGGCAGGTCATTGTATTTGATAAACCACTGTGAGAGTTTGCAATCGCCTTCATCTGCAACCTCCTAGAGGCAAATGCAGGTGTCTGGTACCATGTGAAGTCATGTGAAGGCATTGTGAGAAATTGTCCTTTTGCTTAAGAAAAACATGGCTGGGGCTCCTGGCTGGCTCAGCCAGTTAAGCATGTGCCTTTGGCTCAGGTTATGTTCTCAGGGTTCTGGGATCGAGCCCGGGTTCCCTGTTCAGCAGGAAAGGAGTTAGGGAAATAGCTTAGAACCCACAGAGAATGTGAATAAAGGGAAGTGAAATGGAATTTGGTCTGTGTTTTGCTTTAGGGATTGGAAGTTAGTTTTTTTCTCAATTGTGATTGTTCTTGAAACAGAGAAGCTGTATTGGTTTTTTTTTACCTTTAATTTTTTTCTAATAATAATTTTTTATTATGATATGTTAGTCACTATACAGTATTTCCTTAGTTTTTGATGTAGTGTTCCGTGATTCATTATTTGCATATAACACCCAGTGCTCCATGCAATATGTACCTTCCTTAATACCCATCACTGGCCCATCCCAATCCCCCACCCCTCTCCCCTCTGAAGCCCTCAGTTTGTTTCCCAGAGTCCATAGTCTCTCGTGGTTCATTCCCCCTTCTGTTTAGGGTCCATTGTCTAAAGGGACAGACAGTGGAAGTTCACCAAATATAAGATCGAAATTTCATTGTTCATTATAGATGCCGCTAAGTAGTTCCCAGACATTTCATTCTACTGTAGTAATTCATTATACCTGTGAAGGTGCACGTGGAAGACAATTGATGCATGCATACTGGTAATAAAACACGCCCCTCAGTAGTAGAATAAGAGAGGATGCATATGTGTAAAATTATTCAACTACAGCGTCCATGCTGTCCCTTTGGTTCCTTATTATCTATGAAATTGGACAATTTTTGTTCTCTAGGCTTAAAACTCATTGTCAGTATTTAGAGTTTTTCAATGCTGATCTTCTCCTGTATAAGTTACCAAAACCTAAAATATGTATGAACTTTAAAAAACGCTATATTGAAAATGACAGCAGGGAAGTTCCATTTTGTGAATATTGTGTCAATGGATCTCTATTTTGACATCAGTGTTCATTAGAAATGATGACATTTCATGTGAGTATAAATATCAATGTGAAAAAGAAAAGGTAGGAAGAACCTTGAATGTTTAAGTAATTGCTGAAATGACAGGTGTGTGTGTGTGTGTGTGTGTGTGTGTGTGTAATTGATTTTCAGTGAGTGGTTCAGCTTCTTGTAGGGCCTCCGAGCGAGCCCAGGTGAACCTTTCAATGAGTTGGTATCTGTTTTCAGAACATGGGAATCTCTTAGTCCAATAGTCAATCAGGCAAGCTTTGAGGTCTTGAAGAGTTTCAGTCCTCAGCGATGGTGTTGCAGACCCTTGTGAGCAAACCCTAGGGTATGCTCAGAGCCCTCATTAGCTGGTACCAACGTGTGACGATTTCAGACAGCATTTCCCAAAGAAGTACCTCTTGAGTCTCTGTCCTTGTCAGTTCCCTACACTTCCTTACACTAGTTATGTGATCAGTGTGTTTCAGGATAATCCCCACATGTGATTTTTGCTATTTCCTACTAGTCCTATCTGTTTCTCATGTTCTTCTTTTATGGTAGGTGTTGGGAAGCAACCTGTGTGGTGGAGGAAGGGGTGTGGTAGTTGTCTGCCTTCAGAGGACCGAATGATGCCTAGAAATTGTACTGTAGGTTGAGGTCAATTGTCCATCCTCTGAGTGTCAGGAATTCCATCACTTTACTTTGATGCTAGTCTGTTCTTCAAGCTGTCCTCAGAAATAAGGACGTCATCCATCTAGGGAATACTGGTTTGTGTGTATGTTTTCATTTTAGGAAAGGCTTTTTCTGTTCCTGAAAATAATACTGTAGAGTACCCTTTCTGGGTTTTATTGGACATCAGTCAATCTTTTGTGAAGTATTCGTTTATAAATAGACTTTTTATGATTGATGAGCAGGAATTCTTTATTGACAAGTCTTTGTCAGTGTGTATATTGCAAATCTTTACTTCCCAGACTGTGGTTCACTTTTTCATTTTCTTATGGTCATAAGATAAGGAGAAATGTCACATTTTTATGAAGTCCCACTGAATTCTTTTAAATGGTTAGTGCACCATATGTCCTACCCCAAGATTGACAGGTTCTGCATTTTCTTTCAGAAACTTTCCAATGGGAAGCTAAATCCATCTCAAATTTATAAATTGCATTTTTAATTCTAATAGGGTATTTATAGACTGGTTTGTATTTTCTATGTACACAATCATATTATCTGTGAATAGTTACAATTATCCCCTCAATTCTTATACTTTTTGTTTCCCTTGCCTTCTAACAGTGGTAGATTCTCCGATGCCATGTTGAATAGAGCAACATTGTTTGAAGATTTTAATATACCTTTCTCAATATCTGACAGAAAAAGCAGACAAAACGTTGGTAAAAATGTGACCTAATTGACATATAGGGAACATTCCATAATAAGTGCAGAATACATTATTTTCAAGTGGTCATAGACTCTTTGCCCAAATAGATGATAGATGGGGCCACGAATCAATGCTACAAATGTTAAACCCTGAAATTAACTAGATTCTATTCTTAGACCACAGGCGAATTGAGCCACAGTCATAGCGAAAAGAAAACCAGGAAGTCCTTCAATGTTTAAAATTAAATGGAACTTTGCTACATATCCTAAAGGTGAGAGAGGGAATCTCAATGGAAATTCTGAACCTTTTCTACATGAGGGCTCACACACAATGGCACTTTCTTTGTGAAGAGCATTATAATAACCTAGACAGGAGTTGAGCCTTAAGTCAGAATTCTGCCTGCCCCAGCCACACCTGGCAGCCTTGGCCTGTGGTCCCCCTCAGCTGTCCTTTCTGGTGGCCCTGAGCTAAGGGGGTGAACATGGCCGTATGGAAATTAGAAGCTCCCCACTCTTAGTGATGACGTTGCTATCGTATTGTCCTCACCAGTCCAACAACATGATTTCTGAGTGAAACACGACACAAGAGCCACTTCTTGGCCTTCCTTCAGGTTTGAAAATCATCTGGTGAGTCATCTATTAGAAATATGGATTCAACATGTGTTCTTTCTTCTAGAAAAGAAATAGACCCAATAGCAATTATGTGTTCCTTAGCACCTGTTCCTGAGAGACATCATACTGGCTCTTTGTAGCATTCTGCCTCTTAAACTTCTCAACTAGTGTGTAGATATTTTTAGGCACATTTTCAGACGGTTAGAAAGGGACTCAGATGATATGAGTCACAGAGGATTTTAGTGTCAGAAACCTAAGTGGGATCCCCAAATTGACTCCAAATCCCTTGTTGTTCCATACAGGGTACTATTTCCCTCTTATCTCTGGTCTTCTCAATCTGGAAACCTATCAAGTATCAGGATTTTCTTGTCATGTGGACAAATGGAACGAATTCAGTGGGCCTTTTCACCTCTGCCCATGGTGATCATTAAGATCATTATCTTAGTGGAGGACCTCTGGGTAAGATACTCAAAGATCCTTAGGAATAGAGACAGTATAATATTTTTCTGGTATTAAAGTTACTGAAACCAACTATCTTTTTTAGTCCATTCAGGCTCTGGTATGTTCAGAGGGTGCTGTAAAACAGGTCTGAAATAGTATTTAAAAACACTCAGCTCAGCCTCTTCTACAAAGTGAGCCAATGCTTATAAACATGGCTAAAATATTCCCTTACCTACGATGACTCCCCAGCCATCGTAGTGTTTATATGGTATGACTGTGACTTACATTAGTCAACATTTGCAGAGAAAGAACTTAGTGCATCCAGGGGGCACTTCATGTTGAAATTAGTTTGTGACAACGAGCTACTGTGTTTTATTCTGAAGTCCAAGGGAATGGTGCCAGACATCTCTAAGGAGTTCTAGCAGTTCTACAATTCTGATTTTAAGTGGTCTGTGTGCTTCAGAGATTTGGTCAGGAGAAGGGCAGGAGTCCAGAGACTGTGAACACTTCTGTTACATGTGCTGACCATGGAGCAGGTAGCTTTCTGTGGGCATCATTTTGATTTCTTGGTACTGTTGTGAAGGTGCTTTTGTCTCAAATTCCTCCATTTAGGAGTAATTATAATGATGAAAGTAATTTTTATCTTATATCATCTGTGGGCCCTGATCCTGGGATCCCAGGGAAGCTATCCTTTAACATTTTACCCGGTTCAAAATGATTGGGCAAAACCTCAAATCATGGGCCCTATTTCTGCCCCAAGCACATGTTGTACATCTGCTTCAAGAAGAAAACAATAACCAAAAATGCCAACATGAAGATAAGAAAAAATAAAGAACCTCTTTGGCTCCCATAAGATTAAAGTCATACTGACATGTACATACTGAACATGCATGAAATCATTGCATTTCCTAAAGCCCAAGCCTTGGAGGGTCTGAGAGCCACTGATCTTGCCCAGAACCAGGCACACCCCAGCAGGGAGGTCTGGTGCAGAAAGGGAAGGGGCAGGACTCTGAGGGTGGTCTGCAGCTAGAGGGGTCCCTGGAATGGGCCAGGTGTGTGTGGGGAGCCCAGCCCAGGACCCCACCTATGCCTATGCTGGGTGTTGGGTAGAGGAGGCACCTCTTGGACCCCCTGCACTTTCAGGGTTCCAGGGGCTTGAGGGCGGCTTGCCTGGCTTCCCAGGGGCTGGGGCACCACCCTCCCTGACAAATCACCTCTTGGGAGTGGAGCTACGTCTCTGTGGGCTGTTCCAGAGTTGCAGTGGGGTGCAAACCTGGGACAGAAGAAGGGGAACTGGGAGAGAGAGAGTTGCCCTGCGGAGGTCCCGGCTGGTTAGAGAGCAGCGTGCACCGTGGGTGGGGGGGTCTGGGGGTAGGGTGCGCCCCAGGTGGGAGGCAGGGTTCTGGAAGGGCACCTGGAGAGGGTTCATTGTGGGAACTCAGGTGAGTTTTCTTTTTCCTTTTAAAGTCTCTTCTGCCCCATGTTCTCAACTGGCCTTATTCCCCATACCTGTGAACTCCAGGGCGCCCACTCACCTGAGCTTTTGTGGGATTGGTTGCAGAATTTCAGGGTTTCCCCTGTTCCCCGGGAAGAGTGCGGGTAAGGACCTCACAGAGTCCCCACCTTCAGTGATGTGTCCCACGGTTCTCTGACACAGTGCAGGTGATGCATCTTGAGAAGTACCCCAAGTTCAGCAGGGTGTGCCCTGGTCCCCCAGGCACAGGTGTGGCAGTAGCAAGCCCCAGAGCCGTCCCCCAACTTCAGCATTTTGCCCCGTGTGCCCCCAGGTTAGTGGTAATTGGCTGTTAGAATCATGCAGGAAAATCCTCCAGGTGGGGGCCTGAAGGAGGGCGTAAACCAGACCCCACTCTAGTTGCATTGGGAATAGACGAATTGAGGGTTTCTTTAGAAGAGTAAGTCTGCTTTCCAGAAAAGGCAAGGTCATTGGTCTATTGAGAATGAAGATAATTACTTATATACAACAAGTATGTGTTGCCCCTGCACCCAGAAACCGAAGCAGGTGTGCAGGCTATAGGTCAGAGGTGCCTTTTTCTCCCCAGCTGACAGCACTTCTCTGCTCTGGCTACAAGACACCCGAGGTTTTGAACGTCAGCATCGGAGTCAGCGAGGCAGCTTGTCACAGGACGCCAGTGTTCAGAGAAAGCACAGGTATGTTTGGCAAAATGTCCTATCTATGTCAGGGCTGGAGGTAAAACCTCTCATTATCCCAAAACCTCCTGGGCTTTTCTCTTTTCTCTAGTTGAGCCACAAAGTAAAATTGAAGTAGCTGTCAGCATTCTGGGTTTGGTGCAAGAATTACTTAGTTTCCCTGGAGGTAGAACTTTGCAGGGGATCACAATTTCTGTCCATTTATTGCTGACAAATGTATTTTGACCATCTGTTTCCTAGGAACCCTCTTTTATTAGAAAGGGAAGGTGAGATTCACTCTGTGCCTGTTTGTAACATCTAATTTGTTCCTTCATCTAACAGTGTTTATTCAATTGGGCCTAAGATATGGTTTAGTGGCCAGTATCTAGAGTTAGGTGGCTTTTTTCATCTGATACAGACTTGGATGATGTCATTTGACAAAGGTGATGTTTCATCATTGATTAGTTTATTCATCAGAAGAGTTAAAATTAGGGTGGAGGGAAAATTCAAAATTATCCAAACCGGCCTGTTCCTGTTAAAAAGTTGAGCTTGACTTTCTAGTTTTACTAAATGTATTATCTCGATATTTGGAGGTGCCATATTCTCTCTGTAGTTTCTTTGGTGGTGGAGTCAGAAGGAGAGTCTGGGAATTCTTTTGGATAGTGGCATGCTGGTGGCTTCAAGGGGCTTGGCGTCAGGAGCCTTGGGGTGAAGTCTGCAACTGCTTGCCTGACCCTTGGTGCATCTCACAGATGTTTTGTTGCCTCTTATGAAATTGCCGGCAGATAATGTTCTGCTTAAAGGGGAACCCTCCCATCCTGTTGGTGGGAATGCAAAGTGGTGCAGCCAGTCTGGGAACCAGTGTGGGGGTTCCTCAAAAAGTTAAACATTGAACAACCACATGATCCAGCTATTGCTCTCCTAGGTATTTACCCAAAGGATAAAAAAATGCAGATTCGAAGGGGGTCCATGCACCATAATGTTTATAGCAGCAATGTCCACAGTAGCCAAACTATGGAGAGAATCCCAAAGTCCATGCACTGATGAATGGATAAAGCAGATGTGGGATACATATATATAATGGAATATGACCCAGCTTCAAAAAGAATGAAATCTTACCATTTGCAAGGATGTGGATGGATCTAGAGTGTATTAAGCTAAGCAAAATCAGTGAGGAAAGACAAATATCCTATGCTCTCACGCTTGTGGAATTTCAGAAAAAAAAACAGATGAAGAGAGTTGAGGGGTGATGAGAGAGGCAAACAAGGAAATAGACTCAACCTTGGAGAACAAACTGAGTGTTGCTGCAGGACATGGGCGTGGGGGTAAGAGTTAAATGGGTGAGGGGTATTAAGGAGGAATCTTGTGATGAGCACCGGGTACTGTATGCAGGTGAGGAATCACTAAATCTTACCCCTGAAGCGAATATTCCATGGCATGTGAACTAACTGGAATTTAAGTAAAAGAAGAAAGGAAAAAGTGTTCTGCTTCATGAAGAGTGAGGTAAAGTTGTAGTGATTTGGGCTGTACTATTCTATAGATGAGAGTTGTAGAACACCCTGTTGTAGGATACACTAGTTGCTTATCACATAAGGATTCCTCAAAAAGCTGCAATGAAAGATTCAGGTCTCAGAGCATGTTCATGTTCCACTGATATGTTACAGTTTGCACAGGTAGGAAAGAAGGTGGAGAGAAAGGCAACAGAAGGGGAAAGTAGGTGTGAACCTTTCATTAGTTAGCGTTATAGCTTTCTCATGAAAGTCTTGCGCCAGTGTGATTTTGGAAGCAGAGTGGGAATCCGGGAGCTTTGCAGGAGATGGGGGAGTTCCAGGTCTGGGTAAAGCTGACAGGGGGCCCAGAGGAGAGCTGAATGCATTCTGCAGCAGGATGTGGGCAGGGTGGGCTCCAGGTGTGGCTATGGGTCTCCTGGGTGAGAGTTGTGACAGGTGTGGGCTGTGTGCAAGTTCCTGGCTGAGGACAAGTGAGGCACAGGCGGAGAGCTGGCAGAGAACCTTTTTCTGGGCCACCAGCCTCACCCAACACACACAGTCTCATCTTCTGTCCCTGACGCTCCAATTCAGACTTCTCCGAAGGTGAGTGAGAACACATCAAGAGCATTCGAAACAGAAGGGAAAGCATGTGCAATGGCTCTGGGGCAGGAGAATTCCAGGTATGTCCAGGAGCAGCAAGAAGGCCCTGTGGCCACAGGAGACAGCTTAGGACATGAGCTCAGAGAGGTGACAGAGGGTGACAGAAAGCCATTCCAGGGCTATATCCCCATGAGACCCTGTTTCACTGGGCCATCCTGGCTACAATGTTGAGAACAGATGACAGAGGGTTGAAGATGGCAAGGCAGGTCAATGACGAAGCTTTTCCAGGAACTCAGGCACTGTGGACCAGACAGGTGGCCTTGGATGGAGTGGTTAGACCTATTCTGGGTCCATTTTGAAGATACAGCTCACAGGATTTGCTGATGGGTTAGCTATTAGGAGCAGGAGAACGGAGGAATTAGGGTAACTCCCAGCTTTTGTGGGTTGTCGTGATCGAGGGGAAGGAGAGGGTTTCTCGGGAGGTAGGAGGTAGTCGGTGTTCCACATGCTGAGGAAGGTGCCTTTCCCGGTGGGTCTGCTGAGGTTTGTGTCTGGGAGAACCTTTCACATCTCGTCCCTCAGCAATGCTCAAGTACAAGTATCCCCCGTTTTTAAACGTTCACAGTAAGACACTGGGATTTCTTGAAAAACTATGTTATTACCCAGCTTCAGTAAGAGGAAGAGACCTGAAGAGGATTTCCCTCTTATGAAAAAAGGTGAACAGTGAGAATTGCATTCAGCATGTTTTGGAGAGAAGCACGACAAAGGCGGTGTGCTCCCCAACCAGCTCCTTCCGCTGGGAACTGCTCTCCGCATCCAGCCACCAGCACTTTGAATTGTGTTTGTGAGCCTCTGCTGTGCTTTATCTTCATTTATGCTGGGCCTCCATTGGAAACTTGTGTGCTGAGGCCTAAGAAAAGCCAAAGAGAAGGAATTTTGGAGTCTGAGCACACTGTCTAATTGTTCCATGTAAATTAATGGCCATTCCTTCTTGACACCATTTCTGCTGTGCAAGGTTTCTCAGAAGCTCTGTACTTTCAAAGAGCAGGGAAACCTATACCCCATGCTGTGGGGTTAGTTTTAGTCTCCATGCTGGACAGAACATTTCATGACTGTCGGATTTTCTCACTCAAACATTGAGACTTTGACCACCTTCACCCGTTTCTACCACCCCATCCCCGAATCTGGCACCTACCAATCTGCTCTCAGTATCTATGTGTTCAGTATTTGTTTATTACACGTGGAATGTACATGAGAGCATCTCGTATTGGTCTTTCTGTGTATGAGTTACTTGGCATAAGGCCCCCAAGGTCTGTGTTTCCATGTCTGGTTCTTGTGAATAATGCTTTAGTGAATGTGGGAGTGCATCTGTCTTTTTGAGGCAGTATTTTTGTGTTCTCCGAATCAATACTCAGTAGAGCCATTACTGGGTCATGTCGTAGTTGCTTTTATTTTTTCAGGAACCTCCATACCGTTTGTCACAGTGGCTGCACCAATTTCCATTCCCACCAACAGTGCACAGTGTCTCCTCGTCTGCACACCCTTGACCCCACTTGGTGTCTGTCTCTGGGACAATTGCTGTTCCAACAGTTGTGAGCGGATAGCCGATTGTGGGTTTGACTGATGTTTCCCTGACGATGATTAGTGATGCCGAACAACTTTTTCTGTCTGTTGGCACCTGTGTGCCATCTTTGGAAGGTATCTATTCACATATTCCCCACATTTTTTATACTTCTTTTTTGTTTTGATTTGTATGAGTGTTGTGTGTATTTTGGATATTAGCCTCTTCTCACACATATGATTCACAGATATTTTTTTCTTATTGGGTCAGTGGCCTTTTAAGTTTTTGATGGTTTCTTTTGCCGTGTGGAAGATTTCAGTTTGATGTTGTTCCACTTGTTTATTTTTGCTTTTGTTGCCTTTGCATTTGGTGTCCGATCTGAAGACTCTTTGCCAAAACCAATGTCAAGAGACTTAGTACCTGTGTCTTCTTGGAGGTTTATGGATTCAGGTCTTATGTTCAAATCATTCATCCATTAAAAATTTTGTGTGTGGTGTAAGAAAGTGACCCAGTTATATTCTTCTGCATTTAGTGTCCAGTTTGCCTGTTACCGCTCACTGAAGACACAGTCCTTCCCTCATGGCATATCTTCTGCTGCTGTGTCGTAAGTTAGGATCATCTACGTGTGGGTAAGTTTCTGAGCTTTCTGTTCTGTTTCACTGACCTGGTGTCTGTGTTTCTGCCAGTACCATCCTGTTTTGATGACAACAGCTTTGTAATCTAGCTTGAAATACAGGTGTGTGTTGACTGCACCTTTCTTTCTCCAGGTTGCTTTGGGTATTTGGGGTCTTTTGTGATTCCATACAAGTTTGAGTACTGTTTTCTATTTCCTCGAATAATGCCACTGGAATTCAGATAAGGATTTCATCACATCTGTCGATTGCTTTGGGTACGATGGACATGTTCACATAATTAACTTTTCCAGTTAAGGAGCATGGCGTAAGCTTCCATTTGTGTGTGTTGCCTTCCAAATCTTTGACCCATACATTCTGCCCCCCTCGACACACGTGTTTTTCATTTCTTTTCTGCCATGTGTTGAGTGTACTATGTCTTTCTCATTCTTGGTTACTTTTATTCCTAGATTTTTTTTTGATGCAATTGTAAATGGCATTGCTTTTTTATTTCTCTTTGCGAAAGTATGTCATCAGTATACAGAAATGCAACAAGTTGGGTCATCTGTGTGGCTCCATAGGTGAAGCGTCTGCCTTTAGCTCAGGTCATGATCCCAGAGTTCTGGGATCGAGCCCCATGTTGGGCTCCCTGCTTAGCGAGGGTCTGCTTCTCCCTCTTTCTGACACTCTCCCTGCTCCTGCTTTTTCTCTTCCTGTCAAATAAATAAATAAATAAATAAATAAAATCTGAAAAAAATAAAGACAACAGGTCTCTGTATATCGACTTTATAGCCTGCAGCTTTCTTGAATTTGTTTATTCTAACAGTTTTTTTGTGTGGAATCTTTCGGGATTTCATGTCATTTGCAAATAGTGACAGTTTTCCTGTATGGATTTCATATCTTTCTCATTTTTAAAATGATGTTAGTCACCCTAGAGTACTTCATTTGTTTTTGATGTAGTGTTCCATGATTCATTATTTGCATATAACACCTAGTGCTCATTATGACACGTGCCCTCCTTTTTTTAAAAAAAAGAATTTATTTATTTATTCGACAGAGATAGAGACAGCCAGCGAGAGAGGGAACACAAGCAGGGGGAGTGGGAGAGGAAGAAGCAGGCTCACAGCGGAGGAGCCTGATGTGGGGCTCGATCCCATAACCCTGAGCCGAAGGCAGACGCTTTACCGCTGTGCCACCCAGGTGCCCCAATATGTACCCTCCTTAATACCCATCACCAGGATAACCCATTCCCCTTCCCCTCCCTTTCTGCAGCCTTCAGTTTGTTTCCCAGTTTCAGTAGTCTCTCATGATTCATCTCCCCCTCTCATTCCCCCCTTCACTTTTCCCTTCCATCTTCTAATGTCCTCCATGCTATTCCTTCCGTTCCACATAGGAGTGAAACCATATGATAATTGTCTTTCTCTGCTTGACTTAATTTCACTTAGCATAATCCCCTCCTGGTCCATCCACGTTGGTGCAAATGGGGGGTATTCATCCTTTCTGATGACTGTGTAATATTCCATTGTGTAGATGAACCACATCTTCTTTGTCCATTCATCTGCTGAAGGACACCTTGGCTCCTTCATCAGTTTGGCTATTATGTACATTGCTGCTATGAACATTGGGATACAGGTGCCCCTTCTTTTCATTACTCTGTGTCTATGTGGTAGATACCCAGTAGTGCAATTGGTGGGTCATAGGATAGCTCTGTGTTTAACGTCGTGAGGAACCTCCATATTGTTTTCAAAAGTGGCTATACCAGCTTGAATCCTCACGAGTAGTGTAAGATGGTTATGCTTTCTCCACATCCTCTCTGACTTTTTTTTATTTCCTGTCTTGTTAATTTTTTTTCAAGATTTTATTGATTTATTCCACAGAGATAGAGATAGACAGCGAGAGAGGGAACACAAGCAGGGGGAGTGGGAGAGGAAGAAGCAGCATCATAACGGAGGAGCCTGATGTGGGGCTCGATCGCATAATGCCAGGATCACGCCCTTAGCCGAAGACAGACGCTTAACCACTGTGCCACCCAGTTGCCGCCTGCCTTGTTAATTTTAACCATTCTAACTGGTGTATGGTGGTATCTCATTGTCGTTTTGATTTGTATTTGCCTGATGGCAAGTGATGTGGAGCATTTTTTCATGTGTCTGTTGGCCATTTGTATGTCTTCTCTGGAGAAGTATCTCTTTGTGTCTTCTGCCCATTTTTTGGGTGTCGAGTTTGAGGCGTTCTTTATAGATCTTGGATACCAGCCCTTTATCTGTAATATTATTTGCAGATATCTTCTTCAATTCCATAGGATGCCTTTTTGTTTTTTTGATCATTTGCTTTGCCGAGCAGAAGTTTTTATCCTGATGAAGTGCCAATAGTTCATTTTTGCTTTTATTTCCTTTGCCTTTAGAGACGTGGCTTGCAAGAAGTTGTTGTGTCCACGTTTGAAGAGATCTTTTGATTTTGATATGATACAGGAATCCATTATCTTTCTTTCCTGATTGTATTCGAGTCCTCTGTGTTTCTTGGTGATTCTAACTAAGTTTGTCAGTTTTGTTTATCTTTCCAAAAAAGGCAGCTCTCATTTTCATTTTTTTTTGTCCTTTTAGTCTCCGTTGGATTTATTAATGCATTCCTTTTTGTTATTTCCTTATTTCTACTAATTTGTGGCTTTGTTTGTTCTTTTTTTTTCTAATTCTTTACCACATAAATCAGGTTGTTTATTGGAGAGCATTCTCATGGATTGATGAAGACTTGAATTTCTATGAATGTCCCCCATAAAGCTACTTTTGCTGCATCCGATAAGTTTTTGTAAGTTGTCTTTTTCATCAGTGTCAAGGTACTTCTAAAATTTTTTTGATTTCTTCTTTGACTGTTGGTTGTTCAGTAGCATGTTGTTAAATCTCCACACATTTATTTAAGATTATTTAAGTATCTGACAGAGAGTGAGACAGCGAGAGAGGGAACGCAAGCAGGGGGGTGGGAGAGGGAGAAGTGGGCTTCCCACTGAGTAAGGAGCCTGATTCGGGGCTAGATCCCAGGATCCTGGAATCACGACCTGAGCTGAAAGCAGATCCTTAACAACTGAGCCACCCAGGCCCCCCAATCTCCACCTATTTTTGACTGTCCCATTTTTTTCTTGAGACTGATTTCTAGTTTCATATCATTGTGGTTGGACAAGATTTGAAGCAGAAGGTGAAAAGAGCATTCAGATGAAAGGTTTGTTTCCTGGAGGGTTTTCTGAGGGCAGACCATGAGTTCAGTGGGGATGGAGGAAGGTTTTGTGAGACGGGGGTTGGGGTTAACCCTCGTTAGAATTACTGACTACTACCATGCAGGCTGTGTGCTACCGTTCACACCGTAGTCCTGATGGACTGGTACTTCATTAGAAATATTTTCTAGGAGGTGTAGGCATAGTCTTCACTTAAAGAAAGGTGCCATGTGGGTTCATGGCATGACCCCAGGTCAGCAACCAGGATGTTTGGTATTGTGGGGGATCAGAACCAGGCTTTCTGTGGGAAGTGACAGAAATAGGGTATGGTGAGCTCCATGACCATAGGTGAGGTCCCTAGTGACCCACTGGGTGTTGGGTTCTGTGGATCTGTCTCATCATGTGCTGTGGAATTCAGGGACACCCTCCTGTCTGTGGATTTGTGTGGAGACAGGTAGACATCAGTGTCTGGCCAGGCGCGAGGGTCACACTGGACCACCACCAGAGGTGCAGCGTGCGTGGGAGCCACTGCTTGGTTTCCACGAAAGCTGACCAGGGTCTGTGACCGTGATTCCTAGCAGCTGCAAGGGGAGAGGAGGCCGGGGGTGGTGCACACTTCCTAGAGTTGTGGTCAGGACTAGTCTGGAGCCCACTGAAGTCAGCCACACCTGGCACAGAAGGCACCCAGTCAGTGTAGCTGTGGGCACTGCTCCCATGGCACTTTCAGGCCGGCTCCATGCTGCCACCTCCTGCATTTCATCATCATCTTCAAGGTCATGTGCCTCTGCTCTTGCCCCATGGCCTCCGGGGTATTGTCCGTCCTCCATCTGGCCCTCGTCCCTGGTGCCCTGTGCAGTCCAATGCCAGGGTACCCGTCTTGAGACAAATATCTGGCCCTGATGGAACACTTCCATGGATCTCGTGTAATGTGAGGGTGATGCCCTGCACTGGAAGGGGGCTACATGTCCCCAATCAGGAGAGCCATGTCTCCCTTTTCAGCATGGCCTGCCCGCCCCTCAGTCTTCTTAGGGAAGCTCTCCCCACTTCCTGAGATGACAGCCCTGAACTTAAAACTGAATGTCATTTTACATATCTCTATGCCTTAGTTCATCCATGGCATGTCTTTCAACCCCGTCAGTGGGTTTTTTTTAGAAGTTCTGAAGGGCTGTCTGCTCAAGGAGGGGATGACCTGGGTGGGGCAGCTTTCCCTCTCATCTCCCTCAGCATGTCTCTGAGCCCTGGGGCCAGCTGTCCCACTGAGGATTGAGGGACACGAGCCAGCCCTTCCTGAGCCCAGGCTGTGTCAGCTCATAGACTGATGCGTGTCAGAGTGGTGGGTAGCTGGCATGGGCCAGAGGCAGGCAGTGTCTCCTTCTCATTCCTTCCCTCCCTTCCTCCCAGAGGTAGCTCAGAGCAGCCTTCAACCCCTGCATCTCCAGATCCCTTGACCTGTGCCTCCTGTGTTCAGCTGGTGACCTTGGAGTTTCGCATGGATTCTACCTCACGTACCCTCTCCCGTAGCAATTCCTGGATCAGGGGAGGGGTCGGACCCTTGTCTGCTTTTGGTCTTCTTCCTGTCCAGCACCAAGCCCACCCACCTTTGCATCTTCCATGTATGTGCTTGGAAGCAAGCCCATCCACAGGGAACCTATTAGCCAAATGGATCCAGGCAATGAACACTGAAGTAGAGATCCAGGATCCATAATAAACCTGCTCTGAAACCTGTCCCAAAGTCTGTGACTCTCTCACACTGAAACAAATACAATAATAGCTTTCTGGACTGTGAAGTGACATGTGTCTCTACTTCCAATCTTGAATGCATTGGTGCTGAGCCTGGACTGAAAAGGACCATGGCTCCCATGGGCTGGGATCCACGGTAAGAACTCAGTGAAATCTGAATTTGATTCATGTAGTGAATAATTATTGTAGAGTGAATCCTCCCAAGTAGGGCTTATGCACAGTGCACAGGAAAAGCTTTTTCAAAGAGGTTCCTGAAAGAAAAAATCTTTTTTAGAAATTTATTTTAATTCCAGTAGAGCTAACATACAGTGTTACATTCGTTTCAGGTGTACAATAGAGTGATTCAGTAATTCTATAAATTACTCAGTGGTCATCAAGAAAAGTGTCCTCTTAATCCCCTTCACCTATTCCACTCAACCCTCTATCCACCTCCTCTTGTAACCATCCGTTTGTTCTCTATTGTTAAGAGTTTGTATTTTGGTGTGTCTCCTTTTTCTCTTTTAGTTATTTATTTTTGTTTGTTGCTTAAATTCCCTATTAGAGTGACATCTTATGGGATTTGTCTTTCTCTGAATGCCTGATTTTAGTTAGGATAATACTCTCTAGCTCCATTCATGTGGCTGCAAATGGAAGGTTTCATTCTTTTTCAAGCCGAGTAATACTCCATTGTGTGTGTGTATGTGTGTGTGTGTGTGTGCACGTGCGTGTGTGTGAATACACATCTATCATCTCATTTGTCAATTTTTCTACAGACACTTGGGTTGCTTCCATATTGTGATATTCTAAATAATGGTGCAAGGAACATAGGGGTGCACGTATCCTTTTACGTTACTGTTTTCCTATTCTTTGGGTAAATACAAGTAGTGTGATTGTTGGATCGTAGGGTAGTTTTATATTTAATTTTTTCAATAACCTTCATACTGTTTTCCACGGTGGCCACCACAATTTGCATTCCCACCCACAGTTCACGAGGATTCCCCTTTATCCACATCCTCTCAACACCTGTTCTTTGTTGTGCTTTTGATGTTAGCCATTCTGACAGGTTTGAGGTATTACCTCATTGTCCTTTGGATTCACATTTTCCTGATGATGGGTGATGGTGGACATCTTTTCACGGGACTGTTGGCCATTTGTATTTCTTCTTTGGAGAAATGTCTGTCCATGTCTTCTGCCTATTTTTTAACTGGATTATTTGTTTTTTGGGGGTCGAGTAGTATCAGTTGTATATGTTTTGGACACTATCCCTTTATTGCATATGATCTTTGCAAATATCATCTCCCTTTGAGTAAGTTGTCTTACTATTTTTACGTTTTCATTGTTCTTCTGCCATGTGGAAACTTTATTTTGCTGTATTCCCAATAGTTTATTTTTGCTTTCATTTCCTTTGCCTCAAGACACAGTCTAGAAAAACGTTAATATGGTCCATGTCAAGAAGTTACTGTCTTCCCTCCTGTAGGATTTTTATGGATTCAGGTCTCATATTGAGGTCTTGAAACTGTTTTGTGTTTGTCTGTATTGTGTAAGAAAGCAGTCTAATTTCATTCTTTTGTGCGTAGCTGTCTAGTTTTCCCAACACCATTTGCTGTAGAGACTGTCCTTTTCCCTTTTGATATCGTGGCTTGCTTTGTGGAAGATTCATGGACCACATAATTATGGGTTTCTGTTTGAACTTGTATCCTGTTCCTTTGGTCGCTGTGTCTATTTTTGTGCCATACTCTCTTGTTAGGATGCCTGCAGCTTTGTAGTATAACCTGAAATCTGAAATTGTGAGTCCTCCAGCTTTGTTTTTCTTTTCCACATTGCACTGGCTGTTCGGAATCTTTAGTGGTTCCATACAAATGTTTAGGATTGTTTATTCAAGGTCTTTTGTTCTTTAATTTAAATTCAATTAGCCAACTTACAGTACATCATTAGTTTCAGATGTAGTCTTCAATCAATTTTCAGTCGTGTGTAACACCCAGTGCTCATTGTATCGTGTGACCTCCTTAATGCTACTCACCCAGTTACCCCCCAAACTTCTCCTCCAGCAATCATCAGTTTCTTGTGATAGTTAAGAGTCCATCATGGGTTTTCTCCCTCTCTGATGACTTCCCATTCTATTTTCCCTTCCTTCCCCTATGGTCACCTTCCTTGTTTCTGATATTCCACATAGGAGTGAAAGCATATGATCATTGTCTTTCTTTCATTGACTTATTCCACTCATCATAATACCCTCCAGCTCCACCCAGGTAGGTGTGATGGTAAGTATTCATCCTTTCTGATGGCTGAGTAATATTCCACTATAGATATGATCCATATCTTCTTTATCCATTCATCTATCCATGGTCATCTGCACTCCTTCTGCAGCTTGTCTATTATGGATATTGCTGCTATGAACACTGTGGTGCATGTGTCCCATCTTCACTACCTCTGTATCTTTGGGGTAAATACCCAGTAGTGCAATTGCTGGGACATAGGGTAGCTTTATTATAACTTCTTGAAGAAACTCTGTACCATTTTCAAGAATGGCTGTACTGGACTGCATTTGTACAGGGGTGTAAGAGTGTTCCCATTTCTCCACATCCTCTCCAACATATATAGTTTCATGTCTTCTTATTTTTAGATATTCGGCCTCGTGTGATATGGCATCTATAGGGGTTTAGATTTGCATTTCCCTGAAGCCCAGTGATATGAAGCATTTATGCATGTATCTTTTGGTCACCAGTACGTCGTCATCAGTGAAGTGACTTCCCATTTTAATCCATCTCAAGACCTAAAGCTGGGTAAGGCACTGAAGCTGGATGGTGCCATCGGTTGGAAGTGTGGAGAATTTCAAAAGATCTCCTTGGAGAGCAAGTTTAAAGGTCAGTTTGAAGCTACTAATTGGATCCGGGGAGATCTCTGAAAGTGGGGGTTGCCTGCGATGGGCTGAGGAGGGCCCTCCGATTTTCCTATGAATCCTTGCTGCAGCCCCAAATGACAGTTTCCTGCTGTGGGGCAGGGTGAGTCCTCTAGTCGTGCAGAGGTGAGCCCAATGCCTGGTGCCTTGGAGGCAGGCAAACAGGGAGGGACCCTCAGCAGAAGACCCAGGGTTAGGTTAGGCCTCAAGAGACAGCAGGTCCAAACTGCCCAGTGCTCAGAGAACTCCCAGGCCGACTGAGATGAGGGCACAACCGTGGGTGAGTGTGAGCCTTGGGGTTTCATCCGGGATGGCCCACAAATGTCGGGGTTCACCAGAAGGGGCTCTCAGGGGTGCCCCAATTCTCTTGCACTGAATGCTCTGTTGTGCCCCAAAACGGTACAGTTTCCTGTGGGCTGCAGGCTGAGTCCTACAGTGGGGCTTGTGTGTCCCCAATCCCCCGGAGTAGGGTGCCAGGACCCTGGGGAGGGGCCCCTCTGTGGCTAACCTAGTGTAAGGTTTAGGGTCCAGGAGCCCGGCAAGGACAATCTGCAGGCTGTGCAGCGAGCTCTGTGGAGGGCTGAGAGGAAGCCATGGGGGATGGTGAACATAGGCCTCAGGGTTGGGGCACGGGCGGCTGCCAAAAGTGGGGATAGGCCCTGGGGGCCTCCCCATGTTCTCATGTCCTGTAGGCTCCGTAGAGCCCCAAGGGGCACTGTTTCCTTTCCGGTGGCAAGCTGAGTCCTGCGGTGTGGTACAGGTACCCCAATTCCCTGGGGCTGTGGTGTAAGGCTCCTGGGAGTCCCCCACACCCGCGGCCGACCTAGGGCTAGGGTTAGGCCCCAGGAGCCCCGCAGGCCCGATCTGCTGGCTGTATGGCGAGCTACATGGGCTGAGGTGAGGGTGCAGGGAGGGTGAGCGTGGGCTTCAGGGTTGGGTTGCGGGAGGCCGCCAACGTTCGCTGGTGGCTCAGGAGGGCCCTCCTGGTTCTCCCACCCTGAACGCTCTATGGCCTCCCAAGGTGCACGGTTTCCTGCGGGGTGGCAGACTGAGTCCTGCTGTGGGGCTCAGGTGTCCCGAATCCCCACGGCTCTGGCTCCAGGCTCCTGGGGAGGGGCCCCTCCACAGATGAACTAGGGTTAGGGTTGGGGCCCAGGAACCCCGCAGGCCAGATCTACCCGCTATGTGGCGAGCACTGCCGCGGGCTGAGGTGAGGGTGTGGGGTGGGGTGAGCATGGGCTTCAAGCTTGGGTTTAGGGATCACTGAAGTTCGCAGGGGACTCTGGGGGCCCTCCTGGTTCTCCCGCCCTGAATGCTCTACAGCCTCCCAAGGAGCACGGTTTCCTGTGGGCTGGCAGGCTTTATCCTGCAGTGGGGCTCAGGTGTCCCCAGTACCTGGGGCTGTGGCACCGGGACCCAGGGGAGGGGCCCTACCCAGCCAAACTAGGGTCAGGTCTAGGCCCCAGGAACCCGGCAGGCCTGATCTGCCGGCTCTGCGACGCGCTCAGTGGCAAGCTGAAGGGAAGGCGTGGGGCGGGATGAGCGTGGGCCTCAGGGTTGGGGTGTAGGGGGCCGCCGAGGATCGCTGGGGTCTCAGAGGGGCCCTACCAGTTCTCCTGAACGGGATGCTCTGCGGCACCCCAAGGGGCATGGTTTCCTGAGGGGTGGCAGGCTGAGTCCCGTGGTGTGTTCCAGGGGTACCCAATCCCCGGGGTTAGGGTACGGATTAGGGTACGGGTTAAGGTTAGAGTATGGATTATGGTTAGGGTATGGGAGAGGGTAGGGTTTAGGGTTAGGGTAAGGAGAGGGTATGGGTTAGGTTTGGGTTTAGGGGTTACAAGTTAGACGTTATGGGTTAGGGTACAGATTAGGGTTCAGGGTACGGGTTAGGGTTTAGGGTTTGGGTTTAGGGTTAGGGTTAGGGTTGGAGTAGGGGTTAGGTTTAGGGTACGGATTAGGGTTAGGGTACTGGTTAGGGTACGCATTAGGGTACGGTTATGGTTAGTGTTGGCATTCAGATTAGGGTACGGTTTAGGGTACGGGTTAGGGTACGGGTTAGGGTTAGGGTACAGTTTAGGGTTATGGTACAGGCCAGGTTATGGTGTAGGGTTAGGGTTAGGGTACGGGTTAGGGAATGGGTTAGGGATAGGGATAGGGTACAGTTTAGGGTTAGGGTATGGGTGTGGGTACGGGTTAGGGTACAGGTTAGGGTTAGGTATGGGTTAGGGTATGGGTTAGGGTCCGGGTTAGGGATAGGGTACAGGTTAGGGTATGGGTTAAGGTTAAGGTAAGGGTACTGGTTAGGGTTAGGGTACGGGTTACGGTTTAGGGTTTAGGTTTACGGTTAGGGTATGGGTTAGGTTTAGGGTACGGGTACGGTTAGGGTACGGGTATGGTACGAGTTAGGGTATGGGTTATGGTCAGGGTTCAGGGTTAAGGTTAGGGTATGGGTTAGGGTACTTGTTAGGGTTAAGGTTAAGTTTAGGGTACAGTTTAAGTTATGGGTTAGGGTACAGTTTAGGGTTAGGGTTAGGGTACAGGTTTGGGTACGCGTTAGAGTACGTGTTAGGGTTAGGGTACAGGTTAGGGTTCGGGTTAGGGTATGGGTTAAAGTTAGGGTTAGAGTATGGGTTAGGGTAAGGGTTAGGGTTACGTTACTGGTTAGGGGTAGGGTTAGCTGAAGGGGTAGGGTTAGGGTTATGATAGGGGTCGGGGTATGGTTAGGGTTTAGGGTTAGGGTTTGGGGTTTGGCTTAGTGGTTAAGGTAAGGGTTTAGTGTTTAGGGTTTCGGGTTTAGGGTTAGGGGTTAGGATTTAGGGTTTAGTGTTAATGTAGGGTTTAGGGTTTAAGGATTAGGGTTTAGGGTTAGGTTTAGGTTAGGGTCAGGGTTAGGGTAAGGGTTAGGGGTTAGTGTTAGGGTTAGGGTGAGGGTTAGGGGTTAAGGTTTAGGGTTTAAGGTTAGGGGTTAGGGTTTAGGGTTAGACCCCAGTAGGCCAGCAGGACCGATGCAACGGCTGTGCAGCGATCGGAGGAGTGGGCCAATGTGAAGGCGCTGGTGAGCGGCAGCATGGGCCCAACCATTTTGGTGCAGGAGGGCCTTCGAAAGTCGCCGGGGCCTCGGAGTGCCTTGCCCGTTCTCCCGCTCTGAATGACTAGCGGGGCCCCTAGCGGCTCGGGTGGCTGAAGGGCAACAGGGTGAGTCCGGCACATGGGCTTGTGGTCCCCATCCTCGGCGTTGCGGAGCCACGCCACTCAGGAAGTGCCTCTCGGGGGCTGACCTACACTTAGGGTTAGTCCCCAGGAGGCCGGCAGGCCCGATACACCACATGTGCGGTGATTGGAGCGGTGGGCTGAGGTGAGGGTGCTGGTGAACATGAGCCTGGACCGAAGCGTTTTGGTTCCGGGCACCTTCGAAGGTTGGAGGGAGTTCGGAGGGCCCTGCCAGTTCTCCAACACTGAATGAATGGTGGTGCCCCTAGCGGCACGTTTAGGAAGGGACCCTCAGGGGCCGTCCTAGGGTGTAGGGTTAGCGCCCAGTAGGCCGGCAGGCCAGATCTGCCAGCTGTGCGAAGGGCAGAGGTGTGGGCCGAGTTGAGGGCGATGGCGAGCGGGAGCATGGGCACCAGGGTTTTGGCGCCCTGGGCCTTGCAATGTTGCCATGGCTCGGAGGGCCCTGCCCTTTCTCCTGCCCTGAATAACCAGCGGCGCCCCTAGTGGCTCCGTTGGCGGTGGGGCAGCAGGGTGAGTCCTGCACTGTGGCTTGGGGATCCCCAATCCCCGGCGTTGCGGGGGCAGGCCCCTTGGGAGGAGCTCCTCGTGGGCTGACCTAGGGTTAGAGTTAGCCCCCAGGAGGCTGGCAGGCCCAATCCTCTGGCTGGGCGGCGAGAGGTGGGCGGGCAGAGGTAAAGGCGCTGCCGAGCGGGAGCGTGGGCCCCTGCATTTTGGCGTGGGAGGCTTCAAATGTCGCTGGTTTCTCCAGGGCCCTGTCGTTCTCCCGCCCTGAATGACCGGCGGCGCCCCTAGCGGCCCGGGTGGCGGCATTGAGGCAGGGTGATTCTGGCTCTGGGGCTTGGGGTCCCCGATCCCCAGTGTAGCAGCAGCAGGACCCTTGGGAGGGGCCCCTGAGGGGCCGACCTAGGATTAGGGTTAAGACCCAGGAGGCCGGCAGGCCCAATCCGCCCGCTGGGCTGAGAGCTGAGGGGCAAGCCAAGGTGAGGGCGTGGGGAGTGGGAGCGTGGGCACCAGCGTTTTGGGCCAGGGAGCCCTTGAAAGTCACCGGGGGCTCAGAAGGCCCTGCCCCTTCTCTCGCCCTGAATGACCTGCGGCGTCCCTAGCGGCCCGGGTGGCGACAGTGCGGCAGGGTGAGTCTGGATCTGGGGCTCTGAGTCACCAAACCCCAGCGTTACAGAACCAGGCCCCTTGGGATGTCCCCCATGGGGCCGACCTAGGGTTTTGGTTAGCCCCCAGGAGCCCGGCAGGCCTTATCCACCAGCTCTGCAGCAACCAGAGGGGCGGGCCAAGGGGAGGGCGCTGGTGAGCAGGAGCATGGGAGCCACCTTTTTGCGCAAGGGTGCTTTGAAGGTCGCAGGGGAAACGGAGCACCCTGCCAGTTCTCCCACACTGAATGATCCGTGGCTCCCCTAGCGGCCTGGGTGGTGGCGCGGCAGCAGGTGAGTCCGGTGCTGGGTCTCAGGGGTCCCCAATCCACTGTGTTGCGGCGCCAGGCCCCTTGGGAGGGGCCCCTCGGGGGCTGACCTAGGTTAGGGTCAGCCCCCAGGACGCCAGCAGGCTCAATCCGCCAGCTGTGCGGCGAATGGAGTGGTGGGTCGAGGTGAGGTCTCTGTCGAGAGGGAGCTTGGGCCCAAGCATTTTGGCTCCAGGGGCCTTTTAATGTTTCTGGGGACTCGGCGGGCCATGCCCATTCTCCTCCCTGAGTGAACGGCAGTGCCCCTAGCTGCCCAGGTGGCAGCGGGGCGGCAGGGTGAGTCAGGCGCTGCGGCTCGGGTATCCCCAATCCCCGGTGTTGCGGCGCCAGGCCCCTTGGGAGGGGCCCCTCGGGGGCCAACCTAGGGTTAGGTTTAGCCCCTAGGAGGCCGGCAGGCCCTATTCGCCAGCTGTGTGGAGACTGGAGTGTCGGACCGAGGTGAGGGCGCTGGTGAGCGGGAGCGTGGGCTCGGGTGTTTTGGCGCGGGGGGCTTTTGAAGGTCGCCGTGTCTCGGAGGGCCCTGCCTGTTCTCCCGCCCTGAATGAACGGCAGCACCCCAAGCCCCCGGGTGGCAGCTGGGTGGCAGGGTGAGTCAGGTGCTGAGGCTCAGGATCCCCAATCTCCGGCGTTGGAGCGCCAGGCCCCTTGGGATGGGCCCCTCGGTGGTCAATCTAGGGTTACGGTTAGCCCCCAGAAGGCCAGTGGTCCCGATCAGCGGCTGTGCAACACGCGAAGGGTTGGGCCGAGGTGAGGGCGCTGGCGAGCCTTAGCATGAGCCCAAGCCAAGCACGGGGGGCCTTTGAATGTCAGCGGGTGCTCGGAGGGCCCTAACCATTTTCTTGCTCTGATTGAACGGTGGGCCCCTAGCGGCTCGGGTGGCTGAAGGGAAGCAGGGTGAGTCTGGCACTTGGGCTCGGTGTCCCCATCCCCAGCGTTGCGATGCCAGGCCCCTTGGGAAGGGTCCCAGGGGTGCCGACCTATGGTTAGGGTTAGCCCCCAGGAGTCCGGCAGGTCCGATACACCACCTGTGCGTCGAGCGGCGAGTTGGGCCGAGGTGAGGGTGCTGGTGAACATGAGCCTGAGCCCAAGTGTTTTCGTTTGGGGCGCCTTCGAAGATCGGCAGTTTTCGGAGGGCCCAGCCCGTTCTCCCACCCTGAATGAACGGTGGCATCCCTAGCGGTCCGGGTGGGGCGGGGCGGCAGGGTGTAACTGACGATGGGGTTGGGGGTCCCCAATCCCCAGCATTGGGCCGCCAGGCCCCTTAGGAGGGGCCCTTCGGGGGCCAACCTAGAGTTAGGGTTAGCCCCTAGGTGGCCAGCAGGCCCTATTCGCCAGCTGTGTGGAGAGCGGAGTGGCGGACCCAGGTGAGGGTGCTGGTGAGTGGGAGCGTGGGACCTAGCATTTTGGTGCGGGTTGCCTTTGAAGGTCACAGGGGACTGGAGGGCCCTGCCCATTCTACCACTCTGAATGAGGACGGCGCCCCTAGCGGGCCGGGTCGCGGCAGGGCGGCAGGGTGAGTCTGGCGCTGGTGCTCGGGGGTCCCCAATCCCTGTCGTGGTGGCGCCAGACCCCTGGGAGGGGCCCCTCCACATCCAACCTACTGTTAGTCCCCAGGAGGCCGGCAGGCCCGATCCGGCGGTTGTGCGGCTTGTGGAGGGGCTTGCCGAGGTGAGGGCGCTGGTGAGCGGAAGCGTGGGCCAAAGCATTTTGGCGTGGGAGGACTTCAAATGTCACCGGAGGCTCGGAGGGCCCTGCCCATTCTCCAACCCAGATGACCGGCGGCGCCTCTAGCGGCCCGGGTGGTGGCGGGGCATCAGGGTGCGTCCGGCAGGTTGCTTTGGGGGTGCCCAATCCCCCGCATGGTGGCGCCAGGCCCCTTGGGATGGGCCCCTCAGGAGCCAAGCTAGGGTTATGGTTAGCTCCAGGCGGCCGGCAGGCCCGATCCACCAGCTGTGCGGCGAGCGGAGGGGCGGGCCGAGGTGGGGGCGCTGGGGAGTGGGAGCGTGGGCCCAAGCGTTTTAGTGTGGGGGGCCTTCAAAAGTCGGCGGGGGCTTGGAGGGCCCTGCCCGTTCTTCTGCCCTGAATAACCGGCGGCGCCCCTAGCACCCCAGGTTGCGGTGGGGCGGCCGTATGAGTCCGGCGCTGGGGCTCGGGGGTCCCCAGTCCCAGGCCTTGCAGCTCCAGGCTCCTTGGGAGGGGCCCATCGGGGGCCGACCTAGGTTTAGGGTTAGCCCCCAGGAAGCTGGCAGGCCTGATCCGCCGGCTGTGTAGCCAGCAGAGGGGCAGGCCGAGGTGAGGGCAATGTGGAGCGGGAGCCCGGGCCCAAGCATTTTGGCGTGGGGGCATTCAAAAGTCACTGGGGGTTAAGAGCGCACTTCCCGTTCTACCTCGCTGAAAGCCCAACTGCGTACCTAGCGGCTCGGGTTGCGGAGGGGCGGCAGGGTGAGTACGGTGCTGGGGCTCGGGGATCCCTAATCCCCGGCATTGCAGCACCAGACCCCTTGGGAGGGGCCCCTCGGGGGCTGACATAGGGTTTGGGTTAGCCTCCAGGAGGCCGGCAGGCCCGATCCACCAGTTGTGCGGCGAACGGAGGGTCAGGCGGAGGTGAGGCCACTGGCGAGCGGGAGCATGGGCCCAGGTGTTTTGGCGTGGGGGTCCTTCAAAGGTCGCCGGAGGCTCAGAGGGCCCTGCACGTTCTTCCGCCCTGAATGACCGGCGGCTACCCTAGCGGCCCGGGTAGAGGACGGGCGGTATGGTGAGTCAGGCGCTGGGGCTCGGTGTCCCCAGCCCTCGGCGTTGGGGCGCCAGTCCACTTCAGAAGGGCTCTAGGGGGCCGACCGAGCATTACTGTTAGCCCCCAGGAGGCCGGCAGACCCGATCTCCCAGCTGTGTGGCGAGCAGAGGGGCGGGCCATGGTGAGGGCGCTGTTGAGTGGAATCGTGGGCCCAAGAGTTTTGGCGTGGGGGGCATTCAAAAGTCGCTGGGGGCTCAGAGTGCCCTTCCCGTTGTACCGCGCTGAATGCCCGACGGCGCACCTAGCGGTGCGGGTTGCAGAGGGGCGGCAGGGTGAGTCCAGTGCTGGGGCTCGGGGGTCCCCAATCCCAGGCGTTGCGGATCCAGGGCCCTTGGGATGGGCCACTCTGGGGCCAACCAAGTGTTATTGTTAGCCCCCAGGAGGCCAGTAGGCCCAATCCGCCGGCTGTGCGGCAAGTGGAGGCGTGGGCCCAGGTGAGGGCGGTTGAGAGCAAGAGCGTGGGCTCAAGCGTTTTGGCACGGGGGGCCTTCGAAATCATCGGGGGTTCAGCGGGCCCTTCCTGTTCTCCCACCCTGAATGACCAGCGGCACCCCTAGCAGCCTGGGTGGTGGCGTGGCGGCAGGATGAGACTGGCAATGGGGCTCGGGGGTCCCCATTCCCTGGCATTGCGGCGCCAGGCTGCTTGGAGGGGCCCCTTGGGTGCCGAGCTTGGGTTAGGGTTAGCCCCCAGGAGGCTGGCAGGCCTGATCGGCCAGGTGTGCGGCGAGTGAAGTGGCGTGCAGAGGTGATGGCACTGGCGAGCGGGAGCGTGGGCCTAAGCGTTTTGGCGCTGGGGGCATTTGAAAGTCGCCGGGGGCCCAAAGCGCCCTACAGGTTCTCCCACCCTGAATGACCGGTGGCGCCCCTAGGGGCCGGTAGGGGAGGGGCAGTAGAGTGAGTCCAGCGCTAGGGCTCGGGGGTCCCCAATCCCCGGCATTGTGGCGCCAGGCCTTTGGAAGGGACCCCTCGGGGTCCGACCTAGGGTTAGGGTTAGCCCCCAGGAAGCAGGCCGGCCCGATCCGCTAGCTTTCGGCAAGCGGAAGGGCGGCCTGAGAAGAGGGCACTGACAAACAGGAGCGTGACCCCAAGCGTTTTGGTGCGGGGGGCCTTCGAATGTCGCCAGGGGCTCGGAAGCCCCTGCCCGTTCTCCCGCCCTGAATGACCGTGGCGCCCCTAGCGGTCCGGGTGGCGGCGGGAAGGCAGGGTGAGTCCCACGCAGGGGCTTGGGTGTCCTCAATCCCCGGCGTTGTGGCGCTAGGCCCCTTGAAAGGGGCCCCTCGGGGGGGACCTGGGTGTAGGGTTAGCCCAAGGAGGCCGGCAGGCCCAATCCGCAGGCTGTGTGGCATACGGTGGGGTGGGCCGAGGTGAGGCCGCTGGCGAGTGGGAGCATGGCTCCAAGCATTTTGCAAAGTGGGCCTTCGAAGGTCATCGAAGTCTCGGAGGGCCCTGCCCGTTCTACTGCCCTGTATAACCGGCGGCACCCCTAGCACCCTGGGTGGCGGTGGGGCAGCCGGGTGAGTCCAGTGCTGGAGCTTGGGGGTCCCCAATCCCAGGCGTTGCTGCTCCAGGCCCCTTGGGATGGGCCCCTCGAGGACCGACCTAGGGTTATGGTTAGTCCCAGGTGGCCGGCAGGCCCGATCCGCCGGCTGTGTGGCGAGCGGAGGGGCGGGCCAAGTTGAGGGCGCTGGCGAGCTGGAGCGAGAGCCCAAGCGTTTTGGCGCGGTGGGCCTTCGAAGGTCGCCGGGGGCTCGGAGGGCCATTCCCGTTCTCCCATCCTGAATGAGGACGGCGCCCCTATCGGGCCGGGTCGTGGCGGGGCAGCAGGGTGAATCAGGCGCTGGTGCTCGGGGGTCCCCAATCCCCAGCGTGGCGGTGCCAGGCCCCTTGGGAGAGGCCCCTTGGGCGCCAAAGTAGGGTTTGGGTTAGCCCCAGGAGGCCGGCAGGCGTACGGAGGTGCTGGCCGAGGTGAGGACGCTGACGAGGGGGAGCGTGGGCCCAAGAGTTTTCGCTCGTGGGCCTTCGATGTTCGCTGGGGGCTCGGAGGGCACTGCACGTTCTCCCACACTGAATGACCGGCGGCACCCCTAGCGGCCAGGGTGGCGGTGGGGCTGCAGGGTGATTCCAGCGCTGGGGTCGGGGGTCCCCAAACCCCGGCGTGTTTTGCACCAGGCACCTTGGGAGGGGCCTTCGTGGGCCGACCTAGTGTTAGGGTTAGACCAAAGGAGGTCGGCAGGCCCGATCTGCCAGGTGTGCAGTGAGTGGAGTGGCGGGCCGAGGTGAGGGCGCTGGCGACAGGGTTCGTGGGCCCAAGTGTTTTGGCGCTGGGGGCCTTCGAGGGTCACCAGGAGCTCTGAGGCCCTGCCCGCTCTACTGCCCTGAATGACCGGCGGCGTCCCTAGCGGCCCGGGTAGCGGCAGGGCGGCAGGGTGCGTCCAGCGCTGGGGCTCGAGAGTCCCCAATCCCTGGCGTGGCAACGCCAGGCCCCTTTGGAGGGGCCCTCAGGGACCGAACTAGGGTTAGGGTTAGCCCCCAGGAGGCCGGCAGGCCTGATCTCGCAACTGTGTGGGGAGTGGAGAGGTGGGCCGAGGTGAGGGTGCAGGGGAGCGGGTATGTGGGCCCAAGCATTTTGGGGCTAGGGCCTTCGATGGTCGCCGGGGGCTCGGAGGACCCTGCACATTCTCCCGCCATGAAGGACCAGCGACGCCCCTAGCTCCCTGGGTGGCAGCGGGGTGGCAGGGTCAGTCCGGCACTCGTGCTTGGGTTTCCCCAATCCCCAGCGTTGCGGTGCCAGGCCCCTTGGGAGGGGCCCCTCGGGGACTGTCCTAGGGTTAGGTTAACCCCCAGGAGGCCAGCAGTCCCGATCCGCCGACTGTGCAGTGAGCAGAGGGATTGACCGTGGTAGGGCGCAGTCGAGCGGTAGCGTGGTACCTAGCGTTTTGGTGTGGGGGGCCTTCTTATTTCACCGGAGGCTCGGAGGGCCCTGCCGGTTATCCCGCCCTGAATGCCCAGCGGCGCCCCTAGCGGCCCATGTGGCGGCGGGGCGGCAGGGTAAGTCCAGCGCTGCTCCTCGGGGGTTTCCAACACCCAGCGTTGCGGCGCCAGGCCACTTGGGATGGGGCCCTAGGAGACCTACCTAGGGTTAGTGTTAGCCCCCAGGAGGCTGGGAGGCCCGATCTGCTGGCTGTGCAGCGTGCAGAAGGGCGGGCCGAGGTGAGGGCACTGGAGAGTGGAAGCGTGGGCCCAAGCGTTTTGGCGAGGGAACCCTTCGAAAGTTGCCGCGGCTCGGAGGGCACTGCCCATTCTCCCGCTCTGAATGACCGGCAGCACCCCTAGCAGCCCTGGGAGCAGCGTAGCGGCAGTGTGAGTCTGGTGCTGGGGCTCCGGGGTCCCAAATCCCCGTCGTTGCAGAGCCAGGCCCCTTGGGATGGGCCCCTAGCGGGCCTACCTAGGGTTAGTGTTAGCCCCCAGGAGGCTGGGAGGCTTGATCTGCAGGCTGTGCAGCAAGTGGAGGGGTGGGCCGAGGTGAGGGCACTGGTTAACGGAAGTGTTGGCCGAAGCGTTTTGCCTGGGGGGCTTTCGAAGGTTGCCAGGGGCTCGGAGGGCCCTGCCCGTTCTCCCGCCTTAAATGACCATAGGGGCCCCTTGTTGCCCCGGTGGCAGTGGAGCAGCAAAGTGAGTCTGGCGCTGCGGCTCGGGGGTCACCAATCCCCAGCGTTGCGGCCCCAGGCCCCTTGAGAGGGCCCCCTCGGGTGCCGACCTAGGGTTAGGGTTACCCCCAGGAGGCCAGTAGGCCCAATCTGCTGGCTGTGCGGTGAGCGGAGGGGCAGGTTGAGATGAGGGCGTTGGCGTGCGGGAACGTGGGCCCAAAATTTTGGAGCGAGGGGCCTTCGAAGGTCACCAGGGGCTCAGAGGGTCCTGCCCGTTCTCCCGCCCTGAATGACCGGGGGTGCCCCTTGTGGCCCGGGTGGCAGTGGGGGGCATGGTGAGTCCGGCGCTGGGGCTCAGGAGTCCCCAATCCCCATCGTTGTGGCGCCAGGCCCCTAGGGAGGGGCCAATAGGGGGCTGACCTAGGGTTTGGCTTAGCCCCCAGAAGGCCCGCAGGCCCGATCCACCAGCTGTGTGCGGAGCGGAGGCGAGGGCCGAGGTAAGGGCGCTGGCCAGCGGGAGCGTTGGCCCAAGCGTTTTGGTGCGGGGGGCCTTCGAAGGTGGCTGGTGACTTGGAGGGCCCTTGCCATTCTCCCTCCCTGAATGAATGGCGGTGCCCCTAGGGGCCCAGGTGGCTGTAGGGCGGGAGGGTGATTTGGGCGCTGGAGCTCGGGAGTCCCGAATCCCCGGTGTTGCGGCAATAGGAACCTGGGATGGGCCCCTCCGGCGCCCACCAAAGGTTAGGGTAACACCCAGGAGGCTGGCAGTCCAGATCCACAGGCTGTGCAGCGAGCGGAGGGGCGGACCGAGGTGAGGGCGCAGGCGAGCGGGAGCATGGGACCAAGCGTTTTGGCGCGGGGGGCCTTCGAAGGTCGCCAGGGGATCGGAGGGATCTGCCAGTTCTCCCTCCCAGAATGACCAACGGTGTTCCTAGTGGCCCGGGTGGTGGCGGGGCAACACAGTGAGTCCGGCGCTGGGGCTCGGGGGTCCCAAATCCCAGGCATTGCGGTGCCAGGCCCCTTCGGAGGGGCCCCTCAGGGACCAACTTAGGGTTATGGGTAGCCCCAGGAGGAGGGCAGGCCTCATCCACTGGCTCTGCAGCGAGTGGAGGAGCGAGCCAAGGTGAGGGCGCTGAGGAGCGGGAGCGTGGGCTCAAGCGTTTTTCATGGGGGGGCCTTCGAAGGTCGCCGTGGGCTCGGAGGGCCCTGCCCGTTCTCCCGCACTGAATGACCAGGGGCACCCCAAGCATCCCGGGTGGCGGCGGGGCAGCAGGGTGAGTCCGGCGCTGGGGCTCGGGGGTCCCTAATACCTGGCGTTGTGGCGCCAGGCCCCTTGGGACGTGCCCCTCGGGGGCTGATCTAGGGTTTGGGTTAGCCCCCAGGAGACTGGCACGCTCATTCCGCCCATGTGCAGTGAATGGAGGTTTGGGTCGAGGTGAGGTAGCTGGCGATCGGGAGCGTGGGCCAGAGCATTTGGCTTTGGATCGGGGTGCCTTCAAAGGTCGCACGTGGCTCGGAGGGTCCTGCCCGTTCTGTAGCCCTGAAGGACTGGCGACACCCCTAGCTCCCCATGTGGCAGCGGGGCAGCAGGGTGCGTCTGGCGCTGGGACTTGGGGGTCCCCAATCCCTGGCATGTGGCGCCAGGCCACTTGGGAGGGGCCCCTTGGGGGTGACCTAGGGATAGGGTTAGCCCCCAGGAAGCCAGCAGGCCGGATCTGCCAACTCTGCAGCGAGCGGAGGGGTGGGCCGAGATTAGGGAGCAGGCGAGCAGGAGCGTGGGAGCCAGAGTTTTGCGCGGGGGGCCTTCAAAGTTCGCAGGGGGATCAGAGGGCCCTGCCCGTTCTCTCTTCCTGAATGACTGGCAATGCCCCTAGCGCCCTGGGTGCTTGCGGGTTGGCAGAGTGAGTCCAGCCCTGGGGCTCGGGGGTCCCAAATCCCCAGCATTGCGGTGCCAGGCTCCTTGGGAGGGGCCCCTTGGGGGCCGACCTAGGGTAAGTGTTAGCCCCCAGGACTCCAGCAGGCCCTTTCCGCCAGCTCTGCAGCAGGCGGAGGGGCAGGCCGAGGTGAGGGCACTGGCGAGAGGGAGTGTGGGCCCAAGCGTTTTGGCGTGGGGGGCCTTCAAAAGTCGCCGGGGGCTTGGAGGGCCCTGCCCGTTCTCTTGCCCTGAAAGACTGTCGGTGCCCCTAGCAGCCCGGGTTGCTGTGGGGCGGCAGGGTGACTCCGGCGCTGGGCTCGGGGGCCCCAATCCCCGGCGTTGTGGCACCAGGCCCCTTGGGAAGGGCCCCTCGGGGGCCGACCTAGGCTTAGGGTTCATCCCCAGGAGGCCGGCAAGCACTGCGATAAGTGGCTCTGGCAATGTAACAAAAATGCCATACACTTATCTGTAAGAAATAACAGTGTACAGGAACCCTCTTAGCCCTAACATCATCCTTTGTGAATATGGAAGCCAGCCCCAAAGTGGTCGTGGAAGTCTGACGAAAGGGCTAAGCACTTTTCTCTGAGTCACCACACTATACAGGGAAAGACCAATGTACATCATCTTTCACGAGTAGGAACCATTAATGAAAAGGTTCTGGAATTTCGAGGACTCTGACCCATCCTTATTGGTAATAAACCACCGTGTACAGGAAAACACCTTCAACTCTCATCAGCCTCCTCAATCCTGATTCCGATTCAACTTTGGGTGTGTAGGACTAGGGAAATGTCCACATCTTATTGCTAAGAAAGAACGATGTCAGGGTAATGCCCTTCAAGTCACCTCAGCCTTCCTGAAGACGGAAGCAGGAATCAAGGTGGTTATGTTACCATGAGGTAAGGAAGATGAGCATATAAGTGAGAAACAACAGTGGGCAGGACCTCTCTTCCAAGGAACAGTATCTTTGCTTAATGTTGAATCCCTATGGTAAGTGGTTGTGGGCATTTGTGAGGTCAAAATCTTAAGTGTTTTGTAAAACCTCTTGGCCATTCACAGATGAGACTAAGGTAGTTGGGGACTCCTAGGCAGTGATTTGTCCACTGTCAAAAATATGAAAAGATAAAAGAGACAGATGAGGTCTCCTCAGGCATTGTCCTTTATCCTCATCCTCCGTGAGGATGGCCATCTCTGGACAGCTCAGTGGCAGGGTCTCATTCACAGTGGGGGCATCTGTTCCTCACAGACATCAGGCAGGGAAATGGATTTGGTTCTCTGTGCCAGCCCAGCCACAGCTGAGTGTCACAGCACCCTCTCGTGGGCTCATAAGAGTTTCACTGTCACCAGGCAGGTCATTGTATTTGATAAACCACTGTGAGAGTTTGCAATCGCCTTCATCTGCAACCTCCTAGAGGCAAATGCAGGTGTCTGGTACCATGTGAAGTCATGTGAAGGCATTGTGAGAAATTGTCCTTTTGCTTAAGAAAAACATGGCTGGGGCTCCTGGCTGGCTCAGCCAGTTAAGCATGTGCCTTTGGCTCAGGTTATGTTCTCAGGGTTCTGGGATCGAGCCCGGGTTCCCTGTTCAGCAGGAAAGGAGTTAGGGAAATAGCTTAGAACCCACAGAGAATGTGAATAAAGGGGAGTGAAATGGAATTTGGTCTGTGTTTTGCTTTAGGGATTGGAAGTTAGTTTTTTCTCAATTGTGATGGTTCTTGAAACAGAGAAGCTGTAGTGGTTTTTTTTTTTTACCTTTAATTTTTTTCTAATAATAATTTTTTATTATGATATGGTAGTCACTATACAGTATTTCCTTAGTTTTTGATGTAGTGTTCCATGATTCATTATTTGCATATAACACCCAGTGCTCCATGCAATATATACCTTCCTTAATACCCATCACTGGCCCATCCCAATCCCCCACCCCTCTCCCCTCTGAAGCCCTCAGTTTGTTTCCCAGAGTCCATAGTCTCTCGTGGTTCATTCCCCCTTCTGTTTAGGGTCCATTGTCTAAAGGGACAGACAGTGGAAGTTCACCGAATATAAGATCGAAATTTCGTTGTTCATTATAGATGCCGCTAAGTAGTTCCCAGTCATTTCATTCTACTGTAGTAATTCATTATACCTGTGCAGGTGCACGTGGAAGACAATTGATGCATGTTTAGTGGTAATAAAACACGCCCCTCAGTAGTAGAATAATAGAGGATGCACATGTGTAAAATTATTCGACTACAGCTTCCATGCTTTCCCTTTGGTTCCTTATTATCTATGAAATTGGACAATTTTTGTTCTCTAGGCTTAAAACTCATTGTCAGTATTCAGAGTTTTTCAATGCTGATCTTCTCCTGTATAAGTTACCAAAAACCTAAAATATGTATGAAATTTAAAAAACGCTATATTGAAAATGACAGCAGGGAAGTTCCATTTTGTGAATATTGTGTCAATGGATCTCTATTTTGACATCAGTGTTCATTAGAAATGATGACATTTCATGTGAGTATAAATATCAATGTGAAAAAGGAAAGGTAGGAAGAACCTTGAATGTTTAAGTAATTGCTGAAATGACAGGAGTGTGTGTGTGTGTGTGTGTTTGTGTGTGTGTGTGTGTGTTTGTGTGTGTGTGTAATTGATTTTCAGTGAATGGTTCAGCTTCTTGTAGGGCCTCCGAGAGAGCCCAGATGAACCTTTCAATGAGTTGGTATCTGTTTTCAGAACATGGGAATCTCTTAGTCCAATAGTCAATCAGGCAAGCTTTGAGGTCTTGAAGAGTTTCAGTCCTCAGCGATGGTGTTGCAGACCCTTGTGAGCAAACCCTAGGGTATGCTCAGAGCCCTCATTTGCTGGTAGCAAGGTGTGACGATTTCAGACGGCATTTCCCAAAGAAGTACCTCTTGAGTCTCTGTCCTTATTAGTTCCCTACACTTCCTTACACTAGTTATGTGTTCAATGTGTTTCAGGATAATCCCCACATGTGATTTTTGCTATTTCCTACTAGTCCTATCTGTTTCTCATGTTCTTCTTTTATGGTAGGGGTTGGGAAGCAACCTGTGTGGTGTAGGAAGGGGTGTGGTAGTTGTCTGCCTTCAGAGGACCGAATGATGCCTAGAAATTGTACTGTAGTTTGAGGTCAATTGTCCATCCTCTGAGTGTCAGGAATTCCATCACTTTACATTGATGCTAGTCTGTTCTTCAAGCTGTCCTCAGAAATAAGGACGTCATCCATCTAGGGAATACTGATTTGTGTGTATGTTTTCATTTTAGGAAAGGCCTTGCTGCTCCTGAAAATAATACTGTAGAGCACCCTTTCCTGTTCTTATTGGCCATCAGTCATTCTTTTGTGAAGTATTCGTTTATAAATAGACTTTCTATGGTTGATGAGCAGGAATTCTTTATTGACAAGTCTTTGTCAGTGTGTGTATTGCAAATCTTACTTCCCAGCCTGTGGTTCACTTTTTCATTTTCTTATGATCATAAGATAAGGAGAAATGTCACATTTTTATGAAGTCCCACTGAATTCTTTTAAATGGTTAGTGCACCCTATGTCCTGCCCCAAGATTGACAGGTTCTACGTTTTCTTTCAGAAACTGTCCAATGGGAAACACAATCCATCTCAAATTTATAAATTGCATTTTTAATTATAATAGGGTATTTATACACTGTTTTGGACTTTCTATGTACACAATCGTATTATCTTTGAATAGTCACAATTATCCCCTCAATTCTTATACTTTTTGTTTCTCTTGCCTTCTAACACTGGTAAATTCTCCAATGCAACGTTGAGTAGAGCAGCATTGTTTGAAGATTTTAATATACCTTTCTCAATATCTGACAGAAAAAGCAGACAAAACATTGGTAAAATGTGACCTAATGGACATATAGGGAACATTCCATAATAAGTGCAGAATACATTATTTTCAAGTGGTCATAGTCTCTTTACCCAAATAGATGATAGGTGGGGCCAAGAATCAAGTCTACAAATGTTAAACCCTGAAATTAACTAGATTCTATTCTTAGACCACAGGGGAATTGAGCCACAGTCATAGGAAAAAGAAAACCAGGAAGTCCTTCAATGTTTAAAAATTAAATGGAACTTTGCTACATATCCTAAAGGTGAGAGAGGGAATCTCAATGGAAATTCTGAACCTTTTCTACATGAGGGCTCACACACAATGGCACTTTCTTTGTGAAGAGCATTATAATAACCTAGACAGGAGTTGAGCCTTAAGTCAGAATTCTGCCTGCCCCAGCCACACCTGGCAGCCTTGGCCTGTGGTCCCCCTCAGCTGTCCTTTCTGGTGGCCCTGAGCTAAGGGGGTCAACATGGCCGTATGGAAATTAGAAGCTCCCCACTCTTAGTGATGACGTTGCTATCGTATCGTCCTCAGCAGTCCAAGAACATGATTTTTGAGTGAAATATGACACAAAAGCGACTTCTTGGCCTTCCTTCAGGTTTGAAAATCATCTGGTGAGTCATCTATTAGGAATATGGATTCAACATGTGTTCTTTCTTCTGGAAAAGAAATAGACCCAATAGCAATTATGGCTTCCTGAGCACCTGTTCCTGAGAGACATCATACTGGCTCTTTGTAGCATTCTGCCTCTTAAAATTCTCAACTAGGGTGTAGATATTTGTAGGCACATTTTCAGGTGGTTAGACAGGGACTCAGATGATATGAGTCACAGCGGATTTTAGTGTCAGAAACCTAAGTGGGATCCCCAAATTGACTCCAAATCCCTTGTTGTTCCATACAGGGTACTATTTCCCTCTTATCTCTGGTCTTCTCGATCTGGAAACCTATCAAGTATCAGGATTTTCTTGTCATGTGGAAAACTGGAACGAATTCAGCGGGCCTTTTCACGTCTGCCCATGGTGATCATTAAGATCATTATCTCAGTGGAGGACCTCTGGGTAAGATAATCAAAGATCCTTAGGAATACAGACAGTATAATATTTTCCTGGTATTAAAGTTACAGAAACCAACTATCATTTTTAGTCGATTCAGGCTCTGGTATGTTCAAACCGTGCTGTAAAACTGGTCTGAAATAGTATTTAAAAACACTCAGCTCAGCCTCTTCTACAAAGTGAGCCAATGCTTATAAACATGGCTAAAATATTCCCTTACCTACGATGACTTCCCAGCCATCGTAGTGTTTATATGGTATGACTGTGACTTACATTAGTCAACATTTGCAGAGAAAGAACTTAGTGCATCCAGGGGGCACTTCATGTTGAAATTAGTTTGTGACAATGAGCTACTGTGTTTTATTCTGCAGTCCAAGGGAATGGTGACAGACATCTCTAAGGTGTCTAGCAGTTCTACAATTCTGATTTTAAGTGGTCTGTGTGCTTCAGAGATTTGGGCAGGAGAAGGGCAGGAGTCCAGAGACTGTGAACACTCTGTCACCTGTGCTGACCATGGAGCAGGCAGCCTTCTGTGGACAACATTTTGATTTCTTGGTACTCTTGTGAAAGGTGCTTTTGTCTCACATTCCTCCATTTAGGAGTAATTATAATGATGAAAGTAATTTTTATCTTATATCATCTGTGGGCCCTGATCCTGGGCTCCCAGGGAAGCTATCCTTTAACATTTTACCCGGCTCAAAATGACTGGGCAACACCTCAAAGCATGGGCCCTATTTCTGCCCCAAGCACATGTTGTACATCTGCTTCGAGAAGAAAACAATAACCAAAAATGCCAACATAAAGATAAGACAAAATAAAGAACCTCTTTGGCTCCCATAATATTAAAGTCATACTGACATGTATATACTGAAAATGCATGAAATCATTGCATTTCCTAAAGCCCAAGTCTTGGAGGGTCTGAGAGTCACTGACCTTGCCCAGAACCAGGCACACCCCAGCAGGGAGGGCTGGTGCAGAAAGGGAAGGGGCAGGACTCTGAGGGTGGTCTGCAGCTAGAGGGGTCCCTGGAAGGGGCCAGGTGTGTGTGGAGGCCCCAGCCCACGAGCCCACCCATGCCTGTGCCTGGTGTTGGGTAGAGGAGGCTCCTCTTGGGCCCCCTGCACTTTCAGGGTTCCAGGGGCTTGAGGGCCGGTTGCCCAGCATCCAAGGAGCTCAGGCACAGCCCTCCCAGACAATTCACCACTTGGGGGTGGAGCTACATCACTGTGGGCAGTCCCAGATTTGCAGTGGGTTGCAGACCTGGGGCAGAAGGGGGACTGAGAGAGAGAGAGTTGCCCTGTGGAGATCCCTGCTGGTGAGTGAGCAGCATGCACTGGGGTGGGGGTCCGGGTCACGGTGCGCCCCAGGTGGGAGGCAGGGTTCTGGAAGGGAACGTGGAGAGGGTTCATTGTGTGGACTCAGGTGAGTTTTCCTTTTCCTTTTAAAGTCTCTTCTGCCCCATGTCCTCAACTGGCCTTATTCTCCATCCCCGTGAACTATAGGGTGCCCGCTCACCTGAGCTTTTGTGGGATGGGTTGCAGAATTTCAGGGTTTCCCCTGTTCCCTGGAAGAGTGCAGGAAAGGACCTCACACAATCCCCACCTTCAGTTCTCTGACACAGTGCAGGTGATGCCTCTTGGGCATTAACCCGAATTCAGCAGGGTGTGCCCTGGTCCCCCAGGCACAGGTGTGGCAGTAGCAAGCCCCAGAGCCGTCCCCCAACTTAGCATTATGCCCCCTGTGCCCTCAGGTTAGTGGTAATTGGCTATTAGAAGCATGCAGGAAAATCCTCCAGGTGGGGGCCTGGAGGCGGGCGTAAACCAGACCCCACTCTAGTTGCATTGGGAATAGACGAATTGAGGGTTTCTTTAGAAGAGTAAGTCTGCTTTCCAGAAAAGGCAAGGTCATTGGTCTGTTGAGAATGAAGATAATTACTGCTAAACAACAAGTATGTGTTGCCCCTTCGCCCAGAAACCGAAGCAGGTGTGCAGGCTTTAGGTCAGAGGTGCCTTCTTCTCCACAGCTGAGAACACTTCTCTGCTCTGGCTCCAAGACACCCGAGGTTTTGAACGTCAGCATCAGAGTCAGCGAGGCAGATTGTCACAGGACGCCAGTGTTCAGAGAAAGCACAGGTATGTTTGGCAAAATGTCCTATCTATGTCAGGGCTGGAGGTAAAACCTCTCATTATACCAAACCTCCTGGGCTTTTGTCTTTTCTCTAGTTGAGCCACAAAGTAAAATTGAAGTAGCTGTCAGCATTCTGGGTTTGGTGCAAGAATTACTTAGTTTCCCTGCAGATAGAACTTTGCAGGGGATCACAATTTCTCTGTCCATTTATTGCTTACAAATGTATTTTGACCATCTGTTTCCTAGGAACCCTCTTTTATTAGAAAGGGAAGGTGAGATTCACTCTGTGCCTGTTTGTAACATCTAATTTGTTCCTTCCTGTAACACTGTTTATTCAATTATGCCTTAGATATGGTTGAGTGGTCAGCATCTAGAGTTAGGTGGCTTTTATCATCTGATACAGACTTGGATGATGTCATTTGACAAAGGTGATGTTTCATCATTGATTAGTTTATTCATCAGAAGAGTTAAAATTAGGGTGGAGGGAAAATTCAAAATTATCCAAAGCGGCCTGTTCCTGTTTAAAAGTTGAGCTTGACTTTCTAGTTTTACAAAAAGTATTATCTCGATATTTTGAGGTGCCATATTCTCTCTGTAGTTTCTTTGGTGGTGGAGTCAGAAGGAGAGTCTGGGAATTCTTTCGGAGAGTGGCATGCTGGTGGCTTCAAGGGGCTTGGCGTCAGGAGCCTTGGGGTGAATTCTGCAACTGCTTGTCTGACCCTGGGTGCATCTCCCAGAGGTTTTGTTTCCTCTTATGAAATTGCCGGCAGATAATGTTCTGCTTGAAGGGGAACCCTCCCATCCTGTTGGTGGGAATGCAAAATGGTGCAGCCAGTCTAGGAAACAGTGTAGGGGTTCCTCAAAAAGTTAAACATTGAACAACCCCATGATCCAGCTATTGCTCTCCTAGGTATTTACCCAAAGGATTCAAAAATGTGGATTCAAAGGGGGTCCATGCACCATGATGTTTAGAGCAGCAATGTCCACAGTAGCCAAATTATGGAGAGAATTCCAAAGTCCATGCACTGATGAATGGATCAAGCAGAGGTGGGATACCTATATATAACGGAATATGACCCAGCTTCAAAAAGAATGAAATCTTACCACTTGCAAGGATGTGGATGGACATAGAGTGTATTAAGCTAAGCAAAATCAGTGAGGAAAGACTAATATCCTATCCTCTCACACTTGTGGAATTTCAGAAAGAAAACAGATGAACAGAGTGTTGGGGTGATGAGAGAGGCAAACAAGGAAATAGACTCAACCTTGGAGAACAAACTGAGCGTTGCTGCAGGACAGGGGCGTGGGGGGAAGAGTTAAATGGGTGAGGGGTATTAAGGAGGGTACTTGTGATGAGCACCAGGTACTGTATGCAGGTGAGGAATCACTAAATCCTACCCCTGAAGCGAATATTCCATGGCATGTGAACTAACTGGAATTTAAGTAAAAGAAGAAAGGAAAAAGTGTTCTGCTTCATGAAGAGTGAGGTAAAATTGTAGTGATTTGGGCTGTACTATTCTATAGAGGATAGATGTAAAACACCCTGTTGTAGGATACACTAGTTTCTTATCACATAAGGAGTCCTCAGAGAGCTGCAATGAAAGATTCAGATCTCAGAGCATGTTCATGTTCCACTGATATGTTACAGTTTGCACAGGTAGGAAAGAAGGTGGAGAGAAAGGCAACAGAAGGGGAAAGTAGGTGTGAACCTTTCATTAGTTAGCATTATATCTTTCTCATGAAAGCCTTGCGCCAGTGTGATTTTGGAAGAAGAGGGGGAATCCGGGAGCACTGGAGGAGACAGGGGAGTTCCAGGTCTGGGTAAAGCTGACAGGGGTCCCAGATGAGAGCTGAATGCATTCTGCAGCAGGGTGTGGGCAGGGTGGGCTCCAGGGGTGGCTGTGGGTCTCCTGGGTGAGAGTTGTGACAGGTGAGGGCTGTGTGCAAGTTCCTGGCTGAGGACAAGTGAGGCACAGGCGGAGAGCTGGCAGAGAACCTTCTTCTGGGCGACCAGCCTCACCCAACACACACAGCCTCATCTTCTGTCCATGTCACTCCAATTCAGACTTCTCCGAAGGTGAGTGAGAGAACACATCAAGAGCATTCTGAACAAAAGGGAAAGCATGTGCAATGGCTCTGGGGCAGGAGATTTCCAGGTATGTCCAGGAGCAGCAAGAAGGCCCTGTGGCCACAGGAGACAGCTTAGGACATGAGCTCAGAGAGGTGACAGAAAGCCATTCCAGGGCTATAACCCCATGAGACCCTGTTTCACTGGGCCATCCTGGCTACAGTGTTGAGAACAGATGACAGAGGGTTGAAGACGGCAAGGCAGGTCAATGACGAGGCTTTTCCAGGAACTCAGGCACTGTGGACCAGACAGGTGGCCTTGGATGGAGTGGTTAGACCTACTCTGGGTCCATTTTGAAGATGGAGCTCACAGGATTTGCTGATGGGTTAGCTATTAGGAGCAGGAGAACGGAGGCGTTGGGGTAACTCCCAGCTGTTGTGGGTTGTCATGATCGAGGGGAAGGAGAGTGTTTCTGGGGATAGGAGGTAGTCTGTGTTCCGCATCCTGAGGAAGGTGCCTTTCCCGGTGGGACTGCTGATATTTGTGTCTGGGAGAACCTTTCACATCTCCTCCCTCAGAAATGCTCAAGTACAAGTATCCCCCACTTTTTAAGCGTTCACAGTAAGACACTGGGCTTTCTTGAAAGAACTATGTTATTACCCAGCTTCAGTAAGAGGAAGAGACCTGAAGAGGCTTTCCCTTTTATGCAAAAATGTGAACAGTGAGAATCGCGTTCAGCATCTGTTTTGGGGAGAAGCACAACAGAGGCAGCGTGCACCCCAACCAGCTCCTTCCGCTGGGAACAGCTATCCACATCTAGCCACCAGCACTTTGAATGGTGTCTGTGAGCCTCTGCTGTGCTTTATCTTCATTTATGCTGGGCCTCCATTGGAAACTTGTGTGCTGAGGCCTAAGAAAAGCCAAAGAGAAGGAATTTTGGAGTCTGAGCACACTGTCTAATTGTTCCGTGTAAATTAATGGCCATTCCTTCTTGACACCATTTCTGCTGTGCAAGGTTTCTCAGAAGCCCTGTACTTTCAAAGAGCAGGGAAACCTATACCCGATGCTTCAGGGTTAGTTTTAGTCTCCATGCTGGACAGAACATTTCATGACTGTCGGATTTTCTCACTTCAACATTGAGACTTTGACCACCTTCACCCGTTTCTACCACCCCATCCCCGAATCTGGCACCTACCAATCTGCTCTCAGTGTCTATGTGTTCAGTATTTGTTTATTCCTCGTGGAATGTACATGAGAGCATCTGGTATTGGTCTTTCTGTGTATGAGTTACTTGGCATAAGGCCCCCAAGGTCTGTGTTTCCATGTCTGGTTCTTGTGAATAATGCTGCAGTGAACGTGGGAGTGCATCTGTCTTTTTGAGGCAGTATTTTTGTGTTCTCCGAATCAATACTCAGTAGAGCCATTACTGGGTCATGGGGTAGTTGCATTAATTTTTTCAGGAACCTCCATACCGTTTGTCACAGTGGCTGCACCAATTTCCATTCCCACCAACAATGCTCAGAGTCCTCTCGTCTGCACACCCTTGACCCCACCTGGTGTCTGTCTCTGGGACAATAGGTGTTCCAACACTTGTGAGGGAATAGCCAGTTGTGGGTTTGACTGATGTTTCCCTGACGATATTTAGTGATGTCGAACAACTTTTTCTGTCTGTTGGCACCTGTGAGCTGTCTTTGGAAAGTATCTATTCACATATTCCCCACATTTTTTATACAGTTTTTTTTGTTTGTTTGTTTTGATTTGTATGAGTGTTGTGTGTATTTTGGATGTTAGCCTCTTCTCACACATATGATTCGCAGATATTTTTTTTCTTATTGGGTCTGTGGCCTTGTAAGTTTTTGCTGGTTTCTTTTTCCGTGTGGAAGATTTCAGTTGAAGTTGTTCCACCTGTTTATTTTTGCTTTGGTTGCCTTTGCATTTGGTGTCCAATCTGAAGACTCTTTGCCAAAACCAATGTCGAGAGACTTAGTACCTGTGTCTTCTTGGAGGTTTATGGATTCAGGTCTTATGTTCATATCATTCATCCATTAAAAATTTTGTGTGTGGTGTAAGAAAGTGACCCAGTTATATTCTTCTGCATTTAGTGTCCAGTTTGCCTCTTACCGCTCACTGAAGAGACAGTCCTTCCCTCATGGCATGTCTTCTGCTGCTGTGTCGTAAGTTAGTATCATCTACGTGTGGGTAAGTTTCTGAGCTTTCTGTTCTGTTCCACTGACCTGGTGTCTGTGTTTATGCCAGTACCATCCTGTTTTGATGACAACAGCTTTGTAATCTAGCTTGAAATCCAACAGTGTGTTGTCTGCACCTTTCTTTCTTCACGTTGCTTTGGGTATTTGGGGTGTTTTATGATTCCATACAAGTTTGAGGACTGTTTTCTATTTGCTCGAATAATGCCACTGGAATTCAGATAGGGATTTCATCACATGTGTCAATTGCTTTGGGTACGATGGACATGTTCACATAATTAACTCTTCCAGTTAAGGAGCATGGCGTATGCTTCCATTTGTTTGTGTTGCCTTCCAAATCTTTGACCCATACATCCTGCCCCCCTCGACACACATGTTTTTCATTTCTTTTCTGCCATGTGTTGAGTGTACTATGTCTTTCTCATTCTTGGTTGCTTTTATTCCTAAATTTTTTTTGATGCAATTGTAAATGGCATTGTTTTTTAATTTCTCTTTGCGAAAGTGTGTCATCAGTATACAGAAATGCAAGAAGTTGGGTCATCTGGGTGGCCCCATAGGTGAAGCGTCTGCCTTCAGCTCAGGTCATGAACCCAGAGTTCTGGGTTCGAGCCCCGTGTTGGGCTCCCCGCTTACAGAGGGTCTGTTTCTCCCTCTTTCTCACACTCCCCCTGCTCGTGCTTTTTCTCTTCCTGTCAAATAAATAAATAAAATTTGAAAATACATAAAGACAACAGGTCTCTGTATATTGACTTTATATCCTGCAGCTTTCTTGAATTTGTTTATTCTAACAGTTTTTTTTTTTTTTTTGTGGATTCATTCGGGATTTCATGTCATTTGCAAATAGTGACAGTTTTCCTGTATGGATTTCATATCTTTCTTTTTTTAAAATGATGTCACCCTACAGTACTTCATTTGTTTTTGATGTAGTGTTCCATGATTCATTGTTTGCATATAACACCAAGTGCTCATTATGACACATGCCCTCCTTTTTTAAAAAAAGAATTTATTTATTTATTCAACAGATATAGAGACTGCCAGCGAGAGAGGGAACACAAGCAGGGGGAGTGGGAGAGGAAGAAGCAGGCTCACAGCGGAGGAGCCTGTTGTGGGGCTCGATCCCATAATGCCGGGATCACGCCCTGAGCCAAAGTCAGACGCTTAACTGCTGTGCCACCCAGGGGCCCCAACAGGTGCCCTCCTTAATACCCATCACCAGGTTAACCCATTACCCTACCCCTCCCTTTCTGCAACCTTCAGTTTGTTTCCCAGTGTCAATAGTCTCTCATGGTTCATCTCCCCCTCTCATTCCCCCCCTTCACTTTTCCCTTCCTTCTTCTAATGTCCTCCATGCTACTCCTTCCGTTCCACATAGGAGTGAAACCATATGATAATTGTCTTTCTCTGCTTGACTTAATTTCACTTAGCATAATCCCCTCCTGGTCCATCCACGTTGGTGCAAATGGGGGGTATTCATCCTTTCTGATGACTGAGTAATATTCCATTGTATAGATGAACCACATCTTCTTTGTCCAATCATCTGCTGAAGGACATCTTGGCTCCTTCCACAGTTAGGCTATTATGGACATTGCTGCTATGTACATTGGGATATAGGTGCCCCTTCTTTTCATTACTCTGTGTCTATGGGGTAAATACCCAGTAGTTCAATTGGTGGGTCTTAGGATAGCTCTGTTTTTAACGTCTTGAGGAACCTCCATATTGTTTTCAAAAGTGGCTGTACCAGCTTGAATTCTCACGAGTAGTGTAAGAGGGCTCCCCTTTCTTCACATACTCTCTGACTTTTTTTTATTTCTGTCTTGTTAATTTTTTTTCAAGATTTTATTTATTCATTCCACAGAGATAGAGACATCCAGCGAGAGAGGGAACACAAACAGGGGAGTGGGAGAGGAAGAAGCAGGCTCATAACGGAGGAGCCTGATGTGGGGTTTGATCCCATAATGCCAGGATCACGCCCTTAGCCGAAGGCAGAGGCTTAACCTCTGTGCCACCCAGGTGCCCCCTGCCTTGTTAATTTTAACATTTCTACCTGGTGTAAGGTGGTATCTCATTGTCATTTTGATTTGTATTTGCCTGATGGCAAGTGATGTGGAGCATTTTTTCATGTGTCTGTTGGCCATTTGTATGTCTTCTCTGGAGAAGTATCTCTTTGTGTCTTCTGCCCATTTTTTTGATGTCGAGTTTGAGGAGTTCTTTATAGATCTTGGATACCAACCCTTTATCTGTAATATCATTTGCAGATATCTTCTTCAATTCCATAGGTTGCCTTTTTGTTTTTTGATCATTTGCTTTGCCAAGCAGAAGCCTTTTATCCTGATGAAGTGCCAATAGTTCATTTTTTGCTTTTATTTCCTGTGCCTTTAGAGACGTGGCTTGCAAGAAGTTGTTGTGTCCAAGGTTGAAGAGTTCTTTTGATTTTGATATGAGACAGGAATCCATTATCTTATTTTCCTGATTGTATTTGAGTCCTCTGTCTTTCTTGGTGAGTCTAGCTAAGTTTGTCAGTTTTGTTTATCTTTCCAAAAAAGGCTGCTCTCATTTTCATTGTTTTTTTTTTTTGTCTTTTTAGTCTCCGTTGGATTTATTAATGCATTCCTTTTTGTTATTTCCTTATTTCTACTAATTTGGGGCTTTGTTTGTTGTTTTTTTTTTCTACTTATTTACCACATAAAGCAGGTTGTTTATTGGAGAGCATTTTCATGGATTGATGAAGACTTTAATTTCTATGAATGTCCCCCATAAAGCTACTTTTGCTGCATCCCATAAGTTTTTGTAGGTTGTCTTTTTCATCAGTGACCAGGTACTTCTAAAAGTTTTTTGATTTCTTCTTTGACTGTTGGATGTTCAGTAGCATGTTGTTAAATCTCCACATATTTTTTAAGATTATTTTAGTATCTGACAGAGAGTGAGACAGCGAGAGAGGGAACGCAAGCAGGGGGGTGGGAGAGGGAGAAGCAGGCTTCCCACTGAGCAAGGAGCCTGATTTGGGGCTAGATCCCAGGATCCGGGGTCAAGACCTGAGCTGAAAGCACATCCTTAACGATTGAGCCACCCAGGCCCCAAAAATCTCCACCTATTTTTGACTGTCCCATTTTTTTCTTGAGACTGATTTCTAATTTCATATCATTGTGGTTGGACAAGATTTGAAGCAGAAGGTGAAAAGAGCATTCAGATGAAAGGTTTGTTTCCTGGAGGGTTTTCTGAGGGCAGACCATGAGTTCAGTGGGGATGGAGGAAGGTTTTGTGAGACGGGGGGTGGGGTTAACCCTCGTTAGAATTACTGACTACTACCATGCAGGCTGTATGCTACCGTTCACACCATAGTCGTGATGGACTTGTACTTCATTAAATATTTTCTAGGAGGTGTAGGCATAGCCTTTACTTAAAGAAAGGTGCCATGTGGGTTCATGGCATTACCCCAGGTCAGCAACCAGGATGTATGGTATTGTGGGGGATCAGAACCAGGCTTTCTGTGGGAAGCGACAGAAATAGGGTATGGTGAGCTCCATGACCATAGGTGAGGTCCCTAGTGATCCACTGGGTGTTGGGTTCTGTGGATCTGTCTCATCAGGTGCTGTGGAATTCAGGGACACCCTCCTGTCTGTGGATTTGTGTGGAGACAGGTAGACATCAGTGTCTGGCCAGGCACGAGGGTCGCAATGGACCACCACCAGAGGTGCAGCGTGCGGGGGAGCCACTGCTTGGTTTCCCCGAAAGCTGACCACGGTCTGTGACCGTGATTCCTAGCAGCTGCAAGGGAAGAGGAGGCCGGGGTGGTGCACACTTCCTAGACTTGTGGTCAGGACTAGTCTGGAGCCCACTGAAGTCAGCCACACCTGGCACAGAAGGCACCCAGTCAGTGTAGCTGTGGGCACTGCTCCCATGGCACTTTTGGGCCGGCTCCATGCTGCCACCTCCTGCTTTTCATCATCATCTTCAAGGTCATGTGCCTCTGCTCTTGCCCCATGGCCTCCGGGGTATTGTCCTGCCTCCATCTGGCCCTCGTCCCTGGTGCCCTGTGCAGTCCGATGACAGGGTAGCCTTCTCGAGACAAACATCTGGCCCTGATGGAAAACTTCCATGGATCTCTTGTGATGCGAGGATGATGCCCTGCCCTGGAAGGGGGCTGCAGGTCCAAAATCAGGAGAGCCATGTCTCCCTTTTCAGCATGGCCTCCCCTCCCCTCAGTCTTCTTCAGGGAAGCTCTCCCCACTTCCTGAGCTGACAGCTCTGAACTTAAAAATGAATGTTATTTTACATATCTCTATGCTTTAGTTCATCCATGGCATGTCTTTCAACCCCGTTGGTGTTTTTTTTTTTTTTTTAGCAGTTCTGAAGGGCTGTCTGCTCAAGGAGGGGATGACCTGGGCAGGGCAGCTTTCCCTCTCATCTCCCTCAGCATGTCTCTGAGCCCTGGGGCCAGCTGTCCCACTGAGGATTGAGGGACCCGAGCCAGCCCATCCTGAGCCCAAGCTGTGTCAGCTCATAGACTGATGCGTGTCGGAGCGGTGGGCAGATGGCATGGGCCAGGGGCAGGCAGTGTCTCCTTCTCATTCCTTCCCTCCCTTCCTCCCAGAAGTAGCTCAGAGCAGCCTTCAACCCCTGCATCTCCAGATCCCTTGACCTGTGCCTCCTGTGTTCAGCTGGTGACCTTGGAGTTTCACATGGATTCTACCTCCCGTACCCTCTCCCATAGCAGTTCCTGGATCAGGGGAGGGGTCGGACCCTTGTCTGCTTTTGGTCTTCTTCCTGTCCCGCACCGAGCCCACCGACCGTTTCATCTTCCATGTATGTGCTTGGAAGCAAGCCCATCCACAGGGAACCTATTAGCCAAATGGATCCAGGCAATGAACATTGAAGTAGAGATCCAGAATCCATAATAAACCTGCTCTGAAACCTGTCCCAAAGTCTGTGACTCTCTCACACTGAAACAGAAACAATAATAGCTTTCTGGACTGTGAAGTGATATGTGTCTCTACTTCCAATCTTGAATGCATAGGTGCTGAACCTGGACAGAAAGGGACCATGGCTCCCGTGGGCTGGGATCCACAGTAAGAACGCAGTGAAATCTGAATTTTAGGCATTAAGTGAATAATTATTGTAGAGTGAATCCCAAGTAGGGCTTTTGCACATTGCACAGGAAAAGCTTTTTCAAAGAGGTTTCTGAAAGAAAAATCTTTTTTTAAAATTTATTTTAATTCTATTAGAGCTAACATACAGTGTTACATTCGTTTCAGGTGTACAGTAGAGTGATTCAGTAATTCTATATATTACAAAGTGGTCATCAAGAAAAGTGTCCTCTTAATCCCCTTCATCTATTTCACTCATCCCTCTATCCACCTCCTCTCTGGTAACCATCCGTTCTCTATTGAAAAGAGTTTGTATTTTGGTGTGTCTCCTTTTTCTCTTTTAGTTATTTATTTTTGTTTGTTTTTTAAATTCCCCATTAGAGTGACATCATATGGGATTTGTCTTTCTCTGACTGACAGATTTTAGTTTGGATAATACTCTCTAGCTCCATCCATGTGGCTGCAAATGGCAAGGTTTCATTCTTTTTCAAGCCGAGTAATACTCCATTGTGTGTGTGTGTGTGTGTGTGTGTGTGTGTGTGTGTGTGTGAATACACACATCTATCATCTCATTTGTCAATTTTTCTACAGACACTTGGGTTGCTTCCATATTGTGATATTGTAAATAATAGTGCAAGAAACATAGGGGTGCACGTATCCTTTTTACTTACTGTTTTCCTATTCTTTGGGTAAATACGAGTAGTGTGATTGTTGGATCGTAGGGTAGTTCTATATTTAATTTTTTGAGGAACCTTCATACTGTTTTCCACGGTGGCCACCACAGTTTGCATTCCCACCCACAGTTCACGAGGATTCCCCTTCATCCACATCCTCCCAACACCTGCTCTTTGTTGTGCTTTTGATGTTAGCCATTTTGACAGGTTTGATGTAATACCTCATTGTCCTTTGGATTTACATTTTCCTGATGATGGGTGATGGTGAACATCTTTTCACGGGACTGTTGGCCATTTGTATTTCTTCTTTGGAGAAATGTCTGTCCATGTCTTCTGCCTATTTTTTAACTGGATTATTTGTTTTTTTGGGGGTCGAGTAGTATCAGTTGTATATGTTTTGGACACTATTCCTTTATTGCATATGATCTTTGCAAATATCATCTCCCTTTGAGTAGGTTGTCTTATGATTTTTACGTTTTCATTGTTCTTCTGCTGTGTGGAAACTTTTTATTTTGCTGTATTCCCAATAGTTTATTTTTGCTTTCATTTCCTTTGCCTCAGGACACAGTCTAGAAAAACGTTGGTATGGTCCATGTCAAGAAGTTACTGTCTTCCCTCCTGTAGGATTTTTATGGATTCAGGTCTCATATTGAGGTCTTGAAACTGTTTTGTGTTTGTCTGTATTGTGTAAGAAAGCAGTCTAATTTCATTCTTTTGTGCGTAGCTGTCTAGTTTTCCCAACACCATTTGTTGTAGAGACTGTCCTTTTCCCTTTTGATATCGTTGCTTGCTTTGTGGAAGATTCATGGACCACATAATTATGGGTTTCTGTCTGAACTTGTATCGTGTTCCTTTGGTCGCTGTTTCTATTTTTGTGCCGTACTCTCTTGTTAGGATGACTGCAGCTTTGTAGTATAACCTGAAATCTGAAATAGTGAGTCCTCCAGCTTTGTTTTTCTTTTCCGCATTGCACTGTCTGTTCGAAATCTTTAGTGGATCCATACAAATGTTTAGGATTGTTTATTCGAGGTCTTTTGTTCTTTAATTTAAATTCAATTAGCCAACTTACAGTACACCATTAGTTTCAGATGTAGTCTTAAATAAATTTTCAGTCGTGTGTAACACCCAGTGCTCATTGTATCATGTGGCCTCCTTAATGCTACTCACCCAGTTACCCCCCCCCCAACTTCTCCAACAATCATCGGTTTCATGCGATAGTTAAGAGTCCATCATGGGTTTTCTCCCTCTCTGATGACTTCCCATTCTATTTTCCCTTCCTTCCCCTATGGTCTTCTTCCTTGTTTCTGATATTCCACATAGGAGTGAAAGCATATGATCATTGCCTTTCTTTCATTGACTTATTCCACTCAGCATAATACCCTCCAGCTCCACCCATGTCGGTGTGATGGTAAGTATTCATCCTTTCTGATATCTGAGTAATATTCCATTATATATATATATGATCCACATCTTCTTTATCCATTCATCTGTCCATGATCATCTGCACTCCTTCCACAGTTTGTCTATTATGGACATTGCTGCTATGAACACTGGGGTGCATGTGTACCGTCTTCACTACATCTGTCTCTTTGGGGTCGATACCCCGTAGTGCAATTGCTGGGACATAGGGTAGCTTTATTTATAACTTCTTGAGGAAACTCTGTACCATTTTCAAGAGTGGCTGTACCGCACTGCATTCTTACAGGGGTGTAAGAGGGTTCCCATTTCTCCACATCCTCTCCAAGATGTGTAGTTTCATGTCTTCTTATTTTTAGATATTCGGCCTCGTGTGGTAGGGCATCTATAGGGGTTTAGATTTCCATTTCCCTGAAGCCAAGTGATATGAAGCATTTATGCATGTATCTTTTGGTCACCAGTATGTCGTCATCATTGAAATGACTAACCATTTTAATCCATCTCAAGACCTAAAGCTGGGTAAGGCACTGAAGCTGGATGATGCCATCGGTTGGAAGTGTGGAGAATTTCAAAAGATCTCCGTGGAGAGCAAGTTTAAAGGTCAGTGTGAACTACTAATTGGATCCGGGGAGATCTCTGAAAGTGGGGGTTGCCTGGGATGGGCTGAGGGGGGCCCTCCGATTTTCCTATGAATCCTTGCTTCAGCCCCAAATGGACAGTTTCCTCCTGTGGGGCAGGGTGAGTCCTCTAGTCGTACAGAGGTGAGCCCAATGCCTGGTGCCTTGGAGGCAGGCAAACGGGGAGGGACCCTCAGCAGAAGACCCAGGGTTAGGTTAGGCCTCAAGAGACAGCAGGTCCGAACTGCCCAGTGCTCAGAGAACTCCCAGGCCGAGTGAGATGAGGGCACAAGGGCGGGTGAGTGTGAGCCTGAGGTTCCATCCGGAAGGGCCCACAAAGGTCGGGGTTCAGCAGAAGGAGCTCTCAGGGGGTGCCCCAATTCTCTTGCCCTGAATGCTCTGTTGTGTCCCAAAATGGTACAGTTTACTGTGGGTTGCAGGCTGAGTCCTACGGTGGGTCTTGGGTGTCCCCAATCCGCTGGAGTGGGGTGCCAGGACCCCGGGGAGGGGCCCCTCTGTGGCCAACCTTGGGTAAGGGTTAGTGTTCAGGAGCCCGGCAGGGACAATCTGCAGGCTGTGCGGCGAGCTCTGTGGAGGGCTGAGAGGAGGCCATTGGGGAGGGTGAGCATGGGCCTCAGGGTTGGGGCACGGGGGGCTGCCAAAGGATGGGGATGGGCTCCGGGGGCCTCCCCAAGTTCTCGTGCCCTGTAGGCTCTCTAGAGCCCCAAGGGGCACGGTTTCCTATCGGGTGGCAAGCTGAGTCCTGTGGTGGGGCACAGGTATCCCAATTACCCGGGTCTGTGGTGTAAGGCTCCTGGGGAGGCCCCCAAACCCACGGCAGACCTAGGGCTAGGGATAGGCCCAGGAGCCCTGCAGGCCCGATCTGTTGGCTGTATGGCGAGCTACACGGGCTGAGGTGAGGATGTGGGGAGAGTGAGCATGGGCCTCAGGGTTGGGGTGCGGGAGGCTACCGAAGTTCGCTGGTGGCTCAGGAGGGCCCTCCTGGTTCTCCCGCCCTGAATGCTCTATGGCCTCCCAAGGCACACGGTTTCCTGCAGGGTGGCAAACTGAGTCCTGCTGTGGGGCTCAGGTGTCCCGAATCCCCGCGGCTGCGGCTCCAGGCTCCTGGGGAGGGGCCCCTCCACAGATGAACTATGGTTAGGGTTGGGGACCAGGAATCCCGCAGGCCAGATCTGCCCACTATGTGGCAAGCTCCGCCCTGGGCTGAGTTGAAGGTGCGGGGTGGGATGAGCATGGGCTTCACGGTTGAGTTCAGGGATCGCCGAAGTTCGCCGGGGGCTCTGGGGGTCCTCCTGGTTCTTCCGCCCTGAATGCTCTACAGCCTCCCAAGGGGCACAGTTTCCCGCGGGCTGGCAGGCTTTATCCTTCAGTGGGGCTCAAGTGTCCCCAGTCCCTGGGGCTGCGGCACCGGGCCCCAGGGGAGGGGCCGTACCCAGCCGACCTAGGGTCAGTTGTAGGCCCCAGGAACCCGGCAGGCCTGATCTGCCGGCTCTGCGATGAGTTCGGTGGCAACCTGAAGGGAAGGCGTGGGGCGGGATGAGTGTGGGCCTCAGGGTTTGGGTGTAGGGGCCACCGAGGATCACTGGGGGCTCAGGGGGGCCCTACCAGTTCTCTTGCATGGGATGTTCTGTGGCGCCCCAATGGGCATGGTTTCCTGAGGGGTGGCAGGATGAGTCCCGTGGTGGGGCTCAGGTGTACCCAATCCCTGGGGTTAGGATACAGATTAGGGTATGGGTTGAGGTTAGGGTATGGGTTAAGGTTAGGGTATGGGTTACGGTTAGGGTATGGGTGAGGGTAGGGGTTAGGGTTAGGGTAAGGAGAGGGTACGGGTTAGGGTTGGGTTTTGGGGTTACAGGTTAGAGGTTATGGGTTAGGGTACAGATTAGGGTTTACGGTACGGGTTAGGGTTTAGGGTTCGGGTTTAGGGTTAGGGTTAGGGTTGGAGTACGGGTTAGGTTTAGGGTATGGGTTAGGTTTAGGGTATGGGTTAGGGTACGCATTAGGGTACGGTTTAGGGTACAGGTTAGGGGACAGTTTAGAGTAAGTGTTGGCGTACGGATTTGGGTACGGCATAGGGTACGGATTAGGGTTAGGGTACGGGTTAGGAAACACGTTAGGGATTGGGATTGGGTACGGTTTAGGGTTAGGGTATGGGTTAGGGTACGGGTTATGGTACAGATTAGGGTTAGGTATGGGTTAGGGTATGGGTTAGGGTCCAGGTTAGTGATAGGGTACGGGTTAGTTTATGGGTTAGGGTACGGGTTAGGGTATGGGTTAAAGTTAAGGTAAGGGTACTGGTTAGGGTTAGGGTAAGGGTTACAGTTTAGTGTTTAGGGTTACGGTTAGGGTATGGGTTAGGGTTAGGTTATGGGTAGGGTTAGGGTACGGGTTATGGTATGAGTTAGGACATGGGTTAGTGTCAGGTTTTAAGGTTTAGGGTTAAAGTTAGGGTATGGGTTAGGGTACTTGTTAGGGTTATGGTTAGGTTTAGGGTACGGTTTAAGTTACGGGTTAGGGTACAGTTTAGGGTTAGGGTTAGGGTATGTGTTAGAGTACGTTTTAGGGTTACGGTTAGGGTTAGGGTACAGGTTAGGTTTAGGGTTAGGGTACGGGTAGGGTTAGGGTTAGGGTACGGGTTAGGGTTAGGTTTAGGGTTAGGTTACGGGTTATGGGTAGGGTTAGCTGAAGGGGTAGGGTTAGGGGTTAGGGTTAGGGGTTAAGTTTTAGGGTTTAAGGTTAGGTGTTAGGGTTTAGGCTTAGGGTTAGACCCCAGTAGGCCAGCAGGACCGATGCGCCTGCTGTGCGGGGAGCAGAGGAGTGGGACGAGGTGAGGGCGCTGGCGAGCAGGAGTATGGTATCCAGCGTTTTGGCGCAGGAGGCCTTTGAACATTGCTAGAGGCTCGGAGGGCCCTGCCCGTTCTCCCGCCCTAAATGACTAGTGACGCCCCAGCGGGCCGATGTCGACGGGGCGGCAGGGTGAGTCCGGCACTGCAGCTCGGGTGTCCCCAATCCCCGGCTTTGGTCACCAGTCCCCTTGTGAGGGCCCCCTCTGGGGCCAATCTAGTGTTAGGGTTAGCCCCCAGGAGGCCAGCAGGCCCCATATGCCAGCTGTGCGGTGCGCGGAGGGGCGGGCCATGGTGAGGGACTGGCGAGCTGGAAGGTGGTACCCAAAGTTTTGGCGCCGGGGGCCCTCGAATGTCGCCGGGGACTCAGAGGGCCCTGCCCATTCTCCTGCCCTGAATGAGTGGCGGCTCCACTAGCAGCCCGAGTGGTGGCGGGGCGGCAGGGTGGGTCTGGCGCTGAGGCTCGGGGGTCTCCAATGCCAGACGTTGCAGCACGAGGCCCCTTGGGAGAGGCCCCTTGGGGGCCGACCTAGGGTAAAGGTTAGCTCCTGGAGGCCGTAGGCACAATCCGCAGTCTGGGGCGAATGGAGACGCGGTCGAAGATCAGGGCGCTGGCGAGCAGGAGAGTGGGCCCCAGCCTTTTGGCGCTGTGGGCCTTCGAAGGTCACCGGGGCAGGGAGGGCCCTGCCCATCCTCCAGCCCTGAATGATCGGCGGTACCCTAGTGGCCCGGGTGTGGGCGGGGCGGAACGGTGAGTCCAGCGTTGTGACTCAGGGGTCCCCAATCCCTGGCGTTCGGCGGCAGTCCCTTTGGGAGGGGCCCCTTGGAGGCCGACCTAGGGTTAGGGTTAGCCCCCAGGAGGCTGGCAGGCTCGATCCACCGGCTCCGTGGCAAATGGAGGGGTGGGCCAAGGTGAGGTCACTGGCGAGCGGAAGCGTGGGCCCCAACATTTTGGCTCGGTGGGCCTTCGAATGTCGCAGGGGGCTCGGAGGGCCCTGCTCGTTCTCCCGCCATGAAGGACCGGCGACGCCCTTAGCTCCCTGGGTGGCAGCGGGGTGGCAGGGTCAGTCCTGCACTGGTGCTTGGGTTTCCCCAATCCCCAGCGTTGCGGCGCCAGGCCCCTTGGGAGGGGCCCCTCTGGGACTGTCCTAGGGTTAGGTTAACCCCCAGGAGGCCGCAGTCCAGATCCGCCGGCTGTGCAGTGAGCAGAGGGATTGACCGTGGTAGGGCGCAGTCGAGCGGTAGCGTGGTACCCAGCGTTTTGGCGTGGGGGCCTTCTTATTTTACCGGAGGCTCGGAGGGCCCTGCCGGTTATCCCGCCCTGAATGCCCGGCGGCACCCCTAGTGGCCCACGTGGCAGCGGGGCGGCAGGGTGAGCCTGGTGCTGGGGCTTGCAGGTCCCCAATCCCTGCCGTTGCGGCACCAAGCCTCTTGGGAGGGGCCAGTCTGGGGCCCACCTAGGGTTACGGTTAGCCCCGAGGAGCCCGGGAGGCAGGATCTGCCAGCTGTGTGGCTAGAGGGGGGGCAGGCCGAGGTGAGGGCGCTGTAGAGCGGGAGCATGGGCCTCAGCGTTTTGGCATGGGGGACCTACGAATGTCGCCGGGGGCTCGGAGGGCCGTGCCCGTTCCCCCACCCTGATTGACCGGCGGTGCCCCAAGTGCCCCGGGTGGCGGCAGAGGGGCAGGTTGAGTACATCGCTGGGGCTTGTGGGTCCCCAATGTCCGGCATCGCGGTGCCAGGCCCTTTGGGAGTGCCCTTCGGGGGCCGACCTAGGGTTAGGGTTAGCCCCCAGGAGGCCGGCAGTCCGGATACGATGGCTGTGGGGCGAGCGGAGGGGTGGGCCGAGGTGAGGGTGCTGGGGAGCGGGATTGTGGGCCCCTGCATTTTGGCGCTGGAGGCTTCAAATGACGCTTGTTTCTCCAGGGCCCTGTCCCTTCTACCGCCCTGAATGACCGGCGGCGCCCCTAGCGGCCCGTGTGGCAGTGTTGTGGAAGGGTGAGTCTGGCTCTGGGGCTTGGAGTCCCAGATCCCAGGCTTAGTGGCACCAGGACCCTTGGGAGGGGCCCTAGGGTTAGGGTTAGCCCCAAGGAGACCGTCAGGCCCAATCCGCACACTGTGCGGCGAGCGGAGGTGCGGGCCCAGGTGAGGGCACTGGGGAGCAGGAGCGTGGGAACCAGCGTTTTGGCGTGGGGAGCCTTTGAAGGTCACCGGTGGCTCAGAAGGCCCTGCCCTTCTCTCGCTCTCTATGACCGGCTGCGCCCCTAGCGGCCCGGGTGGGTACAGTGCGGCAGGGTGAGTCTGGCTCTGGGGCTCTGAGTCACCAATCCCCAGCATTGCAGAGCCAGGCTTCTTGGGATGTCCCCACAGGGCCGACCTAGGTTTTGGTTAGCTGCCAGGAGCCCGGCAGGCCCTATCCACCAGCTCTGAAGCAAGCGGAGGGGCGGGCCGAGGTGAGGGCACTGGCGAGCAGGATCCTGGGAGCCAACGGTTTTGCACGGGGAGCCTTCAATGGTCAGCGTGGGCTCGGAGGGCCCTGCCCGATCTCCTGCCCTGATTGACCGGCGGGGCCTCTAGTGGCTCGGGTGGCTGAAGGGCAGCAGGGTGAGTCCGGCACATGGGCTTGGGGTCCCCATCCCCAGCGTTGCGACGCCAGGCCCCTTGGGAAGGGCCCCTCGGGGGCCGACCTATGGTTAGGGTTAGCCTCCAGGAGCGCTGCAGGCCCGATACACCACCTGTGGGTCGAGCGGAGAGTTGGGCCGAGGTGAGGGTCCTGGTGAACATGAGCCTGGGCCCAAGCGTTTTGGTTCGGTGTGCCTTCGAATGTCAGCAGGGGTTCGGAGGGCCCTCCAGTTCTCCCACCCTGAATGAATGGCGGCGCCCCTAGCGGCCCATGTGGGGTGGGGCGGCAGCGTGAATCCGGCGCTGGGGCTTGGGGGTCCCCAATCCCTGGCGTTGCGGTGTCAGGCCCCTTAGGAAGGGACCTTCAGGGGCTGTCCTAGGGTTAGTGTTAGTGCCCAGGAGGCCGGCAGGCCCGTGTCGCTGGCTCTGCGAAGAGTGGAGGTGTGGGCCGAGTTGAGGGTGATGCAGAGCGGGAGCGTGATCCCCAGCGTTTTGGCGCCCTGGGCCTTCGAATGTTGCCATGTCTCGAAGGGCCCTGCCTGTTCTCCTGCCCTGAATAACCAGCGGCGCGCTTTGTGGCTCCGTTGGCGGTGGGGTGGCAGGGTGATTCCCGTGCTGCAGCTCAGGTATCCCCAATCCCCGGCGTTGCAGCGCCACGCCGCTTGGGAAGGGCCCCTCGGTGGTCGACCTAGGGTTAGAATTTGCCCCCAGGAGGCAGGCAGGCCTGATCCGCGGGCTGTACTACGAGCGGAGGTGGGGGCCGAGATGAGGATGCTGGCGAACAGGAGGGTGGGCCCAACCGTTTTGGCGCGGGGGGCCTTCGTAAGTCGCCGGGGGCTCGGAGGGCCCTACACGTTCTCCCGCCCTGAATGACCGGCGGCGCCCCTAGCGGCTCGGCTGCTGGCAGAGTGGTAAGGTTAGTCTGGTGCTGGGGTTCGGGGGTCCCCAATCCCCTCATTGCGGTGCCAGGCCCCTTGGGAAGGGCCCCTCGGTGGTCGACGTAGGGTTAGGGTTAACCCTCAGGAGGCCGGCAGTCCTGATCCACCCATTGGGTGGCGAGCGGAGGGGCGGGATGAAGTGAGGGTGCTGACGAGTGCGAGCCTGGACCCAAGCGTTTTGGTGCGGTGGGCCTTCGAAGGACAAGGGGGGCTCGGAGGCCCCTGCCCGTGCTCACGCCCTGAATGACCAGCGGCACCTCTAGAGGCCCGGGTGTCAGCGGGGCAGCACGGTCAGTCCGGCGCTGGAGCTCATGGTTCAGCAGTCCCAGGCGTTGAGGCGCCTGGACCCATCGGACGGGTCCCTGGGGGGCCGACCTAGGGTTTGAGTTAGCCCCCAGGAGTCGGGCAGGCCTGATCCGCCCTCTGTCGGGCGAGCGAAGGGGCAGGCCTAGGTGAGGGCGCTGGCGAGCGGGAGCATGGGCCCAAGCGTTTTGGCGCGGGGCGCCTTCAAATGTCACCATGGGCTAGGAGGGCCCTGCCCGTTCTCATACCCTGTATGACCGGCGGCGCCCCTAGAAGCCCAGATGGTGGCGGAGCGGCAGGTTGAGTCCGACGCTAGGGCTCTGGGGTCCCCAATTACCAGCGTTGTGGCCCCAGACCCCTTGAGAGGGCCCCCTTGGGTGCCGACCTAGGGTTAGGGTTACCCCAGGAGGCCAGTAGGCCCGATCTGCCAGCTGTGCAGTGAGCAGAGGGGCGGGTTGAGATGACGGCGTTGGCGAGCGGGAACGTGGGCCCAAAGTTTTGGAGCGAGGGGCCTTCGAAGGTCACCAGGGGCTCAGAGGGTCCTGCCCGTTCTCCTGCCCTGAATGACCGGGGGTGCCCCTTGTGGCCCGGGTGGCAGTGGGGGGCATGGTGAGTCCGGCGCTGGGGCTCAGGAGTCCCCAATCCCCCTCGTTGCAGCGCCAGGCCCCTTGGGAGGGGCCACTAGGGGGCAGACCTAGGGTTTGGGTTAGCCCCCAGAAGGCCCCCAGGCCTGATCCGCCAGCTGTGTGGCGAGCGGGGGGGAGGGCCGAGGTAAGGGCGCTGGCGAGCCGGAGCGTGGGCCCAAGCGTTTTGGTGCGGGGGTCCTTCGAAGGTCGCCGTGGGCTCGGAGGGCCCTGCCCATTCTCCTGCACTGAATGACCAGCGGCACCCCTAGCGGCCCGGGTGGCGGCGGGGCAGCACGGTGATTCCAGCGCTGGGGCTCGGGGGTCCCTAATACCCGGCGTTGCGGCGCCAGGCCCCTTGGGACGGGCCCCTCGGGGGCTGACCTAGGGTTAGGGTTAGCCCCCAGGAGACTGGAAGGCTCGTTCCACCCATGTGCAGAGAATGGAGGTGTGGGTCCAGGTGAGGTAGCTGGCGAGCGGGAGCGTGGGCCAGAGCATTTGGCTTTGGCTCGGGGTGCCTTCGAAGGTCGTAGGTGGCTCAGAGGGTGCTGCCCGTTCTGTCGCCCTGAAGGACTGGCGATGCCCCTAGCACCCCATGTGGCAGCGGGGCGGCAGGGTGCGTCCGGCGCTGGGACTTGGGGTCCCCAATCCCTGGCATGTGGCGCCAGGCCACTTGGGAGGGGCCCCTTGGGGGTGACCTAGGGATAGGGTTAGCCCCCAGGAAGCCAGCAGGCCCGATCCGCCAGCTCTGCAGCGAGCGGAGGGGTGAGCCGAGGTTAGGGCGCTGGCGAGCAGGAGCGTGGAAGCCAGAGTTTTTGTGCGGGGGGCCTTCGAAGGTCGCAGGGGGATCAGAGGGCCCTGCCCGTTCTCCCTTCCTGAATGACTGCCCACGCCCCTAGCGCCCTGGGTGATTGAGGGGTGGCAGAGTGAGTCCAGCACTGGGGCTCGGGGGTCCCAAACCCCTGGCATTGCGGTGCCAGGCTCCTTGGGAGGGGCCTCTCGGGGGCCGACCTAGGGTAAGTGTTAGCCTCCAGGATTCCAGCAGGCCCCTTCCGCCAGCTCTGCGGCAGGCAGAGGGGCAGGCCGAGGTGAGCACACTAGCGAGAGGGAGTGTAGGCCCAAGCGTTTTGGCGCGGGGGGCTTCAAAGGTCGCCGGGGGCTTGGAGGGCCCTGCCTGTTCTCTCGCCCTGAAAGACTGGCGGCGCCCCTAGCAGCCCGGGTTGCTGGGGGGTGGCAGGGTGACTCCGGCGCTGGGCTTGGGTGTCCACAATCCCCGGCGTTGTGGCGCCAGGCCCCTTGGGAGGGGCCCCTCAGGGGCTGACCTAGGGTTAGGGTTCGTCCCCAGGAGGCCGGCAAGCCCAGCGCTAAGTGGCTCTGGCAATGTAACAAAAATGCCATACACTTATCTGTAAGAAATAACAGTGTACAGGAACCCTCTTAGCCCTAACTTCATCCTTTGTGAATATGGAAGCCAGCCCCAAAGTGGTCGTGGAAGTCTGACGAAAAGGCTAAGCACTTTTCTCTGAGTCACCACACTATACAGGGAAAGACCAATGTACATCATCTTTCACGAGTAGGAAGCATTAATGAAAAGGTTCTAGAATTTCGAGGACTCTGACCCATCCTTATTGGTAATAAACCACCGTGTACAGGAAAACACCTTCAACTCTCATCAGCCTCCTCAATCCTGATTCTGATTCAACTTTGGGTGTGTAGGACTAGGGAAATGTCCACATCTTATTGCTAAGAAAGAACGATGTCAGGGTAATGCCCTTCAAGTCACCTCAGCCTTCCTGAAGACGGAAGCAGGAATCAAGGTGGTTATGTTACCATGAGGTAAGGAAGATGAGCATATAAGTGAGAAACAACAGTGGGCAGGACCTCTCTTCCAAGGAACAGTATCTTTGCTTAATATTGAATCCCTATGGTAAGTGGTTGTGGGCATTTGTGAGGTCAAAATCTTAAGTGTTTTGTAAAACCTCTTGGCCATTCACAGATGAGACTAAGGTAGTTGGGGACTCCTAGGCAGTGATTTGTCCACTGTCAAAAATATGAAAAGATAAAAGAGACAGATGAGGTCTCCTCAGGCATTGTCCTTTATCCTCATCCTCCGTGAGGATGGCCATCTCTGGACAGCTCAGTGGCAGCGTCTCATTCACAATGGGGGCATCTGTTCCTCACAGACATCAGGCAGGGAAATGGATTTGGTTCTCTGTGCCAGCCCAGCCACAGCTGAGTGTCACAGCACCCTCTCGTGGGCTCATAAGAGTTTCACTGTCACCAGGCAGGTCATTGTATTTGATAAACCACTGTGAGAGTTTGCAATTGCCTTCATCTACAACCTCCTAGATGCAAATGCAGGTGTCTGGTACCATGTGAAGTCATGTGAAGGCATTGTGAGAAAGTGTCCTTTTGCTTAAGAAAAACATGGCTGGGGCTCCTGGCTGGCTCAGCCAGTTAAGCATGTGCCTTTGGTTCAGGTTATGATCCCAGGGTTCTGGGATCGAGCCCGGGCTCCCTGCTCAGCTGGAAAGGAGGTAGGGAAATAGCTTAGAACCCACAGAGAATGTGAATAAAGGGGAGTGAAATGGAACTTGGTCTGTGTTTTGCTTTAGGGATTGGAAGTTAGTTTTTTCTCAATTGTGATTGTTCTTGAAACAGAAAAGCTGTATTGTTTTTTTTTTTACCTTTTTTTCTAATAACAATTTTTTATTATGATATGTTAGTCACTATACAGTATTTCCTTAGATTTGATGTAGTGTTCCGTGATTCATTATTTGCATATAACACCCAGTGCTCCATGCAATATGTACCTTCCTTAATACCCATCACTGGCCCATCCCAATCCCCCACCCCTCTCCCCTCTGAAGCCCTCAGTTTGTTTCCCAGAGTCCATAGTCTCTCGTGGTTCATTCCCCCTTCTGTTTAGGGTCCATTGTCTAAAGGGACAGACAGTGGAAGTTCACCGAATATAAGATCGAAATTTCATTGTTCATTATAGATGCTGCCAAGTAGTTCCCAGACATTTCATTCTACTGTAGTAATTCATTATACCTGTGCAGGTGCATGTGGAAGATAACTGATGCATGTTTAGTGGTAATAAAACACGCCCCTCAGTAGTAAAATAGTAGAGGATGCACATGTGTAAAATTATTCGACTGCAGCTTCCATGCTTTGCCTTTGGTTCCTTATTATCTATGAAATTGGACAATTTTTGTTCTCTAGGCTTAAAACTCATTGTCAGTATTCAGAGTTTTTCAATGCTGATCTTCTCCTGTATAAGTTACCAAAAACCTAAAATATGTATGAACTTTAAAAAGCGCTATATTGAAAATGACAGCAGGGAAGTTCCATTTTGTGAATATTGTGTCAATAGATCTCTATTTTGACATCAGTGTTCATTAGAAATGATGACATTTCATGTGAGTATAAATATCAATGTGAAAAAGAAAAGGTAGGAAGAACCTTGAATGTTTAAGTAATTGCTGAAATGACAGGTGTGTGTGTGTGTGTGTGTGTGTGTGTGTGTGTGTGTAATTGATTTTCAGTGAATGGTTCACCTTCTTGTAGGGCCTCCGAGAGAGCCCAGGTGAACCTTTCAATGAGTTGGTATCTGTTTTCAGAACATGGGAATCTCTTAGTCCAATAGTCAATCAGGCAAGCTTTGAGGTCCTGAAGAGTTTCAGTCCTCAGCGATGGTGTTGCACACCCTTGTGAGCAAACCCTAGGTATGCTCAGAGCCCTCATTAGCTGGTACCAACGTGTGACGATTTCAGACAACATTTCCCAAAGAAGTACCTCTTGAGTCTCTGTCCTTGTCAGTTCCCTACACTTCCTTACACTAGTTATGTGTTCAGTGTGTTTCAGGATAATCCCCACATGTGATTTTTGCTATTTCCTACTAGTCCTATCTGATTCTCATCTTCTTCTTTTATGGTAGGGGTTGGGAAGCAACCTGTGTGGTGTAGGAAGGTGTGTGGTAGTTGTCTGCCTTCAGAGGACCGAATGCTGCCTAGAAATTGTACTGTAGTTTGAGGTCAATTGTCCATCCTCTGAGTGTCAGGAATTCCATCACTTTACATTGATGCTAGTCTGTTCTTCAAGCTTTCCTCAGAAATAAGGACGTCATCCATCTAGGGAATACTGGTTTGTGTGTATGTTTTCATTTTAGGAAAGGCCTTGCTGCTCCTGAAAATAATACTGTAGAGCACCCTTTCCGGTTCTTATTGGCCATCAGTCAATCTTTTGTGAAGTATTTGTTTATAAATAGACTTTTTATGGTTGATGAGCAGGAATTCTTTTTTGACAAGTCTTTGTCAGTGTGTGTATTGCAAATCTGTACTTCCCAGCCTGCGGTTCACTTTTTCATTTTCTTATGGTCATAAGATAAGGAGAAATGTCACATTTTTATGAAGTCCCACTGAATTCTTTTAAATGGTTAGTGCACCCTATGTCCTACCCCAAGATTGACAGGTTCTATGGTTTCTTTCAGAAACTGTCCAATGGGAAGCTACAATCCATCTCAAATTTATAAATTGCATTTTTAATTCTAAGGGTATTTATAGACTGTTTTGGATTTTCTATGTACACAATCATATTATCTGTGAATAGTCACAATTATCCCCTCAATTCTTATACTTTTTGTTTCTCTTGCCTTCTAACACTGGTAGACTCTCTGATGCCACGTTGAATAGAGCAGCATTGTTGAAGATTTTAATATACCTTTCTCAATATCTGACAGAAAAAGCAGACAAAACATTGGTAACAAATGTGACCTAATTGACATATAGGGAACATTCCATAATAAGTGCAGAATACATTATTTTCAAGTGGTCATAGACTCTTTACCCAAATAGATGATAGGTGGGGCCACGAATGAAGTCTACAAATGTTAAACCCTGAAATTAACTAGATTCTATTCTTAGACCACAGGGGAATTGAGCCACAGTCTTAGCGAAAAGAAAACCAGGAAGTCCTTCAATGTTTAAAAATTAAATGGAACTTTGCTACATATCCTAAAGGTGAGAGAGGGAATCTCAATGGAAATTCTGAACCTTTTCTACGTGAGGGCTCACACACAATGGCACTTTCTTTGTGAAGAGCATAATAATAACCTAGCCAGGAGTTGAGCCTTAAGTCAGAGTTCTGCCTGCCCCAGCCACACCTGGCAGCCTTGGCCTGTGGTCCGCCTCAGCTGTGCTTTCTGGTGGCCCTGAGCTAAGGGGGTCAACATGGCCATATGGAAATGGGAAGCTCCCCACTCATAGTGATGGCGGTTCCCCCTCCCCAGCTAACCTTTCTGGTGGCTCTGAGCTAAGGGGGTCAACATGGCCGTATGGAAATTAGAAGCTCCCCACTCTTATTGATGACGTTGCTATCGTATCGTCCTCACCAGTCCAACAACATGATTTCTGAGTGAACTATGACACAATCGTGACTTCTTGGCCTTCCTTCAGGTTTGAAAATCATCTGGTGAGTCATCTATTAGAAATATGGATTCAACATGTGTTCTTTCTTCTGGAAAAGAAATAGAACCAATAGCAATTAGGGCTTCCTGAGCACCTGTACTTGAGAGACATCATACTGGCTCTTTGTAGCATTCTGCCTCTTAAACTTCTCAACTAGGGTGTAGATATTTGTAGGCACATTTTCAGGTGGTTAGACAGGGACTCGGATGATATGAGTCACAGCGGATTTTAGTGTCAGAAACCTAAGTGGGATCCCCAAATTGACTCCAAATCCCTTGTTGTTCCATACAGGGTACTATTTCCCTCTTATCTCTGGTCTTCTCGATCTGGAAACCTATCAAGTATCAGGATTTTCTTGTCATGTGGACAACTGGAACGAATTCAGCGGGCCTTTCACCTCTGCCCATGGTGATTATTAAGATCATTATCTCAGTGGAGGACCTCTGGGTAAGATACTCAAAGATCCTTAGGAACAGAGACAGTATAATATTTTTCTGGTATTAAAGTTACTGAAACCAACTATCATTTTTAGTCCATTCAGGCTCTGGTATGTTCAGAGGGTGCTGTAAAACAGGTCTGAAATAGTATTTAAAAACACTCAGCTCAGCCTCTTCTACAAAGTGAGCCAATGCTTATAAACATGGCTAAAATATTCCATTACCTACGATGACTTCCCAGCCATCGTAGTGTTTATATGGTATGACTGTGACTTACATTAGTCAACATTTGCAGAGAAAGAACTTAGTGCATCCAGTGGGCACTTCATGTTGAAATTAGTTTGTGACAACGAGCTACTGTGTTTTATTCTGCAGTACAAATGAATAGTGCCAGACAACTCTAAGGTGTCTAGCAGTTCTACAATTCTGATTTTAAGTGGTCTGTGTGCTTCAGAGATTTGGGCAGGAGAAGGGCAGGAGCCCAGAGACTGTGAACACTTCTGTTACCTGTGCTGACCATGGAGCAGGTAGCCTTCTGTGGGCATCATTTTGATTTCTTGGTACTCTTGTGAAAGGTGCTTTTGTCTCAAATTCCTCCATTTTAGAAGTAATTATAATGATGAAAGTAATTTTATCTTATATCATCTGTGGGCGCTGATCCTGGGCTCCCAGGGAAGTTATCCCTTTACATTTTACCCGGCTCAAAATGACTAGGCAAAACCTCAAAGCATGGGCCTTGTTTCTGCCCCAAGCATGTTGTACATCTGCTTTGAGAAGAAAACAATAACCAAAAATGCCAACATAAAGATAAGAAAAAATAAAGAACCTCTTTGGCTCCCATAAGATTAAAGTCATACTGACATGTACATACTGAAAACATAAGAAAGAGTCTGTCACTTTCTGGAATCTAAGAAGATCCTCATTGTGGTGTGTAACTCTGTATGTAAAACAAAACAGAAAAAAATACATAAGCCTGCCCCAAAAGTTCCTTCCCCGGAGCACTCCCTTCTTGGTGAAGATTGTGTCTCCCAGGCAGCTGTCCTGACTTGGGTTTGAATAAAGGTCTCTTCCTTTCTCTCTAAAATGTTTTTAAAAGTTCATTCATGCAATGTCGACAATAACAGTGTTTTCTATTTAAGTGAGAAATAAATGTTCCACTCTAGTTGCATTGGGAATAGATGAATTGAGGGTTTCTTTAGAAGAGTAAGTCTGCTTTCCAGAAAAGGCAAGGTCATTGGTCTATTGAGAATGAAGATAATTACTGCTAAACAACAAGTATGTGTTGCCCCTTCGCCCAGAAACCGAAGCAGATGTGCAGGCTTTAGGTTAGAGGTGCCTTCTTCTCCCCAGCTGACAGCACTTCTCTGCTCTGGCTCCAAGAAACCCGAGGTTTTGAACGTCACCATCTGAGTCAGCGAGGAAGCTTGTCACAGGACGCCAGTGTTCAGAGAAAGCACAGGTATGTTTGGCAAAATGTCCTATCTATGTCAGGGCTGGAGGTAAAACCTCTCATTATCCCAAAACCTCCTGGGCTTTTCTCTTTTCTCTAGTTGAGCCACAAAGTAAAATTGAAGTAGCTGTCAGCATTCTGGGTTTGGTGCAAGAATTACTTAGTTTCCCTGCAGGTAGAACTTTGCAGGGGATCACAATTTCTCTGTCCATTTATTGCTGACAAATGTATTTTGACCATCTGTTTCCTAGGAACCCTCTTTTATTAGAAAGGGAAGGTGAGATTCACTCTGTGCCTGTTTGTAACATCTAATTTGTTCCTTCATCTAACAGTGTTTATTCAATTGGGCCTAAGATATGGTTGAGTGGCCAGCATCTAGAGTTAGGTGGCTTTATTCATCTGATACAGACTTGGGTGATGTCATTTGACAAAGGTGATGTTTCATCATTGATTAGTTTATTCATCAGAAGAGTTAAAATTAGGGTGGAGGGAAAATTCAAAATTATCCAAAGCGGCCTGTTCCTGTTTAAAAGTTGAGCTTGACTTTCTAGTTTTACTAAATGTATTATCTCGATATTTTGAGGTGCCATATTCTCTCTGTAGTTTCTTTGGTGGTGGAGTCAGAAGGAGAGTCTGGGAATTCTTTTGGATAGTGGCATGTGGTGGCTTCAAGGGGCTTGGCGTCAGGAGCCTTGGGGTGAATTCTGCAACTGCTTGCCTAAACCTGGGTGCATCTCCCAGAGGTTTTGTTTCCTCTTATGAAATTGCCCGCAGATAATGTTCTGCTTGAAGGGGAACTCTCCCATCCTGTTGGTGGGAATGCAAAGTGGTGCAACCAGTCTGGGAACCAGTGTGGGGGTTCCTCAAAAAGTTAAACATTGAACAACCCCATGATCCAGCAATTGCTCTCCTAGGTATTTACCCAAAGGATACAAAAATGCGGATTCGAAGGGGGAACATGCACCATGATGTTTATAGCAGCATTGTCCAGAGTAGACAAACTATGGAGAGAATCCCAAAGTCCATGCACTGATGAATGGATAAAGCAGATGTGGGATACATATATATAACGGAATATGACCCAGCTTCAAAAAGAATGAAATCTTACCATTTGCAAGGATGTGGATGGACCTAGAGTGTATTAAGCTAAGCAAAATCAGTGAGGAAAGACAAATATCCTATGCTCTCATGCTTGTGGAATTTCAGAAAGAAAACAGAGGAACAGAGTTGAGGGGTGGTGAGAGTGGCAAACAAGGAAATAGACTCAACCTTGGAGAACAAACTGAGTGTTGCTGCAGGACAGGGCCGTGGGGGGAAGAGTTAAATCGGTGAGGGGTATTAAGGAGGGCACTTGTGATGAGCACCGGGTACTCCTTGCAGGTGAGGAATCACTAAATCCTACCCCTGAAGCGAATATTCCATGGCATGTGAACTAACTGGAATTTAATAAAAGAAGAAAGGAAAAAGTGTTCTGCTTCATGAAGAGTGAGGTAAAATTGTAGTGATTTGAGCTGTAGTCTTCTATAGATGATATTTGTAAAACACCCTGTTGTAGGATACACTAGTTGCTTATCACATAAGGAGTCCTCAGAAAGCTGCAATGAAAGATTCAGGTCTCAGAGCATGTTCATGTTCCACTGATATGTTACAGTTTGCACAGGTAGGAAAGAAGGTGGAGAGAAAGGCAACAGAAGGGGAAAGTAGGTGTGAACCTTTCATTAGTTAGCGTTATAGCTTTCTCATGAAAGCCTTGCGCCAGTGTGATTTTGGAAGCAGAGAGGTAATCCGGGAGCTTTGCAGGAGATGGGGGAGTTGCAGGTCTGGGTAAAGCTGACAGGGGTCCCAGAGGAGAGATGAATGCATTCTGCAGCAGGGTGTGTTCAGGGTGGGCTCCAGGGGTGGCTGTGGGGCTCCTGAGTGAGAGTTGTGACAGGTGAGGGCTGTGTGCAAGTTCCTGGCTGAGGACAAGGGAGGCACAGGCGGAGAGCTGGCAGAGAACCTTCTTCTGGGCCACCAGCCTCACCCAACACACACAGCCTCATCTTCTGTCCCTGTCACTCCAATTCAGACTTCTCCGAAGGTGAGTGAGAACACATCAAGAGCATTCTGAACAAAAGGGAAAGCATGTGCAATGGCTCTGGGGCAGGAGAATTCCAGGCATGTCCAGGAGCAGCAAGAAGGCCCTGTGGCCACAGGAGACAGCTTAGGACATGAGCTCAGAGAGGTGACAGAGGGTGACAGAAAGCCATTCCAGGGCTAGAACCCCATGAGACCCTGTTTCACTGGGCCATCGTGGCTACAGTGTTGAGAACAAATGACAGAGGGTTGAAGATGGCAAGGCAGGTCAATGACGAAGCTTTTCCAGTTACTCAGCCACTGTGGACCAGACAAGTGTCCTTGGATGGAGTGGTTAGACCTATTCTGGGTCTATTTTGAAGATGGAGCTCACAGGATTTGCTGATGGGTTAGCTATTAGAAGCAGGAGAATGGAGGAATTGGGGTAACTCCCAGCTGTTGTGGGTTGTCCTGATTGAGGGGAAGGAGAGGGTTTCTGGGGGTAGGAGGTAGTCCGTGTTCTGCATGCTGAGGAAGGTGCCTTTCCCAGTGGATCTGCTGAGGTTTGTGTCTGGAAGAACCTTTCTCATCTCCTCCCTCAGCATTGCTTAAGTACAATTATCCCCCACTTTTTGAACGTTCACAGTAAGACACTGGGCATTCTTGAAAGAACTACGTTTATTACCCAGCTTCAGTAAGAGGAAGATACCTGAAGAGGATTTTCCTCTTATGAAAAAAGGTGAACAGTGAGAATCGCGTTCAGCATCTGTTTTGGGGAAAAGCACAACAGAGGTGGCATGCACCCTAACCAGCTCCTTCTGCTGGGAACCGCTCTCCGCATCCAGCCACCAGCACTTTGAATGGTGTCTGTGAGCCTCTGCTGTGCTTTATCTTCATTTATGCTGGGCCTCCGTTAGAAACTTGTGTCCTGAGGCCTAAGAAAATCAAAGAGAAGGAATTTTGGAGTCTGAGCACACTAAATGTTCCGTGTAAATTAATGGCCATTCCTTCTTGACACCATTTCTGCTGTGCAAGGTTTCTCAGAAGTCCTGTACTTTTGAAGAGCAGGGAAACCTATACCCCATGCTGTGGGGTTAGTTTTAGTCTCCATGCTGGACAGAACATTTCATGACTGTCGGATTTTCTCACTCAAACATTGAGACTTGGACCACCTTCACCCGTTTCTAGCACCCCATCTCCGAATCTGGCACCTACCAATCTGCTCTCATTATCTATGCGTTCAGTATTTGTTTATTCCACGTGGAATGTACATGAGAGCATCTGGTATTGGTCTTCCTGTGTCTGAGTTACTTGGCATAAGGCCCCCAAGGTCTGTGTTTCCATGTCTGGTTCTTGTGAATAATGCTTTAGTGAATGTGGGAGTGCATCTGTCTTTTTGAGGCAGTATTTTTGTGTTCTCTGAATCAATACTCATTAGAGCCATTACTGGGTCATGGGGTAGTTGTATTTATTTTTTCAGGAACCTCCATACCGTTTGTCACAGTGGCTGCACTAATTTCCATTCCCACCAACAGTGCACAGTGTCTCCTCGTCTGCACACCCATGACCCCACTTTTTGTCTGTCTCTGGGACAATTGCTGTTCCAACAGTTGTGAGGGGATAGCCGATTGTGGGTTTGACTGATGTTTCCCTGACGATGATTAGTGATGTCGAACAACTTTTTCTGTCTGTTGGCACCTGTGTGCCATCTTTGGAAAGTATGTATTCACATATAACCCCCATTTTTATACCTTTTTTTGTTTGTTTGTTTTGATTTGTATGAGTGTTGTGTGTATTTTGGATATTAGCCTCTTCTCACACATATGATTCACAGATATTTTTTTCTTATTGGGTCAGTGGCCTTTTAAGTTTTTGCTGGTTTCTTTTGCCGTGTGGAAGATTTCAGTTTGATGTTGTTCCACTGGTTTATTTTTGCTTTTGTTGTCTTTGCATTTGGTGTCCGATCTGAAGACTCTTTGCCAAAACCAATGTCGAGAGACTTAGTACCTGTGTCTTCTTGGAGGTTTATGGATTCAGATCTTATGTTCAAATCATTCATCCATTAAAAATTTTGTGTGTGGTGTAAGAAAGTGACCCAGCTATATTCTTCTGCATTTAGTGTCCAGTTTGCCTGTTACCGCTCACTGAAGAAACAGTCCTTCCCTCATGGCATATCTTCTGCTGCTGTGTCATAAGTTAGGATCATCTACGTGTGGGTAAGTTTCTGAGCTTTCTGTTCTGTTCCACTGACCTGGTGTCTGTGTTTCTGCCAGTACCATCCTGTTTTGATGACAACAGCTTTGTAATCTACCTTGAAATCCAGAAGTGTGTTGACTGCACCTTTCTTTCTCCAGGTTCCTTTGGGTATTTGGGGTCTTTAGTGACTCCATCCAAGTTTGAGGACTGTTTTCTATTTCCTCGAATAATGCCACTGGAATTCAGATAGGGATTTCATCACATCTGTCGATTGCTTTGGGTACGATGGACATGTTCACATAATTAACTCTTCCAGTTAAGGAGCATGGCGTAAGTTTCCATTTGTTTGTGTTGCCTTCCAAATCTTTGACCCATACATTCCGCCCCCCTCGACAGATATGTTTTTCATTTCTTTTCTGCCATGTGTTGAGTGTACTATGTCTTTCTCATTTTTGGTTACTTTTATTCCTAGATTTTTTTGATGCAATTGTAAATGGCATTGCTTTTTTAATTTCTCTTTACGATATGTGTCATCAGTATACAGAAATGCAAGAAGTTGGGTCATCTGGGTGGCCCCATAGGTGAAGCATCTGCCTTCAGCTCAGGTCATGATCCCAGAGTTCTGGGATTGAGCCCCGTGCTGGGCCCCCGCTTAGCAAGGGTCTGCTTCTCCCTCTTTCTGACACTCCCCCTGCTCGTGGTTTTTCTCTTCCTGTCAAATAAATAAATAAAATCTGAAAAAAAATAAAGACAACAGGTCTCTGTATATTGACATTATATCCTGCAGCTTTCTTGAATTTTTTTATTCTAACAGTTTTTTTTTTTTTTGTGGAATCTTTCGGGATTTCATGTCATTTGCAAATAGTGACAGTTTTCCTGTATGGATTTCATATCTTTCTCTTTTTTTAAAATGATGTTAGTCACCCTACAGTACTTCATTTGTTTTTGATGTAGTGTTCCATGATTCATTGTTTGCATATAACACCTAGTGCTCATTATGACACGTGCCCTCCTTAATACCCATCACCAGGATAACCCATTCCCCTACCCCTCCCTTTCTGCAACCTTCAGTTTGTTTCCCAGTGTCAATAGTCTCTCATGGTTCATCTCCCCCTCTCATTCCCCCTCTTCACTTTTCCCTTCCTTCTCCTAATGTCCTCCATGCTATTCCTTCCATTCCACATAGGAGTGAAACCATATGATAATTGTCTTTCTCTGCTTGACTTAATTTCACTTAGCATAATCCCCTCCTGGTCCATCCACGTTGGTGCAAATGGTGGGTATTCATCCTTTCTGATGACTGAGTAATATTCCATTGTACAGATGACCACATCATCTTTGTCCATTCATCTGCTGAAGGACATCATGGCTCCTTCCACAGTTTGGCTGTTATGGACATTGCTGCTATGAACATTGGGATACTGGTGCCCCTTCTTTTCATTACTCTGTGTCTATGGGGTAAATACCCAGTAGTACAATTGGTGGGTCGTAGGATATCTCTGTGTTTAACGTCTTGAGGAGCCTCCATATTGTTTTCAAAAGTGGCTGTACCAGCTTGAATTCTCACGAGTAGTGTAAGAGGGTTCCCCTTTCTCCACATCCTCTCTGACTTTTTTTTATTTCCTGTCTTGTTAATTTTTTCAAGATTTTATTTATTTATTCCACAGAGATAGAGACAGCCAGCGAGAGAGGGAACACAAGCAGGGGGAGTGGGAAAGGAAGAAGCAGGCTCATAATGGAGGAGCCTGATGTGGGGCTCGATCCCATAATGCCAGGATCACGCCCCTAGCCGAAGGCAGACACTTAACTGCTGTGCCACCCAGGTGCCCCCTGCCTTGTTAATTTTAACCGTTCTATCTGGTGTAAGGTGGTATCTCATTGTCGTTTTGATTTGTATTTGCCTGATGGCAAGTGATGTGGAGCATTTTTTCATGTGTCTGTTGGCCATTTGTGTTTCCCCTCTGGAGAAGTATCTCTTTGTGTCTTCTGCCCATTTTTTGGGTGTCGAGTTAGAGGAGTTCTTTATAGATCTTGAATACCAGCCCTTTATCTGTAATATCATTTGCAGATATCTTCTTCGATTCCATAGATTGCCTTTTTGTTTTGTTGATCGTTTGCTTTGCCGAGCAGAAGCTTTTTATCCTGATGAAGTGCCAATAGTTCATTTTTGCTTTTATTTCCTTTGCCTTTAGAGACGTGGCTTGCAAGAAGTTGTTGTGTCCAAGGTTGAAGAGTTCTTTTGATTTTGATATGAGACAGGAATCCATTATCTTCCTTTCCTGATTGTATTGGAGTCCTCTGTCTTTCTTGGTGAGTCTAGCTAAGTTTGTCAGTTTTGTTTATCTTTCCAAAAAAGGCAGCTCTCATTTTCGTTGTTTTTTTTTTTTTTTGTCTTTTTAGTCTCCTTTGGATTTATTTATGCATTCCTTTTTGTTATTTCCTTATTTCTACTAATTTGGGGCTTTGTTTGTTGTTTTTTTTTTCTACTTCTTTACCACATAAATCAGGTTGTTTATTGGAGAGCATTCTCATGGATTGATGAAGACTTGAATTTCTACGAATGTCCCCCATAAAGCTACTTTTGCTGCATCCCATAAGTTTTTGTAGGTTGTCTTTTGCATCAGTGTCAAGGTACTTCTAAAATTTTTTTGTTTTCTTCTTTGACTGTTGGTTGTTCAGTAGCATGTTGTTAAGTCTCCACATATTTTTTTAAGATTATTTGAGTATCTGACAGAGAGTGAGACTGCGAGAGAGGGAACGCAAGCAGGGGGGTGGGAGAGGGAGAAGCGGGCTTCCCACTGAGCAAGGAGCCTGATTCGGGGCTAGATCCCAGTATCCTGGGATCACGACCTGAGCTGAAAGCAGATCCTTAACGACTGAGCCACCCAGGCCCCCCAATCTCCACCTATTTTTGACTGTCCCATTTTTTTCTTGAGACTGATTTCTAGTTTCATATCATTGTGGTTGGACAAGATTTGAAGCAGAAGGTGAAGAGAGCATTCAGATGAAAGGTTTGTTTCCTGGAGGGTTTTTTGAGGCATACCATGAGTTCAGTGGGGATGGAGGAAGGTTTTGTGAGACGGGGGTTGGGGTTAACCCTTGTTAGAATTACTGACTACTACCATGCAGGCTGTGTGCTACTGTTCACACCATAGTCCTGATGGACTTGTACTTCATTAGAAATATTTTCTAGGAGGTGTAGGCATAGCCTTCTCTAAAAGAAAGGTACCATGTGGGTTTATGGCATGACCCCAGGTCAGCAACCAGGATGTATGTATTGTGGGGGATCAGAACCAGGCTTTCTGTGGGAAGTGACAGAAATGGGGTATGGTGAGCTCCATGACCATAGGTGAGGTCCCGAGTGACCCACTGGGTGTTGGGTTCTGTGGATCTGTCTCATCAGGTGCTGTGGAATTCAGGGACACCCTCCTGTCTGTGGATTTGTGTGGAAACAGGTAGACATCAGTGTCTGGCCTGGCATGAGGGTCGCACTGGACCGCCACCAGAGGTGCAGCGTGCGGGGGAGCCACTGCTTGGTTTCCATGAAAGCTGACCAGGGTCTGTGACCGTGATTCCTAGCAGCTGCAAGGGGAGAGGAGGCCGGGGGTGGTGCACACTTCCTAGACTTGTGGTCAGGACTAGTCTGGAGCCCACTGAAGTCAGCCACACCTGACACAGAAGGCACCCAGTTAGTGTAGCTGTGGGCACTGCTCCCATGTTACTTTCAGGCTGGCTCCGTGCTGCCACCTCCTGCTTTTCATCATCATCTTCAAGGTCATGTGCCTCTGTTCTTGCCCCATGGCCTCTGGAGTATTGTCCGTCCTCCATCTGGCCCTCGTCCCTGGTGCCCTGTGCAGTCCGATGCCAGTGTAGCCTTCTCGAGACAAACATCTGGCCCTGATGGAACACTTCCATGGATCTCGTGTGATGCGAGGATGATGCCCTGCCCTGGAAGGGGGCTGTAGGTCCCCAATCAGGAGAGCCATGTCTCCCTTTTCAGCATGGCCTCCCCTCCCCTCAGTCTTCTTCAGGGAAACTCTCCCCACTTCCTGAGATGACAGCTCTGAACTTAAAAATGAATGTTATTTTACATATCTCTATGCCTTAGTTCATCCATGGCATGTCTTTCAACCCCGTTAGTGGTTTTTTTTTTAGCAGTTCTGAAGGGCAGTCTGCTCAAGGAGGGGATGACCTGGGTGGGGCAGCTTTCCCTCTCATCTCCCTCAGCATGTCTCTGAGCCCTGGGGCCAGCTGTCCCACTGAGGATTGAGGGACCCGAGCCAGCCCATCCTGAGCCCAGGCTGTGTCAGCTCATAGACTGATGCGTGTCGGAGCGGTGGGCAGATGGCATGGGCCAGGAGCAGGCAGTGTCTCCTTCTCATTCCATCCCTCCCTTCCTCCCAGAGGTAGCTCAGAGCAGCCTTCAACCGCTGCATCTCCAGATCCCTTGACCTGTGCCTCCTGTGTTCAGCTGGTGACCTTGGAGTTTCGCATGAATTCTCCCACCTGTACCCTTTCCCGTAGCAGTTCCTGGATCATGGAAGGGGTCTGACCCTTGTCTGATTTTGGTCTTCTTCCTGTCCCGCAGCAAGCCCACCCACCTTTGCATCTTCCATGTATGTGCTTGGAAGCAAGCCCATCCACAGGAAACCTATTAGCCAAAGGGATCCAGGCAATGAACATTGAAGTAGAGATCCAGGATCCATAATAAACCTGCTCTGAAACCTGTCCCAAAGTCTGTGACTCTCTCACACTGAAACAGAAACAATAATAGCTTTCTGGACTGTGACGTGACATGTGTCTCTACTTCCAATCTTGAATGCATAGGTGCTGAGCCTGGACTGAAAAGGACCATGGCTCCCGCGGGCTGGGATCCACGATAAGAACTCAGTGAAATCTGAATTTGAGGCATGAAGTGAATAATTATTGTAGAGTGAATCCTCCCAAGTAGGGCTTATGCACATTGCACAGGAAAAGATTTTTCAAAGAGGTTCCTGAAAGAAAAATCTTTTACAAAAATTTATTTTAATTCCAGTAGAGCTAACATACAGTGTTACATTTGTTTCAGGTGTACAATAGAATGATTCAGTAATTATATATTACTAGTGGTCATCAAGAAAAGCGTCCTCTTAATCCCCTTCATCTATTTCACTCATCCCTCTATCCACCTCCTCTCTGGTAACCATCCGTTTGTTCTCTATTGTTAAGAGTTTGTATTTTGGTGTATCTCCTTTTTCTCTTTTAGTTATTTATTTTTGTTTGTTTCTTAAGTTCCCCATTAGAGTGACATCGTATGGGATTTTTCTTTCTCTGCCTGATTTTAGTTAGGATAATACTCTCTAGCTCCATCCATGTGTCTGCAAATGGCAAGGTTTCATTCTTTTTCAAGCCGAGTAATACTCCATTGTGTGTGTGTATGTGTGTCTGTGTGTGTGTGTGTGTCCGTGTGTGTGTGTGTGTGTGTGAATACACACATCTATCATCTCATTTGTCAATTTTTCTACAGACACTTGGGTTGCTTCCATATTGTGATATTGTAAATAATGGTGCAAGAAACATAGGGGTGCACGTATCCTTTTACGTTACTGTTTTCCTATTTTTGTGTAAATAGGAGTAGTGTGATTGTTGGATCATAGGGTAGTTCTATATTTAATTTTTTGAGGAACCTTCGTACTGTTTTCCATGGTGGCCACCACAGTTTGCATTCCCACCCACAGTTCGCGAGGATTCCCCTTTATCCACATCCTCCCAACACCTGCTCTTTGTTGTGCTTTTGATGTTAGCCATTCTGACAGGTTTGAGGTATTACCTCATTGTCCTTTGGATTTACATTTTCCTGATGATGGGTGATGGTGAACATCTTTTCACGGGACTGTTGGCCATTTGTATTTCTTCTTTGGAGAAATGTCTGTCCATGTCTTCTGCCTATTTTTTAACTGGATTATTTGTTTTTTTGGGGGTCGAGTAGGATCAGTTCTATATGTTTTGGACACTATCCCTTCATTGCATATGATCTTTGCAAATATCTTCTCCCTTTGAGTAGGTTGTCTTATTATTTTTTCGTTTTCATTGTTCTTCTGCCGTGTGGAAACTTTTTATTTTACTGTATTCCCAATAGTTTATTTTTGCTTTCATTTCCTTTGCCTCAGGACACAGTCCAGAAAAACGTTGGTATGGTCCATGTCAAGAAGTTACTGTCTTCCCTCCTGTAGGATTTTTATGGATTCAGGTCTCATATTGAGGTCTTGAAACTGTTTTGTGTTTGTCTGTATTGTGTAAGAAAGCAGTTTAATTTCATTCTTTTGTGCGTAGCTGTCTAGTTTTCCCAACACCATTTGTTGTAGAGACTGTCCTTTTCCCTTTTGATATCGTTGCTTGCTTTGTGGAAGATTCATGGACCACATAATTGTGGGTTTCTGTCTGAACTTGTATCCTGTTCCTTTGGTCGCTGTGTCTATTTTTGTGCCATACTGTCTTGTTAGGATGACTGCAGCTTTGTAGTATAACCTGAAATCTGAAATTGTGAGTCCTCCAGCTTTGTTTTTCTTTTCCACATTGCACTGGCTGTTCGGAATCTTTAGTGGTTCCATACAAATGTGTAGGATTGTTTATTCAAGGTCTTTTGTTCTTTAATTTAAATTCAATTAGCCAACTTACAGTACATCATTAGTTTCAGATGTAGTCTTCAATCAATTTTCAGTTGTGTGTAACACCCAGTGCTCATTGTATCGTGTGACCTCCTTAATGCTACTCACCCAGTTACCCCCCCCCAACTTCTCCTCCAACAATCATCAGTTTCTTGTGATAGTTAAGAGTCCATCATGGGTTTTCCCCCTCTCTGATGACTTCCCATTCTATTTTCCCTTCCTTCCCCTATGGTCTTCTTCCTTGTTTCTGATATTCCACATAGGAGTGAAAGCATATGATCATTGTCTTTCTTTCATTGACTTATTCCACTCAGCATAATACCCTCCAGCTCCACCCAGGTCAGTGTGATGGTAAGTATTCATCCTTTCTGATGGCTGAGTAATATTCCATTATATATATGATCCACATCTTCTTTATCCATTCATCTATCCATGGTCATCTGCACTCCTTCCACAGCTTGTCTATTATGGATATTGCTGCTATGAACACTGTGGTGCATGTGTCCCATCTTCAGTACCTGTCGCTTTGGGGTAAATACCCAGTAGTGCAATTGCTGGGACATAGGGTAGCTTTATTTATAACTTCTTGAGGAAACTCCGTACCATTTTCAGGAGTGGCTGTACCGGACTGCATTCGTATAGGAGTGTAAGAGGTTTCCCGTTTCTCCACATCCTCTCCAACATGTATAGTTTCATGTCTTCTTATTTTTAGATATTTGGCCTCGTGTGATATGGCATGTATAGGGGTTTAGATTTGCATTTCCCTGAAGCCAAGTGATATGAAGCATTTATGCATGTATCTTTTGGTCACCAGTACGTCGTCATCAGTGAAGTGACTTCCCATTTTAATCCATCTCAAGAGCTAAAGCTGGGTAAAGCACTGAAGCTGGATAATGCCATCAGTTGGAATTGTGGAGAATTTCAAAAGATCTCCGTGGAGAGCAAGTTCAGTGTGAAGCTACTAATTGGATCTGGGGACATCTCTGAAAGTGGGGTTGCCTGGGATGGGCTGAGGGGGACCCTCTGATTTTCCTATGAATCCTTGCTGCAGCCCCAAATGGACAGTTTCCTGCTGTGGGGCAGGCTGAGTCTTCTAGTCGTGCTGAGGTGAGCCCAATGCCTGGTGCCTTGGAGGCAGGCAAACGGGGAGGGACCCTCAGCAGAAGACCCAGGGTTAGGTTAGGCCTCAAGGACAGCAGGTCTGAACTGCCCAGTGCTCAGAGAGCTCCCAGGCCGAGTGAGATGAGGGCACAAGGGCGGGTGAGTGTGAGCCTTGGGGTTTCATCCGGAAGGGCCAACAAAGGTCGGGGTTCACCAGAAGGGGCTCTCAGGGGGTGCCCCAATTCTCTTGCCCTGACTGCTCTGTTGTGCACCAAAATGGTACAGTTTACTGTGGGCTGCAGGCTGAGTCCTACGGTGGGGCTTGGGTGTCCCCAATCCCCCGGACTGTGGTGCCAGGACCCTGGGGAGGGGCCCCTCTGTGGCCAACCTAGGGTAAGGGTTAGGGTCCCGGAGCCCGGCAGGGACAATCTGCAGGCTGTGAGGTGAGCTTTGTGGAGGGCTGAGAGGAGGCCATGGGGGAGGGTGAACATGGGCCTCAAGGTTGGGGCACGGGGGGCTGCCAAATGTGGGGACGGGCTCTGAGGGCCTCCCCAAGTTCTTGTGCCCTGTAGGCTCCATAGAGCCCCAAGGGGCAATGTTTCCTGTCAGGTGGCAAGCTGAGTCCTCTGGTGGGGTACAGGTATCCCAATTCCCCGGGGCTGCGGTGTAAGGCTCCTGGGGAGGCCCCCACACCTGCGGCCGACCTAGGGCTAGGGTTAGGCCCCAGGAGCCCCGCAGGCCCGATCTGCTGGCTGTATGGCTAGCTACACGGGCTGAGGTGAGGGTGTGGGGAGGGTGAGCGTGGGACTCAGGGTTGGGGTGTGGGAGGCCGCCAAAGTTCGCTGGTGGCTCAGGAGTGCCCTCCTGGTTCTCCCGCCCTGAATGCTCTATGGCCTCCCAAGGCGCATGGTTTCCTGTGGGGTGGCAGACTGAGTCCTGCTGTGGGGCTCAGGTGTCCCGAATCCCCGTGGCTGCGGCTCCAGGCTCCTGGGGAGGGGCCCCTCCACAGATGAACTAGGGTTAGGGTTGGGGCCCAGGAACCCCGCAGGCCAGATCTGCCCACTATGTGGCGATCTCTGCCATGGGCTGAGGTGAGGGTGCGGGCTGGGGTGAGCATGGACTTCAAGGTTGGGTTTAGGGATCACCAAAGTTCGCCGGGGGCTCTGGGGGCCCTCCTGGTTCTCCCGCCCTGAATGCTCTATAGCCTCCCAAGGGGCACGGTTTCCTGTGGGCTGGCAGGCTTTGTCCTGCAGTGGGGCTCAGGTGTCCCCAGTCCCTGGGGCTACGGCACCGGGCCCCAGGGGAGGGGCCCTACCCAGCTGACCTAGGGTCAGGTGTAGGCCCCAGGAACCCGGCAGGCCTGATCTGCCGGCTCTGCGATGAGCTCGGTGGCAAGCTGAAGGGAAGGCGTGGGGTGGGATGAGCGTGGGCCTCAGGGTTGGGGTGTATGGGGCCGCCGAGGATCGCTGGGGGCTCAGGGGGGCACTACCAGTTCTCCTGCATGGGATGCTCTGTGGCGCCCCAAGGGGCATGGTTTCCTGAGGGCTGGCAAGTTGAGTCCCGTGGTGGTGCTCAGGTGTACCCAATCCCCGGGGTTAGGGTATGGATTAGGGTATGGTTTCAGGTTAGGGTATGGGTTACGGTTAGGGTATGGGTGAGGGTAGAGGTTAGAGTTAGGGGAAGGAGAGGGTACGGGTTAGGGTTGGGTTTAGGGGTTACAGGTTAGAGGTTATGGGTTAGGGTACAGATTAGGGTTTAGGGTACGGGTTAGGGTTTAGGGTTTGGGGTTAGGGTTGGGGTTAGGGTTGGAGTACGGGTTAGGTTTAGGGTATGGGTTAAGGTTAGGGTACGAGTTAGGGTACGCATTAGGGTATAGTTTAGGGTACGTGTTAGGGTACGGTTTAGGGTAAGTGTTGTCGTACGGATTTGGGTACGGTTTAGGGTATGGGTTAGGGTTAGGGTACGGGTTAGGGTTAGGTTACAGTTTAGGGTTATGGTACAGGTTAGGTTACGGTTTAGGGTTAGGGTTAGGGTACGGGTTAGGGAACGGGTTAGGGATAGGTATAGGGTACGGTTTAGGGTTAGGGTATGGGTTAGGGTACAGGTTAGGGTACAGGTTAGGGTTAGGTATGGGTTAGGGTATGGGTTAGGGTCCGGGTTTGGGATAGTGTACGGGTTATGGTATGGGTTAGTGTACGGGTTAGGGTATGGGTTAAGGTTAAGGTAGGGTACTGGTTAGGGTAGGATATGGGTTACGGTTTAGGGTTTAGGGTTACAGTTAGGGTACGGGTTAGGGTTAGGTTATGGGTTGGGTTAGGGTACAGGTTATGGTACGATTTAGGGTATGGGTTAGGGTCAGGGTTTAGGGTTTAGGGTTAAGGTTAGGGTACAGGTTAGGGTACGGGTTAGGTTTAGGTTTAGGGTTAGTTTACGGGTTAGGGGTAGGGTTAGCTGAAGGGGTAGCGTTAAGGGTAGGGTTAGGGTTTGGGGTTAGTGGTTAAGGTTAGGGTTTATTGTTTAGGGCTTCGGGATTAGGGTTAGGGTTTAGGGTTTAGTGTTAATGTTAGGGTTTAGGGTTTAAGGATTAGGGGTTATGGTTAGATTTTGGGTAGGGTTAGGGGTTAAGGTTTAGGGTTTAAGGTTAGGGGTTAGGGTTTAGAGTTAGGGTTAGACCTCAGTAGGCCAGCAGGACCAATGTGCCGGCTGTGCGGCGAGCAGAGGAGTGGGCCGAGGTGAGGGCGCTGGCTAGCGGGAGTATGGTATCCAGCGTTTTGGCGCAGGGGCCTTTGAACGTCGCTAGAGGCTCAGAAGGCCCTGCCCGTTCTAACACCCTGAATAACCGGTGTGCCCCTAGCAGCTCCGTTGGCGGTGGGGCAGCAGAGTGAGTCCCACGCTGCGGCTCGGGTAATCCCAATCCCCGGTGTTGCAGTGCCAGGCCCCTTGGGAAGGGCTCCTCGTGAGCCAACCTAGGGTTAGATTTAGACCCCATTATGCCGGCAGGCATGATCCTCTGGCTAGGCGGCTAGAGGTGGGTGGGCCGAGGTAAAGGTGCTGGGGAGCGGGATGGTGGGCCCCTGCATTTTGGCGCGGGAGGCTTCAAATGTCGCCAGTTTCTCCAGGGCCCTGTCTGTTCTCCCACCCTGAATGACCGGCGGCGCCCCTAGCGGCCCAGGTGGCAGCGATGTGGGAGGTTGAGTCTGGCTCTGGGGCTTGGGGTACCAGATCCCCGGCGTAGTGGCACCAGGACCCTTGGGAGGGGCCCCTGGGGCGACGACCTAGGGTTAAGGTTAGCCCCAAAAAGACCGTCAGGCCCAATCCGCACACTGTGCAGCGAGTGGAGATGCGGGCCGAGGTGAGGGCGCTGGGGAGCAGGAAAGTGGGCCCAAGCGTTTTAGCGCAGGAGGTCTTCGAAGGTCGCAAGGGGCTCAGAGGGCCCTGCCCCTTCTCCCTCCTTGAATGATCGGCGGCGCCCTTACTGGCCCAGTTGGCGGCAGGGTGGCAGGTAGAGTCTGGCGCTGGGGCTCGGGTGTCCCCAATCCCCGGCGTTGCGGTGCAAGGCCCCTTGGGAGGGGCCCCTCCTGGGCCGACCAAATGTTAGAGTTAGCCCCCAGGATGCGGGCAGGCCTGATCTGCCGGGTGTGCGGCAAGCGGAAGGGCGGGCCGAGATGTGGGTGCTAGCGAGCAGGAGTGTGGGCCCAAGCGTATTCGCAAGTTGGACCTTCGAAGGTCTCCAGGGGCTCGAAGGGCCCTGCCTGTTCTCCCGCACTGAATGACCGGCAGCGCCCATAGCGGCTCGGGTGGCGTCAGGGCGGCAGGGTGAGTCTGGCGCTGGAGCTCAGGGGTCCCCAATCCCTGGCATTGCTGCGCCAGGCCCCTTGGGAGGTTCCCCTCGGGGGCCAACCTAGGGTTAGGGTTAGCCCCCAGGAGGCCCGCAGGCCTGATCCGCTGGCTGTGCGGCCAGCAGAGGGGCTGGCTGAGGTGAGGGCGCTGGTGAGCGGAAGCATGGGCCCAAGCATTCTGGCACCAGGGGCCTTAGAAGTTCACTGGGACTGGGAGGGCCCTGTCCATTCTCCCACCCTGAATGACCGGCGGTGCCCTAGCTGCCTAGGTGCCGGCGGGGCAGCAGGGTGAGCCCGGCACTGGGGCTGGGGGTCATCAATCCCCAGTGTTGCGTCGACAGTCCCCTTGGGAGGGGCCCCTGGGGGGCCAACCTAGGGTTAGGGTTAGCTCCGAGGAGGCCGGCAGGCCCGATCTGCCAGCTGTGTGGCGAGCGGAGGGGCAGGCCGATGTGAGGGCGCTGAAGAGCAGGAGCGTGGGCCCAAGCGTTTTGGCGCGGGAAGCCTTCGAAGGTCGCCGGGGGATCGGAGGACCCTGCCCGTTTTCCCGCCCTGAATGACCTGCGGCGCCCCTGGGGCCCGGGTGGCGGCAGGGCGACAGGGTGAGTCCGTCGCTGGGGTTGGGGGGTTCCCAATCCCCGGTTTTGCGGCACCAGGCCCCTTTGCAGGGGCCCCTCGGAGGCTGACCTAGGGTTATGGTTAGCCCCCAGGAGGCCGCAGGCCCAATCCACCGGCTGTGCGGTGAGCAGAGGGGAGGGCCGAGGTGAGGGCGCTGGCGAGCGGTAGCGTAGGCCCATGAGTTTTGGCGCGGGGGGCCTTCGAAGGTCGCCGGGGCTCAAGAAGCCCTGCCCGTTCTCCCGCACTGAATGTCCGGCGGTGCCCCTAGCGGCTCAGTTGCCGGCGGGGGAGCATGGTGAGTCGGATGCTGGGGCTAGCGGTCCGCAAACCCAGGTGTTGCGGTGCCAGGCCCGTTGGGAGGGGCCTCTCGGTGGCCGACGAAGGGATAGGGTTAGCCCCCAGGAGGCTGGCGGGCCCTATCCGCCGGCTGTGCTGCGAGCGGAGGGGCGGGCCGAGGTGAGGGCAATGGCTACCGGGAGAGTGGGCGCAAGCTTTCTGGCGCGGGGGGCCTTCGAAAGAGGCCGGGGGCTCCAAGGGCCCTTCCCGTTCTCCCGCCCTGAATGACCGGTGGTGCCACTAGCGGCCTGTGTGGCGGCGGGGCAGCACGGTGAGTCCAGCACTGTGGCTCGTGGGTCTCCAATGCCCGGCATTGCCGCTCCAGGCACCTTGGGATGAGCCCCTCCGAGGGTGAGCTAGGGTTAGGGTTAGCCCCCAGGAGGCCGGCAGGCCCGATCTGCCAGCTGTGTGGCGAGCGGAGGGGCAGGCCGAGGTGAGGGCGCTGAAGAGCAGGAGCGTGGGCCCAAGCGTTTTGGTGCGGGGGCCTTTGAAGGTCACCAGGGGCTCGGAGGACCCTGCCCGTTCTCCCGCCCTGGATGACCGGCGGTGCCCCTAGAGGCCCGGGTGGCAGCGGGGCGGGAGGGTGAGTCTGGCGCTGGGGCTTGTGGGTCTGGAATCCCGGGCATTGCGGCACCAGGCCCCTTGGGAGGGGCCCCTCGAGGGATCGAGCTAGGGTTAGGTTTAGCCCCCAGGGGACCGTCAGGCCCAATCTGCCGGTTGTGCAGGGAGCGGAGGGTGGGCTAAAGTGATGGTGCTGGCGAGCGGGAGCGTGGGCCCAAGGGTTTTGGCACGGAGGGCCTTCAAATGGCGCTGGGGGCTCCGAGGGCCCTGTCCGTTGTTCTGCCCTGAATGACCGACAGCTCTCCTACCGGCCCGGGTGGCGGCGGGGCGGCACAGTGCGTCCGGCGCTGGGACTCGGGGGTCACCAATCCCAGGCATTGCAGTGATAGGCCCCTTGGGAGGGGCCCCTTGGGGGCCGACCTAGGGTTCGGGTTAGCCCCCAGGAGGCTGGCAGGCCCTATCCGCCGGCTCTGCCACATGCGGAGGGGCTAGCCGAGGTGAGGGCGCTGGCGAGCGGGAGCATGGCCCCAAGCGTTTTGTCGCGGGGGACCTTCGAAGGTCGCCGGGGGCCCGGGGGGCCCTGCCCGTTCTAACGCCCTGAATGAGGACGGCGCCCCTAGCGGGCCGGGTGGTGAGGAGCGGCAGAGTGCGTCCGGCGGTGGGGTTCGGGTGTCCCCAATCCCCAGCGTGGCGGCGCCAGGCCCCTTGGGAGGGGCTCCTCTGGGGCCGACCTAGGTTTAGGGTTAGCCCGAAGGAGGCCGGCAGGCCCGAACCGCCGGCTGTGCGGCGAGCAGAGGGGCGGGCCGAGGTGAGGGCGCTGGCGAGGGGGAGCGTGGGCCCAGGGTTTTGGCACAGGGGGCCTTGGATTGTCACTGGGGGCTTGGAGGGCCCTGCCCATTCTCACACACTAAATGACCGGTGGCGCCCCTGTCGGCCAGGGTGGCGGCGTGTCGGCAGGATGAGTCTGGAGCTGGGGCTCAGTGGTCCCCGATCCCCGGCGCGGTGGCTCCAGGCACTTGGGAGGGGTCCCTCGGGGGCCGACATATGGTGAGTGTTAGCCCAAAGGAGGCCGGCGGGCCCAATCCACCGGCTGTGCAGCGAGCGGAGGGGTGGGCCGACGTTAATGCGCTGGCAAATGGGAGCGTGGGCCCAAGCGTTTTGGCATGGGGGGCCTTCGAAGCTCACCGGGGGCTCGGAGGGCCCAGCAAGTTCTCCCGCCCTGAATGCCCGGCGGCTCCCTAGCGGCCAGGGTGGCGGCGGGGAGGCAGGGTGAGTCCGGAGCTCGGGCTCGGGGGTCCCCAATACCTGGCATGGCATTGCCAGGCCGCTTGGGAGGGGTCCCTCGGGGGCCGAGCTAGGGTTATCGTTAGCCCAAAGGAGGCCAGCAGGCCCGATTGGCCGGCTGTGCGGCGAGGGGAGGGGTGAGCCGAGGTGAGGGCGCTGGCGAGCGGGAGCTTAGGCCCAAGCGTTTTGGTGCGGGGGGCCTTCGAAGGTCATCGGGGGCTCGGAGGGCCCTGCCAGTACTCCCTCCCTGAATGACCGGTGGCGCCCCTAGCGTCCCGGGTGGCGGCGGGGCGGCAGGGTGAGTCTGGAGTAGGGCTCAGGGGTCCAAATGCCCCGGCGAGGCGGCGCCTGGCCCCTTGGGAGGGGTCCCTCGGGGGCCGACCTAGGGTTGAGGTTAGCCCAAAGGAGGCCGGGGCCCGATCCGCCGGCTGTGCAGAGAACGGAGGGGCGGGGCGAGGTGAGGGCGCTGGCGAGCGGGAGCGTGAGCCCAAGCGTTTTGGCGCGGGGGGCCTTCGAATGTCGCCAGAGGCTCTGAGGGCCCTGCCCCTTGTCCCGCCCTGAATGACCGGCAGCGCCCCTAGTGGCCCATGTGGCAGTGGGGCAGCCGGTTGTGTCCAGCGCTGGAGCTCGGGGTTCTCCAATCCCCGGTGTTGCGGCTCTAGGCCCCTTGCTGGGGCCCCTAGGGGACCGACCTATGGTTAGATTTAGCCCCCAGGAGGCCGGAAGCCCGATCCGCCAACTCTGCGGCAAGCGGAGAGGCTGGCGGAGGTGAGGCCGCTGGCGAGCGGGAGCGTGGGCTCAGGCGTTTTGGCGCGGGGGTCCTTCGAAAGTCGCTGGGGGCTTGGAGGGATCTGCCCGTACTCCCTCCCTGAATGACCGACGGTGTTCCTAGTGGCCTGGGTGGTGGCGGAGCAACACGGTGAGTCCGGCGCTGGGGTTCGGGGGTCCCCAATCCCAGGCATTGCGGTGCCAGGCCCCTTTGGAAGGGCCCCTCAGGGGCCAACCTAGGGTTATGGGTAACCCCAGGAGTCGGGCAGGCCTCATCCACCAGCTCTGCAGCAAGCGGAGGGACGGGCCGAGGTGAGGGCACTGAGGAGCAGGAGCGTGGGCTCAAGCGTTTTGGATGGGGGGGCCTTGGAAGGTCGCCGTGGGCTCGGAGGGCCCTGCCTGTTCTCCCACACTGAATGACCAGCGACACCCCTAGCGGCCCGGGTGGTGGAGGGGCAGCAGGGTGAGTCCGGCGCTGGGGCTCGGGGGTCCCCAACCCGGCGTTGCGGTCCCAGGCCCCTTGGGAGGGGCCCCTCAGCGGCCGACCTAGGGTTAGGGTTAGCCCCCTGGAGGCCGGGAGGCCCGATCTGCCAGCTGTGTGGGGAGCGGAGGGGCCGGCCGAGGTGAGGGCGCTGACTAGCGGGAGCGTGGGCGCAAGCGTTGTGGCGCAGGGGGCCTTCGAAGGTCGCCAGTGGCTCAGAGGGCCCTGTCCTTTGTTCCGGCCTGAATGACCTACAGCGCTCCTAGCGGCACGGGTGGTGGCGGAGCGGAAGTGTGAGTCCGGCGCTGAGGCTTGCGGGTCCAGAATCCCTGGCTTGTGGCGCCAGGCCCCTTGGGAGAGGCCCCTCGGGGGCCGACCTAGGGTTAGGGTTAGCTCCTAGGAATCAGGCAGGCCCGTATGCCGGCTGTGCAGCGAGCGGAGGGGCGGGACTTGGCGAGGGCGCTGGTGAGCAGGAGCATGGGCCCAAGCATTTTGGCGCAGGGGGCCTCTAATGGTCGCCGTGGCTCGGAGGGCCCTCCCCGTTCTCCCGCCCTGACTGACCGGAAGCGGCCCTAGAGGCCCGGGTGGCGGTGGGGTGGCAATGTGAGTCTGGCGCTGCGGCTCAGGGGTCACCAATTTCCGGCGTTGCAGCGCCAAGCCCCTTGGCAGGAATGACTCGGGGGCTGACCTAGGGTTAGGGTTAGACCTCAGAAGGCCGGCAGGCCTGAAACGCCAGCTGTGCGTAAAGCAGATGGGCGGGCCGAGGTGAGGGCGCTGGTGAGCGGGAGCGTGGGCCCACGCGTTTTGGCACGGTAGGTCTACGAAGGCCTCAGGGGCCTGGGAGGTCCCTGCCTGTTCTCCCTCCCTGAATGACCGGCGTCACCTGCAGCGGCCCTGGTGGCGGCGGGGCTACAGGTTGAGTCCGGTGCTGGGGGTCGGGGGTTCCCAATCCCCAGCATTGTGCCACCAGGCCCCTTGGAAGGGGCCCCTCGGGGGCTGACCTAGGGTTAGGGTCAGCCCCCAGGAGGCCGGCAGGCCCGGGAGCCTGGGTCCAAACGTTTTGGCGCAGGGGGCCTTTGATGTCGCCGGGGGCTAGGAGGGCCCTGCCTGTTCTCCCGCCCTGAATGACCGGCTGCACCCCTAGCGGCCCGAATGGCAGCGGGGCGGCAGGGTGACTCCGGCGCTGCAGCTTGGTCCCCAATCCCTGGCGTTGCAGCGCCAGGCCCCTTGGCAGGGGCCCCTCGGGTCTGACCTAGGGTTAGTGTTAGCCCCCAGGAGGCCGGCAGGCCCAATCCTCCAGCTGTGCAGGAGCAGAGGGGTGGGATGAGATGAGGGCACTGGCGAGCGGGAAGGTGGGGCCAAGCATTTTGGCGCGAGGGGCCTTCAAAGGTTGCCAGGGGCTCGGAGGGCCCTGCCTGTTCTCCTGCCCTGAATGACTGACGGCGCCCTTTGTGGCCCGTTTAGCAGCGGGGCGGCAGGGAGAGTCTGGTGCTGGGGCTCGGGGGTCCCCAATCCCCGGCGTTGCAGCGCCAGGCCCTTTGGGATGGGCCCCTAGGGGGCCTATCTAGGGTAGGGTTAGCCGCCAGGAGGCTAGGATGCCTGATCTGCCGGCTGTGCGGCGAGCGGAGGGGCAGGCTGAGGTAAGGGCGATGGCAAGCGGGACCATGGGCCCTAGTGCTTTGGTGCAGGGGGCCTTCGAAGGTCGTTGGGGGCTCAGAGGGCCCTGCCCATTCTCCCGCACTGAATGACCGGCAGTGCCCCTAGTGGCCCGGGTGGCGGCGGGGGGCATGGTGAGTCCGGCGCTGGGGCTCGGGAGTCCCCTTTCCCCGTCGTTGTGGCACCAGGCCCCTTGGGAGGGGCCACTAGGGCCGACCTAGGTTTAGGGTTAGCCCCCAGAAGGCCCACAGGCCCGATCCGCCAGCTGTGAGGCGAGCGGAGGAGAGGGCCGAGGTAAGGGCGCTGGCCAGCGGGAGCGTGGGGCCAAGCGTTTTGGTGCGGGGGGCCTTCGAAGGTCACCGGTCGCTCGGAGGGCCCTGCCCGTTCTCCCTCCCTGAATGAATGGCGGCGCCCCTAGCGGCCCAGGTGGCGGTAGGGCAGGAGGGTGAGTCCGGCACTGGGGCTCGGGAGTCCCCAATCCCAGGCATTGCGGTGCCAGGCCCCTTCAGAGGGGCATCTCAGGGGACAACCTAGGGTTCTGGAGGAGTGCAGGCCTCATCTGCTGGCTCTGTGGCGAGCGGAGGGGCGGGCCGAGGTGAGGGCACTGAGGAGCAGGAGCGTGGTCTCAAGTGTTTTGGATGCGGGGGCCTTCGAAGTTCGCCAGGGGCTCGGAGGGCCCTGCCCATTCTCCCGCCCTGAATGACCAGCGGCACCCCTAGCGGCCCGGGTGGTGATGGGGTGGCAGGGAGACTCCGGCGCTGGGGATCGGGGCTCCTTAATACCCGGCGTTGTGGCCTCAGGTCCCTTGGGATGGGACCCTCGGAGGCCGACCTAGGGTTAGGGTTAGCCCCCAGGAGGCTGGCAGGCTCGTTCCGCCCATGTGCGGTGAATGGAGGTGTGGGTTGAGGTGAGGTAGCTGGCGAGTGAGGGCGTGGGCCAGAGCATTTAGGCTTTGGCTTGGGGTGCCTTCGAAGGTTGCAGGAGGCTTAGAGGGTCCTGCCCGTTCTGTCGCCCTGAAGGACTGGTGATGCCCCTAGTGCCCCATGTGGCGGCAGGGCGGCAGGGTGCATCCGGTGGTGGGACTCGGGGGTCCCCAATCCCTGGCATGCGGCGCCAGGCCACTTGGGAGGGGCCCCTCGGGTGCGACCTAGGCATAGGGTTAGCCCCCAGGAAGCCAGCAGGCCCGATCCGCCAGCTCTGCAGCGAGAGGAGGGGTGGGCCGAGGTTAGGGCGCTGGGGAGCAGGAGCGAGGGAGCCAGAGTTTTTGCGTGGGGGGCCTTTGAAGGTCGCAGGGGGATCGGAGGGCCTTGCCCGTTCTCCCTTCTTGAATGACTGGCAACGCCCGTAGCGCCCTGGGTGCTTGCGGGGTGGCATAGTGAGTCCAGCACTGGGGCTCGGGGGTCCCAAATCCCCAGCATTGTGGTGCCAGGCTCCTTGGGAGGGGCCCCTCGGGGGCCGACCTCGGGTTAGGGTTCTTCCACAGGAGGCCGGCAAGCCCGGCGCTAAGTGGCTCTGACAATGTAACAAAAATGCCATACACTTATCTGAAAGAAATAACAGTGTACAGGAACCCTCTTAGCCCTAACATCATCCTTTGTGAATATGGAAGCCAGCCCCAAAGTGGTCGTGGAAGTCTGACGAAAGGGCTAAGCACTTTTCTCTGAGTCACCACACTGTACAGGGAAAGAGCAATGTACATCATCATTCACGAGTAGGAAGCATGAATGGAAGGTTCTGGAATTTCGAGGACTCTGACCCATCCTTATTGGTAATAAACCACCGTGTACAGGAAAACACCTTCAACTCTCATCAGCCTCCTCAATCCTGATTCCGATTCAACTTTTGGTGTGTAGGACTAGGGAAATGTACACATCTTATTGCTAAGAAAGAACGATGTCAGGGTAATGCCCTTCAAGTCACCTCAGCCTTCCTGAAGACGGAAGCAGGAATCAAGCTGGTTATGTTACCATGAGGTAAGGAAGATGAGCATATAAGTGAGAAACAACAGTGGGAAGGACCTCTCTTCCAACGAACAGTATCTTTGCTTAATGTTGAATCCCTATGGTAAGTGGTTGTGGGCATTTGTGAGGTGAAAATCTGAAGTGTTTTGTAAAACCTCTTGGTCATTCACAGATGAGACTAAGGTAGTTGGGGACTCCTAGGCAGTGATTTGTCCACTGTCAAAAATATGAAAAGATAAAAGAGACAGATGAGGTCTCCTCAGGCATTGTCCTTTATCCTCATCCTCCGTGAGGATGGCCATCTCTGGACAGCTCAGTGTCAGAGTCTCATTCACATTGGGGGCATCTGTTCCTCACAGACATCAGGCAGGGAAATGGATTTGGTTCTCTGTGCCAGCCCAGCCACAGCTGAGTGTCACAGCACCCTCTCGTGGGCTCATAAGAGTTTCACTGTCACCAGGCAGGTCATTGTATTTGATAAACCACTGTGAGAGTTTGCAATTGCCTTCACCTGCAACCTCCAGAGGCAAATGCAGATCTCTGGTACCATGTGAAGTCATGTGAAGGCTTTGTGAGAAAGTGTCCTTTTGCTTAAGAAAAACATGGCTGGGGCTCCTGGCTGGCTCAGCCAGTTAAGCATGTGCCTTTGGCTCAGGTTATGATCCCAGGGTTCTGGAATCGAGCCGAGGGTCCCTGCTCAGCAGGAAAGGAGGTAGGGAAATCGCTTAGAACCCACAGAGAATGTGAATAAAGGGGAGTGAAATGGAACTTGGTCTGTGTTTTGCTTTAGGGATTGGAAGTTAGTTTTTTCTCAATTGTGATTGTTCTTGAAACAGAAAAGCTGTATTGTTTTTTTTTTACCTTTAATTTTTTTCTAGTAACAATTTTTTATTATTATATGTTAGTCACTATACAGTATTTCCTTAGTTTTTGATGTAGTGTTCCGTGATTCATTATTTGCATATAACACCCAGTGCTCCATGCAATATGTACCTTCCTTAATACGAATCACTGGCCCATCCCAATCCCCCACCCCTCTCCCCTCTGAAGTCCTCAGTTTGTTTCCCAGAGTCCATAGTCTCTCGTGGCTCATTCCCCCTTCTGTTTAGGGTCCATTGTCTAAAGGGACAGACAGTGGAAGTTCACCAAATATAAGATCGAAATTGAATTGTTCATTATAGATGCCGCCAAGTAGTTCCCAGACATTTCATTCTACTCTAGTAATTGATTATACCTGTGCAGGTGCACGTGAAAGATAACTGATGAATGTATACTGGTAATAAAACACGCCCCACAGTAGTAGAATAATAGAGAATGCACATGTGTAAAATTATTCGACTACGGCTTCCATGCTTTCCCTTTGGTTCCTTGTTATCTATGAAATTGGACAATTTTTGTTCTCTAGGCTTAAAACTCATTGTCAGTATTCAGAGTTTTTCAATGCTGATCTTCTCCTGTATAAGTTACTAAAAACCTAAAATATGTATGAACTTTAAAAAATGCTATATTGAAAATTATAGCAGGGAAGTTCCATTTTGTGAATATTGTGTCAATGGATCTCTATTTTGCCATCAGTGTTCATTAGAAATGATGACATTTCATGTGAGTATAAATATCAATGTGAAAAAGAAAAGGTAGGAAGAACCTTGAATGTTTAAGTAATTGCTGAAATGACAGGTGTGTGTGTGTGTGTGTGTGTGTGTGTGTGTGTGTGTGTGTAATTGATTTTCAGTGAATGGTTCAGCTACTTGCAGGGCCTCCGAGAGAGCCCAGGTGAACCTTTCAATGAGTTGGTATCTGTTTTCAGAACATGGGAATCTCTTAGTCCAATAGTCAATCAGGCAAGCTTTGAGGTCTTGAAGAGTTTCAGTCCTCAGCGATGGTGTTGCAGACCCTTGTGAGCAAACCCTAGGTATGCTCAGAGCCCTCATTAGCTGGTACCAACGTGTGACGATTTCAGACAGCATTTCCCAAAGAAGTACCTCTTGAGTCTCTGTCCTTGTCAGTTCCCTACACTTCCTTACACTAGTTATGTGATCAGTGTGTTTCAGGATAATCCCCACATGTGATTTTTGCTATTTCCTACTAGTCCTATCTGTTTCTCATGTTCTTCTTTTATGGTAGGGGTTGGGAAGCAACCTGTGTGGTGTAGGAAGGGGTGTGGTAGTTGTCTGCCTTCAGAGGACCGAATGATGCCTAGAAATTGTACTGTAGTTTGAGGTCAATTGTCCATCCTCTGAGTGTCAGGAATTCCATCACTTTACTTTGATGCTAGTCTGTTCTTCAAGCTGTCCTCAGAAATAAGGACGTCATCCATCTAGGGAATACTGGTTTGTGTGTATGTTTTCATTTTAGGAAAGGCCTTGCTGTGCCTGAAAATAATACTGTAGAGCACCCTTTCCTGTTCTTATTGGCCATCAGTCAATCTTTTGTGAAGTATTCGTTTATAAATAGACTTTCTATGGTTGATGAGCAGGAATTCTTTATTGACAAGTCTTTGTCAGTGTGTGTATTGCAAATCTTTACTTCCCAGCCTGCGGTTCACTTTTTCATTTTCTTATGGTCATAAGATAAGGAGAAATGTCACATTTTTATGAAGTCCCACTGAATTCTTTTAAATGGTTTGTGCACCCTATGTCTTACCCCAAGATTGACAGGTTCTACGTTTTCTTTCAGAAACTGTCCAATGGGAAGCTACAATCCATTTTCTCTGTCCATTTATTGCTTACAAATTTCACATTTTTATGAAGTCCCACTGAATTCTTTTCAATGGTTAGTGCACCCTATGTCCTACCCCAAGATTGACAGGTTCTACGTTTTCTTTCAGAAACTGTCCAATGGGAAGCTACAATCCAATTTCTCTGTCCATTTATTGCTTACAAATGTATTTTGACCATCTGTTTCCTAGGAAACCTCTTTTGTTATTATTATTATTATTATTATTATTATTATTATTATTTTAAATTGCATTTTTAATTCTAAAAGGGTATTTATAGACTGTTTTGAATTTTCTATGTACACAATCGTGTTATCTGTGAATAGTCACTATTATCCCCTCAATTCTTATCCTTTTTGTTTCTCTTGCCTTAAAACACTGGTAGATTCTCCGATGCCACGTTGAATAGAGCAGCATTGTTTAAAGATTTTCATATACCTTTCTCAATATCTGACAGAAAAAGCAGACAAAACATTGGTAACAAATGTGACCAAATTGACATATAGGGAACATTCCATAATAAGTGCAGAATACGTTATTTTCAAGTGATCATAGACTCTTTACCCAAATAGATGATAGGTGGGGCCACGAATCAAGGCTACAAATGTTAAACCCTGAAATTAACTGGATTCTATTCTTAGACCAGAGGGGAATTGAGTCACAGTCATAGCGAAAAGAAAACCAGGAAGTCCTTCAATGTTTAAAAATTAAATGGAACTTTGCTACATATCCTAAAGGTCAGAGAAGGAATCTCATTGGAAATTCTGAACCTTTTATACATGAGGGCTCACACACAATGGCACTTTCTTTGTGAAGAGCATAATAATAACCTAGACAGGAGTTGAGCCTTAAGTCAGAGTTCTGCCTGCCCCAGCCACACCTGGCAGCCTTGGCCTGTGGTCCCCCTCAGCTGTCCTTTCTGGTGGCCCTGAGCTAAGGGGGTCAACATGGCCATATGGAAATGGGAAGCTCCCCACTCATAGTGATGGCAGTGCCCCCTCCCCAGCTGCCCTTTCTGGTGGCTCTGAGCTAAGGGGGTCAACATGGCCGTATGGAAATTAGAAGCTCCCCACTCTTAGTGATGACGTTGCTATCGTATCATCCTCACCAGTCCAACAACATGATTTCTGAGTGAACTATGACACAAGAGCGACTTCTTGGCCTTCCTTCAGGTTTGAAAATCATCTGGTGAGTCATCTATTAGAAATAGGATTCAACATGTGTTCTTTCTTCTGGAAAAGAAATACACCCAATAGCAATTATGGCTTCCTGAGCACCTGTTCTTGAGAGACATCATACTGGCTCTTTGTAGCATTCTGCCTCTTAAACTTCTCAACGAGGGTGTAGATATTTGTAGGCACATTTTCAGGTGGTTAGACAGGGACTCGGATGATATGAGTCACAGAGGATTTTAGTGTCAGAAACCTAAGTGGGATCCCCAAATTGACTCCAAATCCCTTGTTGTTCCATACAGGGTACTATTTCCCTCTTATCTCTGGTCTTCTCGATCTGGAAACCTATCAAGTATCAGGATTTTCTTGTCATGTGGACAACTGGAACAAATTCAGCGGGCCTTTTCACCTCTGCCCATGGTGATCATTAAGATCATTATCTCAGTGGAGGACCTCTGGGTAAGATACTCAAAGATCCTTAGGGATACAGACAGTATAATATTTTTCTGGTATTAAAGTTCCTGAAACCAACTATCTTTTTTAGTCGATTCAGGCTCTGGTATGTTCAGAGGGTGCTGTAAAACAGGTCTGAAATAGTATTTAAAAACACTCAGCTCAGCCTCTTCTACAAAGTGAGCCAATGCTTATAAACATGGCTAAAATATTGCCTTACCTACGATGACCTCCCAGCCATCATAGTGTTTATATGGTATGACTGTGACTTACATTAGTCAACATTTGCAGAGAAAGAACTTAGTGCATCCAGGGGGCACTTCATGTTGAAATTAGTTTGTGACAACGAGCTACTGTGTTTTATTCTGCAGTCCAAGGGAATGGTGCCAGACATCTCTAAGGTGTCTAGCAGTTTTACAATTCTGATTTTAAGTGGTCTGTGTGCTTCAGCGATTTGGGCAGGAGAAGGGCAGGAGTCCAGAGACTGTGAACACTTCTGTTACCTGTGCTGACCATGGAGCAGGTAGCCTTCTGTGGGCATCATTTTGATTTCTTGGTACTCTTGTGAAAGGTGCTTTTGTCTCAAATTCCTCCTTTTTAGGAGTAATTATAATGATGAAAGTAATTTTTATCTTATATCATCTGTGGGCCCTGATCCTGGGCTCCCAGGGAAGCTATCCTTTAACATTTTAACTGGCTCAAAATGATTGGGCAAAAACTCAAAGCATGAGCCCTATTTCTGCCCCAAGTACATGTTGTACATCTGCTTCAAGAATAAAACAATAACCAAAAATGACAACATGAAAATAAGAAAAAATAAAGAACCTCTTTGGCTCCCATAAGTTTAAAGTCATACTGACATGTACATACTGAAAATGCATGAAATCATTGCATTTCCTAAAGCCCAAGCCTTGGAGGGTCCGAGAACCACTGACATTGCCCAGAACCAGGCACACCCCAGCAGGGAGGGGTGGTGCAGAAAGGGAAGGGGCAGGACTCTGAGGGTGGTCTGCAGCTAGAGGGGTCCCTGGAAGGGGCCAGGTGTGTGTGGGGAGCCCGGCCCAGGACCCCAACCATGCCTGTGCTGGGTGTTGGGTAGAGGAGGTGCCTCTTGGACTCCCTGCACTTTCAGGGTTCCAGGGGCTTGAGGGCGGGTTGCCTGGCATCCCAGGGGCTGGGGCACCACCCTCCCTGACCAATCACCCCTTGGGGGTGGAGCTACATCTCTGTGGGCTGTTCCAGTGTTGCAGTGGGGTGCAGACCTGGGGCAGAAGAAGGGGCACTGGGAGAGAGAGAGTTGCCCTGTGGAGGTCCCAGCTGCTGAGTGAGCAGAATGCACCAGGGGCGGGGGAGTTCGGGGGTAGGGTGCAACCCAGGTGGGAGGCAGGGTTCTCGAAGGGCACTTGGAGAGGGTTCATTGTGGGGACTCAGGTGAGTTTTCTTTTCCTCTTTAAAGTCTCTTCTGCCCCATGTCCTCAACTGGCCTTATTCCCCATACCCGTGAACTCCAGGGCGCCCAATCACCTGAGCTTTTGTGGGATGGGTTGCAGAATTTCAGGGTTTCCCCTGTTCCCTGGAAAAGTGTGGGTAAGGACCTCACAGAGTCCCCACCTTCAGTGATGTGTCCCCCTGTTCTCTGACACAGTGCAGGTGATGCATCTTGAGCAGTACCCCGAGTTCAGCAGGGTGTGCCCTGGTCCCCCAGGCACAGGTGTGGCAGTAGCAAGCCCCAGAGCCATACCCAACTTCAGCATTATGCCCCGTGTGCCCCCAGGTTAGTGGTCATTGGCTGTTGGAATCATGCAGGAAAATTCTCCAGGTGGGGGCCTGGAAGCGGGTGTAAACCAGACCCCACTCTAGTTGCACTGGGAATAGACAAATTGAGGGTTTCCTTAGAAGAGTAAGTCTGCTTTCCAGAAAAGGCAAGGTCATTGGTCTATTGAGAATGAAGATAATTACTGCTAAACAACAAGTATGTGTTGCCCCTTTGCCCAGAAACCGAAGCAGGTGTGCAGGCTTTAGGTCAGAGGTGCCGTCTTCTCCACAGCTGACAGCACTTCTCTGCTCTGACTCCAAGACACCCGAGGTTTTGAACGTCAGTATCGGAGTCAGCGAGGCAGCTTGTCACTGGACGCCAGTGTTCAGAGAAAGCACAGGTATGTTTGGCAAAATGTCCTAACTATGTCAGGGCTTTAGGTAAAACCTCTCATTATCCCAAAACCTCCTGGGCTTTTCTCTTTTCTCTAGTTGAGCCACAAAGTAAAATTGAAGTAACTGTCAGCATTCTGGGTTTGGTGCAAGAATTACAATTTTCCCTGCTGGTAGAACATTGCAGGGGATCACAATTTCTCTGTCCATTTATTGCTTACAAATGTATTTTGACCATCTGTTTCCTAGGAACCCTCTTTTATTAGAAAGGGAAGGTGAGATTCACTCTGTGCCTGTTTGTAACATCTAATTTGTTCCTTCATCTAAAATGTTTATTCAATTGGGCCTAAGACATGTTTGAGTGGCCAGCATCTAGAGTTAGGTGGCTTTTTTCATCTGATACAGACTTGGATGATGTCATTTGACAAAGGTGATGTTTCATCATTGATTAGTTTATTCATCAAAAGAGTTAAAATTAGGGTGGAGGGGAAATTGAAAATTATCCAAAGCGGCCTGTTCCTGTTTAAAAGTTGAGCTTGACTTTCTAGTTTTACTAAATGTATTATCTCGATATTTTGAGGTGCCATATTCTCTCTGTAGTTTCTTTGGTGGTGGAATCAGAAGGAGAGTCTGGGAATTCTTTTGGATAGTGGCATGCTGGTGGCTTCAAGGGGCTTGGCGTCAGGAGCCTTGGGTGAAGTCTGCAACTGCTTGTCTGACCCTAGGAGCATCTCCCAGAGGTTTTGTTTCCTCTTATGAAATTGCCGGCAGATAATGTTCTGATTAAAGGGGAACCCTCCCATCCTGTTGGTGGGAATGCAAAGTGGTGCAGCCAGTCTGGGAAACAGTGTGGGGGTTCCTCAAAAAGTTAAACATTGAACAACCCCATGATCTAGCAATTGCTCTCCTAGGTATTTACCCAAAGGATACAAAAATGCAGATTTAAAGGGGGAACCTGAACCATGATGTTTATAGCAGAAATGTCCACAGTAGCCAAACTATGGAGAGAATCCCAACATCCATGCACTGATGAATGGATAAAGCAGATGTGGGATACATATATATAATGGAATATGACCCAGCTTCAAAAAGAATGAAATCTTACCATTTGCAAGGATGCGGATGGATCTAGAGTGTATTAAGCTAAGCAAAATCAGTGAGGAAAGACAAATATCCGATGCTCATACGCTTGTGGAACTTCGGAAAGAAAACAGATGAACAGAGTGGAGGGGCGATGAGAGAGGCAAACAAGGAAATAGACTCAACCTTGGAGAACAAACTGAGTGTTACTGCAGGACAGGGGCATGGGGGGAAGAGTTAAATGGGTGAGAGGTATTAAGGAGGGCGTTTGTGATGAGCATCGGGTACTGTATGCAGGTGAGGAATCGCTAAATCCTACCCCTGAAGCAAATGTTCCATGGCATGTGACTAACTGGAATTTAAGTAAGAGAAGAAAGGAAAAAGTGTTCTGCTTCATGAAGAGTGAGGTAAACTTGTAGTAATTTGGGCTGTACTATTCTATAGATGAGAGTTGTTAAACACCCTGTTGTAGGATACACTAGTTGCTTATCACATAAGGAGTCTTCAGAAAGCTGCAATGAAAGATTCAGGTGTCAGAGTATGTTCATGTTCCACTGATATGTTACAGTTTGCACAGGTAGGAAAGAAGATGGAGAGAAAGGCAACAGAAGGGGAAAGTAGGTGTGAACCTTTCATTACTTAGCATTATAGCTTTCTTATGAAAGCCTTGCGCCAGTGTGATTATGGAAGCAGAGGGGAATCCGGGAAATTTGCAGGAGACGGGGGAGTTCCAGATCTGGGTAAAGCTGCCAAGGGTCCCAGAGGAGAGCTGAATGCATTCTGCAGCAGGGTGTGGGCGGGGTGGGCTCCAGGGGTGGCTGTGGGTCTCCTGGGTGAGAGTTGTAACAGGTGAGGGCTGTGTGCAAGTTCCTGGCTGAGGACAAGTGAGGCACAGGTGGAGAGCTGGCAGAGAACCTTCTTCTGGGCCACCAGCCTCACCCAACACACAGCTTCATCTTCTGTCCCTTTCACTCCAATTCTGACTTCTCCGAATGTGAGTGAGAACACATCAAGAGCATTCGAAACAGAAGGGAAAGCATGTGGAAAGGCTCTGGGGCAGGAGAATTCCAGGTATGTCCAGGAGCAGCAAGAAGGCCCTGGGGCCACAGGAGACAGCTTAGGACATGAGCTCAGAGAGGTGACAGATGGTGACAGAAAGCCATTCCAGGGCTATAACCCCATGAGACCCTGTTTCACTGGGCCATCCTGGCTACAGTGTTGAGAACAGATGACAGAGGGTTGAAGATGGCAAGGCAGGTCAATGACGAAGCTTTTCCAGGAACTCAGGCACTGTGGTCCAGACAGGTGGCCTTGGATGGAGTGGTTAGACCTATTCTGGGTCCATTTTGAAGATGGAGCTCACAGGATTTGCTGATGGGTTAGCTATTAGGAGCAGGAGAACAGAGGAATTGGGGTAACTCCCAGCTGTTGTGGGTTGTCCTGATCGAGGGGAAGGAGTGGGTTTTTCGGGTGGTAGGAGGTAGTCCGTGTTCTGCATGCTGAGGAAGGTGCCTTTCCCAGTGGATCTGCTGAGGTTTGTGTCTGAGAGAACCTTTCACTTCTCCTCCCTCAGCAATGCTCAAGTACAAGTATCCCCCACTTTTTAAACGTTCACAGTAAGTCACTTGGTTTTCTTGAAATAACTACGTAATTACCCATCTTCAGTAAGAGGAAGAGACCTGAAGAGGATTTTCCTCTTATGAAAAAAGGTGAACTGTGAGAATCGCGTTCATCATCTGTTTTGGGGAGAAGCTCCTTCCGTTGGGAACCGCTCTCCGCATCCAGCCACCAGCACTTTGAATGGTGTCTGTGAGCCTCTATTGTGCTTTATCTTCATTTATGCTGGGCCTCCGTTAGGTACTTGTGTCCTGAGGCCTAAGAAAAGCCAAAAGAAGGAATTTTGGGGTCTGAGCACACTGTCTAATTGTTCCGTGTAAATTAATGGCCATTCCTTCTTGACACCATTTCTGCTGTGCAAGGTTTCTCAGAAGCCCTGCACTTTCAAAGAGCAGGGAAACCTATACCCCATGCTGCGGGGTTAGTTTTAGTCTCCATGCTGGACAGAACATTTCATGACTGTCAGGTTTTCTCACTCAAACATTGAGACTTTGACCACCTTCACCCATTTCTACCACCCCATCCCCGAATCTGGCACCTACCAATCTGCTATCAGTATCTATGCATTCAGTATTTGTTTATTCCACGTGGAATGTACATGAGAGCATCTGGGATTGGTCTTTCTGTGTCTGAGTTACTTGGAATAAGGTCCCCAAGGTCTGTGTTTCCAGGTCTGATTCTTGTGAATAATGCTGCAGTGAACGTGGGAGTGCATCTGTCTTTTTGAGGCAGTATTTTTGTGTTCTCCGAATAAATACTGAGTAGAGCCATTACTGTGCCATGTGGTAGTTGCATTTATTTTTTCAGGAACCTCCATACCATTTGTCACAGTGGCTGCACCAATTTCCATTCCCACCAACTGTGCACAGTGTCTCCTCTGCAAACCCTTGACCCCAACTGGTGTCTGTCTCTGGACAATTGGTGATCCAACTGTTGTGAGTGGATAGCCGATTGTGGGTTTGACTGATGTTTCCCTGACGATTTTTAGTGATGTCTAACAACTTTCTCTGTCTGTTGGCACCTGTGTGCCATCTTTGGAAAGTATCTATTCACATATTCCCCACGTTTTTTTATACAGTTTTTTTTTGTTGTTTCTTTTGATTTGTATGAGTGTTGTGTGTATTTTTGATATTAGCCTCTTCTCACACATATGATTCGCAGATATTTTTTTCTTATTGGGTCAGTGGCCTTTTAAGTTTTTGCTGGTTTCTTTTGCCGTGTGGAAGATTTCAGTTTGATATTGTTCCACTTGTTTATTTTTGCTTTTGTTGCCTTTGCATTTGGTGTCCGATCTGAAGACTCTTTGCCAAAACCAATGTCGAGAGACTTAGTACCTGTGTCTTCTTGGAGGTTTATGGATTCAGGTCTTATGTTCAAATCATTCATCCATTAAAAATTTTGTGTGTGGTGTAAGAAAGTGGCCCAGTTATATTCTTCTGCATTTACTGTCCAGTTTGCATGTTACCGCTCACTGAAGAGACGGTCCTTCCCTCATGGCATATCTTCTGCTGCTCTGTCGTAAGTTAGGATCATCTACGTGTGGGTAAGTTTGTGAGCTTTCTGTTCTGTTCCACTGAACTGGTGTCTGTGTTTATGCCAGTACCATCCTGTTTCGATGACAACAGCTCTATAATCTAGCTTGAAATCCAGGAGTGTGTTGACTGCACCTTTCTTTCTCCAGGTTGCTTTGGGTATTTGGGGTCTTTTGTGATTCCATACAAGTTTGAGGACTGTTTTCTATTTGCTCGAATAATGCCAGTGGAATTCAGATAGGGATTTCATCACATTTGTCGATTGCTTTGGGTACGATGGACATGTTCACATAATTAAATCTTCCAGTTAAGGAGCATGGCGTATGCTTCCATTTGTTTGTGTTGCCTTCCAAATCTTTGACCCATACATTCTGCCCCCCTCGACACACATGTTTTTCATTTCTTTTCTGCCATGTGTTGAGTGTACTATGTCTTTCGCATTTTTGGTTACTTTTATTCCTAGATTTTTTTTTTGATGCAATTGTAAATGGCATTGCTTTTTTAATTTCTCTTTGCGAATGTGTGTCATCAGTATACAGAAATGCAAGAAGTTGGGTCATCTGGGTGGCCCCATAGGTGAAGCGTGTGCCTTCAGCTCAGGTCATGATCCCAGAGTCCTGGATCGAGCCCCATTTTGGGCTCCCCGCTTAGCGAGGGTCTGCTTCTCCCTCTTTCCTACACTCCCCCTGCATGTGCTTTTTCTCTTCCTCTCAAATAAATAAATAAAATCTGAAAAAAAATAAAGACAACAGGTCTCTGTATATTGACTTTATATCCTGCAGCTTTCTTGCATTTGTTTAAACTAACTGTTTTTTTTTTGTGTGTGTGTGTGTGTAATCTTTCGGGATTTCATGTCATTTGCAAATAGTGACAGTTTTCCTGTATGGATTTCATATCTTTCTCTTTTTTAAAATGATGTTAGTTACCCTACAGTACTTCATTTGTTTTTGATGAAGTGTTCCATGATTCATTGTTTGTATATAACACCTAGTGCTCCTTATGACACGTGCCCTCCTTAATACCCATCACCAGGATAACCCATTCCCCTACCCCTCCCTTACTGCAACCTTCAGTTTGTTTCCCAGTGTCAACAGTCTCTCATGGTTCCTCTCCCCCTCTCATTCCCCCCCTTCACTTTTCCCTTCCTTCTTCTAATGTCCTCCATGCTATTCCTTCCATTCCACATAGGAGTCAAACCTTATGATAATTCTCTTTCTGTGCTTGCCTTAATTTCACTTAGCATAATCCCCTCCTGGTCAATTCACCTTGGTGCAAATGGTGGGTATTCATCCTTTCTGATGACTGAGTAATATTCCATTGTATAGATGAACCACATCTTCTTTGTCCATTCATCTGCTGAAGGACATCTTGGCTCCTTATACAGTTTGGCTATTATGGACATTGCTGCTATGAACATTGAGATACAGGTGCCCCTTCTTTTCATTACTCTGTGTCTATGGGGTAAATACCCAGTAGTGCAATTGTTGGGTCATAGGATAGCTCTGTGTTTAATGTCTTGCGGAACATCCATATTGTTCAAAAGTGGTTATACCAGTTGAATTCTCACGAGTAGTGTAAGAGGGCTCCCCTTTCTCCACATCATCTCTGACTTTTTGTAATTTCCTGTCTTGTTAATTTTTTTCTCAAGATTTTATTTATTTATTTGATAGAGATAGAGACAGCCAGCGAGAGAGGGAACACAAGCAGGGGGAGTGGGAGAGGAAGAAGCAGGCTCATAGCGGAGGAGCCTGATGTGGGGCTCGATCCCATAATGCCAGGATCACGCCCTTAGCCGAAGGCAGATCCTTAATCTCTGTGCCACCCAGGTGCCCCCTGCCTTGTTAATTTTAACCATTCTAACTGGTGTAAGGTGGTATCTCATTGTCGTTTTGATTTGTATTTGCCTGATGGCAAGTGATGTGGAGCATTTTTTCATGTGTCTGTTGGCCATTTGTATGTCTTCTCTAGAAGTATCTCTTTGTGTCTTCTGCCCATTTTTTGGGTGTCGAGTTTGAGGAGTTCTTTATAGATCTTGGATACCAGCCCTTTATCTGTAATATCATTTGCAGATATCTTCTTCTTTTCCATAGGTTGCCTTTTTGTTTTGTTGATCGTTTGCTTTGCTGTGCAGAAGGTTTTTATCTTGATGAAGTGCCAATAGTTCATTTTTGCTTTTATTTCCTTTGCCTTTAGAGACATGGCTTGCAAGAAGTTGTTGTGTCCAAGGTTGAAGAGATCTTTTGATTTGGATATGATACAGGAATCCATTATCTTTCTTTCCTGAATGTATTCGATTCCTCTGTCTTTCTTGGTGAGTCTAGCTAAGTTTGTCAGTTTTATTTATCTTTCCAAAAAAGGCACCTTTCAATTTCATTGTTTTTGTTTTTGTTTTTTTTTTTTTTTGGTCTTTTTAGTCTCTGTTGGATTTATTTATGCATTCCTTTTTGTTATTTCCTTATTTCTACTATATTGGGTCTTTGTTGTTTTATTTTTTACTTCTTTACCACATAAATCAGGTTGTTTATTGGAGACCCTTCTCATGGATTGATGAAGACTTGAGTTTCTATGAATGTCCCCCATAGAGCTACTTTTGCTGCATCCCATAAGTTTTTGTAAGTTGTCTTTTTCATCAGTGTCAAGGTACTTCTAAAATCTTTTTTGATTTCTTCTTTGACTGTTGGTTGTTCGGTAGCATGTTTTTAATTCTCCACATATTTTTTTGAGATTATTTAAGTATCTGACAGAGAGTGAGACAGTGAGAGAGGGAACGCAAGCAGGGGGGGTGAGAGAGGGAGAAGCGGGCTTCCCACTGAGCAAGGAGCCTGATTCCAACCTAAATCCCAGGATCCTGGGATCAGGACCTGAGCTGAAGGCAGATCCTTAACAACTGATCCACCCAGGCTCCCCAATCTCCACCTATTTTTGACTGTCCCATTTTTTTCTTGAGACTGATTTCTAGTTTCATATCTTTGTGGTTGGACAAGATTTGAAGCATAAGGTGAAGAGCATTCAGATTAAAAGTTTGTTTCCTGGAGGGATTTCTGAGGGCAGACCATGAGTTCTGTGGGGACGGAGGAAGGTTTTGTGAGATGGGGGGTGGGGTTAACCCTTGTTAGAATTACTGACTACTACCATGCAGGCTGTGTGCTACTGTTCACACCATAGTCCTGATGGACTTGTACTTCATTAGGAATATTTTCTAGGAGGTTTAGGCATAGCCTTCTCTTAAAGAAAGGTGCCATGTGGGTTCATGGCATGACCCCAGGTCAGCAACCAGGATGTATGGTATTGTGGGGGATGAGAAACAGGCTTTCTGTGGGAAGTGACAGAAATAGTTTATGGTGAGCTCCATGACCATAGGTGAGGTACCGAGTGACCCACTGGGTGTTGGGTTCTGTGGATCTGTCTCATCAGGTGCTGTGGAATTCAGGGACACCCTCCTGTCTGTGGATTTCTGTGGAGACAGGTAGACATCAGTGTTTGGCCAGGCACAAGGGTCGCACTGGACCACCACCAGAGGTGCAGCGTGTGCGGGAGCCACTGCTTGCTTTCCACGAAAGCTGACCAGGGTCTTTGACCGTGATTTCTAGCAGCTGCAAGGGGAGAGGAGGCCGGGGGTGGTGCACACTTCCTAGAGTTGTGGTCAGGACTAGTCTGGAACCCACTGAAGTCAGCCACACTGGGCACAGAAGTCACCCAGTCAGTGTAGCTGTGGGCACTGCTCCCATGGTACTTTCGGGCCGGCTCCATGCTGCCACCTCCTGCTTTTCATCATCATCTTCAAAGTCATGTGCCTCTGCTCTTGCCCCATGGCCTCCGGGGTATTGTCAGTCCTCCATCTGGCCCTCGTCCCTGTTGCCCTGTGCAGTCCAATGCCAGGATAGCCTTCTCGAGACAATCATCTGGCCCTGATGGAACACTTCCATGGATCTCGTGTGATGCAAGGATGAAGCCCTGCCCTGGAAGGGGGCTGCAGGTCCCCAATCAGGAGAGCCATGTCTCCCTTTTCAGCATGGCCTGCCCTCCCCTCAGTCTTCTTCAGGGAAGCTCTCCCCACTTCCTGAGATGACAGCTCTGAACTTAAAAATGAATGTTATTTTACATATCTCTATGCCTTAGTTCATCCATGGCATGTCTTTCAACCCCGTTAGTGGGGTTTTTTTTTTTAGCAGTTCTGAAGGGCTGTCTGCTCAAGGAGGGGATGACCCGGGTGGGGCAGCTTTCCCTCTCATCTCCCTCAGCATGTCTCTGAGCCCTGGGGCCAACTGTGCCACTGAGGATTGAGGGACCCGAGCCAGCTCATCCTGAGCCCAGGCTCTGTCAGCTGTGTAGACGGATGCGTGTCAGAGTGGTGGGCAGCGGCATGGGCCAGGGGCAGGCAGTGTCTCCTCATTCCTTCCCTCCCTTCCTCGCAGATATAGCTCAGAGCAGCCTTCAACCCCTGCATCTCCAGATCCTTTGACCTGTGCCTCCTGTGTTCAGCTGGTGACCTTGGAGTTTTGCATTGATTCTACCTCCCATACCCTCTCCTGTAGCAGTTCCTGGATCAGGGGAGTGGTGGGACTCTTGTCTGCTTTTGATCTTCTTCCTGTCCCGCACCAAGCCCACCCACCTTTGCATCTTCCATGTATGTTCTTGGAAGCAAGCCCATCCACAGGGAACCTATTAGCCAAATGGATCCAGGCAAAGAACATTGAAGTAGAGATCCAGGATCCATAATAAACCTGCTCGGAAACTTGTCCCAAAGTCTGTGACTCTCTCACACTGAAACAGAAACAATAATAGCTTTCTGGACTGTGAAGTGACATGTGTCTCTACTTCTAATCTTAAATGCATAGGTGCTGAGCCTGGACTGAAAAGGACCATGGCTCCCGTGGGCTGGGATCCACAGTAAGAACTCAGTGAAATCTGAATTCAAGGCATAGAGTGAATAATTATTGTAGAGTGAATCCTCCCAAGTAGGGCTTATGAACAATGCACAGGAAAAGCTTTTTCAAAGAGTTTTCTGAAAGAAAAATCTTTTTTAAAAATTTATTTTAATTCCAGTAGAGCTAACCTACAGTGTTACATTCGTTTCAGGTGTACAATAGAGTGATTCAGTAATTCTATATATTACTCAGTGGTCATCAAGAAAAGTGTCCTCTTAATCCGCTTCATCTATTTGACTCATCCCTCTATCCACCTCCTCTCTGGTATCCATCCGTTTGTTCTCTATTGTTAAGAGTTTGTATTTTGCCACACCCATACTCAGGCAACCCTGTTTGTGTAGAGTTGCCCTGTCCCCTGCGAGGGCGGATTGGTGTGGGAACGCTGTGAGCCAGTATTTCCAGGCTTTTGTTCCCTGGCATCTTTCTCTGGCGGTCTGCTGTGCCTCTTCTGAGAGTCAGAGCAGCAGAGGCTGAATTGTCACAGAACAGAGGGATTGCGGCATGTTCTTCACGGATGTTCTGGCCACTTTAACTCCGTTACTGTTGGTGCTGCTCAACCCCATAGCGTCCCTGGATGTGTGCTCCACACCTGGTGTCCCTGCCCTCACTTCCAGGGCATGTGCATCTCTGTCCTTTGTGTTTCTAAGGCCACCAGCCACCAGCCGCCCCCTGGAGCTCCCAGATCTCCAGGTCTCAGTCTGGATCCCGTGAGCACACCAGGATTACGGAGTTTCCTGAGAAGCCTGGTGGCATACCACCTCCTTCAGGGTCTCAGTCTGCTGTTTCCTGGGTGCCAACCACGAGTTCGCCCGCTGCCCCATGCAGGTGGCCCACCAGCCGCCAGCCGCCCCGCGTGCTCCCGGGTCTCTGGGTCTGTCTATTCCCGGTGAGCACACTGGGATTCCGGAGTTCCGTGAGAAGCCTGATGGTGGGCGCACCTGGTTCAGGGTCTCAGTCTGCTGTTTCCTGGGTTCTGACCATGAATCTGCCCTCTCCCCTGTGCAGGTGGCCTGCCAGCCTCCAGTGGACCCACACGCGCTCCAGGAGCTCTCATTCTCATTCTGGATCCCATGAGCACACTGGGATTCCTGTGTTCTGGGAGATGCCTAGTGGTGTGCTCTCTGGGCTCACCAGTCTCAGTCCTCTCTCTAGGGGTGCCTTCTGTGAATCTGCCAGCTCCCCTGTGCAGGTGGCTGCTACTTCCTGGCGCCCAAATGCGGTGGCTCCCTCCCCCTTCCTTTTATCTTCCAGTATCTGTGCCAGGTTTCAGGACTCCCCGCTTCCTACCTCAATACGCAGCGCTGGAGATGTTCATTTGTAGAGATCCAGACATATCTTCCTGCCTCTCAGGCTGATTCCGTGGTTGTTTAAGCTGGCCTGCTACCTATCCAGCAGGACTCAGGGGATCTGCGGAAAAAGGAGTCCCCTACTCCTCCACCATCTTAACTCCTCTCTTGTACCTGAAATAGTATTTAAAAACACTCAGCTCAGCCTCTTCTACAAAGTGAGCCAATACTTATAAACCTGGCTAAAATATTGCCTTACCTACGTTGACTTCCCAGCCATCCTAGTGTTTAAATGGTGTGACTGTGACTTACATTAGTCAACATTTGCAGAGAAAGAACTTAGTGCATCCAGGGGGCACTTCATGTTGAAATTAGTTTGTGACAACGAGCTACTGTGTTTTATTCTGCAGTCCAAGGGAATGGTGCCAGACATCTCTAAGGTGTCTAGCAGTTCTACAATTCTGATTTTAAGTGGTCTGTGTGCTTCAAAGATTTGGGCAGGAGAAGGGCAGGAGTCCAGAGACTGTGAACACTTCTGTTACCTGTGCTGACCATGGAGCAGGTAGCCTTCTGTGGGCATCATTGTCATTTCTTGGTACTCTCGTGAAGGTGCTTTTGTCTAAAATTCCTCCATTTAGTAGTCATTATAATGATGAAAGTAATTTTTATCTTATATCATCTGTGGGCCCTGATCCTGGGCTCCCAGGGAAGCTATCCTTTAACATTTTAACTGGCTCAAAATGATTGGGCAAAAACTCAAAGCATGGGCCCTATTTCTGCCCCAAGCACATGTTGTACATCTGCTTTGAGAAGAAAACAACCAAAAATGCCAACATGAAGATAAGAAAAAATAAAGAACCTCTTTGGCTCCCATAAGATTAAAGTCATACTGACATGTACATACTGAAAATGCATGAAACCATTGCATTTCCTAAAGCCAAAGCCTTGGAGGGTCTGAGAGCCACTGACCTTGCCCAGAACCAGGCACACCCCAGCAGGGAGGGCTGGTGCAGAAAGGGAAGGGGCAGGACTCTGAGGGTGGTCTGCAGCTAGAGGGGTCCCTAGAAGGGGCCAGGTGTGTGTGGGTGCCCTGGCCCACGACCCCACCCATTCCTGTGCCGGGTGTTGGGTAGAGGAGGCGCCTCTTGGGGCCCCTGCACTTTCAGGGTTCCAGGGGCTTGAGGGCGGGTTGCCCAGCATCCAAGGGGCTCAGGCACCAACCTCCCCAACCATTCACTGCTTGGGGGTGGAGATGTCTCTGTGGGCAGTCCCAGATTTGCAGTGGGTTGCAGAATTGGGGCAGAAGAAGGGGCACTGAGAGAGAGAGAGTTGCCCTGTGGAGATCCCTGCTGGTGAGTGAGCAGCTTGCACTGGGGTGGGGGTCTGGGGGTAGGGTGTGTCCCAGGTGGGAGGCAAGGTTTTGGAAGGGCACGTGGAGAGGGTTCATTGTGGGTACTCAGGTGAGTTTTCTTTTTCCCTTTAAAGTCTCTTCTGCCCCATGTCCTCAACTGACCTTATTCCCCATACCCGGGAGCTCCAGGGCACCCACTCACCTGAGCTTTTGTGGGATGGGTTGCAGAATTTCAGCGTTTCCCCTGTTCCCCTGGAAGAGTGCGGGTAACGGCCTCACACAATCCCCACTTTCAGTTCTCTGACACAGTGCAGGTGATGCATCTTGAGCAGTACCCTGAGTTCAGCAGGGTGTGCCCTGGTCCCCAGGCACAGGTGTGGCAGTAGCAAGCCCCAGAGCCATCCCCCAACTTCAGCATTATGCCCCGTGTGCCCCTGGGTAGTGGTAATTGGCTATTAGAATCATGCAGGAATATCCTCCAGGTGGGGGCCTGGAGGCGTGCGTAAACCAGACCCCACTCTAGTTGCATTGGGAATAGACGAATTGAGGGTTTCTTTAGAAGAGTAAGTCTGCTTTCCAGAAAAGGCAAGGTCATTGGTCTATTGAGAATGAAGATAATTACTGCTAAACAACAAGTATGTGTTGCCCCATCGCCCAGAAACCGAAGCAGGTGTGCAGGCTTTAGGTCAGAGGTGCCTTCTTCTCCCCACCTGACAGCAATTCTCTGCTCTGGCTCCAAGAAACCCGAGGTTTTCAACGTCAGCATCAGAGTCAGCGAGGCAGCTTGTCACAGGACGCCAGTGTTCACAGAAAGCAAAGGTATGTTTGGCAAAATGTCCTATCTATGTCAGGGCTGGAGGTAAAACCTCTCATTATCCCAAAACCTCCTGGGCTTTTCTCTTTTCTCTAGTTGAGCCACAAAGTAAAATTGAAGTAGCTGTCAGCATTCTGGGTTTGGTGCAGGAATTACTTAGTTTCCCTGGAGGTAGAACGTTGCAGGGGATCACAATTTCTCTGTCCATTTATTGCTTACAAATGTATTTTGACCATCTGTTTCCTAGGAACCCTCTTTTATTAGAAAGGGAAGGTGAGATTCACTCTGTGCCTGTTTGTAACATCTAATTTGTTCCTTCATCTAACAGTGTTTATTCAATTGGGCCTAAGATATGGTTGAGTGGCCAGCATCTAGAGTTAGGTGGCTTTTTTCATCTGATACAGACTTGGATGATGTCATTTGACAAAGTTGATGTTTCATCATTGATTAATTTATTCATCAGAAGAGTTAAAATTAGGGTGGAGGGAAAATTGAAAATTTTCCAAAGCGGCCTGTTCCTGTTTAAAAGTTGAGCTTGACTTTCTAGTTTTACTAAATGTATTATCTCGATATTTTGAGGTGCCATATTCTCTCTGTAGTTTCTTTGGTGGTGGAGTCAGAAGGAGAGTCTGGGAATTCTTTTGGATAGTGGCATGCTGGTGGCTTCAAGGGGCTTGGCGTCAGGAGCCTTGGGGTGAACTCTGCAACTGCTTGTCTGACCCTAGGTGCATCTCCTAGAGGTTTTGTTTCCTCTTATGAAATTGCTGGCAGATAATGTTCTGCTTAAAGGGGAAGCCTCCCATCCTGTTGGTGGGAATGCAAAGTGGTGCAGCCAGTCTGGGAAACAGTGTGGGGGTTCCTCAAAAAGTTAAAAATTGAACAACCCCATGATCCAGCAATTGCTCTCCTAGGTATTTACCCAAAGGATACAAAAATGTGGATTCGAAATGGGTACATGCACCATGATGTTTATAGCAGAAATGTCCACAGTAGCCAAACTATAGAGAGAATCCCAACGTCCATGCACTGATGAATGGGTAAAACAAATGTGGGATACATATATATACACTGGAATATGACCCAGATTCAAAAAGAATGAAAACTTACCATTTGCAAGGATGTGGATGGACCTAGAGTGTATTAAGCTAAGCAAAATCATTGAGGAAAGACAAATATCCTATGCTCTCATGCCTGTGGAACTTCAGAAAGAAAACAGATGAACAGAGTTGAGGAGTGATGAGAGAGGCAAACAAGGAAATAGACTCAACCTTGGAGAACAAACTGAGTGTTGCTGCAGGACAGGGGCATGGGGGGAAGAGTTAAATGGGTGAGGGGTATTAAGGAGGGCACTTGTGATGAGCACCGAGTTCTGTATGCAGGTGAGGAATCACTAAATCCTACCCCTGAAGCGAATATTCCATGGCATGTGAACTAACTGGAATTTAAGTAAGAGGAGAAAGGTAAAAGTGTTCTGCTTCATGAAGAGTGAGGTAAAATTGTAGTGATTTGGGCTGTACTATTCTATAGATGAGAGTTGTAAATCACCCTGTTGTGGGATACACTAGTTGCTTATCACATAAGGAGTCCTCAGAAAGCTGCAATGAAAGATTCAGGTCTCAGAGCATGTTCATGTTCCACTGATATGTTACAGTTTGCACAGGTAGGAAAGAAGGTGGAGAGAAAGGAAACAGAAGGGGAAAGTAGGTGTGAACCTTTCATTAGTTAGCGTTATAGCTTTCTCATGAAAGCCTTGCGCCAGTGTGATTTTGGAAGCAGAGAGGTAATCCGGGAGCTTTGCAGGAGATGGGGGAGTTCCAGGACTGGGTAAAGCTGACAGGGGTCCCAGATGAGAGCTGAATGCATTCTGCAGCAGGGTGTGGGCAGGGTGGGCTCCAGGGGTGGCTGTGGGTCTCCTGGGTGAGAGTTGTGACAGGTGAGGGCTGTGTGCAAGTTCCTGGCTGAGGACAAGTGAGGCACAGGCGGAGAGCTGGCAGAGAACCTTCTTCTGGGCCACCAGCCTCACCTAACACACACAGCCTCATCTTCTGTCCCTGTCACTCCAATTCAGACTTCTCCGAAGGTGAGTGAGAACACATCAGGAGCATTCTGAACAGAAGGGAAAGCATGTGCATAGCTCTGGGGCAGGAAAATTCCAGCTATGTCCTGGAGTAGCAAGATGGCCTTGTGGCCACAGGAGACAGCTTAGGACATGAGCTCAGAGAGGTGACAGAAAGCCATTCCAGGGCTATAACCCCATGAGACCCTGTTTCACTGGGCCATCGTGGCTACAGTGTTGGGAACAGATGACAGAGGGTTGAAGATGGCAAGGCAGGTCAATGACGAAGCTTTTCCAGGAACTCAGGCACTGTGGTCCAGACAGGTGGCCTTGGATGGAGTGGTTAGACCTATTCTGGGTCCATTTTGAAGATGGAGCTCACAGGATTTGCTGATGGGTTAGCTATTAGGAGCAGGAGAAGGGAGGAATTGGGGTAACTCCCAGCTGTTGTGGGTTGTCCTGATCGAGGGGAAGGAGAGGGTTTCTCGGGTGGTAGGAGGTAGTCCGTGTTCCACATGCTGAGGAAGGTGCCTTTCCCAGTGGATCTGCTGAGGTTTGTGTCTGGGAGAACCTTTCACATCTCCTCCCTCAGCAATGCTCAAGTACAAGTATCCCCCACTTTTTAAACGTTCACAGTAAGACACTGGGCTTTCTTGAAAGAACTACGTTATTACCCAGCTTCAGTAAGAGGAAGAGACCTGAAGAGGATTTCCCTCATGAAAAAAGGTGAACAGTGAGAATCGCGTTCAGCATCTGTTTTGGGGAGAAGCACGACAGAGGCGTCGTGCACCCCAACCTGCTCCTTCCACTGGGAACTGCTCTCCGCATCCAGCCACCAGCACTTTGAATGGTGTCTGTGAGCCTCTGCTCTGCTTTGTCTTCATTTATGCTGGGCCTCCATTAGAAACTTGTGTCCTGAGGCCTAAGAAAAGCCAAAGAGAAGGAATTTTGGAGTCTGAGGACACTATTTAATTGTGCCGTGTAAATTAATGGCCATTCCTTCTTGAACACCATTTCTGCTGTGCAAGGTTTCTCAGAAGCCCTGTACTTTCAAAGAGCAGGGAAACCTATACCCCATGCTGTGGGGTTAGTTTTAGTCTCCATACTGGACGGAACTTTTCATGACTGTCGGATTTTCTCACTCAAACATTGAGACTTTGACCACCTTCACCCATTTCTAACACCCCATCCCCGAATCTGGCACCTACCAATCTGCTATCAGTATCTATGCATTCAGTAATTGTTTATTCCACGTGGAATGTACATGAGAGCATCTGGGATTGGTCTTTCTGTGTCTGAGTTACTTGGAATAAGGCCCCCAAGGTCTGTGTTTCCATGTCTGGTTCTTGTGAATAATGCTGCAGTGAACGTGGAAGTGCATCTGTCTTTTTTAGGCAGTATTTTTGTGTTCTCCAAATCAATACTCAGTAGAGCCATTAATGGGTCATGTGGTAGTCGCATTTATTTTTTCAGGAACCTCCATACCGTTTGTCACAGTGGCTGCACCAATTTCCATTCCCACCAACAGTGCACAGTGTCTCCTCCTCTGCACACCCTTGACCCCACCTGGTGTCTGTCTCTGGGACAATTGCTGTTCCAACTGTTGTGAGTGGATAGCCGATTGTGGGTTTGACTGATGTTTCCCTGATGATGATGAGTGATGTCTAACAACTTTCTCTGTCTGTTGGCACCTGTGTGCCATCTTTAGAAAGTATCTATTCACATATTCCCCACATTTTTTATACAATTTTTTTGTTTTGATTTGTATGAGTGTTGTGTGTATTTTGGATATTAGCCTCTTCTCACACATATGATTCGCAGATATTTTTTTTCTTATTGGGTCATTGGCCTTTTAAGTTTTTGCTGGTTTCTTTTGCCGTGTGGAAGATTTCAGTTTGATGTTGTTCCACTTGTTTATTTTTGCTTTTGTTGCCTTTGCATTTGGTGTCCGATCTGAAGACACTTTGCCAAAACTAATGTCGAGAGACTTAGTACCTGTGTCTTCTTGGAGGTTTATGGATTCAGGTCTTATGTTCAAATCATTCATCCATTAAAAATTTTGTGTGTGGTGTAAGAAAGTGGACCAGTTATATTCTTCTGCATTTAGTGTCCAGTTTGCCTGTTACCGCTCACTGAAGAAACAGTCCTTCCCTCATGGCATATCTTCTGCTGCTGTGTCGTAAGTTAGTATCATCTACGTGTGGGTAAGTTTCTGAGCTTTCTGTTCTGTTCCACTGACCTGGTGTCTGTGTTTCTGCCAGTACCATCCTGTTTTCATGACAACAGCTTTGTAATCTAGCTTGAAATCCAGGAGTGTGTTGACTGCACATTTCTTTCTCCAGGTTGCTTTGGGTATTTGGGGTCTTTTGTGATTCCATACAAGTTTGAGGACTGTTTTCTATTTGCTCGAATAATGCCGCTGGAATTCAGATAGGGATTTCATCATATCTGTCAATTGCTTTGGGTACGATGGACATGTTCACATAATTAAATCTTCCAGTTAAGGAGCATGGCGTAAGCTTCCATTTGTTTGTGTTGCCTTCCAAATCTTTGACCCATACATCCACCCCCCTCGACACACATGTTTTTCATTTCTTTTCTGCCATGTGTTGAGTGTACTATGTCTTTCTCATTTTTGGTTACTTTTATTCCTAGATTTTTTTTGATGCAATTATAAATGGCATTGCTTTTTGAATTTCTCTTTGCAAAAGTGCGTCATCAGTATGCAGAAATGCAAGAAGTTGGGTCACCTGGGTGGCCCCATAGGTGAAGCTTCTGCCTTCATCTCAGGTCATGAACTCAGAGTTCTGACATTGAGCCCTGTGTTGGGCTCCCCGTTTAGCGAGGGTCTGCTTCTCCCTCTTTTGGACACTCCCCCTGCCCTTGCTTTTTCTCTTCCTCTCAAATAAATAAATAAAATATGAAAAAAAAAGAGAACAGGTCTCTGTATATTGACTTTATATCCTGCAGCTTTCTAGAATTTGTTTATTCTAACAGTTTTGTGTGTGTGTGTGTGTGTGTGTAATCTTTTGGGATTTCATGTCATTTGCAAATAGTGACATTTTTCCTGTATGAATTTCATATCCTTCTATTTTTTTAAAATGATGTTAATCACCCTACAGTACTTCATTTGTTTTTGATGAAGTGTTCCATGATTCATTGTTTGCATATAACACCTAGTGCTCATTATGACACGTGCCCTCCTTCTTTTTAAAAAGAATTTATTTATTTATTCGATAGATAGAGACAGCCAGCGAGAGACGGAACTCAAGCAGGGGGAGTGGGAGAGGAAGAAGCAGGCTCACAGCGGAGGAGCCTGTTGTGGAGTTCGATCCCCTGATGCCGGGATCACGCCCTGAGCCGAAGGCAGATGCTTAACCGCTGTGCCACCCAGGTGCCCCAACACGTGCCCTCCTTAATACCCATCACCAGGATAACCCATTCCCCTACCCTCCCTTTCTGCAACCTTCAGTTTGTTTCCCAGTGTCAGTAGTCTCTCATGTTTCATTTCCCCTCTCATTACCTCACTTCACTTTTCCCTTCCTTCTTCTAATGTCCTCCATGCTATTCCTTCCATTCCACATAGGAGTGAAACCATATGATAATTGTCTTTCTCTGCTTGCTTTAATTTCACTTAGCATAATCCCCTCCTGGTCCATGCACGTTTGTGCAAGTGGTGGGTATTCATCCTTCTGACGACTGAGTAATAGTCCATTGTATAGATGAACCACATCTTCTTTGTCCATTCATCTGCTGAAGGACATCTTGGCTCCTTCCACAGTTTGGCTATTATGGACATTGCAGCTATGAACATTGGGATACAGGTGCCGCTTCTTTTCATTACTCTGTGTCTATGGGGTAAATACCCAGTAGTGCTATTGGTGGGTCGTAGGATATCTCTGTGGTTAACGTCGTGAGGAACATCCATATTGTTTTCAAAAGTGGCTGTACCAGCTTGAATTCTCACGAGTAGTGTAAGAGGGCTCCCCTTTCTCCACATCCTCTCTGACATTTTTTTTTCTGTCTTGTTAATTTTTTTTCAAGATTTTATTTATTTATTCCACAGAGATAGAGACAGCCAGCGAGAGAGGGAACACAAGCAGGGGGAGTGGGAGAGGGAGAAGCAGCATCGTAACGGAGGAGCCTGATGTGGGGCTCGATCCCATAATGCCAGGATCATGCCCTGAGCCGAAGTCAGACGCTTAACCGCTGTGCCACCCAGGTGCCCCCTGCCTGGTTAATTTTAACCATTCTATCTAGTGTAAGGTGGTATCTCATTGTCGTTTTGATTTGTATTTGCCTGATGGCAAGTGATGTGATGCATTTTTTCATGTGTCTGTTGGCCATTTGTATGTCTTCTCTGGAGAAGTATCTCTTTGTGCCTTCTGCCCATTTTTTGGGTGTCGAGTTTGAGGAGTTCTTTATAGATCTTGGAAACCAGCCCTTTATCTGTAATATCATTTGCAGATATCTTCTTCGATTCCATAGGTTGCCTTTTTGTTTTTGATCATTTGCTTTGCCAAGCAGAAGCTTTTTATCCTGATGAAGTGCCAATAGTTCATTTTTGCTTTTATTTCCTTTGCCTTTAGAGACGTGGCTTGCAAGAAGTTGTTGTGTCCAAGGTTGAAGAGTTCTTTTGATTTTGATATGAGACAGGAATCCATTATCTTATTTTCCTGATTATATTCGAGTCCTCTGTCTTTCTTGGTGAGTCTAGCTAAGTTTGTCGGTTTTGTTTATCTTTCCAAAAAAGGCCGCTCTCATTTTCATTGTTTTTTTTTTTGTCTTTTTAGTATCCATTGGATTTATTTATGCAATCCTTTTTGTTATTTCCTTATTTCTACTAATTTGGGGCTTTGTTTGTTGTTTTTTTTTCTACTTCTTTACCACATAAATCAAGTTGTTTATTGGAGAGCATTCTCATGGATTGATGAAGACTTGAATTGCTATGAATGTCCCCCATAAAGCTACTTTTGCTGCATCCCATAAGTTTTTGTAGGTTGTCTTTTTCATCAGTGTCAAGGTACTTCTAAAATTTTTTTGATTTCTTCTTTGACTGTTGGTTGTTCAGTAGCATGTTGTTAAATCTCCACATATTTTTTTAAGATTATTTAAGTATCTGACAGAGAGTGAGACAGTGAGAGAGTGAACACAAGCAAGGGGGTGGGAGAGGGAAAAGTGGGCTTCCCACTGAGCAAGGAGCCTGATATGGGGCTAGATCCCAGGATCCTGGGATCAAGACCAGAGATGAAAGCAGTTCCTTAACGACTGAGCCACCCAGGCCCCAAAAATCTCCACCTATTTTTGACTGTCCCATTTTTTTCTTTAGACTGATTTCTAGTTTCATATCTTTGTGGTTGGACAAGATTTGAAGCAGAAGGTGAAGAGAGCATTCAGATGAAAGGTTTGTTTCCTGGAGGGCTTTCTGAGGGCAGACCATGAGTTAAGTGGGGATGGAGGAAGTTTTTGTGAGACAGGGAGTGGGGTTAACCCTTGTTAGAATTACTGACTACTACCATAAAAGCTGTGTGCTACCGTTCACACCATAGTCCTGATGGACTTGTACTTCATTAGAAATATTTTCTAGGAGGTGTAGGCATAGCCTTCACTTAAAGAAAGGTGCTATGTGGGTTCATGGCATGACCCCAGGTCAGCAACCAGGATGTATGGTATTGTGGGGGATCAGAACCAGGCTTTCTGTGGGAAGTGACAGAAATGGGGTATGGTGAGCTCCATGACCATAGGTGAGGTCCCTAGTGACCCACTGGGTGTTGGGTTCTGTGGATCTGTCTCATCATGTGCTGTGGAATTCAGGGACACCCTCCTGTCTGTGGATTTGTATGGAGACAGGTAGACATCAGTGTCTTGCCAGGCACAAGGGTCGCACTGGACCAACACCAGAGGTGCAGCATGTGCGGGAGCCACTGCTTGCTTTCCACGAAAGCTGACAAGGGTCTGTGAACGTGATTCCTAGCAGCTGCAAGGGGAGAGGAGGACGGGGGTGGTGCACACTTCCTAGCGTTGTGGTCAGGACTAGTCTGGAGCCCACTGACGTCAGCCACACCTGGCACAGAAGACACCCATTCAGTGAAGCTGTGGGCGCTGCTCCCATGATACTTTTGGGACGGCTCCATGCTGCCACCTCCTGCTTTTCATCATCATCTTCAAGGTCCTGTGCCTCTGCTCTTACCCATGGCCTCCGGGGTATTGTCCGTCCTCCATCTGGCCCTCGTCCCTGGTGCCCTGTGCAGTCCAATGCCAAGGTAGCCTTCTCGAGACAAATATCTGGCCCTGATGGAACACTTCCATGGATCTCTTTTGATGTGAGGATGATGCCCTGCCCTGGAAGGGGGCTGCAGGTCCCCAATCAGGAGAGCCATGTCTCCCTTTTCAGCATGGCCTGCCCTCCCCTCAGTCTTCTTCAGGGAAGCTCTCCCCACTTCCTGAGATGACAGCTCTGAACTTAAAAATGAATGTTATTTTACATATCTCTATGCTTTAGTTCATCCATGGCAAGTCTTTCAACCCCGTTAGTGGGTTTTTTTTAGCAGTTCTGAAGGGCTGTTTGCTCAAAGAGGGGGTGACCCGGGTGGGGCAGCTTTCCCTCTCATCTCCCTCAGCATGTCTCTGAGCCCTGGGGACAGCTGTCCCACTGAGGATTGAGGGACGCGAGCCAGCCCATCCTGAGCCCAGGCTGTGTCAGCTGTGTCGACTGATGCGTGTCGGAGCGGTGGGCAGCTGGCATGGGCCAGGAGCAGGCAGTGTCTCCTTCTCATTCCATCCCTCCCTTCCTCCCAGAGGTAGCTCAGAGCAGCCTTCAACCCCTGCATCTCCAGATCCCTTGACCTGTGCCTCCTGTGTTCAGCTGGTGACCTTGGAGTTTTGCATGAATTCTCCCACCTGTACCCTCTCCCATAGCAGTTCCTGGATCAGGGGAGGGGTCGGACCCTTGTATGTTTTTGGTCTTCTTCCTGTCCCGCACCAAGCCCACCCACCTTTGCATCTTCCATGTACGTGCTTGGAAGCAAGCCCATCCACAGGGAACCTATTAGCCAAATGGATCCAGGCAATGAACATTGAAGTAGAGATCCAGGATCCATAATAAACCTGCTCTGAAACCTGTCCCAAAGTCTGTGACTCTCTCACACTGAAACAGAAACAATAATAGCTTTCTGGAATGTGAAGTGACATGTGTCTCTACTTCCAATCTTGAATGCATAGGTGCTGAGCCTTGGCAGAAAAGGACCATGGCTCCCGTGGGCTGGAATCCACGGTAAGAACTCAGTGAAATATGAATTTGAGGCATGGAGTGAATAATTACTGTAGAGTGAATCCTCCCAAGTAGGGCTTATGCACAGTGCACAGGAAAAGCTTTTTCAAAGAGGTTCCTGAAAGAAAAATCTTTTTTAAAATTTATTTTAATCCCAGTAGAGCTAACATACAGTGTTACATTCATTTCAGGTGTACAAGAGAGTGATTTAGTAATTCTATATATTACTCAGTGGTCATCAAGAAAAGCGTCCTCTTAATCCCCTTCATCTATTTCACTCATCCCTCTATCCACCTCCTCTCTGGTAACCATCCGTTTGTTCTCTATTGTTAAGAGTTTGTATTTTGGTGTGTCTCCTTTTTCTCTTTTAGTTACTTATTTTGTTTGTTTTGTAAATTCCCCATTAGAATGACATCGTATGGGATTTGTCTTTCTCTGACTGACTGATTTTAGTTAGGATAATACTCTCTAGCTCCATCCATGTGTCTGCAAATAGCAAGGTTTCATTCTTTTTCAAGCCGAGTAATACTCCATTGTGTGTGTCTGTGTGTGTGTGTGTGTGTGTGTGTGTGAATACACACACCTATCATCTCATTTGTCAATTTTTCTACAGACACTTGGGTTGCTTGATATTGTGATATTGTAAATAATGGTGCAAGAAATATAGGGGTGCACGTATCCTTTTACGTTACTGTTTTCCTATTCTTTGGGTAAATACGAGTAGTGTGATTGTTGGATCGTAGGGTAGTTCTATATTTAATTTTTGGGGAACCTTCATACTGTTTTCCACGGTGGCCAACACAGTTTGCATTCCCACCCACAGTTCACGAGGATTCCCCTTTATCCACATCCTCCCAAAACCTGCTCTTTGTTGTGCTTTTGATGTTAGCCATTCTGACAGGTTTGAGGTATTACCTCATTGTTCTTTGGATTTACATTTTCCTGATGATGGGTGATGGTGAACATCTTTTCACGGGACTGTTGGCCATTTGTATTTCTTCTTTGGAGAAATGTCTGTCCATGTCTTCTGCCTATTTTTTAACTGGAGTATTTGTTTTTTGGGGGGTCGAGTAGTATCAGTTGTATATGTTTTGGACACTATCCCTTTATTGCATATGATCATTGCAAATATCTTCTCCCTTTGAGTAAGTTGTCTTATTATTTTTACGTTTTCATTGTTCTTCTGCCATGTGGAAACTTTTTATTTTGCTGTATTCCCAGTAGTTTATTTTTGCTTTCATTTCCTTTGCCTCAGGACACAGTCTAGAAAAACGTTGGTATGGTCCATGTCAAGAAGTTACTGTCTTCCCTCCTGTAGGATTTTTATGGATTCAGGTCTCATATTGAGGTCTTGAAACTGTTTTCTGTTTGTCTGTATTGTGTAAGAAAGCAGTCTAATTTCATTCTTTTGTGCATAGCTGTCTAGTTTTCCCAACACCATTTGTTGTAGAGACTGTCCATTTCCCTTTTGATATCGTTGCTTGCTTTGTGGAAGATTCACGAACCACATAATTGTGGGTTTCTGTCTGAACTTGTATCCTGTTCCTTTGGTCGCTGTGTCTATTTTTGTGCCGTACTGTCTTGTTAGGATGACTGCAGCTTTGTAGTATAACCTGAAATCTGAAATTGTCAGTCCTCCAGCTTTGTTTTTCTTTTCCACATTGCACTGGCTGTTCGGAATCTTTAGTGGTTCCATACAAATGTGTAGGATTGTTTATTCGAGGTCTTTTGTTCTTTAATTTAAATTCAATTAGCCAACTTACAGTACATCATTCGTTTCAGATGTAGTCTTCAATAAATTTTCAGTCATGTGTAGCACCCAGTGCTCATTGTATCGTGTGACCTCCTTAATGCTACTCACCCAGTTACCCCCCCCAACTTCTCCTCCAACAATCATCAGTTTCTTGCGATAGTTAAGCGTCCATTATGAGTTTTCTCCCTCTCTGATGACTTCCCATTCTATTTTCCCTTCCTTGTCCTATGGTCTTCTTCCTTGTTTCTGATATTCCACATAGGAGTGAAAGCATATGATCATTGTCTTTCTTTCATTGGCTTATTCCACTCAGCATAATACCCTCCAGTTCCACCCAGGTCGGTGTGATGGTAAGTACTCATCCTTTCTGATGGCTGAGTAATATTCCATTATATATATGATCCACATCTTCTTTATCCATTCATCTATCCATGGTCATCTGCACTCCTTCCACAGCTTGTCTATTATGGTTATTGCTTCTATGAACACTGGGGTGCATGTGTCCCGTCTTCACTACCTCTGTCTCTTTGGGGGTAAATAGCCAGTAGTGCAATTGCTGGGACATAGGGTAACTTTATTTATAACTTCTTGAGGAAACTCCGTACCATTTTCAAGAGTGGCTGTACCGGACTGCATTCGTACAGGGGTGTAAGAGGGTTCCTGTTTCACCACATCCTCTCCAACATGTATAGTTTCATGTCTTCTTATTTTTAGATATTCAGCCTCGTGTGATATGGCATCTATAGGGGTTTAGATTTGCATTTCCCTAAAGCCAAGTGATATGAAGCATTTATGCATGTATCTTTTGGTCACCAGTACGTCGTCATCAGTGAAGTGACTTCCCATTTTAATCCATCTCAAGACCTAAAGCTGGGTAAGGCACTGAAGCTGGATGATGCCATCGGTTGGAAGTGTGGAGAATTTCAAAAGATCTCCGTGGAGAGCAAGTTCCAAGTTCAGTGTGAAGCTACTAATTGGATCCGGGGAGATCTCTGAAATTGGGGGTTGCCTGGGATGGGCTGAAGGGGGCCCTCCGATTTTCCTATGAATTCTTGCTGCAGCCCAAAATGGACAGTTTCCTGCTGTGGGGCAGGCTGAGTCCTCTAGTCGTGCTGAGGTGAGCCCAATGCCTGGTGCCTTGGAGGCAGGCAAACGGGGAGGGACCCTCAGCAGAAGACCCAGGGTTAGGTTAGGCCTCAAGAGACAGCAGATCTGAACTGCCCAGTGCTCAGAGAACTCTCATGCCGAGTGAGATGAGGGCACAAGGGCGGGTGAGTGTGAGCCTTGGGGTTTCATCTGGAAGGGCCCACAAAGGTCGGGGTTCACCAGAAGGGGCTCTCAGGGGGTGCCCCAAATCTCTTGCCCTGAATGCTCTGTTGTGTCCCAAAATGGTACAGTTTACTGTGGGTTGCAGGCTGAGTCCTGCGGTGGGGCTTTGGTGTCCCCATCCCCTGGAGTTGGTTGCCAGGACCCTGGGGAGGGGCCCCTCTCTGCCCAACCTAGGGTAAGGGTTAGGGTCCCGGAGCCCAGCAGGGACAATCTGCAGGCTGTTAGGCGAGCTCTGTGGAGGGCTGAGAGGAGGCCATGGGGGAGGGTGAGCATGGGCCTCAGGGTTGGGGCATTGGGGGCTGCCAAAGGATGGGGATGGGCTCCGGGGGCCTCCCCAAGTTCTCGTGCCCTGTAGGCTCCTTAGAGCCCCAAGGGGCAATGTTTCCTGTCGGGTGGCAAGCTGAGACCTGCAGTGGGGCACAGGTATCCCAATTCCCTGGGGCTGCGGTGTAAGGCTCCTGGGGAGGCCCCCATACCCATGGCCGACCTAGGGCTAGGGTTATGTCCAGGAGCCCCGCAGGCCCGATTTGCTGGCTGTATGGCGAGCTACACGGGCTGAGGTGAGGGTGTGGGGAGGGTGAGCATGGGCCTCAGGGTTCCGGTGCGGGAGGCCGCCGAAGTTCGCTGGTGGCTCAGGAGGGCCCTCCTGGTTCTCCCGCCCTGAATGCTCTATGGCCTCCCAAGGGGCACGGTTTCCTGCGGGGTGGCAGACTGAGTGCTGCTGTGGGGCTCAGGTGTCCCAAATGCCCGCAGCTGCGGCTCCAGGCTCCTGGGGAGGGGCCCCTCCACAGATGAACTAGGGTTAGGGTTGGCGCCCAGGAACCCCGCAGGCCAGATCTGCCCACTATGTGGCGAGCTCCGCCATGGGCTGAGGTGAGGGTGTGGGGTGGGGTGAGCATGGGCTTCAAGGTTGGGTTTAGGGATTGCCGATGTTCGCTGGGGGCTCTGGGGGCCCTCCTGGTTCTCCCGCCCTGAATGCTCTACAGACTCCCAAGGGGCACGGTTTCCTGCGGGCTGGCAGGCTTTGTCCTGCAGTGGGGCTCAGGTGTCCCCAGTCCCTGGGGCTGCGGCACCGGGCCCCAGGGGAGGGGCCCTACCCAGCTGACCTAGGGTCAGTTCTAGGCCCCAGGAACCCGGCAGGCCTGATCTGCTGGCTCTGCGACGAGCTCGGTGGCAAGCTGAAGGGAAGGTGTGGGGCGGGATGAGCGTGGGCCTCAGGGTTTGGGTGTATGGGGCCGCCGAGGATCGCTGGGGGCTCAGGGGGGCCCTACCAGTTTTCCTGCACGGGATGCTCTGTGGCGCCCCAAGGGGCATGGTTTCCTGAGGGGTGGCAGGCTGAGTCCCATGGTGGGGCTCAGGTTTACTAATCCCCGGGGTTAGGGTACGGTTTAGGGTATGGGTTAAGGTTAGGGTATGGGTTACGGTTAGGGTATGATTGAGGGTAAGGGTTAGGGTTAGGGTAAGGAGAGGGTACGGGTTAGGGTTGGGTTTAGGGGTTACAGTTTAGAGGTTACGAGTTAGGGTACAGATTAGGGTTTAGGGTAAGGGTTAGGGTTTAGGGTTAGGGTTAGGGTTGGAGTACGGGTTAGGTTTAGGATACGGGTTAGGGTTAGGGTATGGGTTAGTGTACACATTAGGGTACAGTTTAGGGTACGGGTTAGGGTACGGGTTAGGGTAAGTGTTGGTGTACGGATTTGGGTACGGCTTAGGGTACGGGTTAGGGTTAGGGTTAGGGTACGGGTTAAGGTACAGATTAGAGTATGTGTTAGGGTTACGTTTAGGGTTAGGGTACAGGTTAGGGTAGGATTAGGGTTAGGTTTAGGGTTAGGTTACGGGTTAGGGGTAGGGTTAGCTGAAGGGGTAGGTTTAGGGGTAGGGTTAGGGGTATGGTAGGGCCGGGTAGGGTTAGGGTTTAGGGTTAGGGTTTGGCGTTTGGAGTTAGTGGTTAAGGTTAGGGTTTAGAGTTTAAGGTTTCGTGATTAGGGTTAGGGGTTAGGGTTTAGGGTTTAGTGTTAATGTTAGGGTTTAGGGTTTAAGGATTAGGGTTTATTGTTAGGTTTAGAGTAGGGTTATGGTTAGGGTAAGGGTTAGAGGTTAGAGTTAGGGTTAGGTTTAGGGGTTAAGGTTTAGGGTTTAAGGTTAGGGGTTAGGGTTTAGGGTTAGGGTTAGTCCCAGTAGGCCAGCAGGACCCATGTGCCAGTTGTGCGGGGAGTGGAGGAGTGGGATGAGGTGAGTGCGCTGCCGAGCAGGAGTATGGTATCTAGCGTTTTGGCGCAGGGGGCCTTTGAAAGTCGCTAGAGGCTCGGAGGGCCCTGTCCTTTCTCCCGCCCTGAATGACCGGCGGCGCCCCTAGCGCCTGGGTGGTGGCAGGTTGGCAGTGTGAGTCTGGCTTTGCGGTTTGGGGGTCCCCAATGCCATGCATTGCAGCGCAAGGCCCCTTGGGAGGGGCCCCTCTGGGGCCATCCTAGGGTTACTGTTAGCACCCAGGATTCCAGTAGACATTATCTGCCAGCTGTGGGGTAGCGGAGGGCCAGGCCGAGGTGAGGGCGCCGGCGAACTGGAGCGTGGGCCCAAGCATTTTGTCACGGGGGGCCTTGGAAGGTCGCTGGGGTCTCGAGGGCCCTGCCTGTTCTCCCACCCTGAATGAACAGTAATGCCCCAGCGTGCCCGGTGTCAGCGGGGCGGCACGGAGAGTATGGTGCTGGGGCTCGGGGGTCCCCAATCCCTGGCGTTGCTGCGCCAGGCCCCTTGGGAGGTTCCCCTTGGGGGCCAACCTAAGGTTAGGGTTAGCCCCCAGGAGGCTGGCAGACCTGATCAGCTGGCTGTGCGTCGAGCAGAGGGGCGGGTCGAAGTGAGGGCGCTGCTTAGCGGGAGCATGGGCCCAAGCATTTTGGAACATGGGCCCTTAGAAGTTCACCAGGACTCAGAGGGCCCTGCCCATTCTCCCGCCCTGAATGACCAGTGGCGCCCCTAGTGGCCTGGGTGCCAGCGGGGCAGCAGGGTGAGTCCAGCGCTGGGGCTTAGGGGTCATCAATCCCCGGTGTTGCGGCGACAGGCCCCTTGGGAGGGGCCCCTTGGGGGCCAACCTAGGGTTAGGTTTAGCCCCCAGGAGCCCGGCAGGCCCGATCCACCTGCTGAGTGGCGAGCAGTGGGGCGGGCCGAGGTGAGTGCGCTGGCGAGCGGGAGCGTGGTCCCAAGCGTTTTGGAGCAGGGGGCCTTCGAAAGTCACTGGGGGCTCGGAGGGCCCTGCTCGTTCCCTCACCTGGATGACCGGCGGCGCCCCTAGCGGCCCGGGTGATGGCGGGGCGGCAGGGTGAGTCCAGTGCTGAGGCTCGGGCTTCCCTATACCCGACGTTGCAGTGCGAGGCCCCTTGGGAAGGGCCCCTCTGGGGCCAAGGTAGGGTTAGAGTTAGCCCTCAGGAGGCCGTCAGGCTCGATCCACCATCTTGAGGTGAATGGAGTCGCGGTCCGAGGTGAGGCCGCTGGCGAGCGGAGCGTGGGCCCCAGCGTTTTGGTGCTGGGGCCTTCAAAGTTCACCGGGGCTCAGAGGGCCCTGCCCGTTCTCCCGCCCAAAACGATCTGTGGCGCCCTAGCACCACTGGTGTCAGCGGGGCAGCAGGGTGAGTCCGGCATTACGACTCGAGGGTCCCCAATCCCCGGCGTTGTGGCGGCAGGCCCCTTCAGAGGGGCCCCTCTGGGGCCAACCTAGGATTAGAGTTAGCCCCCAGGAGGCCGGCAGGCCTGATCTGCCAGCTGTGCAGAGGGCGGAGGGGCAGGCTGAGGTGAAGGCGCTGGCGAGCTCCAGCGTGGGCCCCAGCATTTTGGCGCGGATGGCCTTCAAAATTGACCGGAGTCTCGAGGGCCCTGCCCATTCTCCCACCCTGAAGGACCAGTGATGCCCCAGAGAGCCTGATGTCGACAGGATGGCAGGGTGAGTCCGGCGCTGCGGCTCGGCTGTCCCCAATCCCCGGCTTTGGTCACAAGTCCCCTTGGGAGGGGCCCCTCTGGGCCAACCTAGGGTTAGGGTTAGCCCCCAGGAGGCCGGCAGGCCCGATATGCCAGCTAGACTGTGAGAGGAGGGGCGGGCCAAAGTAAAGGTGCTGGCGAGCAGGAGCCTGGGCACCAGCGTTTTGACTTGGGGCTTTCAAAGGTCGCCGGGGTCTCGAGGGCCCTGCCTGTTCTCCCACCCTGCATGAACGGCGGTGCCCCTAGCGGCCCGGGTGGTGAGGGGTGGCAGGGTGAGTCAGGCCCTGAGGCTCAGGTATCTCCAATCCCCAGCGATGCGGCGCCAGGCCCCTTGGGAGGGGCCCCTCGGATGACAACTTAGGGTTAGGTTTAGCCCCTAGGAACTCAGCAGTTCCTATTCGCCAGCTGTGTGGAGAGTGGAGTGGCGGACCTAGGTGAGGGTGCTGGTGTTTGGGAGCGTGGGCCCAGGCATTTTGGCGCGGGGGGGATTCGAAGGACACCGTGTATCGGAGGGCCCTGCCCGTTCTCCCGCCCTGAATGAACGGCAGCACCCCAAGCCCCTGGGTGGCGGCTGGGTGGCAGGGTGAGTCAGGTGCTGAGGCTCAGGGTCCCCAATCCCCTGTGTTGCAGCGCCAGGCCCCTTGGGAGGGGCCCCTCAGGGGTCGATCTAGGGTTACGGTTAGCCCCCCGGATGCCGGTGGACCCGATCAGCGTCTGTGCGGCACGCAGCAGGGTGGGCCGAGGTGAGGGCGCTGGCGAGCCTGAGCATGAGCCCAAGCATTTTAGCGTGGGGGGCTTTCGAAGGTCAGTGGGGGCTCAGAGGGACCTGCCCGTTCTCCCGCTCTGAATGACCAGCGGGGTCCCTAGTGGCTCAGGTGGCTGAAGGGCAGCAGGGTGAGTCTGGCACTTGGGCTCGGTTGCCCCATCCCCGGCGTTGGGGCACCAGGCCACTTGAGAAGGGCCCCTCAGGGGCCGACCTACAGTTAGGGTTAGCCCCCAGGAGGCCGGCAGGCCCTATACACCGCCTGTGCGTGGAGCGGAGAGTTGGGCCGAGGTGAGGGTGCTGGTGAACGTGAGCCTGGGCACAAGCATGTTGGTTCTGGGAGCCATTGAAGGTGGGTGGGGGTTCGGAGGCCCCTGCCAGTTCTCCCGCCGAGAATGAATGGCGGCGCCCCTAGCGGCCCGTGTGGGGCGGGATTGCAGGGTGCACCCGGCGCTGGGGCTTGGGGGTCGCCAATCCCTGGCGTTGCACCGCAAGGCTCCTTAGGAAGGGACCCTCAGGGGCCGTCCTAGGGTTAGGGTTAGCGCCCAGGAGGCCGGCAGGCCCGAGTCGCCGGCTGTGCGAGTAGCGGAGGTGTGGGCTGAGTTGAGGGGGATGCAGAGCGGGAGCATGGGCCCCAGCGTTTTGGCGCCCTGGGCCTTCGAATGTGCCATGTCTCGGAGCGCCCTGCCCATTCTCCTGCTCTGAATAACCAGTGACACCCCTAGCGGCTCTGTTGGCAGTGGGGTGGCAGGGTGAATCCCACGCTGTGGCTCAGGGATCCCCAATCCCTGGTGTTGCGGTGCCAGGCCCCTTGGGAGGGGCTCCTCCTGGGCCGACTTAGGGTTAGAGTTAGCCCCCATGAGGATGGCAGGCCCGATCCTCTGGCTGGGAGGCGAGAGGTGGGTGGGCCGAGCTAAAGGCGCTGGGGAGCGGGATTGTGGGCCCCTGCATTTTGGCGCTGGAGGCTTCAAATGTCCCGGTTTCTCCAGGGCTCTGTCCATTCTCCCGCCCTGAATGACCGGCGGCGCCCCTCGCGGCCCAGGTGGCAGCGTTGTGGGAGGGTGAGTCTGGCTCTGGGGCTTGGGGTCCCAGATCCCCAGTGTAGTGGCACCAGGACCCTTGGGAGGAGCCCCTGGGGCGCCAACCTAGGGTTAGGGTTAGCCCCAAGGAGACCTTCAGGCCCAATCCGCACACTGTGCGGCAAGCGGAGGTGCAGGCCGAGGTGAGGGCGCTGGGGAGGGGGAGCGTGGGCACCAGTGTTTTGGCACGGGGAGCCTTTGAATGTCACTGGTGGCTCAGAAAGCCCTGCCCTTCTCTCACCCTCTATGACCTGCGGCGCCCCTAGCGGCCCGGGTGGGGACAGTGCGGCAGGGTGAGTCTGGCTCTGGGGCTCTGAGTCACCAATCCCCAGCATTGCAGAGCCAGGCCTCTGGGGATGTCCCCACAGGGCCAACCTAGGGTTTTGGTTAGCTGCCAGAAGCCCAGCAGGCCCTAACCACCAGCTCTGAAGGAAGCTGAGGGGCGGGACGAGGCGAGGGCGCTGGTGAGCAGGATCCTGGGAGCCAACGTTTTTGCGCAGGGAGCCTTCAAAGGTCAGCGTGGGCTCGGAGGGCCCTGCCCGATCTGCCCTGATTGACCGGCGGGGCCTCTAGCGGCTCCAGTGGCTGAAGGGCAGCAGGGTGAGTCCGGCACATGGGCTCAGGATCCCCATCCCCAGCGTTGTGATGCCAGGCCCCTTGGGTAGAGCCCCTCGGGGGCCGACCTATGGTTAGGGTTAGCCTCAAGGAGCCCCACAGGCCCGATACACCACCTGTGCGTCGAGCAGAGAATTGAGGCGAGGTGAGGGTGGTGGTGAACATGAGCCTGGGTCCAAGCTTTTTGGTTCGGTGCGCCTTCGAATGTCGGCAGGGGTTTGGAGGGACCTCCAGTTCTCCCACCCTGAATGAATGGTGGCGCCCCTAGCAGCATGTGTGGGGCGGGCGGCAGCATGCATCTGGCGCTGGGGCTTGGGGGTCCCCAATCCCTGGTGTTGCGTCGCCAGGCCCCTTAGGAAGGGACCTTCAAGGGCTGTCCTAGGGTTAGGGTTAGTGCCCAGGAGGCCGGCAGGCCCGAGTCGCTGGCTCTGCGAAGAGCGGAGGTGCGGGCCAAGTTGAGGGTGATGCAGAGTGGGAGCGTGGTCCCCAGCGTTTTTGCACCCTGGGCTTTTGAATGTTGCCATGTCTCAGAGGGCCCTGCCCATTCTCCTGCCCTGAATAACCAGCGGCGCGCTTTGCGGCTCCGTTGGAGGTGGGGCGGCAGCGTGAGTTCCGCACTGCGGCTCAGGGATCCCCAATCCCCAGCATTGAGGGGCCAGGCCCCTTGGGAGGGGCTCCTCATGGGCGGACCTAGGGTTAGAGTTAGCACCCAGGAGGCCGGCAGGCCCAATCCTCTGGCTGGACGGCGAGAGGTGCACGGGCCGAGGTAAAGGCTCTGGCGAGCAGGAGCGTGGGCCCCTGCATTTTGGCGCAGGAGGCTTCAAATGTCGATGGTTTCTCCAGGGCCCTGTCCGTTCTCCCACCCTGAATGAGCGGCGGCGCCCCTAGCGGCCTGGGTGGGAACAGTGCGGCAGGGTGAGTCTGGCTCTGGGGCTCTGAGTCACCAATCCCCAGCGTTGCAGAACTAGGCCCCTTGGGTTGTGCCCCACGGGGCCGACCTAGGATTTCAGTTAGCCCCCAGGATCCTGGCAGGCACTATCCACTGGCTCTGCAGCAAGCGGAGGGGCGGGCTGAGGTGAGGGCGCTGGCGAGCAGGAGGATGGGAACCAATGTTTTTGCACGGGGGGGCTTCGAAGGTCAGCGGGGGCTCCGAGGGCCCTGCCCATTCTCCCGCCCTGATTGACCAGTGGTCTCTAGCAGCTCAGGTGGCTGAAGGGCAGCAGGGTGAGTCTGGCACTTGGACTCGGGGTCCCCATCCCCAGTGTTGTGATGCCAGGCCCCTGGGAAGTGCCCCTCGGGGGCCGAACTATGGTTAGGGTTAGCCCCCAGGAGGCCGGCAGGCCCGATACACCACCTGGGCATTGAGCGGAGAGTTGGGCTGAGGTGAGGGTTCTGGTGAATATGAGCCTGGGCCCAAGCATTTTGGTTCGGGGTGCCTTCGAAAGTTGGTGGGGATTCGGAGGGCCCTGTCCATCCTCCCATGGTGAATGAATGGCGGCGCCCCTAGCGGCCTGGGTGGGGAGGGGCGGCAGGGTGCATCCGGCACTGGGGCTTGGGGGTCCCCAATCCCCGGCGTTGTGGCACCAGGCCCCTTGGGAGGGGCCCTTCGGGGCCCAACCTAGGGTTAGGTTTAGCCCCTAGGAGGCCAGCAGGCCCTATTCGCCAGCTGTGTGAAGAGAGGAGTGGCAGACCTACGTGAGGGCGCTGGTGAGTGGGAGGGTGGGCCTGGGCATTTTGGCGCGGGAGGCCTTCGAAGTTCACCGTGTCTCGGAGGGCCCTGCCCCTTCTCCCGCCCTGAATGAACGGCAGCACCCCAAGCCTCCGAGTGGCGGCTGGGCGGCAGGTGAGTCAGGTGCTGGCGCTCGGGGTCCCCAATCCCCGGTGTTGTGGCGCGAGGCCCCTTGGGAGGGCCCCCTCAGGTGCTGACCTAGGGTTAGGGTTACCCCCAGGAGGCCAGGAGACCCAATCTCCCGGCTGTGCGGTGAGCGGAGGGGCGGGTAGAGATGAGGGTATTGGCGAGCGGGAAAGTGGGCCCAAAGTTTTGGAGCGAGGGGCCATCGAAGGTCACCAGGGGCTCAGAGGGTCCTGCCTGTTCTCCCGCCCTGAATGACCGGGGGTGCCCCTTGTGGCCCAGGTGGCGGTGGGGGGCATGGTGAGTCCGGCGCTGGGGCTCAGGAGTCCCCAATCCCCGTCGTTGAGGCTCCAGGCACCTTGGGAGGGACCACTAGGGGGCCGACCTAGGGTTTGGGTTAGCCCCCAGAAGGCCCGCAGGCCCAGTCAGCCAGCTGTGCGGCGAGCGGGGGGGAGGGCCGAGGTAAGGGCGCTGGCCAGCGGGAGCGTGGGCCCAAGCGTTTTGGTGCGGGGGGCCTTCGAAAGTCGCCGGTGACTTGGAGGGCCCTTGCCATTCTCCCTCCCTGAATGAAAGCGGCGCCCCTGGCGGCCCAGGTGGCGGTAGGGCAGGAGGGTGAGTTGGGCGCTGGGGCTCGGGAGTCCCCAATCCCCGGTGTTGCGGCAATAGGAACCTGGGATGGGCCCCTCGGGGGCCCACCAACGGTTAGGGTAACACCCAGGAGGCTGGCAGTCCAGATCCACCGGCTGTGCAGCGAGCGGAGGGGCAGACCGAGGTGAGGGTGCAGGCGAGCGGGAGCATGGGCCCAAGCGCTTTGGCACGGGGGGGCCTTCGAAGGTCGCCAGGGGCTCGGAGGGATCTGCCCATTCTCCCTCCCTGAATGACCGACGGTGCTCCTAGGGGCCCGGGTGGTGGCGGGGCAACATAGTGAGTCTGGCACTGGGGCTCGAGGGTCCCCAATCCCAGGCATTGCGGTGCCAGGCCCCTTCGGAGGGGCCCCTCAGGGGCCAACCTAGGGTTATGTGTAGCCTCAGGAGGAGGGCAGTCCTCATCCCCCAGCTCTGCAGGGAGTGGAGGAGTGGGCCAAGGTGAGGGTGCTGAGGATGGGGAGCATAGGCTCAAGCGTTTTGGATGTGGGGGCCTTCGAAGGTCGCCGTGGGCTCGGAGGGCCCTGCCATTCTCCCGCACTGAATGACCAGGGACACCCTAGCGGCCCGGGTGGTGGTGGGGCAGCACGGTGAGTCCGGCGCTGGGGCTCGGCAGTCCCTGATACCCAGCGCTGCGGCGCCAGGCCCCTTGGGACGGGCCCCTCGGGGACTGACCTAGGGTTAGGGTTAGCCCCCAGGAGACTGGCAGGCTCGTTCCGCCCATGTGCAGTGAATGGAGGTGTGGGTCGAGGTGAGGTAGCTGGTGATCGGGAGCGTAGGCCATAGCATTTGGCTTTGGCTCGGGGTGCCTTCGAAGATTGCAGGTGGCTCAGAGGGTCCTGCCCATTCTGTCGCCCTGAAGGACTGGCAACGCCCCTAGCACCCCCGGTGGCGGCGGGGTGGCAGGGTGCGTCTGGCGCTGGGACTTGGGGGTCCCCAATCAATGGCATGCCGCGCCAGGCCACTTGGGAGGGGCCCCTCGGGGGCAACCTAGGGATAGGGTTAGCCCCCAGCAAGCCAGCAGGCCTGATCCGCCAGCTCTGCAGCAAGCTTAGGCATGGGCCGAGGTTAGGGCGCTGGCGAGCAGGAGCATGGGAGCCATAGTTTTTGCACGGGGGGCCTTCGAAGGTCGCAGGGGGATCGGAGGGCCCTGCCCGTTCTCCCTTCCTGAATGACTGGCAATGCCCCTAGCGCCCTGGGTGCTTGCGAGGTGGCAGAGTGAGTCCAGCACTGGGGCTCGGGGGTCCCAAATCCCCGGCATTGCGGTGCCAGGCCCCTTCGGAGGGGCCCCTCAGGGGACAACCTAGGCCCCTCAGGGGACACCCTAGGAGGGCAGGCCTCATCCGCCGGCTCTGCGGCGAGCGGAGGGGAGGGCCGAGGTGAGGGCGCTGAGGAGCCGGAGCGAGGGCTCAAGTGTTTAGGATGGGGGGCCTTCGAAGATTGCCATGGGCTCGGAGGGCCCTGCCCATTCTCCCGCCCTGAATGACCAGCGGCGCCCCCAGCGGCCGGGTTGGCGGCGGGGCAGCAGGGTGAGTCCGGCGCTGGGGCTTGGGTGTCAGCAATCCCAGGCGTTGTGGCACCAGGCCCCATCGGACGGGCCCCTCGGGGGCCGACCTACGGTTAGGGTTAGCCCCCAGGAGGCTGGCAGGCCTGATCCGCCAGCTGTGAGGTGAGTGGAGGGGCGGGCCGAGGTAAGGGCACTGGCAAGCGGGAGCGTGGGCCGAAGCATTTTGTCGCTGGGGGCCTTCAAAGGTCTCCGGGGGCTCAGAGGGCCCTGCCCATTCTCCCACACTGAATGACTGGCGGCGCCCCTAGCGGCCCGGGTAGCAGTGGGGCGGCAAGGTGAGTCCGGCGCTGCGGCTCGGGGGTCACCAATCTCCAGCGTGCAGCGCCAGGCCCCTTGGGATGTACGCCTCGGGGGCTGTCCTAGGGTTAGGGTTAGACCTCAGGAGGCTGGCAATCCCGCAATGTCAGTTGTGCGGCGAGCGGATCGGTGTTCTGAGGTGAGGGCGCTGGCGAGGGGGACCATGGGAGCATTTTGGGGCGGGGCACTTTCGAATGTCGCCTTGGGCTCGAAGGGCCCTGCCTGTTCTCCCACACTGAATGAAGGGCGGCTCCCCTAGCAGCCCGGGTGGCGACGGGACGACAAAATGAGTCCTGGCTGGGGCTCTGGGGTCCCCAATCCCCGGCGTTGTGGGGCCAGGCCCCTTAGTAGGGGCCCCACGGGGGCCTACCTAGGGTTAGTGTTAGCCCCCAGGAGGCCGGCAGGCCCGGGAGTGTGGGCCCAAATGTTTTGGTGCAGGGGGACTTCGAATGTCGCCGGGGGCTAGGAGGGCCCTGCCCATTCTCCCGCCCTGAATGACAGGCTGTACCCCTAGTGGCCCGAATGGCGGCGGGGCGGCAGGGTGAGTCCAGCACTGCAGCTTGGGTGTCCCCAATCCCCGCGTTGCGGCGCCAGGCCCCTTGGCAGGGGCCCCTTGGGTCTGACCTAGGGTTAGGGTTAGCCCCCAGGAGGCCGGCAGGCCCGATCCTCCAGCTGTGCACGAGCGGACTGGTGGGATGAGATGAGGGCGCTGGCGAGCGGGAAGGTGGGCCCAAGCATTTTGGCGTAAGGGGCCTTCAAAGGTTGCCAGGGGCTCGGAGGGCCCTGCCTGTTCTCCTGCCCTGAATGACCGACAGTGCCCCTCGCGGCCCGTTTAGCAGCGGGGCGGCAGGGAGAGTCTGGCGTTGGGGCTCGGGGGTCCCCAATCCCCGGTGTTGCAGCGCCAGGCCCTTTGGGATGGGCCCCTAGGGGGCCTACCTAGGGTTAGGGTTAGCCACAAGGAGGATAGGATGCCTGATTCGCCGGCTGTGTGGCGAGCGGAGGGGCAGGCCGAGGTAAGGGCGATGGGAGCGGGAGCATGGGCCCTAGTGCTTTGGTGCAGGGGGCCTTCGAAGGTTGCCGTTTGCTGGGAGGGTCTTGCGCGTTCTCCCGCCCTGAATGACCGGCGGTGCCCCTAGTGGCCCGGGTGGCGGCGGGGGGCATGGTGAGTCCAGCGCTGGGGCTCAGGAGTCCCCTTTCCCCGTCGTTGCAGCGCCAGGCCCCTTGGGAGGGGCCACGAGGGGGCCAACCTAGCTTTAGGGTTAGCCCCCAGAAGGCCCCCAGGCCCGATCCATCAGCTGTGCGGCGAGCGGAGGGGAGGGCCGAGGTAAGGGTGCTGGCCAGCGGGAGCATGGGCCCAAGCATTTTGGTGCGGGGGGCCTTCGAAGTCGCCGGTCGCTGGGAGGGCCCTGCCCGTTCTCCCTTCCTGAATGAACGGCGGTGCCCCTAGCGGCCCAGGTGGCGGTAGGGCGGGAGGATGAGTCTGGCGCTGAGGCTCCGGAGTCCCCAATCCCCAGTGTTGCGGCAATAGGAACCTGGGATGGGCCCCTTGGGGGCCCACCAAAAGTTAGGGTAACACCCAGGAAGCCTGCAGTCCCGATCCACTGGCTCTACAGTGAGCGGAGGGGCGGACCGAGATGAGGGCGCAGGTGAGCGGGAGCATGGGCCCAAGCGTTTTGGCGCGGGGGGCCTTCGATGGTCACCAGGGGCTTGGAGGGATCTGCCCATTCTCCCTCCCTGAATGACCGACGGTGCTCCTGGCGGCCCGGGTGGCGGTGGGGCGATAAGGTGAGTCCGGCGCTGGGGCTCGGGGGTCCCCAATCCCAGGCATTGCAGTGCCAGGCCCCTTCGGAGGGGCCCCTCAGGGGACAACCTAGGGTTCTGGGTAGCCCCCAGGAGGAGGGCAGGCCTCATCCGCAGGCTCTGCGGCGAGTGGAGGAGCGGGCCGAGGTGAGGGTGCTGAGGAGCGGGAGCATGGGATCAAGCATTTTGGATGGGGGGGCCTTCGAAGGTCCCGCGGGCTCGGAGGCCCCTGCCCGTTCTCCCGCCCTGAATGACCAGTGGCACCCCTAGCATCCCGGGTGGCGGCGGGGCGGCAGGGTGAGTATGGCGCTGGGGATCGGGGCTCCCTAATACCCGGTGTTGCGGCCTCAGGCCCGTTGGGACGGGCCCCTTGGGGGCCGACTTAGGGTTAGGGTTAGCCCCCAGTAGGCTGGCAGGCTCGTGCCGCCCATGTGCGGTGAATGGAGGTGTGGGTCGAGGTGAGATAGCTGGCAAGCAGGGGCGTGGGCCAGAATATTTTGGCTTTGGCTCGGGGTGCATTTGAAGGTCGCAGGTGGCTTGGAGCGTCCTGCCAGTTCTGTCGCCCTGAAGGACTGGTGACGCCCCTAGTGCCCCATGTGGCGGCCGGGCGGCAGGGTGCTTCCAGTGCTGGGACTTGGGGGTCCCCAATCCCTGGCATGCGGTGCCAGGCCACTTGGGAGAGTCCCCTTAGGGGCGACCTAGGGATAGTTTTAGCCCCCAGGAAGGCAGCAGGCCCGATCCACCAGCTCTGCAGCGAGAGGAGGGGTGGGCCGAGGTTAGGGCGCTGGGGAGCAGGAGCGTGGGAGCCAGAGTTTTTGCGCGGGGGGCCTTTGAAGGTAGCAGGGGAATCAGAGGGCCCTGCCTGTTCTCCCTTCTTGAATGACTGGCAACACCCCTAGCACCCTGGGTGCTTGTTGGGTGGCAGAGTGAGTCCAGCACTGGGGCATGGGGGTTCAAAATTCCCCGGCATTGCGCTGCCAGGATCCTTGGGAGGGGCCCCTCGGGGGCCGACCTAGGTTAAGTTTTAGGCCCCAGGAGTCCAGCAGGCCCCTTCTGCCAGCTCTGCGGCAGGCGGAGGGGCAGGCCGAGGTGAGGGCACTGGCGAGAGGGAGTGTGGGCCCAAGCATTTTGGCGCGGGGGGCCTTCGAAGGTTACCGGGGGCTTGGAGGGCCCTGCCCATTCTCTCGCCCTGAAAGACTGGCGGCGCCCCTAGCAGCCTGGGTTGCTGCGGGGCGGCAGGGTGACTCCGGCGCTGGGCTCGGGGGTCCCCAATCCCCGGCGTTGTGGCACCAGGCTCCTTGGAGGGGCCCCTCGGGGGCCGACTAGGGTTAGGGTTCATCCCCAGGAGGCCGGCAAGCCCAACGCTAAGTGGTTCTGGCAATGTAACAAAAATGCCATACACTTATCTGTAAGAAATAACAGTGTACAGGAACCCTCATAGCCCTAACATCATCCTTTGTGAATATGGAAGCCAGCCCCAAAGTGGTCGTGGAAGTCTGACGAACGCGCTAAGCACTTTTCTCTGAGTCCTACCACAATATACAGGGAAAGACCAATGTACATCATCTTTCACGAGTAGGAAGCATTAATGAAAATGTTCTGGAATTTCGAGGACTCTGACCCATCCTTATTGGTAATAAACCACCGTGTACAGGAAAACACCTTCAACTCTCATCACCTCCTCAATCCTGATTCCGATTCAACTTTGGGTGTGTAGGACTAGGGAAATGTCCACATCTTATTGCTAAGAAAGAACGATGTCAGGGTAATGCCCTTCAAGTCACATCAGCCTTCCTGAAGACGGAAGCAGGAATCAAGGTGGTTATGTTACCATGAGGTAAAGAAGATGAGCATATAAGTGAGAAACAACAGTGGGCAGGACCTCTCTTCCAAGGAACATTATCTTTGCTTAATGTTGAATCCCTATGGTAAGTGGTTGTGGGCATTTGTGAGGTCAAAATCTTAAGTGTTTTGTAAAACTTCTTGGCCATTCACAGATAAGACTAAGGTAGTTGGGGACTCCTAGGCAGTGATTTGTCCACTGTCAAAAATATGAAAAGATAAAAGAGACAGATGAGGTCTCCTCAGGCATTGTCCTTTATCCTCATCCTCCGTGAGGATGGCCATCTCTGGACAGCTCAGTGGCAGGGTCTCATTCACAGTGGGGGCATCTGTTCCTCACAGACATCAGGCAGGGAAATGGATTTGGTTCTCTGTGCCAGCCCAGCCACAGCTGAGTGTCACAGCACCCTCTCGTGGGCTCATAAGAGTTTCACTGTCACCAGGCAGGTCATTGTATTTGATAAACCACTGTGAGAGTTTGCAATTGCCTTCATCTGCAACCTCCTAGAGGCACATTCAGATCTCTGGTACCATGTGAAGTCATGTGAAGGCATTGTGAGAAAGTGTCCTTTTGCTTAAGAAAAACATGGCTGGGACTCCTGGCTGTCTCACCAGTTAAACATGTGCCTTTGGCTCAGGTTATGATCCCAGGGTTCTGGGATCGAGCCCGGGCTCCCTGCTCAGCAGGAAAGGAGGTTGGGAAATAGCTTAGAACCCACAGAGAATGTGAATAAAGGGGAGTGAAATGGAACTTGGTCTGTGTTTGGCTTTAGGGATTGGAAGTTAGTTTTTTCTCAATTGTGATTGTTCTTGAAACAGAACAGCTGTATTTTTTTTTTTACCTTTAATTTTTTTCTAATAATTTTTTATTATGATATGTTAGTCACTATACAGTATTTCCTTAGTTTTTGATGTAGTGTTCCGTGATTCATTATTTGCATATAATACCCAGTTCTCCATGCAATATGTACCTTCCTTAATACCCATCACTGGCCCATCCCAATCCCCCACCCCTCTCCGCTCTGAAGCCCTCAGTTTGTTTCCCAGAGTCCATAGTCTCTCGTGGTTCATTCCCCCTTCTGTTTAGGGTCCATTGTCTAAAGTGACAAACAGTGGAAGTTCACCAAATATAAGATCGAAATTGAATTGTTCATTATAGATGCCACCACGTAGTTCCCAGACATTTCATTCTACTGTAGTAATTCATTATACCTGTGCAGGTGCACGTGGAAGACAATTGATGCATGCAGAGTGGTAATAAAACACGCCCCTCAGTAGTAGAATAATAGGGGATGCATATGTGTAAAATTATTCGACTACAGCTTCCATGCTTTCCCTTTGGTTCCTTATTATCTATGAAATTGGACAATTCTTGTTCTCTAGGCTTAAACCTCATTGTCAGTATTTAGAGTTTTTCAATGCTGATCTTCTCCTGTATAAGTTACCAAAAACCTAAAATATGTATGAACTTTAAAAAACGCTATATTGAAAATGACAGCAGGGAAGTTCCATTTTGTGAATATTGTGTCAATGGATCTCTATTTTGACATCAGTGTTCATTAGAAATGATGACATTTCATGTGAGTATAAATATCAATGTGAAAAAGAAAAGGTAGGAAGAACCTTGAATGTTTAAGTAATTGCTGAAATGAAAGGTGTGTGTGTGTGTGTGTGTGTGTGTGTGTGTGTGTGTGTGTAATTGATTTTCAGTGAATGGTTCAGCTTCTTGTAGGGCCTCCGAGGGAGCCCAGGTGAACCTTTCAATGAGTTTGTATCTGTTTTCAGAACATGGGAATCTCTTAGTCCAATAGTCAATCAGGCAAGCTTTGAGGTCTTGAAGAGTTTCAGTCCTCAGCGATGGTGTTGCAGACCCTTGTGAGCAAACCCTAGGATATGCTCAGAGCCCTCATTAGCTGGTACCAACGTGTGACGATTTCAGACAACATTTCCCAAAGAAGTACCTCTTGAGTCTCTGTCCTTCTCAGTTCCTTACACTTCCTTACACTAGTTATGTGATCAGTGTGTTTCAGGATAATCCCCACATGTGATTTTTGCTATTTCCTACTAGTCCTATCTGTTTCTCATCTTCTTCTTTTATGATAGGGGTTGGGAAGCAACCTGTGTGGTGGAGGAAGGGGTGTGGTAGTTGTCTGCCTTCAGAGGACCGAATGATGCCTAGAAATTGTACTGTAGTTTGAGGTCAATTGTCCATCCATCCTCTGAGTGTCAGGAATTCCATCACTTTACTTTGATGCTAGTCTGTTCTTCAAGCTGTCCTCAGAAATAAGGACGTCATCCATCTAGGGAATACTGGTTTGTGTGTATGTTTTCATTTTAGGAAAGGCCTTGCTGTTCCTGAAAATAATACTGTAGAGCACCCTTTCCTGTTCATATTGGCCATCAGTCAATCTTTTGTGAAGTATTTGTTAATAAATAGACTTTTTATGTTTGATGAGCAGGAATTCTTTATTGACAAGTCTTTGTCAGTGTGTGTATTGCAAATCTGTACTTCCCAGCCTGCGGTTCACCTTTTCATTTTCTTGTGGTCATAAGATAAGGAGAAATGTCACATTTTTATGAAGTCCCACTGAATTCTTTTAAATGGTTAGTGCACCCTATGTCCTACCCCAAGATTGACAGTTTCTACATTTTCTTTCAGAAACTGTCCAATGGGAAGCACAATCCATCTCAAATTTATAAATTGCATTTTTAATTCTAATAGGGTATATAGACTGTTTTGGATTTTCTATGTATACAATCGTATTATCTGTGAATAGTCACAATTATCCCCTCAATTCTTATACTTTTTGTTTCTCTTGCCTTCTAACACTGGTAGACTCTCCGATGCCACGATGAATAGAGCAGCATTGTTTGAAGATTTTAATATACCTTTCTCAATATCTGACAGAAAAAGCAGACAAAACATTGGTAACAAATGTGACCTAATTGACATATAGGGAACATTCCATAATAAGTGCAGAATATATTATTTTCAAGTGGTCATAGACTCTTTACCCAAATAGATGATAGGTGGGGCCATGAATCAAGGCTACAAATGTTAAACCCTGAAATTAACTAGGATCTATTCCTAGACCACAGGGGAATTGAGCCACAGTCTTAGCGAAAAGAAAACCAGGAAGTCTTTCAATGTTTAAAAATTAAATGGAACTTTGCTACATATCCTAAAGGTCAGAGAGGGAATCTCAATGGAAATTCTGAACCTTTTCTACATGAGGGCTCACACACAATGGCACTTTCTTTGTGAAGAGCATAATAATAACCTAGACAGGAGTTGAGCCTTAAGTCAGAGTTCTGCCTGCCCCAGCCACACCTGGCAGCCTTGGCCTGTGGTCCCCCTCAGCTGTCCTTTCTGGTGGCCCTGAGCTAAGGGGGTCAACATGGCCATATGGAAATGGGAAGCTCCCCACTCATAGTGATGGCAGTGCCCCCTCCCCAGCTGCCCTTTCTGGTGGCTCTGAGCTAAGGGGGTCAACATGGCCGTATGGAAATTAGAAGCTCCCCACTCTTAGTGATGACGTTGCTATTGTATCGTCCTCACCAGTCCAACAACATGATTTCTGAGTGAACTATGACACAAGAGCGACTTCTTGGCCTTCCTTCAGGTTTGAAAATCATCTGGTGAGTCATCTATTAGAAATATGGATTCAACATGTGTTCTTTCTTCTGGAAAAGAAATAGACCCAATAGCAATTATGGCTTCCTGAGCACCTGTTCTTGAGAGACATCATACTGGCTCTTTGTAGCATTCTGCCTCTTAAACTTCTCAACTAGGGTGTAGATATTTGTAGGCACATTTTCAGGTGGTTAGACAGGGACTCGGATGATATGAGTCACAGCGGATTTTAGTGTCAGAAACCTAAGTGGGATCCCCAAATTGACTCCAAATCCCTTGTTGTTCCATACAGGGTACTATTTCCCTCTTATCTCTGGTCTTCTCGATCTGGAAACCTATCAAGTATCAGGATTTTCTTGTCATGTGGACAACTGGAACGAATTCAGTGGGCCTTTTCACCTCTGCCCATGGTGATCATTAAGATCATTATCTCAGTGGAGGACCTCTGGGTAAGATACTCAAAGATCCTTAGGAATAGAGACAGTATAATATTTTTCTGGTATTAAAGTTACTGAAACCAACTATCTTTCTTAGTCCGTTGAAGCTCTGGTATGTTCAGAGGGTGCTGTAAAACAGGTCTGAAATAGTATTTAAAAACACTCAGCTCAGCCTCTTCTACAATGTGAGCCAATGCTTATAAACATGGCTAAAATATTCCCTTACCTACGATGACTTCCCAGCCATCCTAGTGTTTATATGGTATGACTGTGACTTACATTAGTCAACATTTGCAGAGAAAGAACTTAGTGCATCCAGGGGGCACTTCATGTTGAAATTAGTTTGTGACAACGAGCTACTGTGTTTTCTTCTGCAGTCCAAGGGAATGGTGCCAGACATCTCTAAGGTGTCTAGCAGTTCTACAATTCCGATTTTAAGTGGTCTGTGTGCTTCAGAGATTTGGGCAGGAAAAGGGCAGGAGTCCAGAGACTGTGAACACTTCTGTTACCTGTGCTGACCATGGAGCAGGTAGCCTTCTGTGGGCTTTATTTTGATTTCTTGGTACTCTTGTGAAAGGTGCTTTTGTCTCAAATTCCTCCTTTTTAGGAGTAATTATAATGATGAAAGTAATTTTTATCTTATATCATCTGTGGGCCCTGATCCTGGGATCCCAGGGAAGCTATCCTTTAACATTTTACCTGGCTCAAAATGACTAGGCAACACCTCAAAGCATGGGCCTTGTTTCTGCCCCAAGCACGTTGTACATCTGCTTTGAGAAGAAAACAATAACCAAAAATGCCAACATAAAGATAAGAAAAAATAAAGAACCTCTCTGGCTCCCATAAGATTAAAGTCATACTGACATGTACATAGTGAAAACATAAGAAAGAGTCTGTCACTTTCTGGAATCTAAGAAGATCCTCATTGTGGTGTGTAACTCTGTATGTAAAACAAAACAGAAAAAAATATATAAGCCTGCCCCAAAAGTTCCTTCCCCGGAGCACTCCCTTCTTGGTGAAGATTGTGTCTGCCAGGCAGCTGTCCTGACTTGGGTTTGAATAAAGGTCTCTTCCTTTCTCTCTAAAATGTTTTTAAAAGTTCATTCACGCAATGTCGACAATAACAGTGTTTTCCATTTAAGTGAGAAATAAATGTTCCACTCTAGTTGCATTGGGAATAGACGAATTTAGGGTTTCTTTAGAAGAGTAAGTCTGCTTTCCAGAAAAGGCAAGGTCATTGGTCTATTGAGAATGAAGATAATTACTGCTAAACAACATATATGTGTTACCCCTTCGCCCAGAAACCGAAGCAGATGTGCAGGCTTTAGGTCAGAGGTGCCTTCTTCTCCCCACCTGACATCAATTCTCTGCTCTGGCTCCAAGAAACCCGAGGTTTTGAACATCACCATCTGAGTCAGGGAGGCAGCTTGTCACAGGACGCCAGTGTTCAGAGAAAGCGCAGGTATGTTTGGCAAAATGTCCTAACTATGTCAGGGCTGGAGGTAAAACCTCTCATTATCCCAAAACCACCTAGGCTTTTCTCTTTTCTCTAGTTGAGCCACAAAGTAAAATTGAAGTAGCTGTCAGCATTCTGGGTTTGGTGCAAGAATTACTTAGTTTCCCTGCAGGTAGAACTTTGCAGGGGATCACAATTTCTCTGTCCATTTATTGCTTACAAATGTATTTTGACCATCTGTTTCCTAGGAACCCTCTTTTATTAGAAAGGGAAGGTGAGATTCACTCTGTGCCTGTTTGTAACATCTAATTTGTTCCTTCATCTAACAGTGTTTATTCAATTGGGCCTACGATATGGTTGAGTGGCCAGCATCTAGAGTTAGGTGGCTTTATTCATCTGATACAGACTTGGGTGATGTCATTTGACAAAGGTGATGTTTCATCATTGATTAGTTTCTCCATCAGAAGAGTTAAAGTTAGGGTGGAGGGAAAATTCAAAATTATCCAAAGCGGCCTGTTCCTGTTTAAAAGTTGAGCTTGTCTTTCTAGTTTTACTAAATGTATTATCTCGATATTTTGAGGTGCCATATTCTCTCTGTAGTTTCTTTGGTGGTGGAGTCAGAAGAAGAGTCTGGGAATTCTTTGGGATAGTTAAATGCTGGTGGCTTCAAGGGGCTTGGCGTCAGGAGCCTTGGGGTGAAGTCTGCAACTGCTTGCCTGACCCTGGGTGCATCTCCCAGAGGTTTTGTTTCCTCTTATGAAATTGCCGGCAGATAATGTTCTGCTTGAAGGGGAACCGTCCCATCCTGTTGGTGGCAATGCAAAGTGGTGCAGCCAGTCTGGGAACCATTTGGGGGTTCCTCAAAAAGTTAAACATTGAACAACCCCATGATCCAGCAATTGCTCTCCTAGGTATTTACCCAAAGGATACTAAATTGCAGATTCAAAGGGGGAACATGCACCATGATGTTTATAGCAGCAATGTCCACAGTAGCCAAACTATGGAGAGAATCCCAATGTCCATGCACTGATGAATGGATAAAGCAAATGTGGGATACATATATATATATATATATATATATATATATATATATATATATATATATATATATATATATATATATAATGGAATATGACCCAGCTTCAAAAAGAATGAAATCTTACCATTTGCAAGGATGTGGATGGATCTAGAGTGTATTAAGCTAAGCAAAATCATTGAGGAAAGACAAATATACTATGCTCTCACGCTTGTGGAATTTCAGAAATAAAACAGAAGAACAGAGTTGAAGCGTGATGAGAGAGGCAAACAAGGCAATAGACTCAACCTTGGAGAACAAACTGAGTGTTGCTGCAGGACAGGGGCATAGGGTAAGAGTTAAATGGGTGAGGGGTATTAAGGAGGGCACTTGTGATGAGCACCGGGTACTCGATGCAGGTGAGGAATCACTAAATCCTACCCCTGAAGCGAATATTCCATCGCATGTGAACTAACTGGAATTTAATAAAAGAAGAATGGAAAAAGTGTTCTGCTTCATGAAGAGTGAGGTAAAATTATAGTGATTTGGGCTGTAGTCTTCTCTAGATGATAGTTGTAAAACACCCTGTTGTAGGATACACTAGTTGCTTATCACATAAGGAGTCCTCAGAAAGCTGCAATGAAAGATTCACGTCTCAGAGCATGTTCATGTTCCACTGATATGTTACAGTTTGCACAGGTAGGAAAGAAGGTAGAGAGAAAGGCAACAGAAGGGGAAAGGAGGTGTGAACCTTTCATTACTTAGTGTTATAGCTTTCTCATGAAAGCCTTGCGCCAGTGTGATTTTGGAAGCAGAGAGGTAATCCGGGAGCTTTGCAGGAGACGGGGGAGTTCCAGGTCTGGGTAAAGCTGACAGGGGTCCCAGAGGAGAGATGAAAGCATTCTACAGTAGGGTGTGGGCAGGGTGGGCTCCAGGGGTGGCTGTGGGTCTCCTGGGTGAGAGTTGTGACAGGTGAGGGCTGTGTGCAAGTTCCTGGCTGAGGACAAGTGAGGCACAGGCGGAGAGCTGGCAGAGAACCCTCTTCTGGGCCACCAGCCTCACCCAACACACACAGCCTCAACTTCTGTCTCTGACACTCCAATTCAGACTTCTCCGAAGGTGAGTGAGAACACATCAAGAGCATTCTGAACAGAATGGAAAGCATGTGCAAATGCTCTGGGGCAGGAGAATTCCAGGTATGTCCAGGAGCAGCAAGAAGGCCCTGTGGCCACAGGAGACAGCTTAGGACATGAGCTCAGAAAGGTGACAGAGGGTGACAGAAAGCCATTCCAGGGCTATAACCCCATAAGACCCTGTTTCACTGGGCCATCCTGGCGACAGTGTTGAGAACAGATGACAGAGGGTTGAAGATGGCAAGGCAGTCAATGACGAAGCTTTTCCAGGTACTCAGGCACTGTGGACCAGACAGGTGGCCTTGGATGGAGTGGTTAGACATATTCTGGGTCCATTTTGAAGATACAGCTCACAGGATTTGCTGATGGGTTTGCTATTAGGAGCAGGAGAATGGAGGAATTGGGGTAACTCCCAGGTGTTGTGGGTTGTCCTGATCTAGGGGAAGGAGAGGGTTTCTGGGGGTAGGAGGTAGTCCGTGTTCCGCATGCTGAGGAAGGTGCCTTTCCCGGTGGGTCTGCTGAGGTTTTTGTCTGGGAGAACCTTTCACATATCCTCCCTCAGCAATGCTTAAGTACAAGTATCCCCCACTTTTTAAACGTTTACAGTAAGACACTGGGCATTCTTGAAAGAACTACGTTTATTACCCAGCGTCAGTAAGAGGAAGATACCTGAAGAGGATTTCCCTCTTATGAAAAAAGGTGAACAGTGAGAATCGCGTTCAGCATCTGTTTGGGGGAGAAGCAGGACAGAGGAGGTGTGCACCCTAACCAGCTCCTTCCGCTTGGAACCGCACTCCGCATCCAGCCACCAGCACTTTGAATTGTGTCTGTGAGCCTCTGCTGTGCTTTATCTTCATTTATGCTGGTCCTCCGTTAGAAACTTGTGTCGTGAGGCCTAAGAAAAGCCAAAGAGAAGGAATTTTGGAGTCTGAGGACACTGTCTAATTGTTCCGTGTAAATTAATGGCCATTCCTTCTTGACACCATTTCTGCTGTGCAAGGTTTCTCAGAAGCCCTGTACTTTCAAAGAGCAGGGAAACCTATACCCCATGCTGTGGGGTTAGTTTTAGTCTCCATGCTGGACAGAACATTTCATGACTGTCGGATTTTCTCACTCAAACATTGAGACTTTGACCGCCTTCACCCGTTTCTACCACCCCATCCCCGAATCTGGCACCTACAAATCTGCTCTCAGAATCCATGTGTTCAGTATTTGTTTATTCCATGTGGAATGTACATGAGAGCATCCGGTATTGGTCTTTCTGTGTCTGAGTTACTTGGCATAAGGCCCCCAAGGTCTGTGTTTCCATGTCTGGTTCTTGTGAATAATGCTGCAGTGAACGTGGGAGTGCATCTGTCTTTTTGAGGCAGTATTTTTGTGTTCTCTGAATCAATACTCAGTAGAGCCATTACTGGGTCATGGGGTAGTTGTATTTATTTTTTCAGGAACCTCCATACCGTTTGTCACAATGCCTGCACCAATTTCTATTCCCACCAACAGTGCGCAGTGTCTCTTCGTCTGCACACCCATGACCCCACTTTTTGTCTGTCTCTGGGACAATTGGTGTTCCAGCAGTTGTGAGGGGATAGCTTATTTTGGGTTTGACTGATGTTTCCCTGACGATGATTAGTGATGTCGAACAACTTTTTCTGTCTGTTGGCACCTGTGTGCCATCTTTGGAAAGTATCTATTCACATATTCCCCCCATTTCTTATACCGTTTTTTTTTAATGTTTTGATTTGTATGAGTGTTGTGTGTATTTTGGATATTAGCCTCTTCTCACACATGATTCACAGATATTTTTTCTTATTGGGTCAGTGGCCTTTTAAGTTTTTGCTGGTTTCTTTTGCCATGTGGAAGATTTCAGTTTGATGTTGTTCCACTTGTTTATTTTTGCTTTTGTTGCCTTTGCATTTGGTGTCTGATCTGAAGACTCTTTGCCAAAACTAATGTCGAGAGACTTAGTACCTGTGTCTTCTTGGAGGTTTATGGATTCAGGTCTTATGTTCAAATCATTCATCCATTAAAAAATTTGTGTGTGGTGTAAGAAAGTGACCCAGTTATATTCTTCTGCATTTAGTGTCCAGTTTGCCTGTTACCGCTCACTGAAGGGACAGTCCTTCCCTCATGGCATATCTTCTGCAGCTGTGTTGTAAGTTAGGATCATCTACGTGTGGGTAAGTTTCTGAGCTTTCTGTTCTGTTCCACTGACCTGGTGTCTGTGTTTATGCCAGTACCATCCTGTTTTGACGACAACAGCTTTGTAATCTAGCTTGAAATCCAGGAGTGTGTTGACTGCACCTTTCTTTCTCCAGTTTGCATTGGGTATTTGGGGTCTTTAGTGACTCCATACAATTTTAAGGACTATTTTCGATTTCCTCGAATAATGCCACTGGAATTCAGATAGGGATTTCATCACATCTGTCGATTGCTTTGGGTACGATGGACATGTTCACATAATTAACTCTTCCAGTTAAGGAGCATGGCGTATGCTTCCATTTGTTTGTGTTGCCTTCTAAATCTTTGACCCATACATTCCGCCCCCCTCGACACACATGTTTTTCGTTTCTTTTCTGCCATGTGTTGAGTGTACTATGTCTTTCTCATTTCTGGTTACTTTTATTCCTAGATTATTTTTGATGCAATTGTAAATGGCATTGCTTTTTAAATTTCTCTTTGCGATAGTGTGTCATCAGTATACAGAAATGCAAGAAGTTGGGTCATCTGGGTGGCCCCATAGGTGAAGCGTCTGCCTTCAGGTCAGGTCATGATCTCAGAGTTATGGGATTGAGCCCCGTGTTGGGCCCCCGCTTAGCAAGGGTCTGCTTCTCCCTCTTTCTGACACTCTCCCTGCTCGTGCTTTTTCTCTTCCTGTCAAATAAATAAATAAAATCTGAAAAGAAATAAAGACAATAGGTCTCTGTATATGGACATTATATCCTGCAGCTTTCTTGAATTTGTTTATTCTAACAGTTTTTTGTGTGTGTGTGTGTGTGTGGAATCTTTCGGGATTTCATGTCATTTGCAAATAGTGACAGTTTTCCTGTATGGATTTCATATCTTTCTCTTTCTTTAAAATGATGTTAGTCACCCTACAGTACTTCATTTGTTTTTGATGTAGTGTTCCATGATTCATTGTTTGCATATAACACCTAGTGCTCATTATGACACGTGCCCTCCTTAATACCCATCACCAGGATAACCCATTCCCCTACCCTCCCTTTCTGCAACCTTCAGTTTGTTTCCCAGTGTCAGTAGTCTCTCATGGTTCATGTCCCCCTCTCATTCCCCCTCTTCACTTTTCCTCTCCTTCTCCTAATGTCCTCCATGCTATTCCTTCCATTCCACATAGGAGTGAAACCATATGATAATTGTCTTTCTCTGCTTGACTTAATTTCACTTAGCATAATCCCCTCCTGGTCCATCCACGTTGGTGCAAATGGTGGGTATTCATCCTTTCTGATGACTGAGTAATATTCCATTGTATAGATGAACCACATCTTCTTTGTCCATTCATCTGCTGAAGGACATCTTGGCTCCTTCCACAGTTTGGATATTATGGACATTGCTGCTATGAACATTGGGATACTGGTGCCCCTTCTTTTCATTACTGTGTGTCTATGGGGTAAATACCCAGTAGTGCAATTTGTGGGTCGTAGGATAGCTCTGTGTTTAACGTCTTGAGGAGCCTCCATATTGTTTTCAAAAGTGGCTGTACCAGCTTGAATTCTCATGAGTAGTGTAAGAGGGTTCCCCTTTCTCCACATCACCTCTGACTTTCTTTTATTTCCTGTCTTGTTAATTTTTTTTCAAGATTTTATTTATTTATTCCACAGAGATAGAGAAAGCCAGCGAGAGAGGGAACACAAGCATGGGGAGTGGGAGAGGAAGAAGCAGGCTCATAACAGAGGAGCCTGATGTGGGGCTCGATCGCATAATGCCAGGATCACGCCCTTAGCTGAAGGCAGACACTTAACCGCTGTGCCACCCAGGTGCCCCCTGCCTTGTTAATTTTAACCATTCTAACTGGTGTAAGGTGGTATCTCATTGTCGTTTTATTTGTATTTGCCTGATGGCAAGTGATGTGATGCATTTTTTCATGTGTCTGTTGGCCATTTGTATGTCTTCTCTGGAGAAGTATCTCTTTGTGTCTTCTGCCCATTTTTTGGGCGTTGAGTTAGAGAAGTTCTTTATAGATCTTGGATACCAGCCCTTTCTCTGTAATATCATTTGCAGATATCTTCTTCGATTCCATAGGTTGCCTTTTTGTTTCGTTGATCGTTTGCTTTGCCGAGCAGAAGCTTTTTATCCTGATGAAGTGCCAATAGTTCATTTTTGCTTTTATTTCCTTTGCCTTTAGAGACGTGGCTTGCAAGAAGTTGTTGTGTCCAAGGTTGAAGAGTTCTTTTGATTTTGATATGAGACAGGAATCCAGTATCTTATTTTCCTGATTGTATTTGAGTCTTCTGTCTTTGTTGGTGAGTCTAGCTAAGTTTGTCAGTTTTGTTTATCTTTCCAAAAAGGCAGCTTTCATTTTCATTGTTTATTTTTTTGTCTTTTTAGTCTCCATTGGATTTCTTTATGCATTCCTTTTTGTTATTTCCTTATTTCTACTAATTTGGGGCTTTGTTTGTTGTTTTGTTTTTTCTACTTCTTTACCATATAAATCAGGTTGTTTATTGGAGAGCATTCTCATGGATTGATGAAGACTTGAATTTCTATGAATGTCCCCCATAAAGCTACTTTTGCTGCATCCCATAAGTTTTTGTAGTTTGTCTTTTGCATCAGTGTCAAGGTACTTCTAAAAATTTTTTTGATTTCTTCTTTGACTGTTGGTTGTTCAGTAGCATGTTGTTAAGTCTCCACGTATTTTTTTAAGATTATTTGAGTATCTGACAGAGAGTGAGACAGCGAGAGAGGGAACGCAAGCAGGGGGTAGGGAGAGGGAGAAGCGGGCTTCCCACTCAGCAAGGAGCCTGCTTCGGGGCTAGATCTCAGGATCCTGGAATCACGACCTGAGCTGAAAGCAGATCCTTAACGACCGAGCCACCCAGGCCCCCCAATCTCCACCTATTTTTGACTGTCCCATTTTTTTCTTGAGACTGATGTCTAGTTTCATATCATTGCGGTTGGACAAGATTTGAAGCAGAAGGTGAAGAGAGCATTCAGATGAAAGGTTTCTTTCCTGGAGGGTTTTCTGAGGGCAGACCATGAGTTCACTGGGGATGGAGGATGGTTTTGTGAGACGGGGGTTGGGGTTAACCCTTGTTAGAATTACTGACTACTACCATGCAGTCTGTGTGCTACTGTTCACACCATAGTCCTGATGGACTTGTACTTCATTAGAAATATTTTCTAGGAGGTGTAGGCATAGCCTTCTCTAAAAGAAAGGTGCCATGTGGGTTTATGGAATGACCCCAGGTCAGCAACCAGGATGTATGGTATTGTGGGGGATCAGAACCAGGCTTTCTGTGGGAAGTGACAGAAATGGGGTATGGTGAGCTCCATGACCATAGGTGAGGTCCCGAGTGACCCACTGGGTGTTGGGTTCTGTGGATCTGTCTCATCAGGTGCTGTGGAATTCAGGGACACCCTCCTGTCTGTGGATTTGTATGGAGACAGGTAGGCATCAGTGTCTGGCCAGGCACGAGGGTCGCACTGGACCACCACCAGAGGCGCAGCGTGTGCGGGAGCCACTGCTTGCTTTCCACGAAAGCTGACCAGGGTCTGTGACTGGGATTCCTAGCAGCTGCAAGGGGAGAGGAGGCCGGAGGTGGTGCACACTTCCTAGAGTTGTGGTCAGGACTAGTCTGGAACCGACTGAAGTCAGCCACACCTGGCACAGAAGGCACCCAGTCAGTGTAGCTGTGGGCACTGCTCCGATGGTACTTCAGGCTGGCTCAATGCTGCCACCTCCTGCTTTTCATCATCATCTTCAAGGTCATGTGCCTCTGCTCTTGCCCCATGGCCTCCGGGGTATTGTCCGTCCTCCATCTGGCCCTCGTCCCTGGTGCCCTGTGCAGTCCGATGCCAGGTAGCCTTCTCGAGACAAACATCTGGCCCTGATGGAATACTTCCATGGATCTCGTGTGATGCGAGGTTGATGCCCTGCCCTGGAAGAGGGCTGCAGTTTCCCAATCAGGAGAGCCATGTCTCCCTTTTCAGCATGGCCTCCCCTCCCCTCAGTCTTCTTCAGGGAAACTCTCCCAATTCCTGAGACAACAGCTCTGAACTTAAAAATGAATGTTATTTTACATATCTCTATGCCTTAGTTCATCTATGGCATGTCTTTCAACCCCGTTAGTGGTTTTTTTTTTTTAGCAGTTCTGAAGGGCTGTCTGCTCAAGGAGGGGATAACCTGGGTGGGGCAGCTTTCCCTCTCATCTCCCTCAGCATGTCTCTGAGCCCTGGGGACAGCTGTCCCACTGAGGATTGAGGGACCCGAGACAGCCCATCCTGAGCCCAGGCTGTGTCAGCTCATAGACTGATGCGTGTCGGAGCGGTGGGCAGATGGCATGGGCCAGGGGCAGGCAGTGTCTCCTTCTCATTCCTTCCCTCCCTTCCTCCCAGAGGTAGCTCAGAGCAGCCTTCAACCCCTGCATCTCCAGATCCTTTGACCTGTGCCTCATGTGTTCAGCTGGTGACCTTGGAGTTTCGCATGGATTCTACCTCCCGTACCCTCTCCCGTAGCAGTTCCTGGATCAGGGGAGGGTTCCGACCCTTGTCTGTTTTTGATCCTCTTCCTGTCCCGCACCAAGCCCACCCACCTTTGCATCTTCCATGTATGTGCTTGGAAGCACGCCCATCCACAGGGAACCTATTAGCCAAAGGGATCCAGGCAATGAACATTGAAGTAGAGATCCAGGATCCATAATAAACCTGCTCTGAAACCTGTCCCAAAGTCTGTGACTCTCTCACACTGAAACAGAAACAATAATAGCTTTCTGGACTGTGAAGTGACATGTGTCTCTACTTCCAATCTTGAATGCATAGGTGGTGAGCCTGGACAGAAAAGGACCATGGCTCCCGTGGGCTGGGATCCACGGTAAGAGCTCAGTTAAATATGAATTTGAGGCATGGAGTGAATAATTATTGTAGAGTGAATCCTCCCAAGTAGGGCTTATGCACATTGCACAGGAAAAGTTTTTTCAAAGAGGTTCCTGAAAGAGAAATATTTTTAAAAAATTTATTTTAATTCCAGTAGAGCTAACATACAGGGTTACATTCGCTTCAGGTGTACAATAGAGTGATTCAGTAATTCTATATATTACTCAGTGGTCATCAAGAAAAGCGTCCTCTTAATCCCCTTCATCTATTTCACTCATCCCTCTATCCACCTCCTCTCTGGTAACCATCCGTTTGTTCTCTATTGTTAAGAGTTTGTATTTTGGTGCGTCTCCTTTTTCTCTTTTAGTTATTCATTTTTGTTTGTTTCTTCAATTCCCCATAAGAGTGACATCGTATGGGATTTGTCTTTCTCTGACTGACTGATTTTAGTTAGGATAATACTCTCTAGCTCCATCCATGTGTCTGCAAATGGCAAGGTTTCATTCTTTTTCAAGCCGAGTAATACTCCATTGTGTGTGTGTGTGTGTGTGTGTGTGTGTGTGTGTGTGTGTGTGTGAGTACACACATCTATCATCTCATTTGTCAATTTCTCTACAGACACTTGGGTTGCTTCCATATTGTGATATTGTAAATAATGGTGCAAGAAACATAGGGGTGCACGTATCCTTTTACGTTACTGTTTTCCTATTCTTTGGGTAAATACGAGTAGTGTGATTGTTGGATCGTAGGGTAGTTCTATATTTAATTTTTTGAGGAACCTTCATACTGTTTTCCACGGTGGCCACCACAGTTTGCATTTCCACCCACAGTTCGCTAGGATTCCCCTTTATCCACATCCTCCCAACACCTGCTCTTTGTTGTGCTTTTGATGTTAGCCATTCTGACAGGTTTGAGGTATTACCTCATTTTCCTTTGGATTTACATTTTCCTGATGATGGGTGATGGTGAACATCTTTTCACGGGACTGTTGGCCATTTGTATTTCTTCTTTGGAGAAATGTCTGTCCATGTCTTCTGCCTATTTTTTAACTGGAGTATTTATTTTTTGGGGGGTCGAGTAGTATCAGTTGTATATGTTTTGGACACTATCCCTTCATTGCATATGATCTTTGCAAATATCTTCTCCCTTTGAGTAGGTTGTCTTATTATTTTTACATTTTCATTGTTCTTCTGCCATGTGGAAACTTTTTATTTTGCTGTATTCCCAATAGTTTATTTTTGCTTTCATTTCCTTTGCCTCAGGACACAGTCTAGAAAAACGTTGGTATGGTCCATGTCAAGAAGTTACTGTCTTCCCTCCTGTAGGATTTTTATGGATTCAGGTCTCATATTGAGGTCTTGAAACTGTTTTCTGTTTGTCTTTATTGTGTAAGAAAGCAGTCTAATTTCATTCTTTTGTGCGTAGCTGTGTAGTTTTCCCAACACCATTTGTTGTAGAGACTGTCCTTTTCCCTTTTGATATCGTTGCTTGCTTTGTGGAAGATTCATGGACCATATAATTGTGGGTTTCTGTCTGAACTTGTATCCTGTTCCTTTGGTCGCTGTGTCTATTTTTGTGCTGTACTCTCTTGTTAGGATGACTGCAGCTTTGTAGTATAACCTGAAATCTGAAATTGTGAGTCCTCCAGCTTTGTTTTTCTTTTCCACATTGCACTGGCTGTTTGGAATCTTTAGTGGTTCCATATAAATGTTTAGGATTGTTTATTCGAGGTCTTTTGTTCTTTAATTTAAATTCAATTAGCCAACTTACAGTACACCATTAGTTTCAGATGTAGTCTTCAATAAATTTTCAGTCGTGTGTAACACCCAGTGCTCATTGTATCGTGTGACCTCCTTAATACTACTCACCCAGTTACCCCCCCCAACTTCTCCTCCAACAATCATCAGTTTCTTATGATAGTAAAGAGTCCATCATGGGTTTTCTCCCTCTCTGATGACTTCCCATTCTATTTTCCCTTCCTTCCCCTATGGTCTTCTTCCTTGTTTCTGATATTCCACATAGGAGTGAAAGCATATGATCATTGTCTTTCTTTCATTGGCTTATTCCACTCAGCATAATACCCTCCAGCTCCACTCAGGTCGGTGTGATGGTAAGTATTCATCCTTTCTGATGGCTGAGTAATATTCCATTATATATATGATCCAAATCTTCTTTATCCATTCATCTATCCATGGTCATCTGCACTCCTTCCACAGCTTGTCTATTATGGATATTGCTGCTATGAACTCTGTGGTGCATGTGTCCTGTCTTCACTACCTGTCTCTTTGGGGTAAATACCCACTAGTGCAATTGCTGGGATATAGGGTAGCTTTATTTATAACTTCTTGAGGAAACTCCGTACCATTTTCAAGAGTGGCTTCACTGAACTGCATTCGTACAGGGGTGTAAGAGGGTTCCCGTTTCTCCACATCCTCTCCAACATGTATAGTTTCATGTCTCCTTTTTTTTAGATATTTGGCCTCGTGTGATATGGCATGTATAGGGGTTTAGATTTGCATTTCCCTTAAGCGAGGTGATATGAAGCATTTATGCATGTATCTTTTGGTCACCAGTACTTCGTCATCAGTGAAGTGACTTCACATTTTAATCCATCTCAAGACCTAAAGCTGGGTAAGGCACTGAACCTGGATAATGCCATCAGTTGGAAGTGTGGAGAATTTCAAAAGATCTCCGTGGAGAGCAAGTTCCAAGTTCAGTGTGAAGCTACTAATTGGATCCAGGGACATCTCTGAAAGTGGGGGTTGCCTGGGATGGGCTGAAGGGGGACCCTCTGATTTTACTATGAATCCTTGCTGCAGCCCCAAATGACAGTTTCCTGCTGTGGGGCAGGCTGAGTCCTCTAGTCGTGCAGAGATGAGCCCAATGCCTGCTGCCTTGGAGGCAGGCAAATGGGGAGGGACCCTCAGCAGAAGACCCAGGGTTAGGTTAGGCCTCAAGGACAGCAGGTCTGAACTGCCCAGTGCTCAGAGAACTCTCATGCCCAGTGAGATGAGGGCACAAGGGCGGGTGAGTGTGAGCCTTGGGTTTCATCCGGAAGGGCCCACAAATGTCGGGGTTCACCAGAAAGGGCTCTCAGGGTGTGCCCCAATTCTCTTGCCCTGACTGCTCTTTGTGCACCAAAATGGTACAGTTTACTGTGGGCTGCAGGCTGAGTCCTACGGTGGGGCTTGGGTGTCCCCAATCCCCCGGAGTGTGGTGCCAGGACCCTGGGGAGGGGCCCCTCTCTGCCCAACCTAGGGTAAGGGTTAGGGTCCAGGAGCCCGGCAGGGACAATCTGCAGGCTGTGCGGTGAGCTTTGTGGAGGGCTGAGAGGAGGCCATGGGGGTGGGTGAGAATGGGCCTCAGGGTTGGGGCACGGGGGGCTGCCAAAGGTGGGGACGGGCTCCGAGGGCCTCCCCAAGTTCTTGTGCCCTGTAGGCTCCATAGAGCCCCAAGGGGCAATGTTTCCTATCGGGTGGCAAGCTGAGCCCCCGGTGGGGTATAGGTATCCCAATTCCCTGGGGCTGTGGTGTAAGGCTCCTGGGGAGACCCCCACACCCGCGGCCGACCTAGGGCTAGGTTTAGGCCCCAGGAGCCCCGCAGGCCCGATTTGCTGGCTGTATGTCGAGCTACATGGGCTGAGGTGATGGTGTGGGGAGGGTGAGCATGGGCCTCAGGGTTGGGGTGTGGGAGGCCGCCGAAGGTCGCTGGTGGCTCAGGAGTGCCCTCCTGGTTCTCCCGCCCTGAATGCTCTATGGCCTCCCAAGGCACACGGTTTCCTGTGTGGTGGCAGACTGAGTCCTGCTGTGGGGCTCAGGTGTCCTGAATCCCCGTGGCTGTGGCTCCAGACTCCTGGGGAGGGGCCCCTCCACAGATGAACTAGGGTTAGGGTTGGGGCCCAGGAACCTCGCAGGCCAGATCTGCCCACTATGTGGCAAGCTCCGCCGCGGGCTGAGGTGAGGGTGCAGGGTTGGGTGAGCATGGGCTTCAAGGTTGGGTTTAGGGATCACTGAAGTTCCCCGGGGGCTCTGGGGGCCCTCCTGGTTCTCCCGCCCTGAATGCTCTACAGCCTCCCAAGGGGCACGGTTTCCTGCGGGCTGGCAGGCTTTGTCCTGCAGTGGGGCTCAGGTGTCCCCAGTCCCTGGGGCTGCAGCACCGGGCCCCAGGGGAGGGGCCGTACCCAGCCGACCTAGGGTCAGGTCTAAGCCCCAGGAACCCGGCAGGCCTGATCTGCCGGCTCTGCGATGAGCTCGGTGGCAAGCTGAACGGAAGGTGTGGGGCAGGATGAGCGTGGGCCTCAGGGTTGGGGTATAGGGGGCCGCCGAGGATCGCTGGGGGCTCAGGGGGGCCCTACCAATTCTCCTGCATGGGATGCTCTGTGGCGCCGCAAGGGGCATGGTTTCCTGAGGGGTGGCAGGCTGAGTCCCGTGGTGGGGCTCAGGTGTACCCAACCCCGGGGGTTAGGGTACGGATTAGGGTATGGGTTAAGGTTAGGGTATGGGTTACGGTTAGGGTATGGGTGAGGGTAGGGGTTAGAGTTAGGGGAAGGAGAGGGTACGGGTTAGGGTTGGGTTTAGGGGTTACAGGTTAGAGGTTATGCGTTAGGGTACAGATAAGGGTTTAGGGTACGGGTTAGGGTTTAGGGTTTGGGGTTAGGGTGGGGTTAGGGTTGGAGTATGGGTTACGTTTAGGGTATGGGTTAGGGTTAGGGTACGGGTTAGGGTACGCATTAGGGTACGGTTTAGGGTACATGTTAGGGTACGGCTTAGGGTAAGTGTTGGCGTACGGATTTGGGTACGGTTTAGGGTACGGGTTAGGGTTAGGGTATGGGTTAGGGTTAGGGTACAGTTTAGGGTTATGGTACAGGTTGGGTTACGGTTTAGGGTTGGGGTTAGGGTACGGGTTAGGGAACGGGTTAGGGATAGGTATAGGGTATGGTTTAGGGTTAGGGTATGGGTTAGGGTACGGGTTAGGGTACAGGTTAGGGTTAGGTATGGGTTAGGGTATGGGTTAGGGTCCGGGTTTGGGATAGGGTACGGGTTATGGTATGGGTTAGTGTACGGGTTAGGGTATGGGTTAACGTTAAGGGAAGGATACTGGTTAGGGTTAGGGTATGGGTTACGGTTTAGGGTTTAGGGTTATAGTTAGGGTACGGGTTAGGGTTAGGTTACGGGTTGGGTTAGGGTACGGGTTATGGTATGAGTTAAGGTATGGGTTAGGGTCAGGGTTTAGGGTTTAGGGTTAAGGTTAGGGTTCAGGTTAGGGTATGGGTTAGGTTTAGGTTTAGGGTTAGTTTACAGGTTAGGGGTAGGGTTAGCTGAAGGGGTAGCGTTAAGGGGAGGGTTAGGGTTTGGGGTTTGGGGTTAGTGGTTAAGGTTAGGGTTTATTGTTTAGGGCTTCGGGATTAGGGTTAAGGTTTATGGTTTAGTGTTAATGTTAGGGTTTAGGGTTTAAGGATTAGGGTTTAGGGTTAGATTTAGGGTAGGGTTAGGGTTAGGGCAAGGGTTAGGGGTTATGGTTAGGGTTAGGGTTAGGGGTTAAGGTTTAGGGTTTAAGGTTAGGGGTTAGGGTTAGACCTCAGTAGGCCAGCAGGCCCGATGCACCGTCTGTGCGGCAAGCAGAGGAGTGGGCCTAGGTGAGGGTCCCGGCGAGCGGGAGTATGGTATCCAGCGTTTTGGAGTAGGGGCCTTTGAACGTCGCTAGAGGCTCGGAGGGCCCTGCCCGTTCTCCCGCCCTGAATTACCGGCGATGCCCCTAGTGGCTCCATTCACGGTTGGGCAGCAGGGTGAGTCCCACGCTGCGGCTCGGTGATCCCCAATCCCCGGCGTTGCAGTGCCAGGCCCCTTGGGAAGGGCTCCTTGTGGGCCGACCTAGGGTTAGATTTAGCCCCCATGAGGCCAGCAGGCGTGATCCTCTGGCTAGGCGGCTAGAGGTGGGCGGGCCAAGGTGGAGGTGCTGGGGAGCGTGATGGTGGGCCCCAGCATTTTGGGGTGGGAGGCTTCAAATGTCGCCGGTTTCTCCACGGCCCTGTCCGTTCTCCCACCCTGAATGACCGGTGGTGCCCCTAGCGGCCCGGGTGGCTGCACTGTGGAGGGTGAGTCCAGCTCTGGGGCTTGGGGTACCACATCCCCGGCGTAGTGGCACCAGGACCCTTGGGAGGGGCCCCTGGGGCGACGACCTAGGGTTAAGGTTAGCCCCAAAAAGACCGTCAGGCCCAATCCGCACACTGTGCGGCGAGTGGAGGTGCGGGCCGAGGTGAGGGCGCTGGGGAGAGGAAAAGTGGGCCCAAGCATTTTAGCGCAGGAGTTCTTCGAAGGTCGCCGGGGGCTCAGAGGGCCCTGCCCCTTCTCCCTCCTTGAATGATCGGCGGCGCCCCTACTGGCCCAGTTGGCGGCAGGGCGGCAGGGAGAGTCTGGCACTGGGGCTCGGGTGTCCCCAATCCCCGGTGTTGTGGTGCAAGGCCCCTTGGGAGGGGCCCCTCGTGGGCCGACCAAGTGTTAGAGTTAGCCCCCAGGATGCCAGCAGGCCTGATCTGCCAGGTGTGCGGCAAGCGGAGGGGCGGGCTGAGATGTGGGTGCTAGTGAGCAGGAGTGTGGGCCCAAGCGTATTTGCAAGTTGGCCTTCGAAGGTCGCCAGGGGCTCGAAGGGCCCTGCCTGTTCTCCCGCACTGAATGACCGGCAGCGCCCCTAGCAGCTCGGGTGGCGTCGGGGCAGCAGGGTGAGTCCGGCGCTGGAGCTCAGGGGTCCCCAGTCCCTGGCATTGCTGCGCCAGGCCCCTCGGGAGGTTCCCCTCGGGGGCCAACCTAGGGTTAGGGTTAGCCCCCAGGAGGCTGGCAGGCCCAATCCGCTGGCTGTGCAGCCAGCAGAGGGGCTGGCTGAGGTGAGGGCGCTGGTCAGCGGGAGCATGGGCCCAAGCATTCTGGCTCCTGGGGCCTTAGAAGTTCACTGGGACTGGGAGGGCCCTGTCCATTCTCCCGCCCTGAATGACCGGTGGTGCCCTAGCGGCCTGGGTGCCGGCGGGGATGCAGGGTGAGTCCGGCGCTGGGGCTGGGGGTCATCAATCCCCGGTGTTGTGGCGACAGGCCCCTTGGGAGGGGCCCTTTGGGGGCCAACCTAGGGTTAGGGTTAGCCCCCAGGAGGCCGGTAGGCCTGATCCGACAGCTGTGTGTTGAGCAGAGGGCGGGCCAAGGTGAGCAAGCTGGCGAGCAGGAACATGGGCCCAAGCGATTTGGTACGGGGGGCCTTCGAAGGTCTCCGGGGGCTCAGAGGGCCCTGCCCATTCTACCGACCTGAATGAGTGGCGGCGTCCCTAGCGGCCGGGTTGGCAGCAAGGCGGCAGGGTTTGTCTGGCGCTGGTGCTGGGGGTCCCCAAGCACCGGTGTGGCAGTGCCAGGTCCCTTGGGAGGAGCCCCCAGGAGGCCGACATGCGCAATCCGCCGGCTGTGCAGTTTGCAGAGGTGCAGGCCGAGGTGATGGCGCTGGCGAGCGGGAGCGTCGGCCCAGGAGTTTTGGCGCGGGGTCCTTCAAAGGTCGACGGAGGCTTGGAAGGCCCTGCATGTTCTCCCTCCGTGAATGACCGGCGGCGCCCCTAGCGGCCCGGGTGGTGCCGGGGCGGCAGGGTGAGTCCGGCGCTGGGGCTCGGGCGTCCCCAATCCCTGGCGAGGCGACGCCAGGCCCCGTGGGAGGGGCCCCTCGGGGGCCGACCTGGAATAGGTTTAGCCCCCAGGAGGCAGGCAGGCCTGATCCCCCGGCTGAGCGGGGTGTGGAGCGGTGGGCCAAGGTGAGGGTGCTGGGGAGCGGGTGCGTGCGCCCAAGCGTTTTGGCGCAGGGTAACTTCAAATGTTGCCGGGGTCTCTGAGGGCCCTGCTCATTCTCCCGCGCTGAATGACCGGTGGTGCCGATAGCAGCCCAGATGGACGCAGGGCGGCAGGGTTAGTCCAGACCTGGGGCTCGGGGGTCCCCAATCCGTGGCGTGGTGACGCCAGGCCCCTTGGGAGGGGCCCCTCAGGGGTTGACCTAGGGTTAGGGTTAGCCCTCAGGAGGCCGGCAGGCCCAATCCGCCAGCTGTGCAGCAAGCAGTGGGGTGGGCCGAGGTGAGGGCACTGGGGAGCAAGAGCATGGGCCTAAGCCTTTTGGTGCGGGGGGCCTTCGAATGTCGCCGATGTTTCGGAGGGCCCTACCCGTTCTCCCAACCTGAATAACCGGCGGCACCCCTAGTGTCCCGGTTGGCGGTGGGGTGGCAGTGTGAGTGTGGCGAAGGGGCTCCGGGGACCCCAGTCCCCAGCGAGGCGGCACCAGGCACCTTGGGAGGGGGCCCACCGGGGCTGACCTAGGTGTAGAGTTAGCCCCAAGGGGGCCGGCAGGCCAGATCTGCCAGCTGTGCGGTGAGTGGAGGGGTGGGCCGAGGTGAGGGCACTGGCGAGTGGGAGCGTGGGCCCAAGAGTTTTGGCAAGGGGGCTTTCGAAGTTTGCTGGGGGCTCGGAGGGCACTGCACGTTCTCCCGCACTGAATGACCAGCGGCACCCCTAGAGGCCAGGGTGGAGGCGGGGCTGCAGGGTGAGTCTGGCGCTAGGGCTAGGGCATCCCCAATCCCTGGCGTGGCGACATCAGGCCCCTTGGGAGGGGCCCCTTGGGGGCCGACGTAGGGTTTGGAGTTAGTTCCCAGGAGGCCGACAGGCCCGATCCACCAGCTGTGTGGAGAGTGGAGTGGCGGGCCAAGGTGAGACGCAGCGGCAGGGTGAGTCCACAGCTGGGGCTTGGGGGTCTCAATCACTGGCGTGATGGCGCCAGGCACTTGGGAGGGGTCCCTTGGGGGCTGACCTAGGGTTAGTGTTAGCTCAAAGGAGGCCAGCAGGCCCGATACGCCGGCTGTGTGGAGAGCGGAGTGGTGGGCCAAGGTGAGGGCTCTGGGGAGTGGGATCGTTGGCTGAAGCGTTTTTGCACGGGGGGCCTTCCAATGTCATCAGGGGCTCGGAGATCCCAGCCCGTTCTCCCGCCCTGAATGACCGGCGCCGCCCCTAGAAGCCCGGGTGGTGGTATGGTGGCAGGGTGAGTCTGGCGCTGCTGCTGAGCGTGCCCAAGCACAGGAGTGGCGGCTCCAGGACCCTTGTGAGGGGCCCCTCGGGGGCTGACACAGGGTTTGTGTTAGCCCCCAGGATTTCGGCAGGCCTGATCTGCCAGCTTTGCGGCGTGCAGAGGGGCAGGCCGAGGTGAGAGTGCTGGCAAGCGGGAGCGTGGGCCCAGGCGTTTTGGCGTGGGGGCCTTCAAAGATCGAGGGTGGCTCAGAAGGCCCTGTACGTTCTCCAGCCCAGAATGACCAGCAGCGCCCCTAGTGGCCCGGGTGGTGGCAGGGCAGCAGGCTGCATCTGGCATTGTGGCTCAGGAGTCCCCAATCCTTGGTGTGGCAGCGCCAGGCCCCTCGGACGGGCCCCTCTGGGGCCGACCTAGGGTTAGTGTTAGCTCCTAGGAGGCCGACAGGCCCGATCCGCCAGTGGTGCGGCGAGCGGAGGGGTGGGCCGAAGTGAAGGCGCTGGCGAGCGGGAGCGTGGGCCCAAGCGTTTGGCGCGGGGGGCCTTTAAAGATCGCCAGGAGCTCATAGAGCCCTGCCCTTTCTCCCGCACTGAATGATCTGCGGCGCCCCAGGCGGCCCGCAAGGCGGCGGGGCAGCTGGGTGAGTCTGGCGCTGGGACTCAGGGGTCCTCAATCCCCGGTGTTGCGGCGCCAGGCCGCTATGGAGGGGCCCCTCGGGGGCCGACCTAGGGTTAGGGTTAGCCCCCAGGAGGCCTGCAGGCCCAATCCGCCGGCTGTGTGGTGAGCAGAAGGGCGGGCCGAGGTGAGGGCGCTGGGCAGCAGGAGTGTGGGCCCAAGCGTTTTGGCGCAGGGGGATTTCAAATGTCGCCAGGAGCTCGGAGGGCCCTGCCCGTTCTCCCATCCTGAATGACTGGTGGCGCCCCTAGAGGCCTGGGTGGCGGTGGGGCAGCAGGGTAAGTCCTGCGCTGGGGCTCGAGGGTTTCCAATCGCCGGCGTGCCGGCGCCAGTCCCCTTCGTAGGGGCTCCTCGGGCCCGATGTAGGGTTAGGGTTAGCCCCCAGGAGGCCGGCAGGACCGATCTGCCAGCTGAGTGGCAAGCGGAGGGGAGTGCCAAGGTGAGGGTAATGGCAAGCGGGAGCGTGGGCCCTAGCATTTTGGCACAGGGGGCCTTCAAAGGTCGCCAGGGGCTCGGAGGGCCCTTCCCGTTCTCCAATCCTGAATGACCTGAGGCGCCCCTAGCGGCCTGGGTGGTGGCGTGGCGGCAGAGTGAGTCCGGCACTGGGGCTCGGGCATCCCCAATCCCTGGCATGGTGACGCCAGGCCCCTTGGGAGGGACTCGTCTGGGGCCGACCTAGGTTTAGGGTTAGCCCAAAGGATGCTGGCAGGCCCGATCTGCTGGCTGTGCAGCAAGCGTAGGGGCGGGCCGACGTGAATGCGCTGGGGAGCAGGAGCGTAGGCCCAAGCGTTTTGGACCGGGGGTCCTTCGAAGGTCACCGGGCCTTGGATGGCCCTTCCCGTTCTTCCGCTCTGAATGAGGACGGCGCCCCTAGTGGGCCGGGTCACGGAGGGGCGGCAGGGTGAGTCCGGCGATGGTGCTCCGGGGACCCCAATCCCCGGCGTAGCTGCGCCAGGCACCTTGGGTGGAGCCCCTCGTGGGCCGACCTAGGGTTAGGTTTAGACCCTAGGAGGCCAGCAGGCCCGATTCGTCGGCTGTGCGGTGAGCGGTGGGGCGGGCCAAGGTGAGGGTGCTGGAGAGTGGGAGCGTGGGCCCAAGCGTTTTGGCACGGGGGGCCTTCGAAAGTCGTCGGGGGCTCGGAGGGCCCTGCCCATTCTCCCGCCCTGAATGATCGGCGGCACCACTAGCAGCCCGGTGGGGGCGGGGTGGAAGGGTGAGCCTGGCACTGGGGCTCGGGGTTCCCCAATCCCCAGCGTTGCAGCGATAGGACCCTTGGGATCGGCCCCTCGGGGGCTGACCTTTGGATAGGGTTAGCCCCCAGTTGGCTGGCAGGCCCCATCTGCCGGCTGTGCAGCGATCGAGGGGCGGGCTGAGGTGAGCACGCTGGCAAGCGGGAGCATGGGCGCAAGCAGTTTGGTGCAGGGGGCCTTCGAATGTCACCGGGGGCTCAGAAGGCCCTGCCCGTTCTCCCGCCCTGAATGACCGGTGGCACCCCTAGTGGCCGGTGTGATGGCAGGCCGGCAGGGTGAGTCTGGAGCTGGGGCTCGGGGGTCCCCAATCCCCGGCGTGGCAGCGCCAGGCACTTGGGAGTGGTTCCTCGGGGGCTGACATATGGTTAGTGTTAGCCCAAAGGAGGCCGGCCGGCCTGATCCGCCGGCTGTGCAGCGAGCAGAGGGGTGGGCTGACGTTAATGCGCTGGCAAGTGGGAGCGTGGGCCCAAGCGTTTTGGCATGGGGGGCCTTCGAAGCTCACCGGGGGCTCGGAGAGCCCAGCAAGTTCTCCCGCCCTGAATGCCCGGCGGCGCACTAGCGGCCAGGGTGGTGGCGGGGAGGCAGGGTGAGTCCAGAGCTCGGGCTCGGGGGTCCCCAATACCCGGCGTGGCATTGCCAGGCCCCTTGGGAGGGGTCCCTCGGGGGCCGAGCTAGGGTTTTCGTTAGCCCCAAGGAGGCCAGCAGGCCCGATCCGCCGCCTCTACAGCATGCAGAGGGGCTGGCCGAGGTGAGGGCACTGGCGAGCGGGACCGTGGACCCTAGGGTTTTGGCGCCAGGAGACTTCGAATATCGGCTGGGGCTCAGAGGGCCTTGCCCGTTCTCCCTCCCTGAATGAACGGCGGCGCTCCTAGCAGCCTGGGTGGCGCCGGGGTGGCAGGGTGTGTCCGGCGGTGGGGCTTGGGGATCCCAAATCCCTGGCGTGGTGGCGCCAGGCCCCTTGGGAGGGGCCCCTCTGGGGCCGACCTAGCGTTAGGGTTAGCCCCCAGGAGGCTGGCAGACCCGATCCGCCGGCTCTGCCGCATGCGGAGGGGCTAGCCGAGGTGAGGGCGCTGGTGAGCGGGAGCATGGGCCCAAGCGTTTTGTCGCGGGGGACCTTCGAAGGTTGCCGGGGGCTCCGCAGGCCCTGCCCGTTCTAACGCCCTGAATGAGGACGGCGCCCCTAGCGGGCCGGGTGGTGAAGAGCGGCAGCGTGCGTCCGGCGGTGGGGTTCAGGTGTCCCCAATCCCCAGCATGGCGGCGCCAGGCCCCTTGGTAGGGGCTCCTCTGGGGACGACCTAGGTTTAGGGTTAGCCCATAGGAGGCCAGCAGGCCCGAACCGCCGGCTGTGCGGTGAGCAGAGGGGCGGGCCAAGGTGAGGGCGCTGGCAAGCGGGAGCGTGGGCCCAGGCGTTTTGGCATGGAGGGCCTTCCTTTTTCGCTGGGGGCTTGTAGGGCCCTGCCCATTCTCACACCCTAAATGACCGGTGGCGCCCCTAGCGGCCAGAGTGGCGGCGTGTCAGCAGGATGAGTCTGGAGCTGGGGCTCAGTGGTCCCCGATCCCCGGCGTGGTGGCTCCAGGCACTTGGGAGGGGTCTCTCGGGGGCCGACCTAGGGTTAGGGTTAGCCCAAAGGAGGCCGGGGCCCGATCCGCCCGCTGTGTGGCGAGGGGAGGGGTGAGCCGAGGTGAGGGCGCTGGTGAGCAGGAGCTTAGGCCCAAGCATTTTGGTGCGGGGGGCCTTCGAAGGTCATCGTGGGCTCAGAGGGCCCTGCTGGTACTCCCTCCCTGAATGACCGGTGGTGCCCCTAGCATCCCGGGTGGCGGCGGGGCGGCAGGGTGAGTCTGGAGTAGGGCTCAGGGATCCAAATGCCCCGGCGTGGTGGCGCCTGGCCCCTTGGGAGGGGTCCCTCAGGGGCTGACCTAGGGTTAGGGTTAGCCCAAAGGAGGCCGGGGCCTGATCCGCCGGCTGTGCAGAGAACGGACGGGTGCGGCGAGGTGAGGGCGCTGGCGAGCGGGAGCATGAGCCCAAGCGTTTTGGCGTGTCGGGCCTTCGAATGTCACCGGGGCTCAGAGGGCCCTGTCCGTTCCCCAGCCCCGAATGAGGACGGTGCCCCTAGCGAGCCGGGGCGCAGCGGGGCAGCAGGGTGAGTTCAGCCCTGGTGCTTGGGGGTCCCCAATCACCCACGTGGCGGTGCCAGGCCCCTTGGGATGGGCCCCTCGGGATCCGACCTCGGGTTAGGGTTAGCCCCAGGAGGCCGGCAGTCCCGATCTGCCAGCTGTGCAGTGAGCGGAGGGGCGGGCTGAGGAGAGGGTGCTGGCGAGCAGGAGCGTAGGCCCAAGTGTTTTGGCGTGGGGGGCCTTTGAAGGTCACTGGGGGCTTGGAGGGCCCTGCCCGTTCTCCCGCCCTAAATAACTGGTAGCATCCCTAGCAGCCCGGGTGGCGGCAGGGCGGCAGGGTAAGTAATGCGCTGGGGCTCGAGGGTCCCCAATCCCCGGCGTGGCATCGCCAGGCCCCTTGGGAGGGGCCCCTCGTGAGCAGACCTAGAGTTAGGGTCAGTTCCCAGGAGGCTGGCAGGCCCGATCCGCTGTCTGTGCGGCAAGAGGGGGGGTGGGATGAGGTGAGCACGCTGGCATGCGGGACCGTGGGCCCAAGCGTTTTGGCGCAGGGGGCCTTCGCAGGTCACCGGGGGCTCACAGGGCCCTGGCCGCTTTCCCGCCCTGAATGACCAGCAGCGCCCCTAGCGCCCCGGGTCGTGGTGGGGCGGCAGGGTGAGTCCAGCGCTGGTGCTCGAGGGTCCCCATGCCCCAGCGTGGCGGAGCCAGGCCCCTTGGGAGGGGCCCCTCGGGGGCTGACGTAGGGTTTGGTTTAGCCCCCAGGAGGCTGGCAGGCCTGATCCGCTGGCTGTGTGGCATGCGGAGGGGCTAGTCTAGGTGAGGGCGCTGGCGAGCGGTTCTGTGGGTCCAAGCGTTTTGGCGCGGGGGTCTTCAAATGTCGCCCGGGGCTCTGAGGGCCCTGCCCGTTCTTCCGCCCTGAATGAGGACAGCGCCCCTAGCGGGCCGGGTCACAGCGCGGAGGCAGGGTGAGACTGCCGCTGGTGCTCGGGGGTCCCCAAGCCCCGGCGTGGCGGAGCCAGGCCCCTTGGGAGGGGCCCCTCGGGCGCCGACGTAGGGTTTGTGTTAGCTCCAGGAGGCCGGCAGGACCTATCCGTCGGCTGTACTGTGAGCGGAGGGTGGGTCGATGTGAATGCACTGGCGAGTGGGAGCATGGGCCCAAGCGTTTTGGCGAGCGGGCATTCGAAGCTTGCCGGGGGCTCGGAGAGCCCTGCCCGTTCTAACGCCCTGAATGACCGGCGGCGCCCCTAGCAGCCCGGGTGGTGGCGGGGCGGCAGGGTGAGTCAGTCGATGGGGCTCAGGGGACCCCAATCCCAGGTGTGGTGGCGCCAGGCACCTTGGGAGGGGCCCCTTGGGGGCCAACCTAGGTTTAGGGTTAGCCCCCAGGAGGCCTGCAGGCCCGATCCGCCAGCTGTGTGGCAAGTGGAGGGACGGGCCGAGGTGAGGGCGCTTGCGAACGGGAGCTTGGGCCCAAGCGTTTTGGCGCGGTGGGCCTTCAAAAGTCGCCGGGGGCTCGGAGGGCCCTACACGTTCCCCAGCCCCGAATGAGGACGGTGCCCCTAGTGAGCCGGGTCGCAGCAGGGCGGCAGGGTGACTTCGGCCCTGGTGCTCGGGGGTCCCCAATCACCCGCTTGGCGGCACCAGGCCCCTTGGGATGGGCCCCTCGGGAGCCGACCTAGGGTTAGGGTTAGCCCCAGGAGGCCGGCAGTCCTGATCTGCCGGCTGTGCAGCGAGCGGAGGGGCGGGCTGAGGAGAGGGTGCTGGCGAGCAGGAGCATAGGCCCAAGCGTTTTGGAGCGGGGGTCTTCGAAGGTCGCCGGGGCTCGGAGAGCCCTGCCCGTTCTCCCACCCTAAATAACCGGCGGCGCCCCTAGCAGCCTGGGTGGTGGCAGGGCAGCAGGGTAAGTAATGCACTGGGCTTGAGGGTCCCCAATCCCCGGCGTGACATTGCCAGGCCCCTTGGGAGGGACCCCTCGTGAGCAGACCTAGAGTTAGGGTTAGTTCCCAGGAGGCTGGCAGGCACAATCCGCTGTCTGTGCGGCGAGAGGGGGGGCGGACCGAGGTGAGGGCGCTTACTAGCAAGAAGCGTGGGCCCAAGCGTTTTGGTGTGGGGGCCTTCAAAGGTCACCAGGGGCTCGGAGGACCCTGCCCGTTCTCCCGCCCTGGATGACCGGCGGTGCCCCTAGAGGCCCAGGTGGCAGCGGGGCGGGAGGGTGAATCCGGCGCTGGGGCTTGTGGGTCCCAAATCCCTGGCGTTGCGGCACCAGGCCCCTTGGGAGGGGCCCCTCAAGGGCCGACCTAGGGTTAGGGTTAGCCCCCAGGAGACCGTCAGGCCCAATCCGCCAGCTGTGCAGCGAGCGGAGGGTGGGCCGAAATGATGGTGCTGGCGAGCGGGAGCGTGGGCCCAAGGGTTTTGGTGCAGAGGGCCTTTAAATGGCGCCGGGGGCTCGGAGGGCCCTGTCCGTTGTTCTGCCCTGAATGACCGACGGCTCTCCTACCGGCCCGGGTGGCGGCGGGGCGGCACGGTGAGTCCGGCGCTGGGACTCGGGGGTCACCAATCGCAGGCATTGCAGCGATAGGCCCCTTGGGAGGGGCCCCTTGGGGGCCGACCTGGTGTTTGGGTTAGCCCCCAGAAGGCCGGCAGGCCAGATCCGCCAGCTCGCGGCAAGCGGAGGGGCGGCTGAGGTAAGGCGCTAGCGAGCAGGAGCATGGGCCCAAGCTTTTTGGCACGGGGGGCCTACTAAGGTCGCAGGGGCCTCGGAGGACCCTGCCCGTTCTCCAGCCCTGAATGATGGGTGACGCCCCTAGTGGCCCAGGTGGTGGCGGGGCAGCAGGGTGAGTCCGGAGCTGGGGCTGTGGGGGCCCAATCCCTGGTGTTGCGGTGCCAGGTCCCTTGGGAGGGGCCCCTCGGGGGCCGACCCAGGGTTAGCGTTAGGCCCCAGGAGGCCAGCCGACCCGATCCGCCAGCTTGTGGTGAGCGGACGGGGGGTCGAGGTACGGGCGCTGCGAGCGGAAGCGTGGACCCAAGTTCCTTGGTGCGGGGGGCCTTCGAAGGTCGCCGGGGTCTCGGAGGGCCCTGTCCGTTCTCCCGCCCTTAATGTCCGGTGTTGCCCCTACCGACCCAGTTGGCAGAAGGGTGGCAGGGTGAATCCGGCGCTGGGGCTGGGAGGTACCCTATCCCCGGCGTTGTGGGTCCAGGCCACTTAGGAGGGGACCTTAGGGGGCCGACCTATGTTTAGGGTTAGCCCCCAGGTGGCTGACAGGCACTATCCGCCTCCTGTGCGGCAAGCAGAGGGCCTGGCCGAAGTGAGGGTGCTGGCGAACGGGAGCATGGGCCCAAGCGTTTTGGCTCTGGGGGCCTTCAAAAGTCACCGATAGCTCGGAGGGCCCTACATGTCCTCCCGCACTGAATGACCAGCGGCGCCCCTACCGGCCCGGTTGGCGGTGGGGCAGTAGGGTGAATCCGGCGCTGGGGCTCAGGGATCCCCAACCCCCGGCGTTGTGGTGCTAGGCCCCTGGGGAGGGGCCCCTAAGGGGCCGACCTAGGGTTACGGTTAGCCCCAAGGAGGCCGGCAGGCCGATCTGCTGGCTGTGCAGAGAGCGGAGGGGCAAACCGAGGTGAGGGCTCTGGCGAGCGGGTGCGTGAGCCCAAGCGTTTTGGCGAGGGGGTCTTCGAAGTTCGCCGGGGGCTCGAGGGCCCTGCCCATTCTCCCGCCCTCAATGACCTGCGGCGCCCCTAGCTGCCCGGATGTCGGAGGGGTGGCAGGGTGAGTCTGGCGCTGGGTCTTGGGGGTCCCCCATCCCCAGTTTGCGGCGCCAGGCCCCTTGGGTGGGGGCCCTCGGGGACAGACCTAGGGATAGGGTTAGCCCCCAGTAGGCCGGCAGGCCCGATCCACACGCTGTGCGGCGAGTGGAGGGGCGGGCTGAGGTGAGGGCGCTGGCGAGCAAGAGCTTGGGCCCAAGCGTTTTTTCGCGGAGGGCTTCGAAGGTCGCTGGGGCCTCGGAGGGCGCTGCCCGTTTTCCTGCCCTTAATGAACGACAGCGCCCCTAGTCACCAGGGTGGTGGCAGGGGGGCAGGTTAAGTCCAGCGCTGGGGATCGGGGGTCCCCCATCCCCGGCGTTGCGGCGCCAGGGCCCTTGGGAGGGGTCCGTCGATGGCCGACCTAGGCTTAGGGAGATTCCCCAGGAGGACGGCAGGCCCGATCCGCCAGCTCTGCGGCAAGCGGAGGGGCAAGCTGAGGTGAGGGCACTGGGGAGCGGGAGCGTGGGCCCAAGCGTTTTGGCGCGGGGGGCCTTCGATGGTCGCCGTGAGCTCTGATGGCCCTGCCCGTTCCCCCGCCCTTAATGACCGGCGGCACCCTAGCGGCCAGGGTGGCGGTGGGGAGGCAGCGTGAGTCCGGAGCTGGGGCTCAGGATTCCCCAAGCCCCGGCGTGGCGGTGCCAGGCCCCTTGGTGGGGCCCCTCGGGGGCCGAATTAGGGTTTGGGGTTATCTCCCAGGAGTCCGGCAGGCCCGATCTGCCCACTGTGCGATGGGCGGAGGTGCGGGTCGAGTTGAGGGCGATGGCGAGCGGGAGCGTGGGCCCCAGTGTTTTGGTGCCCTGAGCCTTCGAATGTTGCCATGGCTCGGAGGGCCCTGCCCGTTCTCCCGCCCTGAATGACCGGCGGCGCCCCTAGGGGCCAGTAGGGGAGGGGCGGTAGAGTGAGTCTGGCACTGTGGCTCAGGGGTCCCCAATCCCCGACGTTGTGGCACCAGGCCTTTGGAAGGGGCCCCTCGGGGTCCGACCTAGGGTTAGGGTTAGCCCCCAGGAAGCAGGCTGGCCTGATCCGCTAGATGTTCGGTGAGCGGAAGGGTGACCTGAGAAGAGGGCGCTGGCAAACGGGAGCGTGGGCCCAAATGTTTTGGTGCGGGAGGCCTTCTAAGGTCAGCGGGGGCTCAGAGGGCCCTGCCCTTTCTTCTGCCCTGAAATTCTGGCAACGCCCCTAGCTGCCTGGGTGGTGGTGGGGCGGCAGGGTGAGTCCGGCGCTGGGCCTGGGGTTCCCCAATCCCTGGCATTGCGATGCCAGGCCCATTAGGAGGGGCCCCATGGGGACAGACCTAGGGTTAGGGTTACACCCAGAAGCCCGGCAGGCGGGATCTGCCAGCTGTGTGGCGAGAGGAGGGGTGGGTCGAAGTGAGTGCGCTGACAAACAGGAGCGTGAGCCCAAGCGTTTTGGCGTGGGGGGCCTTCAAAGGTCGCTGGGGGCTCGGAGGGGCCTGCCAGTTCTGCCGCCCTGAATGACCGAGGGTGCCCCTAGCAGCCCGGGTGATGGCGCGGGGGCAGGGTGAGTTCGCAGCCGGGGCTCGGGTTCCCCGATCCCTGGCGTTGCGGCGCCAGTCCCCTTGGGAGGGGCCCCTCTGGGGCCCAGCTTGGGTTAAGGTTAGCCCCCAGGAGGGTGGCAGGCGCGATCCGCCAGCTCTGCGGTGATTGGAGTGGTGTGCTGAGGTGAGGTCGCTGGCGACCAGGAGCGTCGGCCCAAACGTTTTGGCGCGGATGGCCTTCGTAGTCGCCAGAGGCTCGGAGGGCGCTGCCCGTTCTCCCGCCCTGAATGACCGGCGGTGCCCGTAGCGGCCCGGTTGGCGACGGGATGGCAAGGTGAGTCCAGCACTGGGGGGGGTCCCCAATCCCCGGCGTGGCTGCACCGGACACTTGGAAGTGGTCCCTCGGGGGCCGACCTAGGGTAGGGTTAGCCCAAAGGAGGCCGGCAGGCCCGATCCTCCAGCTGTGCGGCGAGCAGAGGGGCAGGTTGAGATGAGCGATTTGTCGAGTGGGAACATGGGCCCAAAGTTTCGGCGTGAGGGGCCTTCGAATTTTGCCAGGGACTCAGAGGGTCCTGCCCGTTCTTCCGTCCTGAATGACCGATGGCGCTCCTCACGGCACTGGTGGCAGCGGGGCGGCAGGTTGAGTCCGGTGCTGGGTCTCGGGGGTCCCCAATGCCCGGCTTTGCGGCGCCAGGCCCCTTGGGAAGGGCCATTTGGGGGCAGACCTAGGGTTAGGGTTAGCCCCCAGGAGGCCCACAGGCCCGATCCACCGGCTGTGCAGTGAGCGGAGGGGTGGTCCGAGGTGAGGGCGCAGGTGAGCAGGAGCTTGGGCCCAATCGTTTTGGCGCGGGAGGTCTTCGAAGGTCGCCAGGGGCTCGGAGGGCCCTGCCCATTTTCCCGCCCTGAATGACTGACGGCACTCCTAGCAGCCCAGTTGGCGGTGGGGCGGCAAGGTGAATCCCGCGCTGGGGCTCGGGGTCAGCAATCCCAGGCGATGTGGCGCCAGGCCCCATCCATCGGAGGGGCCCCTCGGTGGCCGACCTACGGTTAGGTTTAGCCACCAGAAGGCAGGCTGGCCCGATCCGCCAGCTATCCGGTGAGCGGAGGGGCAGGCCAAGGTGAGGGCGCTGGCGAGCGGGAGCCTGGGCTCAAGCGTTTTGGCGCAGGGGCCCTTTGAAGGTCGCCGGGGGCTCCAAGGGCCCTGCCCGTTTTCCAGCCTTGAATATCCGGCCGCACCCCTAGCGGCCCAGGTGGCGGCAGGACGGCAGGGTGAGTCCGGCGCTGGGGCATGGGGGTCCCCAATCCCCGGCGTTGTGGTGCCAGGCCCCTTTGGAGGGGCCCTTTGGGGACCGAACTAGTGTTAGGGTTAGCCCCCGGGAGGCCGGCAGACCCTATCCGCCAGGTGTGCGTCGAGTGGAGTGGCGGGCCGAGGTGAAGGAGCTGGCAAGCGGGAGTGAGGGCCCAAGCGTTTTGGCGTGGGGGGACTTCGATGGTCGGCAGGGGCTCGGAGGGCCCTGCCCGTTTTCCCGCCCTGAATGATCGGCGGCGCCCCTACCAGCCCGGGTGGCAGCGGGGCAGTAGGGTGAGTCCAGCGCTGGGGATCGTGGATTCCCAATCCCCAGCGTTGCGGCGCCAGGCCCCTTGGGAAGGGCCCCTAGTGGGCTGAACTAGGGATACCAATAGTCCCCAGGAGGCCAGCAGGCCCAATCCGCTGGCTATGCGACTAGCGGAGGGGGGGGGGGCGAGGTGAGGGTGCTGGCGAGCGGGAGCATGGGCCCAAGCGTTTTGGCGAGGGGGGCCTTCGAAAGTCGCAGGGGGCTCAGAGGGCCCTGCCCATTCTCCCGCCCTGAATGACTGACAGCGCTCCTAGCGGCCAGGGTGGCGGTGGGTCAGCAGGGTGAGTCCAGTGCTGAGGCTTGGGCGTCCTGAATCCCTGGCTTGCGGCACCAGGCCCCTTGGGAGGGGCCCCTCGGACGCCGACCTAGCGTTAGGGTTAGCTCCCAGGAGTCGGCAGGCCCATATGCCGGCTGTGCAGCGAGCGGAGGGGTGGGCCGAGGCAAGGGTGCTGGCGAGCAGGAACATGGGCCCAGGCGTTTGGTGCAGGGGGGCTTCGATGGTCGCTGTGGGCTCGGAGGGCCCTGCCCGTTCTCCCGTCCTGACTGACTGGCAGCGGCCCTAGAAGCCCGGGTGGCGGTGGGGTGGCAATGTGAGTCCGGCGCTGCGGCTCGGGGGTCACCAATCTCCGGCATTGTGGCACCAAGCGCCTTGGGAGGTACGCCTCGGGGGCTGACCTAGGGTTAGAGTTAGACCTCAGGAGGCCGGCAGGCCCAAAACGCCAGCTGTGTGGCGAGCAGATGGGCGAGCCGAGGTGAGAGTGCTGGCGAACGGGAGCGTGGGCCCAAGCGTTTTGGCGCGGGGGGCCTACGAAGGCCCCAGGGGCCTCGGAGGTCCCTGCCTGTTCTCCCTCCCTGAATGACCGGCGGCACCTGTAGCGGCCCGGGTGGTGGCGGGGCTGCAGGGTGAGTCTGGCGCTGGGGCTCGGGGGTCCCCAATCCCCGGTGTTGCAGCAATAGGAACCTGGGATGGCCCACTCGGGGGCCCACCAACGGTTAGGGTAACACCCAGGAGGCCGGCAGTCCCGATCCACTGGCTCTGCAGCGAGCGGAGGGGCGGACCGAGGTGAGGGCGCAGGCGAGCGGGAGCAAGGGCCCAAGCGTTTTGGCGCGGGGGGCCTTCAAAGGTCACCAGGGGCTCGGAGGGATCTGCCCATTCTCCCTCCCTGAATGACCGACGGTACTCCTAGCGACCCAGGTGGCGGCGGGGCGAGACCTTCAGTCCGGCGCTGGGGCTCGGGGGTCCCCAATCCCAGGCATTGCGGTGCCAGGCCCCTTTGGAGTGGCCCCTCAGGGGCCAACCTAGGGTTATGGGTAGTCCCCAGATGGAGGGCAGGCCTCGTCCACCGGTTCTGCGGCGAGCAGAGGGGCGGGCCGAGGTGAGGGCGCTGAGGAGCAGGAGCGTGAGCTCAAGCATTTTGAATGGGGCGGCCTTCGAAGGTCGCCGCGGGCTCGGAGGGCCCTGCCCATTCTCCCGCCCTGAATGACCAGCGGCACCCTTAGCGGCCCGGGTGTCAGCGTGGCGGCAGAGTGAATCCGGCGCTGGGGCTCGGGGGTCCCTAATACCCGGCGTTGCCCCGCCAGGCCCTTTGGGACGGGCCCCTCGGTGGCCAACCTAGGGTTAGGGTTAGCCCCCAGGAGGCTGGCAGGCTCGATCAGCCCATGTGCAGTGAATGGAGGTGTGGGTCGAGGTGAGATAGCTGGCGAGCGGGAGCGTGGGCCAGAGCATTTTGGCTTTGCCTTGGGGTGCCTTCAAAAGTCACAGGTGGCTCGGAGGGTCCTGCCCGTTCTGTCGCCCTGAAGGACTGGCAACGCCCCTAGCTCCCCATGTGGCGGTGGGGCGGCAGGGTGCATCCGGCGCTGGGACTTGGGGGTCCCCAATCAATGGCATGCGGTGCCAGGCCACTTGGGAGGGGCCCCTCGGTGGTGACCTAGGGTTAGGGTTAGACCCCAGGAAGCCAGCAGGCCCGATCCGCCAGCTCTGCACCGAGCGTAGGGGTGGGCCGAGGTTAGGGCGCTGGCGAGCAGAAGCGGGGGAGCCAGAGTTTTTGCGCAGGGGGCCTTCGAAGGTCACAGGGGGATCGGAGGGCCCTGCCCGTTCTCCCTTCCTGAATGACTGGCAACGCCCCTAGCGCCATGGGTGCTTGCGGGGTGGCAGAGTGAGTCCAGCACTGGGGCTCGGGTTCCCAAATCCCCGGCATTGTGGTGCCAGGCTCCTTGGGAGGGGGCCCTCGGGGGCCGACCTAGGGTAAGTGTTAGCCCCCAGGAGTCCAGCAGGCCCGTTCCGCCAGCTCTGAGGCAGGTGGAAGGGCAGGCCGAGGTGAGGGCGCTGGCAAGAGGGAGTGTGGGCCCAAGCGTTTTGGCGCGGGGGGCCTTCGAAGGTCACTGGGGACTTGGAGGGCCCTGCCTGTTCTCTCGCCCTGAAAGACTGGCGGCGCCCCTAGCTGCCCGCGTTGTTGCGGGGCAGCAGGGTGACTCCGGCACTGGGCTCAGGGGTCCCCAATCCCCGGCGTTGTGGCACCAGGCCCCTTGGGAGGGGCCCCTCAGGAGGCCGGCAAACCCGGCGCTAAGTGGCTCTGGTAATATAAAAAAAATGCCATACACTTATCTGTAAGAAATAACAGTGTACAGGAACCCTCTTAGCCCTAACATCATCCTTTGTGAATATGGAAGCCAGCCCCAAAGTGGTCGTGGAAGTCTGACGAACGCGCTAAGCACTTTTCTCTGAGTCACCACAATATACAGGGAAAGACCAATGTACATTATCTTTCACGAGTAGGAAGCATTAATGAAAAGGTTCTGGAATTTCGAGGACTCTGACCCATCCTTATTGGTAATAAACCACCGTGTACAGGAAAACACCTTCAACTCTCATCAGCCTCCTCAATCCTGATTCCAATTCAACTTTGGGTGTGTAGGACTAGGGAAATGTCCACATCTTATTGCTAAGAAAAACGATGTCAGGGTAATGCCCTTCAAGTCACCTCAGCCTTCCTGAAGATGGAATCAAGAATCAAGGTGGTTATGTTACCATGAGGTAAGGAAGATGAGCATATAAGTGAGAAACAACAGTGGGCAGGACCTCTCTTCCAACGAACAGTATCTTTGCTTAATGTTGAATCCCTATGGTAAATGGTTGTGGGCATTTGTGAGGTCAAAATCTGAAGTGATTTGTAAAACCTCTTGGCCATTCATAGATGAGACTAAGGTAGTTGGGGACCACTAGGCAGTGATTTGTCCACTGTCAAAAATATGAAAAGATAAAAGAGACAGATGAGGTCTCCTCAGGCATTGTCCTTTATCCTCATCCTCCGTGAGGATGGCCATCTTTGGACAGCTCAGTGGCAGGGTCTCATTCACAGTGGGGGCATCTGTTCCTCACAGATATCAGGCAGGGAAAAGGATTTTGTTCTCTGTGCCAGCCCAGCCACAGCTGAGTGTCACAGCACCCTCTCATGGGCTCATAAGAGTTTCACTGTCACCAGGCAGGTCATTGTATTTGATAAACCACTGTGAGAGTTTGCAATTGCCTTCATCTGCAACCTCCAAGAAGCAAATGCAGGTCTCTGGTACCACGTGAAGTCATGTGAAGGCATTGTGAGAAAGTGTCCTTTTGCTTAAGAAAAACATGGCTGGGGCTCCTGGCTGGCTCAGCCAGTTAAACATGTGCCTTTGGCTCAGGTTATGATCCCAGGGTTCTGGGATCGAGCCGAGGCTCCCTGCTCAGCAGGAAAGGAGGTAGGGAAATAGAACCCACAGAGAATGTGAATAAAGGGGAGTGAAATGGAACTTGGTCTGTGTTTTGCTTTAGGGATTGGAAGTTAGTTTTTTCTCAATTGTGATTGTTCTTGAAACAAAAAAGCTATATTGTTTTTTTTTACCTTTAATTTTTTTCTAATAACAATTTTTTATTATGATATGTTAGTAACTATACAGTATTTCCTTAGTTTTTGATGTACTGTTCCGTGATTCATTATTTGCATACAACACCCAGTGCTCCACGCAATATGTACCTTCCTTAATACCCATCACTGGCCCATCCCAATCCCCCACCCCTCTCCTCTCTGAAGCCCTCAGTTTGTTTCCCAGAGTCCATAGTCTCTCGTGGTTCATTCCCCCTTCTGTTTGCGGTCCATTGTCTAAAGGGACAGACAGTGGAAGTTCACCAAATATAAGATCGAAATTTCATTGTTCATGATAGATGCCGCCAAGTAGTTCCCAGACATTTCATTCTACTGCAGTAATTCATTACACCTGTGCAGGTGCACGTGGAAAACAACTGATGCATTCATAGTGGTAATAAAACACGCCCCTCAGTAGTAGAATAATAGAGGATGCATATGTGTAAAATCATTCGACTACAGCTTCCATGCTTTCCCTTTGGTTCCTTATTATCTATGAAACTGGACAATTTTTGTTCTCTAGGCTTAAAACTCATTGTCAGTATTCAGAGTTTTTCAATGCTGATCTTCTCCTGTATAAGTTACCAAAAACCTAAAATATGTATGAACTTTAAAAAACGCTATATTGAAAATGACAGCAGGGAAGTTCCATTTTGTGAATATTGTGTCAATGGATCTCTATTTTGACATCAGTGTTCATTAGAAATGATGACATTTCATGTGAGTATAAATATCAATGTGAAAAAGAAAAGGTAGGACGAACCTTGAATGTTTAAGTAATTGGTGAAATGACAGGTGTGTGTGTGTGTGTGTGTGTGTGTGTGTGTGTGTGTGTGTGTTAATTGATTTTCAGTGAATGGTTCAGCTTCTTGTAGGGCCTCCGAGGGAGCCCAGGTGAACCTTTCAATGAGTTGGTATCTGTTTTCAGAACATGGGAATCTCTTAGTCCAATAGTCAATCCGGCAAGCTTTGAGGTCTTGAAGAGTTTCAGTCCTCAGCGATGGTGTTGCAGACCCTTGTGAGCAAACCCTAGGGTATGCTTAGAGCCCTCATTAGCTGGTACCAAGGTGTGACGATTTCAGACAGCATTTCCCAAAGAAGTACCTCTTGAGTCTCTGTCCTTGTCAGTTCCCTACACTTCCTTACACTAGTTATGTGATCAGTGTGTTTCAGGATAATCCCCACATGTGATTTTTGCTATTTCCTACTAGTCCTATCTGTTTCTCATCTTCTTCTTTTATGGTAGGGGTTGGGAAGCAACCTGTGTGGTGGAGGAAGGGGTGTGGTAGTTGTCTGCCTTCAGAGGACCGAATGCTGCCTAGAAATTGTACTGTAGTTTGAGGTCAATTGTCCATCCTCTGAGTGTCAGGAATTCCATCACTCTACTTTGATGCTAGTCTGTTCTTCAAGCTGTCCTCAGAAATAAGGACATCATCCATCTAGGGAATACTGGTTTGTGTGTATGTTTTCATTTTAGGAAAAGCCTTGCTGTTCCTGAAAATAATACTGTAGAGCACCCTTTCCTGTTCTTATTGGCCATGAGTCAATCTTTTGTGAAGTATTCATTTATAAATAGACTTTCTATGGTTGATGAGCAGGAATTCTTTATTGACAAGTCTTTGTCAGTGTGTGTATTGCAAATCTTTACTTCCCAGCCTGCGGTTCACTTTTTCATTTTCTTATGGTCATAAGATAAGGAGAAATGTCACATTTTTATGAAGTCCCACTGAATTCTTTTAAATGGTTAGTGCACCCTATGTCCTACCCCAAGATTGACAGGTTCTACGTTTTCTTTCAGAAATTGTCCAATGGGAAGCACAATCCATCTCAAATTTATAAATTGCATTTTTAATTCTAATAGGGTATTTATAGACTGTTTTGGATTTTCTATGTACACAATCGTATTATCTGTGAATAGTCACAATTATCCCCTCAATTCTTATACTTTTTGTTTCTCTTGCCTTCTAACACTGGTAGATTCTCTGATGCAACGTTGAATAGAGCAGCATTGTTTGAAGATTTTAATATACCTTTCTCAATATCTGAAAGAAAAAGCAGACAAAACATTGGTAACAAATGTGACCTAATTGACATATAGGGAACATTCCATAATAAGTGCAGAATACATTATTTTCAAGTGGTCATAGACTCTTTACCCAAATAGATGATAGGTGGGGCCACGAATCAAGGCTACAAATGTTAAACCCTGAAATTAACTAGATTCTATTCTTAGACCACCGGGGAATTGAGCCACAGTGTTAGCGAAAAGAAAACCAGGAAGTCCTTCAATGTTTAAAAATTAAATGGAACTTTGCTATATATCCTAAAGGTCAGAGAAGGAATCTCAATGGAAATACTGAACCTTTTCTACATGAGGGCTCACACACAATGGCACTTTCTTTGTGAAGAGCATTATAATAACCTAGACAGGAGTTGAGCCTTAAGTCAGAGTTCTGCCTGCCCCAGCCACACCTGGCAGCCTTGGCCTGTGGTCCCCCTCAGCTGTCCTATCTGGTGGCCCTGAGCTAAGGGGGTCAACATGGCCATATGGAAATGGGAAGCTCCCCACTCATAGTGATGGCAGTGCCCCCTCCCCAGCTGCCCTTTCTGGTGGCTCTGAGCTAAGGGGGTCAACATGGCCATATGGAAATTAGAAGCTCCCCACTCTTAGTGATGACGTCGCTATCGTATCATCCTCACCAGTCCAACAACATGATTTCTGAGTGAAATATGACACAAGAGCGACTTCATGGCCTTCCTTCAGGTTTGAAAAACATCTGGTGAGTCATCGATTAGGAATATGGATTCAACATGTGTTCTTTCTTCTGGAAAAGAAATAGACCCAATAGCAATTATGGCTTCCTGAGCACCTGTTCCTGAGAGACATCATACTGGCTCTTTGTAGCATTCTGCCTCTTAAACTTCTCAACTAGGGTGTAGATATTTTTAGGCACATGTTCAGGTGGTTAGACAGGGACTCAGATGATATGAGTCACAGAGGATTTTAGTGTCAGAAACCTAAGTGGGATCCCCAAATTGACTCCAAATCCCTTGTTGTTCCATACAGGGTACTATTTCCCTCTTATCTCTGGTCTTCTCGATCTGGAAACCTATCAAGTATCAGGATTTTCTTGTCATGTGGACAACTGGAACGAATTCAGTGGGCCTTTTCACCTCTGCCAATGGTGATCATTAAGATCATTATCTCAGTGGAGGACCTCTGGGTAAGATACTCAAAGATCCTAAGGAATACAGACAGTATAATATTTTCCTGGTATTAAAGTTACTGAAACCAACTATCTTTTTTAGTCGATTCAGGCTCTGGTATGTTCAGAGGGTGCTGTAAAACAGGTCTGAAATAGTATTTAAAAACACTCAGCTCAGCCTCTTCTACAACGTGAGCCAATGCTTATAAACATGGCTAAAATATTCCCTTACCTACGATGACTTCCCAGCCATCGTAGTGTTTATATGGTATGACTGTGACTTACATTAGTCAACATTTGCAGAGAAAGAAGTTAGTGCATCCAGGGAGCACTTCATGTTGAAATTAGTTTGTGACAATGAGCTACTGTGTTTTATTCTGCAGTCCAAGGGAATGGTGCCAGACATCTCTAAGGTGTCTAGCAGTTCTACAATTCTGATTTTAAGTGGTCTGTGTGCTTCAGAGATTTGGGCAGGAGAAGGGCAGGAGTTCAGAGACTGTGAACACTTCTGTCACCTGTGCTGACCATGGAGCAGGCCGCCTTCTGTGGACATCATTTTGATTTCTTGGTACTCTTGGGAAAGGTGCTTTTGTCTCACATTCCTCCATTTAGGAGTAATTATAATGATAAAAGTAATTTTTATTTTATATCATCTTTGGGCCCTGATCCTGGGCTCCCAGGGAAGCTATCCTTTAACATTGTACCTGGCTCAAAATGACTGGGCAAAACCTCAGTGCATGGGCCCTATTTCTGCCCCAAGCACATGTTGTACATCTGCTTCGAGAAGAAAACAATAACCAAAAATGCCAACATAAAGATAAGAAAAAATAAAGACCCTCTTTGGCTCCCATAAGATTAAAGTCATACTGACATATACATACTGAAAATGCATGAAAACATTGCATTTCCTAAAGCCCAAGTCTTGGAGGGTCTGAGAGTCACTGACCTTGCCCAGAACCAGGCACACCCCAGCAGGGAGGGCTGGTGCAGAAAGGGAAGGGGCAGGTCTTTGAGGGTGGTCTGCAGCTAGAGGGGTCCCTGGAAGGGGCCAGGTGTGGGGGGGGGCCCCAGCCCACGAACCCACCCATGCCTGTGCCTGGTGTTGAGTAGAGGAGGCTCCTCTTGGGCCCCCTGTACTTTCAGGGTTCCAGGGGCTTGAGGGCAGGTTGCCCAGCATTCAAGGAGCTCAGGCACCACCCTCCCAGACCATTCACCACTTGGGGGTGTAGCTCCATCATTGTGGGCGGTCCCAGGTTTGCAGTGAGTTGCAGTCCTGGGGCAGAAGAAGGGGCACTGAGAGAGAGAGAGTTGCCCTGTGGAGATCCCTGCTGGTGAGTGAGCAGCTTGCACTGGGGTGATGGTCCGGGGGTAGGGTGCGCCCCAGGTGGGAGGCAGGGTTCTGGAAGGGCACGAGGAGAGGGTTCATTGTGGGGACTCAGATGAGTTTTCTTTTTCCCTTTAAAGTCTGTTCTGTCCCATGTCCTCAACTGGCCTTATTCTCCATACCCGTGAACTCCAGGGCGCCCGCTCCCCTGAGCTTTGGTGGGATTGGTTGCAGAATTTCAGGGTTTCCCCTGTTCCCCTGGAAGAGTGCGGGAAAGGACCTCACATAATCCCCACCTTCAGTTCTCTGACACAGCGCAGGTGAAGCCTCTTGAGCAGTACCCCGAGTTCAGCAGGGTGTGCCCTGGTCCCCCAGGCACAGGTGTGGCAGTAGCAAGCCCCAGAGCCATCCCCCAACTTCAGCATTATGCCCCCTGTGCCCCCGGGTTAGTGGTAATTGGCTATTAGAATCATGCAGGAAAATCCTCCAGGTGGGGGCCTGGAGGCGTGCGTAAACCAAACCCCACTCTAGTTGCATTGGGAATAGACGAATTGACGGTTTCTTTAGAAGAGTAAGTCTGCTTTCCAGAAAAGGTAAGGTCATTGGTCTGTTGAGAATGAAGATAATTACTGCTAAACAACAAGTATGTGTTGCCCCTTGCCCAGAAACCGAAGCAGGTGTGCAGGCTTTAGGTCAGAGGTGCCTTCTTCTCCCCAGCTGACAGCACTTCTCTGCTCTGGCTCCAAGACACCCGAGGTTTTGAACGTTAGCATCGGAGTCAGCGAGGCAGCTTGTCACAGGACGCCAGTGTTCAGAGAAAGCACAGGTATGTTTGGCAAAATGTCCTATCTATGTCAGGGCTGGAGGTAAAACCTCTCATTATCCCAAAACCTCCTGGGCTTTTCTCTTTTCTCTAGTTGAGCCACAAAGTAAAATTGAAGTAGCTGTCAGGATTCTGGGTTTGGTGCAAGAATTACTTAGTTTCCCTGCAGGTAGAACTTTGCAGGGGATCACAATTTCTCTGTCCATTTATTGCTTACAGATGTATTTTGACCATCTGTTTCCTAGGAACCCTCTTTTATTAGAAATGGAAGGTGAGATTCACTCTGTGCCTGTTTGTAACATCTAATTTGTTCCTTCATCTAACACTGTTTATTCAATTATGCCTTAGATATGGTTGAGTGGCCAGCACCTAGAGTTAGGTGGCTTTTTTTCATCTGATACAGACTTGGATGATGTCATTTGACAAAGGTGATGTTTCATCATTGATTAGTTTATTCATCAGAAGAGTTAAAATTAGGGTGGAGGGAAAATTCAAAATTATCCAAAGCGGCCTGTTCCTGTTTAAAAGTTGAGCTTGACTTTCTAGTTTTACTAAATGTATTATCTCGATATTTTGAGGTGCCATATTCTCTCTGTAGTTTCTTTGGTGGTGGAGTCAGAAGGAGAGTCTGGGAATTCTTTTGGATAGTGGCATGCTGGTGGCTTCAAGGGGCTTGGCGTCAGGAGCCTTAGGGTGAAGTCTGCAACTGCTTGCCTGACCCTGGGTGCATCTCCCAGAGGTTTTGTTTCCTCTTATGAAATTGCCGGCAGATAATGTTCTGATTAAAGGGGAACCCTCCCATCCTGTTGGTGGCAATGCAAAGTGGTGCAGCCAGTCTAGGAAACAGTGTGGGGATTCCTTAAAAAGTTAAACATTGAACAACCCCATGATCCAGCTATTGCTCTCCTAGGTATTTACCCAAAGGATTAAAAAATGCGGATTCAAAGGGGGTCCATGCACCATGATGTTTATAGCAGCAATGTCCACAGTAGCCAAACTATGGAGAGAATCCCAAAGTCCATGCACTGATGAATGGATAAAGCAGATGTGCGATACCTATATATAATGGAATATGACCCAGCTTCAAAAAGAATGAAATCTTACCATTTGCAAGGATGTGGATGGACCTAGAGTGTATTAAGCTAAGCAAAATCAGTGAGGAAAGACAAATATCCTATCCTCTCACGCTTGTGGAATTTCAGAAAGAAAACAGATGAACAGAGTTGAGGGGTGATGAGAAAGGCAAACAAGTAAATAGACTCAACTGAGGAGAAAAAACTGAGTGTTGCTGCAGGACAGGGGCGTGGGGGGAAGAGTTAAACGGGTGAGGGGTATTAAGGAGGGTACTTGTGATGAGCACCGAGTTCTGTATGCAGGTGAGGAATCACTAAATCCTACCCCTGAAGTGAATATTCCATGGCATGTGAACTAACTGGAATTTAAGTAAAAGAAGAAAGGAAAAAGTGTTCTGCTTCATGAAGAGTGAGGTAAAATTGTAGTGATTTGGGCTCTACTATTCTATAGATGAGAGTTGTAAAACACCCTGTTGTAAGATACACTAGTTTCTTATCACATAAAGAGTCCTCAGAAAACTGCAATGAAAGATTCAGGTCTCAGAGCATGTTCATGTTCCACTGATATGTTACAGTTTGCACAGGTAGGAAAGAAGGTGGAGAGAGAGGCAACAGAAGGGGAAAGTAGGTATGAACCTTTCATTAGTTAGCGTTATAGCTTTCTCATGAAAGCCTTGCACCAGTGTGATTTTGAAAGAAGAGGGGGAATCCGGGAGCTTTGCAGGAGACGGGGGAGTTCCAGGACTGGGTAAACTGACAGGGGTCCCACAGGTGAGCTGAATGCATTCTGCAGCAGGGTGTGGACAGGGTGGGCTCCAAGGGTGGCTGTGGGTCTCCTGGGTGAGAGTTGTGACAGGTGAGGGCTGTGTGCAAGTTCCTGGCTGAGGACAAGTGAGGCACAGGCGGAGAGCTGGCAGAGAACCTTCTTCTGGGCTACCAGCCTCACCCAACACACAGAGCCTCATCTTCTGTCCCTGTCACGCCAATTCAGACTTCTCAGAAGGTGAGTGAGAACACATCAAGAGCATTCAAAACAGAAGGGAAAGCATGTGCAATGGCTCTGGGGCAGGAGAATTCCAGGTATGTCCAGGAACAGCAAGAAGGCCCTGTGGCCACAGGAGACAGCTTAGGACATGACCTCAGAGAGGTGAAAGAAAGCCATTCCAGGGCTATAACCCCATGAGACCCTGTATCACTGGGCCATCCTGGCTACAGTGTTGAGAACAGATGACAGAGTGTTGAAGACGGTAAGGCACGTCAATGACGAAGCTTTTCCAGGAACTCAGGCACTGTGGACCAGACAGGTGGCCTTGGATGGAGTGGTTAGACCTATTCTGGGTCCATTTTGAAGATGGAGCACACAGGATTTGCTGATGGGTTAGCTATTAGGAGCAGGAGAACGGAGGAGTTGGGGTAACTCCCAGCTGTTGTGGGTTGTCCTGATCGAGGTGAAGGAGAGGGTTTCTCGTGGGGTAGGAGGTAGTCCGTGTTCCGCATGCTGAGGAAGGTGCCTTTCCCAGTGGATATGCTGAGATTTGTGTCTGGGAGAAACTTTCACATCTCCTCCCTCAGAAATGCTCAAGTACAAGTATCCCCCACTTTTTGAACGTTCACAGTATGACACTGGGCTTTCTTGAAAGAACTGTATTATTACGCATCTTCAGTAAGAGGAAGAGACCTGAAGAGGATTTCCCTCTTATGAAAAAAGGTGAACAGTGAGAATCGCGTTCAGCATCTGTTTTGGGAAGAAGCACAACAGAGGCAGCGTGCACCCCAACCAGCTCCTTCCTCTGGGAACTGCTCTCCGCATCCAGCCAAGAGCACTTTGAATGGTGTCTGTGAGCCTCTGCTGTGCTTTATCTTCAATTATGCTGGGCCTCCCTTAGAAACTTGTGTGCTGAGGCCTAAGAAAAGCCAAAGAGAAGGAATTTTGGAGTCTGAGCACACTGTCTAATTATTCCGTGTAAATTAATGGCCATTCCTTCTTGACACCATTTCTGCTGTGCAAGGTTTCTCAGAAGCCCTGTACTTTCAAAGGGCAGGGAAACCTATACCCCATGCTGTGGGGTTAGTTTTAGTCTCCATGCTGGACAGAACATTTCATGACTGTCGGATTTTCTCACTCAAACATTGAGACTTTGACCACCTTCACCCGTTTCTACCACCCCATCCCCGAATCTGGCACCTACCAATCTGCTCTCAGTTTCTATGCGTTCAGTATTTGTTTATTCCTCGTGGAATGTACATGAGAGCATCTGGTAGTGGTCTTTCTGTGTCTGAGTTACTTGGCATAAGGCCCCCAAAGTCTGTGTTTCCATGTCTGTTTCTTTTGAATAAATCTGCAGTGACCGTGGGAGTGCATCTGTCTTTTTGAGGCAGTATTTTTGTGTTCTCCGAATCAATACTCAGTAGAGCCATTACTGGGTCATGTTGTAGTTGCTTTTATTTTTTCAGGAACCTCCATACCATTTGTCACAGTGGCTGCACCAATTTCCATTCCCACCAACAGTGCACAGTGTCTCCTCGTCTGCACACCCTTGACCCCACCTGGTGTCTGTCTCTGGGACAATAGGTGTTCCAACAGTTGTGAGGGAATAGCCAATTGTGGGTTTGACTGATGTTTCCCTGACGATATTTAGTGATGTGGAACAACTTTTTCTGTCTGTTGGCACCTGTGTGCCATCTTTGGAAAGTATCTATGCACATATTCCCCACATTTTTTATACAGTTTTTTTTTTTTTTGGTTTTGATTTGTATGAGTGTTGTGTGTATTTTGGATATTAGCCTCTTCTCACACATATGATTCGCAGATATTTTTTTTCTTATTGGGTCTGTGGCCTTGTAAGTTTTTGCTGGTTACTTTTTCCATGTGGAAGATTTCAGTTTGAAGTTGTTCCACTTGTTTATTTTTGCTTTTGTTGCCTTTGCATTTGGTGTCCGATCTGAAGACTTTTTGCCAAAACTAATGTCGAGAGACTTAGTACCTGTGTCTTCTTGGAGGTTTATGGATTCAGTTCTTACGTTCATATCATTCATCCAGTAAAAATTTTGTGTGTGGTGTAAGAAAGTGACCCAGTTATATTCTTCTGCATTTAGTGTCCAGTTTGCCTGTTACCGCTCACTGAAGAGACAGTCCTTCCCTCATGGCATATCTTCTGCTGCTGTGTCGTAAGTTAGGATCATCTACGTGTGGGTAAGTTTCTGAGCTTTCTGTTCTGTTCCACTGACCTTGGGTCTGTGTTTATGCCAGTACCATCCTGTTTTGATGACAACAGCTTTGTAATCTACCTTGAAATCCAGGAGTGTGTTGACTGCACCTTTCTTTCTAAAGGTTGCTTTGGGTATTTGGGGTCTTTTGTGATTCCATACAAGTTTGAGGACTGTTTTCTATTTCCTCGAATAATGCCACTGGAATTCAGATAGGCATTTCATCACATCTGTCAATTGCTTTGGGTACGATGGACATGTTCACATAATTAACTCTTCCATTTAAGGAGCATGGCATAAGCTTCCATTTGTTTGTGTTGCCTTCCAAATCTTTGACCCATACATCCTGCCCCCCTCGACACACATGCTTTTCATTTCTTTTCTGCCGTGTGTTGAGTGTACCATGTATTTCTCATTCTTGGTTAGTTTCATTCCTAGATTTTTTTGATGCAATTGTAAATGGCATTGCTTTTTTAATTTCTCTTTGCGAAAGTGTGTCATCAGTATACAGAAATGCAAGAAGTTGGGTCATCTGGGTGGCCCCATAGGTGAAGCGTCTGCCTTCAGCTCAGGTCATGATCCCAGAGTTCTGGGATCGAGCCCCGTGTTTGGCTCCCTGCTTAGCAAGAGTCTGCTTCTCCCTCTTTCTCATACTCCCCCTGCTCGTGCTTTTTCTCTTCCTGTCAAATAAATAAATAAAATTTGAAAATACATAAAGACAACAGGTCTCTGTATATTGACTTTATATCCTGCAGCTTTCTTGAATTTGTTTATTCTAACAGTTGTGTTTTGTTTTTTGTTGTTGTTGTTGTTTTTTTTTTTTTTTTTTTTGTGGAATCATTTGGGATTTCATGTCATTTGCAAATAGTGACAGTTTTCCAGTACAGATTTCATATCTTTCTTTTTTTAAAATGATGTCACCCTACAGTACTTCATTTGTTTTTGATGTAGTGTTCCATGATTCATTGTTTGCATATAACACCTAGTGCTCATTATGACACGTGCCCTCCTTTTTTTAAAAAAAGAATTTATTTATTTATTCGACAGATATAGAGACTGCCATCGAGAGAGGGAACACAAGCAGGGGGAGTGGGAGAGGAAGAAGCAGGCTCACAGCGGAGGAGCCTGTGGTGGGGCTCGATCCCATAACGCCGGGATCACGCCCTGAGCCGAAGGCAGATGCTTAACCTCTGTGCCACCCAGGCGCCCCAACACGTGCCCTCCTTAATACCCATCACCAGCATAACCCATTCCCCTTCCCCTCCCTTTCTGCAACCTTCAGTTTGTTTCCCAGTGTCAGTAGTCTCTCACGGTTCATCTTCCCCTCTCATTCCCCCCCTTCACTTTTCTCTTCCTTCTTCTAATATCCTCCATGCTATTCCTTCCATTCCACATAGGAGTGAAACCATATGATAATTGTCTTTCTCTGTTTGACTTAATTTCACTTAGCATAATCCCCTCCTGGTCCATCCACGTTGGTGCAAATGGGGGGTATTCATCCTTTCTGATGACTGAGTAATAGTCCATTGTATAGATGAACCACATCTTCTTTGTCCATTCATCTGCTGAAGGACATCTTGGCTCCTTCCACAGTTTGGCTATTATGGACATTGCTGCTATGAACATTGGGATACAGGTGCCCCTTCTTTTCATTACTCTGTGTCGTTGGGGTAAATACCCAGCAGTACAATTGGTGGGTCGTAGGATAGCTCTGTGTTTAATGTCTTGAGGAACCTCCATATTGTTTTCAAAAGTGGCTGTACCAGCTTGAATTCTCACGAGTAGTGTAAGAGGGCTCCCCTTTCTTCACATCCTCTCTGACTTTTTTTATTTCTGTCTTGTTAATTTTTTTCGAGATTTTATTATTTCATTCAACAGAGATAGAGACATCCAGCGAGAGAGGGAACAGAAGCAGGGGAGTGGGAGAGGAAGAAGCAGGCTCATAACGGAGGAGCCTGATGTGGGGTTCGATCCCATAATGCCAGGATCACACCCTTAGCCGAAGGCAGATGCTTAACCAGGTCAGCAACCAGGATGTATGGTATTGTGGGGGATCAGAACCAGGCTTTCTGTGGGAAGTGACAGAAATAAGATATGGTGAGCTCCATGACCATACTTGAGGTCCCAGGTGACCCACTGGGTGTTGGGTTCTGTGGATCTGTCTCATCAGGTGCTGTGCAGTTCAGGGACACCCTCCTGTCTGTGGATTTGTGTGGAGACAGGTAGACATCACTGTCTGGCCAGGAACGAGGGTCGCACTGGACCACCACCAGAGGTGCAGCGTGCGGGGCAGCCACTGCTTGGTTTCCACGAAAGCTGACCAGGGTCTGTGAACGTGATTCCTAGCAGCTGCAAGGGGAGAGGAGGCCGGAGGTGGTACACACTTCCTAGACTTGTGGTCAGGACTAGTCTGGAGCCCACTGAAGTCAGCCACACCGGGCACAGAAGGCACCCAGTCAGTGTAGCTGTGGGCACTGCTCCCAATGCACTTTTGGGCCGGCTCCATGCTGCCACCTCCTGCTTTTCATCATCATCTTCAAGGTCATGTGCCTCTGCTCTTGCCCCATGGCCTCCGGGGTACTGTCCATCCTCCATCTGGCCCTCGTCCCTGGTGCCCTGTGCAGTCCGATGCCAGGGTAGCCTTCTCGAGACAAACATCTGGTCCTGATGGAACACTTTCATGGATCTCATGTGATTGAGGATGATGCCCTGCCCTGGAAGGGGGCTGCAGGTCCCCAATCAGGAGAACCATGACTCCCTTTTCAGCATGGCCTGCCCTCCCCTCAGTCTTCTTCAGGGAAGCTCTCCCCACTTCCTGAGCTGACAGCTCTGAACTTAAAAATGAATGTTATTTTACATATCTCTATGCCTTAGTTCATCCATGGCATGTCTTTCAACCCCGTTAGTGGGTTTTTTTTAGCAGTTCTGAAGAGCTGTCTGCTCAAGGAGGGGATGACCTTGGTGGGGCAGCTTTCCCTCTCATCTCCCTCAGCATGTCTCTGAGCCCTGGGACCAGCTATCCCACTGAGGATTGAAGGATCTGAGCCAGCCCATCCTGAGCCCAGGCTGTGTCAGCTGTGTAGACGGATGCGTGTCGGAGTGGTGGGCAGCTGGCATGGGCCAGGGGCAGGCAGTGTCTCCTTCTCATTCCTTCCCTCCCTTCCTCCCAGAGGTAGCTCAGAGCAGCCTTCAACCCCTGCATCTCCAGATCCCTTGACCTATGCCTCCTGTGTTCAGCTGGTGACCTTGGAGTTTCGCATGGATTCTACCTCCCGTACCCTCTCCTGTAGCAGTTCCTGTATCAGGGGAGGGGTCGAACCCTTGTCTACTTTTGGTCTTCTTCCTGTCCCACACCAAGCCCACCCACCTTTGCATCTTCTATATATGTGCTTGGGAGCAAGCCCATCCACAGGGAACCTATTAGCCAAATGGATCCAGGCAATGAACATTGAAGTAGAGATCCAGGATCCATAGTATACCTGCTCTGAAACCTGTCCCAAAGTCTGTGACTCTCTCACACTGAAACAGAAACAATAATAGCTTTCTGGACTGTGAAGTGACATGTGTCTCTACTTCCAATCTTGAATGCATAGGTGCTGAGCCTGGACAGAAAAGGACCATGGCTCCCGTGGCCTGGGATCCATGGTAAGAACTCAGTGAAATCTGAATTCGAGGCATAGATTGAATAATTATTGTAGAGTGAATCCTCCCAAGTAGGGCTTATGCACATTGCACACGAAAAGCTTTTTCAAAGAGGTTCCTGAAAGAAAATTCTTTTTTAAAAATTTATTTTAATTCCAGTAGAGCTAACATACAGTGTTACATTCTTTTCAGGTGTACAAGAGAGTGAGTCAGTAATTCTATATATTACTCAGTGGTCATCTAGAAAAGTGTCCTCTTAATCTGCTTCATCTATTTCACTCATCCCTCTATTCACCTCCTCTCTGGTAACCATCCGTTTGTTCTCTCTTGTTAAGAGTTTGTATTTTGGGGGCGCCTGGGTGGCACAGCGGTTGAGCGTCTGCCTTCGGCTCAGGGCGTGATCCTGGTGTTCTGGGATCAAGCCCCACATTAGGCTCTTCCGCTATGAGCCTGCTTCTTCCTCTCCCACTCCCCCTGCTTGTGTTCCATCTCTCGCTGGCTGTCTCTATCTCTGTTGAATAAATAAATAAAATCTTTAAAAAAAAAAAAGAGTTTGTATTTTGGTGTGTGTCCTTTTTCTCTCTATTTATTTTTGTTTGTTTCTTCAATTCCCCATAAGAGTGACATCGTATGGGATTTGTCTTTCTCTGACTGACTGATTTCAGTTAGCATAATACTCTCTAGCTCCATTTATGTGGCTGCAAATGGCAAGGTTTCATTCTTTTTCAAGCCGAGTAATACTCCATTGTGTGTGTGTGTGTGTGTGTGTGTGTGTGTGTGTGTGTTTGTGAATACACACATCTGTCATCTCATTTGTCAATTTTTCTACAGACACTTGGGTTGCTTCCATATTGTGATATTCTAAATAATGGTGCAAGAAACATAGGGGTGCACATATCCTTATAAGTTACTGTTTTCCTAGCCTTTGGGGAAATACCAGTAGAGTGATTGTTGGATCGTAGAGTAGTTCTATATTTAATTTTTTGAGGAACCTTCATACTGTTTTCCACGGTGGCCACCACAGTTTGCATTCCCACCCACAGTTTGCGAGGATTCCCCTTTATCCACATCCTCCCAACACCTGCTCTTTGTTGTGCTTTTGATGTTAGCCATTCTGACAGGTTTGATGTAATACCTCATTGTCCTTTGGATTTAAATTTTCCTGATGATGCGTGATGGTGAATATCTTTTCATGGGACTGTTGGCCATTTGTATCTCTTCCTTGGGGAAATGTCTGTCCATGTCTTCTGCCTATTTTTTAACTGGATTATATGTTTTTTTGGGTTCAGGTAGTATCAGTTCTATACGTTTTGGACACTATCCCTTTATTGCATATGATCATTGCAAATATCTTTTCCCTTTGAGTAGGTTGTCTTATTATTTTTACGTTTTCATTGTTCTTCTGCCATGTGGAAACTTTTTATTTTGCTGTATTCCCAATAGTTTATTTTTGTTTTCATTTCCTTTGCCTCAGGAGACAGTCCAGAAAAACGTTGGTATGGTCCATGTCAAGAAGTTACTGTCTTCCCTCCTGTAGGATTTTTACGGATTCAGGTCTCATATTGAGTTCTTGAAACTGTTTTGTGTTTGTCTGTATTGTGTAAGAAAGCAGTCTAATTTCATTCTTTTGTGCGTAGCTGTCTAGTTTTCCCAACACCGTTTGTTGTAGATAATGACCTTTTCCCTTTTGATATCGTTGCTTGCTTTGTGGAAGATTCATGGACCACATAATTGTGGGTTTCTGTCTGAACTTGTATCCTGTTCCTTTGGTCGCTGTGTCTATTTTTGTGCCGTACTGTCTTGTTAGGATGACTGCAGCTTTGTAGTATAACCTGAAAACTGCAATTGTGAGTCCTCCAGCTTTGTTTTTCTTTTCCACATTGCACTGGCTGTTCGGAATATTTAGTGGTTCCATACAAATGTTTAGGATTGTTTATTCGAGGTCTTTTGTTCTTTAATTTAAATTCAATTAGCCAACTTACAGTACATCATTAGTTTCAGATGTAGTCTTCAATAAATTTTCAGTCGTGTGTAACACCCAGTGCTCATTGTATCGTGTGGCCTCCTTAATGCCACTCACCCAGTTACCCCCCCCAACTTCTCCTCCAGCAATCATCATTTTATTTGCGATAGTTAAGAGTCTATCATGGGTTTTCTCCCTCTCTGATGACTTCCCATTCTATTTTCCCTTCCTTCCCCTATGGTCTTCTTCCTTGTTTCTGATATTCCACATAGGAGTGAAAGCATATGATCATTGTCTTTCTTTCATTGGCTTATTCCACTCAGCATAATACCCTCCAGCTCCACCCAGGTCGGTGTGATGGTAAGTGTTCATGCTTTCTGATGGCTGAGTAATATTCCAGTATATATATGATCCACATCTTCTTTATCCATTCATCTGTCGATGGTCATCTGCATTCTTTCCACAGTTTGTCTATTATGGATATTGCTGCTATGAACACGGGTGCATGTGTCCCGTCTTCACTACCTCTGTCTCTTTGGGGTAAATACCCAGTAGTGCAATTGCTGGGACATATGGTAGCTTTATTTATAACTTCTTGAGGAAACGCCGTACCATTTTCAAGAGTGGCTGTAATGGACTCCATTCGTACAGGGGTGTAATAGGGTTCCCGTTTCTCCACATCCTCTCCAACATGTATAGTTTCATGTCTTCTTATTTTTATATATTCGGCCTCGTGTGATATGGCATCTATAGGGGTTTAGATTTGCATTTCCCTGAAGCCAAGTGATATGAAGCATTTATGCATGTATCTTTTGGTCACCAGTACGTCATCATCAGTGAAATAACTTCCCATTTTAATCCATCTCAAGACCTAAAGCTGGGTAAGGCACTGAAGCTGGATGATGCCATCGGTTGGAAGTGTGGAGAATTTCAAAAGATCTCCGTGGAGAGCAAGTTTAAAGGTCAGTGTGAAGCTACTAATTGGATCTGGGGAGATCTCTGAAAGTGGGGGTTCCCTGGAATGGGCTGAGTGGGGCCCTCCGATTTTCCAATGAATCCTTGCTACAGCCCCAAATGGACAGTTTCCTGCTGTGGGGCTTGCTGAGTCCTCTAGTCGTGCAGAGGTGAGCCCAATGCCTGGTGCCTTGGAGGCAGGCAAATGGGGAGGGGACCCTCAGCAGAAGACCCAGGGTTAGGTTAGGCCTCAAAAGACAGCAGTTCTGAACTGCCCAGTGCTCAGAGAACTCCCAGGCCGAGTGAGATGAGGGCACAAGGGCGGGTGAATATGAGCCTTGGGGTTTCATCCAGAAGGGCCCACAAATGTCGGAGTTCACCAGCAGGGGCTCTCAGGGGGTGCCCCAATTCTCTTGCCCTGAATGCTCTGTTGTGCCCCAAAATGGTACAGTTTCCTGTGGGCTGCAGGCTGAGTCCTATGGTGGGCTGGGGTATCCCCAATCCCCCAGAGTGCGGTGCCAGGACCCTGGGGAAGGGCCCCTCTGTGGCCAACCTAGGGTAAGGGTTAGGGTCCAGGAGACCGGCAGCGCTAATCCGCAGGCTGTGCGGTGAGCTCCGTGGAGGGCTGAGATGAGGTCATGGGGGAGAGTGAGCATGGGCCTCAGGGTTGGGGCATGGGGGCTGCCAAAGCTGAGGACCAGCTCCGGGGGCCTCCCCAAGTTCTCGAGCCCTGTATGCTCCATAGAGCCCCAAGAGGCACAGTTTCCTGCGGGGTGGCAGGCTTTGTCCTGCAGTGGGGCTCAGGTGTACCCAGTCCCCGGGGCTACGGCCTGGGCCCCGGGGGAGGGCCCTCCCCAGCCGACCTAGGTTCAGGGCTACGCCCCAGGAACCCGACAGGCCTGATCTTCCGGCTTTGCGACAAGCTCGTTGGCAGGCTGAAGGGAAGGCGTGGGGCGGGATGAGCGTGGGCATCAGGGTTGGGGTGTAGGGGGCCGCCGAGGATCGCTGGGGGCTCAGGTGGGCCCTACCAGTTCTCCTGCACGGGATGCTCTGTGGCGCCCCAAGGGGCATGGTTTCCTGTGGGGTGGCAGGCTGAGTCCTGTGGTGGGGTTCAGGTGTACCCAATCCCCAGGGTTAGGGTACAGATTAGGGTACGGGTTAGGGTATGGGTTACTGTTAGTGTACGGGTGAGGGTAGGGGTTAGGGTTAGGGTAAGGTGAGGGTACGGGTTGGGGTTGGCTTTAGGGGTTACAGGTTAGGGGTTATGGGTTAGGGTATGGATTAAGGTTTAGGGTACGGGTTAGGGATTAGGGTTTGGGTTTAGGGTTAGGATTAGGGTTGGAGTTCGGGTTAGTGTTAGGGTATGGGTTAGGGTTAGTGTATGGGTTAGGGTAGACATTAGGTAAGGTTTAGGTTACGGGTTAGGGTACGGTTTAGGGTACGGGTTAGCGTACGGGTTAGGGTACAGTTTAGGGTACGGTTTAGGGTTAGGGTACGGGTTAGGGTTATGGTACGGGTTTGGTTATGGTTTAGGGTTAGAGTTAGGATACGAGTTAGGGAACAGGTTAGGGATAGGGTACGGTTTAGGGTTAGGGTATGGGTTAGGGTACATGTTAGGGTTAGGTACGGGTTAGGGTATGGGTTACGGTCCGGGTTAGGGATAGGGTACTAAGGGTTAGTGTATGGGTTAGGGTACAGGTTAGGGTACGGTTTAGGGTACGGTTTAGGGTTAAGGTATGGGTTAGGGTTATGGTACGGGTTTGGTTACGGTTTAGGGTTAAAGTTAGGATACGAGTTAGGGAACAGGTTAGGGATAGGGTACGGTTTAGGGTTAGAGTACAGGTTAGGGTACATGTTAGGGTTAGGTACGGGTTAGGGTATGGGTTAGAGTTCGGGTTAGGGATAGGGTACGGGTTAGCATATGGGTTAGAGTACGGGTTAGGGGTAGGGTTAGCTGAAGGTGTAGGGTTGGGGGTAGGGTTGGGGGTAGGGTAGGAGTTGGGGTAGGTTTAGGGTTTAGGGTTAGGGTTTGGGGTTTGGGGTTAGCGGTTAGGGTTAGGGTTTAGAATTTAGGCTTTTGGGTTTAGGGTTAGGGATTAAGGTTTAGGGATTAGTGTTAGCGTTAGGGTTTAGGGTTTAAGGTTTAGGGTTTAGGGTTAGGGTTAGGTTTAGGGTAAGGGTTAGGGTTTAGGGTTAGGGTTAGGGTTAGGGGTTAGGGTTTAGGGCTTAGGGTTAGGGGTTAGGGGTTAGGGTTAGAGTTAGACCCCAGTAGGCCAGCAGGCCCGATCCAACTGCTGTACCACGAGCGGATGGTCGTGCCGAGGTGAGGGCGATGGTGAGCGGGAGTGTGGGCTCCTGAGTTTTGGCGTGGGGGGCCTTTGAAGGTCGCCGGGGGCTCAGAGGGACCTGCCCATACTCCCGCCCTGAATGACCAGCGGCGCCCTTAGCAGACCGGGTGGCGCATGTCAGCAGGGTGAGGTGCTGGGGCTCGGTGTCCCCAATTCCTGGCATTGCTGCGCCAGGCCCCTTGTGAGAGGCCCCTCAGGGGCCCACCTAGTGTTAGGGTTAGCCCCCAGGATGCCGGCAGGCCCAATCCGCCAGCTCTGCAGCGAGCGGAGGGGTTGGCCGAGATTAAGGCGCTGGGGAGCAGGCGCATGCGAGCCAGAGTTTTTGGGCGGGGTGGCCTTTGAAGGTCCCAGGGGGATCGGAGGGCCCTGCCCGTTCTCCCTTCCTGAATGACTGGCAACGCCCCTAGCACCCTGGGTGATTGCCCGGTGGCAGAGTGAGTCCAGCACTGGGGCTCGGGGGTCCCAAACCTCCGGCATTGCGGTGCCAGGCTCTTTGGGAGGGGCCACGCGGGGGCCGACCTAGGGTAAGTGTTAGCCCGCAGGAGTCCAGCAGGCCCGTTCCGCCAGCTCTGAGGCAGGTGGAGGGGCAACCCAAGGTGAGGGCACTGGCGAGAGGGAGTGTGGGCCCAAGCGTTTTGGCGCGGGGGGGCCTTCGAAGGTCGCCGGGGGCTTGGAGGGCCCTGCCCGTTCTCTCACCCTGAAAGACTGGCGGCGCCCCTAGCAGCCCGCATTGCTGCGGGGTGGCAGGGTGACTCCGACGCTGGGCTCAGGGATCCCCAATCCCCGGCGCTGTGGTGCCAGGCCCCTTGGGAGGGGCCCCTCGGGGGCCCACATAGGGTTAGTGTTAGTCCCCAGGAGGCCGGCAAACCCGGTGCGAAGTGGTTCTGGCAATGTAACAAAAATGCCATAAACTTATCTGTAAGAAATAACAGTGTACAGGAACCCTCTTAGCCCTAATATCATCATTTGTGAATATGGAAGCCAGCCCCAAGTGGTCGTGGAAGTCTGACGAAAGGGCTAAGCACTTTTCTCTGAGTCACCACACTATACAGGGAAAGACCAATGTACATCATCTTTCACGAGTAGGAAGCATTAATGAAAAGGTTCTGGAATTTCGAGGATTCTGACCCATCCTTATTGGTAATAAACCACCGTGTACAGGAAAACACCTTCAACTCTCATCAGCCTCCTCAATCCTGATTCCGAATCAACTTTGGGTGTGTAGGACTAGGGAAATGTCCACATCTTATTGCTAAGAAAGAATGATGTCAGGGTAATGCCCTTCAAGTCATCTCAGCCTTCCTGAAGACGGAAGCAGGAATCAAGCTGGTTATGTTACCATGAGGTAAGGAAGATGAGCATATAAGTGAGAAACAACAGTGGGCAGGACCTCTCTTCCAAGGAACATTATCTTTGCTTAATGTTGAATCCCTATGATAAGTGGTTGTGGCCAATTGTGAGGTGAAAATCTTGAGTGTTTTGTAAAATCTCTTGGTCATTCACAGTTGAGACTAAGGTAGTTGGGGACTCCTAGGCAGTGATTTGTCCACTGTCAAAAATATGAAAAGATAAAAGAGACAGATGAGGTCTCCTCAGGCATTGTCCTTTATCCTCATCCTCCGTGAGGATGGCCATCTCTGGACAGCTCAGTGACAGGGTCTCATTCACAGTGGGGGCATCTGTTCCTCACAGACATCAGGCAGGGAAATGGATTTGGTTCTCTGTGCCAACCCAGCCACAGCTGAGTGTCACAGCACCCTCTCGTGGGCTCATAAGAGTTTCACTATCACCAGGCAGGTCATTGTATTTGATAAACCACTGTGAGAGTTTGCAATTGCCTTCATCTGCAACCTCCTAGAGGCAAATGCAGATCTCTGGTACCATGTGAAGTCATGTGAAGGCATTGTGAGAAAGTGTCCTTTTGCTTAAGAAAAACATGGCTGGGGCTCCTGGCTGGCTCAGCCAGTTAAGCATGTGCCTTTGGCTCAGGTTATGATCTCAGGGTTCTGGGATCGAGCCCGGGCTCCCTGCTCAGCAGGAAAGGAGGTAGGGAAATAGCTTAGAACCCACAGAGAATGTGAATAAAGGGGAGTGAAATGGAACTTGGTCTGTGTTTTGCTTTAGGGATTGGAAGTTAGTTTTTTCTCAATTGTGATTGTTCTTGAAACAGAAAAGCTGTATTGTTTTTTTTTTACCTTTAATTTTTTTTCTAATAATAATTTTTATTATGATATGTTAGTCACTATACAGTATTTCCTTAGTTTTTGATGTAGTGTTCCGTGATTCATTATTTGCATATAACACCCAGTGCTCCATGCAATATGTACCTTCCTTAATACCCATCACTGGCCCATCCCAATCCCCCACCCCTCTCCCCTCTGAAGCCCTCAGTTTGTTTCCCAGAGTCCACAGTCTCTCGTGGTATATTCCCCCTTCTGTTTAGGGTCCATTGCCTAAAGGGACAGACAGTGGAATTTCACCAAATATAAGATCGAAATTTCATTGTTCATTATACATGCCACCAAGTAGTTCCCAGACATTTCATTCTACTGTAGTAATTCATTATACCTGTGCAAGTGCACGTGGAAGACAATTGATGCATGTATAGTGGTAATAAAACATACCCCTCAGTAGTAGAATAATAGAGGATGCATATGTGTAAAATTATTCAACTACAGCTTCTATGCTTTCCCTTTGCTTCCTTATTATCTATGAAATTGGACAATTTTTGTTCTCTAGGCTTAAAACTTATTGTCAGTATTCAGAGTTTTTCAATGCTGATCTTCTCCTGTATAAGTTACCAAAAACCTAAAATATGTATGAACTTTAAAAAACGCTATATTGAAAATGACAGCAGGGAAGTTCCATTTTGTGAATATTGTGTCAATGGATCTCTATTTTGACATCAGTGTTCATTAGAAATGATGACATTTCATGTGAGTATAAATATCAATGTGAAAAAGAAAAGGTAGGAAGAACCTTGAATGTTTAAGTAATTGCTGAAATGACAGGTGTGTGTGTGTGTGTGTGTGTGTGTGTGTGTGTGTGTGTGTAATTGATTTTCAATGAATGGTTCAGCTTCTTGTAGGGCCTCCGTGAGAGCCCAGGTGAACCTTTCAGTGAGTTGGTATCTGTTTTCAGAACATGGGAATCTCTTAGTCCAATAGTCAATCAGGCAAGCTTTGAGGTCTTGAAGAGTTTCAGTCCTCAGCGATGGTGTTGCAGACCCTTGTGAGCAAACCCTAGGATATGCTCAGAGCCCTCATTAGCTGGTACCAACGTGTGACGATGTCAGACAACATTTCCCAAAGAAGTACCTCTTGAGTCTCTGTCCTTGTCAGTTCCCTACACTTCCTTACACTAGTTATGTGATCAGTGTGTTTCAGGATAATCCCCACATGTGATTTTTACTATTTCCTACTAGTCCTATCTGTTTCTCATCTTCTTCATTTATGGTAGGGGTTGGGAAGCAACCTGTGTGGTGTAGGAAGGGGTGTGGTAGTTGTCTGCCTTCAGAGGACCGAATGATGCCTAGAAATTGTACTGTAGTTTGAGGTCAATTATCCATCCTCTGAGTGTCAGGAATTCCATCACTTTACTTTGATGCTAGTGTGTTCTTGTTCTTCAAGCTGTCCTCAGAAATAAGGACATCATCCATCTAGGGAATACTGGTTTGTGTGTATGTTTTCATTTTAGGAAAGGCCTTGCTGTTCCTGCAAATAATACTGTAGAGCACCCTTTCCTGTTCTTATTGGCCATCAGTCAATCTTTTGTGAAGTATTCATTTGTACATAGACTTTTTATGGTTGATGAGCAGGAATTCATTATTGACAAGTCTTTGTCAGTGTGTGTATTGCAAATCTTTACTTCCCAGCCTGCGGTTCACTTTTTCATTTTCTTATGGTCATAAGATGAGGAGAAATGTCACATTTTTATGAAGTCCCACTGAATTCTTCTCAATGGTTATTGCACACTATGTCTTACCCCAAGATTGACAGGTTCTACGTTTTCTTTCAGAAACTGTCCAATGGGAAGCACAATCCATCTCAAATTTATAAATTACATTTTTAATTCTAATAGGGTATTTATAGACTGTTTTGGATTTTCTATGTACACAATCGTATTATCTGTGAATAGTCACAATTATCCCCTCAATTCTTATACTTTTTGTTTCTCTTGCCTTCTAACACTGGTAGATTCTTCGATGCCACGTTGAATAGAGCAGCATTGTTTGAAGATTTTAATATACCTTTCTCAATATCTGAAAGAAAAAGCAGACAAAACATTGGTAACAAATGTGACCTAATTGACATATAGGGAACATTCCATAATAAGTGCAGAATACATTATTTTCAAGTGGTCATAGACTCTTTAGCCAAATAGATGATAGGTGGGGCCATGAATCAAGGCTACAAATGTTAAACCCTGAAATTAACTAGGTTCTATTCCTAGACCACAGGGGAATTGAGCCACAGTCATAGCGAAAAGAAAACCAGGAAGTCCTTCAATGTTTAAAAATTAAATGGAACTTTGCTACATATCCTAAAGGTCAGAGAGGGAATCTTAATGGAAATTCTGAACCTTTTCTACATGAGGGCTCACACACAATGGCACTTTCTTTGTGAAGAGCATTATAATAACCTAGACAGGAGTTGAGCCTTAAGTCAGAGTTCTGCCTGCCCCAGCCACACCTGGCAGGCTTGGCCTGTGGTCCCCCTCAGCTGTCCTTTCTGGTGGCCCTGAGCTAAGGGGGTCATCATGGCCATATGGAAATGGGAAGCTCCCCACTCATAGTGATGGCGGTGCCCACTCCCCAGCTGCCCTTTCTGGTGGCTCTGAGCTAAGGGGGTCAACATGGCCGTATGGAAATTAGAAGCTCCCCACTCTTAGTGATAACGTTGCTATCGTATCGTCCTCACCAGTCCAACAATCTGATTTCTGAGTGAAATATGACACAAGAGCGACTTCTTGGCCTTCCTTCAGGTTTGAAAATCATCTGGTGAGTCATCTATTAGGAATATGGATTCAACATGTGTTCTTTCTTCTGGAAAAGAAATAGACCTAATAGCAATTATGGCTTCCTGAGCACCTGTTCTTGAGAGACATCATACTGCCTCTTAATAGCATTTTGCCTCTTAAACTTGAATCTAGGGTGTAGATATTTTTAGGCACATTTTCAGACGGTTAGAAAGGGACTCAGATGATATGAGTCACAGAGGATTTTAGTGTCAGAAACCTAAGTGGCATCCCCAAATTGACTACAAGTCCCTTGTTGTTCCATACAGGGTACTATTTCCCTCTTATCTCTGGTCTTCTCGATCTGGAAACCTATCAAGTATCAGGATTTTCTTGTCATGTGGACAACTGGAATGAATTCAGCGGGCCTTTTCACATCTACCCATGGTGATCATTAAGATCATTATCTCAGTGGAGGACCTCTGGGTCAGATACTCAAAGATCCTAAGGAATACAGACAGTATAATATTTTTCTGGTATTAAAGTTACTGAAACCAACTATCTTTTTCAGTCCATTCAGGCTCTGGTATGTTCAGAGGGTGCTGTAAAACAGGTCTGAAATAGTATTTAAAAACACTCAGCTCAGCCTCTTCTACAAAGTGAGCCAATGCTTATAAACATGGCTAAAATATTCCCTTACCTACGATGACTTCCCAGCCACCGTAGTGTTTATAAGGTATGACTGTGACTTATATTAGTCAACATTTGCAGAGAAAGAACTCAGTGCATCCAGTGGGCACTTCATGTTGAAATTAGATTGTGACAATGAGCTACTGTGTTTTATTCTGCAGTCCAAGGGAATGGTGCCAGACATCTCTAAGGTGTCTAGCAGTTCTACAATTCTGATTTTAAGTGGTCTGTGTGCTTCATAGATTTGGGCAGGAGAAGGGCAGTAGTCCAGAGACTGTTAACACTTCTGTTACCTGTGCTGACCATGGAGCAGTAAGCCTTCCGTGGGCATCATTTTGATTTCTTGGTACTGTTGTGAAAGGTGCATTTGTCTCAAATTCCTCCATTTAGGAGTAGTTATAATGATAAAAGGAATTTTTATCTTATATCATCTGTGGGCCCTGATCCTCGGCTCCCAGGGAAGCTATCCTTTAACATTTTACCCAGCTCAAAATGACTGGGCAACACCTGAAAGCATGGGCCCTATTTCTGCCCCAAGCACATGTTGTACATCTGCTTCGAGAAGAAAACAATAACCAAAAATGCCAACATAAATATAAGAAAAAATAAAGAACCTCTTTGGCTCTCATAAGATTAAAGTCATACTGACATGTACATACTGAAAACATAAGAAAGAATCTGTCACTTTCTGGAATCTAAGAAGATCCTCATTGTGGTGTGTAACTCTGTACCTGAAACAAAACAGAAAAAAATATATAAGCCTGCCCCAAATGTTCTTTCCCCGGAGCACTCCCTTCTTGGTGAAGATTGTGTCTCCCAGGCAGCTGTCCTGACTTGGGTTTGAATAAAGGTCTCTTCCTTTTTCTCTAAAATGTTTTTAACAGTTCATTCACGCAGTGTCGACAATAACAGTGTTCTCTATTTAAGTGACAAATAAACGTTCCACTCTAGTTGCATTGGGAATAGACGAATTGAGGGTTTCTTTAGAAGAGTAAGTCTGCTATCCAGAAAAGGCAAGGTCATTGGTCTATTGAGAATGAAGATAATTACTGCTAAACAACAAGTACGTGTTGCCCCTTCGCCCAGAAACCAAAGCAGGTGTGCAGGCTTTAGGTCAGAGGTGCCTTCTTCTCCCCAGCTGATGGCACTTCTCTACTCTGGCTACAAGACACCCGAGGTTTTGAACGTCAGCATCGCAGTCAGCGAGGCAGCTTGTCACAGGACGCCAGTGTTCAGAGAAAGCACAGGTATGTTTGGCAAAATGTCCTATCTATGTCAGGGATGGAGGTAAATCTGTCATTATCCCAAAATCTCCTGGGCTTTTCCCTTTTCTCAAGTTGGGCCACAAAGTAAAATTGAAGTAGCTGCCAGCATTCTGGGTTTGGTGCAAGAATTACTTAGTTTCCCTGCAGGTAGAACTTTGCAGGGGATCACAATTTCTCTGTCCATTTATTGCTTACAAATGTATTTTGACCATCTGTTTCCTAGAAACCCTCTTTTATTAGAAAAGGAAGGTGAGATTCACTCTGTGCCTGTTTGTAACATCTAATTTGTTCCTTCATCTAACAGTGTTTATTCAATTGGGCCTAAGATATGGTTGAGTGACCAGCATCTAGAGTTAGGTGGCTTTTTTCATCTGATACAGACTTGGATGATGTCATTTGACAACGGTGATGTTTCATCATTGATTAGTTTATTCATCAGAAGAGTTAAAATTAGGGTGGAGGGGAAATTCAAAATTATCCAAAGCCGCCTGTTCCTGTTTAAAAGTTGAGCTTGACTTTCTAGTTTTACTAAAAGTATTATCTCGATATTTTGAGGTGCCATATTCTCTCTGTAGTTCCTTTGGTGGTGGAGTCAGAAGGAGAGTCTGGGAATTCTTTTGGATAGTGGCATGCTGGTGGCTTCAAGGGGCTTGGCGTCAGGAGCCTTGGGGTGAAGTCTGCAACTGCTTGCCTGACCCTGGGTGCATCTCCCAGAGGTTTTGTTTCCTCTTATGAAATTGCCGGCAGATAATGTTCTGCTTAAAGGGGAACCCTCCCATCCTGTTGGTGGCAATGCAAAGTGGTGCAGCCAGTCTGGAAAACAGTGTGGGAGTTCCTCAAAAAGTTAAACATTGAAAAACCACGTGATCCAGCAATTGCTCTCCTATGTAATTACCCAAAGGATACAGAAATGCAGATTTGAAGGGGGTCCATGCACAATGATGTTTATGGCAGTAATGTCCACAGTAGCCAAACTATGGAGAGAATCCCAAAGTCCATGCACTGATGAATGGATAAAGCAGATGTGGGATACATATATATAATGGAATATGACCCAGCTTCAAAAAGAATGAAATCTTACCGTTTGCAAGGATGTGGATGGATCTAGAGTGTATTAAGCTAAGCAAAATCAGTGAGGAAGGACAAATATCCTATACTCTAATGCTTCTGGAAATTCAGAAAAAAAAAGGTGAACAGAGTGGAGGGGTGATGAGAGAGGCAAACAAGGAAATATACTCAACCTTGGAGAACAAACTGAGTGTTGCTGCAGGACAAGGGTGTGGGGGGAAGTGTCAAATGGGTGAGGGGTATTAAGGAGGGCACTTGTGTTGAGCACCGGGTACTATATGCAGGTGAGGAATCACTAAATCGTACCCCTGGAGCAAATATTCCATGGCATGTGAACTAACTGGAATTTAAGTAAGAGAAGAAAGGAAAAAGTGTTCTGCTTCATGAAGAGTGAGGTAAAATTGTAGTGATTTGGGCTGTACTATTCTATAGAGGATAGATGTAAAACAACCTGTTGTAGGATACAATAGAGTTTTATCACATAAGGAGTCCTCAGAAAGCTCCAATGAAAGATTCAGATCTCAGAGCATGTTCGTGTTCCACTGATATCTTACAGTTTGCACAGGTAGGAAAGAAGGTGGAGAGAAAGGCAACAGAAAGGGAAAGTAGGTGTGAACCTTTCATTAGTTAGCATTATAGCTTTCTCATGAAATACTTGCACCAGTGTGATTTTGGAAGCAGAGGGGGAATATGGGAGCTTTGCAGGAGACGGGGGAGTTCCAGGACTGGGTAAAACTGACAGGGGTCCCAGAGGAGAGCTGAATGTATTCTGCAGAAGGGTGTGTTCAGGGTGGGCTCCAGGGGTGGCTGTGGGTCTCCTGGGTGAGAGTTGTGACAGGTGAGGGCTGTGTGCAAGTTCCTGGCTGAGGACAAGTGAGGCACAGGCGGAGAGCTGGCAGAGAATCTTCTTCTGAGCCACCAGCCTCACCCAACACACACAGCCTCATATTCTGTCTCTGTCACTCCAATTCAGACTTCTCAGAAGGTGAGTAAGAACACATCAAGAGCATTCTGAATAGAAGGGAACGCATGTGCAAAGTCTCTGGGGCAGGAGAATTCCAGGTATGTCCAGGAGCAGCAAGAAGGCCCTGTGGCCACAGGAGACAGCTTAGGACATTACCTCAGAGGGGTGACAGAGGGTGACAGAAAGCCATTCCAGGGCCATAACCCCATGAGACCCTGTATCACTGGGCCATCCTGGCTACAGTGTTGAGAACAGATGACAGTGGGTTGAAGATGGCAAGGCAGGTCAATGACAAAGCTTTTCCAGGAACTCAGGCACTGTGGACCAGACAGGTGGCCTTGGATGGAGTGGTTAGACCTCTTCTGGGTTCATTTTGAAGATGGAGCTCACAGGATTTGCTGATGGGTTAGCTATTAGGAGCAGGAGAAGGGAGGAATTGGGGTAACTCCCAGCTGTTGTGGGTTGTCCTGATCAAGGGGAAGGAGAGGGTTTCTCGTGGGGTAGGAGGTAGTCTGTGTTCTGCATGCTGAGGAAGGTGCCTTTCCCAGTGGATCTGCTGAGATTTGTGTCTGGGAGGACCTTTCACATCTCCTCCCTCAGCAATGCTCAGGTACAAGTATCCCCCACTTTTTAAACGTTCACAGTAAGACACTGGGCTTTCTTGAAAGAACTATGTTATTACCCAGCTTCAGTAAGAGGAACATACCTGAAGAGGATTTCCCTCTTATGAAAAAAGGTGAACAGTGAGAATCGCGTTCAGCATCTGTTTTGGGGAGAAGCATGAAAGAGTCCGCGTGCACCCCAACCAGCTCCTTTCTCTGGGAACCACTCTCCGCATCCAGCCACCAGCACTTTGAATGGTGTCTGTGGGCTTCTGCTGTGCTTTATCTTCATTTATGTTGGGCCTCTGTTAGAAACTTGTGTCCTGAGGCCTAAGAAAATCCAAAGAGAAGGAATTTTGGAGTCTGAGCACACTGTCTAATTGTTCGTGTAAATTAATGGCCATTCCTTCTTGACACCATTTCTGCTGTGCAAGGTTTCTCAGAAGCCCTGTACTTTCAAAGAGCAGGGAAACCTATACCCCATGCTGCGGGGTTAGTTTTAGTCTCCATGCTGGACAGAATATTTCATGACTGTCGGATTTTCTCACTCAAACATTGAGACTTTGACCACCTTTACCCGTTTCTACCACACCATCCCCGTATCTGGCACCTACCAATCTGCTCTCAGGATCTATGCGTTTAGTATTTTTTTATTCCACGTGGAATGTACATGAGAGCATCTGGTATTGGTCTTTCTGTGTCTGAGTTACTTAGCATAAGGCCCCCAAGGTCTGTGTTTCCATGTCTAGTTCTTGTGAATAATGCTGCAGTGAACGTGGGAGTGCATCTGTCTTTTTGAGGCAGTATTTTTGTGTTCTCTGAATCAATACTCAGTAGAGCCATTACTGGGTCATGGGGTAGTTGTATTTATTTTTTCAGGAACCTCCATACCGTTTGTCACAGTGGCTGCACCAATTTCCATTTCCACCAACAGTGCACAGTGTCTCCTCATCTGCACACCCTTGACCCCACCTGGTGTCTGTCTCTGGGACAATTGCTGTTCCAACACTTGTGAGCGGATAGCCGATTGTGGGTTTGACTGATGTTTCCCTGACGATATTTAGTGATGTGGAACAACTTTTTCTGTCTGTTGGCACCTGTGTGCCATCTTTGGAAAGTTTCTATTCACATATTCCTCCCATTTTTTTATATAGTTTTTTTTTGTTTTGATATGTAGGAGTGTTGTGTGTATTTTGGATATTAGCCTTTTCTCACACATATGATTTGCAGATATTTTTTTCTTATTGGGTCAGTGGCCTTTTAAGTTTTTGCTGGTGTCTTTTGCCGTGTGGAAGATTTCAGTTTGATGTTGTTCCACTTGTTTATTTTTGCTTTTGTTGCCTTTGCATTTGGTGTCCGATCTGAAGACTCTTTGCCAAAACCAATGTCGAGAGACGTAGTACCTGTGTCTTCTTGGAGGTTTATGGATTCAGGTCTTATGTTCAAATCATTCATCCATTAAAAATTTTGTGTGTGGTGTAAGAAAGTGACCCGGTTATATTCTTCTGCATTTAGTGTCCAGTTTGCCTGTTACCGCTCACTGAAGACACAGTCCTTCCCTCATGGCATATCTTCTGCTGCTGTGTCGTAAGTTAGGATCATCTACGTGTGGGTAAGTTTCTGAGCTTTCTGTTCTGTTCCACTGACCTGGTGTCTGTGTTTATGCCAGTACCATCCTGTTTTGATGACAACAGCTTTGTAATCTAGCTTGAAATCCAGGAGTGTGTTGACTGCACCTCTTTCTCCAGGTTGCTTTGGGTATTTGGGGTCTTTTGTGATTCCATACAACTTTGAGGACTGTTTTCTATTTCCTCGAATAATGCCACTGGAATTCAGATAGGCATTTAATCACATCTGTCGATTGCTTTGGTTATGATGGACATGTTCACATAATTAACTCTTCCAGTTAAGTTGCATGGTGTATGCTTCCATTTGTTTGTGTTGCCTTCCAAATCTTTGACCCATACATTCTGCCCCCCTCGACACATATTTTTCATTTCTTTTCTGCCATGTGTTGAGTGTACTATGTCTTTCTCATTCTTGGTTACTTTTATTTCAAGATTTTTTTATGCAATTTTAAATGGCGTTGCTTTTTTAATTTCTCTGTGCGAAAGTGTGTCATCAGTATACAGAAATGCAAGAAGTTGGGTCATCTGGGTGGCTCCATAAGTGAAGCATCTACCTTTAGCTCAGGTCATGATCCCAGAGTTCTGGGATTGAGCCCCGTGTTGGGCTGCCCGCTTAGCGAGGGTCTGCTTTTCCCTCTTTCTGGCTCTCCCCCTGCTCGTGCTTTTTCTCTTCCTGTCAAATAAATAAATAAAATCTGAAAAAATAAAGACAAGAGGTCTCTGTATATTGACATTATATCCTGCAGCTTTCTTGAATTTTTTTATTCTAACAGGTTTTTTTTTGTTTGGAATCTTTCGGGATTTCATGATATTTGCAAATTGTGCCAGTTTTCCTGTATGGATTTCATATCTTCTCTTTTTTTAAAATTGTTATTCACCCTACAGTACTTCATTTGTTTTTGATGTAGGGCTCCATGATTCATTGTTTGCATATAACACCTAGTGCTCATTATGACACGTGCCCTCCTTTTTTTTAAAAAAAGAATTTATTTATTTATTCGACAGAGATAGACACAGCCAGCAGGAGAGGGAACACAAGCAGGGGGCGTGGGAGAGGAAGAAGCAGGCTCACAGCGGAGGAGCCTGTTGTGGGGCTCGATCCCATAACGCCGGGATCACGCCCTGAGCCAAAGGCAGACGCTTAACTGCTGTGCCACCCAGGCACCCCAACACGTGCCCTCCTTAATACCCATCACCAGGATAACCCATTCCTCTTCCCCTCCCATTCTGCAACCTTCAGTTTGTTTCCCAGTGTCAGTAGTCTCTCATGGTTCATCTTCCCCTCTCATTCCCCCCCTTCACTTTACCCTTCCTTCTTCTAATGTCCTCTATGCTATTCCTTCCATTCCACATAGGAGTGAAACCATGTGATAATTGTCTTTCTCTGCTTGACTTAATTTCACTTAGCATAATCCCCTCCTGGTCCATCCACGTTGGTGCAAATGGGGGGTATTCATCCTTTCTGATGACTGAGTAATATTCCATTATATAGATGAACCACATCTTCTTTGTCCATTCATCTGCTGAAGGACATCTTGGCTCCTTCCACAGTTTGGCTATTATGGACATTGCTGCTATGAACATTGGGATACAGGTGCCCTTCTTTTCATTACTCTGTGTCTATGGGGTAAATACCCAGTAGTGCAATTGGTGGGTGATAGGATAGCTCTGTGTTTAACGTCTTGAGGATCCTCCATATTGTTTTCAAAAGTGGCTGTACCAGCTTGAATTCTCACGAGTAGTGTAAGAGGGCTCCGCTTTCTCCACATCCTCTCTGACTTTTTTTTATTTCCTGTGTTGCTAATTTTTTTTCAAGATTTTCTTTATTTATGCCACAGAGATAGAGACAGCCAGCGAGAGAGGGAACACAAGCAGGGGGAGTGGGAGAGGAAGAAGCAGGCTCATAACGGAGGAGCCTGATGTGGGGCTCGATCCCATAATGCCAGGATCACGCCCTGAGCCGAAGGCATATGCTTACCCACTGTGCCACCCAGGTGCCCCATGTCTTGTTAATTTTAACCATTCTAACTGGTGTACGGTGGTACCTCATTGTCGTTTTGATTTGTATTTGCCTGATGGCAAGTGATGTGGAGCATTTCTTCATGTGTCTGTTGGACATTTGTATGTCTTCTCTGGAGAAGTATCTGTGTCTTCTGCCATTTTTCGGTGTCGAGTTTGAGGAGTTCTTTATAGATCTTGGGTACCAGCCCTTTATCTGTAATATCATTTGCAGATATCTTCTTCGATTCCATAGGTTGCCTTCTTGTTTTGTTGATCTTTTACTTTGCCAAGCAGAAGCTTTTTATCCTGATGAAGTGCCAATAGTTCATTTTTGCTTTTATTTCCTTTGCCTTTAGAGACCTATCTTGCAAGAAGTTGTTGTGTCTAAGTTTGAAGAGTTCTTTTGATTTTGATATGAGACAGGAATCCATTATCTTTCCTTCCTGATTATATTCGAGTCCTCTTTCTTGGTGAGTCTGGCTAAGTTTGTCAGTTTTGTTTATCTTTCCAAAAAAGGCAGCTCTCATTTTCATTGGTTTTTTTCTTTTTTGGTCTTTTTAGTCTCCGTTGAATTTATTTATGCATTCCATTTTGTTATTTCCTTATTTCTACTAATTTGGGGCTTTGTTTGTTGTTTTATTTTCTACTTCTTTACCACATAAATCAGGTTGTTTATTGGAGATTATTCTCATGGATTGATGAAGATTTGAATTTCTATGAATGTCCCCCATAAAGCTACTTTTGCTGCATCCCATAAGTTTTTGTAGGTTGTCTTATTCATCAGTGTCAAGGTACTTCTAAATTTTTTTTGATTTCTTCTTTGACTGTTGGTTGTTCAGTAGCATGTTGTTAAATCTCCACATATTTTTTTTAAGATTATTTATGTATCTGACAGAGAGTTAGACAGTGAGAGATGAACGCAAACATGGGGGTGGGAGAGGGTGAAGCGGGCTTCCCACTGAGCAAGGAGCCTGATTCGGGGCTAGACCCCAGGATCCTGTGATCACGACCTGAGCTGAAAGCAGATCCTTAACGACTGAGCCACCAAGGCCCCAAAAATCTCCACCTATTTTTGACTGTCCCATTTTTTTCTTGAGACTGATTTCTAATTTCCTATCATTGTGGTTGGACAAGATTTGAAGCAGAAGGTGAAGAGAGCATTCAGATGAAAGGTTTGTTTCCTGGAGGGTTTTCTGAGGGCAGACCATGAGTTCAGTGGGGACGGAGGAAGGTTTTGTGAGACGGGGGGTAGGGTTAACCCTTGCTAGAATTACTGACTACTACCATGCAGGCTGTGTGCTACCATTCACACCGTAGTCCTGATGGACATGTACTTCATTAGGAATATTTTCTAGGAGGTGTAGGCATAGCTTTCACTTAAAGAAAGGTGCCATGTGGGTTCATGGCATGACCCCAGGTCAGCAACCAGGATGTATGGTATTGTGGGGGATCAGAAACAGGCTTTCTGTGGGAAGTGACAGAAATAAGGTATGGTGAGCTCCATGACCATAGGTGAGGTCCCGAGTGACCCACTGGGTGTTGGGTTCTGTGGATCTGTCTCATCAAGTGCTGTGCAATTCAGGGACACCCACCTCTCTGTTAATTTGTGTGGAGACAGGTAGACATCAGTGTCTGGCCAGGCATGAGGGTCGCACTGGACCACCACCAGAGGTGCAGCGTGTGGGGGAGCCACTGCTTGGTTTCCACGAAAGCTGACCAGGGTCTTTGACCTTGATTCCTAGCAGTTGCAAGGGGAGAGGAGGCCGGGGGTGGTGCACACTTCCGAGAGTTGTGCTCAGGACTAGTCTGGAGCCCACTGAAGTCAGCAACACCGGGCACAGAAGTCACCCAGTCAGTGTTGCTGTGGGCACTGCTCCCATGGTACTTTCGGGACGGCTCCATGCTGCCACCTCCTGCTTTTCATCATCATCTTCAAGGTCATGTGCCTCTGCTCTTGCCCCATGGCCTCCGGGGTATTGTCCGTCCTCCATCTGGCCCTTGTCCCTGGTGCCCTGTGCAGTCCGATGCCAGGGTAGCCTTCTTGAAACAAACATCTGGCCCTGATGGAACACTTTCATGGATCTTGTAGGTTGCGAGGATGATGCCCTGCCCTGGAAGGGGGCTACAGGTCCCCAATCAGGAGAGCCATGTCTCCTTTTTCAGCATGGCCTGCCTTCCCCTCAGTCTTCTTCAGGGAAGCTCTCCCCACTTCCTGAGATGACAGCTCAGAACTTAAAGCTGAATGTTATTTTACATATCTCTATGCCTTAGTTCATCCATGGCATGTCTTTCAACCCCGTTAGTGGGTTTTTTTTAGCAGTTCTGAAGGGCTGTCTGATCAAGGAGGGGATGACCTGGGTGGGGCAGCTTTCCCTCTCATCTCCCTCAGCATGTCTCTGAGCCCTGGGACCAGCTCTCCCACTGAGGATTGAGGGACATGAGCCAGCCCATCCTGAGCCCAGGCTGTGTCAGCTGTGTAGATGGATGCGTGTCGGAGTGGTGGGCAGCTGGCATGGGCCAGGGGCAGGCAGTGTCTCCTTCTCATTCCTTCCCTCCCTTCCTCCCAGAGGTAGCTCAGAGCAGCCTTCAACCCCTGCATCTCCAGATCCCTTGACCTATGCCTCCTGTGTTCAGCTGGTGACCTTGGAGTTTCGCATGGATTCTACCTCCTGTACCCTCTCCCGTAGCAGTTCCTGGATCAGAGGAGGGATCGGACTCTTGTCTGCATTTGGTCTTCTTCCTGTCCCGCACCAATCCTATCCGCCTTTGCATCTTCCATGTATGTGCTTGGAAGCAAGCCCATCCACAGGGAACCTATTAGCCAAATGGATCCAGGCAATGAACATTGAAGTAGAGATCCAGGATCCATAATATACCTGCTCTGAAACCTGTCCAAAAGTCTGTGACTCTCTCACACTGAAACAGAAACAATAATAGCTTTCTGGACTGTGAAGTGACATGTGTCTCTACTTCCAATCTTGAATGCATAGGTGCTGAGCCTGGACAGAAAAGGACCATGGCTCCCGTGGCCTGGGATCCACAGTAAGAACTCAGTGAAATCTGAATTCAAGGCATAGAGTGAATAATTATTGTAGAGTGAATCCTCCCAAGTAGGGCTTATGCACAGTGCACAGGAAAAGCTTTTTCAAAGAGGTTCCTGAAAGAAAAATCTTTTTTAAAAATTTATTTTAATTCCAGTAGAGCTAACATACAGTGTTACATTCTTTTCAGGTGTCCAATAGAGTGATTCAGTAATTCTATATATTACTCATTGGTCATCAAGAAAAGCATCCTATTAATCCCCTTCATCTATTTCACTCATCCCTCTATCCACCTCCTCTCTGGTAACCATCCGTTTGTTCTCTATTGTTAAGAGTTTGTATTTTGGTGTGTCTCCTTTTTCTCTTTTAGTTATTTATTTTTGTTTGTTTTTTAAATTCCCCATTAGAGTGACATCGTATGGGATTTGTCTTTCTCTGACTGACTGATTTTAGTTAGGATAATACTCTCTAGCTCCATCCATGTGTCTGCAAATGGCAAGGTTTCATTCTTTTTCAAGCCGAGTAATACTCCATTGTATGTGTGTATGTGTGTGTGTGTGTGTGTGTGTGTGTGTGTGTGAATACACACATCTATCATCTCATTTGTCAATTTTTCTACAGACACTTGGGTTGCTTCCATATGGTGATATTGTAAATAATGGTGCAAGAAACATAGGGGTGCACGTATCCTTTTACGTTACTGTTTTCCTATTCTTTGGGTAAATACGAGTAGTGTGATTGTTGGATCGTAGGGTAGTTCTATATTTAATTTTTTGAGGAACCTTCATACTGTTTTCCACGGTGGCCACCACAGTTTGCATTCCCACCCACAGTTCACGAGGATTCCCCTTTATCCACATCCTCCCAACACCTGCTCTTTGTTGTGCTTTTGATGTTAGCCATTCTGACAGGTTTGAGGTATTACCTCATTGTCCTTTGGATTTACATTTTCCTGATGATGGGTGATGGTGAACATCTTTTCACGGGACTGTTGGCCATTTGTATTTTTTCTTTGGAGAAATGTCTGTCCATGTCTTCTGCCTATTTTTTAACTGGATTATTTGTTTTGGGGGTCGAGTAGTATCAGTTGTATATGTTTTGGACACTATCCCTTTATTGCCTATGATCTTTGCAAATATCTTCTCCCTTTGAGTAGGTTGTCTTATTATTTTTACGTTTTCATTGTTCTTCTGCCATGTGGAAACTTTTTATTTTGCTGTATTCCCAATAGTTTATTTTTGTTTTCATTTCCTTTGCCTCAGGAGACAGTCCAGAAAAACGTTGGTATGGTCCATGTCAAGAAGTTACTGTCTTCCCTCCTGTAGGATTTTTATGGATTCAGGTCTCATATTGAGGTCTTGAAACTGTTTTGCGTTTGTCTTTATTGTGTAAGAAAAGAGTCTAATTGCATTCTTCTGTACGTAGCTGTCTAGTTTTCCCAACACCATTTGTTGTAGAGACTGTCCTTTTCCCTTTTGATATCGTTGCTTGCTTTGTGGAAGATTCATGGACCACATAATTGTGGGTTTCTGTCTAAACTTGTATCCTGTTCCTTTGGTCACTGTGTCTATTTTTGTGCTGTACTGTCTTGTTAGGATGACTGCAGCTTTGTAGTATAACCTGAAATCTGCAATTGTGAGTCCTCCAGCTTTGTTTTTCTTTTCCACATTGCACTGGCTGTTTGGAATCTTTAGTGGTTCCATACAAATGTTTAGGATTGTTTATTCGAGGTCTTTTGTTCTTTAATTTAAATTCAATTAGCCAACTTACAGTACATCATTAGTTTCAGATGTAGTCTTCAATAAATTTTCAGTCGTGTGTAACACCCAGTGCTCATTGTATCGTGTGACCTCCTTAATGCTACTCACCCAGTTACCCCCCCAACTTCTCCTCCAACAATCATCAGTTTCTTGCGGTAGTTAAGAGTCCATCATGGGTTTTCTCCCTCTCTGATGACTTCCCATTCTATTTTCCCTTCCTTCCCCTATGGTCTTCTTCCTTGTTTCTGATATTCCACATAGGAGTGAAAGCATATGATCATTGTCTTTCTTTCATTGACTTATTCCACTCAGCATAATACCCTCCAGCTCCACCCAGGTCGGTGTGATGGTAAGTATTCATCCTTTCTGATGGCTGAGTAATATTCCATTATATATATATATATTCCACATCTTCTTTATCCATTCATCTATCCATGGTCATCTGCACTCCTTCCACAGTTTGTCTATTATGGATATTGCTGCTATGAACACTGGGGTGCATGTGTCCCGACTTCGCTACCTCTGTCTCTTTGGGGTAAATACCCAGTAGTGCAATTGCTGGGACATAGGGTAGCTTTATTTATAACTTCTTGAGGAAACTCCGTACCATTTTCAAGAGTGGCTGTACCGGACTGCATTCGTACAGGTGTGTAAGAGGGTTCCCGTTTCTCCACATCCTCTCCAACATGTATAGTTTTATGGCTTCTTATTTTTAGATATTCAGCCTCGTGTGATATGGCATCTATAGGGGTTTAGATTTGCATTTCCCTTAAGCCAAGTGATATGAAGCATTTATGCATGTATCTTTTGGTCACCAGTACGTCATCATCAGTGAAATGACTTCCCATTTTAATCTATCTCAAGAACTAAAGCTGGGTAAGGCACTGAAGCTGGATGATGCCATCGGTTGGAATTGTGGAGAATTTCAAAAGATCTCCGTGGAGAGCAAGTTTAAAGGTCAGTGTGAAGCTACTAATTAATTCTGGGGAGATCTCTCAAAGTGGGGGTTGCCTGGGATAGGCTGAGGGTGGCCCTCCGATTTTCCTATGAATCCTTGCTGCAGCCCCAAATGGACAGTTTCCTGCTGTGGGGCAGGCTGAGTCCTCTAGTCGTGCAGAGGTGAGCCCAATGCCTGGTGCCTTGGAGGCAGGCAAACAGGGAGGGACCCTCAGCAGAAGACCCAGTGTTAGGTTAGGCCTCAAGAGACAGCAGGTCCGAACTGCCCAGTGCTCAGAGAACTCCCAGGCCGAGTGAGATGAGGGCACAAGGGCGGGTGAGTGTGAGCCTTCGGGTTTCATCCGGAAGGGCCCACAAAGGTCGGGGTTCACCAGAAGGGGCTCTCAGGCGTGCCCCAATTCTCTTGCCCTGAATGCTGTGTTGTGCCCCAAAATGGTACAGTTTACTGTGGGCTGCAGGCTGAGTCCTACGGTGGGGCTTGGGTGTCCCAAATCCCCTAGAGTGGGGTGCCAGGACCCTGGGGAGGGACCCTTCTGTCACCAACCTAGGGTAAGGGTTAGTGTCCAGAAGCCTGCCAGGGACAATCTGCAGGCTGTGCAGCGAGCTCTGTGGAGGGCTGAGAGGAGGCCATGGGGGAAGGTGAGCGTGGGACTCAGGGTTGGGGCACGGGGGGCTGCCAAATGTGGGGATGGGCTCTGGGGGCCTCCCCCATGTTCTCGTGTCCTGTAGGCTCCGTAGAGTCCCAAGGGGCACGGTTTCCTGTCAGGTGACAAGCTGAGTCCTGCGGTGGGGCCAGGTAACCCAATTCCCCGGGGCTGCTGTGTAAGGCTCCTGGGGAGGCCCCCACACCCGCGGCCGACCTAGGGCAAGGGTTAGGCCCCAGGAGCCCCGCAGGCCCAATCTGCTGGCTGTATGGCGAGCTACACGGGCTGAGGTGAGGGTGTGGGGAGGGTGAGCGTGGGCCTCAGGGTTGGAGTGCGGGAGGCCGCCGAAGTTCGCTGGTGGCTCAGGAGGCTCCTCCTTGTTCTCCCGCCCTGAATGCTCTATGGCCTCCCAAGGTGCACGGTTTCCTGCAGGGTGGCAGACTGAGTCCTGCTGTGGGGCTCAGGTGTCCCGAATCCCCGCAGCTGTGGCTCCAGGCTCCTGGGGAGGGGGCCCTCCACAGATGAACTAGGGTTAGGGTTGGGGCCCAGGAACCCCGCAGGCCAGATCTGCCCACCATGTGGTGAGCTCCGCTGCGGGCTGAGGTGAGGGTGTGGGGTGGGGTGAGCATGGGCTTCAAGCTTGGGTTTAGGGATCGCCGAAGTTCGCTGGGGGCTCTGGGGGCCCTCCAGATTCTCCCGCGCTGAATGCTCTACAGCCTCCCAAGGGGCACGGTTTCCTGCGGGCTGGCAGGCTTTGTCCTGCAGTGGGGCTCAGGTGTCCCCAGTCCCTGGGGCTGCGGCACCGGGCCCCAGGGGAGGGTCCCTACCCAGCCGACCTAGGGTCAGGTCTAGGCCCCAGGAACCCGGCAGGCCTTATCTGCCGGCTCTGCGACGAGCTCGGTGGCAAGCTGAAGGGAAGGCGTGGGGCGGGATGAGCGTGGGCCTCAGGGTTGGGGTGTAGGGGGCCGCCCAGGATCACTGGGGGCTCAGGGGGGCCCTACCAGTTCTCCTGCACGGTATGCTCTGTGGCGCCCCAAGGGGCATGGTTTCCTGAGTGGTGGCAGGCTGAGTCCCGTGGTGGGGCTCATGTGTACCCAATCCCCGGGGTTAGGTTACGGATTAGGTTACGGGTTAAGGTTAGGGTATGGGTTACGGTTAGGGTATGGGTGAGTGTAGGGGTTAGGGTTAGGGTAAGGAGAGGGTACAGGGTAGGGTTGGGTTTAGGGGTTACAGGTTAGAGGTTATGGGTTAGGGTACAGATTAGGGTTTAGGGTATGGGTTAGGGTTTAGGGTTTGGGTTTAGGGTTAGGGTTAGGGTTGGAGTACGGGTTAGGGTTAGGGTATGGGTTAGGGTTAGGTTATGGGTTAGGGTATGCATTAGGGTACGGTTTAGGGTACGGGCTAGGGTACAGTTTAGGGTAAGTGTTGGCGTACGGAAATGGGTACGGTTTAGGGTACAGGTTAGGGTTAGTGTACGGGTTAGGTTTAGGGTACAGTTTACGGTTATGGTACAGGTTAGGTTACGGTTTAGGGTTAGGGTGAGGGTACGGGTTAGGGATCAGGTTAGGGATAGGTATAGGGTAAAGTTTAGGGTTAGGGTATGGGTTAGGGTACTGGTTAGGGTACATGTTAGTTTTAGGTATGGGTTAGGATATGGGTTAGGGTCCGGGTTAGGGATAGGGTACGGGTTAGGGTATGGGTTAGGGTACGGGTTAGGGTATGGGTTAAGGTTAAGGTAAGGGTAGTGGTTAGGGCTAGGGTACGGGTTACAGTTTAGCGTTTAGGGTTACGGTTAGGGTACGGGTTAGGGTTAGGATACAGGTAGGGTTAGGTTACGGGTTATGGTATGAGTTATGGTATGGGTTAGGGTCAGGGTTTAGGGTTTAGGGTTAAGGTTATAGTACGGGTTAGGGTACTTGTTAGGGCTACGGTTAGGTTTAGGGTACGGTTTAAGTTACGGGTTAAGGTACAGTTTATGGTTAGGGTTATGGTACGGGTTAGGGTACGGGTTAGAGTACATGTTAGGGTTTCGGCTAGGGTTAGGGTACATGTTAGGGTTAGGGTTAGGGTACGGGTTAGAGTTACGGTTAGAGTACGGGTTAGGTTACGGGTTAGGGTTAGGTTTAGGGATAGGTTACGGGTTAGGGATAGGGTTAGCTGAAGGGGTAGGGTTAGGGGTAGGATTAGTGGTATGGTAGGGGTCCGGGTAGGGTTAGGGTTTAGGGTTAGTGTTTGGGGATTGGGGTTAGTGGTTAAGGTTAGGGTTTAGTGTTTAGGGTTTCGGGATTAGGGTTAGGGGTTAGGGTTTAGGGTTTAGTGTTAATGTTAGGGTTTAGTTTTAAGGATTAGGGTTTAGGGTTAGGTTTAGGGTAGGGTTAGGGTTAGGGTTAGGGTTAGGATTAGGGGTTAAGGTTTAGGGTTTAAGGTTAGGGGTTAGGGTTAGGGTTAGACCCCAGTATGCCAGCAGGACTGATGCGCCGGCTGTGCGGCAAACAGACGAGGGGGCCGAGGTGAGTGCGCTGGCGAGCGGGATTATGGTATCCAGCGTTTTGGCGCATGGGGCCTTTGAATGTCGCTAGAGCCTCGGAGGGCCCTGTCCGTTCTCCTGCCCTGAATGAGCAGCGGCACCCCGAGCGGTCCGCGTGGTGGCGAGTTGGCAGTGTGAGTCTGGCACTGCGGTTTGGGGGTCTCCAATGCTATGCGTTGCAGTGCAAGGCCCCTTGGGAGGGGCCCCTCTGGGGCCGTCCTAGGGTTAGTGTTAGCACCCAGGAGCCTGGCAGGCATGATCCACCAGCTGTGCGGTAGAGGAGGGCCAGGCCAAGGTGAGGGCGCCACCGAGCTGGAGCGTGGGCCCAAGCATTTTGTCACGGGGGGCCTTGGAAGGTCGCTGGGGTTTGGAGGGCCCTGCGGGTTCTCCCTCCCTGAATGGCCAGCGGCGCCCCTAGTGGCCTGGTGGGTGGCGGGGTGGCATGGTGAGTACGGCGCGGGGGCTCGTGGGTCCCCAATCCCTGGCGTTGCTGCACCAGGCCCCTTGGGATGTTCCCCTTGGGGGCCAACCTAGGGTTAGGGTTGGCCCCCAGGAGGCTGGCAGGCCCGATCTGCTGGCTGTGTGAGGAGCGGTATTGCGGGCTGAGTTTTGGGCGATGGCGAGTGGGAGCTTGGTCCCCAGCACTTTGGCGCCCTTGGCCTTCGAATGTTGCCATGGCTCATAGTGCCCTGCCCATTCTCCTGCCCTGAATAAGCAGCTGCGACCCTAGCATATCCGTTGGTGGTGGGGCGGCAGGGTGAGTCCCGCACTGTGGCTCCGGGATCCCCAATCCCCAGTGTTGCGGAGCCAGGCCCCTTGGAAGGGGCTCCTCCTGGGCTGACCTAGGGTTAGAGTTAGCCCCCAGGAGGCCAGCAGGCCCAATCCTCTGGCTGGGCAGCGAGAGGTGGGAAGGCCGAGGTAAAGGCGCTGGGAAGCATGAGCGTGGGCCCCTGCATTTTGGCGCAGGAGGCTTCAAATGTGGCAGGTTTCTCCAGGGCCCTGACCTTTCTACCACCCTGAATGACCGGCAGCGCCCCTAGCGCCCTGGGTGGCGACAGTGTGGCAGGGTGAGTCCGGCTCTGGGGCTCTGAGTCACCAATCCCAAGCGTTGCAGAGCCAGGCCCCTTGGGTTTCGGTTAGCCCCCAGGAGCCTGGCAGGCACTATCCACTGGCTCCAGCAAGCGGAGGGGCGGGCCGAGGTGAGGGCGCTGGGGAGCAGGAGCTTGGGAGCTTGGGAGCCAACTTTTTTGAGTGGGGGGCCTTCGAAGGTCGCAGGGGAAATGGAAGGCCTTGCCAGTTCTCCCAACTGAATGACCTGTGGCGCCCCTAGCGGCCTGGGTAGCGGCAGGGCGGCAGGTGAGTCCGGCGCTGGGGCTCGGGGGTCTCCAATCCACCGAGTTGCTGCACCAGGCCCCTTGGGAGGGTGCCCTCGGGGGCTGACCTAGGGTTAGGGTCAGACCCCAGGACGCCAGAAGGCTCAATCTGCCAGCTGTGCGGAGAAAGGTGTAGTGTGTCGAGGTGAGGTCTCTGTGGAGCGGGAGCATGGGCCCAAGCGTTTTGGCACGGGGGGCCTTCGAATGTCTTCGGGGACTCGGTGGGCCCTACGCATTCTCCTCCCTGAATGACCGGCGGCGCACCTAGCTGCCCTGGTGGCGGCGGGGTGCAGGGTGAGTCAGGCGCTTTGGCTCTGGTATCTCCAATCCCCAGCGTTGCGGTGCCAGGCCCCTTGGGAGCGGCCCCTCGGGTGCCAACCTAGGGTTAGGTTTAGCCCCTAGGAGGCAGGCAGGCCCTATTCACCAGCTGTGTGGATAGCGGAGTGGCGGACTGAGTTGAGGGCGCTGGTGAGTGGGAGCGTGGGCCCGGGCGTTTTGACGCCGGGGGCCTTTGAAGGTCACCGTGTCTCTGAGGGCCCTGCCCTTTCTCCCTCCCTGAATAATGGCAGCACCCCAAGACCCTGGGTGGCAGCTGGGCGGCAAGGTGAGTCCGGCGCTGGGGCTCAGGGGTCCCCAATCCCCGGCGTTGTGTCACCAGACCCATTGGGAAGGGCCGCTCGGAGGCCATTCTAGGGTTGCGTTTAGCCCCCAGAAGGCCAGTGGACCCGATCAGCGGCTGTGCAACAAGCGGAGGGTTGCCCCGAGTTGAGGGCGCTGGCGAGCCTGAGCATAACCCCAAGCGTTTTAGTGCGGGAGGCCTTTGAAGGTCAGCGGGGGCTCGGAGGGCCCTGCCATTTCTCCTTCCCTGAATGAATGGCGGCGCCCCTAGCGGCCCGTGTGGGGCGGGGCGGCAGGGTGCATCTGGCGCTTGGGCTTGGGGGTCCCCAATCCCCGGCGTTGCAGCGCCAGGCCCCTTAGGAAGGGAACCTCAGGGGCCGTCCTAGGGTTAGGGTTAGCGCCCAGGAGGCCGGCAGGCCCGATCCGCCAGCTGTGCAAGGAGCAGAGGTATGGGCCGAGTTGAGGGCGATGGCGAGCGAGAGCTTGAGCCCCAGCGTTTTGGCGCACTGGGTCCCGGAATGTTGCCATGGCTTGGAGTGCCTTGCCCCTTCTCCTGCCCTAAATAAACAGCGGCGCCCTAGCGGCTCTGTTGGCGGTGGGGGGGGAGGGTGAGTCCCATGCTGCGGCTCAGGGTCCCCATCCCCAGTGTTGTGACGCCAGGCCCCTGGGATGGACCCCTCGGGGGTCAACCTAGCCTTCGATTTAGCCCCCAGGAGGCTGGCAGGCCCTATTCGTAACCTGTGTGGAGAGTGAAGTGGCAGACCGAGGTGAGGGAGCTGGTGATTGGGAGCATGGGCCTGGGCGTTTGGGCACGGGGGGCCTTCGAAGGTCACTGTATCTTGGAGGGCCCTGCCCGTTCTCCTGCCCTGAATGAACAGCAGCACCCCAAGCCCCCGGGTGGCGGCTGGGCATCAGGATGAGTCAGGTGTGGGGCGGGGCGGCAGCGTGCATCCTGCGCTGGGGCTTGGGGGTCCGCAATCCCCGGCATTGCAGCACCAGGCCCCTTGGGAAGGGATCCTCAGGGGCCGTCCTAGGGTTAGGGTTAGCGCCCAGGAGGCCGGCAGGCCCAAGTCGCCGGCTGTGCGAGGAGCGGAGGTGCAGACCAAGTTGAGGGTGCTGGTGAACGTGAGCGTGGGCCCAAGCGTTTTGATTCGGGGGACCTTCGAGCATAGGCGGGGGTTCGGAGGGCCCTGCCCCTTCTCCCACCCTGAATGAACAGCGGCGTCCCTAGCGGCCGAGTGGGAAGGGGTGAAAGGGTGCATCCAGCGCTGGGGCTTGGGGGTCCCCAATCCCCGGCGATGCGGCGCCAGGCCCCTTGGGAGAGGCCCCTCGGGAGCAACCTAGGGTTAGGTTTAGCCCCCAGGAGGCTGGCAGGCCCTATTCGCCAGCTGTGTGGAGAGTGGAGTGGCGGACGGAGGTGAGGGCGCTGGTGAGTGGGAGGGTGGGTCTGCCGTTTTTGTGCGGGGGGCCTTCGAAGGTCGCTGTGTCTGGGAGGGCCCTGCCTGTTCTCCCGCCCTGAATGATCGACAACACCCCAAGCCCCTCGGTGGTGGCTGGGCGGCAGCATGAGTCAGGTGCTGAGGTTCGGGGTCCCCAATCCCCGGCGTTGCTGCGCCAAGCCCCTTGGGAGTGGACCTTTGGGGATCGATCTAGGGTTATGCTTAGCCCCCAGGTGGCCGGTGGACCCGATCAGCGGCTGTGCGGCACGTGGAGGGTTGGGACGAGGTGAGGGCACTGGCGAGACTGAACATGAGCCCAAGCTTTTTAGTGCGGGAGGCCTTCGAAGGTCAGCGGGGGTTTGGAAGGCCATGGCAGTTCTCCCACCCTGAATGAATGGTGGCGCCCCTAGTGCCCCGTGTGAGGCGGGGCGCCAGGGTGCATCCGGCACTGGATCTTGGGGGTCCCCAATCCCCGGCGTTGTGACGACAGGCCCCTTGGGTAGGGCCCCTCAGGGGCTGATGTATGGTTAGGGTTAGCTCCCAGGAGGCCGGCAGGCCCTGGGCCTTCGAATGTTGCCATGGCTCGAAGGGCCCTGCCCGTTCTCCTGCCCTGAATAACTAGCGGCGCCCTTAGCGTCTCCGTTGGAGGTGGGGCGGCAGGGGGAGTCCCGCGCTGTGGCTCGGGGATCCCCAATCCCCAGCGTTGCGGGGCCAGGCCCCTTGGGAGGGGCTCGTAGGGGGCCGACCTAGGGTTAGAGTTAGCACCCAGGAGGCGGCAGGCCCAATCCTCTGGCTGGGCAGCGAGAGGTGCGCGGGCCGAGGTAAAGGCTCTGGCGAGGGGGAGCGTGGGCCCCTGCATTTTGGCGGGAGGCTTCAAATGTCGCCTGTTTCTCCAGGGCCTTGTCCCTACATTCGCCCTGAATGAACGGCGGTGCCCCAGGCGGCCTGGGCGGCGACAGTGCGGCAGGGGAGTCCGGTTCTGGGGCTCTGAGTCACCAATCCCCAGCGTTGCAGAGCCAGGCCCCTTGGGATGTGCCCCACGGGGCCGACCTAGGGTTTTGGTTAGCCCCAGGAGCTTGGCAGGCCCTATCCACTGGCTCTGAATCAAGTGGAGGGGCGGGCCGAGGTGAGGGCACTGGGAGCAAGAGCATGGGAGCCAACGTTTTTGCGCGGGGGGCCTTCGAAGGTCAGCTGGGGCTTGGAGGTCCCTGCCCGTTCTCCTGTCCTGATTGACCGGTGATCCCCTAGCGGCTTGGGTGGCTGAAGGGCAGCAGGGTGAGTCTGGCACTTGGGCACGGGGTCCCCATCCCCAGCATTGCGTCACCAGGTCCCTTGGGAAGGGCCCCTCGGGGGCCGACCTATGGTTAGGGTTAGTCCCCAGGAGCCACGCAGGCCCGATACACCACCTGTGCATCGAGAGGACAGTTGGGCCGAGGTGAGGGTGCTGGTGAACGTGAGCCAGGGCCCAAGGATTTTGGTTCCGGGCGCCTTCGAAGGCCGGCGGGGGTTCGGAGGGCCCTGCCTGTTCTCCCAACCTGAATGAATGGCGGCGCCCCTAGCGGCCTGTGTGGGGCGGGGCGGCAGCGTGCGTCTGGCGCTGGGGCCTGGGGGTCCGCAATCCCTGGCCTTGGGGCGCCAGGCTCCTTAGGAAGGGATCCTCAGGGGCCGTCCTAGGGTTAGGGTTAGCGCCCCGGAGGCCAGCAGGCCCGAGTCGCTGGCTGTGCGAGGAGCGGAGGTGCGGGCCGAGTTGAGGGTGCTGGTGAACATGAGCGTGGGCCCAAGCGTTTTGATTCGGGGTGCCTTGGAGCATAGGCGGGGGTTCGGAGGGCCCTGCCCCTTCTCCCACCTTGAATGAACAGCGGCGCCCCTAGCAGCCCAGGTGGGGAGGGGCAACAGGGTGCATCTGGCGCTGGGGCTTGGGGGTCCCCAATCCCAGGCGATGCGGCGCCAGGCCCCTTGGGAGAGACCCATCCGGGGCAACCTAGGGTAAGGTTTAGCTCCCAGGAGGCCAGCAGGCCCTATTCGCCAGCTGTGTGGAGAGTGCAGTGGCGGACGGAGGTGAGGGCGCTGGTGAGTGGGAGGGTGGGTCTGCCGTTTATGCGTGGGGGGGCCTTCGAAGTTCGCTGTGTCTCGGAGGGCCCTGCCTGTTCTCCCGCCCTGAATGATTGGCAACACCCCAAGCCCCCGGATGGCGGCTGGGCGGCAGGGTGAGTCAGGTGCTGAGGTTCGGGGTCCCCAATCCCCGGCGTTGCTGCGCCAAGCCCCTTGGGAGTGGACCTTTGGGGATCGATCTAGGTTTATGGATAGCACCCAGGAGGCCGGTGGACCCTACCAGCAGCTGTGCGGCACGCAGAGGGTTGGGACGAGGTGAGGGCACTGGCGAGACTGAGCATGAGCCCAAGCTTTTTAGTGCGGGGGGCATTCGAAGGTCGGCGGGGCCTCGGAGGGACCTGCCCGATCTCCCGCTCTGAATGATCGGCGGGGCCCCTAGCGGCTCGGGTGGCTGAAGGGCAGCAGGGTGAGTCCGGTACTTGGGCTCGGGGTCCCCATCCCCAGCGTTGAGTCGCCAGGGCCCTTGGGAAGGGCCCCTCGAGGGCCGACCTAGGGTTAGGGATAGCCCCCAGGAGGCCGGCACGCCCTATCAGCCAACTGTGAGGAGAGCGGAGGAGTGGGCCGAGGTGAAGGCGCTGGTTAGTGGGAGCATTGGCCCAAGCATTTTGCTGCGGGGGTCCTTCGAAAGTCGCAGGGGACTCGGTGTGCCATGCCTGTTCTCCCGCTCTGAATGACCGGCGGGACCCTAGCTGCTCGGGTGGCTGAAGGGCAGCAGGGTGATTCCGGCACATTTCCTCGGGGTCCCCATCCTCAGCGTTGCTGTGCCAGGCCACTTGGGAAGGGCCTCTCGGGGGCCGACCTACAGTTCGGTTTAGTCCCCAGAAGGCCGGCAGTCCCGATACACCACCTGTGCGTCGAGCGGCGAGTTGGGCCGAGGTGAGGGTGCTGGTGAACATGAGCCTGGGCCCAAGCGTTTTGGTTCGGGGCACCTTCGAAGGTCGGCGTGGGTTCAGAGGGCCCTGGCAGTTCTCCCACCCTGAATGAATGGCGGCGCCCCTAGCGGCCTGTGTGAGGCGGGGTGGCAGGGTGCATCCGGCGCTGGGGCTTGGGGGTCCCCAATCCCCGGCTTTGCAACTCCAGGCCCCTTGCGAGTGGCCCTTCGGGGGCCGACCTACGGTTAGGGATAGCCCCCAGGAGGCCGGCACGCCCTATCAGCCGACTGTGAGGCGAGCGGAGGAGTGGGCCGAGGTGAAGGCGCTGGTGAGCGGGAGCATTGGCCCAAGCATTTTGCTGTGGGGGGGCCTTCGATAGTCGCCCGGGGCTTGGAGTGCCATGCCCATTCTCTCGCTCTGAATGACCGGCGGGACCCTAGCGGCTCGGGTGGCTGAAGGGCAGGAGGGTGAGTCCGGCACTATTCCTCAGTGTCCCTATCCCCAGCGTTGTGGTGCCAGGCCACTCGGGAAGGGCCTCTCGGGGTCCGACCTACAGTTAGGGTTAGTCCCCAGGAGGACAGCAGGCTTGATACACCACATGTGCAGCGAGTGGAGTGGTGGGCCGAGGTGAGGGTGCTGGTGAACATGTGTCTGGGCCGAATTGTTTTGGTTCGGGGCACCTTCAAAGGTCAGAGGGAGTTAGGAGGGCCCTGCCAGTTCTCCAACACTGAATGAATGGTGGCGACCCTAGCGGCATGTGTGTTGCGGGGCGGTAGGGTGCATCCGGAGCTGGGTCTCAGGGGTCCCCAGTGCCCGGCTTTGCGGCGCCAGGCCCCTTAGGAAGGGACCCTCAGGGGCCGTCCTAGGGTTAGGGTTGGCACCCAGGAGGCCAGCAGGTCCGATCTGCCGCCTGTGCGATGGGCGGAGGGGCGGTCCGAGGTGAGGGCGCTGGGGAGCGGGAGCATGGGCACCAGTGGTTTGGCGTGGGGGGCCTTTGAAGGTCACAGGGGGCTCGGGAGGCCCTGCCACTTCCTTCACCCTGAATCACCGGCGGCGCCCGCAGCGACCTGGGTGGTGACAGTGCAGCAGGGTGAGTCTGGCTCTGGGGTTCTGAGTCTCCAATCCCAAGCATTGCAGAGCCAGGCCCCTTGGGATCTGCCCCACGGGGCCGACCTAGGGTTTCGGTTAGCCCCCAGGAGCCCGGGAGGCACTATCCACCAGCTCTGAATAAAGCAGAGGAGCAGGCCAAGGTGAGGACCCTGGCGAGCAGGAGCGTGGGAGCCAACATTTTGCGCGGGGGGCCTTCGAAGGCCGCAGGGGAAATGGAGGGCCCTGCCAGTTCTCCCACCCTGAATGAACTGAAGCACCCCTAGCGGCCTGAGTGATGGAGGGGCGGTAGGTGAATCTGGCGCTGGGCTCGGGGTCCCCAGTCCACCTCATTGCGCCGCCAGGCCCCTTGGGAGGGGCCCGTCGGGGGCTGACCTATGGTTAGGGTTAGCCGCCAGGACCCCGGCAGGTTCAATCTGCCAGCTGTGCGGCGAATGGAGTGGTGGGTCGAGGTGAGGCCTCTGTCGAGCGGGAGCATGGGCCCAAGCGTTTTGGCGCCAGAGGCCTTCGAATGTCTCTGGGGACTCGCCGTGCCGTGCCCAATCTCCTCCCTGAGTGACTGGCAGCGCCCCCAGCAGACCAGATGGTGGCGGGGTGGCAGGGTCAGTCAGGCACTGTGGCTTGGGTATCCCCAATCCCCAGTGTTGCGGCGCCAGGCCCCTTGGGAGGGCCCCTCGGGGCCAACCTAGGGTTAGGTTTAGCCCCTAGGAGGCCCGCAGGCCCTATTCGCCAGCTGTGTGGAGACTGGAGTGGCAGACCGAGGTGAGGGCGCTGGTGAGCAGGAGCATGGGCCCCGTTGTTTTGGCCTGGGGAGCCTTTGAAGGTCTCTGTGTCTTGGATGGCCCTGCCCATTCTCTGGCCCTGAATGAACGGCACCACCCCAAGCCCCCGCGTGGCAGCTGGGCGGCAGGATGAGTCCAGTGCTGAGGCTTGGGCATCCCCAATCCCCGGTGTTGCGGCGCCAGGCCCCTTGGGAGGGGCTGCTCGGGGTCGATCTAGCGTTTCGGTTAGCCCCCAGAAGGCCAGTGGACCCGATCAGCGGCTGACAACACGCGGAGGGTTGGGCCGAGGTGAGGACGCTGGCTAGCCTGAGCATGAGCCTAAGCGTTTTAGCGCGGGGGGCCTATGAACGTCAGCAGATGCTCGGAGGGCCCTAACCATTCTCCTACACTGATTGACCGGTGGGCCCCTAGTGGCTCGGGTGGCTGAAGGACAGCAGGGTGAGTCCGGCACTTGGGCTCGGTGTCCCCATCCCCAGCGTTGCGACGCCAGGCCCCTTGGGAAGGGACCCTTGGGGGCCGACCTATGGTTAAGGTTAGTCCCCAGGAGACCTGCAGGCCCGATACACCACCTGTGCATCGAGCGGAAAGTTGGGCCGAGTTGAGGGTGCTTGTGAACATGAGCCTGGGTCCAAGCATTTTGGTTCGGGGCGCCTTTGAAGGTCGGAGGGGTTCGGAGTGCTCTGCCCTTTCCCCCAGCCTGAATGAACGGCTACCCCCCTAGCAGTCTGGGTGCGGAGGGGCGGCAGGGTGCACCCGGCGCTGGGGCTTGGGGGTCCCCAATCCCCGGTGTTGTGACACCAGGCCCCTTGGGAAGGGCTCCTCCTGGGCCGGCCTAGGGTTAGAGTTAGCCCCCAGGATGCCAGCAGGCTCAATCCGCCAGCTGTGTGGCTAATGGAAGGGTGGGTCGATGTGAGGTCTCTGTCGAGCGTGCGCGGGCCGAAGCGTTTTGGCGCCAGGGTCCTTCGAATGTCTCTGGGGACTTGGCGGGCCCTAGCCATTTACCTCCCTGAATGACCGGCGGTGCCTGTAGTGGCCTGGGTGGCAGTGTTGTGGCAGGGTGAGTCTGGCTCTGGGGCTTGGGGTCCCCGATCCCCGGCGTAGCGGCACCAGGACCCTTGGGAGGGGCCCCTGGGGGGCCGACCCTAGGGTTAGGGTTAGCCCCCAGGAGGCCGGCAGGCCCTTTTTGCAACCTGTGTGGAGAGTGAACTGGCAGACCAAGGTGCGGGCGGTGGTGATTGGGAGCGTGGGCCTGGGCGTTTTGGTGTGGGGGGCCTTCGAAGGTCGGCGGGGGTTTGGAGGGCCGTGCCCGTTCTCCCACCCTGAATGACTGGTGCCGCCCCCAGCCGCCCTGGTGGTGGCAGGGTGGCAGCGTGAGTCAGGCGCTGCAGCTCGGGTATCTCCAATCCCCAGCGTTGTGGCACCAGGCCCCTTGGGAGCGGCCCCTCGGGTGCCAACCTACGGTTAGGTTTAGCCCCTAGGAGGCTGGCAGGCCCTATTCATCAGCTGTGTGGATAGCAGAGTGGTGGATCGAGGTGAGGGCACTGGTAAGCGGGAGCATGGGCCCGGGCGTTTTGGTGCGGGGGGCCTTTGAAGGTCACCGTGCCTCGGAGGGCCCTGCCCATTTTCCCTCCCTGAATAATGGCAGCACCCCAAGCCCACGGGTGGAGGCTGGGCCTGGCTCTGGGGCTTGGGGTCCCCGATCCCCAGCGAAGCGGCACCAGGACCCTTGGGAGGGGCCCCTGGGCGGCCGACCTAGGGTTAGGGTTAGCACCCAGGAGGCCTGCAGGCGGGATCCGCCCGCTGTGAGGGGAGCGGAGGGGCAGGCCGAGGTGAGGGCGCTGGAGAGCAAGAGCGTGGGCCCAAGCTTTTGCCACCTGGGGCCTTCGAATGTCTCCGGGGACTCAGATGGCCTTGCCCATTCTCCTCCCTGAATGACCGGCGGCGTACCTAGCAGCCCAGGTGGCGGCAGGGCAGCATGTGAGTCCGGCGCTGGGGCTCGGGGATCCCCAATCTACCGCGTTGCGGCATCAGGCCCCTTGGTGGGGGCCCCTCGGGGGCTGACCTAGGGTTAGGGTTAGCCTCCAGGACGCTGGCAGGCTCAGTCCGCCAGCTGTGTGGCGAATGGAGGGGTGGGTCGAGGTGAGATCTCTGTTGAGTGGGAGCGTGGGGCCAAGCGTTTTGGCACCGGGGTCCTTCGAATGTCTCAGGGGACTCAGCGGGCCCTGACCGTTCTCCTCCCTGAATGACCGGCGGTGCCCCTAGCAGCATAGGTGGCAGCGGGGAGGCAGGGTGAGTCAGGCGCTTTGGCTCGGGTATCCCCAATACCCAGTGTTGAGGCGCCAGGCCCCTTGGGAGTGGCCCCTCAGGGGCTAACCTAGGGTTAGGTTTAGCCCTTAGGAGGCCATCAGGCCCTATTCACCAGCTGTGTGGAGAGCGGAGTGGCCGACCGAGGTGAGGGCGCTGGTGAGCGGGATGGTGGGCCTGGCGTTTTGGCACGGGGGGCCTTTGAATGTCACTGTGTCTCGGAGGGCCCTACCCGTTCTCCCGCCCTGAATGAATGGCACCACCCCAAGTCCCCGGGTGGCGCCTGGGTGGCAGGGTGAGTCCAGTGCTGAGGCTCTGGGGTTCCCAATCCCCAGCGTTGTGGGGGCAGGCCCCATGGGAGGGGCTCCTCGTGGGCCTACCTAGGGTTAGAGTTAGCCCCCAGGAGGCTGGCAGGCCCAATCCTCAGGCTGGGCAGGGATAGGTGGGCAGGCCGAAGTAAAGGTGCTGGGGAGCGGGAGCTTGGTCCCTTGCATTTTGGTGCAGGAGGCTTCAAATGTTGCAGGTTTCTCCAAGGCCCTGTCCCTTCTCCAGCCCTGAATGACCGGTGGCGCCCCTAGCGGCCTGGGTGGCAGCGTTGCGGCAGGGTGAGTCTGGCTCTGGGCCTTGGGGTCCCCGATCCCCAGCGTAGTGGTACCAGGACCCTTGGGAGTGGCCCCTGGGGGGCCGACCTAGGGTTAGGGTTAGCCCCCAGGAGGCCGGAAGGCCCCATCTGCCCACTGTGCGGGGAGCGGAGGGGTGGGCCAAGGTGAGGGTGCTGGGGAGCGGGAGCATGGGCTGGGGCATTTTGGTGCAGGGGGCCTTTGAAGGTAACCTGGGGCTCCGAAGGCCCTGCCCCTTCTCTCGCCCTGAATCACCAGCGGCGCCCCTAGCGGCCTGGGTGGCGACAGTGCATCAGGGTGAGTTCGACTCTGGGGCTCTGAGTCACCAATCCCCAGCGTTGCAGAGCCAGGCCCCTTGGGATGTGCCCCACGGGGCCGACCTAGGGTTTCGGTTAGCCCCCAGGAGCCTGGCAGGCCCTATCCACCGGCTACGAACCAAGAGGAGGGGCGGGCCGAGGTGAGGGCGCTGGGAGCAGGAGCATGGGAGCCAAGGTTTTTGCGCGGGGGGCCTTCGAAGGTCAGCGGGGTCTCGGAGGGCCCTGTGGGTTCTCCTGCCCTAATTGAGCGGGGGGCCCCTAGCGGCTCGGGTGGGCTGAAGGGAAGCAGGGTGAGTCCATCACTTGGGCTCGGGGTCCCCATCCCCAGCGTTGCGACGCAAGGCCCCCTGGGAAGTCCCCTCGGTGGCCAACCTATGGTTAGGGTTAGCCCACAAGAGGCCGGCAGGCCAGATACACCACCTGTGCATCGAGTGGAGAGTTGGGCCGAGGTGAGGGTGCTGGTGAACATGAGCCTGGGTCCAAGCGTTTTGGTTCGGGGCGCCTTCGAAGGTTGGTGGGGGTTCAGAAGGCCCTGCCCGTTCTCCCACCCTGAATGAACGTCGGCGCCCTAGCGGCCCGGGTGGGGAGGGGTGGCAGGGTGCATCCGGCGCTGGGGCTTGGGGGTCCCCAATCCCCGGCGTTGCAGCGCCAGGCCCCTTGGTAAGGGCCCCAAGGGGGCCAACCTAGGTTTAGGTTTAGCCCCGAGGAGGCTGGCAGGCCCTATTCACCAGCTTTTTGGAGACTGGAGTGGAGGACCGAGGTGAGGGCGCTGGTGAGCGGGAGCGTGGGCCTGGGTGTTTTGTCTCGGGGAGGCTTTGAACGTTTCCGTGTCTCGGAGGACCCTGCCCGTTCTCCCGCCCTGAATGAACGGCAGCACCCCAAGACCCGGGTGGCGGCTGGCTGGCAGGGTGAATCCAGTGCTGAGGTTCGGGGTCCCCAATCCCCGGCGTTGCGGCGTCAGACCCCTTGGGAGGGGCCCTTCGGGGGTCGATCTAGGGTTACGGTTACCTCCAGAAGGCCTGTGGACCCGATCAGCGTCTGTGCAACACGCAGAGGGTTGGGCCGAGGTGAGGGTGCTGCCGAGCCTGAGCATGAGCCCAAGTGTTTTATCGTGGGGGGCTTTTGAAGTTTGGTGGGGGCTCGGAGGGTCCTGCCCGTTCTCCTTCCCTGATTGACCGGTTGGCCCCTAGCGGCTCGGGTGGCTGAAGGGCAGCAGGGTGAGTCCGGCACTTGGGCTCAGGGTCCCCATTGCCAGCGTTGCGATGCCAGGTCCCTTGGGAAGGGCCCATCGGGGGCTGACCTGTAGTTAGGGTTATCCCCCAGGAGGCCAGCAGGCCCGATACACCACCTGCGCGTCGAGCGGAGGGGCGGGCCGAGGTGGGGGCGCTGGGGAGCAGGAGTGTGGGCCCAAGCGTTTTGGTGTGGGGGGCCTTCAAAAGTCGGCGGGGGCTTGGAGGGCCCTGCCCGTTCTCCTGCCCTGAATAACCGGCGGCGCCCCTAGTGCCCCGGGTTACCGTGGGGCGGCCGTATGAGTCCGGCGCTGGGGCTCAGGGGTCCCCAATCCCAGGCCTTGCAGCTCCAGGCTCGTTGGGAGGGGCCCATCGGGGGCCAACCTAGGTTTAGGGTTAGCCCCCAGGAAGCTGGCAGGCCTGATCCGCTGGCTGTGTAGCGAGCAGAGGGGCAGGCCGAGGTGAGGGCGCTGTTGAGCGGGAGCGTGGGCCCAAGCATTTTGGCGTGGGGGCATTCGAAAATCACCGGGGGTTAAGAGCGCACTTCCCGTTCTACCTTGCTGAAAGCCGGACGGCATACCTAGCGGCTCGGGTTGCGGAGGGGCGGCAGGGTGAGTACAGTGCTGGGGCTCAGGGATCCCTAATCACCGGCATTGCAGCACCAGACCCCTTGGGAGGGGCCCCTCGGGGGCTGACATAGGGTTTGGGTTAGCCTCCAGGAGGCCGGCAGGCCCAATCCACCAGTTGTGCGGCGAATGGAGGGTCAGGTGGAGGTGAGGCCACTGGCGAGTGGGAGCATGGGCCCAGGCGTTTTGGCGTGGGGGTCCTTCAAAAGTCGCCTGAGGCTCAGAGGGCCCTGCACATTCTTCCGCCCTGAATGACCGGCGGCTACCCTAGCGGCCCGGGTAGAGGATGGGCGGTATGGTGAGTCAGGTGCTGGGGCTCGGGGTCCCCAATCCTTGGCGTTGGAGCTCCAGGCCCCTTCAGAAGGGGTCTAGGGGCCGACCGAGCATTACTGTTAGCCTCCAGGAGGCCGGCAGACCCGATCTGCCAGCTGTATGGTGAGCAGAGGGGCGGGCCAAGGTGAGGGCGCTGTTGAGCGGAATCCTGGGCCCAAGAGTTTTGGCGTGGGGGGCATTCAAAAGTCGCCGGGGGCTCAGAGCACCCTTCCCGTTCTACCGCACTCGGGGGTCAATCTAGGGTTACGGTTAGCCCCCAGAAGACCGGTGGACCCGATCAGCGGCTGTGCAACACGTGGAGGGTTGCCCCGAGGTGAGGGCGCTGGCGAGACTGAGCATGATCCCAAGCGTTTTAGGGTGGGGGTCCTTTGAAGGTCAGCAGGAGCTCGGAGGGCCCTAACCGTTCTCCTGCACTGATTGACCAGTGGGCCCCTAGCGGCTCGGGTGGCTGAAGGGCAGCAGGGTGAGTCCGGCACTTGGGCTCGGTGTCACCATCCAGCGTTGCGACACCAGGCACCTTGGGAAGGGACCCTGGGGGGCCGACCTATGGTTAGGGTTAGCCCTCAGGAGTCCGGCAGGCCTGATACACCACCTGTGTGTCGAGCGGAGAGTTGGGCCGAGGTGAGGGTGCTGGTGAACATGAGCCTGAGCCCAAGCGTTTTGGTTTGGGGCAACTTCGAAGGTCGGCGGGGGTTCGGAGGGCCCTGCCAGTTCTCCCACCCTGAATGAATGGCAGCGCCCCTAGCAGCCCGTGTGGGGCGGGGTGGCAGGGTGCATCAGGCACTGGGGCTTGGGGGTCCCCAATCCCTGGCGTTGTGGCGCCAGGCCCCTTAGGAAGGGACCCTCAGGGGCCGTCCTAGTGTTAAGGTTAGCGCCCAGGAGGCCGGCAGGCCCAAGTAGCCGGCTCTGCGAGGAGCGGAAGTGTGGGCCGGTTTGAGGGCGATGGCGAGTGGGAGCGTGGTCCCCAGGGTTTTGGCGCCCTGGGCCTTCGAATGTTGTCATGGCTCAGAGGGTCCTGCCCGATCTCCTGCCCTGAGTAACCAGCGGCGCTCCTAGCGGCTCTGTTGGCAGTGGGGCGGCAGGGTGAGTCCTGCACTTTGGGTCGGGGATCCCCAATCCCCAGCGCTGCTGTGCCAGGCTCCTTGGGAGGGGCTCCTCGTGGGCGACCTAGGGTTAGAGTTAGCCCCCAGGAGGCTGGCAAGCCCAATCCTCTGGCTGGGCGGCAAGAGGTGGGCGGGCAGAGGTAAAGGCCCTGCCCAGCGGAAGCGTGGGCCCCTGCATTTTGGCGTGGGAGGCTTCAAATTTCGCTGATTTCTCCAGGGCCCTGTCCGTTCTCCCACCCTGAATGACCGGTGGCGCCCCTAGCGGCCCGGTTGGTGGCAGGGCGGCAGGTGAGTCCGGCGCTGGGGCTCAGAGGTCCCCAATACACCGCGTTGCGGCGCCAGGCCCCTTGTGAGGGGCCCCTCGGGGGATGACCTAGGGTTAGGCTTAGCCCCCAGGACGCCGGCAGGCTCAATCCGCCAGCTGTGCGGAGAATTGAGGGGTGGGTCGAGGTGAGATCTCTGTGGAGTGGGAGCTTGGGCTCAAGGATTTTGGCGCCTGGGGCTTTCGAATGTTTCTGGGGACTCGACGGGCCCTGCCCATTCTCCTCCCTGAGTGAATGGCAGCGCCCCTAGCAGCCTAGGTGGTGGCGGGGCGGCAGGGTGAGTCAGGCACTGTGACTTGGGTATCCCCAATCCCCAGCATTGTGGCGCCAGGCCTATTGGGAGGGGCCCTTGGGGGCGACCTAGGGATAAGGTTAGTCCCCAGGAAGCCAGCAGGCCCGATCCGCCAGCTCTGCAGTGAGCGGAGGGGTGGGCCGAGGTTAGGGAGCAGGCGAGCAGGTGCTTAGGAGCCAGAGTTTTTGCGCGGGGGTCCTTCGAAGGTCGCAGGGGGATCGGAGGGCCCTGCCAGTTCTCCCTTCCGGAATGACTGGCAACGCCCCTAGCGCCCTGGGTTCTTGCTGGGTGGCAGAGTGAGTTCAGCACTGGGGCTCGGGGTTCCCAAATCCCCAGCATTGCGGTGCCAGGCTCCTTGGGAGGGGCCCCTCGGGGGCCGAACTAGGGTAAGTGTTAGCCCCCAGGAGTCCAGCAGGCCCCTTCCACCAGCTCTGCAGCAGGCGGAGGGGCAGGCCAAGGTGAGGGCAATGGCGAAAGGGAGTGTGGGCCCAAGCGTTTTGGTGCAGGGGGCCTTCAAAAGTCCCGGGGGTTTGGAGGGCCCTGCACGTTCTCTCACCCTGAAAGACTGGCGGCGCCCCTAGCAGCCTGGGTTGCTGGGGGCAGCAGGGTGACTCCGGCGCTGGCCTCGGGGGTCCCCAATCCCCAGCACTGTGGCACCAGGCCCCTTGGGAGGGGCCCCTCGGGGGCCGACCTAGGGTTAGGGTTTGTCCCCAGGAGGCCGGCAAGCCCACGCTAAGTGGTTCTGGCAATGTAACAAAAATGCCATACACTTATCTGTAAGAAATAACAGTGTACAGGAACCCTCTTAGCCCTAACATCATCCTTTGTGAATATGGAAGCCAGCCCCAAAGTGGTTGTGGAAGTCTGACGAATGCGCTAAGCACTTTTCTCTGAGTCACCACACTATACAGGGAAAGACCAATGTACATCATCTTTCACGAGTAGGAAGCATTAATGAAAAGGTTCTGAAATTTCGAGGACTCTGACCCATCCTTATTGGTAATAAACCACCGTGTACAGGAAAATACCTTCAACTCTCATCAGCCTCCTCAATCCTGATTCTGATTCAACTTTGGGGGTGTAGGACTAGGGAAATGTCCACACCTTATTGCTAAGAAAGATCGATGACAGGGTAATGCCCTTCAAGTCACATCAGCCTTCCTGAAGACGGCAGCAGGAATCAAGCTGGTTATGTTACCATGAGGTAAGGAAGATGAGCATATAATTGAGAAACAACAGTGGGCAGGACCTCTCTTCCAACGATCATTATCTTTGCTTAATGTTAAATCCCTATGGTAAGAGGTTGTGGGCATTTGTGAGGTCAAAATCTTGAGTGTTTTGTAAAACCTCTTGGCCATACACATATGAGACTAAGGTAGTTGGGGACTCCTAGGAAGTGATTTGTCCACTGTCAAAAATATGAAAAGATAAAAGAGACAGATGAGGTCTCCTCAGGCATTGTCCTTTATCCTCATCCTCCGTGAGGATGGTCATCTCTGGACAGCTCAGTGGCAGGGTCTCATTCACAGTGGGGGCATCTGTTCCTCACAGACATCAGGCAGGGAAATGGATTTGGTTCTCTGTGCCAGCCCAGCCACAGCTGAGTGTCACAGCACCCTCTTGTGGGCTCATAAGAGTTTCACTGTCACCAGGCAGGTCATTGTATTTGATAAACCACTGTGAGAGTTTGCAATTGCCTTCATCTGCAACCTCCTAGAAGCAAATGCAGGTCTCTGGTACCATGTGAAGTCATGTGAAGGCATTGTGAGAAAGTGTCCTTTTGCTTAAGAAAAACATGGCTGGGGCTCCTGGCTGGCTCAGCCAGTTAAGCATGTGCCTCTGGCTCAGGTTATGATCCCAGGGTTCTGGGATCGAGCCGAGGCTCCCTGCTCAGCAGGAAAGGAGGTAGGGAAATAGCTTAGAACCCACAGAGAATGTGAATAAAGGGGAGTGAAATGGAACTTGGTCTGTGTTTTGCTTTAGGGATTGGAAGTTAGTTTTTTCTCAATTGTGATTGTTCTTGAAACAGAAAACCTGTATTTTTTTTCCTTTAATTTTTTTCTAATAATAATTTTTTATTATGATATGTTAGTCACTATACAGTATTTCCTTAGATTTTGATGTAGTGTTCCATGATTCATTATTTGCATATAACACCCAGTGCTCCATGCAATATGTACCTTCCTTAATACCCATCACTGGCCCATCCCAATCCCCCACCCCTCTCCCCTCTGAAGCCCTCAGTTTGTTTCCCAGAGTCCATAGTCTCTCGTGGTTCATTCCCCCTTCTGTTTAGGGTCCATTGTCTAACGAGACAGACAGTGGAAGTTCACCAAATATAAGATCGAAATTTCATTGTTCATTATAGATACCGCCAAGTAGTTCCCAGACATTTCATTCTACTGTAGTAATTCATTATACCTGTGCAGATGCACGTGGAAGACAATTGATGCATGTATAGTGGTAATAAAACACGCCCCTCAGCAGTAGAATAATAGAGGATGCACATGTGTAAAATTATTCGACTACAGCTTCCATGCTTTGCCTTTGGTTCCTTATTATCTATGAAATTGGACAATTTTTGTTCTCTAGGCTTAAAACTCATTGTCAGTATTTAGAGTTTTTCAATGCTGATCTTCTCCTGTATAAGATACCAAAAACCTAAAATATGTATGAACTTTAAAAAACGCTATATTGAAAATTACAGCAGGGAAGTTCCATTTTGTAAATATTGTGTCAATGGATCTCTATTTTGACATCAGTGTTCATTAGAAATGATGACATTTCATGTGAGTATAAATATCAATGTGAAAAAGGAAAGGTAGGAAGAACCTTGAATGTTTAAGTAATTGGCGAAATGACAGGTGTGTGTGTGTGTGTGTGTGTGTGTGTGTGTGTGTGTGTGTGTGTGTAATTGATTTTCAATGAATGGTTCAGCTTCTTGTAGGACCTCCGAGAGAGCCCAGGTGAACCTTTCAATGAGTTGGTATCTGTTTTCAGAACATGGGAATCTCTTAGTCCAATAGTCAATCAGGCAAGCTTTGAGGTCTTGAAGAGTTTCAGTCCTCAGCGATGGTGTTGCAGACCCTTGTGAGCAAACCCTAGGGTATGTTCAGAGCCCTCATTAGCTGGTACCAATGTGTGACAATTTCAGACAGCATTTCCCAAAGAAGTACCTCTTGAGTCTCTGTCCTTGTCAGTTCCCTACACTTCCTTACACTAGTTATGTGATCAGTGTTTCAGGATAATCCCCACATGTGATTTTTGCTATTTCCTACTAGTCCTATCTGTTTCTCATCTTCTTTTATGGTAGGGGTTGGGAAGCAACCTGTGTGGCGTAGGAAGGGATGTGGTAGTTGTCTGCCTTCAGAGGACCGAATGATGCCTAGAAATTGTACTGTAGTTTGAGGTCAATTGTCCATCCTCTGAGTGTCAGGAATTCCATCACTTTACTTTGATGCTAGTCTGCTCTTCAAGCAGTCCTCAGAAATAAGGACGCCATCCATCTAGGGAATACTGGTTTGTGTGTATGTTTTCATTTTAGGAAAGGCCTTGCTGTTCCTGAAAATAATACTGTAGAGCACCCTTTCCTGTTCTTATTGGCCATCAGTCAATCTTTTGTGAAGTATTTGTTTATAAATAGACTTTTTATGGTTGATGAGCAGGAATTCTTTATTGACAAGTCTTTGTCAGTGTGTGTATTGCAAATCTTTACTTTCCAGCCTGCGGTTCACTTTTTCACTTTCTTATGGTCATAAGATAAGGAGAAATGTCACATTTTTATGAAGTCCCACTGAATTCTTTTAAATGGTTAGTGCACCCTATGTCCTACCCCAAGATTGACAGGTTCTACGTTTTCTTTCAGAAACTGTCCAATGGGAAACACAATTCATCTCAAATTTATAAATTACATTTTTAATTCTAATAGGGTATTTATAGACTGTTTTGGATTTTCTATGTACACAATTGTATTATCTGTGAATAGTCAAATTATCCCCTCAATTCTTATACTTTTTGTTTTTCTTGCCTTCTAACACTGGTAGATTCTCTGATGCCACGTTGAATAGAGCAGCATTGTTTGAAGATTTTAATATACCTTTCTCAATATCTGACAGAAAAAGCAGACAAATCATTGGTAACAAATGTGACCTAATTGACATATAGGGAACATTCCATAATAAGTGCAGAATACATTATTTTCAAGTGGTCATAGACTCTTTACCCAAATAGATGATAGGTGGGGCCACGAATCAAGGCTACAAATGTTAAACCCTGATATTAACTAGATTCTGTTCTTAGACCACAGGGGAATTGAGCCACAGTCATAGCGAAAAGAAAACCAGGAAGTCCTTTAATGTTTAAAAATTAAATGGAAGTTTGCTACATATCCTAAAGGTCAGAGAGGGAATCTCAATGGAAATTCTGAACCTTTTCTATGAGGGCTTACACACAATGGCACTTTCTTTGTGAAGAGCATTATAATATCCTAGACAGGTGTTGAGCCTTAAGTCAGAGTTCTGCCTGCCCCAGCCACACCTGGCAGGCTTGGCCTGTGGTCCCCCTCAGCTGTCCTTTCTGGTGGTCCTGAGCTAAGGGGGTCATCATGGCCATAAGGAAATGGGAAGCTCCCCAGTCATAGTGATGGCAGTGCCCCCTCCCCAGCTGCCCTTTCTGGTGGCTCTGAGCTAAGGGGGTCAACATGGCCGTATGGAAATTAGAAGCTCCCCACTCTTAGTGATGACGTTGCTATCGTATCGTCCTCACCAGTCCAACAACATGATTTCTGAGTGAAATATGACACAAGAGTGACTTCTTGGCCTTCCTTCAGGTTTGAAAATCATCTGGTGAGTCATCTATTAGGAATATGGATTCAACATGTGTTCTTTCTTCTGGAAAAGAAATAGACCCAATAGCAATTATGGCTTCCTGAGCACCTGTTCTTGAGACACATCATACTGGCTCTTTGTAGCATTCTGCCTCTTAAACTTCTCAACTAGGGTGTAGATATTTTTAGGCACATGTTCAGGTGGTTAGACAGGGACTCAGATGATATGAGTCACAGAGGATTTTAGTGTCAGAAACCTAAGTGGGATCCCCAAATTGACTCCAAATCCCCTGTTGTTCCATACAGGGTACTATTTCCCTCTTATCTCTGGTCTTCTCGATCTGGAACCTATCAAGTATCAGGATTTTCTTGTCATGTGGAAAACTGGAATGAATTCAGCGGACCTTTTCACCTCTGCCAATGGTGATCATTAAGATCATTATCTCAGTGGAGGACCTCTGGGTAAGATACTCAAAGATCCTTAGGAATACAGACAGTATAATATTTTCCTGGTATTAAAGTTACTGAAACCAACTATCTCTTTTAGTCGATTCAGGCTCTGGTATGTTCAGAGGGTGCTGTAAAACAGGTCTGAAATAGTATTTAAAAACACTCAGCTCAGCCTCTTCTACAACGTGAGCCAATGCTTATAAACATGGCTAAAATATTCCCTTACCTACAATGACTTCCCAGCCATCATAGTGTTTATATGGTATGACTGTGACTTACATTAGTCAACATTTGCAGAGAAAGAACTTAGTGCATCCAGGGGGCACTTCATGTTGAAATTAGTTTGTGACAATGAGCTACTGTGTTTTATTCTGCAGTCCAAGGGAATGGTGCCAGACATCTCTAAGGTGTCTAGCAGTTCTACAATTCTGATTTTAAGTGGTCTGTGTGCTTCAGAGATTTGGGCAGGAGAAGGGCAGGAGTTCAGAGACTGTGAACACTTCTGTCACCTGTGCTGACCATGGAGCAGGCCGCCTTCTGTGGACATCATTTTGATTTCTTGGTACTCTTGGGAAAGGTGCTTTTGTCTCACATTCCTCCATTTAGGAGTAATTATAATGATGAAAGTAATTTTTATCTTATATCATCTGTGGGCCCTGATCCTGGGCTCCCAGGTAAGCTATCCTTTAACATTTTACCCAGCTCAAAATGACTGGGCAAAACCTGAAAGCATGATCCCTATTTCTGCCCCAAGCACATGTTGTACATCTGCTTCGAGAAGAAAACAATAACCAAAAATGCCAACATAAAGATAAGAGAAAATAAAGAACCTCTTTGGCTCCCATAAGATTAAAGTCATACTGACATGTGCATACTGAAAATGCATGAAAACATTGCATTTCCTAAAGCCCAAGTCTTGGAGGGTCTGATACTCACTTACTATGCCCAGAACCAGGCACACCCCAGCAGGGAGGGCTGGTGCAGAAAGGGAAGGGGCAGGACTCTGAGGGTGGTCTGTAGCTAGAGAGGTCCCTAGAAGGGGCCAGGTTGTGTGGGGGCCCCAGCCCACGAGCCCACCCATGCCTGTGCCTGGTGTTGGGTAGAGGAGGCTCCTCTTGTGCCCCCTGCACTTTCAGGGTTCCAGGGGCTTGAGGACTGGTTGCGCAGCATCCAAGGAGCTCAGGTACCACCCTCCCAGACCATTCACCACTTGGGGGTGGAGCTACATCACTGTGGGTTGGCCCAGATTTGCAGTGGGTTGCAGACTTGGGGCAAAGAAGGGGCACTGAGAGAGAGAGAGTTGCCCTGCGGAGATCCCTGCTGGTGAGTGAGCAGCATGCACTGGGGTGGGGGTCCGGGGGTAGGGTGCGCCTCAGGTGGGAGGCAGGGTTCTGGAAGGGCACGAGGAGAGGGTTCATTGTGGGGACTCAGGTGAGTTTTCTTTTTCCCTTTAAAGTCTCTTCCGCCCCATGTCCTCAACTGGCCTTATCTCCATACCCGTGAACTCCAGGGCGCCCGCTCCCCTGAGCTTTGGTGGGATGGGTTGCAGAATTTCAGGGTTTCCCCTGTTCCCCTGGAAGAGTGCGGGAAAGGACCTCACACAATCCCCACATTTAGTTCTCTGACACAGTGCAGGTGATGCCTCTTGAGCAGTACCCCGAGTTCAGCAGGGTGTGCCCTGGTCCCCCAGGCACAGGTGTGGCAGTAGCAAGCCCCAGAGCCATCCCCCAACTTCAGCATTATGCCCCCTGTGCCCCCGGGTTAGTGGTAATTGGCTATTAGAATCATGCAGGAAAATCCTCCAGGTGGGGGCCTGGAGGCGTGCGTAAACCAGACCCCACTCTAGTTGCATTGGGAATAGATGAATTGAGGGTTTCATTAGAAGAGTAAGTCTGCTTTCCAGAAAAGGCAAGGTCATTGGTCTGTTGAGAATGAAGATAATTACTGACAAACAACAAGTATGTGTTGCCCCTTCGCCCAGAAACCGAAGCAGGTGTGCAGGCTTTAGGTCAGAGGTGCCTTCTTGTCCCCAGCTGACAACACTTCTCTGCTCTGGCTCCAAGACACCCGAGGTTTTGAACGTTAGCATCGGAGTCAGCGAGGCAGCTTGTCACAGGACGCCAGTGTTCAGAGAAAGCACAGGTATGTTTGGCAAAATGTCCTATCTATGTCAGGGCTGGAGGTAAAACCTCTCATTATCCCAAAACCTCCTGGGCTTTTCTCTTTTCTCTAGTTGAGCCACAAAGTAAAATTGAAGTAGCTGTCAGGATTCTGGGTTTGGTGCAAGAATTACTTAGTTTCCCTGCAGGTAGAACTTTGCAGGGGATCACAATTTCTCTGTCCATTTATTGCTTACAAATGTATTTTGACCATCTGTTTCCTAGGAACCCCTTTTATTAGAAAGGGAAGGTGAGATTCACTCTGTGCCTGTTTGTAACATCTAATTTGTTCCTTCATCTAACAGTGTTTATTCAATTGGGCCTAAGATATGGTTGAGTGGCCAGCATCTAGAGTTAGGTGGCTTTTTTTTCATCTGATACAGACTTGGATGATGTCATTTGACAAAGGTGATGTTTCATCATTGATTAGTTTATTCGTCAGAAGAGTTAAAATTACGGTGGAGGGAAAATTGAAAATTATCCAAAGCAGCCTGCTCCTGTTTAAAAGTTGAGCTTGACTTTCTAGTTTTACTAAATGTATTATCTCGATATTTTGAGGTGCCATATTCTCTCTGTAGTTTCTTTGGTGGTGGAGTCAGAAGGAGAGTCTGGGAATACTTTTGGATAGTGGCATGCTGGTGGCTTCAAGGGGCTTGGCGTCAGGAGCCTTGGGGTGAAGTCTGCAACTGCTTGCCTGACCCTGGGTGCATCTCACAGAGGTTTTGTTTCCTCTTATGAAATTGCCGGCAGATAATGTTCTGCTTAAAGGGGAACCCTCCCATCCTGTTGGTGGCAATGCAAAGTGGTTCAGCCAGTCTGGGAAACAGTGTGGGGGTTCCTCAAAAAGTTAAACATTGAAAAACCCCATGATTCAGCAATTGCTCTCCTATGTAATTAACCAAAGGATACAGAAATGCAGATTCGAAGGGGGTCCATGCACAATGATGTTTATGGCAGTAATGTCCACAGTAGCCAAACTATGGAGAGAATCCCAAAGTCCATGCACTGATGAATGGATAAAGCAGATGTGGGATACCTATATATAATGGAATATGACCCAGCTTCAGAAAGAATGAAATCTTACCATTTGCAAGGATGTGCATGGACCTAGAGTGTATTAAGCTAAGCAGAATCAGTGAGGAAAGACAAATATCCTATGCTCTCACACTTGTGGAATTTCAGAAAAAAAAACAGATGAACAGAGTGGAGGGGTGATGAGAGAGGCAAACAAGGAAATATACTCAACCTTGGAGAACAAACTGAGTGTTGCTGCAGGACAGGGGAGTGGGGGGAAGAGTTAAATGGGTGAGGGGTATTAAGGATGGTACTTGTGATGAGCACCGGGTACTGTATGCAGGTGAGGAATCACTAAATCCTACCCCTGAAGCGAATATTCCATGGCATGTGAACTAACTGGAATTTAAGTAAGAGAAGAAAGGAAAAAGTGTTCTGCTTCATGAAGAGTGAGGTAAAATTGTAGTGATTTGGGCTGTACTATTCTATAGATGAGAGTTGTAAAACACCCTGTTGTAAGATACACTAGTTTCTTATCACATAAGGAGTCCTCAGAAAGCTGCAATGAAAGATTCAGGTCTCAGAGCATGTTCATGTTCCACTGATATGTTACAATTTGCACAGGTAGGAAAGAAGGTGGAGAGAAAGGCAACAGAAGGGGAAAGTAGGTGTGAACCTTTCATTAGTTAGCATTATATCTTTCTCATGAAAGCCTTGCGCCAGTGTGATTTTGGAAGAAGAGGGGGAATCCAGGAGCATTGCAGGAGATGGGGGAGTTCCAGGTCTGGGTAAAGCTGACAGGGGTCCCAGATGAGAGCTGAATGCATTCTGCAGCAGGGTATGGGCAGGGTGGGCTCCAAGGGTGGCTGTGGGTCTCCTGGGTGAGAGTTGTGACAGGTGAGGGCTCTGTGCAAGTTCCTGGCTGAGGACAAGTGAGGCACAGGCGGAGAGCTGGCAGAGAACCCTCTTCTGGGCCACCAGCCTCACCCAACACACACAGCCTCATCTTCTGTCCCTGTCACTCCAATTCTGACTTCTCCGAAGGTGAGTGAGAATACATCAAGAGCATTCTTAACAGAAGGGAAAGCATGTGCAAAAGCTCTGGGGCAGGAGAATTCCAGTTATTTCCAGGAGCAGCAAGAAGGACCTGTGGCCACAGGAGACAGCTTAGGACATGAGCTTAGAGAGGTCAAAGAGGGTGACAGAAAGCTATTCCAGGGCTATAACCCCATGAGAAGCTGTTTCACTGGGCCATACTGGCTACAGTGTTGAGAACAGATTACAGAGGGTTGAAGATGGCAAAGCAGGTCAACGATGAAGCTTTTCAAGGAACTCAGGCACCGTGGAACGGACAGGTGGCTTTGGATGGAGTGGTTAGACCTCTTCTGGGTCCATTTTGAAGATGGAGCTCACAGGATTTGCTGATGGGTTAGCTATTAGGAGCAGGAGAACAGAGGAATTGGGGTAACTCTCAGGTGTTGTGGGTTGTCCTGATCGAGAGGAAGGAGAGGGTTTCTCAGGGGGTAGGAGGTAGTCGGTGTTCAGCATGCTGAGGAAGGTGCCTTTCCCAGTGGATCTGCTGAGGTTTGTGTCTGGGAGGACCTTTCACATCTCCACTCTCATCAATGCTCAAGTACAAGTATCCCCCACTTTTTAAACGTTCACAGTAAGACACTGGGCTTTCTTGAAAGAACTACGTTATTACCCAGCTTCAGTAAAAGGAAGAGACCTGAAGAGGATTTCAATCTTATGAAAAAAGGTGAACAGTGAGAATCGCGTTCAGCATCTGTTCTGGGGAGAAGCACGACCGAGGCGGCGTGCACCCCAACCAGCTCCTTCCTCTGGGAACCGCTCTCTGCTTCCAGCCACTAGCACTTTGAATTGTGTCTGTGAGCCTCTGCTGTGCTTCATCTTCATTTATGCTGGGCCTCCGTTAGAAACTTGTGTGCTGAGGCCTAAGAAAAGCCAAAGAGAAGGAATTTTGGAGTCTGAGCACACTGTCTAATTGTTCGTGTAAATTAATGGTCATTCCTTCTTGACACCATTTCTGCTGTGCAAGGTTTCTCAGAAGCCCTGTACGTTCAAAGAGCAGGGAAACCTATACCCCATGCTGCGGGGTTAGTTTTAGTCTCCATGCCTGACAGACCATTTCATGACTAGGATTTTCTCACTCAAACATTGAGACTTTGACCATCTTCACCCTTTTCTACCACCGCATCCCCGAATCTGGCACCTACCAACCTGTTCTCAGTATCTATGCGTTCAGTATTTGTTTATTCCACATTGAATGTACATGAGAGCATCTGGTATTGGTCTTTCTGTGTCTGAGTTACTTGGCATAAGGCCCCCAAGGTCTGTGTTTCCATGTCTGGTTCTTGTGAATAATGCTGCAGTGAACGTGGGAGTGCATTTGTCTTTTTGAGGCAGCATTTTTGTGTTCTTAAATCAATACTCAGTAGAGCCATTACTGGGTCATGGGGTAGTTGCATTTATTTTTTCAGGAACCTCCATACCATTTGTCACAGTGGCTGCACCAATTTCCATTCCCACCAACAGTGCACAGTGTTTCCTCGTCTGCACACCCTTGACCCCACCTGGTGTCTGTCTCTGGGACAATTGCTATTCCAACAGTTGTGAGAGGATAGCCGATTGTGGGTTTGACTGATGTTTCCCTGACGATGATTAGTGATGTCGAACAACTTTTTCTGTCTGTTGGCACCTGTGTGCCATCTTTGGAAAGTATCTATTCACATATTCCTCCCATTTTTTATATAGTTTTTTTTTTATTTGTATGAGTGTTGTGTGTATTTTGGATATTAGCCTCTTCTCACACATATGATTCGCAGATATGTTTTTCTTATTGGGTCAGAGGCCTTTTAAGGTTTTGATGGTTTCTTTTGCCGTGTGGAAGATTTCAGTTTGATGTTGTTCCACTTGTTTATTTTTGCTTTTGTTGCCTTTGCCTTTGGTGTCCGATCTGAAGACTCTTTGCCAAAACTAATGTCAATAGACTTAGTACCTGTGTCTTCTTGGAGGTTTATGGATTCAGGTCTTATGTTCAAATCATTCATCCATTAAAAATTTTGTGTGTGGTGTAAGAAAGTGACCCAGTTATATTCTTCTCCATTTAGTGTCCCCTTTGCCTGTTACCGCTCACTGAAGAGACAGTCCTTCCCTCATGGCATATCTTCTGCTGCTGTGTCGTAAGTGAGGATCATCTACGTGTGGGTAAGTTTCTGAGCTTTCTGTACTGTTCCACTGACCTGGTGTCTTTGTTTATGCCAGTACCATCCTGTTTTGATGACAACAGCTTTATAATCCAGCTTGAAATCCAGGAGTGTGTTGACTGCACCTCTTTCTCCAGGTTGCTTTGCGGATTTGGTGTCTTTTGTGATTCCATACAAGTTTGAGGACTGTTTTCTATTTCCTCGAATAATGACACAGGAATTCAGATAGGGATTTCATCACATCTGTCGATTGCTTTGGGTACGATGGACATGTTCACATAATTAACTCTTCCAGTTAAGGAGCATGGCGTATGCTACCATTTGTTTGTGTTCCCTTCCAAATCTTTGACCCATACATTCTGCCCCCCTGGACAAACATATTTTTCATTTCTTTTCTGCCATGTGTTGAGTGTACTATGTCTTTCTCATTCTTGGTTACTTTTATTCCTAGATTTTTTTTTTGATGCAATTTTAAATGGCGTTGCTTTTTTAATTTCTCTTTGCAAAAGTGTGTCATCAGTATACAGAAATGCAAGAAGTTGGGTCATCTGGGTGGCTCCATACGTGTAGCGTCTACCTTCAGCTCAGGTCATGATCCCAGAGTTCTGGGATCGAGCCCCGTGTTGGGCTCCCTGCTTAGCGAGGGTCTGCTTTTCCCTCTTTCTGACACTCCCATTGCTCGTGCTTTTTCTCTTCCTGTCAAATAATTAAATAATATTTGAAAAATAATGACAACAGGTCTCTGCATATTGACTTTATATCCTGCAGCTTGTTTGAATTTTTTTATTCTAACAGTTTTTTTTTTTTGTGGAATCTTTCGGGATTTTATGTCATTTGCAAATTGTGCCAGTTTTCCTGTATGGATTTCATATCTTCTCTTTTTTTAAAAATTGTTATTCACCCTACAGTACTTCATTTGTTTTCGATGTAGTGTTCCATGATTCATTGTTTGCATATAACACCTAGTGCTCATTATGACAAGTGCCCTCCTTTTTTTTTAAAGAATTTATTTATTTATTCAACAGAGATAGAGACAGCCAGCGAGAGAGGGAACACTAGCAGGGGGAGTGGGAGAGGAAGAAGCAGGCTCACAGCGGAGGAGCCTGTTGTGGGGCTCGATCCCATAATGCCAGGATCACGCCCTGAGCCGAAGGCAGATGCTTAACCACTGTGCCACCCAGGTGCCCCCTGTCTTGTTAATTTTAACCATTCTAACTGGTGTAAGGTGGTATTTCATTGTCGTTTTGATTTGTTTTTGCCTGATGGCAAGTGATGTGGAGCATTTTTTCATGTGTCTGTCGGCCATTTGTATATCTTCTCTGGAGAAGTATCTCTTTGTGTCTTCTGCCCATTTTTTGGGTGTCGAGTTTGAGGAGTTCTTCATAGATCTTGGATACCAGCCCTTTATCTGTAATATCATTTGCAGATATCTTCTTCAATTCCATAGGTTGCCTTTTGTTTTGTTGATTGTTTGCTTTGCCGAGCAGAAGCTTTTTATCCTGATGAAGTGCCAATAGTTCATTTTTGCTTTTATTTCCTTTGCCTTTAGAGACGTGGCTTGCAAGAGTTGTTGTGTCCAAAGTCGAAGAGTTCTTTTGATTTTGATATGAGACAGGAATCCATTATCTTTCTTTCCTGATTATATTTGAGTCCTCTGTCTTTCTTGGTGAGTCTAGCTAAGTTTGTCAGTTTGTTTATCTTTCCAAAAAAGGCAGCTCTCATTTTCATTGGTTTTTTTTTTTTGTCTTTTTAGTCTTTGTTGGATTTATTTATGCCTTCCTTTTTGTTATTTCCTTATTTCTACTAATTTGGGGCTTTGTTGGTTGTTTTTTTTTTTCCAATTCATTACCACATAAATCAGGTTGTTTATTGGAGAGCATTCTCATGGATTGATGAACACTTGAATTTCTATGAATGTCCTCCATAAAGCCACTTTTGCTGCATCCCATAAGTTTTTGTAGGTTGTCTTTTTCATCAGCGTCAAGGTACTTCTAAATATTTTTGATTTCTTCTTTGACTGTTGGTTGTTCAGTAGCATGTTGTTAAATCTCCACATATTTTTTAAGATTCTTTAAGTATCTGACAGAGAGTGAGACAGCGAGAGAGGGAACGCAAGCAGCGGGGTGGGAGAGGGTGAAGCGGGCTTCCCACTGAGCAAGGAGCCTGATTCGGGGCTAGATCCCAGGATCCTGGGATCACGACCTGAGCTGAAAGCAGATCCTTAATGACTGAGCCACCCAGGCCCCAAAAATCTCCACCTATTTTTGACTGTCCCATTTTTTTCTTGAGACTGATTTCTAGTTTCATATCATTGTGGTTGGATAAGATTTGAAGCAGAAGGTGAAGAGAGCATTCAGATAAAAGGTTTGTTTCCTGGAGGGTTTTCTGTGGGCAGACCATGAGTTCAGTGGGCAGGAGGAAGGTTTTATGAGATGGGGGGTGGGGATAACCCTTGTTAGAATTACTGACTACTACCATGCAGGCTGTGTGCTACCGTTCACATCATAGTCCTGATGGACTTGTACTTCATTAGAAATATTTTCTAGGAGGTGTAGGCATAGCCTTCACTTAAAGAAAGGTGCCATGTGGGTTCAGCAACCAGGATGTATGGTACTGTGGGGGATCAGAAACAGGCTTTCTGTGGGAAGTGACAGAAATAAGATATGGTGAGCTCCATGACCATAGGTGAGGTCCCGAGTGACCCACTGGGTGTTGGGTTCTGTGGATCTGTCTCATCAGGTGCTGTGGAATTCAGGGACACCCTCCTGTCTGTGGATTTGTGTGGATACAGGTAGACATCAGTGTCTGGCCAGGCACGAAGGTCGCACTGGACCACCACCAGAGATACAGCGTGCGGTGGAGCCACTGCTTGGTTTCCCCGAAAGCTGACCAGGGTCTGTGACTGTGATTCCTAGCAGCTGCAAGGGGAGAGGAGGCCGGGGGTGGTGCACACTTCCTAGAGTTGTGGTCAGGACTAGTCTGGAGCCCACTGAAGTCAGCCACACAAGGCACAGAAGGCACCAAGTCAGTGTAGCTGTGGGCACTGCTCCCTTGGTACTTTCGGGCCAGCTCCATGCTGCCACCTCCTGCTTTTCATCATCATCTTCAAGGTCATGTGCCTCTGCTCTTGCCCCATGGCCTCCGGGGTATTGTCCGTCCTCCATCTGGCCCTCGTCCCTGGTGCCCTGTGCAGTCCGATGCCAGGGTAGCCTTCTTGAGACAAATATCTGGCCCTGATGGAACACTTCCATGGATCTCCTGTGATGCGAGGATGATGCCCTGCCCTGGAAGGGGCCTGCAGGTCCCCAATCAGGACAGCCATGTCTCCCTTTTCAGCATGGCCTGCCCTCCCCTCAGTCTTCTTCAGGGAAGCTCTCCCCACTTCCTGAGCTGACAGCTCTGAACTTAAAAATGAATGTTATTTTACATATCTCTATGCCTTAGTTCATCCATGGCATGTCTTTCAACCCCGTTAGTGGGTTTTTTTCTTTTTTAGCAGTTCTGAAAGGCTGTCTGATCAAGGAGGGGATGACGTGGGTGGGGTAGCTTTCCCTCTCATCTCCCTCAGCATGTCTCTGAGCCCTGGGGCCAGCTATCCCAGTGAGGATTGAGGAACCCGAGCCAACCCATCCTGAGCACAGGCTGTGTCAGCTCATAGACTGATGCGTGTTGGTGGGCAGCTGGCATGGGCCAGGGGCAGGCAGTGTCTCCTTCTCATTCCTTCCCTCCCTTCCTCCCAGAGGTAGCTCAGAGAAGCCTTCAACCCCTGCATCTCCAGATCCCTTGACCTATGCCTCCTGTGTTCAGCTGGTGACCTTGGAGTTTCGCATCGATTCTACCTCCCGTACGCTCTCCCGTATCAGTTCCTGCATCAGGGGAGGGGTCGGACCCTTGTCTGTTTTTGGTCTTCTTCCTGTCCCGCACCAAGCCCACCCACCTTTGCATCTTCCATGTATGTGCTTGGAAGCAAGCCCATCCACAGGGAACCTATTAGCCAAATGGATCCTGGCAATGAACATTGAAATAGAGATCCAGGATCCATAATAAACCTGCTCTGAAACCTGTCCCAAAGTCTGTGACTCTCTCACACTGAAACAGAAACAATAATAGCTTTCTGGACTGTGAAGTGTCATGTGTCTCTACTTACAATCTTGAATGCATAGGTGCTGAGCCTGGACTGAAAAGGACCATGTCTTCCGTGGGCTGGGATCCACGGGAAGAACTCAGTGAAATCTGAATTTGAGGCATGGAGTGAATAATTATTGTAGAGTGAATCCTCCCAAGTAGGGCTTATGCACATTGCACAGGAAAAGCTTTTTCAAAGAGCTTCCTGAAAGAAAAATCTTTTTTAAAATTTATTTTAATTCCAGTAAAACTAACATACAGTGTTACATTCGTTTCAGGTGTACAATAGAGTAATTCAGTAATTCTATATATTACTCAGTGGTCATCAAGAAAAGCGTCCTCTTAATCCCCTTCATCTATTTCACTCATCCCTCTATCCACCTCCTCTCTGGTAACCATCCGTTTGTTCTCTATTGTTAAGAGTTTGTATTTTGGTGTGTCTCCTTTTTCTCTTTTAGTTATTTATTTTTGTTTGTTTTTTAAATTCCCCATTAGAGTGACATCGTATGGGATTTGTCTTTCTCTGACTGACTGATTTTAGTTAGGATAATACTCTCTAGCTCCATCCATGTGTCTGCAAATGGCAAGGTTTCATTCTTTTTCAAGCCGAGTAATACTCCATTGTGTGTGTGTGTGTGTGTGTGTGTGTGTGTGTGTGTGTGTGTGTGAATACACACATCTATCATCTCATTTGTCAATTTTTCTACAGACACTTGGGTTGCTTCCATATTGTGATATTGTGAATAATGGTGCAAGAAACATAGGGGTGCACATATCCTTTTAAGTTACTATTTTCCTATTCTTTGGGTAAATACGAGTAGTGTGATTGTTGGATCGTAGGGTAGTTCTATATTTAATTTTTTGAGGAACCTTCATACTGTTTTCCACGGTGGCCACCACAGTTTGCATTCCCACCCACAGTTCGCGAGGATTCCCCTTCATCCACATCCTCCCAACACCTGCTCTTTGTTGTGCTTTTGATGTTAGCCATTCTGACAGGTTTGAGGTATTACCTCACTGTCCTTTGGGTTTACATTTTCCTGATGATGGATGATGGTGAACATCTTTTCACGGGACTGTTGGCCATTTGTATTTCTTCTTTGGAGAAATGTCTGTCCATGTCTTCTGCCTATTTTTTAACTGGATTATTTGTTTTTGGGGGGTTGAGTAGAATCACTTGTATATGTTTTGGACACTATCCCTTTATTGCATATGATCTTTGCAAATATCTTCTCCCTTTGAGAAGGTTGTCTTATTATTTTTACGTTTTCATTGTTCTTCTGCCGTGTGGAAACTTTTTATTTTGCTGTATTCCCAATAGTTTATTTTTGTTTTCATTTCCTTTGCCTCAGGAGACAGTCTAGAAAAACGTTGGTATGGTCCATATCAAGAAGTTACTGTCTTCCCTCCTGTAGGATTTTTATGGATTCAGGTCTCATATTGAGGTCTTGAAACTGTTTTGTGTTTGTCTTTATTGTGTAAGAAAGCAGTCTAATTTCATTCTTTTGTGCGTAGCTGTCTAGTTTTCCCAATACCATTTGTTGTAGAGACTGTCCTTTTCCCTTTTGATATCGTTGCTTGCTTTGTGGAAGATTCATGGACCACATAATTGTGGGTTTCTGTCTGAACTTGTATCCTGTTCCTTTGGTTGCTGTGTCTATTTTTGTGCCGTACTGTCTTGTTAGGATGACTGCAACTTTGTAGTATAACCTGAAATCTGAAATTGTCAGTCCTCCAGCTTTGTTTTTCTTTTCCACATTGCACTGGCTGTTCGGAATCTTTAGTGGTTCCATACAAATGTGTAGGATTGTTTATTCGAGGTCTTTTGTTCTTTAATTTAAATTCAATTAGCCAACTTACAGTACATCATTCGTTTCAGATGTAGTCTTCAATAAATTTTCAGTCATGTGTAACACCCAGTGCTCATTGTATCGTGTGACCTCCTTAATGCTACTCACCCAGTTACCCCCCCCCAACTTCTCCTCCAACAATCATCAGTTTCTTGCGATAGTTAAGCGTCCATTATGGGTTTTCTCCCTCTCTGATGACTTCCCATTCTATTTTCCCTTCCTTCCCCTATGGTCTTCTTCCTTGTTTCTGATATTCCACATAGGAGTGAAAGCATATGATCATTGTCTTTCTTTCATTGACTTATTCCACTCAGCATAATACCCTCCAGCTCCACCCAGGTCGGTGTGATGGTAAGTATTCATCCTTTCTGATGGCTGAGTAATATTCCATTATATATATGATCTACATCTTCTTTATCCATTCATCTATCCATGGTCATCTGCACTCCTTCCACAGTTTGTCTATTATGGATATTGCTGCTATGAACACTGGTGTGCATGTGTCCCGTCTTCACTACCTCTGTCTCTGGGGGTAAATACCCAGTAGTGCAATTGCTGGGACATCGGTAGCTTTATTTATAACTTCTTGAGGATACTCCGTACCATTTTCAAGAGTGGCTGTACCGGACTGCATTCGTACAGGGGTGTAAGAGGGTTCCCGTTTCTCCACATCCTCTCCAACATGTACAGTTTCATGTCTTCTTATTTTTATATATTCGGCCTCGTGTAATATGGCATTTATAGGGGTTTAGATTTGCATTTCCCTTAAGCCAAGTGATATGAAGCATTTATGCATGTATCTTTTGGTCACCAGTACGTCGTCATAAGTGAAGTGACTTCCCATTTTAATCCATCTCAAGACCTAAAGCTGGGTAAGTCTCTGAAGCTGGATGATGCCATCGGTTGGAAGTGTGGAGAATTTCAAAAGATCTCCATGGAGAGAAAGTTTAAAGGTCAGTGTGAAGCTACTAATTGGATCCGGGGAGATCTCTGAAAGTGGGTGTTGCCTGGGATGGGCTGAGGGGGGCCCTCCGATTTTCCTATGAATTCTTGCTGCAGCCCCAAATGGACAGTTTCCTGCTGTGGGGCAGGCTGAGTCCTCTAGTCTTGCAGAGGTGAGCCCAATGCCTAGTGCCTTGGAGGCAGGCAAATGGGGAGGGACACACAGCAGAGGACCCAGGGTTAGGTTAGGCCTCAAGAGACAGCAGGTCCGAACTGCCCCGTGCTCAGAGAACTCCCAGGCCGAGTGAGATGAGGGCACAAGGGTGGGTGAGTGTGAGCCTTGTGGTTTCATCCGGAAGCGCCCACAAAGGTCGGGGTTCACCAGAAGGGGCTCTCAGGGTGTGCCCCAATTCTCTTGCCCTGAATGCTCTCTTGTTCCCCAGAATGGTGCAGTTTACTGTGGGCTGCAGGCTGAGTCCTACGGTGGGGCTTGGGTTTCCCCAATCCCCCGGAGTGTGGTGCCAGGAATCTAGGGAGGGACCTCTCTGTGGCCAACCTAGGGTAAGGGTTAGGGTCCAGGAGCCCGGCAGGGACAATCTTTAGGCTGTGGGGCGAGCTCTGTGGATGGCTGAGAGGAGGCCATGGGGGAGGGTGAGAATGGGCCTCAGGGTTGGGGAAAGGGGGGCTGCCAATGATGGGGATGGGCTCCAGGGGCCTCCCCAATTTTCGTGCCCTGTAGGCTCCGTAGAACCCCAAAGGGCATGGTTTCCTGTCGGGTGGCAAGCTGAGTCCTGCGGTGGGGCACAGATATCCCAATTCCCCGGGTCTGCGATATAAGGCTCCTGGGGAGACCCCCAAACCCGCAGCCAGCTTAGGGCTAGCGTAAGGCCCCAGGAGCCCCGCAGGCTGGATCTGCTGGCTGTATGGCGAGCTACACGGGCTGAGGTGAGGGTGTGGGGAGGGTGAGCGTGGGCCTCAGGGTTGGGGTGCGGGTGGCCGCTGAAGTTCGCTGGTGGCTCAGGAGGGCCCTCCTGGTTCTCCCGCCCTGAATGCTCTATGGCCTCCCAAGGCACACGGTTTCCTGCGGGGTGGCAGACTGAGTCCTGCTGTGGGGCTCAGGTGTCCCTAATCCCCGCAGCTGTGGCTCCAGGCTCCTGGGGAGGGGCCCCTCCACAGATGAACTAGGGTTAGGGTTGGGGCCCAGGAACCCCGCAGGCCAGATCTGCCCACTATGTGGCGAGCTCCGCCGCGGGCTGAGGTGAGGGTGCAGGGTGGGGTGAGCATGGGCTTCAAGGTTGGGTTTAGGGATCGCCGAAGCTCACCAGGGTTCTGGGGGCCCTCCTGGTTCTCCCACCCTGAATGCTCTACAGAATCCCAAGGGGCACGGTTTCCTGCAGGCTGGCAGGCTTTGTCCTGCAGTGGAGGTCAGGTGTCCCCAGTCCCTGGGGCTTTGGCACCGGGCCCCAGGGGAGGGGCCTTACCCAGCCGACCTAGGGCAGGTCTAGGCCCCAGGAACCCGGCAGGCCTGATCTGCTGGCTCTGCCACGAGCTCAGTGGCAAGCTGAAGGGAAGGCATGGGGCGGGATGAGCGTGGGCCTCAGGGTTGGGGTGTAGGGGGTCGCCGAGGATCGCTGGGGGCTCAGGGGGGCCCTACCAGTTCTCCTGCAGGGGATGCTCTGAGGCGCCCCAAGGGGCATGGTTTCCTGAGGGGTGGCAGGCTGAGTCCCGTGGTGGGGCTCAGGTGTACCCAATCCCCGGGGTTAGGGTACGGATTAGGGTACGGGTTAAGGTTAGGGTATGGGTTACGGTTACGGTATGGGTTAGGGATAGGGTAAGGAGAGGGTACGGGTTAGGGTTGGGTTTAGGGGTTACAGGTTGGAGGTTATGGGTTAGGGTACAGATTAGGGTTTAGGGTACGGGTTAGGGTTTAGGGTTTAGGGTTAGGGTTGGAGTACGGGTTAGGTTTAGGGTACGGGTTAGGGTTAGGGTACGGGTTAGGGTTAGGGTATGGGTTAGGGTACGCATTAGGGTACGGTTTAGGGTACGGGTTAGGGTACAGTTTAGGGTAAGTATTGGCCTACCGATTTTGGTACGGTTTAGGGTACGGGTTAGGGTTAGGGTACCGGTTAGGGTTAGGGTACAGTGTAGGGTTATGGTACAGGTTAGGTTACGGTTTAGGTTTAGGCTTTGGGTACGGGTTAGGGAACGGGTTAGGGATAGGGATAGGGTACGATTTAGGGTTAGGTTATGGGTTAGGGTACGGGTTAGGGTACAGGTTAGGGGTAGGTATGGGTTAGGGTCCGGGTTAGGGATAGGGCACGAGTTAGGGTATGGGTTAAGGTTAAGGTAAAGGTACTGGTTAGGGTTAGGGTATGGGTTACAGTTTAGGGTTTAGGGTTACAGTTAGGGTACGGGTTAGGGTTAGGGTACGGGTAGGGTTTGGGTACGGGTTATGGTACGAGTTATGGTATGGGTTAAGGTCAGGGTTTAGGGTTAAGGTTAGGGTACGGGTTAGGGTACTTGTTAGGGTTACGGTTAGGTTTAGGGTATGGTTTAAATTACGGGTTAGGGTACAGTTTACGGTTAAGGTTAGGGTATGGGTTAGGGTACGGGTTAGAGTACGTGTTAGGGTTACGGTTAGGGTTAGGGTACAGGTTAGGGTTAGGTTTAGGGTACGCGTTAGAGTTAGGGTTAGAGTACGGGTTAGGGTACGGGTTAGGGTTAGGTTTAGGGTTAGGTTATGGGTTAGGGGTAGGGTTAGCTGAAGGGGTAGGGTTAGGGGTAGGGTTAGGGGTATGGTAGGTGTCTGGGTAGGGTTAGGGTTTAGGGTTAGGGTTTGGGGTTTGGGGTTAGTGGTTAAGGTTAGGGTTTCATGTTTAGGGTTTCCGGATTAGGGTTAGGGGTTAGGGTTTAGGGTTTAGTGTTAATGTCAGGGTTTAGGGTTTAAGGATTAGGGTTTAGGGTTAGGTTTAGGGTAGGGTTAGGTTTAGGGTAAGGGTTAGGGGTTAGCGTTAGGTTTAGGATTAGCGGTTAAGGTTTGGGTTTAAGGTTAGGCATTAGGGTTTAGGGTTAGGGTTAGACCCCAGTAGGCCAGCAGGACCTATGCCCCGGCTGTGCGGCAAGTGGAGGAGTGGGCCAAGGTGAGGGCGATGGCGAGCGGGAGTATGTTATCCAGCGTTTTGTCGCCGGGGGCCTTTGAAAGTCGCTAGAGGCTTGGAGGGCCCTGCCCGTTATCCCGCCCTTAATGACCAGCGGTGCCCCTAGCGGCCCGGGTGGTGGCAGTGTGGCAATGTGAGTCTGGCACTACGGTTTGGGGGTCCCCAATGCCGTGTGTTGCAGCGCCAGGCCCCTTGGGAGGGGCACCTCTGGGGCCCTCCTAGGGTTAGTGTTAGCTCCCAGGAGTCCAGCAGGCATGATCCGCCAGCTGTGTGGTAGCTTAGGACCGGGCCAAGGTGAAGGCGCCGGCAAGGTGGAGCGTGGGCCCAAGTATTTTGGCGCGGGGGGCCTTGGAAGGTCGCCGGGGGATTCAAGGGCCCTGCCAGTCCTCCCGCCCTGAATGGCCAGAGGCGCCCTTAGCCGCCCAGATGGTGGCGGCATGGCATGGTGAGTACGGCGCTGGGGCTCGGGGGTCCCCAATCCCCGGTGTGGCAGCACCAGGCCCCTTGGGAGGGGCCCCTCGGGTGCGACCTAGTGTTAGGGTTAGCCCCCAGGGGGCCGACAGGCCCAATCCCATGGCTGTGTGGAGAGTGGATGGGCGCGCTGAGGTGAGGGGGCTGGCAAGTGGGAGCGTGGGCCCAAACGTTTTGGTGCGGGGGGCCTTCGAATGTCGCCGGGGTCTCGGAGGGCCCTGTCCATTCTCCTGCCCTGAATGACCGGCGACGCCTCTAGCGTCGCGCGTGGCGGCGGGGCGTCCGGGTGATTCCGGCCCTGGGACTCGGGGTTCCCAAATCCCCGGTGTTGCGGCTCCAGGTCCCTTGGGCGGGTACCTCGGGGGCCGATCTATGGTTAGGGTTAGACCCCAGGAGGCCGGCAGGCCAGATCTGGCAGCTATGCGGCGAGTGGAGGGGCGGGCGGAGGTGAGGCCGCTGGCGAGCGGGAGTATGGGCCCAGGCGTTTTGGCGCGGAGGTCCTTCGGATGTCACCAGGGGCTTGGAGTGCCCTGCCCGTTCTCCCGCCCTGAATGACTGTCAGCTCTCCTAGCGGCCCAGGTGGTGGCAGGTCGGCATGTTGAGTCCAGCCTTGGGGCTCGGGGGTCCCTAATCCCTGGGGTTGCTGCGCCAGGCCCCTTGGGAGGGGCCCCTTGGGTGCCGCCCTAGAGTTAGGGTTAACCCCCAGGACACCAGCAGGCCCTATCTGCTGGCTGTCCAGCGAGCAGAGGGGTGGACCGAGGTGAGCGCCCTGGTGAGTGGGAGCGTGGGCCCAAGCGTTTTGGCACGGGGGCCTTCAAAGGTCGCCGGGGGCTTGGAGGGCCCTGCCAGTTCTGCCCCCCTGAATGACCGGGGGCACCCCTAGCAGCCCGGGTGGTGGCATGGGGGCAGGGTGAGACCGCAGTCGGGGCTCGGCTTCCCCAATCCCCGGCGTTGCGGCGCCAGTCCCCTTGGGAGGGGTCCCTCTGGGGCCCAACTTGGGTTAGGGTTAGCCCCCAGGAGGGCGGCAGGCCCGATCTGCCAGCTCTGTGCCAATTGAAGTGGCGTGCTGAGGTGAGGGTGCTGGCGACCAGGAGCGTCGGCCCAAGCATTTTGGTGCGGATGGCCTTCGTAGTCGCCATAGGCTCGGAGGGCGCTGCTCGTTCTCCTGCCCTGAATGACCGGCAGCACCCGTAGCGGCCCGGTTGGTGACGGGGCGGCAAGGTGAGTCCGGCACTGGGGAGGGGTCCCCAATCCCCGGCGTGGTGGCGCCGGGCACTTGGGAGTGGTCCCTCGGGGGCCGATCTAGGGTAGGGTTAGCCCAAAGGAGGCCGGCAGGCCCAATTCGCCAGCTGTGCTGCAAGCGGAGTGGTGGGCCAAGGTGAGGGCGCTGGCCATCGGGAGCGTGGGCACAAGCGTTTTGTTACGGGGGGGGCTTCGAAAGTCGCTGGTGGCTCGGAGGCCCCTGCCTGTTCTCCCGCCCTGAATGAGGACGGCGCTAATAGCGGGCAGGGTCATGGCGAGGAGGCAGGGTGAGTCTTGCGCTGGTGCTCGGGGGTCCCCAAGCCCCGGCGTGGCGGTGCCAGGCCCCTTGGGAGGGGCCCCTCAAGGGGCGACGTATGGTTTGGGTTAGCTCCCAGGAGGCCGTCAGGCCCGATCAGCCAGGTGTGCGTCGAGCGGAGGGGCGGGCCGAGGTGAGGCTGCTGGCGAGTGGGAGCATGGGCCCAAGCGTTTTGGCGTGGGGAGCCTTCGAAGGTCTCCGGGTGCTCTGAGGGACTTGTCCGTTCTCCCGCCCTGAATGACCGGCAGTGCCCCTATAGGCCAGGGTGGAGGAGGGGCGGCACGTTGAGTCTTGCACAGGGGCTCGGTGGTCCCCAATGCCCACTTTGCAGTGCCAAGCCCCTTTGGAGGGGCCCTCGTGGGCCAACATACGGTTAGGTTTAACCCCCAGGAGGCCAGCAGGCCCGATCCGCCAGCTGTGCTGCGAGCGGAGCCACGGGCAGAGGTGAGGGCGCTGGCGAGAAGGAGCATGGGCCTAAGCGTTTTGGGGCGGGGGGCCTTTGAATGTTGCAGGGGGCTCAGAGGGCCCTGCCCGTTCTCCCGCCCTGAATGACCGGCGGCGCCCCTATCGGCCCAGGTGGAGGCGGGGCGGCAGGGTGAGTCTGGCGCTGGGGCTCGGGGGTCCAAAATCACGGGCGTTCCGGCACGAGGCCTGTTGGGAGAGGCCCCTCTGCGGCCAACTAGGGTTAGTGTTAGCCCCCAGGAGGCCTGCAGGTCTGATCCGCTGGCTGTGAGGTGAATGGAAGGGTGAGCCGAGATGAGGTCGCTGGCGAGCGAGAGCGTGCACCCAAGCGTATTGGCTTGGGGGGCCTTCGAGGTCGCCAGGGGCTCGGAGGGCCCTGCCCGTCCTTCCGTCCTGAAAGACCGACGGCGCCCATAGCGGCCCAGGTGGCGATGGGGAGGCGTGGTGAGTCCAACGCTGGGTTTCATGGGTTCTCAATCCCCGGCGTTGCGGTGCAAGGGCACTTAAGAGGGGCCCCTCAGGGGTCGACCTAGGTTTAGGGTTAGCACCCAGGATGCCAGAAGGCCCGATCCGCCTGCTGTGCGGCGAGTGGAAGGGTGGCCCGAGGTGAGGGCGCTTCGAGCGGGAGCGTGGGCCCAAGCATTTTGGCATGGGGGGCCTTCGAAGGTCGCCGAAGACTCAGAGTGCCCTGCCCGTTCTCCCGCCCTGAATGACCGGTGGCGCCCCAAGCAGCCTGGGTGGTGGTGGGGCGCAGGGTGAGTCCGGCACTGGGGCTCGGGGTCCCCAACCCGGCGTTGCGGTCCCAGGCCCCTTGGGAGGGTCCCCTCGTGGGCCGACCTAGGGTTAGTGTTAGTCCCCAGGAGGCTGGCAGGCCCGATCCGCCGACTGTGTGGAGAGCGGAAGCGCTGGCCGAGGTGAGGCCGCTGGTGAGCGGGAGCGTGGGCCCTAGGGTTCTGGCGCGTGCGGCGTTCGAAATTTCCCGGGGGGCTCTGAGGGCCCTGCCGGTTCTCCCGCCCTGCATGATCCTCGGTTATCCTAGGGGCCTGGGTGGAAGAGGGGGGGCAGGGTGAGTCCGGTGCTTGGGCTTGGGGGTCCCAAATCCCCAGCTTCGTGGCACCAGCACCTTGGGAGGGGCCCCTCCGGGGCCGACCTAGGGTTAGTGTAAGTCCCCAGGAAGCCGGCAGGCCCGACCCGCCGGCTGTGTGGCGTCCAGAGGGGCAGGCTGAGGTGAGGGCGCTGGCGAGCGGGAGTGTGGGCCCAGGCATTTTGGCACGGGTGCCTTCGAAGGTCACCAGTGGCTCGGAGGGCCCTGCCCGTTCTCTTGCCCTGAATGACCGGCGGCGACCCTAGCGGCTCGGGTGGCCTGGGGGCGGCAAATTGAGTCCAGCGCTGGGGCTCGTGGGTACCCAATCCCCCGCGTTGCGGTGCCAGGCCTCTTGGGAACCGACCTAGGGTTAGGGTTAGCCCCCAGGAGGCTCTCAGGCCGGATCCGCCGGCTGTGTGGAGAGCGGAAGTGCTGGCCGAGCGGAGGCCGCTGGTGAGCCGGAGCGTGGACCCAAGTGTTCTGGCGCAGGCAGCCTTCGAAGGTCGCCAGGGGCTCAGAGGGCCCTGCCCGTTCTCCCGCCCTGAATGTCCGGCAGCACGCCTAGCGGCCCGGGTTGTGGCAGGGCAGCAGGGTAGAGTCTGGCGCTGGGGCTCGGGGGTCCCCAATCCCAGGCGTTGCGGCGATAAGCACCTTGGGATGGCCCCCTCGGTGGCCGACCTAGGGTTAGAGTTTGCCCCCAGGAGGCCAGCAGTCCTGATCCGCCCACTCCGCAAGGAGCAGAGGGGTGGTCCGAGATGAGGGTGCTGGCGAGCAGGTGCTTGAGTCAAGCGTTTTGGTGCCGGGGGCCTTCAGAGGTCGCCGGGGGCTCAGAGGGCCCTGCACGTTCTTCCGCCCTGAATGACTGGTGGCTACCCTAGCAGCCCGGGTAGAGGACGGACAGTAGGGTGAGTCAGGCGCTGGGGTTCAGGGTCCCCAATCCTCGGCGTTGGGGCACCAGGCCCCTTCGGAAGGGCTCTAGGGGACCGACCAAGCATTACTGTTAGCCCCCAGAAGGCCGGCAGACCTGATCTGCCGGCTGTGTGGCGAGCAGAGGGGCAGGCTGAGGTGAGGGCGCTGTCGAGCGGAAGCATGGGCACAAGCGTTTTGGCGTGGGGGGGAATTTGAAAGTAGTCGGGGGCTCAGAGCGTCCTTCCCCTTTCTACCACACTGAATGCCCGACGGCACACCTAGCGGCCCGGGTTGCAGAGGGGCAGCAGTGTGAGTCCGGCGCTAGGGCTCGGGGGTCCCCAATCCCCGTTGTTGCAGCGCCAGGCCCCTTGGGAGGGGCCCCTTGGGTGCGACCTAGTGTTAGGGTTAGCACCCAGGAGGCCGGCAGGCCCGATTCGCCAGCTGTACGGCGAGCGGAGTGTCGGGCGGAGGTGAGGCCACTGGCAAGCAGGAGCCCGGGCCCAGGAGTTTTCGCGGGGGGGTCCTTCGAAGGTTGCCGAGTGCTCGAAGTGCCGTACACGTTCTTCCGCCCTGAATGACAGGTGGCTACCCTAGCGGCCCAGTTAGAGGAGGGGTGGTAGGGTGAGTCTGGCGCTGGGGCTCGGGGTCCCCAGTCCTCGGCGTTGGGGAGCCAGTCCCCTTTGGAAGGGCTCTAGGGGGCCGACCAAGCATTACTGTTAGCCCACAGAAGGCCGGCAGACCCAATCCACCGGCTGTGCGGCGAGCGGAGGGGCGGACCGAGGTGAGGGCACTGGGGAACGGAAGTGTTGGGTGAAGCGTTTTGCCTGGGGGGGCTTTCGAAGGTCGTTGGGGACTTGGAGGGCCCTGCCTGTTCTCCCGCCCTAAATGACCATAGGGGCCCCTAGCGGCCCCGGTGGCAGTGGAGCAGCAAAGTGAGTCCGGCGCTGCTGCTCGGGGGTCACCAATCCCCAGCGTTGCAGCCCCAGGCCTCTTGGGAGGGCCCCCTCAGGTGCCGACCTAGGGTTAGGGTTACCCCCAGGAGGCCGGGAAGCCCGGTCTGCCGGCTGTGTGGTGAGCGGAGGGGCAGGTTGAGATGAGGGCGTTGGCGAGTGGGAATGTGGGACCAAAGTTTTAGAGGGAGGGTCCTAGAAGGTCGCCAGGGGCTCAGAGGGTCCTGCCCGTTCTCCCTCCCTGAATGACCGACGGTGCCCCTCACAGTACTGGTGGCAGCGGGGCAGCAGGGTGAGTCTGGCACTGGGTCTCGGGGGTCCCCAATGCCCGGCGTTGTGTCGCCAGGACCTTGGGAAGGGCCATTTGGGGGTCGACCTTGGGTTAAGTTAGCCCCCAGGAGGCCCACAGGCCCGATCCACCAGCTATGCGGCGAGCGGAGGGGTGGTGCAAGGTATGGGCACAGGCGAGCAGGAGCTTGGGCCCAATCGTTTTGGCACGGGGGTCTTCGAAGGTCACCAGGGCCTTGGAGGGCCCTGCCTGTTTTCCCGCCCTGAATGACTGATGGTGCTCCTAGAACCAGGGTGGCGGCGGGGTGCCACGGTTAGTCCCGCGCTGGGGCTCGGGGTCAGCAATCCCAGCCGTTGTGGCGCCAGGCCCCATCAGAGGGGCCCCTCGGGGGCTGACCTAGGGTTAGGTTTAGCCACCAGAAGCCCGGTGGGCCTGATCCACTGGCTATCCGGTGAGCGGAGGGGCAGGACAAAGTTAGGGCGCTGGCATGCGGGAGCCTGGGTTCAAGCGTTTTGGCGCGGGGTATCTTTGAAGTTCGCCGGGGGCTCAAAGGGCCCTGCCCGTTTTCCAGCCTTGAATATCCAGCGGCAACCCTAGCGGCCCGGGTGGCGGCGGGGTGGCAGGGTGAGTCCGGCGCTGGGGCACGGGGTTCCCCAATCCCCGGCGTTATGGCGCCAGGCCCCTTGGGAGGGGCCCTTTGAGGACAGAACTAGGGTTAGGGTTAGCCCCCAGTAGGCCAGCAGGCCCTATCCGCCAGCTGTGCGTTGAGCAGAGGGGTGGGCCGAGGTGAGGGCTCTGGAGAGCGGGAGCGAGGGCCCAAGCGTTTTGGCGTGGGGGGACTTTGATGGTTGCCGGGGGCTCGGAGGGCCTTGCCCATTCTGTCGCCGTGAATGACCGGCGGCGCCCCTACCAGCCCGGGTGGCAGCGGGGCAGTAGGGTGAGTCTGGCGCTGGGGATCGGGGGTTCCCGATCCCCAGCATTGCTGCGCCAGGCCCCTTGGGAAGGGCCCCTAGTGGGCCAAGCTAGGAATAGGGATAGTCCCCAGGAGGCCGGCAGGCCCGATCCGCTGGCTGTGAGTCTAGCGGAGGGACGGGCCAAGGTGAGGGCGCTGGCGCGTGGGAGCATGGGCCCAAGCGTTTTGGCGCGGGGGGCCTTCGAAAGTTGCCTGGGGCTCAGAGGGCCCTGCCCCTTCTCCCGCCCTGAATGACCAATGGCACCCCTAGCGGACCGTGTGGCAACGGGGCAGCAGGGTGACTCTGGCGCTGGGGCTTGGGGGTCCACAATCCCTGGCGTTGTGGCGCCAGGTGCCTTGGGAGGGGCCCCTCATGGGCTGACCTATGGTTAGGGTTAGCCCCCAGGAAGCCAGCAGGCCCGATCGGCCAGCTTTGCGGTGAGCGGAGGGGCAGGCCGAGGTGAGGGCGCTGACAAGTGGGAGTGTGGGCACAAGCGTTTTGTTGAGGGGGGCCTTCGAAGGTCGCCCGTGGCTCGGAGGGCCCTTCCTGTTCTCACGCCCTGAATGACCAATGGTGCCGCTAGCGGCCCGTGTGGCGGGGGGGCGGCATGGTGAGTCCGGCTCTGTGGCTCAGGGGTCAGCAATCCCAGGCGTTGTCGTGCCAGGCCCCATTGGACTGGCCCCTCGGGGGACGACCTAGGGTTAGGGTTAGCCCCCAGGAGGCCGGCAGGTCCCATCCGCCAGCTGTGCGGCGAGTGGAGGGGTGGGCCGAGTGAGGGCGCTGGCGAGCGGGAGCGTGGGCCGAAGCATTTTGTCACGGGGGTCCTTCAAAGGTCTCCAGGGGCTCAGAGGGCCCTATCTGTTCTCCCGCCCTGAATGACAATTGGCTCCCCTAGTGGCCCGGGTGTGGCGGGGCAGCAGGGTGAGTCCGGCGCTGGGGCTCAGGAGTCCTCAATCCCTGGCGTTGCAGCGCCATGCCCCTTGGGATGGGCCCCTAGGGGGCCTACCTAGGGTTAGGGTTATCCACCAGGAGTCTGGGAGGCCCAATCCGCCAGCTGTGCGGCGAGCGGAGTGGCGGACTGAGGTAAGGGCACAGGTGAGCGGGAGCGTGGGCCCAAAGCGTTTTGGTGCGGGGGGCCTTCAAAAGTCTCCGGTGGCTCGGAGGGCCCTGCCCGTTCTCCCTCCCTGAATGACTGGCGGTGCCCCTAGTGGCCCAGGGGGCGGTAGGGCGGGAGGGTGAGTCTGGCGCTGGGGCTCGGGAGTCCCCTATCCCCGGTATTGTGGCAATAGGAACCTGGGATGGGCCCCTCGGGGGCCCACCAAAGGTTAGGGTAACACCCAGGAGGCTGGCAGTCCCGATCCACAAGCTGTGCAGCGAGCGGAGGGGCGGACCGAGATAAGGGCACAGGGAGCGGGAGCATGGGCCCAAGCGTTTTGGCGTGGGGGGGCCTTCGAAGGTCGCCAGGGGCTCGGAGGGATCTGCCCGTACTCCCTCCCTGAATGACCGACGGTGCTCCTAGCGGCCCGGGTGGCGGCAGGGCAACACAGTGAGTCCAGCGCTGGGGTTCGGGGGTCCCCAATACCCGGGGTTGCGGCGCCAGGCCCCTTGGGATGGGCCCCTCGAGGGCCGACCTAGGGTTAGGCTTAGGCCCCAGGAGGTCGGCAGTCCCTATCATCCGGGTGTGCAGCGAAGGGTGGGCCGAGGTGAGGGCGCTAGCAAGTGGGAGCGTGTGTCCAAACGTTTTGGCGCGGGGGGCCTTCAAAGGTCGCCGGAGGCTCAGAGGGCCCTGCCCGTTCTCCCGCCCTGAATGACCGGCGGCACCCCTAGTGGCCCGGGTAGCAGCGGGGTGACACGGTGAGTCCGGCACTGGGGCACGGGGGTCCCCAATGCCCTGTGTTGCGGAGCCAGGCCCCTTGGGATATGCCCCTCGGGGGCCGACCTATGGTTAGGGTTAGCCCCTAGGAGTCCAGCAGGCCGGATCCGCCCGCTGTTTGGAGAGCGGAGGGGCGGGCCGAGGTGAGGGCGCTGGGAGCGGCAGCATTGGTCCAAGCGTTTTGGCATGGGGTCCTTCAAAAGTCGCTGGGGGCTCGGAGGGCCCCGCCCGTACTCCCACCCTGAATGACCGGCGGCGCCACTAGCGGCCCGGGTGGCGGCAGGGTGGCACGGTTAGTCCAGCGCTGGGGCTCGGGTGTCAGCAATCCCAGGCGTTGTGGCGCCAGGCCCCATCGGACGGGCCCCTCGAGGGCCGACCTAGGGTTAGGGTTAGCCCACAGGAGGCCTGCAGGCCTCATCAGCCGGTTGTGCGGTGAGCGGAGGGGAGGGCCAAGGTGATGGTGCTGGCGATGGGGAAGTTGGGCCCAAGCGTTTTAGCGAGGGAGGTATTCGAAGGTTGCCTGGGGCTCAGAGGGCCCTGCCCCTTCTCCCTCCTTGAATGACCGGTGGTGCCCCTACCATCCCAGTTGGCGGTGGGGCAGCAGCTAGAGTCTGGCGCTGGGGCTCGGGTGTCCCCAATCCCCGGTGTTGCGGCGCAAGGCTCCTTGGGCGGGGCCCCTCGTGGGCCGACCAAGTGTTAGGGTTAGCCCCCAGGATGCCGACAGGCCTGATCTGCAGCCTGTGTGGCAAGTGGAGGAGTGGGCTAAGATGTGGGTGCTGGGGAGCAGGAGCGTGGGCCCAAGCATTTTCGCAAGTGCGGCCTTCAAATGTCACCAGGGGCTTGAAGGTCCCTGCCTGTTCTCCCGCACTGAATGACTGGTGGCGCCCCTAGCGGCTCTGGTGGTGTCGGGTCGGCAGGGTGAGTCCAGCGCTGGAGCTCGGGGTCCCCAAAATCCGGCGTTGCTGCGCCAGGCCCCTTGGGAAGGCCCGCTCGGGGGTCGACCTAGGGTTAGGGTTACCCCTAGGAGGCCAGGAGGCCCGATCTGCCAGCTGTGCGACGAGCGGAGGGGCGGGCTGAGATGAGAGCACTGGCCAGCGGGGAATGTGGGCCCAAGCATTTTGGCACGAGGCGCCTTCAAAGGTCACCAGGGGCTTGGAGGGCCCTGCCCATTCTCCTGCTCTGAATGACCCACGGCATCCCTTGTGGCCCGGTTGGCAGCGGGGCGGCAGGGAGAGTGTGGCACTGGGGCTCGGGGTTCCCCAATCCCCGGCTTTGCGGCGCCAGGGCCTTTGGGAGGGTCCCCTTGGGGATGGACCTAGGGTTAGGTTTAGTCCCCGGGAGGCCGGCAGGCCCGATCTGCCGGCTGTGTGGCGAGCGGAGGGGCGGGCCGAGATGAGGGTGCTGGCGAGCGGGAACATGGGCCCAAGCGTTTTGGCACGAGTAGCCTTCGAAGGTCGCCAGGGGCTAAGGGGGCCTTGCCCGTTCTCCCTCCCTGAATGACCAGCAGCGCCTCTACCAGCCCGGTTGGTGGCGGGGAAGCAAGGTGAGTCCGGTGCTGGGGCTCAGGGGTCCACAATCCCCGGCATTGCAGCAGCAGGTGCCTTGGGAGGGGCACCTCGTGGGCCAATCTAGGGTTAGGGTTAGCCCCCAGGAGACCGTCAGGCCAGATCAGCCAGCTTTGCGGTGAGTGGAGGGGCGGGCTGAGGTGAGGGCGCTGACAAGCGGTAGCGTGGGCACAAGCGTTTTGATGCGGGGTGCCTTCGAAGGTCGCCCGTGGCTCGGAGGGCCCTGCCTGTTCTCACGCCCTGAATGACCGGCGGTGCAGCTAGGGGCCTGGGTGGCAGTGGGGCGGCACAGTGAGTCTGGCGCTGGGGCTCAGTTGTCCCCAATCCCTTGTGTTGCGGCTCCAGGCCCCTTGGGATGGGCCCCTAGGGGGCCTACATGGGGTTAGGGTTAGCCCCCAGGAGGCTGGGAGGCCCAATCCGCTGGCTGTGCGGTGAGCGGAGGGGCAGGCCGAGGTAAGGGCGATGGCGAGTGGGAGCGTGGTCCCAAGCGCTTTGGCGCGGGGGGCCTTCGAAAGTCGCTGGGGGCTTGGAGGGCCCTGCCGTTCTCCCGCCCTGAATGACCGGTGGTGCCCCTTGTGGCCCAGGTGGCGGTGGGGGGCATGGTGAGTCTGGCGCTGGGGCTCAGGAGTCCCCAATACTCGTCATTGCGGTGCCAGGCCCCTTGGGAGGGACCACTAGGGGGTAGGCCTAGGGTTCGGGTTAGCCCCCAGAAGGCCCGCAGGCCCGATCCGCCAGCTGTGCGGCGAGTGGAGGGGAGGGCCGAGGTAAGGGCGCTGGCGAGTGGGAGCGTGGGCCGAAGCGTTTTGTCGTGGGGAGCCTTCAAAGGTCTCCGGGGGCTCAGAGGGCCCTACCCGTTCTCCCGCACTGAATGACCGGCGGCTCCCCTAGCGGCCTGGGTGGTGGCGGAGCTGCAGGGTGAGTCCGGCGCTGGGGCTCGGGAGTCCTCAATCCCTGGCGGTGCGGCGCCATGCCCCTTGGGATGGGCCCCTAGGGGGCCTACCTAGGGTTAGGGTTATCCACCAGGAGTCTGGGAGGCCCGATCCGTCAGCTGTGCGGCGAGCGGAGTGGCGGACTGAGGTAAGGGCACAGGTGAGCGGGAGCGTGGGCCCAAAGCGTTTTAGTGTGGGGGGCCTTCAAAAGTCCCCGGTGGCTTGGAGGGCCCTGCCCGTTCTCCCTCCCTGAATGACTGGCGGTGCCCCTAGCGGCCCAGGGAGCGGTAGGGCGGGAGGGTGAGTCCGGCGCTGGGGCTCGGGGGTCCCCTATCCCCGGTATTGTGGCAATAGGAACCTGGGATGGGCCCCTCGGGGGCCCACCAAAGTTAGGGTAACACCCAGGAGGCTGGCAGTCCTGATCCACAAGCTGTGCAGCGAGCGGAGGGGCGGACCGAGGTAAGGGCACAGGGAGCAGGAGCATGGGCCCAAGCGTTTTGGCGTGGGGGGGCCTTCGAAGGTCGCCAGGGGCTCGGAGGGATCTGCCCGTACTCCCTCCCTGAATGACCGACAGTGCTCCTAGCGGCCCGGGTGGCGGCGGGGCAACACAGTGAGTCCAGCGCTGGGGTTCAGGGGTCCCCAATACCCGGGGTTGCAGCGCCAGGCCCCTTGGGACGGGCCCCTGGAGGGCCGACCTAGGGTTAGGCTTAGGCCCCAGGAGGTCGGCAGTCCCTATCAGCCGGGTGTGCAGCGAAGGGGTGGGCCGAGGTGAGGGCGCTGGCGAGTGGGAGCGTGGGCCGAAGCGTTTTGTCGTGGGGAGCCTTCAAAGGTCTCCGGGGGCTCAGAGGGCCCTACCGGTTCTCCCGCACTGAATGACCGGCGGCTCCCCTAGCGGCCCGGGTGGTGGCTGAGCTGCAGGGTGAGTCCGGCGCTGGGGCTCAGTAGTCCCAAATCCCGGCGTTGCTGTGCCAGGCCCTTTGGGATGGGCCCCTGGGGGGCCTACCTAGGGTTAGGGTTAGCCCCCAGGAGGCTGGGAGGCCTGATCCGTGGGCTGTACGGCGAGAGGAGGGTCAGGCCGAGGTAAGGGCGATGGTGAATGGGAGCGTGTTCCCAAGCGCTTTGAGGCAGGGGGCCTTCGAAAGTCGCTGGGGGCTCGGAGGGCCCTGCCGTTCTCCCGCCCTGAATGACTGGTGGTGCCCCTTGTGGCCCGGGTGGCGGTGGGAGGCATGGTGAGTCCGGCGCTGGGGCTCAGAAGTCCCCAATCCTCCTCATTGCGGCGCCAGGCCCCTTGGGAGGGGCCACTAGGGAGTCGACCTAGGGTTCGGGTTAGCCCCCAGAAGGCCCACAGGCCCGATCCGCCATCTGTGTGGCGAGCTGAGGGGATGGCCGAGGTAAGGGCGCTGGCGAGCAGGAGCGTGGGCCCTAGCGTTTTGGTGCGGGGGGCCTTCGAAGGTCGCTGGAGTCTTGGAGGGCCCTGCCCCTTCTCCCTCCCTGAATGACCGGCGGTGCCCCTAGCGGTCCAGGTGGCGGTAGGGCAGGAGGGTGAGTCGGGCGCTGGGGCTCGGGATTCCCAAATTCCCCGTGTTGGGGCAATAGGAACCTGGGATGGGCCCCTCGGGGGCCCACCAAAGGTTAGGGTAACACCCAGGAGGATGGCAGTCCCAATCCACTGGCTGTGCTGTGAGCGGAGGGGCGGACCGAGGTGAGGGCATAGGCGAGTGGGAGCATGGGACCAAGCGTTTTGGCGCGGGGGGCCTTCGAATGTCACCAGGGGCTTGGAGGGATCTGCCTGTGCTCCCTCCATGAATGACCGACAGTGCTCCTAGCGGCCCAGGTGGCGGCGGGGCAACATGATGAGTCCGGCACTGGGACTCGGGGGTCCCCAATCCCAGGCATTGCGGTGCCAAGCCCCTACGGAGGGGCCCCTCAGGGGCAAACCTAGGGTTATGGTTAGCCTCCAGGAGAAGGGCAGGCCTCATCCACCAGCTCTGCACCGTGCGGGGGGTGGGCCGAGGTGAGGGCGCTGGCAAGCAGGAGCGTGGGAGCCAGAGTTTTTTCGCGGGGGGCCTTCGAACGTTGCAGGGGGATAGGAGGGCCCTGCCCGTTTTCACTTCCTGAATGACTGGCAACGCCCCTAGCGCCCTGGGTGCTTGTGGGGTGGCAGAGTGAGTCCAGCACTGGGGCTCGGGGTTCCCAAATCCCCGGCATTGCGGTGCCAGGCTCCTTGGGAGGGGCCTCTCGGGGGCCGACCTAGGGTAAGTGTTAGCCCCCAGGAGTCCAGCAGGCCCGTTCCCCCAGCTCTACAGCAGGCGGAGGGGCAGGCCGAGGTGAAGGTGCTGGCGAGAGGGAGTGTGGGCCCAAGCGTTTTGGCGCGGGGGGCCTTTGAATGTCGCCGGGGCTTGGAGGGCCCTGCCCATTCTCTCGCCCTGAATGACTGGCGGCGCCCTTAGCAGCCCGGGTTGCTGTGGGGCGGCAGGGAGACTTAGGCGCTGGCCTCGGCGGTCCCCAATCCCTGGCGTTGTGGTGCCAGGCCCCTTGGGAGGGGCCCCTTGGGGGCTGACTAGGGTTAGGGTTTGTCCCCAGGAGGACGGCAAGCCCAGCGCTAAGTGGTTCTGGCAATGTAACAAAAATGCCATACACTTATCTGTAAGAAATAACAGTGTACAGGAACCCTCTTAGCCCTAACATCATCCTTTCTGAATATGGAAGCCAGCCCCAAGGTGGTCCTGGAAGTCTGATGAAAGGGCTAAGCACTTTTCTCTGAGTCTCCACACTATGCAGGGAAAGACCAAAGTACATCATCTTTCAGGAGTAGGAAGCATTAATGAAAAGGTTCTGGAATTTCGAGGACTCTGACCCATCCTTATTGGTAATAAACCACCCTGTACAGGAAAACACCTTCAACTCTCATCAGCCTCCTCAATCCTGATTCCGATTCAACTTTGGGTGTGTAGGACTAGGGAAATGTCCACATCTTATTGCTAAGAAAGAACGATGTCAGGGTAATGCCCTTCAAGTCACCTCAGCCTTCCTGAAGATGGAAGCAGGAATCAAGGTGGTTATGTTACCATGAGGTAAGGAAGATGAGCATATAAGTGAGAAACAACAGTGGGCAGGACCTCTCTTCCAACGAACAGTATCTTTGCTTAATGTTGAATCCCTATGGTAAGTGGTTGTGGCCATTTGTGAGGTGAAAATCTTAAGTGTTTTGTAAAACCTCTTGGTCATTCACAGATGAGACTAAGGTAGTTGGGGACTCCTAGGCAGTGATTTGTCCACTGTCAAAAATATAAAAAGATAAGAGACAGATGAGGTCTACTCAGGCATTGTCCTTTATCCTCATCCTCCGTGAGGATGGTCATCTCTGGACAGCTCAGTGACAGGGTCTCATTCACAGTGGGGGCATCTGTTCCTCACAGACATCAGGCAGGGAAATGGATTTGGTTCTCTGTGCCAGCCCAGCCACAGCTGAGTGTCACATCACCCTCTCGTGGGCTCATAAGGGTTTCACTGTCACCAGGCAGGTCATTGTATTTGATAAACCACTGTGAGAGTTTGCAATTGCCTTCATCTGCAACCTCCTAGAAGCAAATGCAGGTCTCTGGTACCATGTGAAGTCATGTGAAGGCATTGTGAGAAAGTGTCCTTTTGCTTAAGAAAAACATGGAGCTGGGGCTCCTGGCTGGCTCAGCCAGTTAAGCATGTGCCTTTGGCTCAGGTTATGATCCCAGGGTTCTGGGATCGAGCCCGGGCTCCCTGCTGAGCAGGAAAGGAGGTAGGGAAATAGCTTAGAACCCACAGAGAATGTGAATAAAGGGGAGTGAAATGGAACTTGGTCTGTGTTTTGCTTTAGGGATTTAAGTTAGTTTTTTCTCAATTGTGATTGTTCTTGAAACAGAAAAGCTGTATTGGTTTTTTTTACCTTTAATTTTTTTCTACTAATAATTTGTTATTATGATATGTTAGTCACTATACAGTATTTCCTTAGTTTTTGATGTAGTGTTCCATGATTCATTATTTGCATATAACACCCAGTGCTCCATGCAATATGTACCTTCCTTAATACCCATCACTGGCCCATCCCAATCCCCCACCCCTCTCCCCTCTGAAGCCCTCAGTTTGTTTCCCAGAGTCCATAGTCTCTCGTGGTTCATTCCCCCTTCTGTTTAGGGTCCATCGTCTAAAGGGACAGACAGTGGAAGTTCACCAAATATAAGATAGAAATTTCATTGTTCATTATAGATGCCGCCAAGTAGTTCCCAGACATTTCATTCTACTGTAGTAATTCATTATACCTGTGAAGGTGCACGTGGAAGACAATTGATGCATGTATAGTGGTAATAAAACACGCCCCTCAGTAGTAGAATAAGAGAGGATGCATATGTGTAAAATTATTCGACTACAGCTTCCATGCTTTCCCTTTGGTTCCTTATTATCTATGAAATTGGACAATTTTTGTTCTCTAGGCTTAAAACTCATTGTCAAGTATTCAGAGTTTTTCAATGCTGATCTTCTCCTGTATAAGTTACCAAAAACCTAAAATATGTATGAACTTTAAAAAGCGCTATATTGAAAATGACAGCAGGGAAGTTCCATTTTGTAAATATTGTGTCAATGGATCTCTATTTTGACATCAGTGTTCATTAGAAATGATGACATTTCATGTGAGTATAAATATCAATGTGAAAAAGAAAAGGTAGGAAGAACCTTGAATGTTTAAGTAATTGGTGAAATGACAGGTGTGTGTGTGTGTGTGTGTGTGTGTGTGTGTGTGTGTGTGTGTGTAATTGATTTTCAGTGAATGGTTCAGCTCCTTGTAGGGCTTCCGAGAGAGCCCAGGTGAACCTTTCAATGAGTTGGTATCTGTTTTCAGAACATGGGAATCTCTTAGTCCAATAGTCAATCAGGCAAGCTTTGAGGTCTTGAAGAGTTTCAGTCCTCAGCGATGGTGTTGCAGAACCTTGTGAGCAAACCCTAGGGTATGGTCAGAGCCCTCATTAGCTGGTAGCAAGGTGTGACGATTTCAGACAGCATTTCCCAAAGAAGTACCTCTTGAGTCTCTGTCCTTGTCAGTTCCCTACACTTCCTTACACTAGTTATGTGATCAGTGTGTTTCAGGATAATCCCCACATGTGATTTTTGCTATTTCCTACTAGTCCTATCTGTTTCTCATCTTCTTCTTTTATGGTAGGGGTTGGGAAGCAACCTGTGTGGTGGAGGAAGGGGTGTGCTAGTTGTCTGCCTTCAGAGGAACAAATGATGCCTAGAAATTGTACTGTAGTTTGAGGTTAATTGTCCATCCTCTGAGTGTCAGGAATTCCATCACTTTACTTTGATGCTAGTCTGTTCTTCAAGCTGTCCTCAGAAATAAGGACGTCATCCATCTAGGGAATACTGGTTTGTTTGTATGTTTTCATTTTAGGAAAGGCTTTGCTGTTCCTGAAAATAATACTGTAGAGCACCCTTTCCTGTTGTTATTGGCCATCAGTCAATCTTTTGTGAAGTATTCGTTTATAAATAGACTCTATGGTTGATGAGCAGGAATTCTTTATGGACAAGTCTTTGTCAGTGTGTGTATTGCAAATCTTTACTTCCCAGCCTGCGGTTCACTTTTTCATTTTCTTATGGTCATAAGATAAGGAGAAATGTCACATTTTTATGAAGTTCCACTGAATTCTTTTAAATGGTTAGTGCACCCTATGTCCTACCCCAAGATTGACAGGTTCTACGTTTTCTTTCAGAAACTGTCCAATGGGAAGCTACAATCCATTTTTTCTGTCCATTTATTGCTTACAAATGTCACATTTTTATGAAGTCCCACTGAATTCTTTTAAATGGTTAGTGCACCCTATGTCATACCCCAAGATTGACAGGTTCTACGTTTTCTTCAGAAACTGTCCAATGGGAAGCTACAATCCAATTTCTCTGCCCATTTATTGCTTACAAATGTATTTTGACCATCTGTTTCCCAGGAAACCTCTTTTATTATTATTATTATTATTATTATTATTATTATTATTATTATTATTATTTTAAATTGCATTTTTAATTCTAATATGATATTTAAACACTGTTTTTGATTTTCTATGTACACAATCGTATTATCTGTGAATAGTCACAATTATCCCCTCAATTCTTATCCTTTTTGTTTCTCTTGCCTTAAAACACTGGTAGATTCTCCGATGTCACAATAAATAGAGCATCATTGTTTGAAGATTTTAATATACCTTTCTCAATATCTGAAAGAAAAAGCAGACAAAACATTGGTAACAAATGTGACCTAATTGACATATAGGGAACATTCCATAATAAGTGCAGAATACATTATTTTCAAGTGGTCATAGACTCTTTACCCAAATAGATGATAGGTGGGGCCAAGAATCAAGTCTACAAATGTTAAACCCTGAAATTAACTAGATTCTATTCTTAGACCACTGCGGAATTGAGCCACAGTCATAGCGAAAAGAAAATCAAGAAGTCCTTCAATGTTTAAAATTAAATGGAACTTTGCTACATATCCTAAAGGTCAAAGAGGGAATCTCAATGGAAATTCTGAACCTTTTCTACATGAGGGCTCACACACAATGGCACTTTCTTTGTGAAGAGCATTATAATAACCTAGACAGGAGTTGAGCCTTAAGTCAGAGTTCTGCCTACCCCAGCCACACCTGGCAGGCTTGGCCTGTGGTCCCCCTCAGCTGTCCTTTCTGGTGGTCCTGAGCTAAGGGGGTCAACATGGCCATATGGAAATGGGAAGCTGCCCACTCATAATGATGACGGTGCCCACTACCCAGCTGCCCTCTCTGGTGGCTTTGAGCTAAGGGGGTCAGCATGGCCATATGGAAATTAGAAGCTCCCCACTCTTAGTGATGACGTTGCTATCGTATCATCCTCACCAGTCCAACAACATGATTTCTGAGTGAAATATGACACAAGAGTGACTTCTTGGCATTCCTTCAGGTTTGAAAATCATCTGGTGAGTCATCTATTTGAAATATGGATTCAACATGTGTACTTTATTCTGGAAAAGCAATAGACCCAATAGCAATTATGGCTTCCTGAGATCTTGTTCTTGAGAGACATCATACTGGCTCTTTGTAGCATTCTGCCTCTTAAACTTCTCAACTAGGGTGTAGATATTTTTAGGCACATTTTCAGACGGTTAGAAAGGGAATCGGATGATATGAGTCACAGAGGATTTTAGTGTCAGAAACCTAAGTGGGATCCCCAAACTGACTCCAAATCGCTTGTTGTTCCATACAGGGTACTATTTCCCTCTTATCTCTGGTCTTCTCAATCTGGAAACCTATCAAGTATCAGGATTTTCTTGTCATGTGGACAACTGGAACGAATTCAGCGGGCCTTTTCACATCTGCCCATGGTGATCATTAAGATCATTATCTCAGTGGAGGACCTCTGGGTAAGATACTCAAAGATCCTTAGGAATAGAGACAGTATAATATTTTTCTGGTATTAAAGTTACTGAAACCAACTATCTTTTTTAGTCCATTCAGGCTCTGGTATGTTCAGAGGGTGCTGTAAAACAGGTCTGAAATAGTATTTAAAAACACTCAGCTCAGCCTCTTCTACAAAGTGAGCCAATGCTTATAAATATGGCTAAAATATTCCCTTACCTACGATGACTTCCCAGCCATCGTAGTGTTTATATGGTATGACTGTCACTTACATTAGTCAACATTTGCAGAGAAAGAACTTAGTGCATCCAGGGGGCACTTCATGTTGAAATTAGATTGTGACAACGAGCTATTGTGTTTTATTCTGCAGTCCAAGGGAATGGTGCCAGACATCTCTAAGGTGTCTAGCAGTTCTACAATTCTGATTTTAAGTGGTCTGTGTGCTTCATAGATTTGGGCAGGAGAAGGGCAGGAGTCCAGAGACTGTGAATACTTCTGTTACCTGTGCTGACCATGGAGCAGGTAGCCTTCTGTGGGATTCATTTTGAATTCTTGGTACTCTTGTGAAAGGTGCTTTTGTCTCAAATTCCTCCATTTAGGAGTAATTATAATGATGAAAGTAATTTTTATCTTATATCATCTGTGGACCCTGATCCTGGGCTCCCAGGGAAGCTATCCTTTAACATTTTACCCGGCTCAAATTGATTGGGCAAAACCTCAAAGCATGGGCCCTATTACTATCCCAAGCACATGTTGTACATCTGCTTCGAGAAGAAAACAATAACCAAAAATGCCAACATAAAGATAAGAAAAAATAAAGAACCTCTTTGGCTCCCATAAGATTAAAGTCATACTGACATGTACATACTGAAAACATAAGAAAGAGTCTGTCACTTTCTAGAATCTAAGAATATCCTCATTGTGGTGTGTAACTCTGTACTTAAAAGAAAACAGAAAAAAATATATAAGCCTGCCCCAAATGTTCCTTCCCCGGAGCACTCCCTTCTTGGTGAAGATTGTGTCTCTGAGGCAGCTGTCCTGACTTGGGTTTGAATAAAGGTCTCTTCCTTTCTCTCTAAAATGTTTTTAAAAGTTCATTCACGCAATGTCGATAATAACAGTGTTTTCTATTTAAGTGAGAAATAAATGTTCCACTCTAGTTTTATTGGGAATAGACGAATTTAGGGTTTCTTTAGAAGAGTAAGTCTGCCTTCCAGAAAAGGCAAGGTCATTGGTCTATTGAGAATGAAGATAATTACTGCTAAACAACAAGTATGTGTTGCCCCTTCGCCCAGAAACCGAAGCAGGTGTGCAGGCTTTAGGTCAGAGGTGACTTCTTGTCCCCAGCTGACAACACTTCTCTGGTCTGGCTCCAAGACCCCCAAGGTTTTGAACGTCAGCATCGGAGTCAGCGAGGCAGCTTGTCACAGGACGTCAGTGTTCAGAGAAAGCACAGGTATGTTTGGCAAAATGTCCTATCTATGTCAGGGCTGGAGGTAAAACCTCTCATTATCCCAAAACCTCCTGGGCTTTTCTCTTTTCTCTAGTTGAGCCACAAAGTAAAATTGAAGTAGCTGTCAGCATTCTGGGTTTGGTGCAAGAATTACTTAGTTTCCCTGCAGGTAGAACTTTGCAGGGGATCACAATTTCTCTGTCCATTTATTGCTTACAAATGTATTTTGCCCATCTGTTTCCTAGGAACCATCTTTTATTAGAAAGGGGAGGTGAGATTCACTCTGTGCCTGTTTGTAACATCTAATTTGTTCCTTCATCTAACAGTGTTTATTCAATTGGGCCTAAGATATGGTTGAGTGGCAAGCATCTAGAGTTAGGTGGCTTTTTTTCATCTGATACAGACTTGGATGATGTCATTTGACAAAGGTGATGTTTCATCATTGATTAGTTTATTCATCAGAAGAGTTAAAATTAGGGTGGAGGGAAAATTCAAAATTATCCAAAGCGGCCTGTTCCTGTTTAAAAGTTGAGCTTGACTTTCTAGTTTTACTAAATGTATTATCTCGATATTTTGAGGTGCCATATTCTCTCTGTAGTTTCTTTGGTGGTGGAGTCAGAAGGAGAGTCTGGGAATTCTTTTGGATAGTGGCATGCTGGTGACTTCAAGGGGCTTGGCGTCAGGAGCCTTGGGGTGAAGTCTGCAACTGCTTGCCTGACCCTGGGTGCATCTCCCAGAGGTTTTGCTTCATCTTATGAAATTGCCAGCAGATAATGTTCTGCTTAAAGGGGAACACTCCCATCCTGTTGGTGGCAATGCAAAGTGGTGCAGCCAGCCTAGGAAACAGTGTGGGGGTTCCTCAAAAAGTTAAACATTGAACAACCCCATGATCCAGCAATTGCTCTCCTAGGTATTTACCCAAAGGATACAAAAATGCAGATTCAAAGGGGGTACATGCACCATGATGTTTATAGCAGCAATGTCCACAGTAGCCAAACTATGGAGAGAATCCCAAAGTCTATGCACTGATGAATGGATAAAGCAGAAGTGGGATACATATATATAATGGAATATGACCCAGCTTCAAAAAGAATGAAATCTTACCCTTTGCAAGGATGTGGATGGACCTAGAGTGTATTAAGCTAAGAAAAATATTTGAGGAAAGAGAAATATCCTATGCTCTCATGCTTGTGGAATTTCAGAAAGAAAACAGATGAACAGAGTGGAGGGGTGATGAGAGAGGCAAACAAGGAAATAGACTCAAACTTGGAGAACAAACTGAGTGTTGCTGCAGGACAGGGGCATGGGGGGAAGAGTTAAATGGGTGAGGGGTATTAAGGAGGGCACTTGTGATGAGCACCGGGTACTGTATGCAGGTGAGGAATCACTAAATCCTACCCCTGAAGCGAATATTCCATGGCATGTGAACTAACTGGAATTTAAGTAAAAGAAGAAAGGAAAAAGTGTTCTGCTTCATGAAGAGTGAGGTAAAATTGTAGTGATTTGGGCTGTACTATTCTATAGATGAGAGATGTGAAACACCCTGTTGTAGGATACACTAGTTACTTATCACATAAGGAGTCCTCAGAAAGCTGCAATGAAAGATTCAGGTCTCAGAGCATGTTCATGTTCCAATGATATTTTACAGTTTGCACAGGTAGGAAAGAAGGTGGAGAGAGAGGCAACAGAAGGGGAAAGCAGGTGCGAAACTTTCAATACTTAGCATTATAGCTTTCTCATGAAAGCTTTATGTCAGTGTGATTTTGGAAGCAGAGGGGGAATCCGGGAGCTTTGCAGGAGACAGGGGGGAGTTCCAGGTCTGGGTAAAGCTGACAGGGGTCCCAGAGGAGAGCTGAATGCATTCTGCAGCAGGGTGTGTTCAGGGTGGGCTCCAGGGGTGGCTGTGGGTCTCCTGGGTGAGAGTTGTGACAGGTGAGGGCTGTGTGCAAGTTCCTGGCTGAGGAAAAGTGAGGCACTGGCTGAGAGCTGGCAGAGAACCTTCTTCTGGGCCGCCATCCTCACCCAACACACAGCCTCATCTTCTGTTCCTGTCACTCCAATTCAGACTTCTCCGAAGTTGAGTGAGAACACATCAAGAGCATTCTTAACAGAAGGGAAAGCATGTGCAAAGGCTCTGGGGCAGGAGAATTTCAGGTATGTCCAGGAGCAGCAAGAAGGACCTGTAGCCACAGGAGACAGCTTAGGACATGACCTCAGAGAGGTGTCAGAAAGCCATTCCAGGGCTATAACCCCATGAGACCCTGTTTCACTGGGCCATCCTGGCTACAGTGTTGAGAACAGATGACAGAGGGTTGAAGATGGCAAGGGAGGTCAATGACGAATCTTTTCCAGGATCTCAGGCACTGTGGACCAGACAGGTGGCCTTGGATGGAGTGGTTAGACATATTCTGGGTCCATTTTGAAGATGGAGCTCGCAGGATTTGCTGATGGGTTAGCTATTAGGAGCTGGAGAACGGAGGAATTGGGGTAAATCCCATCTGTTGTGGGTTTTCCTGATCGAGGGGAAGGAGAGGTTTTCTCAGGGGGTAGGAGGTAGTCCGTGTTCCGCATGCTGAGGAAAGTGCCTTTCCCGGTGGATCTGCTGAGGTTTGTGTCTGGGAGTACCTTTCACATCTCCTCCCTCAGCAATGCTCAAGTACAAGTATCCCCCACTTTTTAAACGTTCACAGTAAGACACTGGGCTTTCTTGAAAGAACTATGTTATTACCCAGCTTCAGTAAGAGGAAGAGACCTGAAGAGGATTTCCCTCTTATGAAAAAAGGTGAACAGTGAGAATAGCGTTCAGCATCTGTTTTGGGGAGAAGCACGACAGTGGCGGCGTGCACCCCAACCAGGTCCTTCCGCTGGGATCCGCTCTCCGCATCCAGCCACCAGCATTTTGAATGGTGTCTGTGAGCCTCTGCTTCTGCTTTATCTTCATTTATGCTGGGCCTCCGTTAGAAACTTGTGTCCTGAGGCCTAAGAAAAGCCAAAGAGAGGAATTTTGGAGTCTGAGCACACTGTCTAATTGTTCCGTGTAAATTAATGGTCATTCCTTCTTGACACCATTTCTGCTGTGCAAGGTTTCTCAGAAGCCCTGTACTTTCAAAGAGCAGGGAAACCTATACCCCATTCTGCAGGGGTAGTTTTAGTCTCCATGCTGGACAGAACATTTCATGACTGTCGGATTTTCTCACTCAAACATTGAGACTTTGACCACCTTCACCCGTTTCTAGCACCCCATCTCCGAATCTGGCACCTACCAATCTGCTCTCAGTATCTATGCGTTCAGTATTTGTTTATTCCTCGTGGAATGTACATGAGAGCATCTGGTATTGGTCTTTCTGTGTCTGAGTTACTTGGCATAAGGACCCCAAGGTCTGTGTTTCCATGTCTGGTTCTTGTGAATAATGCTGCACTGAATGTGAGAGTGCATCTGTCTTTTTGAGGCAGTATGTTTGTGTTCTCCAAATCAATACTCTGTAGAGCCATTACTGGGTCATGTGGTAGTTGTATTTATTTTTTCAGGAACCTCCATACCGTTTGTCACAATGGCTGCACCAATTTCCATTCCCACCAACAGTGCACAGTGTCTCCTTGTCTGCACACCCTTGACCCCACCTGGTGTCTGTCTCTGGGAAAATTGCTGTTCCAACAATTGTGAGGGGATAGCCGATTGTGGGTTTGATGATGTTTCCCTGTCGATATTAAGTGATGTCGAATAACTTTCTCTGTCTGTTGGCACCTGTGTGCCATCTTTGGAAAGTATCTATTCACATATTCTCCCATTTTTTAATACAGATTTTTTTTTGTTTTGATTTGTATGAGTGTTGTGTGTATTTTGGATATTAGCCTCTTCTCACACATATGATTCGCAGATATTTTTTCTTATTGGGTCAGTGGCCTTTTAAGTTTTTGCTGGTTTCTTTTGCCAAGTGGAAGATTTCAGTTTGAAGTTGTTCCACTTGTTTATTTTTGCTTTTGTTTCTTTGCGTTTGGTGTTGGATCTGAAGACTCTTTGCCAAAACCTATGTCGAGAGACTTAGTACCTGTGTCTTCTTGGAGGTTTATGGATTCAGGTCTTATTTTCAAATCATTCATCCCTTAAAAATTTTGGTGGTGTAAGAAATTGACCCAGTTATATTCTTCTGCCTTTAGTGTCCAGTTTGCCTGTTACCGCTCACTGTAGACACAGTCCTTCCCTCATGGCATATCTTCTGCTGCTGTGTCATAAGTTAGGATCATCTACGTGTGGGTAAGTTTCTGAGCTTTCTGTTCTGTTCCACTGACCTTGGGTCTGTGTTTATGCCAGTACCATCCTGTTTTGATGACAACATCTTTGTAATCTAGCTTGAAATCCAGGAGTGTGTTGACTGCACCTTTCTTTCTTCAGGTTGCTTTGCGTTTTTGGGGCCTTTTGTGATTCCATACAAGTTTGAGGACTGTTATCTATTTCCTTGAATAATGCCACTGGAATTCAGATAGGAATTTCATCACATCTGTCGATTGCTTTGGGTACGATGGACATGTTCACATAATTAACTCTTCCAGTTAAGGAGCATGGCGTATGCTTCCATTTGTTTGTGTTGCCTTCCAAATCTTTGAACCACACATTCTGCCCCCCTCGACACACATGTTTTTCATTTCTTTTCTGCCATGTGTTGAGTGTACTATGTCTTTTGCATTTTTGGTTACTTTTATTCCTAGATTTTTTTTGATGCAATTGTAAATGGCATTGCTTTTTTAATTTCTCTTTGCGAAAGTGTGTCATCAGTATACAGAAATGCAAGAAGTTGGGTCATCTGGGTGGCCCCATAGGTGACGTGTCTGCCTTCAGCTCAGGTCATGATCCCAGAGTTCTGGGATTGAGCCCCGTGTAGGGCTCCCCGCTTAGCGAGGGTCTGCTTCTCCCTCTTTCTGACACTACCCCTGCATGTGCTTTTTCTCTTCCTCTCAAATAAATAAATAAAATCTGAAAAAAAGTAAAGACAACAGGTCTCTGTATATTGACTTTATATCCTGCAGCTTTCTTGAATTTGTTTAAATTAACAGGTTTTTTTTTTTTTGTGGAATCTTTCGGGATTTCATGTCATTTGCAAATAGTGACAGTTTTCCTGTATGGATTTCATATCTTTCTCCTTTTTTAAAATGATGTTAGTCACCCTACAGTACTTCATTTGTTTTTGATGAAGTGTTCCATGATTCATTGCTTGCATATAACCCCTAGTGCTCATTATGACACGTGCCCTCCTTAATACCCATCACCAGGATTACCCATTCCCCTACCCTCCCTTTCTGCAACCTTCATTTGGTTTCCCAGTGTCAATAGTCTCTCATGGTTCATCTCCCCCTCTCATTCCCCCCCTTCACTTTTCCCTTCCTTCTTCTAATGTTACATGCTATTCCTTCCATTCCACATCAGAGTCAAACCTTATGATAATTGTCTTTCTCTGCTTGACTTAATTTCACTTAGCATAATCCCCTCCTGGTCCATCCACCTTGGTGCAAATGGTGGGTATTCATCGTTTCTGATGACTGAGTAATATTCCATTGTATAGATGAACCACATCTTCTTCGTCCATTCATTTGCTGAAGGACATCTTGGCTCCTTCCACAGTTTGGCTATTATGGACATTGTTGCTATGAACGTTGGGATACAGGTGTCCCTTCTTTTCATTACTCTGTGTCTATAGGGTAAATACCCAGTAGTGCAATTGGTGGGTCATAGGATACCTCTGTGTTTAATGTCTTGAGGAACCCCCATATTGTTCAAAAGTGCCTATACCAGCTTTAATTCTCACGAGTAGTGTAAGAGGGCTCCCCTTTCTCCATATCCTCTCTGACTTTTTGTAATTTCCTGTCTTGTTAATTTGTTTTTCAAGATTTTATTTATTTATTCCACAGAGATAGAGATGGCCAGCGAGAGAGGGAACACAAGCAGGGGGAGTGGTAGAGGAAGAAGCAGGCTCATAGCGGAGGAGCCTGATGTGGGGCTCGATCCCGTAATGCCAGGATCACGCCCTTAGCCGAAGACAGACGCTTAACCTCTGTACTACCCAGGTGCCCCCTGTGTTGTTAATTTTAACCATTCTAACTGGTATAAGGTGGTATCTCATTGTCATTTTGATTTGTATTTGCCTGATGGCAAGTGATGTGGAGCAATTTTTCATGTGTCTGTTGGCCATTTGTATGTCTTCTTTGGAGAAGTATCCCTTTGTGTCTTCTGCCCATTTTTTGGGTGTCGAGTTTGAGGAGTTCTTTATAGATCTTGGATACTAGCCCTTTATCTGTAATATCATTTGCAGATATCTTCTTCGATTCCAACGGTTGACTTTTTGTTTTGTTGATCATTTGCTTTGCCCTGCAGAAGCTTTTTATCTTGGTGAAGTGCCAATAGTTCCTTTTTTGCTTTTATTTCCTTTGCCTTTAGAGACGTGGCTTGCAAGAAGTTGTTGTGTCCAAGTTTGAAGAGTTCTTTTGATTTTGATATGAGACAGGAATCCATTATCTTTCTTTCCTGATTGTATTCGAGTCCTCTGTCTTTCTTGGTGAGTCTAGCTAAGTTTGTCAGTTTTGTTTATCTTTCCAAAAAAGGCAGCTTTCATTTTCATTGTTTTTTTTTTGTCTTTTTAGTCTCCGTTGGATTTATTTATGCATTCCTTTTTGTTATTTCCTTATTTCTACTAATTTGGGGCTTTGTTTGTTGTTTTATTTTCTACTTCTTTACCACATAAATCAAGTTGTTTATTGGAGAGCATTCTCATGGATTCATGAAGACTTGAATTTCTATGAATGTCCCCCATAAAGCTACTTTTGCTGCATCCCTTATGTTTTTGTAAGTTGTCTTTTTCATCAGTGTCAAGGTACTTCTAAAATCTTTTTTGATTTCTTCTTTGACTGTTGGTTGTTCAGTAGCTTGTTGTTAAATCTCCACATATTTTTTTAAGATTATTTAGGTATCTGACAGAGAGTGAGACAGTGAAAGAGGGAATGGAAGCAGGGGGGTGGGAGAGGGAGAAGCGGGCTTCCCGCTGAGCAAGGAGCCTGATTCCAGGCTAAATCCCAGGATCCTGGGATCAGGACCTGAGCTGAAGGCAGATCCTTAACAACTGATCCACCCAGGCCCCCCAATCTCCACCTATTTTTGACTGTCCCATTTTTTTCTTGAGACTGATTTCTAGTTTCATATCATTGTGGTTGGACAAGATTTGAAGCAGAAGGTGAAGAGAGCATTCAGATAAAGGTTTGTTTCCTGAAGGGTTTTCTGAGGGCAGAGCATGAGTTCCGTGGGATGGAGGAAGGTTTTGTGAGACGGGGGTGGGGTTAACCCTTGTTAGAATTACTGACTACTACCATGCAGGCTGTGTGCTACTGTTCACACCGTAGTCCTGATGGACTTGTACTTCATTAGAAATATTTTCTAGGAGGTGTAGGCATAGCCTTCTCTTAAAGAAAGGTGCCATGTGGGTTCATGGCATGACCCCAGGTCACCAACCAGGATGTATGGTATTGTGGGTGATCAGAAACAGGCTTTCTGTGGGAAGTGACAGAAATAAGGTATGGTGAGCTCCATGACCATAGGTGAGGTCCCGAGTGACCCACTGGGTGTTGGGTTCTGTGGATCTGTCTCATCAGGTGCTGTGGAATTCAGGGACACCCTCCTGTCTGTGGATTTTTGTGGAGACAGGTAGACATCAGTGTCTGGCCAGGCATGAGGGTCGCACTGGCCCACCACCAGAGGTGCAGCGTGCGTGGGAGCCACTGCTTGGTTTCCACGAAAGCTGCCCAGCGTCTGTGACTGTGATTCCTAGCAGCCGCAAGGGGAGAGGAGGCCGGGGGTGGTGCACACTTCCTAGACTTGTGGTCAGGTCTAGTCTGGAGCCCACTGAAGTGAGCCACACCTGGCAAGGAGGCACCCAGTCAGTGTAGCTTTGGGCACTGCTCCCATGGTACTTCGTGCCAGCTCCATGCTGCCACCTCCTGCTTTTCATCATCATCTTCAAGGTCATGTGACTCTGCTCTTGCCCCATGGCCTCCAGGGTATTGTCCGTCCTCCATCTGGCCCTCGTCCCTGGTGCCCTGTGCAGTCTGATGCCAGGGTAGCCTTCTCGAGACAAACATCTGGCCCTGATGGAACACTTCCATGGATCTCTTGTGATGCGAGGATGATGCCCTGCCCTGGAAGGGGGCTGCAGGTCCCCAATTAGGAGAGCCATGTCTCCCTTTTCAGCATGGCCTGCCCTCCCCTCAGTCTTCTTCAGGGAATCTCTCCCCACTTTCTGAGCGGACAGCTCTGAACTTAAAAATGAATATTATTTTACATATCTCTATGCCTTAGTTCATCCATGGCATGTCTTTCAGCCCCATTAGTGGGGTTTCTTTTTAGCAGTTCTGAAGGGCTGTCTGCTCATGGAGGGGATGACCTGGGTGGGACAGCTTTCCCTCTCATCTCCCTCAGCATGTCTCTGAGCCCTGAGACCAGCTGTCCCACTGAGGATTGAGGGACCCGAGCCAGCCCATCCTGAGCCCAGGCTGTGTCAGTTGTGTAGACTGATGTGTGTTGGAGCGGTGGGCAGCCGGCATGGGCCAGGGGCAGGCAGTGTCTCCTTCTCATTCCTTCCCTCTCTTCCTCCCAGAGGTAGCTCAGAGCAGCCTTCAACCCCTGCATCTCCAGATCCCTTGACTTATGCCTTCTGTGTTCAGCTGGTGACCTTGGAGTTTCGCATGGATTCTACCTCCCGTACCCTCTCCTGTAGCAGTTCCTGGATCAGGGGAGGGGTTGGAACCTTGTCTGTTTTTGATCTTCTTCCTGTCCCGCACCAAGCCCACCCACCGTTGCATCTTCCATGTATGTGCTTGGAAGCAAGCCCATCCATAGGCAACCTATTAGCCAAATGGATCCAGGCAATGAACATTGAAGTAGAGATCCAGGATCCATAATATACCTGCTCTGAAACCTGTCCAAAAGTCTGTGACTCTCTCACACTGAAACAGAAACAATAATAGCTTTCTGGACTGTGAAGTGACATGTGTCTCTACTTCCAATCTTGAATGCATAGGTGCTGAGCCTGGACAGAAAAGGACCATGGCTCCCGTGGCCTGGGATCCACAGTAAGAACTCAGTGAAATCTGAATTCAAGGCATAGAGTGAATAATTATTGTAGAGTGAATCCTCCCAAGTAGGGCTTATGCACAGTGCACAGGGAAAGCTTTTTTAAAGAGGTTCCTGAAAGAAAAATCTTTTTTAAAATTTATTTTAATTCCAGTAGAGCTAACATACAGTGTTACATTCGTTTCAGGTGTACAATAGAGTGATTCAGTAATTCTATATATTACTCAGTGGTCATCAAGAAAAGTGTCCTCTTAATCCGCTTCATCTATTTCACTCATCCCTCTATCCACCTCCTCTCTGGTAACCATCCATTTGTTCTCTATTGTTAAGGGTTTGTATTTTCCCATGCCCATACTCAGGCAACCCTGTTTGGGTAGAGTTTCCGTGTCCCCTGCAAGGGTGAATGGGGGTGGGTTCCTCAAAAAGTTAAACATTGAACAATCCCATGATCCAGCAATTGCTCTCCTAGGTATTTACCCAAAGGATACAAAAATGCAGATTCAAAGGGGGTACATGCACCATGATGTTTATAGCAGCAATGTCCACAGTAGCCAAACTATGGAGAGAATCCCAAAGTCCATGCACTGATGAATGGATAAAGCAGAAGTGGGATACATATATATAATGGAATATGACCCAGCTTCAAAAAGAATGAAATCTTACCATTTGCAAGGATGCGGATGGACCTAGAGTGTATTGAGCTAAGCAAAATATTTGAGGAAAGAGAAATATCCTATGCTCTCATGCTTGTGGAATTTCAGAAAGAAAACAGATGAACAGAGTGGAGGGGTGATGAGAGAGGCAAACAAGGAAATAGACTCAAACTTGGAGAACAAACTGAGTGTTGCTGCAGGACAGGGGCGTGGGGGGAAGGGGTATTAAGGAGGGCACTTGTGATGAGCACTGGGTACTGTATGCAGGTGAGGAATCACTAAATCCTTCCCCTGAAGCGAATATTCCATGGCATGTGAACTAACTGGAATTTAAGTAAAAGAAGAAAGGAAAAAGTGTTCTGCTTCATGAAGAGTGAGGTAAAATTGTAGTGATTTGGGCTGTACTATTCTATAGATGAGAGATGTGAAACACCCTGTTGTAGGATACACTAGTTTCTTATCACATAAGGAGTCCTCAGAAAGCTGCAATGAAAGATTCAGGTCTCAGAGCATGTTCATGTTCCACTGATATGTTACAGTTTGCACAGGTAGGAAAGAAGGTGGAGAGAGAGGCAACAGAATGGGAAAGCAGGTGCGAAACTTTCAATACTTAGCATTATAGCTTTCTCATGAACGCCTTGCGATTTTGGAAGAAGAGGGGGAATCCGGGAGCTTTGCAGGAGACAGGGGAGTTCCAGGACTGGGTAAAGCTGACAGGGGTCCCAGAGGAGAGCTGAATGCATTCTGCAGCAGGGTGTGGGAAGGGGTGGCTGTGGGTCTCCTGGGTGAGAGTTGTGACAGGTGAGGGCTGTGTGCAAGTTCCTGGCTGAGGGCAAGGGAGGCACAGGCGGCGAGCTGGCAGAGAACCTTCTTCTGGGCCACCAGCCTCACCCAACACACAGCCTCATCTTCTGTTCCTGTCACTCCAATTCAGACTTCTCCGAAGTTGAGTGAGAACACATCAAGAGCATTCTTAACAGAAGGGAAAGCATGTGCAAAGGCTCTGGGGCAGGAGAATTTCAGGTATGTCCAGGAGCAGCAAGAAGGCCCTGTGGCCACAGGAGACACCTTAGGACATGACCTCAGAGAGGTGACAGAAATACCATTCCAGGGCTATAACCCCATGAGACCCTGTTTCACTGGGCCATCCTGGCTACAGTGTTGAGAACAGATGACAGAGGGTTGAAGATGGCAAGGCAGGTCAATGACAAAGCTTTTACAGGAACTCAGGCACTGTGGACCAGACAGGTGGCCTTGGATGGAGTGGTTAGACCTATTCTGGGTCCATTTTGAAGATGGAGCTCACAGGATTTGCTGATGGGTTAGCTATTAGGAGCAGGAGAATGGAGGAGTTGGGGTAACTCCCAGCTGTTGTGGGTTGTCCTGATCGAGGGGAAGGAGAGGGTTTCTGGGGGTAGGAGGTACTCCGTGTTCTGCATGCTGAGGAATGTGCCTTTCCTGGTGGATCTGCTGAGGTTTGTGTTTGGGAGAACCTTTCACATCTCCTCCCTCAGCAATGCTCAAGTACAAGTATTCCCCACTTTTTAAACGTTCACAGTAAGACATTGGGCTTTCTTGAAAGAACTACGTTATTACCCAGCTTCAGTAAGAGGAAGAGACCTGAAGAGGATTTCCCTCTTATGAAAAAAGGTGAACAGTGAGAATCGCGGTCAGCATCTGTTTTGGGGAGAAGCATGACAGAGGCGGCGTGCACCCCAACCAGCTCCTTCCGCTGGGAACCGCTCTCTGCATCCAGCCACCAGCACTTTGAATTGTGTCTGTGAGCCTCTGCTGTGCTTTATCTTCATTTATGCTGGGCCTCCGTCAGAAACTTGTTTCCTGAGGCCTAAGAAAAGCCAAAGAGAAGGAATTTTGGAGTCTGAGGACACTATCTAATTGTTCCGTGTAAATTAATGGCCATTCCTTCTTGACACCATTTCTGCTGTGCAAGGTTTCTCAGAAGCCCTGTACTTTCAAAGAGCAGGGAAACCTATACCCCATGCTGCGGGGTTAGTTTTAGTCTCCATGCTGGACAGAACATTTCATGACTGCCGGATTTTCTCACTCAAACATTGAGACTTTGACCACCTTCACCCGTTTCTAGCACCCCATCTCCGAATCTGGCACCTACCAATCTGCTCTCAGTATCTATGCGTTCAGTATTTGTTTATTCCACATTGAATGTACATGAGAGCATCTGGTATTGGTCTTTCTGTGTCTGAATTACTTGGCATAAGGCCCCCAAGGTCTGTGTTTCCATGTCTGGTTCTTGTGAATAATGCTGCAGTGAACGTGGGAGTGCATCTGTCTTTTTGAGGCAGTATTTTTGTGTTCTCCAAATCAATACTCAGTAGAGCCATTACTTGTCCAGGTGGTAGTTGCATTTATTTTTTCAGGAACCTCCATACCGTTTGTCACAGTGGCTGCACCAATTTCCATTCCCACCAACAGTGCACAGTGTCTCCTCATCTGCACACCCTTGACCCCACCTGGTGTCTGTCTCTGGGACAATTGCTGTTCCAACAGTTGTGAGGGGATAGCCGATTGTGGGTTTGATGATGTTTCCCTGACCATATTAAGTGATGTCGAACAACTTTCTCTGTCTGTTGGCACATGTGTGCCATCTTTGGAAAGTATCTATTCACATATTCCCCCCATTTTTTATACATTTTTTTTGTTTTGATTTGTATGAGTGTTGTGTGTATTTTGGATATTAGCCTATTCTCACACATATGATTCGCAGATATTTTTTTTCTTATTGGGTCAGTGGCCTTTTTAGTTTTTGCTGGTTTCTTTTGCCGTGTGGAAGATTTCAGTTTGAAGTTGTTCCACTTGTTTATTTTTGCTTTTGTTGCCTTTGCATTTGGTGTCCGATCTGAAGACTCTTTGCCAAAACTAATGTCGAGAGACTTAGTACCTGTGTCTTCTTAGAGGTTTATGGATTCAGGTCTTATGTTCAAATCGTTCATCCATTAAAAATTTTGTGTGTGGTGTAAGAAAGTGACCCAGTTATATTCTTCTGCATTTAGTGTCCAGTTTGCCTGTTACCGCTCACTGAAGAGACAGTCCTTCCCTCATGGTGTATCTTCTGCTGCTGTGTCGTAAGTTAGGATCATCTACGTGTGGGTAAGTTTGTGAGCTTTCTGTTCTGTTCCACTGACCTGGTGTCTGTGTTTATGCCAGTTCCATCCTGTTTTGATGACAACAGCTTTGTAATCTAGCTTGAAATCCAGGAGTGTGTTGACTGCACCTTTCTTTCTCCATGTTACTTTGGGTATTTGGGGTCTTTTGTGATTCCATACAAGTTTGAGGACTGTTATCTATTTCCTCGAATAGTGCCGCTAGAATTCAGATAGGGATTTCATCACATCTGTCGATTGCTTTGGGTACGATGGACATGTTCACATAATTAACTCTTCCAGTTAAGGAGCATGGCGTAAGTTTCCATTTGTTTGTGTTGCCTTCCAAATCTTTGACCCATACATCCTGCCCGCCTTGACACACGTGTTTTTCATTTCCTTTCTGCCATGTGTTGAGTGTACTGTCTTTCTCATTTTTGGTTACTTTTATTCCTAGATTTTTTTTGATGCAATTGTAAATGGCATTGCTTTTTTAATTTATCTTTGCGAAAGTGTGTCATCAGTATACAGAAATGCAAGAAGTTGGGTCATCTGGGTGGCCCCATAGGTGAAGCGTCTGCCTTCAGCTCAGGTCATGAACCCAGAGATCTGGGATCGAGCCCCCTGTTGGGCTCCCTGCTTATCGAGGGTCTGCTTCTCCCTCTTTCTGTCACTCCCCCTGCTCGTACTTTTTCTCTTCCTATCAAATAAATAAATAAAATCTGAAAAAAAAAGACAACAGGTCTCTGTATATTGACTTTATATCCTGCAGCATTCTTGAATTTGTTTATTCTAACAGATTTTTTGTGTGTGTGTGGAATCTTTCGGGATTTCATGTCCTTTGCAAATATTGATAGTATTCCTGTAAGGATTTCATATCTTTCTCTTTTTTTAAAATGATGTTAGTCACCCTACAGTACTTCATTTGTTTTTGATGTAGTGTTCCATGATTCATTGTTTGCATATAACACCTAGTGCTCATTATGACACGTGCCCTCCTTTTTTTTAAAAGAATTTACTTATTTATTCGACAGATATAGAGACAGCCAGCGAGAGAGGGAACACAAGCAGGGGGAGTGGGAGAGGAAGAAGCAGGCTCATGACGGAGGAGCCTGTTGTGGGGCTCGATCCCATAACGCCGGGATCACGCCCTGAGCCGAAGGCAGACGCTTAACCGCTGTGCCACCCAGGCGCCCCAACACGTGCCCTCCTTAATACCCATCACCAGGATTACCCATTCCCCTTCCTCTCTCTTTCTGCAACCTTCAGTTTGTTTCCCAGTGTTAGTAGTCTCTCATGGTTCATCTCCCCCTCTCATTCCCCCCTTTACTTTTCCCTTCCTACTCCTAATGTCCTCCATGCTATTCCTTCCATTCCACATAGGAGTCAAAGCATATGATAATTGTCTTTCTCTGCTTGACTTAATTTCACTTAGCATAATCCCCTCCTGATCCATCCACGTTGGTGCAAATGGTGGGTATTCATCCTTTCTGATGACTGAGTAATAGTCCATTGTATAGATGAACCACATCTTCTTTGTCCATTCATCTGCTGAAGGACATCTTGGCTCCTTCCACAGTTTGGATATTATGGACACTGCTGCTATGAACATTGGGATACAGGTGCCCCTTCTTTTCATTACTCTGTGTCTATGGGGTAAATACCCAGTAGTGCAATTGGTGGGTCGTAGGATAGCTCTGTGTTTAACGTATTGAGGAACCTCCATATTGGTTTCAAAAGTGGCTGTACCAGCTTGAATTCTCACGAGTAGTGTAAGAGGGCTCCCCTTTCTTCACATCCTCTCTGACTTTTTTTTTTATTTCTGTCTTATTAATTTTTTTTCAAGATTTTATTGATTTATTCTACAGAGATAGAGACAGCCAGCGAGAGAGGGAACACAAGCAGGGGGAGTGGGAGAGGAAGAAGCAGACTCATGACGGAGGAGCCTGATGTGGGGCTCGATCCCATAAGGCCAGGATCACGCCCTGAGCCGAAGCAGACGCTTAACCAATGTGAGACCCAGGTGCCCCCTGCCTTGTTAATTTTAACCATTCTAACTGGTGTAAGGTGGTATCTCATTGTAGTTTTGATTTGTATTTGCCTGATGGCAATTGATGTGGAGCATTTTTTCATGTGTCTGTTGGCCATTTGTATGTCTTCTCTGGAGAAGTATCTCTTTGTGTCTTCTGCCCATTTTTTGGGTGTCGAGTTTGAGGAGTTCTTTATAGATCTTGGATACCAGCCCTTTATCTGTAAAATCATTTGCAGATATCTTCTTCAATTCCATAGGTTGCCTTTTTGTTTTTTGATCATTTGCTTTGCCAAGCAGAAGCTTTTTATCCTGATGAAGTGCCCATAGTTCATTTTTGCTTTTATTTCTTTGCCTTTAGAGATGTGGCTTGCAAGAAGTTGTTGTGTTCAAAGTTGAAGAGTTCTTTTGATTTTGATATGAGACAGGAATCCATTATCTTATTTTCCTGATTGTATTCGAGTCCTCTGTCTTTCTTGGTGAGTCTAGCTAAGTTTGTCAGTTTTGTTTATCGTTCCAAAAAAGGCCGCTCTCATTTTCATTGTTTTTTTTTTTTTGTCTTTTTAGTCTCCGTTGGATTTATTTATGCATTCCTTTTTGTTATTTCCTTATTTCTACTAATTTGGGGCTTTGTTGTTGTTTTATTTTCTACTTCTTTACCACATAAATCAAGTTGTTTATTGGAGAGCATTCTCATGGATTGATGAAGACTTGAATTTCTATGAATGTCCCCCATAAAGTTACTTTTGCTGCATCCCATAAGTTTTTGTAGGTTGTCTTTTTATCAGTGTCAAGGTACTTCTAAAAAAATTTTGATTTCTTCTTTGACTGTTGGTTGTTCAGTAGCTTGTTGTTAAATCTCCACATATTTTTTTAAGATTATATAGGTATCTGACAGAGAGTGAGACAGCAAGAGAGGGAACGCAAGCTGGGTGGTGGGAGAGGGAGAAGCAGGCTTCCGAATGAGCAACGAGCCTGATTTGGAGCTAGATCCCAGAATCCTGGAATCAAGACCCGAGCTGAAAGGAGATCCTTAATGACTGAGCCACCCAGGCCCCAACAATCTCCACCTATTTTTGACTGTCCCATTTTTTTCTTGAGACTGATTTCTAGTTTCATATCATTGTGGATGGACAAGATTTGAAGCAGAAGGTGAAGAGAGCATTCAGATGAAAGGTTTGTTTCCTGGAGGGTTTTCTGAGGTCAGACCATGAGTTCAGTGGGGACGGAGGAAGGTTTTGTGAGACGGGGGTGGGGTTAACCCTTGTTAGAATTACTGACTACTACCATGCAGGCTGTGTGCTACCGTTCACACCGTAGTCCTGATGGATGTGTACTTCATTAGAAATATTTTCTAGGAGGTGTAGGCATAGCCTTCACTTAAAAAAAGATGGCATGTGGGTTCATGGCATGACCCCAGGTCACCAACCAGGATGTATGGTATTGTGGGAGATCAGAAACAGGCTTTCTGTGGGAAGTGACAGAAATAAGGTATGGTGAGCTCCATGACCATAGGTGAGGTCCCGAGTGACGCACTGGGTGTTGGGTTCTGTGGATCTGTCTCATCATGTTCTGTGGAATTCAGGGACACCCTCCTGTCTGTGGATTTTTGTGGAGACAGGTAGACATCAGTGTCTGGCCAGGCACGAGGGTCGCACTGGCCCACCACCAGAGGTGCAGCGTGTGGGGGAGCCACTGCTTGGTTTCCACGAAAGCTGACCAGGGTCTGTGACCGTGATTCCTAGCAGCCGCAAGGGGAGAGGAGGCCGGGGGTGGTGCACACTTCCTAGACTTGTGGTCAGGACTAGTCTGGATCCCACTGAAGTCAGCCACACCGGGCACAGAAGGTACCCAGTCAGTGTAGCTGTGGGCACTGCTCCCATGGTACTTTTGGGCCAGCTCCATGCTGCCACCTCCTGCTTTTCATCATCATCTTCAAGGTCATGTGCCTCTGCTCTTGCCCCATGGCCTCTGGGGTATTGTCCGTCCTCCATCTGGTCCTCGTCCCTGGTGCCCTGTGCAGTCCGATGCCAGGGTACCCTTCTCGAGACAAACATCTGGCCCTGATGGAACACTTCCATGGATCTCGGGTGATGCGAGGATGATGCCCTGCCCTGGAAGGGGGCTGCAGGTCCCCAATCAGGACAGCCATGTCTCCCTTTTCAGCATGGCCTGCCCTCCCCTCAGTCTTCTTCAGGGAAGCTCTCCCCACTTCCTGAGCTGACAGCTCTGAACTTAAAAATGAATGTTATTTTGCATATCTCTATGCCTTAGTTCATCCATGGCATGTCTTTCAACCCCGTTAGTGGGGTTTTTTTAGCAGTTCTGAAGGGCTGTCTGCTCAAGGAGGGGACGACCTGGGTGGGGCAGCTTTCCCTCTCATCTCCCTCAGCATGTCTCTGAGCCCTGAGGCCAGCTGTCCCACTGAAGATTGAGGGACTAGAGCCAGCCCATCCTGAGCACAGGCTGTGTCAGCTCATAGACTGATGCGTGTTGGAGCGGTGGGCAGCTGGCATGGGTCAGGGCAGGCAGTGTCTCCTTCTCATTCCTTCCCTCCCTTCCTCCCAGAGGTAGCTCAGAGCAGCCTTCAACCCCTGCATCTCCAGATCCCTTGACCTGTGCCTCCTGTGTTCAGCTGTTGACCTTGGAGTTTCGCATGGATTCTACCTCCCGTACCCTCTCCCATAGCAGTTCCTGGATCAGGGGAGGGTCGGACCCTTGTCTGTTTTTGGTCTTCTTCCTTTCCCACACCAAGCCCACCCACCTTTGCATCTTCCATGTATGTGCTTGGAAGCAAGCCCATCCACAGGGAACCTATTAGCCAAATGGATCCAGGCAATGAACATTGAAGTAGAGATCCAGGATCCATAATAAACCTGCTCTGAAACCTGTCCCAAAGTCTGTGACTCTCTCACACTGAAACAGAAACAATAATAGCTTTCTGGACTGTGAAGTGATATGTCTTTCTACTTCCAATCTTGAATGCAAAGGTGCTGAGCCTGGACTGAAAAGGACCATGGCTCGCGTGGGCTGGGATCCACGGGAAGAACTCAGTGAAATCTGAATTTGAGGCATGGAGTGAATAATTATTGTAGAGTGAATCCTCCCAAGTAGGGCTTATGCACATTGCACAGGAAAAGCTTTTTCAAAGAGCTTCCTGAAAGAAAAATCTTTTTTAAAAATTTATTTTAATTCCACTAGAGCTAACATACAATGTTACATTAGTTTCAGGTATACAATAGAGTGATTCAGTAATTCTACATATTACTCAGTGGTCATCAAGAAAAGTGTCCTCTTAATCCCCTTCATCTATTTCACTCATCCCTCTATCCACCTCCTCTCTGGTAACCTTCCGTTTGTTCTCTATTGTTAAGAGTTTGTATTTTGGTGTGTCTCCTTTTTCTCTTTTAGTTATTTATTTTTGTTTGTTTCTTAAATTCCCCATTAGAGTGACATCGTATGGCATTTGTCTTTCTCTGACTGACTGATTTTAGTTAGGATAATACTCTCTAGCTCCATCCATATGGCTGCAAATGGCAAGGTTTCATTCTTTTTCAAGCCGAGTAATACTCCATTGTGTGTGTGTGTGTGTGTGTGTGTGTGTGTGTGTGTGTGTGAATACACACATCTATCATCTCATTTGTCAATTTTTCTACAGACACTTGGGTTGCTTCCATATTGTGATATTCTAAATAATGGTGCAAGAAACATAGGGGTGCACGTATCCTTTTACGTTACTGTTTTCCTATTCTTTGGGTAAATATGAGTAGTGTGAATGTTGGATCGTAGGGTAGTTCTATATTTAATTTTTTGAGGAACCTTCATACTGTTTTCCATGGTGGCCACCGCAGTTTGCATTCCCACCCACAGTTCACGAGGATTCCCCTTTATCCACATCCTCCCAACAGCTGCTCTTTGTTGTGCTTTTGATGTTAGCCATTCTGACAGGTTTGAGGTATTACCTCATTGTCCTTTGGATTTACATTTTCCTGATGATGGGTGATGGTGAACATCTTTTCACGGGACTGTTGGCCATTTGTATTTCTTCTTTGGAGAAATGTCTGTCCATGTCTTCTGCCTATTTTTTAACTGGATTATTTGTTTTTTGGGGGTTGAGTAGTATCAGTTGTATATGTTTTGGACACTATCCCTTTATTGCATATGATCTTTGCAAATATCTTCTCCCTTTGAGTAGGTTGTCTTATTATTTTTACGTTTTCATTGTTCTTCTGCCGTGTGGAAACTTTTTATTTTGCTGTATTCCCAATAGTTTATTTTTGCTTTCATTTCCTTTGCCTCAGGACACAGTCTAGAAAAACGTTGGTATGGTCCATGTCAAGAAGTAACTGTCTTCCCTCCTGTAGGATTTTTATGGATTCAGGTCTCATATTGAGGTCTTGAAACTGTTTTGTGTTTGTCTTTATTGTGTAAGAAAGCAGTCTAATTTCATTCTTTTGTGCGTAGCTGTCTAGTTTTCCCAACACCATTTGTTGTAGAGACTGTCCTTTTCCCTTTTGATATCGTTGCTTGCTTTGTGGAAGATTCATGGACCACATAATTGTGGGTTTCTGTCTGAACTTGTATCCTGTTCCTTTGGACGCTGTGTCTATTTTTGTGCCGTACTGTCTTGTTAGGATGACTGCAGCTTTGTAGTATAACCTGAAATCTGAAATTGTGAGTCCTCCACCTTTGTTTTTCTTTTCCACATTGCACTGGCTGTTTGAAATCTTTAGTGGTTCCATACAAATATTTAGGATTGTTTATTCGAGGTCTTTTGTTCTTTAATTTAAATTCAATTAGCCAACTTACAGTACATCATTCGTTTCAGATGTAGTCTTCAATAAATTTTCAGTCTTGTGTATCACCCAGTGCTCATTGTATCGTGTGACCTCCTTAATGCTACTCACCCAGTTACCCCCCCCCAACTTCTCCTCCAACAATCATCAGTTTCTTGCGATAGTTAAGAGTCCATCATGGGTTTTCTCCCTCTCTGATGACTTCCCATTCTATTTTCCCTTCCTTCCCCTATGGTCACCTTCCTTGTTTCTGATATTCCACATAGGAGTGAAAGCATATGATCATTGTCTTTCTTTCATTGACTTATTCCACTCAGCATAATACCCTCCAGCTCCACCCAGGTCGGTGTGATGGTAAGTATTCATCCTATCTGATGGCTGAGTAATATCCCATTATATATATGATCCACATCTTCTTTATCCATTCATCTATCCATGGTCATCTGCACTCCTTCCGCAGCTTCTCTATTATGGATATTGTTGCTATGAACACTGGTGTGCATGTGTCCTGTCTTCACTACCTCTGTCTCTGGGGGTAAATACCCAGTAGTGCAATTGCTGGGACATAGGGTAGCTTTATTTATAACTTCTTGAGGAAATTCTGTACCATTTTCAAGAGTGGCTGTACCGGACTGCATTCGTACAGGGGTGTAAGAGGGTTCCCGTTTCTCCATATCCTCTCCAACATATATAGTTTCATGTCTTCTTATTTTTAGATATTCGGCCTCGTGTGATATGGCATCTATAGGGGTTTACATTTGTATTTCCCTGAAGCCAAGTGATATGAAGCATTTATGCATGTATCTTTTGATCACCAGTACGTCGTTATCAGTGAAATGACTTCCCATTTTAATCTATCTCAAGACCTAAAGCTGGGGAAGGCACTGAAGCTGGATGATGCCATCGGTTGGAAGTGTGGAGAATTTCAAAAGATCTCCGTGGAGAGCAAGTTTAAAGGTCAGTGTGAAGCTACTAATTGGATCCGGGGAGATCTCTGAAAGTGGGGGTTGCCTGGGATGGGCTGAGGGGGGCCCTCCGATTTTCCTATGAATCCTTGCTGCAGCCCCAAATGGACAGTTTCCTGCTGTGGGGCAGGCTGAGTCCTCTAGTCGTGCAGAGGTGAGCCCAATGCCTGGCGCCTTGGAGGCAGGCAAACGGGGAGGGACCCTCAGCAGAAGACCCAGGGTTAGGTTAGGCCTCAAGAGACAGCAGGTCCGAACTGCCCAGTGCTCAGAGAACTCCCAAGCTGAGTGAGATGAGGGCACAAGGGCGGGTGAGTGTGAGCCTTGGGGTTTCATCTGGAAGGGCCCACAAAAGTCGGGGTTCACCAGAAGGGGCTCTCAGGGGGTGCCCCAATTCTCTTGCCCTGAATGCTCTGTTGTGCCCCCAAACGGTACAGTTTCCTGTGGGCTGCAGGCTGAGTCCTACAGTGGGGCTTCGGTGTCCCCAATCCCCCGGAGTGGGGTGCCAGGGCCCTGGGGAGGGGCCCCTCTGTGGCCAACCTAGGGTAAGGGTTAGGGTCCAGGAGCCCGGCAGGGACTATCTGCAAGCTGTGCGGCGAGCTCTGTGGAGGGCTGAGAGGAGGCCATGGGGGAGGGTGAGCGTGGGCCTCAGGGTTGGGGTTGGGAGGCTGCCAAAGGATGGGGATGGGCTCCGGGGGCCTCCCCAAGTTCTCGTGCCCTGTAGGCTCCGTAGAGCCCCAAGGGGCACGGTTTCCTGTCAGGTGGCAAGCTGAGTCCTGCAGTGGGGCACAGGTATCCCAATTCCCCCGGGGCTGCGGTGTAAGGCTCCTGGGGAGGCCCCCACACCCACAGCCGACCTAGGGCTAGGTTTAGGCCCAGGAGCCCCGCAGGCCCGATCTGCTGGCTGTATGGCTAGTTACACGGGCTGAGGTGAGGGTGTGGGGGAGGGTGAGCGTGGGCCTCAGGGTTGGGGTGCGGGAGGCCACCGAAGTTCGCTGGTGTCTTAGGAAGGCCCTACTGGTTCTCCTGCCCTGAATGCTCTATGGCCTCCCAGGGTGCACGGTTTCCTGCGGGGTGGCAGACTGAGTCCTGCTGTGGGGCTCAGGTGTCCCAAATCCCCGCGGCTGCAGCTCCAGGCTCCTGGGGAGGGGCCCCTCCACAGATGAACTAGGGTTAGGGTTGGGGCCCAGGAACCCCGCAGGCCAGATCTGCCCAGTATATGGCGAGCTCTGCCGTGGCCTGAGGTGAGGGTGCGGGATGGGGTGAGCATGGGCTTCAATGGTGGGTTTAGGGATCGCCGAAGTTCGCCGGGGGCTCTGGGGGCCCTCCTGGTTCTCCCGCCCTGAATGCTCTACAGCCTCCCAAGGGGCACGGTTTCCTGCGGGCTGGCAGGCTTTGTCCTGCAGTGGGGCTCAGGTGTCCCCAGTCCCTGGTGCTGCGGCACTGGGCCCCAGGGGAGGGGCCCTACCCAGCGGACCTAGGGTCAGGTCTAGGCCTCAGGAACCTGGCAGGCCTGATCTGCCTGCTCTGCGTCGAGGTCGGTGGCAAGCTGAAGGGAAGGCGTGGGGCAGGATGAGCATGGGCCTCAGGGTTGGGGTGTAGGGGGCTGCCGAGGATCACTGGTGGCTCAGGGGGGCCCTACCAGTTCTTCTGCACAGGATGCTCTGCAGCGCCCCAAGGGGCATGGTTTCCTGAGGGGTGGCAGGCTTAGTCCCGTGGTGGGGCTCAGGTGTACCCAATCCCCAGGGTTAGGGTACGGATTAGGGTATGGGTTAAGGTTAGGGTATGGGTTACGGTTAGGGTATGGGTGAGGGTAGGGGTTAGGGTTAGGGTAAGGAGAGGGTACGGGTTAGGGTTGGGTTTAGGGGTTACAGGTTAGAGGTTATGGGTTAGGGTACAGATTAGGGTTTAGGGTACGGGTTAGGGTTTAGGGTTTGGGTTTAGGGTTAGGGTTTGGGTTGGAGTACGGGTTAGGTTTAGGGTACGGGTCAGGGTTAGGGTATGGGTTAGTCTACGCATTAGGGTACGGTTTAGGGTACGGGTTAGGGTACGGTTTAGGGTAAGTGTTTGCGTACAGATTTGGGTACGGCTTAGGGTACGGGTTATGGTTAGGGTACGGGTTAGGGAACGGGTTAGGGATAGGGATTGGGTACGGTTTAGGGTTAGGGTGTGGGTTAGGGTAAGGGTTAGGGTACATGTTAGGGTTAGGTATGGGTTAGGCTATGGGTTAGGGTCCGGGTTAGAGATAGGGTACGGGTTAGGGTATGGGTTAGGGTACGGGTTAGGGTATGGGTTAACGTTAAGGTAAGGGTATGGGTTAAGATTAAGGTAAGGGTACTGGTTAGGGTTAGGGTACAGGTAGGGTTAGGGTACGGGTCATGGTACGAGTTAGGATATGGGTTAGGGTCAGGGTTTAGGGTTTAGTGTTAAAGTAAGGGTATGGGTTAGGGTACTTGTTAGGGTTACGGTTAGGTTTAGGGTACGGTTTAAATTACGGGTTAGGGTATAGTTTAGGGTTAGGGTTAGGGTACGGGTTAGAGTACGTGTTAGGGTTTCAGTTAGGGTTAGGGTATAGGTTAGGGTTAGGGTTAGGGTACGGGTTAGGGTTAGGTTTAGGTTTAGGTTACGATTTAGGGGTAGGGTTAGCTGAAGGGGTAGGGTTAGGGGTAGGGTTAGGGGTATGGTAGGGGTCGGGGTTGGGTTAGGGTTTAGGGTTAGGTTTTGGGGTTAGTGGTTAAGGTTAGGGTTTAGTGTTTAGGGTTTCGGGATTAGGGTTAGGGGTTAGGGTTTAGGGTTTAGTGTTAATGTTAGGGTTTAGGGTTTAAGGATTAGGGTTTAGGGTTAGGTTTAGGGTAGCGTTAGGGTTAGGGTAAGTGTTAGGGGTTAGGGTTAGGATTAGGGGTTAAGGTTTAGGGTTTAAGGTTAGGGCTTAGGGTTTAGGGTTAGGGTTAGACCCCAGTAGGCCAGCAGGACCGATGCGCCGGCTGTGCGGCGAGTGGAGGAGTGGGACGATTGAGGGTGCTGGCGAGCTGGAGTATGGTATCCCGCGTTTTGGCGCAGGGGACCTTTGGACACCACTACTGGCTCGGAGGGCCCTGCCCATTCTCCCGCCCTGAATGACCGGCGGCGCCCCTAGCGGCCTGGGTCGTGGCGGGGTGGCAGGGTGAGTCCGGCGCTGGGGCTTGGGGGTCATCAATCCCCGGTGTTGCGGGACAGGACCCTTGGGAGGGGCCCCTCAGGGGCCAACCTAGGGTTAGGGTTAGCCCCCAGGAGGCCGGCAGGCCCCATACGCCAGCTGTGCAGCGAGCGGAGGGGCGGGCCGAGCTGAGTGCCCTGGCGAGCTGGAAGGTGGTACCCAAAGTTTTGGCACCAGGGGCCCTCGAATGTCGCCGGGGACTCGGAGGGCCCTGCCCGTTCTCCCGCCCTGAATGAGTGGCGGCTCCCCTAGCAACCCGAGTGGTGGCGGGGCTGCAGGGTGGGTCTGGTGCTGAGGCTCGGGGGTCCCCAATGCCAGGTGTTGCGGCACCAGGCCCCTTGGGCGGGGCCCCTTGGGGGCCGAACTAGGGTAAAGGTTAGCTCCTGGAGGCCGGCAGGCACGATCCACAGTCTGGGGCGAATGGAGGTGTGGTCGAAGATCAGGGCACTGGCGAGCAAGAGAGTGGGCCCCAGCGTTTTGGCGCTGGGGGCCTTCGAAGGTCACTGGGGCAGGGAGGGCCCTGCCCGTTCTCCCGCCCTGAATGATTGGCAGTACCCTAGCGGCCCGGGTGTGGGCGGGGCGGAACGGTGAGTCCAGCGTTGCGACTCGGGGGTCTCCAATCCCTGGCATTCGGCGGCAGTCCCTTTGGGAGGGGCACCTTGGGGGCCGACCTAGGGTTAGGGTTATCCCCCAGGAGGCCGGCAGGCTCAATCCACCGGCTCTGTGGTGAATGGGGGGGTGGACCAAGGTGAGGTCGCTGGCGAACGGAAGCGTGGGCCCCAACATTTTGGCTCGGTGGGCTTTCAAATGTCGCAGGGGGCTCGGAGGGCCCTGCTCCTTCTCCCGCCATGAAGGACCGGCGACACCCCTAGCTCCCCGGGTGGCAGCGGGGTGGCAGGGTCAGTCCTGCACTGGTGCTTGGGTTTCCCAATCCCCAGCGTTGCGGCGCCAGGCCCCTTGGGAGGGGCCCCTCTGGGACTGTCCTAGGGTTAGGTTAACCGCCAGGAGGCCAGCAGTCCGGATCCGCAGGCTGTGCAGTGAGCGGAGGAGAGATTGACCGTGGTAGGGCGCAGTTGAGCAGTAGCGTGGTACCCAGTGTTTTGGCGTGGGGGGCCTTCTTATTTCACCGGAGTCTCGGAGGGCCCTGCCGGTTATCCCGCCCTGAATGCCCGGAGTCGCTCCTAGAGGCCCGCGTGGCGGCGGGGCGGCAGGGTGGCCCGGCGCTGGGGCTTGCGGGTCCCCAATCCCTGCCGTTGTGGCACCAAGCCTCTTGGGAGGGGCCACTCTGGGGCCCATCTAGGGTTACCATTAGCCCTGAGGAGCCCGGGAGGCCAGATCCGCCAGCTGTGTGGCTAGAGCGGGGGGGGGCTGAGGTGAGAGCGCTGTAGAGCGGGAGCATGGGCTTCAGCGTTTTGGCGCGGGGGACCTATAAATGTCCCTGGGGGCTCAGAGGGCCCAGCCCGTTCCCCCACCCTGAATGACCGGTGGCGCCCCAAGTGGCCCGGGTGGCGGCGGAGGGGCAGGTTGAGTACATCATTGGGGCTTGGGGGTCCTCAATCTCCAGCATCGTGGCGCCAGGCCCTTTGGGAGTGCCCTTCGGGGGCCGACCTGGGGTAAGGGTTAGCCCCCAGGAGGCCGGCAGGCCCAATAAGATGGCTGTGGGGCGAGCGGAGGAGTGGGCTGAGGTGAGGGCGATGGGGAGCAAGATTGTGGGCCCCTGCATTTTGGCACTGGAGGCTTCAAATATCTCCGGTTCCTCCAGGGCCCTGTCCCTTCTCCCGCCCTGAATGACCAGCGGCGCCCCTCGCGGCCCGGGTGGCAGCGTTGTGGGAGGGTGAGTCTGGCTTTGGGGCTTGGGGTTCCAGATCCCTGGCGTAGTGGCACCAAAACCCTAGGGAGGGGCACCTGGGGGGCCGACCTAGGGTTAGGGTTAGCCCCCAGGAGACCGTCAGGCCCAACCGCACACTGTGCGGCGAGCTGAGGTGCGGCCCGAGGTGAAGGCGCTGGGGAGCGGGAGCGTGGGCACCAGCGTTTTGGCACGGGGAGCCTTTGAAGGTCACCGGGGACTCAGAAGGCCCTGCCCTTCTCTAGCCCTCTATGACCCGCGGCGCCCCTAGCGGCCCAGGTGGGGACAGTGCGGCAGGGTGAGTCCGGCTCTGGGGCTCTGAGTCACCAATCCCCAGCATTGCAGAGCCAGGCCGCTTGGGATGTCCCCTCAGGGCCGACCTAGGGTTTTGGTTAGCTGCCAGGAGCCCGGCAGGCCCTCTCCACTGGCTCTGAAGCAAGCGGTGGGGTGGGCCTAGGTGAGGGCGCTGGCGAGCAGGATCCTGGGAGCCAACGTTTTTGCGCGGGGAGCCTTCAAAGGTCAGCGTGGGCTCGGAGGGCCCTGCCCGATCTCTTGCCCTGATTGACCGGCGGGGCCTCTAGCGGCTCGGGTGGCTGAAGGGCAGCAGGGTGAGTGCGGCACATGAGCTCGGGGTCCCCATCCCCAGCGTTGCGACGCCAGGCCCCTTGGGAAATACCCCTTGGTGGCCGACCTATGGTAGGGTTAGCCTCCAGGAGCCCCGCAGGCCCGATACACCACCTGTGCGTCGAGCGGAGAGTTGGGCCGAGGTGAGGGTGCTGGTGAACATGAGCCCGGGCCCAAGCGTTTTGGTTCGGGGCACCTTCGAAGGTCGGCGGGGGTTCGAAGGTCCCTGCCCTTTCTCCCACCCTGAATGAATGGCGGCGCCCCTAGCGGCACGTGTGGGGCAGGGCGGCAGGGTGCATCCAGCGCTGGGGCTTGAGGGTTCCCAATCCCCGGCGTTGGGGCGCCAGGCCCCTTAGGAAGGGACCTTCAGGGGCTGTCCTAGGGTTAGGGTGAGCTCCCAGGAGGTCGGCAGGCCCGAGTCGCTGGCTCTGCGAAGAGTGGAGGTGCGGGCCGAGTTGAGGGTGATGCAGTGCGGGAGCGTGGTCCCCAGCGTTTTGACGCCCTGGGCCTTCGACTGTTGCCATGGCTCAAAGGGCCCTGCCCATTCTCCTGCCCTGAAGAACCAGCGGCGCCCTTAGCAGCTCCCTTGGCGGTGGAGCGGCAGGGTGAGTCCATGCTGTGGCTCGGGGATCCCCAATCCCCAGCGTTGTGGGGCCAGGCCTCTTGGGAGGGGCTCCTCGTGGGCGGACCTAGGTTTAGAGTTAGCACCCAGGAGGCCAACAGGCCCAATCCTCTGCCTGGGCGGCGAGAGGTGGGTGGCCCGAGGTAAAGGCGCTGGCGATCGGGAGCGTGGGCCCCTGCATTTTGGTGCAGGAGGCTTCAAATATCACCGGTTTCTCCAGGGCCCTGTCCCTTCTCCCGCCCTGAATGACGGGCGGCGCCACTAGCGTCCCAGGTGGCGACGTGGCGGCAGGGTGAGTCTGGCTCTGGGTCTTGGGGTCCCTGATCCCCAGTGTAGCGGCACCAGGACCCTTGGGAGGGGCCCCTGGGTGGCTGACCTAGGGTTAGGGTTAGCCCCCAGGAGGCCGGCAGGTGGGATCCGGCCACTGTCCGGGGAGCGGAGGGCGGGGCCGAGGTGAGGGCGTTGGGGAGCGGGAGCGTGGGCACCAGCGTTTTGGCACGGGGAGCCTTTGAAGGCCACCGGGGGCTCGGAAGGCCCTGCCCCTTCTCTCGCCCTGAATGACCCGCAGTGCTCCTAGCGGCCTGGGTGGCGGCGTTGCGGTAGGGTGAGTGTGGCTCTGGGGCTTGAGGTTCCCGATCCCCGGCGAAGCGGCACCAGGACCCTTGGGAGGGGCCCCTGGGTGGCCGACCTAGGGTTAGGGTTAGCACCCGGGAGGCCGGCAGGAGGGATCCGCCCGCTGTGCGTGGAGCGGAGGGGCGGGCCGAGGTGAGGGCGCTGGCGAGCAAGAGCCTGGGCCCAAGCGTTTTGGCACCGGGGGCCTTCGAATGTCTCCGGGGACTCGGCGGGCCCTGCCCATTCTCCTCCCTGAATGACCGGCGGCGCCCCTAGCAGCCCAGGTGGCGGCGGGGCGGCATGGAAGTCCGGGCATAGGGCTCGGGGGTCCCCAGTCCACCGCGTTGCAGCGCCAGGCCCCTTGGGAGGGGCCCCTCGGAGGCTGACCTAGGGTTAGGTTTAGCCCCTAGGATTCCGGCAGGCCCTATTCGCCAGCCGTGTGGAGACTGGAGTGGCGGACCGAGGTGAGGGCACTGGTGAGCGGGAGCGTGGGCCCGGGTGTTTTGGCGCGGGGGGCCTTTGAAGGTCGCCGTGTCTTGGAGGGCCCTGCCCGTGCTCCCGCCCTGAATGAACGGCACCACCCCAAGCCCCCGGGTGGCGGCTGGGTGGCAGGGTGAATGCAGTGCTGAGGTTCGGGGGTCCCCAATCCCCAGCGTTGCGGCGCCAGATCCCTTGGGAGGGGCCCCTCGGGTTCGATCTAGGGTTGCGGTTAGCCCCCAGGAGACTGGTGGACCCGATCAGCGGCTGTGCGGCACGCGGAGGGTTGGGCCGAGGTGAGGGCGCTGGCGAGATTGAGCATGAGCCAAGCGTTTCAGTGCGGGGGGCCTTCGAAGGTCAGTGGGGGCTCGGAGGGACCTGCCCGTTCTCCCGCTGTGAATGACCGGCGGGGCCCCTAGAGGCTCCGGTGCCTGAAGGGCAGCAGGGTGAGACCGGCACTTGGGTTGGGGACCCCATTCCCGGCGTTGTGGCGCCAGGCCACTTGGGAAGGGCCCCTCCATGGCCGACCTACAGTTAGGGTTAGCCCCCAGGAAGCCAGCAGGCCCGATACACCGCCTGTGCGTCGAGCGGAGAGTTGGGCCGAGGTGAGGGTCCTGGTGAACATGAGCCTGGGCCCAAGCGTTTTGGTTCGGGGCGCCTTCGAAGGTCGGCGGGGGTTCGAAGGGCCCTGCCCGTTCTCCCACCCTGAATGAATGGCGGCGCCCCTAGCGGCACGTGTGGGGCAGGGCGGCAGGGTGCATCCAGCGCTGGGGCTTGGGGGTTCCCAATCCCTGGCGTTGCGGCGCCAGGCCCCTTAGGAAGCGACCCTCGGGGCCGTCCTAGGGTTAGGGTTAGCGCCCAGGAGGCCGGCAGGCCCGATCCGCCGGCTGTGGGAGGAGTGGAGATGCAGGCCGAGTTGAGGGCGATGGCGAGCGGGAGCTGGGCCCCAGCGTTTTGGCGTCCTGGGCCTTTGAATGTTGCCATGGCTCGGAGGGCCCTGCCCTTTCTCCTGCCCTGAAGAACCAGCAAGGCCCCTAGCGGCTCCGTTGGCGGTGGGGCGGCAGGGTGAATCCCAGGCTGCGGCTCGGGGATCCCCAATCCCCGGCGTTGTGGTGCCAGGCCCCTTGGGAGGGGCTCCTCGTGGGCCGACCCAGGGTTAGAGTTAGCCCCCATAAGGCCGGCAGGCCAGATCCTCTGGCTGGGCGGTGAGAGGTGGGCGGGCCGAGGTAAAGGCGCTGGGGTGCGGGATTGTGGGCCCCTGCATTTTGGGGTGGGAGGCTTCAAATGTCGCCGGTTTCTCCAGGGCCCTGTCAGTTCTCCCGCCCTGAATGACCGGTGGCGCCCCTCGCGGCCCGTGTGGCAGCGTTGTGGGAGGGTGAGTCTGGCTTTGGGGCTTGGGGTTCCAGATCCCTGGCGTAGTGGCACCAAAAGCCTTGGGAGGGGCCCCTGGGGGGCCGACCTAGGGTTAGGGTTAGCCCCCAGGAGACCGTCAGGCCCAACCGCACACTGTGCGGCGAGCTGAGGTGCGGCCCGAGGTGAAGGCGCTGGGGAGCGGGAGCGTGGGCACCAGCGTTTTGGCACGGGGAGCCTTTGAAGGTCACCGGGGACTCAGAAGGCCCTGCCCTTCTCTCGCCCTCTATGACCCGCGGCGCCCCTAGCGGCCCAGGTGGGGACAGTGCGGCAGGGTGAGTCCGGCTCTGGGGCTCTGAGTCACCAATCCCCAGCATTGCAGAGCCAGGCCGCTTGGGATGTCCCCTCAGGGCCGACCTAGGGTTTTGGTTAGCTGCCAGGAGCCCGGCAGGCCCAATCCACCGGCTCTGAAGCAAGCGGTGGGGTGGGCCTAGGTGAGGGCGCTGGCGAGCAGGATCCTGGGAGCCAACGTTTTTGCGCGGGGAGCCTTCAAAGGTCAGCGTGGGCTCGGAGGGCCCTGCCCGATCTCTTGCCCTGATTGACCGGCGGGGCCTCTAGCGGCTCGGGTGGCTGAAGGGCAGCAGGGTGAGTGCGGCACATGAGCTCGGGGTCCCCATCCCCAGCGTTGCGACGCCAGGCCCCTTGGGAAGTGCCCCTCGGTGGCCGACCAATGGTTAGGGTTAGCCTCCAGGAGCCCCGCAGGCCCGATACACCACCTGTGCATCGAGCGGAGAGTTGGGCCGAGGTGAGGGTGCTGGTGAACATGAGCCTGGGCCCAAGCGTTTTGGTTCGGTGCGTCTCTGAAGGTCGGCAGGGGTTCGGAGGGCCCTGCCAGTTCTCCCACCCTGAATGAATGGCAGCGCCCCTAGCAGCCTGTGTGGGTTGGGGTGGCAGCCTGCATCCGGCGCTGGGGCTTGGGGGCCCCCAATCCTTGGCGTTGCGGCGCCAGGCCCCTTAGGAAGGGACCTTCAGGGGCTGTCCTAGGGTTAGGGTGAGCTCCCAGGAGGCCGGCAGGCCCGAGTCGCTGGCTCTGCGAAGAGCGGAGGTGCGGGCCGAGTTGAGGGTGATGCAGAGCGGGAGCGTGGTCCCCAGCGTTTTGACGCCCTGGGCCTTCGACTGTTGCCATTGCTCAAAGGGCCCTGCCCGTTCTCCTGTCCTGAATAACCAGCGGCGCCCTTAGCAGCTCCCTTGGCGGTGGAGCGGCAGGGTGAGTCCATGCTGCGGCTCAGGGGTCCCCAATCCCCAGCGTTGTGGCGCCAGATCCCTTGGGAGGGGCCCCTCGGGGGTCGATCTAGGGTTCTGGTTAGCCCCCAGGAGGCCGGTGGACCCGATCAGCGGCTGTGCGGCATGCGGAGGGTTGGGCCGAGGTGAGGGCACTGGCGAGACTGAGCATGAGCCCAAGCGTTTTAGTGCGGGGGGCCTTCGAAGGTCAGTGGGGGCTCGGAGGGACCTGCCCGTTCCCCCGCTCTGAATGACCGGCGGGGCCCCTAGAGGCTCCGGTGCCTGAAGGGCAGCAGGGTGAGACCGGCACTTGGGTTGGGGTCCCCATTCCCGGCGTTGTGGCGCCAGGCCACTTGGGAAGGGCCCCTCCGTGGCCGACCTACAGTTAGGGTTAGCCCCCAGGAGGCCAGCAGGCCCGATACACCGCCTGTGCGTCGAGCGGAGAGTTGGGCCGAGGTGAGGGTGCTGGTGAACATGAGCCCGGGCCCAAGCGTTTTGGTTCGGGGCGCCTTCGAAGGTCGGCGGGGGTTCGAAGGGCCCTGCCCGTTCTCCCACCCTGAATGAATGGCGGCGCCCCTAGCGGCACGTGTGGGGCAGGACGGCAGGGTGCATCCAGCGCTGGGGCTTGGGGGTTCCCAATCACCGGCGTTGCGGCGCCAGGCCCCTTAGGAAGCGACCCTCGGGGCCGTCCTAGGGTTAGGGTTAGCGCCCAGGAGGCCAGCAGGCCCGATCCGCCGGCTGTGCGAGGAGTGGAGATTCAGGCCGAGTTGAGGGCGATGGCGAGCGGGAGCTGGGCCCCAGCGTTTTGGCGTCCTGGGCCTTTGAATGTTGCCATGGCTCGGAGGGCCCTGCCCTTTCTCCTGCCCTGAAGAACCAGCAATGCCCCTAGCGGCTCCGTTGGCAGTGGGGCGGCAGGGTGAATCCCAGGCTGCGGCTCGGGGATCCCCAATCCCCGGCGTTGTGGTGCCAGGCCCCTTGGGAGGGGCTCCTCGTGGGCAGACCCAGGGTTAGAGTTAGCCCCCATAAGGCCGGCAGGCCAGATCCTCTGGCTGGGCGGTGAGAGGTGGGCGGGCCGAGGTAAAGGCGCTGGGGTGCGGGATTGTGGGCCCCTGCATTTTGGGGTGGGAGGCTTCAAATGTCGCCGGTTTCTCCAGGGCCCTGTCAGTTCTCCCGCCCTGAATGACCGGCGGCGCCCCTCGCGGCCCGGGTGGCAGCGTTGTGGGAGGGTGAGTCTGGCTTTGGGGCTTGGGGTTCCAGATCCCTGGCGTAGTGGCACCAAAAGCCTTGGGAGGGGCCCCTGGGGGGCCGACCTAGGGTTAGGGTTAGCCCCCAGGAGACCGTCAGGCCCAACCGCACACTGTGCGGCGAGCTGAGGTGCGGCCCGAGGTGAAGGCGCTGGGGAGCGGGAGCGTGGGCACCAGCGTTTTGGCACTGGGAGCCTTTGAAGGTCACCGGGACTCAGAAGGCCCTGCCCTTCTCTCGCCCTCTATGACCCGCGGCGCCCCTAGCGGCCCAGGTGGGGACAGTGCGGCAGGGTGAGTCCGGCTCTGGGGCTCTGAGTCACCAATCCCCAGCATTGCAGAGCCAGGCCGCTTGGGATGTCCCCTCAGGGCCGACCTAGGGTTTTGGTTAGCTGCCAGGAGCCCGGCAGGCCCAATCCACCGGCTCTGAAGCAAGCGGTGGGGTGGGCCTAGGTGAGGGCGCTGGCGAGCAGGATCCTGGGAGCCAACGTTTTTGTGCGGGGAGCCTTCAAAGGTCAGCGTGGGCTCGGAGGGCCCTGCCCGATCTCTTGCCCTGATTGACCGGCGGGGCCTCTAGCGGCTCGGGTGGCTGAAGGGCAGCAGGGTGAGTGCGGCACATGAGCTCGGGGTCCCCATCCCCAGCGTTGCGATGCCAGGCCCCTTGGGAAGTGCCCCTCGGTGGCAGACCTATGGTTAGGGTTAGCCTCCAGGAGCCCCGCAGGCCAGATACACCACCTGTGCGTCGAGCGGAGAGTTGGGCCGAGGTGAGGGTGCTGGTGAACATGAGCCTGGGCCCAAGCGTTTTGGTTCGGTGCGCCTTCGAAGGTCGGCAGGGGTTCGGAGGGCCCTGCCCGTTCTCCCACCATGAATGAATGGCGGCGCCCCTAGCGGCCTGTGTGGGTTGGGGTGGCAGCGTGCATCCGGCGCTGGGGCTTGGGGGCCCCCAATCCCTGGCGTTGCGGCGCCAGGCCCCTTAGGAAGGGACCTTCAGGGGCTGTCCTAGGGTTAGGGTGAGCTCCCAGGAGGCCGGCAGGCCCTAGTCGCTGGCTCTGTGAAGAGCGGAGGTGCGGGCCGAGTTGAGGGTGATGCAGAGCGGGACCGTGGTCCCCAGCGTTTTGACGCCCTGGGCCTTTGACTGTTGCCATGGCTCAAAGGGCCCTGCCCGTTCTCCTGCCCTGAAGAACCAGCGGCGCCCTTAGCAGCTCCCTTGGCGGTGGAGCGGCAGGGTGAGTCCATGCTGCGGCTCGGGGATCCCCAATCCCCAGTGTTGTGGGGCCAGGCTTCTTGGGAGGGGCTCCTCTTGGGCAGACCTAGGTTTAGTGTTAGCACCCAGGAGGCCAGCAGGCCCAATCCTCTGGCTGGGCGGTGAGAGGTGGGCGGCCCGAGGTAAAGGCGCTGGCGATCGGGAGCGTGGGCCCGTGCATTTTGGCGCAGGAGGCTTCAAATATCGCCGGTTTCTCCAGGGCCCTGTCCCTTCTCCCGCCCTGAATGACGGGCGGCGCCACTAGCAGCCCGGGTGGCGACGTGGCGTCAGGGTGAGTCTGGCTCTGGGTCTTGGGGTCCCTGATCCCCAGTGTAGTGGCACCAGGACCCTTGGGATGGGCCCCTGGGTGGCTGACCTAGGGTTAGGGTTAGCCCCCAGGAGGCCGGCAGGTGGGATCCGGCCACTGTCCGGGGAGCGGAGGGCGGGGCCGAGGTGAGGGCGTTGGGGAGCGGGAGCGTGGGCACCAGCGTTTTGGCACGGGGAGCCTTTGAAGGCCACCGGGGGCTCGGAAGGCCCTGCCCCTTCTCTCGCCCTGAATGACCCGCAGTGCTTCTAGCGGCCTGGGTGGCGGCGTTGTGGTAGGGTGAGTGTGGCTCTGGGGCTTGAGGTTCCCGATCCCCGGCGAAACGGCACCAGGACCCTTGGGAGGGGCCACTGGGTGGCCGACCTAGGGTTAGGGTTAGCACCCGGGAGGCCGGCAGGCGGGATCCGCCCGCTGTGCGTGGAGCGGAGGGGCGGGCCGAGGTGAGGGCGCTGGCGAGCAAGAGCCTGGGCCCAAGCGTTTTGGCACCGGGGGCCTTCGAATGTCTCCGGGGACTCGGCAGGCCCTGCCCATTCTCCTCCCTGAATGACCGGCGGCGCCCCTAGCAGCCCAGGTGGCGGCGGGGCGGCATGTAAGTCCGGGCATAGGGCTCGGGGGTCCCCAGTCCACCGCGTTGCGGCGCCAGGCCCCTTGGGAGGGGCCCCTCGGAGGCTGACCTAGGGTTAGGTTTAGCCCCTAGGATTCCGGCAGGCCCTATTCGCCAGCTGTGTGGAGACTGGAGTGGCGGACCTAGGTGAGGGCACTGGTGAGCGGGAGCGTGGGCCCGGGTGTTTTGGCGCGGGGGGCCTTTGAAGGTCGCCGTGTCTTGGAGGGCCCTGCCCGTGCTCCCGCCCTGAATGAACGGCACCACCCCAAGCCCCCGGGTGGCAGCTGGGTGGCAGGGTGAGTCCAGTGCTGAGGCTCGGGGGTCCCCAATCCCCAGCGTTGCGGCGCCAGATCCCTTGGGAGGGGCCCCTCGGGGGTCGATCTAGGGTTCCGGTTAGCCCCCAGGAGCCCGGTGGACCCGATCAGCGGCTGTGCGGCACGCGGAGGGTTGGGCCGAGGTGAGGGCGCTGGCGAGACTGAGCATGAGCCCAAGCGTTTTAGTGCGGGAGGCCTTCGAAGGTCAGTGGGGGCTCAGAGGGACCTGCCCGTTCTCCCGCTCTGAATGACCGGCGGGGCCCCTAGAGGCTCCGGTGCCTGAAGGGCAGCAGGGTGAGACCGGCACTTGGGTTGGGGTCCCCATTCCCGGCATTGTGGCGCCAGGCCACTTGGGAAGGGCCCCTCCGTGGCCGACCTACAGTTAGCGTTAGCCCACAGGAGGCCAGCAGGCCCGATACACCGCCTGTGCATCGAGCGGAGAGTTGGGCCGAGGTGAGGGTGCTGGTGAACATGAGCCCGGGCCCAAGCCTTTTGGTTCGGGACGCCTTCGAAGGTCGGCAGGGGTTTGAAGGGCCCTGACCGTTCTCCCACCCTGAATGAATGGCGGCGCCCCTAGCGGCACGTGTGGGGCAGGGCGGCAGGGTGCATCCAGCGCTGGGGCTTGGGGGTTCCCAATCCCCGGCGTTGCGGCGCCAGGCCCCTTAGGAAGAGACCCTCGGGGCCGTCCTAGGGTTAGGGTTAGCGCCCAGGAGGCCGGCAGGCCCGATCCGCCGGCTGTGCAAGGAGTGGAGGTGCGGGCCGAGTTGAGGGTGCTGGTGAACGTGAGCGTGGGCCCAAGCATTTTGATTCGGGGCGCCTTGGAGCATGGGCGGGGGTTTGGAGGGCCCTGCCCTTTCTCCCACCCTGAATGAACAGCGGCGCCCCCAGCAGTCCGGGTGGGGAGGGGCGACAGGGTGCATCCTGTGCTGGGGCTTGGGGGTCCCCAATCCCCGGCGATGGGGCGCCAGGCCCCTTGGGAGAGGCCCCTCGGGGGCAACCTAGGGTTAGGTTTAGCCCCCAGGAGGCCGGCAGGCCCTATTCGTCAGCTGTGTGGAGAGTGGGGTGGCGGACGGAGGTGAGGGCGCTGGTGAGTGGGAGGGTGGGTCTGCCGTTTTTGCGCGGGGGGGGGCTTCGAAGGTCACCGTGTCTCGGAGGTCCCTGCCCGTTCTCCTGTCCTGATGGACCGGTGGTCCCCTAGCGACTTGGGTGGCTGAAGGGCAGCAGGGTGAGTCTGGCACTTGGGCACGGGGTCCCCATCCCCAGCATTGTGTCACCAGGACCCTTGGGAAGGGCCCCTCGGGGGCCGTCCTAGGGTTAGGGTTAGCGCCCAGGAGGCCTGCAGGCCCGAGTCGCCGGCTGTGCGAGGAGCGGAGGTGCGGGCCGAGTTGAGGGTGCTGGTGAACATGAGCGTGGGCCCAAGTGTTTTGATTCGGGGCGCCTTGGAGCATAGGCGGGGGTTCGGAGGGCCCTGCCCTTTCTCCCACCCTGAATGAACAGCGGCGCCCCCAGCAGCCCGGGTGGGGAGGGGCGACAGGGTGCATCCTGTGCTGGGGCTTGGGGGTCCCCAATCCCCGGCGATGGGGTGCCAGGCCCCTTGGGAGAGGCCCCTCGGGGGCAACCTAGGGTTAGGTTTAGCCCCCAGGAGGCCGGCAGGCCCTATTCGTCAGCTGTGTGGAGAGTGGGGTGGCGGACGGAGGTGAGGGCGCTGGTGAGTGGGAGGGTGGGTCTGCCGTTTTTGCGCGGGGGGGGGCTTCGAAGGTCACCGTGTCTCGGAGGTCCCTGCCCGTTCTCCTGTCCTGATGGACCGGTGGTCCCCTAGCGACTTGGGTGGCTGAAGGGCAGCAGGGTGAGTCTGGCACTTGGGCACGGGGTCCCCATCCCCAGCATTGTGTCACCAGGACCCTTGGGAAGGGCCCCTCGGGGGCCGTCCTAGGGTTAGGGTTAGCGCCCAGGAGGCCGGCAGGCCCGAGTCGCCGGCTGTGCGAGGAGCGGAGGTGCGGGCCGAGTTGAGGGTGCTGGTGAACATGAGCGTGGGCCCAAGTGTTTTGATTCGGGGCGCCTTGGAGCATAGGCGGGGGTTCGGAGGGCCCTGCCCTTTCTCCCACCCTGAATGAACAGCGGCGCCCCCAGCAGCCCGGGTGGGGAGGGGCGACAGGGTGCATCCTGTGCTGGGGCTTGGGGGTCCCCAATCCCCGGCGATGGGGCGCCAGGCCCCTTGGGAGAGGCCCCTCGGGGGCAACCTAGGGTTAGGTTTAGCCCCCAGGAGGCCGGCAGGCCCTATTCGTCAGCTGTGTGGAGAGTGGGGTGGCGGACGGAGGTGAGGGCGCTGGTGAGTGGGAGGGTGGGTCTGCCGTTTTTGCGTGGGGGGGGGCTTCGAAGGTCACCGTGTCTCGGAGGTCCCTGCCCGTTCTCCTGTCCTGATGGACCGGTGGTCCCCTAGCGACTTGGGTGGCTGAAGGGCAGCAGGGTGAGTCTGGCACTTGGGCACGGGGTCCCCATCCCCAGCATTGTGTCACCAGGACCCTTGGGAAGGGCCCCTCGGGGGCCGTCCTAGGGTTAGGGTTAGCGCCCAGGAGGCCGGCAGGCCCGAGTCGCCGGCTGTGCGAGGAGCGGAGGTGCGGGCCGAGTTGAGGGTGCTGGTGAACATGAGCGTGGGCCCAAGTGTTTTGATTCGGGGCGCCTTGGAGCATAGGCGGGGGTTCGGAGGGCCCTGCCCCTTCTCCCACCTTGAATGAACGGCGGCGCCCCTAGCGGCCCGAGTGGGGAGGGGCAACAGGGTGCATCCGGCGCTGGGGCTTGGGGGTCCCCAATCCCCGGCGATGCGGCGCCAGGCCCCTTGGGAGAGGCCCCTCGGGGGCAACCTAGGGTACGGTTTAGCTCCCAGGAGGCCGGCAGGCCCTATTCGCCAGCTGTGTGGAGAGTGCAGTGGCGGACGGAGGTGAGGGCGCTGCTGAGTGGAAGGGTGGGTCTGCCGTTTTTGCGCTGGGGGGCCTTCGAAGGTCGCCCTGTCTCCGAGGGCCCTGCCTGTTCTCCTGCCCTGAATGATCGGCAGCACCCCAAGCCCCCGGGTGGTGGCTGGGCGGCAGGGTGAGTCAGGTGCTGAGGTTCGGGGTCCCCAATCCCCGGCATTGCTGCGCTAAGCCCCTTGGGAGTGGACCTTTGGGGATCGATCTAGGGTTATGGTTAGCCCCCAGGAGGTCAGTGGACCCAATCAGCGGCTGTGCGGCACGCGGAGGGTTGGGACGAGGTGAGGGCACTGGCGAGACTGAGCATGAGCCCAAGCTTTTTAGTGCGGGGGGCCGTCGAAGGTCGGCAGGGCCGCAGAGGGACCTGCCCGTTCTCCCACTCTGAATGACCGGCGGGGCCCCTAGCGGCTCGGGTGGCTGAAGGGCAGGAGGGTGAGTCCAGCACTTGGGCTCGGGGTCCCCATCCCCGGCGTTGTGGCGCCAGGCCACTTGGGAAGGGCCCCTCAGGGGGCCGACCTACCCTTAGGGTTAACCCCAGGCGGCCGGCAGGCCCGATACACCACCTGTGCGTCGAGCGGAGAGTTGGGCCGAGGTGAGGGTGCTGGTGAACATGAGCCTGGGCCCAAGCGTTTCGGTTCAGGGCGCCTTCGAAGGTCGGTGGGGGTTCGGAGGGCCCTGGCAGTTCTCCCACCCTGAATGAATGGCGGCGCCCCCAGCGGCCCGTGTGAGGCGGGGCGCCAGGGTGCATCCAGCACTGGGTCTTGTGGGTCCCCAATCCCCGGCGTTGCTATGCCAGGCCCCTTGGGAAGGGCCCCTTGGGGGCTGACCTATGGTTAGGGTTAGCTCCCAGGAGGCCGGCAGGCCCTGGGCCTTTGAATGTTGCCATGGCTCGAAGGGCCCTGCCTGTTCTCCTGCCCTGAATAACCAGTGGCGCCCTTAGCGGCTCCGTTGGCAGTGGGGCGGCAGGGGGAGTCCTGCGCTGTGGCTCGGGGATCCCCAATCTGCAGCGTTGCGGGGCCAGGTCCCTTGGGAGGGGCTCGTAGGGGGCCGACCTAGGGTTAGAGTTAGCACCCAGGAGGCGGCAGGCCCAATCCTCTGGCTGGGCGGCGAGAGGTGCGCGGGCCAAGGTAAAGGCTCTGGCGAGCCGGAGCCTGGGCCCCTGCATTTTGGTGGGAGGCTTCAAAAGTCGCTGGTTTCTCCAGGGCCCTGTCCGTTCTCCCGCCCTGAATGACCGGTGGCGCCCCTAGCGGCCCGGGTGGGGACAGTGCGGCAGGGTGAGTCGGGTTCTGGGGCTCTGAGTCACCAATCCCCAGCGTTGCAGAGCCAGGCCCCTTGGGATGTGCCCCACGGGGCCGACCTAGGGTTTTGGTTAGCCCCAGGAGCTTGGCAGGCCCTATCCTCCGGCTCCGAATCAAGCGGAGGGGCGGGCTGAGGTGAGGGCGCTGGGAGCAAGAGCATGGGAGCCAACGTTTTTGCGCGGGGGGCCTTCGAAGGTCAGCGGGGGCTCGGAGGTCCCTGCCCGTTCTCCTGTCCTGATTGACCGGTGGTCCCCTAGCGGCTTGAGTGGCTGAAGGGCAGCAGGGTGAGTCCGGCAGTTGGGCACGGGGTCCCCATCCCCAGCGTTGCGTCACCAGGTCCCTTGGGAAGGGCCCCTCGGGGGCAGACCTATGGTTAGGGTTAGTCCCCAGGAGCCACGCAGGCCCGATACACCACCTGTGCATCGAGAGGACAGTTGGGCCGAGGTGAGGGTGCTGGTGAACGTGAGCCAGGGCCCAAGGGTTTTGGATCGGGGCGCCTTCGAAGGTCGACGGGGGTTCTGAGGGCCCTGCCAGTTCTCCCACCCTGAATGAATGGCGGCGCCCCTAGTGGCCTGTGTGGGGCGGGGCGGCAGCGTGCATCAGGCGCTGGGGCTTGGGGGTCCGCAATCTCCAGAGTTGCCGAACCGGGTCCCTTAGGAAGGGATCCTCACGGGCCGTCCTAGGGTTAGGGTTAGCGCCCAGGAGGCCAGCAGGCCGGAGTCGCCAGCTCTGCAAGGAGTGGAGGTGCGGGCCGAGTTGAGGGTGCTGGTGAACGTGAGCGTGGGCCCAAGCATTTTGATTCGGGGCGCCTTGGAGCATGGGCGGGGGTTCGGAGGGCCCTGCCCTTTCTCCCACCCTGAATGAACAGCGGCGCCCCCAGCAGCCCGGGTGGGGAGGGGCGACAGGGTGCATCCTGTGCTGGGGCTTGGGGGTCCCCAATCCCCGGCGATGGGGCGCCAGGCCCCTTGAGAGAGGCCCCTCGGGGGCAACCTAGGGTTAGGTTTAGCCCCCAGGAGGCCGGCAGGCCCTATTCGCCAGCTGTGTGGAGAGTGGGGTGGCGGACGGAGGTGAGGGCGCTGGTGAGTGGGAGGGTGGGTCTGCCGTTTTTGCGCGGGGGGGGCTTCGAAGGTCACCGTGTCTCGGAGGTCCCTGCCCGTTCTCCTGTCCTGATGGACCGGTGGTCCCCTAGCGACTTGGGTGGCTGAAGGGCAGCAGGGTGAGTCTGGCACTTGGGCACGGGGTCCCCATCCCCAGCATTGTGTCACCAGGACCCTTGGGAAGGGCCCCTCGGGGGCCGTCCTAGGGTTAGGGTTAGCGCCCAGGAGGCCTGCAGGCCCGAGTCGCCGGCTGTGCGAGGAGCGGAGGTGCGGGCCGAGTTGAGGGTGCTGGTGAACATGAGCGTGGGCCCAAGTGTTTTGATTCGGGGCGACTTCGAGCATAGGCGGGGGTTCGGATGGCCGTGCCCCTTCTCCCACCCTGAATGAATGGCAGCGCCCCTGCAGCCCGTGAGGGGAGGGGCGACAGGGTGCATCAGGCACTGGGGCTTGGGGGTCCCCAATCCCCAGCGATGCCGCGCCAGGCCCCTTGGGAGAGGCCGCTCGGGGGCAACCTAGGGTTAGGTTTAGCCCCCAGGAGGCCGGCAGGCCCTATTCCCAGCTGTGTGGAGAGTGGAGTGGTGGATGGAGGTGAGGGCGCTGGTGAGTGGGAGGGTGGGTCTGCCGTTTTTGCACGGGGGGGCCTCCGGAGGTCACCATGTCTCGGAGGGCCCTGCCTGTTCTCCCGCCCTGAATGATCGGCAACACCCAAAGCCCCCAGGTGGCGGCTGGGCGGCAGGGTGAGCCAGGTGCTGAGGTTCGGGGTCCCCAATCCCGGCGTTGCTGCGCCAAGGCCCTTGGGAGTGGTCCTTTGGGGATCGATCTAGGGATATAGTTAGCCCCCAGGAGGCAGGTGGACACGATCAGAGGCTGAGCGTTACGCGGAGGGTTGGGATGAGGTGAGGGCACTGGCGAGACTGAGCATGAGCCCACGCTTTTTAGTGCGGGGGCTTTCGAAGCTCAGCGGGGCCTCAGAGTGACCTGCCCATTCTCCCGCTCTGAATGACCGGCGGGGCCCCTAGCGGCTCGGGTGGCTGAAGGGGAGCAGGGTGAGTCCAGCACTTGGGCTCGGGGTTTCCATCCCCGGCGTTGTGGCGCTAGGCCACTTGGGAAGTGCCCCTCGGGGGCTGACCTATGGTTAGGGTTAGCTCCCAGGAGGCCGGCAGGCCCTGGGCCTTCGAATGTTGCCATGGCTTGAAGGGCCCTGCCTGTTCTCCTGCCCTGAATAACCAGCGGCGCCCTTAGCGGCTCCTTTGGCGGTGGGGCGGCACGGGGAGTCCCGCGCTGCGGCTCGGGGATCCCCAATCCCCAGCGTTGCGGGGCCAGGCCCCTTGGGAGGGGCTCGTAGGGGGCCGACCTAGGGTTAGAGTTAGCACTCAGGAGGCGGCAGGCCCAATCCTCTGGCTGGGCAGCGAGAGGTGCGCGGGCCAAGGTAAGGGCTCTGGGAGCGGGAGCGTGGGCCCCTATATTTTGCCGGGAGGCTTCAAAAGTCCCTGGTTTCTCCAGGGCCCTGTCAGTTCTCCTGCCCTGAATGACCGGCGGCGCCCCATCGGTCTGGGTGGCGACAGTGGGACAGGGTGAGTCGGGTTCTGGGGCTCTGAGTCACCAATCCCCAGCGTTGCAGAGCCAGGCCCCTTGGGATGTGCCCCACGGGGCCGACCTGGGGTTTTGGTTAGCCCCAGGAGCTTGGCAGGCCCTATCCACCGGCTCTGAATCAAGTGGAGGGGCGGGCCGAGGTGAGGGCGCTGGGACCAGGAGCATGGGAGCCAACGTTTTTGCGCGGGGGGCCTTCAAAAGTCAGCGGGGGCTTGGAGGTCCCTGCCCCTTCTCCTGTCCTGATTGACCGGTGGTCCCCTAGCGGCTTGGGTGGATGAAGGGCAGCAGGGTGAGTCCGGCACTTGGGCACGGGGTCCCCCTCCCCAGCATTGAGTCGCCAGGACCCTTGGGAAGGGCCCCTCGGGGGCCAACCTATGGTTAGGGTTGGCCCCCAGGAGCCCCGCAGGCTCGATACACCACCTGTGCATCGAGCGGAGAGTTGGGCCAAGGAGAGGGTGCTGGTGAACGTGAGCCAGGGCCCAAGGGTTTTGGTTCCGGGCGCCTTCGAAGGTCGGCGGGGGTTCGGAGGGCCCTGCCCGTTCTCCCAACCTGAATGAATGGCGGCGCCCCTAGCGGCCCGTGTGGGGCGGGGCGGCAGCGTGCGTCAGGCGCTGGGACTTGGGGGTCCACAATCCCCGGCATTGCAGCGCCAGGCCCCTTAGGAAGGGATCCTCAGGGGCCGTCCTAGGGTTAGGGTTAGCTCCCAGGAGGCCAGCAGGCCCTAGTCGCCAGCTGTGTGAGGAGCAGAGGTGCGGGCCGAGTTGAGGGTGCTGGTGAACGTGAGCGTGGGCCCAAGCGTTTTGATTCGGGGCGCCTTGGAGCATAGGCGGGGGTTCGGAGGGCCCTGCCCCTTCTCCCACCCTGAATGAACGGCGGCGCCCCTAGCGGCCCGAGTGGGGAGGGGCAACAGGGTGCATCTGGCGCTGGGGCTTGGGGGTCCCCAATCCCCGGCGATGCGGCGCCAGGCCCCTTGGGAGAGGCCCCTCGGGGGCAACCTAGGGTACGTTTTAGCTCCCAGGAGGCCGGCAGGCCCTATTCGCCAGCTGTGTGGAGAGTGCAGTGGCGGACGGAGGTGAGGGCGCTGCTGAGTGGAAGGGTGGGTCTGCCGTTTTTGCGCTGGGGGCCCTTTGAAGGTCGCCGTGTCTCCGAGGGCCCTGCCTGTTCTCCTGCCCTGAATGATCGGCAGCACCCCAAGCCCCCGGGTGGTGGCTGGGCGGCAGGGTGAGTCAGGTGCTGAGGTTCGGGGTCCCCAATCCCCGGCATTGCTGCGCCAAGCCCCTTGGGAGTGGACCTTTGGGGATCGATCTAGGGTTATGGTTAGCCCCCAGGAGGTCAGTGGACCCAATCAGCAGCTGTGCGGCACGCGGAGGGTTGGGACGAGGTGAGGGCACTGGCGAGACTGAGCATGAGCCCAAGCTTTTTAGTGCGGGGGGCCGTCGAAGGTCGGCAGGGCCGCAGAGGGACCTGCCCGTTCTCCCACTCTGAATGACCGGTGGGGCCCCTAGCGGCTCGGGTGGCTGAAGGGCAGGAGGGTGAGTCCAGCACTTGGGCTCGGGGTCCCCATCCCTGGCGTTGTGGCGCCAGGCCACTTGGGAAGGGCCCCTCGGGGGGCCGACCTACCCTTAGGGTTAACCCCAGGCGGCCGGCAGGCCCGATACACCACCTGTGCGTCGAGCGGAGAGTTGGGCCGAGGTGAGGGTGCTGGTGAACATGAGCCTGGGCCCAAGCGTTTCGGTTCAGGGCGCCTTCGAAGGTCGGTGGGGGTTCGGAGGGCCCTGGCAGTTCTCCCACCCTGAATGAATGGCGGCGCCCCTAGCGGCCCGTGTGAGGCGGGGCGCCAGGGTGCATCTGGCACTGGGTCTTGGGGGTCCCCAATCCCCGGCGTTGCGATGCCAGGCCCCTTGGGAAGGGCCCCTCGGGGGCCGACCTATGGTTAGGGTTAGCTCCCAGGAGGCCGGCAGGCCCTGGGCCTTCGAATGTTGCCATGGCTCGAAGGGCCCTGCCTGTTCTCCTGCCCTGAATAACCAGTGGCGCCCTTAGCGGCTCCATTGGCAGTGGGGCGCCAGGGGGAGTCCTGCGCTGTGGCTCGTGGATCCCCAATCCGCAGCGTTGCGGGGCCAGGCCCCTTGGGAGGGGCTCGTAGGGGGCCGACCTAGGGTTAGAGTTAGCACTCAGGAGGCGGCAGGCCCAATCCTCTGGCTGGGCGGCGAGAGGTGCGCGGGCCGAGGTAAAGGCTCTGGCGAGCCGGAGCCTGGGCCCCTGCATTTTGGTGGGAGGCTTCAAAAGTCGCTGGTTTCTCCAGGGCCCTGTCCGTTCTCCCGCCCTGAATGACCGGTGGCGCCCCTAGCAGCCCGGGTAGGGACAGTGCGGCAGGGTGAGTCGGGTTCTGGGGCTCTGAGTCACCAATCCCCAGCATTGCAGAGCCAGGCCCCTTGGGATGTGCCCCACGGGGCCGACCTAGGGTTTTGGTTAGCCCCAGGAGCTTGGCAGGCCCTATCCACCGACTCTGAATCAAGTGGAGGGGCGGGCCGAGTTGAGGGCGCTGGGAGCAGGAGCATGGGAGCCAAGGTTTTTGCGCGGGGGGCCTTCAAAAGTCAGCGGGGGATTGGAGGTCCCTGCCCCTTCTCCTGTCCTGATTGACCGGTGGTCCTCTAGCGGCTTGGGTGGCTGAAGGGCAGCAGGGTGAGTCCGGCACTTGGGCACGGGGTCCCCCTCCGCAGCATTGAGTCGCCAGGACCCTTGGGAAGGGCCCCTCGGGGGCCAACCTATGGTTAGGGTTGGCCCCCAGGAGCCCCACAGGCTCGATACACCACCTGTGCATCGAGCGGAGATTTGGGCCAAGGAGAGGGTGCTGGTGAACGTGAGCCAGGGCCCAAGGGTTTTGGTTCCGGGTGCCTTCGAAGGTCGGCGGGGGCTCGGAGGGCCCTGCCTGTTCTCCCGCCCTGAATGACTGGCAGCGCCCCTAACGGCCCGGGTGGAGGCAGGGCGGTAGGGCGGCTCCAGAGCTGGGGATCTGGGGTCCCCAATCCCCGGCATGGTGGCGCCAGGCCCATTGGGAGGGGCCCCTCGGGGGCTGATGTAGGGTTTGGGTTAGCCCCCAGGAAGCTGGCAGGCCCGATCCGCCACATGTGCGGTGTGCGGAGGGGCTGGCCTAGGTGAGGGCGCTGGCGAGCTGGACCGTGGGCCCAAGCGTTTTGGCGCGGGGGACTTCAAATGTCGCCCGGGGCTCTGAGGGCCCTGCCCGTTCTCCCAACTGAATGAGGACAGCGCCCCGAGTGTGCCAGGTCACGGCGCGGTGGCAGGGTGAGACTGCCGCCGGGGCTCGGGGGTCCCCGAGCCCCAGCATGGCAGAGCCAGGCCCCTTGGGAGGGGCCCCTCGGGCACCGACGTAGGGTTTGTGTTAGCTCCAGGAGGCCGGCAGAACCTATCCGTAGGCTGTACTGCGAGCCGAAGGACGGGTCGACGTGAATGCACTGGCGAGTGGGAGCGTGGGCCCAAGCGTTTTGGCGAGAGGGTTTCGAAGATTGCCGGGGGCTCGGAGAGCCCTGCCTGTTCTAACGCCCTGAATGAACGGCGGCGCCCCTAGCGGCCCGGGTGGCGGCGGGGTGGCAGGGTGAGTCAGGCGAGGGGGCTTGGGGGACCCCAATCCCAGGCGTGGTGGCGCCAGGCACCTTGGGAGGGGCCCCTTGGGGGCCAAGCTAGGTTTAGGGTTAGCCCCCAGGAGGCCGGCAGGCCCTTTCCGCCAGCTGTGTGACGAGCGGAGGATGGGCCGAGGTGAGGGCACTGGCGAACGGGAGCTTGGGCCCAATCGTTTTGGCACGGGGGGCCTTCGAAGGTTGCCGGGGGCTCGGAGGGCCCTGCCCGATATCCCGCCCTGAATGAGGAAGGCGCCCCTAGCGGGCCGGGTCGCACTGGGGCGGCAGGGTGAGTTCGGCCCTGGTGCTCGGGGGTCCCCAATCCCTGGTGTGGCAGCACCAGGCCCCTTGGGAGGGGCCCCTCGTGAGCCGACCTAGGGTTAGGGTTAGCCCAAAGGAGGACGGCAGGCCCCATCCACCGGCTGAGCAGATTACGGAGTGGTGGGCCAAGGTGAGGGCTCTGGCGAGCGGGAGCGTGGTCCCAGGCGTTTTGGCACAGGGGCCTTCGAAGTTCGAGGGTGGCTCGGAAGGCTCTGCATGTTCTCCAGCCCGGAATGACCGGCGGCGCCCCTAGCGGCCCGGGTGGCGGCGGAGTGGCAGGGTGCATCTGGTGTTGTGGCTCGGGGGTCCCCAATCCCCGGCGTGGCAGTGCCAGACCCCTTGGGACGGTCCCCTCTGAGACCGACCTAGGGTTCGGGTTAGCCCCCAGGAGAATGGCAGGCCCGATCCGCCAGCTGTGCAGAGAGTGGAGGGACGGGCCGAAGTGAGGGCGCTGGTGAGTGGTAGCGTTGGCCCAAGCGTTTTGGTGCAGGAGGCCTTGGACATTCCCCGGGGGCTCGGAGGGCCCTGCCCATTCTCCCGACCCATGAGGACATTGCTCCTAGCAGGCTGGGTCGTGGAGGGGCAGCAGGGTGAGCCCGCAGCAAGTGCTCGCGGGTCCCCAATCCCCGGCATGGCGGCGCCAGGCACTTGGGAGTGGTCCCTCGGGGGCCGACCTAGGGTAGGGTTAGCCTAAAGGATGCCAGCAGGCCCGATCTGCCGTATGTGCGGTGAGCGGAGGGGCTAGCCGAGGTGACGGCGGTGGCGAACAGGAGCGTAGGCCCAAGCGTTTTGGCGCAGATGGCCTTTGAAGGTCGCCCAGGGCTCGGAGGGCCCTGCCCATTCTCCCGCCCTGAATGACCGGCGCCGCCCCAAGCAGCCCGGGTGGCGGAGGGGCGGTAGGTTGAGTTGGGCCCTGGGGCTCGGGGGTCCCCAATCCCCGACATTGAGGCGCCAAGCCCCTTGGGAGGGGCCCCTCGGGTCCGACCTAGGGTTAGGGTTAGCCCCCAGGAGGCTGGCAGGCACAATCCGCCAGCTGTGTGGCAAGCGGAGGGGCGGGCCGAGGGGCAGGCGCTGGAGAGCGGGAGCATAGTCCCAAGCGTTTTGGCGCGGGGGGCCTTCGAAGTTTGCCAGGGGCTCGGAGGGCCCTACCCGTTCTCCTGCTCTGAATGAGCTGTGGCACCCCTAGTGGCCCGGATGATGGCGGGGCAGCAGCGTGAGTTTGGCTCTGGGGCTCCGTGTCCCCAATCCCTGTATTGTGGCACCAGGCCCCTTGGGAGGGGCCCATCGGGGGTCGACCGAGAGTTAGGGTTAGCACCCAGGAGGCCGGCAGGCCCGATCCACCGGCTGTGTGACGAGTGGAGGGGCGGGCCGAGGTGAGGGCGCTGGCGAGCGGGAGCGTGGACCCAAGCGTTTTGGTGCGGGGGTCCTTCGAAGGTCGCAGGTGGCTCGGAAGGGCTTGCCCGTTCTGCCACCCTGAATGACCAGCGGCACCCCTAGCAGCCCGGTGGCGTCGCGGCGGCCGTGTGAGTCCGGCACTGGGGCTTGGGGGTCCCAATCCCTGGCGTTGGGCAGCCAGGCCCCTTGGGAGATTCCCTCGGGGGTCGACCTAGGGTTAGGGTTATCCCCCAAGAGCCTGTTAGGCCCGATCTGCCAGCTGTGCAGCGAGCGGAGGGGTGGGCTGAGGTGAGGGCGTTGGTGAGCGAGAGCGTGGACCCAAGCATTTTGGCGCAGGTTGCCTTCGAAGATCACCAGGGGATCGGAGGGCCCTGCCCGTTCTCGCTCCCTGAATGACCGGCGGCGCCCCTAGCAGCCCGGGTGGCGGCGGGGTGACACGGTGAGTCCGGCGGTGGGGCTCGGGGGTCCCCAATCCCAGGCATTGCGGTGCCAGGCCCCTTCGGACAGGCCCCTCAGGGGCCCACCTAGGGCATATTGGTAGCCCCCAGGAGGAGGGCAGGCTTCATCCGCCAGCTCTCCGGCAAGCGGAGGGGCGGGCCGAGGTGAGGGCGCTGAGGGGCGGGAGCGTGGGCTCAAGCGTTTTGGATGGGGAGGCCTTCGAATGTCGCCGTGGGCTCGGAGGGCCCTGTCCGTTCTCCCGCCCTGAATGACCAGTGGCACCCCTAGCGGACCGGGTGTCAGTGGGGCGGCAGGGTGAGTCCGGCGCTGGGGCTCGGGGGTCCCCAATCCCCGGCGTTGCGGCGCCAGACCCGTTGGGAGGGGCAGCTCCGGGCCCGTCCTAGGGTAAGGGTGAGCCCCCAGGAGGCCGGCAGTTCTGATCCAGCAGCTGTGAGGTGAGCGGAGGGGCGGGCCGAGGTAATGGTGCTGGCGAGCGGGAGCATGGGCCAAAGGGTTTTGGCGCGGGGTTCATTCGAAAGTCGCTGGGGACTTGGAGGGCCCTGCCCGTTCTCCCACCCTGAATGACCGGCGGAGCCCCTAGCAGCTCGGGTGGCAGTTGAGCCGCAGGGTGAGTCCGGCGCTGGGGCTCGGGGGTCTGAATCCCTGACGTTGTGGGCCAGGCCCCTTGGGAAGGGCCCCTCGGGGGCCGACATAGTGTTAGGGTTAGCCCCAAATATGCTGGCAGGCCTGATCCCCTGGCTGCGTGGCGATCGGAGGGGTGGGCCGAGGTGAAGCGTTGGTGAGCGGGAGCGTGGGCCCAAGCGTTTTGGCGCGGGGAGCCTTTGAAGTTCGCCGGGGGCTCGGAGGGACCTACCCATTCTCCCGCCTTGAATGACCGGCGGCGCCCCTAGTGGGCCGGGTGGCGGCGGGGCGGCACGGTGTGTTCGGAGCTCGGGTTCAGGGGTTCGCAATCCCTGCGTTGCGAGGCCAGGCCCCTTGGGAGGGGCTCCTTGGGGGCCAACCTAGGGTTAGGGTTAGCCCCCTGGAGGCCGGCAGCCCCAATCCGCCATCTGTGCAGCGAGTGGAGGGGCAGGCCGAGCTGAGGGCACAGGCAAGCGTGATCGTGGGCCCAAGCGGTTTGGCGCGGGGTGCCTTCGATGGTCATCCGGGGCTTAGAAGGCCCTGCCTGTTCTCACACCCTGAATGATCAGTGGCGCCGCTAGAGGCCTGGGTGTTGGCGGGGCGGCAAGGTGAGTCTGGTGCTGCGGCTCGGGGGTCAGCAATCAGACACGTTGTGGTGCCAGGCCCCATCGTACGAGCCCCTCCGGGGCCAACCTAGGGTTAGGGTTAGCCCCCAGGAGGCCGGCAGGCCCGATCCGCCAGGTGTGGGGCGAGGGGAAGGGCGGGCCGAAGTGAGGGCACTGGCAAATGGGACCGTGGGCCCAAGCATTTTGGCACGGGGCTCCTTCGAATGTCATCGTGGGCTAGGAGAGCCCCGCTTGTTCTCCCGCTCTGAATGACCGGCGGTGCCCCTAGCGGTCCGGGTGGTGGCGGGACAGCAAGGTGAGTCCTGGCTGGGGCTCGGGGGTCCCAATCTCCGGCTTTGCCATGCCAGACCCCTTGGGAGGGGCCCCTCGGGAGCCGACCTAGGGTTAGTGTCAGCCCCCAGGAGGCCAGCAGGCCCGATCCGCCAGTTGTGCGGCGAGCGGAGGGGCGCAGAGGTGAAGGCGCTGGCGAGCCGGAGCGTGGGCCCAAGCGTTTTGGCTTGGTGGGCCTTCGAAGGATGACAGGGACTCGGAGGGCCCTGTCCCTTCTCCCGCACTGAATATCCTGTGGCGCCCCTAGCAGCCGGGTGGCGGCGGGGTGGCAGGATGAGTCCAGCGCTGGGGCTCGGGGGTTCGCAATCCCCGGTGTTGCGCCGCCAGGCTCCTTGGAATGGACCACTCGGGGGCTGACCTAGGGTTAGGGTTAGCCCCCAGGAAGCCGGCAGGCCCGATCTGCCGGCTGTGCGGCGAGCAGAGGGGCGGGCCGAAGTGAGGGCACTGACTAGCAGGAGCGTGGGCCCAAGCGTTTTGGCGCGGGGGGCCTTCGAAGGTCTCTGGTGGCTCGGAGGGCCCTTCACGTTCCTCCGCCCTGAATGACCGGTGGCGCCCCTACTGGCCCGGGTGGCGGCGGGGTGGCAGGTTGAGTCCAACGCTGGGGCTCTGGGGTCCCCAATCCCCGGTGTTGTGGCACCAGGCCCCTTGGGAGGTGCCCCTCCGGGGCCGACCTAGGCTTAGGGTTAACCCCCAGGAGGCTGGTAGGCCCGATCTGCCAGCAGTGTGGCGAACGGAGGGACGGGCCGATGTGAGGGCGCTGGAGAGAGTGAGCCCGGGCCCAAGCGTTTTGGTGCAGGGGACCTTCGAAAGTTGCCAGGGGCTCGGAGGGCCCTGCCCGTTCTCCCGCCCTGAGTGACCAGTGGCGCCCATAGTGGCCCGGGTGGCGGCGGTCCGGCAGGGTGAGTCTGACACTGGGGCTCAGGGGTCCCCAATCCCCGGCGTTGCGGCTCTAAGCCCCTTGGGAGGGGCTCCTCGGGAGCTGACCTAGGATTAGGATTAGCCCCCAGGAGGCCGGCAGGCCCGATCCGCCAGTTGTGTGGCGAGTGGAGGGACGGGCCGAGGTGAGGGTGCTGGCGAGCGGGAGTGTGGGCTGAAACATTTTGGCGGAGGTACCTTTGAAGGTCGCCTGGGGCTTGGAGGGCCCTGCCCGTTCTCATGCCCTGAATGACCGGCGGCGCCGCTAGCGGCCCGGGTGTTGGTGGGGCAGCACAGTGAGTCCAGCGCTGCAGCTCGGGGTTCAGCAATCAGAGACGTGGCGCCAGGCCCCATCGGATGAGCCCCTCGAGGGCCGACCTAGGTTTAGGGTTAGCCCCCAGGGGGCCAGAGGCCCGATCCGCCGGCTGTGCAGCGAGCGGAGGGGCAGGCCGAGGTGTGGGCGCTGGAGAGCGGGAGCGTGTGCCCAAGCGTTTTGGCGTGGGGGTCCTTCAAAGGTGGCCGGGGGCTCGAAAGTCCCTTCCCATTCTTCCACCCTGAATGAGCGGCGGCGCCCCTAGCGGCCCGGGTAGTGGCAGGGCTGCAGGTTGAGTCTAACGCTGGGGCTCTGTGGTCCCAAATCCCCGGCTTTGCGGCGCCAGGCCCCTTGGGAGGGGCCCCTCGGGGGCCGCCCTAGTGATAGTGTTAGCCCACAGGAGGCCGGCAGGCCCGATCCGCCGGCTGTCAGGGGAGTGGAGGGGCAGGCCGAGATGAGGGCGCTGGCGAGAAGGAGCGTGGGCCCAAGCGTTTTGGCATGGGGGGCTTCAAAGGTCACAGAAGGCTCGGAGGGCCCTGCCCATTCTCCTGCCCTGAATGACGCGCGGCGCCCCTAGCGGACTGGGTGGCTGGGTGGTGGCAAGTTGAGTCCGGCACAGGGGCTCGGGGGCACCCCATCCCTGGCGTTGCGGTACCCGGCCTCTTCGGCGCCGACCTAGGGTTAGGGTTAGTGCACAGGAGGCTGGCAGGCTTGATCCACCAGCTGTGGGGCGAGTGGAGGGGCAGGCCGAGGTGAGGGCGCTGGAGAGCGGGACCGTGGGCCAGAGCATTTTGGCTTTGGCTCGGGGTGCCTTCAAAGGTCACAGGTGACTCGGAGGGTCCTGCCCGTTCTGTTGCCCTGAAGGACTGGCGACGCCCCTAGTGCCCCACGTGGTGGTGGGGTGGCAGGGTGCGTCCGGCACTGGGACTTGGGGGTCCACAATCCCTGGCATGTGGCGCCAGGCCACTTGGGAGGGGCCATTTGAGGGCGACCAAGGGATAGGGTTAGCCCCCAGGAAGCCAGCAGGCCTGATCCGCCAGCTCTGCAGCGAGCTTACGGGTGGGCCGAGGTTAGGGTGCTGGCGAGCAGGAGGGTGGGAGCCAGAGTTTTTCCATGGGGGGCCTTTGAAGGTCGCAGGCAGATCGGAGGGCCCTGCCCGTTCTCACTTCCTGAATGACTGGCAACGACCCTAGCGCCCTGCGAGCTTGGGGGTGGCAGAGTGAGTACAGCACTGGGGCTGGGGGTCCCAAATCCCCGGCATTGAGGTGCCAGGCTCCTTGGGAGGGGCACCTCAGGGGCCGACCTAGGGTAAGTGTTAGCCCCCAGGAGTGCAGCAGGCCTGTTCCCCCAGCTCTGCGGCAGGCGTAGGGGCAGGCCGAGGTGAGGGCACTGGCGAGAGGGAGTGTGGACCCAAGCATTTTGGTGCGGGGGGACTTCAAAAGTCGCCGGGGGCTTGGAGGGCCCTGCCCCTTCTTTCGCCCTGAAAGACTGGCGGCCCCCCTAGCAACCCGGGTTGCTGCGGGGCGGCAGGGTGACTCCGGCGCTGGGCTCGGGGATCCCCAATCCCCGGCGTTGTGGTGCCAGGCCCCTTGGGAGAGGCCCATCGGGGGCCGACCTAGGGTTAGGGTTCGTCCCCAGGAGGCCGGCAAGCCCGCGCTAAGTGGTTCTCTCAATGTAACAAAAATGCCATACACTTATCTGTAAGAAATAACAGTGTACAGGAACCCTCTTAGCCCTAACATCATCCTTTCTGAATATGGAAGCCAGCCCCAAGGTGGTCGTGGAAGTCTGACGAAAGGGCTAAGCACTTTTCTCTGAGTCACCACACTATACAGGGAAAGACCAATGTACATCATCTTTCATGAGCAGGAAGCATTAATGAAAAGGTTCTGGAATTTCGAGGACTCTGACCCATCCTTATTGGTAATAAACCACCCTGTACAGGAAAACACCTTCAACTCTCATCAGCCTCCTCAATCCTGATTCCGATTCAACTTTGGGTGTGTAGGACTAGGGAAATGTCCACATCTTATTGCTAAGAAAGAACGATGTCAGAGTAATGCCCTACAAGTCACATCAGCCTTCCTGAACACGGCAGCAGGAATCAACGTGGTTATGTTACCATGAGGTAAGGAAGATGAGCATATAAGTGAGAAACAACAGTGGGCAGGACCTCTCTTCCAACGAACAGTATCTTTGCTTAATGTTGAATCCCTATGGTAAGTGGTTGTAGGCATTTGTGAGGTCAAAATCTGAAGTGTTTTGTAAAACCTCTTGGCCATTCACAGATGAGACTAAGGTAGTTGGGGACTCCTAGGCAGTGATTTGTCCACTGTCGAAAATATGAAAAGATAAAAGAGACAGATGAGGTCTCCTCAGGCATTGTCCTTTATCCTCATCCTCCGTGAGGATGGCCATCTCTGGACAGCTCAGTGACAGGGTCTCATTCACAGTGGGGGCATCTGTTCCTCACAGACATCAGGCAGGGAAATGGATTTGGTTCTCTGTGCCAGCCCAGCCACAGCTGAGTGTCACAGCACCCTCTCGTGGGCTCATAAGTGTTTCACTGTCACCAGGCAGGTCACTGTATTTGATAAACCACTGTAAGAGATTGCAATTGCCTTCATCTGCAACCTCCTAGAAGCAAATGCAGGTCTCTGGTACCATGTGAAGTCATGTGAAGGCATTGTGAGAAAGTGTCCTTTTGCTTAAGAAAAACATGGAGCTGGGGCTCCTGGCTGGCTCAGCCAGTTAAGCATGTGCCTTTGGCTCAGGTTATGATCCCAGGGTTTTGGGATCGAGTCGAGGCTCCCTGCTCAGCAGGAAAGGAGGTAGGGAAATAGCTTAGAACCCACAGAGAATGTGAATAAAGGGGAGTGAAATGGAACTTGGTCTGTGTTTTGCTTTAGGGATTGGAAGTTAGTTTTTTCTCAATTGTGATTGTTCTTGAAACAGAAAAGCTGTATTGGTTTTTTTTTACCTTTAATTTTTTCTAATAATAATTTTTTATTATGATATGTTAGTCACTATAGAGTATTTCCTTAGTTTTTGATGTAGTGTTCCGTGATTAATTATTTGCATATAACACCTAGTGCTCCATGCAATATGTACCTTCCTTAATACCCATCACTGGCCCATCCCAATCACCCACCCCTCTCCCCTCTGAAGCCCTCAGTTTGTTTCCCAGAGTCCATAGTCGCTCGTGGTTCATTCCCCCTTCTGTTTAGGGTCCATTGTCTAAAGGGACAGACAGTGGAAGTTCACCAAATATAAGATCGAAATTTCATTGTTCATTATAGATGCCGCCAAGTAGTTCCCAGACATTTCATTCTACTGTAGTAATTCATTATACCTGTGCAGGTGCACGTGGAAGACAATTGATGCATGCATAGTGGTAATAAAACACGCCCCTCAGTAGTAGAATAAGAGAGGATACATATGTGTAAAATTATTCGACTACAGCTTCCATGCTTTCCCTTTGGTTCCTTATTATCTATGAAATCGGACAATTTTTGTTCTCTAGGCTTAAAACTCATTGTCAAGTATTCAGAGTTTTTCAATGCTGATCTTCTCCTGTAAAAGTTACCAAAAATCTAAAATATGTATGATCTTTAAAAAATGCTATATTGAAAATTACAGTAGGGAAGTTCCATTTTGTGAATATTGTGTCAATGGATCTCTATTTTGACATCAGTGTTCATTAGAAATGATGACATTTCATGTGAGTATAAATATCAATGTGAAAAAGAAAAGGTAGGAAGAACCTTGAATGTTTAAGTAATTGGTGAAATGCCAGATGTGTGTGTGTGTGTGTGTGTGTGTGTGTGTGTGTGTGTGTGTGTGTAATTGATTTTCAGTGAATGGTTCAGCTTCTTGTAGGGCCTCCGAGAGAGCCCAGGTGAACCTTTCAATGAGTTGGTATCTGTTTTCAGAACATGGGAATCTCTTAGTCCAATAGTCAATCAGGCAAGCTTTGAGGTCTTGAAGTCCTCAGCGATGGTGTTGCAGACCCTTGTGAGCAAACCCTAGGGTATGGTCAGAGCCCTCATTAGCTGGTATCAAGGTGTGACGATTTCAGACAGCATTTCCCAAAGAAGTACTTCTTGAGTCTCTGTCCTTGTCAGTTCCCTACACTTCCTTACACTAGTTATGTGATCAGTGTGTTTCAGGATAATCCCCACATGTGAGTTTTGCTATTTCCTACTAGTCCTATCTGTTTCTCATCTTCTTCTTTTATGGTAGGGGTTGGGAAGCAACCTGTGTGGTGTAGGAAGGGGTGTGGTAGTTGTCTGCCTTCAGAGGACCGAATGATGCCTAGAAATTGTACTGTAGTTTGAGGTCAATTGTCCATCCTCTGAGTGTCAGGAATTGCATCACTTTACTTTGATGCTAGTCTGTTCTTCAAGCTGTCCTCAGAAATAAGGACATCATCCATCTAGGGAATACTGGTTTGTGTGTATGTTTTCATTTTAGGAAAGGCCTTGCTGTTCCTGAAAATAATACTGTAGAGCATCCTTTCCTGTTCTTATTGGCCATCAGTCAATCTTTTCTGAAGTATTTGTTTATAAATAGACTTTTTATGGTTGATGAGCAGGAATTCTTTATTGACAAGTCTTTGTCAGTGTGTGTATTGCAAATCTTTACTTCCCAGCCTGCGGTTCACTTTTTCATTTTCATATGGTCATAAGATAAGGAGAAATGTCACATTTTTATGAAGTCCCACTGAATTCTTTTAAATGGTTAGTGCACCCTATGTCCTACCCCAAGATTGACAGGTTCTACGTTTTCTTTCAGAAACTGTCCAATGGGAAGCACATTCCATCTCAAATTTATAAATTGCATTTTGAATTTAATAGGGTATTTATAGACTGGTTTGGATTTTCTATGTACACAATCGTATTATCTGTTAATAGTCACAATTATCCCCTCAATTCTTATACTTTTTGTTTTTCTTGCCTTCTAACACTGGTAAATTCTCCAATGCAACATTGAGTAGAGCCGCATTGTTTGAAGATTTTAATATACCTTTCTCAATATCTGACAGAAAAAGCAGTCAAAACATTGGTAACAAATGTGACCTAATTGACATATAGGGAACATTCCATAATAAGTGCAGAATACATTATTTTCAAGTGGTCATAGACTCTTTACCCAAATAGATGATAGGTGGGGCCACGAATCAAGGCTACAAATATTAAACCCTGAAATTAACTAGATTCTATTCTTAGACCACAGGGGAATTGAGCCACAGTCTTAGCGAAAAGAAAACCAAGAAGTCCTTCAATGTTTAAAATTAAATGGAACTTTGCTACATATCCTAAAGGTCAGAGAGGGAATCTCAATGGAAATTCTGAACCTTTTCTACATGAGGGCTCACACACAATGATACTTTATTTGTGAAGAGCATTATAATAACCTAGACAGGAGTTGAGCCTTAAGTCAGAGTTCTGCCTGCCCCAGCCACACCTGGCAGCCTTGGCCTATGGTCCCCCTCAGCTGTCCTTTCTGGTGGCCCTGAGCTAATGGGGTCAACATGGCCATATGGAAATGGGAAGCTCCCCACTCATAGTGATGACGGTGCCCCCTCCCCAGCTGCCCTTTCTGGTGGATCTGAGCTAAGGGGGTCAACATGGCTGTATGGAAATTAGAAGCTCCCCACTCTTAGTGATGACGTTGCTATCGTATCATCCTCACCAGTCCAACAACATGATTTCTGAGTGAACTGTGACACAATAGTGACTTCTTGGCCTTCCTTCAGGTTTGAAAATCATCTGGTGAGTCATCTATTCGAAATATGGATTCAACATGTGTTCTTTCTTCTGGAATAGAAATAGACCCAATAGCAATTATGGCTTCCTGAGCACCTGTTCTTGAGAGACATCATACTGGCTCTTTGTAGCATTCTGCCTCTTAAACTTCAAACTAGGGTGTAGATATTTTTAGGCACATTTTCAGGTGGTTAGAAAGGGACTCAGATGATATGAGTCACAGAGGATTTTAGTGTCAGAAACCTAAGTGGGATCCCCAAATTGACTCCAAATCCCTTGTTGTTCCATACAGGGTACTATTTCCCTCTTATCTCTGGTGTTCTCGATCTGGAAACCTATCAAGTATCAGGATTTTCTTGTCATGTGGACAACTGGAATGAATTCAGCGGGCCTTTTCACATCTGCCCATGGTGATCATTAAGATCATTATCTCAGTGGAGGACCTCTGGGTAAGATACTCAAAGATCCTAAGGAATACAGGCAGTATAATATTTTTCTGGTATTAAAATCACTGAAACCAACTATCTTTTTTAGTCCATTCAGGCTCTGGTATGTTCAGAGGGTGCTGTAAAACAGGTCTGATAGTGTTTAAAAACACTCAGCTCAGCCTCTTCTACAACGTGAGCCAATGCTTATAAACATGGCTAAAATATTGCCTTACCTACGATGACTTCCCAGCCACCGTAGTGTTTATATGGTATGACTGTGACTTACATTAGTCAACATTTGCAGAGAAAGAACTTAGGGCATCCAGGGGGCACTTCATGTTGAAATTAGTTTGTGACAACGAGCTACTGTGTTTTATTCTGCAGTCCAAGGGAATGGTGCCAGACATCTCTAAGGTGTCTAGCAGTTAAACAATTCTGATTTTAAGTGGTCTGTGTGCTTCAGAGCTTTGGGCAGGAGAAGGGCAGGAGTCCAGAGACTGTGAACACTTCTGTTACCTGTACTGACTATGGAGCAGGCAGCCTTTCGTGGGTATCATTTTGATTTCTTGGTACTCTTGTGAAAGGTGCTTTTGTCTCAAATTCCTCCATTTAGGAGTAATTATAATGATAAAAGAAATTTTTATCTTATATCATCTGTGGGCCCTGATCCTGGGCTCCCAGGGAAGCTATCCTTTAACATTTTACCAGCTCAAAATGACTGGGCAAAAGCCTCAAAGCATGGGCCCTATTTCTGCCCCAAGCACATGTTGTACATCTGCTTCCAGGAGAAAACAATAACCAAAAAATGCCAACATAAAGATAAGAAAAAATAAAGAACATCTTTGGCTCCCATAAGATTAAGGTCATACTGACATGTACATACTGAAAACATAAGAAAGAATCTGTCACTTTCTGGATCTAAGAAGGTCCTCATTGTAGTGTGTAACTCTGTATGTAAAACAAAACAGAACAAAACATATAAGCCTGCCCCAAATGTTCCTTCCCCGGAGCACTCCCTTCTTGGTGAAGATTGTGTCTCCCAGACAGTTGTCCTGACTTGGGTTTGAATAAAGGTCTCTTCCTTACTCTCTAAAATGTTTTTAAAAGTTCATTCATGCAATGTCGACAATAATAGTGTTTTCTATTTAAGTGAGAAATAAATGTTCCACTCTAGTTGCATTGGGAATAGACGAATTGAGGGTTTATTTAGAAAAGTCAGCTTTCCAGAAAAGGCAAGGTCATTGGTCTATTGAGAATGAAGATAATTACTGCTAAACAACAAGTATGTGTTGCCCCTTCACCCAGAAACCGAAGCAGGTGTGCAGGCTTTAGGTCAGAGGTGCCTTCTTCTCCCCAGCTGACAGCACTTCTTTGCTCTGGCTCCAAGACACCCGAGGTTTTGAACGTCAGCATCGGAGTCAGCGAGGCAGCTTGTCACAGGACGCCAGTGTTCAGAGAAAGCTCAGGTATGTTTGGCAAAATGTCCTAACTATGTCAGGGCTGGAGGTAAAACCTCTCATTATCCCAAAACCTCCTGGCCTTTTCTCTTTTCTCTAGTTGAGCCACAAAGTAAAAGTGAAGTAGCTGTCAGCATTCTGGGTTTGGTGCAAGAATTACTTAGTTTCCCTGCTGGTAGAACTTTTCAGGGGATCACAATTTCTCTGTCCATTTATTGCTTACACATGTATTTTAACCATCTGTTTCCTAAGAACCCTCTTTTACTAGAAAGGGAAGGTGAGATTCACTCTGTGCCTGTTTGTAACATCTAATTTGTTCCTTCATCTAACAGTGTTTATTCAATTGGGCCTAAGATATGGTTGAGTGGCCAGCATCTAGGGTTAGGTGGCTTTTTTTCATCTGATACAGACTTGGATGATGTCATTTGACAAAGATGGTGTTTCATCATTGATTAGTTTATTCATCAGAAGAGTTAAAATTAGGGTGGAGGGAAAATTCAAAATATTCCAAAGCAGCCTGCTCCTGTTTAAAAGTTGAGCTTGACTTTCTAGTTTTACTAAATGTATTATCTCGATATTTTGAGGTGCCATATTCTCTCTGTAGTTTCTTTGGTGGTGGAGTCAGAAGGAGAGTCTGGGAATACTTTTGGATAGTGGCATGCTGGTGACTTCAAGGGGCTTGGCGTCAGGAGCCTTGGGGTGAATTCTGCAACTGCTTGCCTGACCCTGGGTGCATCTCCCAGAGGTTTTGTTTCCTCTTATGAAATTGCCAGCAGATAATGTTCTGCTTAAAGGGGAACCCTCCCATCCTGTCGGTGGCAATGCAAAGTGGTGCAGCCAGTCTGGGAAACAGTGTGGGGGTTCCTCAAAAAGTTAAACATTGAACAACCACATGATCCAGCAATTGCTCTCCTAGGTATTTACCCAAAGGATACAAAAATGCAGATTAAAAGGGGGAACATGCACCATGATGTTTATAGCACCAATGATCACAGTAGCCAAACTATGGAGAGAATCCCAAAGTCCATGCACTGATGAATGGATAAAGCAGATGTGGGATACATATATATATATAATGGAATATGACGCAGCTTCAAAAAGAATGAAATCTTACCATTTGCAAGGATGTGGGTGGATCTAGAGTGTATTAAGCTAAGCAAAATCAGTGAGGAAAGACAAATACCCTATGTCTCACACATGTGAAATTTCAGAAAGAAAATAGATGAACAGAGTTGAGGGATGATGAGAGAGGCATACAAGGAAATAGACTCAACCTTGCAGAACAAACTGAGTGTTGCTGCAGGACAGGGGCATGGGGGGAAGAGTTAAATGGGTGAGGGGTATTAAAGAGGGCACTTGTGATGAGCACCGGGTACTGTATGCAGATGAGGAATCACTAAATCCTACCCCTGAAGCGAATATTCCATGGCATGTGAACTAACTGGAATTTAAGTAAAAGAAGAAAGGAAAAAGTGTTCTGCTTCATGAAGATTGAGGTAAAATTGTAGTGATTTGGGCTGTACTATTCTATAGAGGATAGATGTAAAACACCCTGTTGTAGGATACACTAGTTGCTTATCACATAAGGAGTCCTCAGAAAGCTGCAATGAAAGATTCAGATCTCAGAGCATGTTCATGTTCCACTGATATGTTACAATTTGCACAGGTAGGAAAGAAGGTGGAGAGAAAGGCAACAGAAAGAGAAAGTAGGTGTGAACATTTCATTAGTGAGCGTTATAGCTTTCTCATGAAAGCCTTGCGCCAGTGTGATTTTGGAAGCAGAGGGGGAATCCGGGAGCTTTGCAGGAGACAGGGGAGTTCCAGGTCTGGGTAAACTGACAGGGGTCCCAGAGGAGTGTTGAATGCATTCTGCAGCAGGGTGTGGACAGGGTGGGCTCCAGGGGTGGCTGTGGGTCTCCTGGGTGAGAGTTGTGACAGGTGAGGGCTGTGTGCAAGTTCCTGGCTGAGGACAAGTGAGGCACAGGCGGAGAGCTGGCAGAGAACCTTCTTCTGGACCACCAGCCTCACCCAACACACACAGCCTCATCTTCTGTCCCTGTCACTCCAATTCAGACTTCTCCGAAGTTGAGTGAGAACACATCAAGAGCATTCTGCACAGAAGGGAAAGCATGTTCAAAACCTCTGGGGCAGGAGAATTCCAGTTATTTCCAGGAGCAGCAAGAAGGACCTGTGACCACAGGAGACAGCTTAGGACATGAGCTTAGAGAGGTGAAAGAGGGTGACAGAAAGCTATTCCAGGGCTATAACCCGATGAGAAGCTGTTTCACTGGGCCATACTGGCTACAGTGTTGAGAACAGATTACAGAGGGTTGAAGATGGCAAAGCAGGTCAATGATGAAGCTTTTCCAGGAACTCAGGCAGCGTGGACCGGACAGGTGGCTTTGGATGGAGTGGTTAGACCTCTTCTGGGTCCATTTTGAAGATGGAGCTCACAGGATTTGCTGATGGGTTACCTATTAGGAGCAGGAGAACAGAGGAATTGGGGTAACTCTCAGGTGTTGTGGGTTGTCCTGATCGAGAGGAAGGAGAGGGTTTCTCGGGGGGTAGGAGGTAGTTGGTGTTCTGCATGCTGAGGAAGGTGCCTTTCCCGGTGGATCTGCTGAGGTTTGTGTCTGGGAGGTCCTTTCACATCTCTTCCCTCAGCAATGCTCAAGTACAAGTATCCCCCACTTTTTAAACGTTCACAGTAAGACACTGGGCTTTCTTGAAAGAACTACGTTATTACCCAGCTTCAGTAAGAGGAAGAGACCTGAAGAGGATTTCCCTCTTATGAAAAAAGGTGAACAGTGAGAATCACAGTCAGCATCTGTTCTGGGGAGAAGCACGACAGAGGCGGCGTGCACCCCATCCAGCTCCTTCCTCTGGGAACCGCTCTCTGCTTCCAGCCACTAGCACTTTGAATTGTGTCTGTGAGCCTCTGCTGTGCTTCATCTTCATTTATGCTGGGCCTCCGTTAGAAACTTGTGTGCTGAGGCCTAAGAAAAGCCAAAGAGAAGGAATTTTGGAGTCTGAGCACACTGTCTAATTGTTCGTGTAAATTAATGGTCATTCCTTCTTGACACCATTTCTGCTGTGCAAGGTTTCTCAGAAGCCCTGTACTTTCAAAGAGCAGGGAAACCTATACCCTATGCTGCGGGGTTAGTTTTAGTCTCCATGCCTGACAAAACATTTCATGACTAGGATTTTCTCACTCAAACATTGAGACTTTGACCATCTTCACCCGTTTCTACCACCCCATCCCTCAATCTGGCACCTACCAACCTGCTCTCAGTATCTATGCGTTCAGTATTTGTTTATTCCACGTGGAATGTACATGAGAGCATCTGGTATTGGTCTTTCTGTGTCTGAGTTACTTGGCATAAGGCCCCCAAGGTCTGTGTTTCCATGTCTGGTTCTTGTGAATAATGCTGCAGTGAACGTGGGAGTGCATCTGTCTTTTTGAGGCAGCATTTTTGTGTTCTTCAAATCAATACTCAGTAGAGCCATTACTGGGTCATGGGGTAGTTGTATTTATTTTTTCAGGAACCTCCATACCATTTGTCACAGTGGCTGCACCAATTTCCATTCCCACCAACAGTGCACAGTGTTTCCTCGTCTGCACACCCTTGACCCCACCTGGTGTCTGTATCTGGGACAATTGCTGTTCCAACAGTTGTGAGAGGATAGCCGATTGTTGGTTTGACTGATGTTTCCCTGACGATGATTAGTGATGTCGAACAACTTTTTCTGTCTGTTGGCACCTATGTGCCATCTTTGGAAAGTATCTATTCACATATTCCTCCCATTTTTTATATAGTTTTTTTTTTTTTGATTTGTATGAGTGTTGTGTGTATTTTGTATATTAGCCTCTTCTCACACATATGATTCGCAGATATTTTTTTCTTATTGGGTCAGTGGCCTTTTAAGTTTTTGATGGTTTCTTTTGCCGTGTGGAAGATTTCAGTTTGATGTTGTTCCACTTGTTTATTTTTGCTTTTGTTGCCTTTGCATTTGGTGTCCGATCTGAAGACTCTTTGCCAAAACCAACGTCGAGAGACTTAGTACCTGTGTCTTCTTGGAGGTTTATGGATTCAGGTCTTATGTTCAAATCATTCATCCATTAAAAATTTTGTGTGTGGTGTAAGAAAGTGACCCAGTTATATTCTTCTGCATTTAGTGTCCTGTTTGCCTGTTACCACTCAATGAAGAGACAGTCCTTCCCTCATGGCATATCTTCTGCTGCTGTGTCGTAAGTTAGTATCATCTATGTGTGGGTAAGTTTCTGAGCTTTCTGTACTGTTCCACTGACCTGGTGTCTTTGTTTATGCCAGTACCATCCTGTTTTGATGACAACAGCTTTATAATCCAGCTTGAAATCCAGGAGTGTGTTGACTGCACCTCTTTCTCCAGGTTGCTTTGCGGATTTGGTGTCTTTTGTGATTCCATACAAGTTTGAGGACTGTTTTCTACTTGCTCGAATAATGACACTGGAATTCAGATAGGTATTTCATCACATCTGTCGATTGCTTTGGGTACGATGGACATGTTCACATAATTAACTCTTCCAGTTAAGGAGCATGGCGTATGCCTCCATTTGTTTGTGTTGCCTTCCAAATCTTTGACCCATACATTCTGCCCCCCTGGACACACATATTTTTCATTTCTTTTCTGCCATGTGTTGAGTGTACTATGTCTTTCTCATTCTTGGTTACTTTTATTCCTAGATTTTTTATGGAATTGTAAATGGCGTTGCTTTTTTAATTTCTCTTTGCAAAAGTGTGTCATCAGTATACAGAAATGCAAGAAGTTGGGTCATCTGGGTGGCTCCATACGTGTAGCGTCTACCTTCAGCTCAGGTCATGATCCCAGAGTTCTGGGATCGAGCCCCGTTTTGGGCTCCCTGCTTAGCGAGGGTCTGCTTTTCCCTCTTTCTGACACTCTCACTGCTCGTGCTTTTTCTCTTCCTGTCAAATAAATAAATAATATTTGAAAAAATAATGACAACAGGTCTCTGCATATTGACTTTATATCCTGCAGCTTGTTTGAATTTTTTTATTCTAACAGTTTTTTTTTTTTTTTTGGTGGAATCTTTCGGGATTTCATGTCATTTGCAAATTGTGACAGTTTTCCTGTATGGATTTCATATCTTTCTCTTTTTTTTTAAATTGTTATTCACCCTACAGTACTTCATTTGTTTTCGATGTAGTGTTCCATGATTCATTGTTTGCATATAACACCTAGTGCTCATTATGACAAGTGCCCTCCTTTTTTTTTAAAGAATTTATTTATTTATTCAACAGAGATAGAGACAGCCAGCGAGAGAGGGAACACAAGCAGGGGGAGTGGGAGAGGAAGAAGGAGGCTCACAGCGGAGGAGCCTGTTGTGGGGCTCGATCCCATAACGCCAGGATCTCGCCCTGAGCCGAAGGCAGACGCTTAACCGCTGTGCCACCCAGGTGCCCCCTGCCTTGTTAATTTTAACCATTCTAACTGGTGTCAGGTGGTATTTCATTGTCGTTTTGATTTGTATTTGCCTGATGGGAAGTGATTTGGAGCATTTTTTCATGTGTCTGTTGGCCATTTGTATGTCTTCTCTGGAGAAGTATCTCTTTGTGTCTTCTGCCCATTTTTTGGGTGTCGAGTTTGAGGAGTTCTTTATAGATCTTGGATACCAGCCCTTTATCTGTAATATCATTTGCAGATATCTTCTTCAATTACATAGGTTGCCTTTTGTTTTGTTGATTGTTTGCTTTGCCGAGCAGAAGCTTTTTATCCTGATGAAGTGCCCATAGTTCATTTTTGCTTTTATTTCCTTTGCCTTTAGAGACGTGGCTTGCAAGAAGCTGTTGTGTCCAAAGTTGAAGAGTTCTTTTGCTTTTGATATGAGACAGGAATCCATTATCTTTCCTTCCTGATTGTATTTGAGTCCTCTGTCTTTCTTGGTGAGTCTAGCTAAGTTTGTCAGTTTGTTTATCTTTCCAAAAAAGGCAGCTCTCATTTTCATTGGTTTTTTTTTTTTTGTCTTTTTAGTCTTTGTTGGATTTATTTATGCCTTCCTTTTTGTTATTTCCTTATTTCTACTAATTTGGGGCTTTGTTGGTTGTTTTTTTTTTTCCAATTCTTTACGACATAAATCAGGTTGTTTATTGGAGAGCATTCTCATGGATTGATGAACACTTGAATTTCTATGAATGTCCTCCATAAAGCCACTTTTGCTGCATCCCATAAGTTTTTCTAGGTTGTCTTTTTCATCAGCGTCAAGGTACTTCTAAAATTTTTTTGATTTCTTCTTTGACTGTTGGTTGTTCAGTAGCATGTTGTTAAATCTCCACATATTTTTTAAGATTCTTTAAGTATCTGACAGAGAGTGAGACAGCGAGAGAGGGAACACAAGCAGGGGGGTGGGAGAGGGAGAAGCGGGCTTCCCACTGAGCAAGGAGCCTGATTCGGGGCTAGATCCCAGGATCCTGGGATCACGACCTGAGCTGAAAGCAGATCCTTAACGACTGAGCCACCCAGGCCCCAAAAATCTCCACCTATTTTTGACTGTCCCATTTTTTTCTTGAGACTGATTTCTAGTTTCATATCATTGTGGTTGGACAAGATTTGAAGCAGAAGGTGAAGAGAGCATTCAGATGAAAGGTTTGTTTCCTGGAGGGTTTTCTGAGGGCAGACCATGAGTTCAGTGGGCAGGAGGAAGGTTTTATGAGATGGGGGGTGGGATAACCCTTGTTAGAATTACTGACTACTGCCATGCAGGCTGTGTGCTACCGTTCACACCATAGTCCTGATGATCTTGTACTTCATTAGAAATATTTTCTAGGAGGTGTAGGCATAGCCTTCACTTAAAGAAAGGTGCCATGTGGGTTCATGGCATGACCCCAGGTCAGCAACCAGGATGTATGGTACTGTGGGGGATCAGAAACAGGCTTTCTGTGGGAAGTGACAGAAATAAGATATGGTGAGCTCCATGACCATAGGTGAGGTCCCGAGTGACCCACTGGGTGTTGGGTTCCGTGGATCTGTTTCATCAGGTGCTGTGGAATTCAGGGACACCCTCCTGTCTGTGGATTTGTGTGGAGACAGGTAGACATCAGTGTCTGGCCAGGCACGAAGGTCACACTGGACCACCACCAGAGGTACAGCGTGCGGTGGAGCCACTGCTTGGTTTCCCCGAAAGCTGACCAGGGTCTGTGACCGTGATTCCTAGCAGCTGCAAGGGGAGAGGAGGCTGGGGGTGGTGCACACTTCCTAGAGTTGTGGTCAGGACTAGTCTGGAGCCCACTGAAGTCAGCCACACAAGGCACAGAAGGCACCAAGTCAGTGTAGCTGTGGGCACTGCTCCCTTGGTACTTTCGGGCCAGCTCCATGCTGCCACCTCCTGCTTTTCATCATCATCTTCAAGGTCATGTGCCTCTGCTCTTGCCCCATGGCCTCCGGGGTATTGTCCGTCCTCCATCTGGCCCTTGTCCCTGGTGCCCTGTGCAGTCCGATGCCAGGGTAGCCTTCTTGAGACAAATATCTGGCCCTGATGGAACACTTCCATGGATCTCGTGTGATGCGAGGATGATGCCCTGCCCTGGAAGGGGGCTGCAGGTCCCCAATCAGGAGAGCCATGTCTCCCTTTTCAGCATGGCCTGCCCTCCCCTCAGTCTTCTTCAGGGAAACTCTCCCCACTTCCTGAGCTGACAGCTCTGTACTCAAAAATGAATGTTATTTTACATATCTCTATGCCTTAGTTCATCCATGGCATGTCTTTCAACCCCGTTAGTGGGTTTTTTTTTCTTTTTTAGCAGTTCTGAAGGGCTGTCTGATCAAGGAGGGGATGACCTGGGTGGGGTAGCTTTCCCTCTCATCTCCCTCAGCATGTCTCTGAGCCCTGGGGCCAGCTATCCCAGTGAGGATTGAGGAACCCGAGCCAGCCCATCCTGAGCCCAGGCTGTGTCAGCTCATAGACTGATGCGTGTTGGTGGGCAGCTGGCATGGGCCAGGGGCAGGCAGTGTCTCCTTCTCATTCCTTCCCTCCCTTCCTCCCAGAGGTAGCTCAGAGCAGCCTTCAACCCCTGCATCTCCAGATCCCTTGACCTATGCTTCCTGTGTTCGGCTGGTGACCTTGGAGTTTCGCATGGATTCTACCTCCCGTACCCTCTCCCGTAGCAGTTCCTGCATCAGGGGAGGGGTCGGACCCTTGTCTGTTTTTGGTCTTCTTCCTGTCCCGCACCAAGCCCACCCACCTTTGCATCTTCCATGTATGTGCTTGGAAGCACGCCCATCCACAGGGAACCTATTAGCCAAATGGATCCAGGCAATGAACATTGAAGTAGAGATCCAGGATCCATAATAAACCTGCTCTGAAACCTGTCCCAAAGTCTGTGACTCTCTCACACTGAAACAGAAACAATAATAGCTTTCTGGACTGTGAAGTGTCATGTGTCTCTACTTCCAATCTTGAATGCATAGGTGCTGAGCCTGGACTGAAAAGGACCATGTCTTCCGTGGGCTGGATTCCACGGCAAGAACTCAGTGAAATCTGAATTTGAGGCATGGAGTGAATAATTATTGTAGAGTGAATCCTCCCAAGTAGGGCTTATGCACATTGCACAGGAAAAGCTTCTTCAAAGAGGTTCCTGAAAGAAAAATCTTTTTTAAAATTTATTTTAATTCCAGTAGAGCTAACATACAGTGTTACATTCGTTTCAGGTGTACAATAGAGTGATTCAGTAATTCTATATATTACTCAGTGGTCATCAAGAAAAGTGTCCTCTTAATCCCCTTCATCTATTTCACTCATCCCTCTATCCACCTCCTCTCTGGTAACCATCTGTTTGTTCTCTATTGTTAAGAGTTTGTATTTTGGTGTGTCTCCTTTTTCTCTTTTAGTTATTTATTTTTGTTTGTTTTTTAAATTCCCCATTAGAGTGACATCATATGGGATTTTTCTTTCTCTGACTGACTGATTTTAGTTAGGATAATACTCTCTAGCTCCATCCATGTGGCTGCAAATGGCAAGGTTTCATTCTTTTTCAAGCCGAGTAATACTCCATTGTGTGTGTGTGTGTGTGTGTGTATGTGTGTGTGTGTGTGTGTGTGTGTGAATACACACATCTATCATCTCATTTGTCAATTTTTCTACAGACACTTGGGTTGCTTCCATGTTGTGATATTGTAAATAATGGTGCAAGAAACATAGGGGTGCACATATCCTTTTAAGTTACTGTTTTCCTATTCTTTGCGTAAATACGAGTAGTGTGATTGTTGGATCGTAGGGTAGTTCTATATTTAATTTTTTGAGGAACCTTCATACTGTTTTCCACGGTGGCCACCACAGTTTGCATTCCCACCCACAGTTCGCGAGGATTCCCCTTTATCCACATCCTTCCAACACCTGCTCTTTGTTGTGCTTTTGATGTTAGCCATTCTGACAGGTTTGAGGTATTACCTCATTGTACTTTGGGTTTACATTTTCCTGATGATGAATGATGGTGAACATCTTTTCACGGGACTGTTGGCCATTTGTATTTCTTCTTTGGAGAAATGTCTGTCCATGTCTTCTGCCTATTTTTTTTTAAGATTTTATTTATTTATTCATTCAACAGAGATAGAGACAGCCAGCGAGAGAGGGAACACAAGCAGGGGGAGTGGGAGAGGAAGAAGCAGGCTCATAGCAGAGGAGCCTGATGTGGGGCTCGATCCCAGAACGCCGGGATCACGCCCTGAGCTGAAGGCAAACGCTCAACCGCTGTGCCACCCAGGCGCCCCTCTTCTGCCTATTTTTTAACTGGATTATTTGTTTTTGGGGGGTTGAGTAGAATCACTTGTATATGTTTTGGACACTATCCCTTTATTGCATATGATCTTTGCAAATATCTTCTCCCTTTGAGTAGGTTGTCTTATTATTTTTACGTTTTCATTGTTCTTCTGCTGTGTGGAAACTTTTTATTTTGCTGTATTCCCAATAGCTTATTTTTGCTTTCATTTCCTTTGCCTCTGGACACAGTCTAGAAAAACGTTGGTATGGTCCATGTCAAGAAGTTACTGTCTTCCCTCCTGTAGGATTTTTATGGATTCAGGTCTCATATTGAGGTCTTGAAACTGTTTTGTGTTTGTCTTTATTGTGTAAGAAAGCAGTCTAATTTCATTCTTTTGTGCGTAGCTGTCTAGTTTTCCCAACACCATTTGTTGTAGAGACTGTCCTTTTCCCTTTTGATATCGTTGCTTGCTTTGTGGAAGATTCATGGACCACATAATTGTGGGTTTCTGTCTGAACTTGTATCCTGTTCCTTTTGTCGCTGTGTCTATTTTTGTGCCGTACTGTCTTGTTAGGATGACTGCAGCTTTGTAGTATAACCTGAAATCTGAAATTGTGAGTCCTCCAGCTTTGTTTTTCTTTTCCACATTGCACTGGCTGTTCGGAATCTTTAGTGGTTCCATAAAAATATTTAGGATTGTTTATTCGAGGTCTTTTATTCTTTAATTTAAATTCAATTAGCCAACTTACACTATATCATTCGTTTCAGATGTAGTCTTCAATAAATTTTCAGTCTTGTGTAACACCCAGTGTTCATTGTATCGTGTGACCTCCTTAATGCTACTCACCCAGTTACCCCCCCCCCCAAATTCTCCTCCAACAATCATCAGTTTCTTGCGATAGTTAAGAGTCCATCATGGGTTTTCTCCCTCTCTGATGACTTCCCATTGTATTTTCCCTTCCTTCCCCTATGGTCTTCTTCCTTGTTTCTGATATTCCACATAGGAGTGAAAGCATATGATCATTGTCTTTCTTTCATTGACTTATTCCACTCAGCATAATACCCTCCAGCTCCACCCAGGTCGGTGTGATGGTAAGTATTCATCCTTTCTGATGGCTGAGTAATATTCCATTATATATATGATCTACATCTTCTTTATCCATTCATCTATCCATGGTCATCTGCACTCCTTCCACAGTTTGTCTATTATGGATATTGCTGCTATGAACACTGGGGTGCATGTGTCCCGTCTTCACTACCTCTGTCTCTGGGGGTAAATACGCAGTAGTGCAATTGCTGGGACATCGGTAGCTTTATTTATAACTTCTTGAGGATACTCCGTACCATTTTCAAGAGTGGCTGTACCGGACTGCATTCGTACAGGGGTGTAAGAGGGTTCCCGTTTCTCCACATCCTCTCCAACATGTATAGTTTCATGTCTTCTTATTTTTAGATATTCGGCCTCGTGTGATATGGCATTTATAGGGGTTTAGATTTGCATTTCCCTGAAGCCAAGTGATATGAAGCATTTATGCATGTATCTTTTGGTCACCAGTACGTCGTCATCAGTGAAGTGACTTCCCATTTTAATCCATCTCAAGACCTAAAGCTGGGTAAGTCTCTGAAGCTGGATGATGCCATCGGTTGGAAGTGTGGAGAATTTCAAAAGATCTCCGTGGAGAGCAAGTTTAAAGGTCAGTGTGAAGCTACTAATTGGATCTGGGGAGATCTCTGAAAGTGGGGGTTGCCTGGGATGGGCTGAGGGGGGCCCTCCGATTTTCCTATGAATTCTTGCTGCAGCCCCAAATGGACAGTTTCCTGCTGTGGGGCAGGCTGAGTCCTCTAGTCGTGCAGAGGTGAGCCCAATGCCTGGTGCCTTGGAGGCAGGCAAATGGGGAGGGACACTCAGCAGAGGACCCAGGGTTAGGTTAGGCCTCAAGAGACAGCAGGTCCGAACTGCCCAGTGCTCAGAGAACTCCCAGGCTGAGTGAGATGAGGGCACAAGGGCGGGTGAGTGTTAGCCTTGGGGTTTCATCCGGAAGCGCCCACAAAGGTCGGGGTTCACCAGAAGTGGCTCTCAGGGTGTGCCCCAATTCTCTTGCCCTGAATGCTCTCTTGTTCCCCAAAATGGTGCAGTTTACTGTGGACTGCAGGCTGAGTCCTACGGTGGGGCTTGGGTTTCCCCAATCCCCCGGAGTGTGGTGCCAGGAATCTAGGGAGGGACCCCTCTGTGGCCAACCTAGGGTAAGGGTTAGGGTCCAGGAGCCCGGCAGGGACAATCTTTAGGCTGTGCGGCGAGCTGTGTGGACGGCTGAGAGGAGGCCATGGGGGAGGGTGAGAATGGGCCTCAGGGTTGGGGAACGGGGGGTGCCAAAGGATGGGGATGGGCTCTGGGGGCCTCCCCAAGTTCTTGTGCCCTGTAGGCTCCGTAGAGCCCCAAGGGGCATGGTTTCCTGTCGGGTGGCAAGCTGAGTCCTGCGGTGGGGCACAGATATCCCAATTCCCCGGGTCTGCGGTATAAGGCTCCTGGGGAGACCCCCAAACCCGCGGCCGGCTTAGGGCTAGGGTTAGGCCCCAGGAGCCCCGCAGGCTGGATCTGCAGGCTGTATGACGAGCTACACGGGCTGAGGTGAGGGTGTGGGGAGGGTGAGCGTGGGACTCAGAGTTGGGGTGCGGGTGGCCGCTGAAGTTCGCTGGTGGCTCAGGAGGGCCCTCCTGGTTCTCCCGCCCTGAATTCGCTATGGCCTCCCAAGGCACACGGTTTCCTGCGGGGTGGCAGACTGAGTCCTGCTGTGGGGCTCAGGTGTCCCGAATCCCCGTGGCTGCGGCTCCAGGCTCCTGGGGAGGGGCCCCTCCACAGATGAACTAGGGTTAGGGTTGGGGCCCAGGAACCCCGCAGGCCAGATCTGCCCAGTATGTGGCGAGCTCCGCCGCGGGCTGAGGTGAGGGTGTGGGGTGGGGTGAGCTTGGGCTTCAAGGTTGGGTTTAGGGATCACCGAAGTTCACCGGGGACTCTGGGGGCCGTCCTGGTTTTCCCGCCCTGAATGCTCTACAGCCTCCCAAGGGGCACGGTTTCCTGCGGGCTGGCAGGCTTTGCCCTGCAGTGGAGCTCAGGTGTCTAAAGTCCCTGGGGCTGCGGCACCGGGCCCCAGGGGAGGGGCCTTACCCAGCCGACCTAGGGCAGGTCTAGGCCCCAGGAACCCGGCAGGCCTGATCTGCTGGCTCTGCCACGAGCTCAGTGGCAAGCTGAAGGGAAGGCCTGGGGCGGGATGAGCGTGGGCCTCAGGGTTGGGGTGTAGGGGGTCGCCGAGGATCGCTGGGGGCTCAGGGGGGCCCTACCAGTTCTCCTGCAGGGGATGCTCTGAGGCGCCCCAAGGGGCATGGTTTCCTGAGGGGTGGCAGGCTGAGTCCTGTGGTGGGGCTCAGGTGTACCCAATCCCCGGGGTTAGGGTACGGATTAGGGTACGGGTTAAGGTTAGGGTATGGGTTACGGTTAGGGTATGGGTGAGGGTAGGGGTTAGGGATAGGGTAAGGAGAGGGTACGGGTTAGGGTTGGGTTTAGGGGTTACAGGTTGGAGGTTATGGGTTAGGGTACAGATTAGGGTTTAGGGTACGGGTTAGGGTTTAGGGTTTGGGTTTAGGGTTAGGGTTGTAGTACGGGTTAGGTTTAGGGTACGGGTTAGGGTTAGGGTACGGGTTAGGGTACGCATTAGGGTACGGTTTAGGGTACGGGTTAGGGTACAGTTTAGGGTAAGTATTGGCCTACCAATTTGGGTACGGTTTAAGGTACGGGTTAGGGTTAGGGTACCGGTTAGGGTTAGGGTACAGTTTAGGGTTATGGTACAGGTTAGGTTACGGTTTAGGTTTAGGGTTACAGTTAGGGTACGGGTTAGTGTTAGGGTACGGGTAGGGTTTGGGTACGGGTTATGGTACGAGTTAGGGTATGGGTTAAGGTCAGGGTTTAGGGTTAAGGTTAGGGTACGGGTTAGGGTACTTGTTAGGGTTACAGTTAGGTTTAGGGTATGGTTTAAGTTACGGGTTAGGGTACAGTTTACGGTTAAGGTTAGGGTACGGGTTAGGGTACGGGTTAGAGTACGTGTTAGGGTTACGGTTAGGGTTAGGGTACAGGTTAGGATTAGGTTTAGGGTACGGGTTAGAGTTAGGGTTAGAGTGCGGGTTAGGGTTTGGGTTAGGGTTAGGTTTAGGGTTAGGTTATGGGTTAGGGGTAGGGTTAGCTGAAGGGGTAGGGTTAGGGGTATGGTAGGGGTCGGGGTAGGGTTAGGGTTTACGGTTAGGGTTTGGGGTTTGGGGTTAGTGGTTAAGGTTAGGGTTTCATGTTTAGGGTTTCCGGATTAGGGTTAGGGGTTAGGGTTTAGGGTTTAGTGTTAATGTCAGGGTTTAGGGTTTAAGGATTAGGGTTTAGGGTTAGGTTTAGGGTAGGGTTAGGGTTAGGGTAAGGGTTAGGGGTTAGCGTTAGGGTTAGGATTAGGGGTTAAGGTTAGGGTTTAAGGTTAGGCATTAGGGTTTAGGGTTAGGGCTAGACCCCAGTATGCCAGCAGGACCTATGCCCCGGCTGTGCGGCAAGCGGAGGAGTGGGCCAAGGTGAGGGCGATGGCGAGCAGGAGTATGGTATCCAGCGTTTTGTCGCTGGGGGCCTTTGAAAGTCGGTAGAGGCTTGGAGGGCCCTGCCCGTTATCCCGCCCTGAATGACCAGCGGTGCCCCTAGCGGCCCGGGTGGTGGCGCTGTGGCAGTGTGAGTCTGGCACTGCGGTTTGGGGGTCCCCAATGCCGTGTGTTGCAGCGCCAGGCCCCTTGGGAGGGGCACCTCTGGGGCCCTCCTAGGGTTAGTGTTAGCTCCCAGGAGTCCAGCAGGCATGATCCGCCAGCTGTGTGGTAGCATAGGACCGGGCCAAGGTGAAGGCACCGGCAAGCTGGAGCGTGGGCCCAAGCATTTTGGCGCGGGGGACCTTGGAAGGTCGCCGGGGGATTCAAGGGCCCTGCCAGTCCTCCCGCCCTGAATGGCCAGAGGCGCCCTTAGCCGCCCAGGTGGTGGCGGCATGGCACGGTGAGTACGGCACTGGGGCTCGGGGGCCCCAATCCCTGGAGTTGCTGCACCAGGCCCCTTTGGAGGTTACTCTCAGGGGCAAACCTAGGGTTAGGGTTAGCCCCCAGGAGGCTTGCAGGCCCGATCCACTGGCTGTGCGGCGAGCGGAGGGGTGGGCCGAGGTGAGGGTGCTGGTGAGCGGGAGCGTGGGCCCAAGCATTTTGGCGTGGGGGGCCTTCGATGGTCGCCGGGGGATCGAAAGCCCCTGCCCATTCTCCCGCCCTGAATGACCGGCAGCATGCCTAGTGGCCCGGGTTGCGGCAGGACAGCAGGGTAGAGTCTGGTGCTGGGGCTCGGGGGTCCCCAATCCCAAGTGTTGCGGCGATAGGCACCTTGGGATGGGCCCCTCTGTGGCCAACCTAGGGTTAGAGTTTGCCCTCCAGGAGGCCGGCAGTCCGGATCCGCCCACTCTGCAACGAGCGGAGGGGTGGGCCAAGATGAGGGCGCTGGCGAGCAGGAGCGTATGCCCAAGCGTTTTCGTGCGGGGGGCCTTCGAAGGTTGCCGGGGGCTCGGAGGGCCCTGCACGTTCTTCCACCCTGAATGACAGGCGGCTACCCAAGCGGCCCGGGTAGAGGACAGGCGGTAGGGTGAGTCGGGCACTGGGGCTCGGTGTCCCCAATCCTCGGCGTTGGGGCGCCAAGCCCCTTCGGAAGGGCTCTAGGGGACCGACCAAGCGTTACTGTTAGCCCCCAGAAGGCCAGAAGACCCGATCTGCTGGCTGTGTGGCGAGCGGAGGGGCAGGTTGAGATGAGGGCGTTGGCGAGTGGGAATGTGGGACCAAAGTTTTAGAGCAAGGGTCCTAGAAGGTCGCCAGGGGCTCAGAGCGTCCTGCCCGTTCTCCCTCCCTGAATGACCGACGGCGCCCCTCGCAGCACTGGTGGCAGTGGGGCGGCAGGGTGAGTCTGGCACTGGGTCTCAGGGGTCCCCAATGCCCGGGGTTGCGGCGCCAGGACCTTGGGAAGGGCCATTTGGGGGTCGACCTTGGGTTAAGTTAGCCCCCAGGAGGCCCACAGGCCCGATCCGCCAGCTATGCGGCGAGCGGAGGGGTGGTCCGAGGTAAGGGCACAGGCGAGCAGGAGCTTGGGCCCAATCGTTTTGGCACGGGGGGTCTTCGAAGGTCACCAGGGCCTTGGAGGGCCCTGCCTGTTTTCCCGCCCTGAATGACTGATGGTGCTCCTAGCAAACCAGGTGGCGGCGGGGTGGCACGGTTAGTCCCGCGCTGGGGCTCGGGGTCAGCAATCCCAGCCGTTGTGGCGCCAGGCCCCATCAGAGGGGCCCCTCGGGGGCTGACCTAGGGTTAGGTTTAGCCACCAGAAGGCCGGCGGGCCTGATCCACTGGCTATCCGGTGAGCGGAGGGGCAGGACAAAGTGAGGGCGCTGGCATGCGGGAGCCTGGGTTCAAGCGTTTTGGCGCGGGGTAACTTTGAAGGTCGCCGGGGGCTCAAAGGGCCCTGCCCGTTTTCCAGCCTTGAATATCCGGCGGCAACCCTAGCGGCCCGGGTGGCGGCGGGGTGGCAGGGTGAGTCCGGCGCTGGGGCACGGGGTTCCCCAATCCCCGGCGCTATGGCGCCAGGCCCCTTGGGAGGGGCCCTTTGAGGACAGAACTAGGGTTAGGGTTAGCCCCCGGTAGGCCGGCAGGCCCTATCCGCCAGCTGTGTGTCGAGCGGAGGGGTGGGCCGAGGTGAGGGCTCTGGAGAGCGGCAGCGAGGGCCCAAGCGTTTTGGCGTGGGGGGACTTCGATGGTTGCCGGGGACTCGGAGGGCCTTGCCCATTCTGTCGCCGTGAATGACCGGCGGCGCCCCTACCAGCCCGGGTGGCAGCGGGGCAGTAGGGTGAGTCTGGCGCTGGGGATCGGGGGTTCCCAATCCCCAGCATTGCTGCGCCAGGCCCCTTGGGATGGGCCCCTAGTGGGCCAAACTAGGAATAGGGATAGTCCCCAGGAGGCCGGCAGGCCCGATCCGCTGGCTGTGAGTCTAGCAGAGGGATGGGCCAAGGTGAGGGCGCTGGCGCGTGGGAGCATGGGCCCAAGCGTTTTGGCGCGGGGGGCCTTCGAAAGTTGCCTGGGGCTCAGAGGGCCCTGCCCCTTCTCCCGCCCTGAATGACCGATGGCGCCCCTAGCGGACCGTGTGGCAACGGGGCAGCAGGGTGACTCTGGCGCTGGGGCTCGGGGGTCCACAATCCCCGGCGTTGTGACGCCAGGTGCCTTGGGAGGGGCCCCTCGTGGGCTGACCTATGGTTAGGGTTAGGCCCCAGGAAGCCGGCAGGCCCGATCGGCCAGCTTTGCGGTGAGCGGAGGGGCAGGCCGAGGTGAGGGCGCTGACAAGTGGGAGTGTGGGCACAAGCGTTTTGTTGAGGGGTGCCTTCGAAGGTCGCCCGTGGCTCGGAGGGCCCTGCCTGTTCTCACGCCCTGAATGACCGACGGTGCCGCTAGCGGCCCGTGTGGTGGTGGGGCGGCACGGTGAGTCCGGCTCTGTGGCTCAGGGGTCAGCAATCCCAGGCGTTGTGGCGCCAGGCCCCATTGGACTGGCCCCTCGGGGGACAACCTAGGGTTAGGGTTAGCCCCCAGGAGGCCGGCAGGTCCGATCCACCAGCTGTGCGGCGAGTGGAGGGGCGAGCCGAGTGAGGTCGCTGGTGAGCGGGAGCGTGGGCCGAAGCATTTTGTCGCGGGGGTCCTTCAAAGGTCTCCAGGGGCTCAGAGGGCCCTATCCGTTCTCCCGCCCTGAATAACAATCGGCTCCCCTAGCGGCCCGGGTGTGGCGGGGCAGCAGGGTGAGTCCGACGCTGGGGCTCGGGAGTCCTCAATCCCTGGCGTTGCGGCGCCATGCCCCTTGGGATGGGCCCCTAGGGGGCCTACCTAGGGTTAGGGTTAGCCACCAGGAGTCTGGGAGGCCCGATCCGCCAGCTGTGCGGCGAGCGGAGTGGCGGACTGAGGTAAGGGCACAGGTGAGCGGGAGCATGGGCCCAAAGCGTTTTGGTGCGGGGGGCCTTCAAAAGTCGCCGGTGGCTCGGAGGGCCCTGCCCGTTCTCCCTCCCTGAATGACTGGCAGTGCCCCTAGTGGCCCAGGGGGCGGTAGGGCGGGAGGGTGAGTCCGGCGCTGGGGCTCGGGAGTCCCCTATCCCCGGTATTGTGGCAATAGGAACCTGGGATGGGCCCCTCGGGGGCCCACCAAAGGTTAGGGTAACACCCAGGAGGCTGGCAGTCCCGATCCACAAGCTGTGCAGCGAGCGGAGGGGCGGACCGAGGTAAGGGCACAGGTGAGCGGGAGCATGGGCCCAAGCGTTTTGGCGCGGGGGGGGCCTTCGAAGGTCGCCAGGGGCTCGGAGTGATCTGCCCGTACTCCCTCCCTGAATGACCGACGGTGCTCCTAGTGGCCCGGGTGGTGGCGGGGCAACACAGTGAGTCCAGCGCTGGGGTTCGGGGGTCCCCAATACCCGGGGTTGCAGCGCCAGGCCCCTTGGGACGGGCCCCTCGAGGGCCGACCTAGGGTTAGGCTTGGGCCCCAGGAGGTCGGCAGTCCCTATCAGCCGGGTGTGCAGCAAAGGGGTGGGCCGAGGTGAGGGCGCTAGCGAGTGGGAGCGTGTGTCCAAACGTTTTGGCGCGGGGGGCCTTCAAAGGTCGCCGGAGGCTCAGAGGGCCCTGCCCGTTCTCCCGCCCTGAATGACCGGCGGCACCCCTAGTGGCCCGGGTAGCAGCGGGGTGACACGGTGAGTCCGGCACTGGGGCTTGGGGGTCCCCAATGCCCTGTGTTGCGGAGCCAGGCCCCTTGGGATATGCCCCTTGGGGGCCGACCTATGGTTAGGGTTAGCCCCTAGGAGTCCGGCAGGCCCAATCCGCCCGCTGTTTGGAGAGCGGAGGGGCGGGCCGAGGTGAGGGCCTGGCGAGCGGCAGCATTGGTCCAAGCGTTTTGGCATGGGGTCCTTCAAAAGTCTCTGGGGGCTCGGAGGGCCCCGCCCGTACTCCCACCCTGAATGACCGGCGGCGCCACTAGCGGCCCGGGTGGCGGCAGGGTGGCACGGTTAGTCCAGCGCTGGGGCTCGGGTGTCAGCAATCCCAGGCGTTGTGGCGCCAGGCCCCATCAGACGGGCCCCTCGAGGGCCGACCTAGGGTTAGGGTTAGCCCACAGGAGGCCTGCAGGCCTCATCAGCCGGTTGTGCGGTGAGCGGAGGGGCGGGCCAAGGTGATGGTGCTGGCGATGGGGAAGTTGGGCCCAAGCGTTTTAGCGAGGGAGGTATTCGAAGGTTGCCTGGGGCTCAGAGGGCCCTGCCCCTTCTCCCTCCTTGAATGACCGGTGGCGCCCCTACCATCCCAGTTGGCGGTGGGGAAGCAGGGAGAGTCTGGCGCTGGGGCTCGGGTGTCCCCAATCCCCGGTGTTGCGGCGCAAGGCTCCTTGGGCGGGGCCCCTCGTGGGCCGACCAAGTGTTAGGGTTAGCCCCCAGGATGCTGACAGGCCTGATCTGCAGCCTGTGCGGCAAGTGGAGGAGTGGGCTAAGATGTGGGTGCTGGGGAGCAGGAGCATGGGCCCAAGCATTTTCGCAAGTGCGGCCTTCAAATGTCGCCAGGGGCTTGAAGGGCCCTGCCTGTTCTCCTGCACTGAATGACTGGTGGCGCCCCTAGCGGCTCGGGTGGTGTCGGGTCGGCAGGGTGAGTCCGGCGCTGGAGCTCGGGGGTCCCCAATCCCCTGCGTTGCTGCGCCAGGCCCCTTGGGAAGGCCCGCTTGGGGGTCGACCTAGGGTTAGGGTTACCCCCAGGAGGCCAGTAGGCCCGATCTGCCAGCTGTGCGGCGAGCGGAGGGGCGGGCTGAGATGAGGGCACTGGCCAGCGGGGAATGTGGGCCCAAGCATTTTGGCACGAGACGCCTTCAAAGGTCGCCAGGGGCTTGGAGGGCCCTGCCCATTCTCCTGCTCTGAATGACCAACGGCGTCCCTCGTGGCCCGGTTGGCAGCGGGGCGGCAGGGAGAGTGTGGCACTGGGGCTCGGGGTTCCCCAATCCCCGGCTTTGCGGCGCCAGGGCCTTTGGGAGGGGCCCCTTGGGGACGGACCTAGGGTTAGGTTTAGCCCCCAGGAGGCCCGCAGGCCCGATCTGCCGGCTGTGTGGCGAGCGGAGAGGCGGGCCGAGATGAGGGTGCTGGCGAGCGGGAACATGGGCCCAAGCGTTTTGGCGCGAGTGGCCTTCGAAGGTCGCCGGGGGCTAAGGGGGCCTTGCCCGTTTTCCCTCCCTGAATGACCAGCAGCGCCTCTACCAGCCCGGTTGTTGGCGGGGAAGCAAGGTGAGTCCGGTGCTGGGGCTCAGGGGTCCACAATCCCCGGCATTGCAGCACCAGGTGCCTTGGGAGGGGCCCCTCGTGGGCCAATCTAGGGTTAGGGTTAGCCCCCAGGAGGCCGTCAGGCCAGATCGGCCAGCTTTGCGGTGAGTGGAGGGGCGGGCCGAGGTGAGGGCGCTGACAAGCGATAGCGTGGGCGCAAGCGTTTTGATGCGGGGTGCCTTCGAAGGTCGCCCATGGCTCGGAGGGCCCTGCCTGTTCTCACGCCCTGAATGACCGGCGGTGCAGCTAGGGGCCTGGGTGGCAGTGGGGCGGCACGGTGAGTCCGGCGCTGGGGCTCAGTCGTCCCCAATCCCTTGTGTTGCGGCTCCAGGCCCCTTCGGATGGGCCCCTAGGGGGCCTACCTGGGGTTAGGGTTAGCCCCCAGGAGGCTGGGAGGCCCAATCCGCTGGCTGTGCGGTGAGCGGAGGGGCAGGCCGAGGTAAGGGCGATGGCGAGTGGGAGCGTGGTCCCAAGCGCTTTGGCGCGGGGGGCCTTCGAAAGTCGCTGGGGGCTCAGAGGGCCCTGACGTTCTCCCGCCCTGAATGACCGGTGGTGCCCCTTGTGGCCCAGGTGGCGGTGGGGGGCATGGTGAGTCTGGCGCTGGGGCTCAGGAGTCCCCAATAATCGTCATTGCGGTGCCAGGCCCCTTGGGAGGGACCACTAGGGGGTAGGCCTAGGGTTCGGGTTAGCCCCCAGAAGGCCCGCAGGCCCGATCCGCCAGCTGTGCGGCGAGTGGAGGGGAGGGCCGAGGTAAGGGCACTGGCGAGTGGGAGCGTGGGCCGAAGTGTTTTGTCGTGGGGAGCCTTCAAAGGTCTCCCGGGGCTCAGAGGGCCCTACCCGTTCTCCCGCACTGAATGACCGGTGGCTCCCCTAGCGGCCCAGGTGGTGGCGGAGCTGCAGGGTGAGTCCGGCGCTGGGGCTCAGTAGTCCCAAATCCCCGGCGTTGCTGCGCCAGGCCCCTTGGGATGGGCCCCTAGGGGGCCTACCTAGGGTTAGGGTTAGCCCCCAGGAGGCTGGGAGGCCTGATCCGCGGGCTGTACAGCAAGAGGAGGGTCAGGCCGAGGTAAGGGCGATGGCGAGTGGGAGCGTGGTCCCAAGCGCTTTGGCGCAGGGGGCCTTCGAAAGTCACTGGGGGCTTGGAGGGCCCTACCGTTCTCCCGCCCTGAATGACTGGTGGTGCCCCTTGTGGCCCGGGTGGCGGTGGGGGGCATGGTGAGTCCGGCGCTGGGTCTCAGAAGTCCCCAATCCTCCTCGTTGCGGCACCAGGCCCCTTGGGAGGGGCCACTAGGGAGTCGACCTAGGGTTCGGGTTAGCCCCCAGAAGGCCCACAGGCCCGATCCGCCATCTGTGTGGCGAGCTGAGGGGATGGCCGAGGTAAGGGCGCTGGCGAGCAGGAGCGTGGGCCCTAGCGTTTTGGTGCGGGGGGCCTTCGAAGGTCGCTGGAGTCTTGGAGGGCCCTGCCCCTTCTCCCTCCCTGAATGACCGGCGGTGCCCCTAGCGGTCCAGGTGGCGGTAGGGCAGGAGGGTGAGTCGGGCGCTGGGGCTCGGGATTCCCAAATTCCCGGTGTTGGGGCAATAGGAACCTGGGATGGGCCCCTCGGGGGCCCACCAAAGGTTAGGGTAACACCCAGGAGGCTGGCAGTCCCAATCCACTGGCTGTGCTGCGAGCGGAGGGGTGGACCGAGGTGATGGCATAGGCGAGCAGGAGCATGGGCCCAAGCATTTTGGCGCGGGGGGCCTTCGAATGTCACCAGGGGCTTGGAGGGATCTGCCTGTGCTCTCTCCATGAATGACCGACAGTGCTCCTAGCGGCCCAGGTGGCGGCGGGGCAACATGGTGAGTCCGGCACTGGGGCTCGGGCATCCCCAATCCCAGGCATTGCGGTGCCAAGCCCCTACGGAGGGGCCCCTCAGGGGCCAACCTAGGGTTATGGATAGCCTCCAGGAGGAGGGCAGGCCTCATCCACCGGCTCTGCACCGAGCGGGGGGCGGGCCGAGGTGAGGGCGCTGAGGAGCGGGAGTGTGGGCTCAAGCGTTTTGGATGGGGGGGCCTTCAAAGGTCGCCATGGGCTCAGAGGGCCCTGCCCGTTCTCCCGCCCTGAATGACCAGCGGCACCCCTAGCGGCCCGGATGGCGGCGGGGCGGCAGGGTGAGTCCAGCGCTGAGGCTCGGGGGTCCCTAATACACAGCGTTGTGGCGACAGGCCCCTTTGGCGGGCCGCTTGCGGGCCGTCCTAGGGTTAGGGTTCGCCCCCAGGAGGCTGGCAGGCTCGTTCCGCCCATGTACGATGAATGGAGGTGTGGGTCGAGGTGAGGTAGCTGGTGAGCAGGAGTGTGGGCCAGAGCATTTGGCTTTGGCTCGGGGTGCCTTCGAAGGTCGCAGGTGGCTCGGAGAGTCCTGCCCGTTCTGTTGCCCTGAAGGACTGGCGACGCCCCTAGCGCCCCCTGTGGCGGTGGGGCGGCAGGGTGCGTCCGGCGCTGTGACTTGGGGGTCCCCAATCCCTGGCATGCGGCGCCAGGCCACTTGGGAGAGGCCCCTTGGGGGCGACTAGGGATTGGGTTAGCCCCCAGGAAGCCAGCAGGCCCGATTGCCAGCTCTGCAGCGAGCGGAGGGGTGGGCCGAGGTAAGGGCGCTGGCGAGCAAGAGCGTGGGAGCCAGAGTTTTTGCACGGGGGGCCTTCGAAGGTTGCAGGGGGATAGGAGGGCCCTGCCCGTTCTCACTTCCTGAATGACTGGCAACGCCCCTAGCGCACTGGGTGCTTGCGCGGTGGCAGAGTGAGTCCAGCACTGGGGCTCGGGGTTCCCATATCCCCGGCATTGCGGTGCCAGGCTCCTTGGGAGGGGCCTCTCGGGGGCCGACCTAGGGTAAGTGTTAGCCCCCAGGAGACCAGCAGGCCCGTTCCCCCAGCTCTGCGGCAGGCAGAGGGGCAGGCCGAGGTTAAGGTGCTGGCGAGAGGGAGTGTGGGCCCAAGCGTTTTGGCGCGGGGGGCCTTCGAATGTTGCCGGGGCTTGGAGGGCCCTGCCCATTCTCTCACCCTGAATGACTGGCGGCGCCCATAGCAGCCCGGTTGCTGCGGGGCGGCAGGGAGACTCAGGCACTGGCCTCGGCGGTCCCCAATCCCTGGCGTTGTGGTGCCAGGCCCCTTGGGAGGGGCCCCTTGGGGGCTGACTAGGGTTAGGGTTCATCCCCAGGAGGACGGCAAGCCCGGCGCTAAGTGGTTCTGGCAATGTAACAAAAATGCCATACACTTATCTGTAAGAAATAACGGTGTACAGGAACCCTCTTAGCCCTAACATCATCCTTTGTGAATATGGAAGCCAGCCCCAAGGTGGTCGAGGAAGTCTGACGAAAGGGCTAAGCACTTTTCTCTGAGTCTCCACACTATACAGGGAAAAACCAAAGTACATCATCTTTCACGAGTAGGAAGCATTAATGAAAAGGTTCTGGAATTTCGAGGACTCTGACCCATCCTTATTGGTAATAAACCACCCTGTACAGGAAAACACCTTCAACTCTCATCAGCCTCCTCAATCCTGATTCCGATTCAACTTTGGGGGTGTAGGACTAGGGAAATGTCCACATCTTATTGCTAAGAAAGAACGATGTCAGGGTAATGCCCTTCAAGTCACATCAGCCTTCCTGAAGACAGAAGCAGGAATCAAGGTGGTTATGTTACCATGAGGTAAGGAAGATGAGCATATAAGTGAGAAACAACAGTGGGCAGGACCTCTCTTCCACCGAACAGTATCTTTGCTTAATGTTGAATCCCTATGTTAAGTGGTTGTGGCCATTTGTGAGGTGAAAATCTTAAGTGTTTTGTAAAACGTCTTGGTCATTCAAATATGAAACTAAGGTAGTTGGGGACTCCTAGGCAGTGATTTGTCCACTGTCAAAAATATGAAAAGATAAGAGACAGATGAGGTCTCCTCAGGCATTGTCCTTTATCCTCATCCTCCGTGAGAATGGTCATCTCTGGACAGCTCAGTGACAGGGTCTCATTCACAGTGGGGGCATCTGTTCCTCACAGACATCAGGCAGGGAAATGGATTTGGTTCTCTGTGCCAGCCCAGCCACAGCTGAGTGTCACAGCACTCTCTCGTGGGCTCATAAGTGTTTCACTGTCACCAGGCAGGTAATTGTATTTGATAAACCACTGTGAGAGTTTGCAATTGCCTTCATCTGCAGCCTCCTAGAAGCAAATGCAGGTCTCTGGTACCATGTGAAGTCATGTGAAGGCATTGTGAGAAAGTGTCCTTTTGCTTAAGAAAAACATGGCTGGGGCTCCTGGCTGGCTCAGCCAGTTAAGCATGTGCGTTTGGCTCAGGTTATGATCCCAGGGTTCTGGGATCGAGCCCGGGCTCCCTGCTGAGCAGGAAAGGAGTTAGGGAAATAGCTTAGAACCCACAGAGAATGTGAATAAAGGGGAGTGAAATGGAACTTGGTCTGTGTTTTGCTTTGGGGATTGGAAGTTAGTTTTTTCTCAATTGTGATTGTTCTTGAAACAGAAAAGCTGTATTGTTTTTTTTTTACCTTTAATTTTTTTCTACTAATAATTTTTATTATGATATGTTAGTCACTATACAGTATTTCCTTAGTTTTTGATGTAGTGTTCCGTGATTCATTATTTGCATATAACACCCAGTGCTCCATGCAATATGTACCTTCCTTAATACCCATCACTGGCCCATCCCAATCCCCCACCCCTCTCCCCTCTGAAGCCCTCAGTTTGTTTCCCAGAGTCCATAGTCTCTCGTGGTTCATTCCCCCTTCTGTTTAGGGTCCATTGTCTAAAGGGACAGACAGTGGAAGTTCACCAAATATAAGATCGAAATTTCATTGTTCATTATAGATGCCGCCAAGTAGTTCCCAGACATTTCATTCTACTGTAGTAATTCATTATACCTGTGAAGGTGCACGTGGAAGACAATTGATGCATGTATAGTGGTAATAAAACACGCCCCTCAGTAGTAGAATAAGAGAGGATGCATATGTGTAAAATTATTCGACTACAGCTTCCATGCTTTCCCTTTGGTTCCTTATTATCTATGAAATTGGACAATTTTTGTTCTCTAGGCTTAAAACTCATTGTCAGTATTCAGAGTTTTTCAATGCTGATCTTCTCCTGTATAAGTTACCAAAATCCTAAAATATGTATGAACTTTAAAAAGCGCTATATTGAAAATTACAGCAGGGAAGTTCCATTTTGTGAATATTGTGTCAATGGATCTCTATTTTGACATCAGTGTTCATTAGAAATGATGACATTTCATGTGAGTATAAATATCAATGTGTAAAAGAAAAGGTAGGAAGAACCTTGAATGTTTAAGTAATTGGTGAAATGACAGGGGTGTGTGTGTGTGTGTGTGTGTGTGTGTGTGTGCAATTGATTTTCAGTGAATGGTTCAGCTTCTTGTAGGGCCTCCGAGAGAGCCCAGGTGAACCTTTCAATGAGTTGATATCTGTTTTCAGAACATGGGAATCTCTTAATCCAATAGTCAATCAGGCAAGCTTTGAGGTCTTGAAGTCCTCAGGGATGGTGTTGCAGACCCTTGTGAGCAAACCCTAGGGTATGGTCAGAGCCCTCATTAGCTGGTACCAAGGTGTGACGATTTCAGACAGCATTTCCCAAAGAAGTACCTCTTGAGTCTCTGTCCTTGTCAGTTCCCTACACTTCCTTACACTAGTTATGTGATCAGTGTGTTTCAGGATAATCCCCACATGTGATTTTTGCTATTTCCTACTAGTCCTATCTGTTTCTCATCTTCTTCTTTTATGGTAGGGGTTGGGAAGCAACCTGTGTGGTGGAGGAAGGGGTGTGATAGTTGTCTGCCTTCAGAGGACCGAATGATGCCTAGAAATTGTACTGTAGTTTGAGGTCAATTGTCCATCCTCTGAGTGTCAGGAATTGCATCACTTTACTTTGATGCTAGTCTGTTCTTCAAGCTGTCCTCAGAAATAAGGACGTCATCCATCTAGGGAATACTGGTTTGTGTGTATGTTTTCATTTTAGGAAAGGCCTTGCTGTTCCTGAAAATAATACTGCAGAGCACCCTTTCCTGTTCTTATTGGCCATCAGTCAATCTTTTCTGAAGTATTCGTTTATAAATAGACTCTATGGTTGATGAGCAGGAATTCTTTATGGACAAGTCTTTGTCAGTGTGTGTATTGCAAATCTTTACTTCCCAGCCTGCAGTTCACTTTTTCATTTTCTTATGGTCATAAGATAAGGAGAAATGTCACATTTTTATGAAGTCCCACTGAATTCTTTTAAATGGTTAGTGCACCCTATGTCCTACCCCAAGATTGACAGGTTCTACGTTTTCTTTCAGAAACTGTCCAATGGGAAGCTACAATCCATTTTCTCTGTCCATTTATTGCTTACAAATGTCACATTTTTATGAAGTCCACTGAATTCTTTTAAATGGTTAGTGCACCTTATGTCCTACCCCAAGATTGACAGGTTCTACGTTTTCTTCAGAAACTGTCCAATGGGAAGCTACAATCCAATTTCTCTGCCCATTTATTGCTTACAAATGTATTTTGACCATCTGTTTCCTAGGAAACCTCTTTTATTTTTATTATTATTATTATTATTATTATTATTATTTTAAATTGCATTTTTAATTCTAATAGGATATTTAAACACTGTTTTTTATTTTCTATGTGCACAATCGTATTATCTGTGAATAGTCACAGTTATCCCCTCAGTTCTTGTCCTTTTTGTTTCTCTTGCCTTAAAACACTGGTAGATTCTCCGATGCCACAATAAATAGAGCAGCATTGTTTGAAGATTTTAATATACCTTTCTCAATATCTGACAGAAAAAGCAGACAAAACATTGGTAACAAATGTGACCTAATTGACATATAGGGAACATTCCGTAATAAGTGCAGAATACATTATTTTCAAGTGGTCATAGACTCTTTACCCAAATAGATGATAGGTGCGGCCATGAATCAAGTCTACAAATGTTAAACCCTGAAATTAACTAGATTCTATTCTTAGACCACAGGGGAATTGAGCCACAGTCATAGCAAAAAGAAAACCAGGAAGTCCTTCAATGTTTAAAAATTAAATGGAACTTTGCTACATATCCTAAAGGTCAGAGAGGGAATCTCAATGGAAATTCTGAAACTTTTCTACATGAGGGCTCACACACAATGGCACTTTCTTTGTGAAGAGCATTATAATAACCTAGACAGGAGTTGAGCCTTAAGTCAGAGTTCTGCCTACCCCAGCCACACCTGGCAGAATTGGCCTGTGGTCCCCCTCAGCTGTCCTTTCTGGTGGTCCTGAGCTAAGGGGGTCAACATGGCCATATGGAAATGGGAAGCTGCCCACTCATAATGATGACGGTGCCCACTACCCAGCTGCCCTCTCTGGTGGCTTTGAGCTAAGGGGGTCAACATGGTCGTATGGAAATTAGAAGCTCCCCACTGTTAGTGATGACGTTGCTATTGTATCATCCTCACCGGTCCAACAACATGATTTCTGAGTGAAATATGACACAAGAGTGACTTCTTGGCCTTCCTTCAGGTTTGAAAATCATCTGGTGAGTCATCTATTCGAAATATGGATTCAACATGTGTACTTTCTTCTGGAAAAGAAATAGACCCAATAGCAATTATGGCTTCCTGAGATCTTGTTCTTGAGAGACATCATACTGGCTCTTTGTAGCATTCTGCCTCTTAAACTTGAATCTAGGGTGTAGATATTTTTAGGCACATTTTCAGGTGGTTAGACAGGGACTCAGATGATATGAGTCACAGAGGATTTTAGTGTCAGAAACCTAAGTGGGATTCCCAAATTGACTCCAAATCCCTTGTTGTTCCATACAGGGTACTATTTCCCTCTTATCTCTGGTCTTCTCAATCTGGAAACCTATCAAGTATCAGGATTTTCTTGTCATGTGGACAACTGGAACGAATTCAGCGGGCCTTTTCACCTCTGCCAATGGTGATCATTAAGATCATTATCTCAGTGGAGGACCTGTGGGTAAGATACTCAAAGATCCTTAGGAATAGAGACAGTATAATATTTTTCTGGTATTAAAGTTACTGAAACCAACTATCTTTTTTAGTCCATTCAGGCTCTGGTATGTTCAGAGGGTGCTGTAAAACAGGTCTGAAATAGTATTTAAAAACACTCAGCTCAGCCTCTTCTACAAAGTGAGCCAATGCTTATAAATATGGCTAAAATATTCCCTTACCTACGATTACTTCCCAGCCATCATAGTGTTTATATGGTATGACTGTCACTTACATTAGTCAACATTTGCAGAGAAAGAACTTAGTGCATCCAGGGGGCACTTCATGTTGAAATTAGTTTGTGACAATGAGCTATTGTGTTTTATTCTGCAGTCTAAGGGAATGGTGCCAGACATCTCTAAGGTGTCTAGCAGTTCTACAATTCTGATTTTAAGTGGTCTGTGTGCTTCAGAGATTTGGGCAGGAGAAGGACAGGAGTCCAGAGACTGTGAACACTTCTGTTACCTGTGCTGACCATGGAGCAGGTAGCCTTCTGTGGGATTCATTTTGAATTCTTGGTACTATTGTGAAAGGTGCTTTTGTCTCAAATTCCTCCATTTAGTAGTCATTATAATGATGAAAGTAATTTTTATCTTATATCATCTGTGGGCCCTGATCCTGGGCTCCCAGGGAAGCTATCCTTTAACATTTTACCTGGCTCAAATTGATTGGGCAAAACCTCAAAGCATGGGCCCTATTTCAGCCCCAAGCACATGTTGTACATCTGCTTCGAGAAGAAAACAATATCCAAATATGCCAACATAAAGATAAGAAAAAATAAAGAACCTCTTTGGCTCCCATAAGATTAAAGTCATACTGACATGTACATACTGAAAACATAAGAACGAGTCTGTCAATTTCTGGAATCTAAGAAGATCCTCATTGTGGTGTGTAACTCTGTACTTAAAAGAAAACAGAAAAAAATATATAAGCCTGCCCCAAATGTTCCTTCCCTGGAGCACTCCCTTCTTGGTGAAGATTGTGTCTCCCAGGCAGCTGTCCTGACTTGGGTTTGAATAAGGTCTCTTCCTTTCTCTCTAAAATGTTTTTAAAAGTTCATTCACACAATGTCGACAATAACAGTGTTTTCTATTTAAGTGAGAAATAAAAATTCCACTCTAGTTTTATTGGGAATAGACGAATTGAGGGTTTCTTTAGAAGAGTAAGTCTGCGTTCCAGAAAAGGCAAGGTCATTGGTCTATTGAGAATGAAGATAATTACTGCTAAACAACAAGCATGTGTTGCCCCTTCGCCCAGAAACCGAAGCAGGTGTGCAGGCTTTAGGTCAGAGGTGACTTCTTGTCCCCAGCTGACAACACTTCTCTGCTCTGGCTCCAAGACCCCCGAGGTTTTGAACGTCAGCATCGAAGTCAGCGAGGCAGCTTGTCACAGGACGCCAGTGTTCAGAGAAAGCACAGGTATGTTTGGCAAAATGTCCTATCTATGTCAGGGCTGGAGGTAAAACCTCTCATTATCCCAAAACCTCCTGGGCTTTTCTCTTTTCTCTAGGTGAGCCACAAAGTAAAATTGAAGTAGCTGTCAGCATTCTGGGTTTGGTGCAAGAATTACTTAGTTTCCCTGCAGGTAGAACTTTGCAGGGGATCACAATTTCTCTGTCCATTTATTGCTTACACATGTATTTTGACCATCTGTTTCCTAGGAACCATCTTTTATTAGAAAGCGGAGGTGAGGTTCACTCTGTGCCTGTTTGTAACATCTAATTTGTTCCTTCATCTAACAGTGTTTATTCAATTGGGCCTAAGATATGGTTGAGTGGCCAGCATCTAGAGTTAGGTGGCTTTTTTTCATCTGATACAGACTTGGATGATGTCATTTGACAAAGGTGATGTTTCATCATTGATTAGTTTATTCATCAGAAGAGTTAAAATTAGGGTGGAGGGAAAATTGAAAATTATCCAAAGCGGCCTGTTCCTGTTTAAAAGTTGAGCTTGACTTTCCAGTTTTACTAAATGTATTATCTCGATATTTGGAGGTGCCATATTCTCTCTGTAGTTTCTTTGGTGGTGGAGTCAGAAGGAGAGTCTGGGAATTCTTTTGGATAGTGGCATGCTGGTGGCTTCAAGGGGCTTGGCGTCAGGAGCCTTGGGGTGAAGTCTGCAACTGCTTGCCTGACCCTGGGTGCATCTCACAGAGGTTTTGTTTCATCTTATGAAATTGGCAGCAGATAATGTTCGGCTTAAAGGGGAACCCTCCCATCCTGTTGGTGGCAATGCAAATGGTGCAGCCAGTCTAGGAAACAGTGTGGGGGTTCCTCAAAAAGTTAAACATTGAACAACCCCATGATCCAGCAATTGCTCTCCTAGGTATTTACCCAAAGGATACAAAAATGCAGATTCAAAGGGGGAACATGCACCATGATGTTTATAGCAGCAATGTCCACAGTAGCCAAACTATGGAGAGAATCCCAAAGTCTATGCACTGATGAATGGATAAAGCAGAAGTGGGATACATATATATAATGGAATATGACCCAGCTTCAAAAGGAATGAAATCTTACCATTTGCAAGGATGTGGATGGACCTAGAGTGTATTAAGCTAAGCAAAATCAGTGAGGAAAGACAAATATCCTATGCTCTCACGCTTGTGGAATTTCAGAAAGAAAACAGATGAACAGAGTGGAGGGGTGATGAGAGAGGCAAACAAGGAAATAGACTCAACCTTGGAGAACAAACTGAGTGTTGCTGCAGGACAGGGGCATGGGGGCAAGAGTTAAATGGGTGAGGGGTATTAAGGAGGGCACTTGTGATGAGCACCGGGTACTGTATGCAGGTGAGGAATCACTAAATCCTACACCTGAAGCGAATATTCCATGGCATGTGAACTAACTGGAATTTAAGTAAAAGAAGAAAGGAAAAAGTGTTCTGCTTCATGAAGAGTGAGGTAAAATTGTAGTGATTTGGCTGTACTATTCTATAGAGGATAGATGTAAAACACCCTGTTGTAGGATACACTAGTTTCTTATCACATAAGGAGTCCTCAGAAAGCTGCAATGAAAGATTCAGGTCTCAGAGCATGTTCATGTTCCAATGATATTTTACAGTTTGCACAGGTAGGAAAGAAGGTGGAGAGAGAGGCAACAGAAGGGGAAAGCAGGTGTGAACCTTTCATTTGTTAGCATTATAGCTTTCTCATGAAAGCTTTATGTCAGTGTGCTTTTGGAAGCAGAGGGGGAATCCGGGAGCTATGCAGGAGACAGGGGAGTTCCAGGTCTGGGTAAAGCTGACAGGGGTCCCAGAGGAGAGCTGAATGCATTCTGCAGCAGGGGGTGGGCAGGGTGGGCTCCAGGGGTGGCTGTGGGTCTCCTGGGTGAGTGTTGTGACAGGTGAGGGCTGTGTGCAAGTTCCTGGCTGAGGACAAGGGAGGCACAGGCTGAGAGCTGGCAGAGAACCTTCTTCTGGGCCACCATCCTAACCCAACACACAGCCTCATCTTCTGTTCCTGTCACTCCAATTCAGACTTCTCCGAAGTTGAGTGAGAACACATCAAGAGCATTCTTAACAGAAGGGAAAGCATGTGCAAAGGCTCTGGGGCAGGAGAATTTCAGGTATGTCCAGGACCAGCAAGAAGGCCCTGTAGCAACAGGAGACAGCTTAGGACATGACCTCAGAGAGGTGTCAGAAAGCCATTCCAGGGCTATAACCCCATGAGACCCTGTTTCACTGGGCCATCCTGGCTACAGTGTTGAGAACAGATGACAGAGGGTTGAAGATGGCAAGGCAGGTCAATGACGAAACTTTTCCAGGATCTCAGGCACTGTGGACCAGACAGGTGCCCTTGGATGGAGTGGTTAGACATATCTGGGTCCATTTTGAAGATGGAGCTCACAGGATTTGCTGATTGGTTAGCTATTAGGAGCTGGAGAACGGAGGAATTGGAGTAAATCCCAGCTGTTGTGGGTTGTCCTGATCGAGGGGAAGGAGAGGGTTTCTCAGGGCGTAGGAGGTAGTCCGTGTTCCGCATGCTGAGGAATGTGCCTTTCCTCGTGGATCTGCTGAGGTTTGTGTCTGGGAGGACCTTTCACATCTCCTCCCTCAGCAATGCTCAAGTACAAGTATCCCCCACTTTTTAAATGTTCACAGTAAGACACTGGGCTTTCTTGAAAGAACTATGGTATTACCCAGCTTCAGTAAGAGGAAGAGACCTGAAGAGGATTTCCCTCTTATGAAAAAAGGTGAACAGTGAGAATAGCGTTCAGCATCTGTTTTGGGGAGAAGCACGACAGAGGCGGCGTGCACCCCAACCAGGTCCTTCCTCTGGGAACCGCTCTCCGCATCCAGCCACCAGCATTTTGAATGGTGTCTGTGAGCCTCTGCTTCTGCTTTATCTTCATTTATGCTGGGCCTCCGTTAGAAACTTGTGTCCTGAGGCCTAAGAAAAGCCAAAGAGAAGGAATTTTGGAGTCTGAGCACACTGACTAATTGTTCCGTGTAAATTAATGGCCATTCCTTCTTGACACCATTTCTGCTGTGCAAGGTTTCTCAGAAGCCATGTACTTTCAAAGAGCAGGGAAACCTATACCCCATGCTGCGGGGTTCGTTTTAGTCTCCATGCTGGACAGAACATTTCATGACTGTCGGATTTTCTCACTCAAACATTGAGACTTTGACCACTTTCACCCGTTTCTACCACCCCATCCCCAAATCTGGCACCTACCAATCTGCTCTCAGTATCTATGCGTTCAGTATTTGTTTATTCCACATTGAATGTACATGAGAGCATCTGGTATTGGTCTTTCTGTGTCTGAGTTACTTGGCATAAGGCCCCCAAGGTCTGTGTTTCCATGTCTGGTTCTTGTGAATAATGCTGCACTGAATGTGGGAGTGCATCTGTCTTTTTGAGGCAGTATTTTTGTATTCTCCAAATCAATACTCTGTAGAGCCATTATTGGGTCATGTGGTAGTTGTATTTATTTTTTCAGGAACCTCCATACCGTTTGTCACAATGGCTGCACCAATTTCCATTCCCACCAACAGTGCACAGTGTCTCCTCGTCTGCACACCCTTGACACCACCTGGTGTCTGTCTCTGGGAAAATTGCTGTTCCAACAATTGTGAGGGGATAGCCGATTGTGGTTTTGATGATGTTTCCTTGACGATATAAGTGATGTCGAATAACTTTCTCTGTCTGTTGGCCCCTGTGTGCCATCTTTGGAAAGTATCTATTCACATATTCTCCCATTTTTTAATACAGATTTTTTTTGTTTTGATTTGTACGAGTGATGTGTGTATTTTGGATATTAGCCTCTTCTCACACATATGATTCGCAGATATTTTTTCTTATTGGGTCAGTGGCCTTTTAAGTTTTTGCTGGTTTCTTTTGCCAAGTGGAAGATTTCAGTTTGAAGTTGTTCCACTTGTTTATTTTTGCTTTTGTTGCTTTGCGTTTGGTGTCGGATCTGAAGACTCTTTGCCAAAACCTATGTTGAGAGACTTAGTACCTGTGTCTTCTTGGAGGTTTATGGATTCAGGTCTTATGTTCAAATCATTCATCCCTTAAAAATTTTGGTGGTGTAAGAAATTGACCCAGTTATATTCTTCTGCATTTAGTGTCCAGTTTGCCTGTTACCGCTCACTGTAGACACAGTCCTTCCCTCATGGCATATTTTCTGCTGCTGTGTCGTAAGTTAGGATCATCTACGTGTGGGTAAGTTTCTGAGCTTTCTGTTCTGTTCCACTGACCTTGGGTCTGTGTTTATGCCAGTACCATCCTGTTTTGATAACATCTTTGTAATCTAGCTTGAAATCCAGGAGTGTGTTGACTGCACCTTTCTTTCTTCAGGTTGCTTTGCGTATTTGGGGCCTTTTGTGATTCCATACAAGTTTGAGGACTGTTATTTATTTCCTTGAATAATGCCACTGGAATTCAGATAGGGATTTCATCACATCTGTCGATTGCTTTGGGTATGATGGACATGTTCACATAATTAACTCTTCCAGTTAAGGAGCATGGCGTATGCTTCCATTTGTTTGTGTTGCCTTCCAAATCTTTGAACCACACATTCTGCCCCCCTCGACACACATGTTTTTCATTTCTTTTCTGCCATGTGTTGAGTGTACTATGTCTTTCGCATTTTTGGTTACTTTTATTCCTAGATTTTTTTTGATGCAATTGTAAATGGCATTGCTTTTTTAATTTCTCTTTTAATTTCTCTTTGTGTCATCAGTATACAGAAATGCAAGAAGTTGGGTCATCTGGGTGGCCCCATAGGTGAAGCGTCTGCCTTCAGCTCAGGTCATGATCCCAGAGTTCTGGGATTGAGCCCCGTGTAGGGCTCCCCGCTTAGCGAGGGTCTGCTTCTCCCTCTTTCTGACACTACCCCTGCATGTGCTTTTTCTCTTCCTCTCAAATAAATAAATAAAATCTGAAAAAAAGTAAAGACAACAGGTCTCTGTATATTGACTTTATATCCTGCAGCTTTCTTGAATTTGTTTAAATTAACAGTTTTTTTTTTGTGGAATTTTCGGGATTTCATGTCATTTGCAAATAGTGACAGTTTTCCTGTATGGATTTCATATCGTTCTCTTTTTTTAAAATGATGTTAGTCACCCTACAGTACTTCATTTGTTTTTGATGAAGTGTTCCATGATTCATTGCTTGCATATAACCCCTAGTGCTCATTATGACACGTGCCCTCCTTAATACCCATCACCAGGATAACCCATTCCCCTACCCTCCCTTTCTGCAACCTTCAGTTTGTTTCCCAGTGTCAATAGTCTCTCATGGTTCATCTCCCCCTCTCATTCCCCCCCTTCACTTTTCCCTTCCTTCTTCTAATGTTCCATGCTATTCCTTCCATTCCACATCGGAGTCAAACCATATGATAATTGTCTTTCTCTGCTTGACTTAATTTCACTTAGCATAATCCCCTCCTGGTCCATCCACATTGGTGCAAATGGGGGGTATTCATCCTTTCTGATGACTGAGTAATATTCCATTGTATAGATGAACCACATCTTCTTCGTCCATTCATTTGCTGAAGGACATCTTGGCTCCTTCCACAGTTTGGCTATTATGGACATTGTTGCTATGAACATTGGGATACAGGTGCTCCTTCTTTTCATTACTCTGTGTCTATAGGGTAAATACCCAGTAGTGCAATTGGTGGGTCATAGGATAGCTCTGTGTTTAATGTCTTGAGGAACCTCCATATTGTTCAAAAGTGGCTGTACCAGCTTGAATTCTCACGAGTAGTGTAAGAGGGCTCCCCTTTCTTCACATACTCTCTGAGTTTTTGTAATTTCCTGTCTTGTTAATTTGTTTTTCAAGATTTTATTTATTTATTCCACAGAGATAGAGATGGCCAGCGAGAGAGGGAACACAAGCAGGGGGAGTGGGAGAGGAAGAAGCAGGCTCATAGCAGAGGAGCCTGATGTGGGGCTCGATCCCGTAATGCCAGGATCACGCCCTTAGCCGAAGACAGACGCTTAACCTCTGTACTACCCAGGTGCCCCCTGCCTTGTTAATTTTAACCATTCTAACTGGTATAAGGTGGTATCTCATTGTCGTTTTGATTTGTATTTGCCTGATGGCAAGTGATGTGGAGCATTTTTTCATGTGTCTGTTGGCCATTTGTATGTCTTCTTTGGAGAAGTATCTCTTTGTGTCTTCTGCCCATTTTTGGGTGTTGAGTTTGAGGAGTTCTTTATAGATCTTGGATACTAGCCCTTTATCTGTAATATCATTTGCAGATATCTTCTTCGATTCCATAGGTTGACTTTTTGTTTTGTTGATCGTTTGCTTTGCCCTGCAGAAGCTTTTTATCTTGGTGAAGTGCCAATAGTTCCTTTTTTGCTTTTATTTCCTTTGCCTTTAGAGACGTGGCTTGCAAGAAGTTGTTGTGTCCAAGTTTAAAGAGTTCTTTTGATTTTGATATGATACAGGAATCCATTATCTTTCTTTCCTGATTGTATTCGAGTCCTCTGTCTTTCTTGGTGAGTCTAGCTAAGTTTGTCAGTTTTGTTTATCTTTCCAAAAAAGGCAGCTCTCACTTTCATTTTTTTTTGTCTTTTTAGTCTCTGTCAGATTTATTTATGCATTCCTTTTTGTTATTTCCTTATTTCTACTAATTTGGGGCTTTGTTTGTTGTTTTATTTTCTACTTCTTTACCACATAAATCAAGTTGTTTATTGGAGACCATTCTCATGGATTGATGAAGACTTGAGTTTCTATGAATGTCCCCCATAAAGCTACTTTTGCTGCATCCCTTATGTTTTTGTAAGTTGCCTTTTTCCTCAGTGTCAAGGTACTTCTAAAATCTTTTTTGATTTCTTCTTTGACTGTTGGTTGTTCAGTAGCTTGTTGTTAAATCTCCACATATTTTTTTAAGATTATTTAGGTATCTGACAGAGAGTGAGACAGTGAAAGAGGGAATGGAAGCAGGGGGGTGGGAGAGGGAGAAGCGGGCTTCCCGCTGAGCAAGGAGCCTGATTCCAGGCTAAATCCCAGGATCCTGGCAGATCCTTAACAACTGATCCACCCAGGCCCCCCAATCTCCACCTATTTTTGACTGTCCCATTTTTTTCTTGAGACTGATTTCTAGTTTCATATCATTGTGGTTGGACAAGATTTGAAGCAGAAGGTGAAGAGAGCATTCAGATAAAGGTTTGTTTCCTGGAGGGTTTTCTGAGGGCAGAGCATGAGTTCCGTGGGACGGAGGAAGGTTTTGTGAGATGGGGGTGGGGTTAACCCTTGTTAGAATTACTGACTACTACCATGCAGGCTGTGTGCTACTGTTCACACCGTAGTCCTGATGGACTTGTACTTCATTAGAAATATTTTCTAGGAGGTGTAGGCATAGCCTTCACTTAAAGAAAGGTGCCATGTGGGTTCATGGCATGACCCCAGGTCAGCAACCAGGATGTATGGTATTGTGGGGGATCAGAAACAGGCTTTCTGTGGGAAGTGACAGAAATAAGGTATGGTGAGCTCCATGACCATAGGTGAGGTCCCGAGGGACCCACTGGGTGTTGGGTTCTGTGGATCTGTCTCATCAGGTGCTGTGGAATTCAGGGACACCCTCCTGTCTGTGGATTTGTGTGGAGACAGGTAGACATCAGTGTCTGGCCAGGCATGAGGGTCGCACTGGACCACCACCAGAGGTGCAGCGTGCGGGGGAGCCACTGCTTGGTTTCCACGAAAGCTGCCCAGCGTCTGTGACTGTGATTCCTAGCAGCCGCAAGGGGAGAGGAGGCCTTGGGTGGTGCACACTTCCTAGACTTGTGGTCAGGTCTAGTCTGGAGCCCACTGAAGTCAGCCACACCTGGCCAGGAGGCACCCAGTCAGTGTAGCTTTGGGCACTGCTCCCATGGTACTTCGTGCCAGCTCCATGCTGCCACCTCCTGCTTTTCATCATCATCTTCAAGGTCATGTGCCTCTGCTCTTGCCCCATGGCCTCCGGGGTATTGTCCGTCCTCCATCTGGCCCTCGTCCCTGGTGCCCTGTGCAGTCTGATGCCAGGGTACCCTTCTCGAGACAAACATCTGGTCCTGATGGAACACTTCCATGGATCTCGTGTGTTGCAAGGATGATGCCCTGCCCTGGAAGGGGGCTGCAGGTCCCCAATCAGGAGAGCCATGTCTCCCTTTTCAGCATGGCCTGCCCTCCCCTCAGTCTTCTTCAGGGAAGCTCTCCCAACTTTCTGAGCGGACAGCTCTGAACTTAAAAATGAATATTATTTTACATATCTCTATGCCTTAGTTCATCCATGGCATGTCTTTCAACCCCGTTAGTGGTTTTTTTTTTTTTTTTAGCAGTTCTGAAGGGCTGTCTGCTCATGGAGGGGATGACCTGGGTGGGACAGCTTTCCCTCTCATCTCCCTCAGCATGTCTCTGAGCCCTGAGGCCAGCTGTCCCACTGAGGATTGAGGGACCCGTGCCAGCCCATCCTGAGCCCAGGCTGTGTCAGTTGTGTAGACTGATGTGTGTTGGAGTGGTGGGCAGCTGGCATGGGCCAGGGGCAGGCAGTGTCTCCTCATTCCTTCCCTCCCTTCCTCCCAGAGGTAGCTCAGAGCAGCCTTCAACCCCTGCATCTCCAGATCCCTTGACTTATGCCTTCTGTATTCAGCTGGTGACCTTGGAGTTTTGCATGGATTCTACCTCCCGTACCCTCTCCTGTAGCAGTTCCTGGATCAGGGGAGGGGTTGGACCCTTGTCTGTTTTTGATCTTCTTCCTGTCTCGCACCAAGCCCACCCACCGTTGCATCTTCCATGTATGTGCTTGGAAGCAAGCCCATCCACAGGGAACCTATTAGCCAAATGGATCCAGGCAATGAATATTGAAGTAGAGATCCAGGATCCATAATAAACCTGCTCTGAAACCTGTCCCAAAGTCTGTGACTCTCTCACACTGAAACAGAAACAATAATAGCTTTCTGGACTGTGAAGTGACATGTGTCTCTACTTCCAATCTTGAATGCATAGGTGCTGAACCTGGACAGAAAAGGACCATGGCTCCCGTGGGCTGGGATCCACAGTAAGAACTCAGTGAAATCTGAATTCGAGGCATAGAGTAAATAATTATTGTAGAGTGAATCCTCCCAAGTAGGGCTTATGCACAGTGCACAGGAAAAGCTTTTTCAAAGAGGTTCCTGAAAGAAAAATCTTTTTAAAAAATTTATTTTAATTCCAGTAGAGCTAACATACAGTGTTACATTCGTTTCAGGTGTACAATAGAGTGATTCAGTAATTCTATATATTACTCAGTGGTCATCAAGAAAAGTGTCCTCTTAATCCGCTTCATCTATTTCACTCATCCCTCTATCCACCTCCTCTCTGGTAACCATCCATTTGTTCTCTATTGTTAAGAGTTTGTATTTTCCCATGCCCATAATCAGGCAACCCTGTTTGGGTAGAGTTTCCGTGTCCCCTGCAAGGGTGAATGGGGGTGGGCACGCTCTGGGCCAGTATTTCCAGGCTTTTGTTCCCTGGCGGCTTTCTCTGGTGATCTGCTGTGCCTCTTCTGAGAGTCAGAGCAGCAGAGGCTGAATTGTCACAGAACAGAGGGAATGCAGCCCGTTCTCCACCCTTGTTCTGGCCACTTTAACTCCATTACTGTTGGTGCTGCTCAACCCTGTAGCATCCTGGGATGTGCGCCCCACATCTGGTGTCCCTGGCCTCAATTCCGGGGCTAGTGCATCTCTGTCCTTTGTGTTTCTAATGCTGCCAGCCGCCAGACGACCTGATCTCTCTCTGGAAGCTCCTGGTCTCAGTCTGGATCCCCTGAGCACACCGGGATTCCAGAGTTCCATGAGAAGCCTGGTGGCTCTGGCACCTGGTTCAGGGTCTCAGTCTGCTGTTTCGCAGGTGCCTACTGCAAGTCCGCCAAATCCCCTGTGCAGGTGGCCTGCCAGCCGCCAGCCGCCCCGTGGGCTCCCGGGTCTCCTGGTCTCAGTCTATGCCTGGTGAGCACACCGGGATTCCGGTGTTCCAGGAGAAGCCTGGTGGCGCACGCTCTGGGCTCACCGGTCTCAGTCCACTCTCTCCTGTGTGCCATCCATGAGTCTGCCCGCTCCCTGGTGCAGGTGGTTGCTGCTTCCGGGCGCCAGAACATGGCGGCTCCCCCCCCTTCCGTTTATCTTCTGATATCTGTGCCCGGTTTCAAGGCTCCCCGCTTCATACCTCAATACTCAGCGCTGGAGATGTTCATTTGTAGAGATCCAGATGTATCTTCCTGCCTCTCAGGCTGATTCCGTGGTTGTTTAGGCTGGTCTGGTACCTATCCAGCTCAACTCAGGGGACCTGCTGAAAAAGGGGTCTCCTACTCCTCCACCATCTTAACTCCTCTCTTGTACCTGAAATAGTATTTAAAAACACTCAGCTCAGCCTCTTCTACAAAGTGAGCCAATGCTTATAAACATGGCTAAAATATTCCCTTACCTACGATGACTTCCCAGCCATTGTAGTTTTTAAATGGTATGACTGTGACTTACATTAGTCAACATTTGCAGAGAAAGAACTTAGGGCATCCAGGGGGCACTTCATGTTGAAATTAGTTTGTGACAACGAGCTACTGTGTTTTATTCTGCAGTCCAAGGGAATGGTGCCAGACATCTCTAAGGTGTCTAGCAGTTCTACAATTCTGATTTTAAGTGTTCTGTGTGCTTTAGAGATTTGGGCAAGAGAAGGGCAGGAGTCCAGAGACTGTGAACACTTCTGTTACCTGTGCTGACCATGGAGCAGGTAGCCTTCTGTGGGCATCATTTTGATTTCTTGGTACTCTTGTGAAGGTGCTTTTGTCTCAAATTCCTCCATTTAGGAGTAATTATAATGATAAAAGTAATTTTTATCTTATATCATCTGTGGGCCCTGATCCTGGGCTCCCAGGGAAGCTATCCTTTAACATTTTACCCGGCTCAAAATGACTGGGCAAAACCTGAAAGCATGGGCCCTATTTCTGCCCCAAGCACATGTTGTACATCTGCTTCGAGAAGAAAACAATAACCAAAAATGCCAACATAAAGATAAGAAAAAATGAAGAACCTCTTTGGCTCCCATAAGATTAAAGTCATCCTGACATGTACATACTGAAAATGCATAAAAACATTGCATTTCCTAAAGCCCAAGCCTTGGAGGGTCTGAGAGCCTTGCCCAGAACCAGGCACACCCCAGTAGGGAGGGCTGGTGCAGAAAGGGAAGGGGCAGGACTCTGACGGTGGTCTGCAGCTAGAGGGGTCCCTGGAAGGGGCCAGGTGTGTGGGGGGACTCTGGCCCACGACCCCACCCATGCCTGTGCCGGGTGTTGGGTCGAGCAGGCGCCTCTTGGGCCCCCTGCACTTTCAGGGTTCCAGGGGCTTGAGGGCGGGTTGCCCAGCATCCAAGGGGCTCAGGCACCACCCTCCCCAACCATTCACCGCTTGGGGGTGGAGCTATGTCTCTGTGGGCAGTCCCAGATTCACAGTAGGTTGCAGACTTAGGGCAAAGAAGGGGCACTGAGAGAGAGAGAGAGTTGCCCTGTGGAGATCCCTGCTGGTGAGTGAGCAGCGAGCACTGGGGTGGGGGTCCGGGGGTAGGGTGCGCCCCAGGTGGGAGGCAGGGTTCTGGAAGGGCATGTGGAGAGGGTTCATTGTGGGGACTCAGGTGAGTTTTCTTTTTCCCTTTAAAGTCTCTTCTGCCCCATGTCCTCAACTGACCTTATTCCCCATACCCGTGAACTCCAGGACACCCACTCACCTGAGCTTTTGTGGGATGGGTTGCAGAATTTCAAGGTTTCCCCTGTTCCCCGGGAAGAGTGCGGGTAAGGACTTCACACAATCCCCACCTTCAGTTCTCTGACACAGTGCAGGTGATGCATCTTGAGCAGTACCCTGAGTTCAGCAGGGTGTGCCCTGGTCCCCAGGCACAGGTGTGGCAGTAGCAAGCCCCAGAGCCGTCCCCCAACTTCAGCATTATGCCCCGTGTGCCCCCGGGTTAGTGGTAATTGGCTATTAGAATCATGCAGGAAAATTCTCCAGGTGGGGGCCTGGAGGCGGGCATAAACCAGACCCCACTCTAGTTGCATTGGGAATAGACGAATTGAGGGTTTCTTTAGAAGAGTAAGTCTGCCTTCCAGAAAAGGCAAGGTCATTGGTCTATGGAGAATGAAGATAATTACTGATAAACAACAAGTATGTGTTGCCCCTTCACCCAGAAACTGAAGCAGGTGTGCAGGCTTTAGGTCAGAGGTGCCTTCTTCTCCCCAGCTGACAGCACTTCTCTGCTCTGGCTCCTAGACACCCGAGGTTTTGAACGACAGCATCGGAGTCAGCAAGGCAGCTTGTCACAGGACACCAGTGCTCAGAGAAAGCATTGCTTTGCTTGGCAAAATGTCCTATCTATGTCAGGGCTGGAGGTAAAACCACTCTTTATCCCAAAACCTCCTAGGCTTTTCTCTTTTCTCTAGTTGAGCCACAAAGTAAAATTGAAGTAGCTGTCAGCATTCTGGGTTTGGTACAAGAATTACTTAGTTTCCCTGCAGGTAGAACTTTGCAGGGGATCACAATTTCTCTGTCCATTTATTGCTTACAAATGTATTTTGCCCATCTGTTTCCTAGCAACCCTCTTTTGTTAGAAAAGGAAGGTGAGATTCACTCTGTGCCTGTTTGTAACATCTAATTTGTTCCTTCATCTAACAGTGTTTATTCAATTGGGCCTAAGATATAGTTGAGTGACCAGCATCTAGAGTTAGGTGGCTTATTTTCATCTGATACAGACTTGGATGATGTCATTTGACAACGGTGATGTTTTATCATGGATTAGTTTATTCATCAGAAGAGTTAAAATTAGGGTGGAGGGAAAATTCAAAATTATCCAAACTGGCCTGTTCCTTTTTAAAAGTTGAGCTTGACTTTCTAGTTTTACTAAATGTATTATCTCGATATTTTGAGGTGCCATATTCTCTCTGTAGTTTCTTTGGTGGTGGAGTCAGAAGGAGAGTCTGGGAATTCTTTTGGATAGTGGCATGCTAGTGGCTTCAAGGGGCTTGGCGTCAGGAGCCTTGGGGTGAATTCTGCAACTGCTTGCCTGACCCTGGGTGCATCTCCCAGAGGTTTTGTTTCCTCTTATGAAATTGCCGGCAGATAATGTTCTGCTTAAAGGGGAACCCTCCCATCCTGTTGGTGGCAATGCAAATGGTGCAGCCAGTCTGGGAAACAGTGTGGAGGTTCCTCAAAAAGTTAAACATTGAACAACCCCATGATCCAGCAATTGCTCTCCTAGGTATTTACCCAAAGGATACAAAAATGCAGATTCAAAGGGGGTACATGCACCATGATGTTTATAGCAGCAATGTCCACAGTAGCCAAACTATGGAGAGAATCCCAAAGTCCATGCACTGATGAATGGATAAAGCAGAAGTGGGATGCATATATATAATGGAATATGACCCAGCTTCAAAAAGAATGAAATCTTACCATTTGCAAGGATGCAGATGGACCTAGAGTGTATTAAGCTAAGCAAAATCATTGAGGAAAGAGAAATATCCTATGCTCTCATGCTTGTGGAATTTCAGAAAGAAAACAGATGAACAGAGTGGAGGGGTGATGAGAGAGGCAAACAAGGAAATAGACTCAACCTTGGAGAACAAACTGAGTGTTGCTGCAGGACAGGGGCGTGGGGGGAAGAGTTAAATGGGTCGGGGGTATTAAGGAGGGCACTTGTGATGAGCACCGGGTACTATATGCAAGTGAGGAATCACTAAATCCTACCCCTGAAGCGAATATTCCATGGCATGTGAACTAACTGGAATTTAAGTAAAAGAAGAAAGGAAAAAGTGTTCTGCTTCATGAAGAGTGAGGTAAAATTGTAGTGATTTGGGCTGTACTATTCTATAGATGAGAGTTGTAAAACACCCTGTTGTAGGATACACTAGTTTCTTATCACATAAGGAGTCCTCAGAAAGCCGCAATGAAAGATTCAGGTCTCCGAGCATGTTCATGTTCCACTGATATGTTACAGTTTGCACAGGTAGGAAAGAAGGTGGAGAGAGAGGCAACAGAAGGGGAAAGCAGGTGCGAAACTTTCAATAATTAGCATTATAGCTTTCTCATGAAAGCCTTGCGATTTTGGAAGCAGAGGTGGAATCCGGGAGCTTTGCAGGAGACAGGGGAGTTCCAGGTCTGGGTAAAGCTGACAGGGTTCCCAGAGGAGAGCTGAATGCATTCTGCAGCAGGGTTTGGGCAGGGGTGGCTGTGGGTCTCCTGGGTGAGAGTTGTGACAGGTTAGGGCTGTGTGCAAGTTCCTGGCTGAGGGCAAGGGAGGCACAGGCTGTGAGCTGGCAGAGAACATTCTTCTGGGCTACCATCCTCACACAACACACAGCCTCATCTTCTGTTCCTGTCACTCCAACTCAGACTTCTCCGAAGGTGAGTGAGAACACATCAAGAGCATTCTTACCAGAAGGGAAAGCATGTGCAAAGGCTCTGGGGCAGGAGAATTTCAGGTATGTCCAGGAGCAGCAAGAAGGCCCTGTGGCCACAGGAGACAGCTTAGGACATGGCCTCAGAGAGGTGACAGAAAAAACCATTCCAGGGCTATAACCCCATGAGACCCTGTTTCACTGGGCCATCCTGGCTACAGTGTTGAGAACAGATGACAGAGGGTTGAAGATGGCAAGGCAGGTCAATGACGAAGCTTTTCCAGGAACTCAGGCACTGTGGACCAGACAGGTGGCCTTGGATGGAGTGGTTAGACCTATTCTGGGTCCATTTTGAAGATGGAGCTCACAGGATTTGCTGATGGGTTAGCTATTAGGAGCAGGAGAACGGAGGAGTTGGGGTAACTCCCAGCTGTTGTGGGTTGTCCTGATCGAGGGGAAGGAGAGGGTTTCTGGGTGTAGGAGGTAGTCCGTGTTCCGCATGCTGAGGAATGTGCCTTTCCTCGTGGATCTGCTGAGGTTTGTGTCTGGGAGAACCTTTCACATCTCCTCCCTCAGCAATGCTCAAGTACAAGTATTCCCCACTTTTTAAACGTTCACAGTAAGACATTGGGCTTTCTTGAAAGAACAACGTTATTACCCAGCTTCAGTAAGAAGAAGAGACTTGAAGAGGATTTCCCTCTTATGAAAAAAGGTGAACAGTGAGAATAGCGTTCAGCATCTGTTTTGGGGAGAAGCACGACAGAGGCGGCGTGCACCCCAACCAGCTCCTTCCGCTGGGAACCGCTCTCTGCATCCAGCCACCAGCACTTTGAATTGTGTCTGTGAGCCTCTGCTGTGCTTTATCTTCATTTATGCTGGGCCTCCGTCAGAAACTTGTGTCCTGAGGCCTAAGAAAAGCCAAAGAGAAGGAATTTTGGAGTCTGAGGACACTATCTAATTGTTCCGTGTAAATTAATGGCCATTCCTTCTTGACACCATTTCTGCTGTGCAAGTTTTCTCAGAATCCATGTACTTTCAAAGAGCAGGGAAACCTATACCCCATGCTGCGGGGTTAGTTTTAGTCTCCATGCTGGACAGAACATTTCATGACTGTCGGATTTTCTCACTCAAACATTGAGACTTTGACCACCTTCACCCACCACCCCATCTCCGAATCTGGCACCTACCAATCTGCTCTCAGTATCTATGCGTTCAGTATTTGTTTATTCCACATTGAATGTACATGAGAGCATCTGGTATTGGTCTTTCTGTGTCTGAGTTACTTGGCATAAGGCCCCCAAGGTCTGTGTTTCCATGTCTGGTTCTTGTGAATAATGCTGCAGTGAACGTGGGAGTGCATCTGTCTTTTTGAGGCAGTATTTTTGTGTTCTCCAAATCAATACTCAGTAGAGCCATTACTTGTCCAGGTGGTAGTTGCATTTATTTTTTCAGGAACCTCCATACCGTTTGTCACAGTGGCTGCACCAATTTCCATTCCCACCAACAGTGCACAGTGTTTCCTCATCTGCACACCCTTGACCCCACCTGGTGTCTGTCTCTGGGACAATTGCTGTTCCAACAGTTGTGAGGGGATAGCCGATTGTGGGTTTGATGATGTTTCCCTGAGGATATTAAGTGATGTCGAACAACTTTCTCTGTCTGTTGGCACCTATGTGCCATCTTTAGAAAGTATCTATTCACATATTCCCCCCATTTTTTATACAGTTTTTTTTTTGATTTGTATGAGTGTTGTGTGTATTTTGGATATTAGCCTCTTCTCACTCATATGATTCGCAGATATTTTTTTTCTTATTATGTCAGTGACCTTTTTAGTTTTTGCTGGTTTCTTTTGCCGTGTGGAAGATTTCAGTTTGAAGTTGTTCCACTTGTTTATTTTTGCTTTTGTTGCCTTTGCATTTGGTGTCCGATCTGAAGACTCTTTGCCAAAACAAATGTCGAGAGACTTAGTACCTGTGTCTTCTTGGAAGTTTATGGATTCAGGTCTTATGTTCAAATCATTCATCATTAAAAATTTTGTGTGTGGTGTAAGAAAGTGACCCAGTTATATTCTTCTGCATTTAGTGTCCAGTTTGCCTGTTACCGCTCACTGAAGAGACAGTCCTTCCCTCATGGCATATCTTCTGCTGCTGTGTTGTAAGTTAGGATCATCTACGTGTGGGTAAGTTTCTGAGCTTTCTGTTCTGTTCCACTGACCTTGGGTCTGTGTTTATGCCAGTACCATCCTGTTTTGATGACAACAGCTTTGTAATCTAGCTTAAAATCCAGGAGTGTGTTGACTGCACCTTTCTTTCTCCAGGTTACTTTGGGTATTTGGGGTCTTTTGTGATTCCATACAAGTTTGAGGACTGTTTTCTATTTCCTCAAATAATGCCGCTAGAATTCAGATAGGGATTTCATCACATCTGTCGATTGCTTTGGGTACGATGTACATGTTCACATAATTAACTCTTCCAGTTAAGGAGCATGGCGTAAGTTTCCATTTGTTTGTGTTGCCTTCCAAATCTTTGACCCATACATCCTGCCCGCCTTGACACACGTGTTTTTCATTTCCTTTCTGCCATGTGTTGAGTGTACTGTCTTTCTCATTTTTGGTTACTTTTATTCCTAGATTTTTTTTTTGATGCAATGGTAAATGGCATTGCTTTTTTAATTTCTCTTTGCGAAAGTGTGTCATCAGTATACAGAAATGCAAGAAGTTGGGTCATCTGGGTGGCCCCATAGGTGAAGCGTCTGCCTTCAGCTCAGGTCATGAACCCAGAGTTCTAGGATGGAGCCCCGTGTTGGGCTCCCTGCTTAGCAAGGGTCTGCTTCTCCCTCTTTCTGTCACTCCCCCTGCTCGTACTTTTTCTCTTCCTATCAAATAAATAAATAAAATCTGAAAAAAAGACAACAGGTCTCTGTATATTGACTTTATATCCTGCAGCTTTCTTGAATTTGTTTATTCTAACAGATTTTTTTTGTGTGTGTGGAATCTTTCGGGATTTCATGTCCTTTGCAAATATTGACAGTATTCCTGTATGAATTTCATATCTTTCTCTTTTTTAAAAATGATGTTAGTCACCCTACAGTACTTCATTTGTTTTTGATGTAGTGTTCCATGATTCATTGTTTGCATATAACACCTAGTGCTCATTATGACGAGTGCCCTCCTTTTTTTTTAAAGAATTTACTTATTTATTCGACAGATATAGAGACAGCCAGCGAGAGAGGGAACACAGGCAGGGGGAGTGGGAGAGGAAGAAGCAGGCTCACAGCAGAGGAGCCTGTTGTGGGGCTCGATCCCATAACGCCGGCATCACGCCCTGAGCTGAAGGCAGACGCTTAACCGCTGTGCCACCCAGGCGCCCCAACAGGTGCCCTCCTTAATACCCATCACCAGGATTACCCATTCCTCTTCCCCTCCCTTTCTGCAACCTTCAGTTTGTTTCCCAGTGTTAGTAGTCTCTCATGGTTCATCTCCCACTCTCATTCCCCCCCTTCACTTTTCCCTTCCTTCTCCTAATGTCCTCCATGCTATTCCTTCCGTTCCACATAGGAGTCAAACCATATGATAATTGTCTTTCTCTGCTTGACTTAATTTCACTTAGCATAATCCCCTCCTGATCCATCCACGTTGGTGCAAATGGGGGGTATTCATCCTTTCTGATGACTGAGTAATAGTCCATTGTATAGATGAACCACATCTTCTTTGTCGAATCATCTGCTGAAGGACATCTTGGCTCCTTCCACAGTTTGGCTATTATGGACATTGCTGCTATGAACATTGGGATACAGGTGCCCTTCTTTTCATTACTCTGTGTCTATGGGGTAAATACCCGGTAGTGCAATTGGTGGGTCGTAGGATAGCTCTGTGTTTAACGTCTTGAGGAACCTCCATATTGGTTTCAAAAGTGGCTGTACCAGCTTGAATTCTCACGAGTAGTGTAAGAGGGTTCCCCTTTCTTCAGATCCTTTCTGACTTTTTTAAATTTCTGTCTTGTTAATTTTTTTCCAAGATTTTATTGATTTATTCCACAGAGATAGAGACAGCCAGCGAGAGAGGGAACACAAGCAGGGGGAGTGGGAGAGGAAGAAGCAGGCTCATAGCGGAGGAGCCTGATGTGGGGCTCGATCCCATAAGGCAGGATCACGCCCTGAGCCGAAGGCAGACGCTTAACCGCTGTGACACCCAGGTGCCCCCTGCCTTGTTAATTGTAACCATTCTAACTGGTGTAAGGTGGTACCTCATTGTCGTTTTGATTTGTATTTGCCTGATGGCAAGTGATGTGGAGCATTTTTTCATGTGTCTGTTGGCCATTTGTATGTCTTCTCTGGAGAAGTATCTCTTTGTGTCTTCTGCCCATTTTTTGGGTGTCGAGTTTGACGAGTTCTTTATAGATCTTGGATACCAGCCCTTTATCTGTAAAATCATTTGCAGATATCTTCTTCAATTCCATAGGTTGCCTTTTTGTTTTTTGATCATTTGCTTTGCCGAGCAGAAGCTTTTTATCCTGATGAAGTGCCAATAGTTCATTTTTGCATTTATTTCCTTTGCCTTTAGAGACGTGGCTTGCAAGAAGTTGTTGTGTTCAAGGTTGAAGAGTTCTTTTGATTTTGATATGAGACAGGAATCCATTATCTTATTTTCCTGATTGTATTCGAGTTCTCTGTCTTTCTTGGTGAGTCTAGCTAAGTTTGTCAGTTTTGTTTATCGTTCCAAAAAAGGCCGCTCTCATTTTCATTGTTGTTTTTTTTTTGTCTTTTTAGTCTCCGTTGGATTTATTTATGCATTCCTTTTTGTTATTTCCTTATTTCTACCAATTTGGGGCTTTGTTTGTTGTTTTATTTTCTACTTCTTTACCACATAAATCAGGTTGTTTATTGGAGAGCATTCTCATGGATTGATGAAGACTAGAATTTCTATGAATGTCCCCCATAAAGTTACTTTTGCTGCATCCCATAAGTTTTTGTAGGTTGTCTTTTTCATCAGTGTCAAGGTACTTCTAAAAATTTTTTGATTTCTTCTTTGACTGTTGGTTGTTTAGTAGCATGTTGTTAAATCTCCACATATTTTTTAAAGATTCTTTAAGTATCTCACAGAGAGTGAGAGAGCAAGAGAGGGAACGCAAGCTGGGTGGTGGGAGAGGGAGAAGCAGGCTTCCGAATGAGCAACGAGCCTGATTTGGAGCTAGATCCCAGAATCCTGGAATCAAGACCCGAGCTGAAAGGAGATCCTTAATGACTGAGCCACCCAGGCCCCAACAATCTCCACCTATTTTTGACTGTCCCATTTTTTTCTTGGGACTGATTTCTAGTTTCATATCATTGTGGTTGGACAAGATTTGAAGCAGAAGGTGAAGAGAGCATTCAGATGAAAGGTTTGTTTCCTGGAGGGTTTTCTGAGGGCAGACCATGAGTTCAGTGGGGATGGAGGAAGGTTTTGTGAGACGGGGGTTGGGGTTAACCCTTGTTAGAATTACTGACTACTACCATGCAGGCTGTGTGCTACCGTTCACATCGTAGTCCTGATGGACTTGTACTTCATTAGAAACATTTTCTAGGAGGTGAAGGCATAGCCTTCACTTAAAGAAAGATGGCATATGGGTTCATGGCATGACCCCAGGTCACCAACCAGGATGTATGGTATTGTGGTTGATCAGAAACAGGCTTTCTGTGGGAAGTGACAGAAATAAGGTATGGTGAGCTCCATGACCATAGGTGAGGTCCCGAGTGACCCACTGGGTGTTGGGTTCTGTGGATCTGTCTCATCAGGTGCTGTGGAATTCAGGGACACCCTCCTGTCTGTGGATTTGTGTGGAGACAGGTAGACATCAGTGTCTGGCCAGGCACGAGGGTCGCACTGGACCACCACCAGAGGTGCAGCGTGCGGGGGAGCCACTGCTTGGTTACCACGAAAGCTGACCAGGGTCTGTGACCGTGATTCCTAGCAGCTGCAAGGGGAGAGGAGGCCGGGGGTGGAGCACACTTCCTAGACTTGTGGTCAGGACTAGTCTGGAGCCCACTGAAGTCAGCCACACCAGGCACAGAAGGTACCCAGTCAGTGTAGCTGTGGGCACTGCTCCCATGGTACTTTCGGGCCAGCTCCATGCTGCCACCTCCTGCTTTTCATCATCATCTTCAAGGTCATGTGCCTCTGCTCTTGCCCCATGGCCTCCGGGGTATTGTCCATCCTCCATCTGGCCCTCGTCCCTGGTGCCCTGTGCAGTCCAATGCCAGGGTAGCCTTCTCGAGACAAACATCTGGTCCTGATGGAACACTTCCATGGATCTCGTGTGATGCGAGGATGATGCCCTGCCCTGAAAGGGGGCTGCAGGTCCCCAATCAGGAGAGCCATGTCTCCCTTTTCAGCATGGCCTGCCCTCCCCTCAGTCTTCTTCAGGGAAGCTCTCCCCACTTCCTGAGCTGACAGCTCTGACCTTAAAAATGAATGTTATTTTACATATCTCTATGCCTTAGTTCATCCATGGCATGTCTTTCAACCCCGTTAGTGGGGTTTTTTTAGCAGTTCTGAAGGGCTGTCTGCTCAAGGAGGGGACGACCTGGGTGGGGCAGCTTTCCCTCTCATCTCCCTCAGCATGTCTCTGAGCCCTGAGGCCAGCTGTCCCACTGAGGATTGAGGGACCCGAGCCAGCCCATCCTGAGCCCAGGCTGTGTCAGCTCATAGACTGATGCGTGTCGGAGCGGTGGGCAGCTGGCCTGGGTCAGGGGCAGGCAGTGTCTCCTTCTCATTCCTTCCCTACCTTCCTCCCAGAGGTAGCTCAGAGCAGCCTTCAACCCCTGCATCTCCAGATCCCTTGACCCGTGCCTCCTGTGTTCAGCTGGTGACCTTGGAGTTTCGCATGGATTCTACCTCCCGTACCCTCTCCCATAGCAGTTCCTGGATCAGGGGAGTGTCGGACCCTTGTCTGTTTTTGGTCTTCTTCCTGTCCCACACCAAGCCCACCCACCTTTGCATCTTCCATGTATGTGCTTGGAAGCAAGCCCATCCACAGGGAACCTATTAGCCAAATGGATCCAGGCAATGAACATTGAAGTAGAGATCCAGGATCCATAATAAACCTGCTCTGAAACCTGTCCCAAAGTCTGTGACTCTCTCACACTGAAACAGAAACAATAATAGCTTTCTGGACTGTGAAGTGATATGTCTTTCTTCTTCCAATCTTGAATGCATAGGTGCTGAGCCTGGACTTAAAAGGACCATGGCTCCCGTGGGCTGGGATCCATGGTAAGAACTCAGTGAAATCTGAATTGTAGGCATGAAGTGAATAATTATTGTAGAGTGAATCCTCCCAGGTAGGGCTTTTGCACATTGCACAGGAAAAGCTTTTTCAAAGAGGTTTCTGAAAAAAAAATCTTTTTTAAAAATTTATTTTAATTCCATTAGAACTAACATACAGTGTTACATTCATTTCAGTTGTACAACAGAGTGATTCAGTAATTCTACATATTACTCAGTGGTCATCAAGAAAAGTGTCCTCTTAATCCCCTTCATCTATTTTACTCATCCCTCTATCCACCTCCTCTCTGGTAACCTTCCGTTTGTTCTCTATTGTTAAGAGTTTGTATTTTGGTGTGTCTCCTTTTTCTCTTTTAGTTATTTATTTTCGTTTGTTTCTTAAATCCCCCATTAGAGTGACATCGTATGGGATTTGTCTTTCACTGACTGACTGATTTTAGTTAGGATAATACTCTCTAGCTCCATCTATATGGCTGCAAATGGCAAGGTTTCATTCTTTTTCAAGCCGAGTAATACTCCATTGTGTGTGTGTGTGTGTGTGTGTGTGTGTGTGTGTGTGTGTGTGAATACACACATCTATCATCTCATTTGTCAATTTTTCTACAGACACTTGGGTTGCTTGATATTGTGATATTGTAAATAATGGTGCAAGAAATATAGGGGTGCACGTATCCTTTTACGTTACTGTTTTCCTATTCTTTGGATAAATACGAGTAGTGTGATTGTTGGATCGTAGGGTAGTTCTATATTTAATTTTTTGAGGAACCTTCATACTGTTTTCCACGGTGGCCACCACAGCTTGCATTCCAACCCACAGTTCACGAGGATTCCCCTTTATCCACATCCTCCCAACACCTGCTCTTTGCTGTGCTTTTGATGTTAGCCATTCTGACAGGTTTGAGGTATTACCTCATTGTCCTTTGGGTTTACATTTTCCTGATGATGGGTGATGTTGAACATCTTTTCACGGGACTGTTGGCCATTTGTATTTCTTCTTTGGAGAAATGTCTGTCCATGTCTTCTGCCTATTTTTAAACTGGATTATTTGTTTTTTGGGGGTTGAGTAGTATCAGTTGTATATGTTTTGGACACTATCCCTTTATTGCATATGATCTTTGCAAATATCTTCTCCCTTTGAGTAGGTTGTCTTATGATTTTTACGTTTTCATTGTTCTTCTGCCATGTGGAAACTTTTTATTTTGCTGTATTCCCAATAGTTTATTTTTGCTTTACTTTCCTTTGCCTCAGGACACAGTCTAGAAAAACGTTGGTATGGTCCATGTCAAGAAGTTACTGTCTTCCCTCCTGTAGGATTTTTATGGATTCAGGTCTCATATTGAGGTCTTGAAACTGTTTTGTGTTTGTCTTTATTGTGTAAGAAAGCAGTCTAATTTCATTCTTTTGTGCGTAGCTGTCTAGTTTTCCCAACACCATTTGTTGTAGAGACTGTCCTTTTCCCTTTTGATATCGTTGCTTGCTTTGTGGAAGATTCATGGACCACATAATTGTGGGTTTCTGTCTGAACTTGTATCCTGTTCCTTTTGTCGCTGTGTCTATTTTTGTGCCGTACTGTCTTGTTAGGATGACTGCAGCTTTGTAGTATAACCTGAAATCTGAAATTGTGAGTCCTCCAGCTTTGTTTTTCTTTTCCACATTGCACTGTCTGTTCGGAATCTTTAGTGGTTCCATACAAATGTTTAGGATTGTTTATTCGAAGTCTTTTGTTCTTTAATTTAAATTCAGTTAGCCAACTTACAGTACATCATTCGTTTCAGATGTAGTCTTCAATAAATTTTCTGTCGTGTGTATCACCCAGTGCTCATTGTATCGTGTGACCTCCTTAATGCTACTCACCCAGTTACCCCCCCCCCCCAACTTCTCCTCCAACAATCATCAGTTTCTTGCGATAGTTAAGAGTCCATCATGGGTTTTCCCCCTCTCTGATGACTTCCCATTCTATTTTCCCTTCCTTCCCCTATGGTCTTCTTCCTTGTTTCTGATATTCCACATAGGAGTGAAAGCCTATGATCATTGTCTTTCTTTCATTGACTTATTCCACTCAGCATAATACCCTCCAGCTCCACCCAGGTCGGTGTGATGGTAAGTATTCATCCTATCTGATGGCTGAGTAATATCCCATTATATATATGATCCACATCTTCTTTATCCATTCATCTATCCATGGTCATCTGCACTCCTTCCGCAGCTTGTCTATTATGGATATTGCTGCTATGAACACTGGTGTGCATGTGTCCCGTCTTCACTACCTCTGTCTCTAGGGGTAAATACCCAGTAGTGCAATTGCTGGGACATAGGGTAGCTTTATTTATAACTTCTTGAGGAAATTCTGTACCATTTTCAAGAGTGGCTGTACTGGACTGCATTCGTACAGGGGTGTAAGAGGGTTCCCGTTTCTCCATATCCTCTCCAAAATGTATAGTTTCATGTCTTCTTATTTTTAGATATTCGGCCTCGTGTGATATGGCATCTATAGGGGTTTAGATTTGTATTTCCCTGAAGCCAAGTGATATGAAGCATTTATGCATGACTCTTTTGATCACCAGTACGTCGTTATCAGTGAAATGACTTCCCATTTTAATCTATCTCAAGACCTAAAGCTGGGGAAGGCACTGAAGCTGGATGATGCCATCGGTTGGAAGTGTGGAGAATTTCAAAAGATCTCCGTGGAGAGCAAGTTTAAAGGTCAGTGTGAAGCTACTAATTGGATCCGGGGAGATCTCTGAAAGTGGGGGTTGCCTGGGATGGGCTGATGGGGGCCCTCCGATTTTCCTATGAATCCTTGCTGCAGCCCCAAATGGGCAGTTTCCTGCTGTGGGGCAGGCTGAGTCCTCTAGTCTTGCAGAGGTGAGCCCAATGCCTTGTGCCTTGGAGGCAGGCAAACGGGGAGGGACCCTCAGCAGAAGACCCAGGGTTAGGTTAGGCCTCAAGAGACAGCAGGTCCGAACTGCCCAGTACTCAGAGAACTCCCAGGCTGAGTGAGATGAGGGCACAAGGGCGGGTGAGTGTGAGCCTTGGGGTTTCATCTGGAAGGGCCCACAAAGGTCGGGGTTCACCAGAAGGGGCTCTCAGGGGGTGCCCCAATTCTCTTGCCCTGAATGCTCTGTTGTGCCCCCAAATGGTACAGTTTTCTGTGGGCTGCAGGCTGAGTCCTACAGTGGGGCTTGGGTGTCTCCAATCCCCCGGAGTGGGGTGCCAGGGCCCTGGGGAGGGGCCCCTCTGTGGCCAACCTAGGGTAAGGGTTAGGGTCCAGGAGCCCGGCAGGGACTATATGCAAGCTGTGCGGCGAGCTCTGTGGAGGGCTGAGAGGAGGCCATGGGGGAGGGTGAGCATGGGCCTCAGGGTTGGGGCATGGGGGGCTGCCAAAGGATGGGGATGGGCTCCAGGGGCCTCCCCAAGTTCTCGTGCCCTGTAGGCTCCGTAGAGCCCCAAGGGGCACGGTTTCCTGTCAGGTGGCAAGCTGAGTCCTGCAGTGGGGCACAGGTATCCCAATTCCCCTGGGCTGCGGTGTAAGGCTCCTGGGGAGTCCCCCACACCCACAGCCGACCTAGGGCTAGGTTTAGGCCCAGGAGCCCCGCAGGCCCGATCTGCTGGCTGTATGGCTAGTTACACGGGCTGAGGTGAGGGTGTGGGGAGGGTGAGCGTGGGCCTCACGGTTGGGGTTGGGAGGCCACCGAAGTTCGCTGGTGTCTCAGGAAGGCCCTACTGGTTCTCCTGCCCTGAATGCTCTATGGCCTCCCAGGGCACACGGTTTCCTGCGGGGTGGCAGACTGAGTCCTGCTGTGGGGCTCAGGTGTCCCGAATCCCCGTGGCTGTGGCTCCAGGCTCCTGGGGAGGGGCCCCTCCACAGATGAACTAAGGTTAGGGTTGGGGCCCAGGAACCCCGCAAGCCAGATCTGCCCAGTATGTGGCGAGCTCCGCCGCGGCCTGAGGTGAGGGTGCGGGATGGGGTGAGCATGGGCTTCAAGGGTGGGTTTAGGGATCACCGAAGTTCACCGGGGGCTCTGGGGGCCCTCCTGGTTCTCCCGCCCTGAATGCTCTACAGCCTCCCAAGGGGCACGGTTTCCTGCGGGCTGGCAGGCTTTGTCCTGCAGTGGGGCTCAGGTGTCCCCAGTCCCTGGGGCTGCGGCACCGGGCCCCAGGGGAGGGGCCCTACCCAGCGGACCTAGGGTTAGGTCTAGGCCTCAGGAACCCGGCAGGCCTGATCTGCCGGCTCTGCGTCGAGCTCGGTGGCAAGCTGAAGGGAAGGCGTGGGGCGGGATGAGCATGGGCCTCAGGGTTGGGGTGTAGGGGGCCGCCGAGGATCTCTGGGGGCTCAGGGGGGCCCTACCAGTTCTCCTGCACAGGATGCTCTGCGGCGCCCCAAGGGGCATGGTTTCCTGAGGGGTGGCAGGCTGAGTCCTGTGGTGGGGCTCATGTGTACCCAATTCCCGGGGTTAGGGTACGGATTAGGGTATGGGTTAAGGTTAGGGTATGGGTTACGGTTAGGGTATGGGTTAGGGTAGGGTTTAGGGTTAGGGTAAGGAGAAGGTACGGGTTAGGGTTGGGTTTAGGGGTTACAGGTTAGAGGTTATGGGTTAGGGTACAGATTAGGGTTTAGGGTACGGGTTAGGGTTTTGGGTTTGGGTTTAGGGTTAGGGTTTGGGTTGGAGTACGGGTTAGGTTTAGGGTACGGGTCAGGGTTAGGGTATGGGTTAGTGTACGCATTAGGGTACGGTTTAGGGTACGGGTTAGGGTACGGTTTAGGGTAAATGTTTGCGTACGGATTTGGGTATGGCTTAGGGTACGGGTTATGGTTAGGGTACGGGTTAGGGAATGGGTTAGGGATAGGGATTGGGTACAGTTTAGGGTTAGGGTATGGGTTAGGGTACGGATTAGGGTACAGGTTAGGGTTAGGTATGGGTTAGGCTATGGGTTAGGGTCCGGCTTAGAGATAGGGTACGGGTTAGGGTATGGGTTAGGGTACGGGTTAGGGTATGGGTTAAGGTTAAGGTAAGGGTATGGGTTAAGGTTAAGGTAAGGGTACTGGTTAGGGTTAGGGTACAGGTAGCGTTAGGGTACGGATTATGGTACGAGTTAGGATATGGGTTAGGGTCAGGGTTTAGGTTTTAGTGTTAAAGTTAGGGTATGGGTTAGGGTACTTGTTAGGGTTACGGTTAGGTTTAGGGTACGGTTTAAATTACGGGTTAGTGTACAGTTTAGGGTTAGGGTTAGGGTATGTGTTAGAGTACGTGTTAGGGTTACGGTTAGGGTTAGGGTACAGGTTAGGGTTAGGGTTAGGTTTAGGTTATGGTTTAGGGGTAGGGTTAGCTGAAGGGGTAGGGTTAGGGGTAAGGTTAGGAGTATGGTAGGGGTCGGGGTTGGGTTAGGGTTTAGGGTTAGGGTTTGGGTTTAGTGGTTAAGGTTAGGGTTTAGTGTTTAGGGTTTCGGGATTAGGGTTAGGGGTTAGGGTTTAGGGTTTAGTGTTAATGTTAGGGTTTACGGTTTAAGGATTAGGGTTTAGGGTTAGGTTTAGGGTAGGGTTAGGGTTAGGGTAAGTGTTAGGGGTTAGGGTTAGGATTAGGGGTTAAGGTTTAAGGTTTAAGGTTAGGGCTTAGGGTTTAGGGTTACGGTTAGACCCCAGTAGGCCAGCAGGACAGATGCGCCGGCTGTGCGGCGAGTGGGGGAGTGGGACGATTGGGGGCGCTGGCGAGCAGGAGTATGGTATCCCGCGTTTTGGCGCAGGGGACTTTTGAACACCACTAGAGGCTCGGAGGGCCCTGCCCATTCTCCCGCCCTGAATGGCCGGCGGAGCCCCTAGCGGCCTGGGTCGTGGCGGGGTGGCAGTGTGAGTCTGACACTGCAGTTTGGGGGTCCCCAATGCCATGCGTTGCAGCGCAAGGGCCCTTGGGAGGGGCCCCTGGGGCCGTCCTAGGGTTACTGTTAGCACCCAGGAGTCCGGTAGACATGATCCGCCAGCTGTGCGATAGCGGAGGGCCAGGCCGAGGTGAGGGCGGTGGCGAGCTGGGGTGAGGGCCCATGCATTTTGGCGCGGGGGCCTTGGAAGGTCGCCTGGGGATTGGATGGCCCTGCCGGTTCTCCCGCCCTGAATGGCCAGAGGCGCCCCTAGTGACCTGGGTCGTGGCGGGGCGGCACGGTGAGTATGGCGCTGGGGCTCGGGGGTCCCCAATCCCTGGCGTTGCTGCGCCAGGCCCCTTGGGAGGTTCCCCTTGGGGGCCAACCTAAGGTTAGGGTTAGCCCCCAGGAGGCTGGCAGTCCCGATCTGCTGGCTGTTTGGCGAGCAGAGGGGCGGGTCGAGGTGAGGGCGCTGGTGAGCAGGAGCATTGGCCCAAGCATTTTGGTGCTTGGGCCCTTAGATGTTCACCGGGACTCGGAAGGCCCTGCCCATTCTCCCGCCCTGAATGACCGGTGGCGCCCCTAGTGGCATGGGTGCCAGCGGGGTGGCAGGGTGAGTCTGGCGCTGGGGCTTGGGGGTCATCAATCCCTGGTGTTGCGGCGACAGGCCCCTTGGGAGGGGCCCCTCAGGGGCCAACCTAGGGTTAGGTTTAGCCCCCAGGAGCCCGGCAGGCCCAATCCGCCTGCTGAGCGGCGAGCAGAGGGGCGGGCCGAGGTGAGTGCCCTGGGGAGCGGGAGCGTGGGCCCAAGCGTTTTGGAGCGGGGGCCTTCGAAGGTCACCTGGACTTGGAGGGCCCTGCCCCTTCTCTCACCTGGTTGACCGGCAGCGCCCCTAGCGGCCTGTGTGATGGCGGGGCGGCAGGGGGAGTCCGGTGCTGAGGCTCCGGCTTCCCTATACCCGACGTTGCAGTGCCAGGCCCCTCGGAAGGGCCCCTCTGGGGCCGATGTAGGGTTAGAATTAGCCCTCAGGAGGCCGGCAGGCCCAATCCACCGTCTTGAGGCAAATGGAGTCGCGGTCCTAGGTGAGGGCGCTGGCGATAGGAGCGTGGGCCCCAGTGTTTTGGTGCTGGGGGCCTTCAATGTTCACCGGGGCTCAGAAGGCCTTGCCTGTTCTCCCGCCCAAAACGACCGGTGGCGCCCTAGCACCACTGGTGTCAGCGGGGCAGCAGGGAGAGTCCAGCATTACGACTCGAGGGTCCCCAATCCCCGGCGCTGTGGCGGCAGGCCCCTTCAGAGGGGCCCCTCTGGGGCCGACCTAGGATTAGAGTTAGCCCCCAGGAGGCCGGTAGGCCTGATCCGCCAGCTGTGCAGAGAGTGGAGGGGCGGGATGAGGTGAGGGCGCTGGCGAGCTCCAGCGTGGGCCCCAGCGTTTTGGCGCGGATGGCCTTCCAAATCACCGGAGTCTCGAGGGCCCTGCCCATTCTCCCACCCTGAAAGACCAGCGACTCCCCAGCGGGCCCGATGTTGACGGGTTGGCAGGGTGAGTCCGGCGCTGCGGCTCAGGTGTCCCCAATCCCCGCGTTGGTCATCAGTCCCCTTGGGGGGGGGCCCACTGGGGCCAACCTAGGGTTAGGGTTAGCCCCCAGGAGGCCAGCAGGCCCCATATGCCAGCTGTGCAGCGAGCGGAGGGGCGGGCCTTGGTGAGGGCACTGGCGAGCTGGAAGGTCGTACCCAAAGTTTTGGCACCGGGGGCCCTCGAATGTCGCCGGGGACTCGGAGGGCCCTGCCCGTTCTCCCGACCTGAATGAGTGGCGGCTCCCCTAGCAACCCGAGTGGTGGCGGGGCTGCAGGGTGGGTCTGGTGCTGAGGCTCGGGGGTCCCCAATGCCAGGCGTTGCGGCACCAGGCCCCTTGGGCGGGGCCCCTTGGGGGCCGAACTAGGGTAAAGGTTAGCTCCTGGAGGCTGGCAGGCACGATCCGCAGTCTGGGGCGAATGGAGGCGTGGTCGAAGATCAGGGCGCTGGCGAGCAGGAGAGTGGGTCCCAGCGTTTTGGCGCTGGGGGCCTTCGAAGGTCACCGGGGCAGGGAGGGCCCTGCCCGTTCTCCCGCCCTGAATGATTGGTGGTACCCTAGCGGCCCGGTGTGGGCGGGGCGGAATGGTGAGTCCAGCATTGCGACTTGGGGGTCTCCAATCCCTGGCGATCGGCGGCAGTCTCTTTGGGAGGAGCCCCTTGGGGGCCGACCTAGGGTTAGGGTTATCCCCCAGGAGGCCGGCAGGCTCAATCCACGGGCTCTGTGGTGAATGGGGGGGTGGGCCAAGGTGAGGTCGCTGGCGAACGGAAGCGTGGGCCCCAACATTTTGGCTCGGTGGGCTTTCGAATGTCGCAGGGGGCTCGGAGGGCCCTGCTCCTTCTCCCGCCATGAAGGACCAGCGACCCCCCTAGCGCCCCGGGTGGCAGCAGGGTGGCAGGGTCAGTCCTGCACTAGTGCTTGGGTTTCCCCAATCCCCAGCGTTGCGGCGCCAGGCCCCTTGGGAGGGGCCCCTCGGGGACTGTCCTAGGGTTAGGTTAACCCCCAGGAGGCCAGCAGTCTGGATCCGCAGGCTGTGCAGTGAGCGGAGGAGGGATTGACCGTGGTAGGGCGCAGTTGAGCAGTAGCGTGGTACCCAGTGTTTTGGCGTGGGGGGCCTTCTTATTTCACCGGAGGCTCGGAGGGCCCTGCCTGTTATCCCGCCCTGAATGCCTGGAGGCGCTCCTAGCGGCCCGCGTGGCGGCGGGGCGGCAGGGTGAACCCGGCACTGGGGCTTGCGGGTCCCCAATCCCTGCCATTGCGGCACCAAGCCTCTTGGGAGGGGCCACTCTGGGGCCCATCTAGGGTTACCGTTAGCCCCAAGGAGCCCGGGAGGCCGGATCCGCCAGCTGTGTGGCTAGAGGGGGGGCGGGCCAAGGTGAGGGTGCTGTAGAGCGGGAGCATGGGCTTCAGCGTGTTGGCGCGGGGGACCTATAAATGTCGCCGGGGGCTCGGAGGGCCCTGCCCGTTCCCCCACCCTGAATGACCGGTGGCGCCCCAAGTGGCCCGGGTGGCGGCGGAGGGGCAGGTTGAGTACATCGCTGGGGCTTGGGGGTCCTCAATCTCCGAAATCGTGGTGCCAGGCCCTTTGGGAGTGCCCTTCGGGGGCCGACCTAGGGTTAGGGTTAGCCCCCAGGAGGCCGGCAGGCCCAATAAGATGGCTGTGGGGCTAGCGGAGGGGTGGGCTGAGGTGAGGGCGCTGGGGAGCGAGATCTTGGGCCCCTGAATTTTGGCGCTGGAGGCTTCAAATATCTCTGGTTTCTCCAGGGCCCTGTCTCTTCTCCCGCCCTGAATGAACGGCAGAGCCCCTAGAGGCCCGGGTGGCAGCGTTGTGGGAGGGTGAGTCTGGCTCTGGGGCTTGGGGTCCCAGATCCCTGGCGTAGTGGCACCAGGACCCTTGGGAGGGGCCCCTTGGGGGGCGACCTAGGGTTAGGGTTATCCCCAAGGAGAACATCAGGCCCAATCCACACACTGTGCGGTGAGCGGTGGTGCGGGCCGAGGTAAGGGTGCTTGGGAGCGGGAGCATGGGCACCAGGGTTTTAGCACGGGGAGCCTTTGAAGGTTACAGGTGGCTCAGAAGGCCATGCCCTTCTCTCCCCCTCTATGAACCGCGGCGCCCCTAGCGGCCCAGGTGGGGACAGTGCGGCAGGGTGAGTCCGGCTCTGGGGCTCTGAGTCACCAATCCCCAGCATTGCAAAGCCAGGCCACTTGGGATGTCCCCTCAGGCCCGACCTAGGGTTTTGGTTAGCTTCCAGGAGCCCGGCAGGCCCTATCCACGGGCTCTGAAGCAAGCGGTGGGGTGGGCCTAGGTGAGGGCGCTGGCGAGCAGGATCCTGGGAGCCAACGTTTTTGCGCGGGGAGCCTTCAAAAGTAAGCGTGGGCTCGGAGGGCCCTGCCCGATCTCTTGCCCTGATTGACCGGTGGGGCCTCTAGCGGCTCGGGTGGCTGAAGGGCAGCAGGGTGAGTGCGGCACATGGGCTCGGGGTCCCCATCCCCAGCGTTGCGACGCCAGGCCCCTTGGGAAGTGCCCCTCGGTCGCCAACCTATGGTTAGTGTTAGCTTCCGGGAGCCCCGCAGGCCCGATACACCACCTGTGCGTCGAGCGGAGAGTTGGGCCGAGGTGAGGGTGCTGGTGAACATGAGCCTGGGCCCAAGCGTTTTGGTTCGGTGCGCCTTCGAAGGTCGGTAGGGGTTCGGAGGGCCCTGCCAGTTCTCCCACCCTGAATGAATGGCGGCGCCCCTAGCGGCCTGTGTGGGTTGGGGTGGCAGCGTGCATCGGGCGCTGGGGCTTGGGGGCTCCCAATCCCTGGCGTTGCGGCGCCAGGCCCCTTAGGAAGGGACCTTCAGGGGCTGTCCTAGGGTTAGGGTGAGCTCCCAGGAGGCCGGCAGGCCCAAGTCGCTGGCTCTGCGAAGAGCGGAGGTGCGGGCCGAGTTGAGGGTGATGCAGAGCAGGAGCGTGGTCCCCAGCGTTTTGGCGCCCTGGGCCTTCGACTGTTGCCATGGCTCAAAGGGCCCTGCCCATTCTCCTGCCCTGAAGAACCAGCGGCGCCCTTAGCAGCTCCCTTGGCAGTGGAGCGGCAGGGTGAGTCCATGCTGCGGCTCGGGGATCCCCAATCCCCAGCGTTGCGGGGCCAGGCCTCTTGGGAGGGGCTCCTCGTGGGCGGACCTAGGTTTAGAGTTAGCACCCAGGAGGCCAGCAGGCCCAATCCTCTGGCTGGGCGGCGAGAGGTGGGCGGCCCGAGGTAAAGGCGCTGGCGATCGGGAGCGTGGGCCCCTGCATTTTGGCGCAGGAGGCTTCAAATATCGCCGGTTTCTCCAGGGCCCTGTCCCTTCTCCCGCCCTGAATGACGGGCGGCGCCACTAGCGGCCCGGGTGACGACGTTGCGGCAGGGTGAGTCTGGCTCTGGGTCTTGGGGTCCCTGATCCCCAGTGTAGCGGCACCAGGACCCTTGGGAGGGGCCCCTGGGTGGCTGACCTAGGGTTAGGGTTAGCCCCCAGGAGGCCGGCAGGTGGGATCCGGCCACTGTCCGGGGAGCGGAGGGCGGGGCCGAGGTGAGGGCCTTGGGGAGCGGGAGCGTGGGCACCAGCGTTTTGGCACGGGGAGCCTTTGAAGGCCACCGGGGGCTCGGAAGGCCCTGCCCCTTCTCTCGCCCTGAATGACCCGCAGGGCTCCTAGCGGCCTGGGTGGCGGCGTTGCGGTAGGGTGAGTGTGGCTCTGGGGCTTGAGGTTCCCGATCCCCGGCGAAGCGGCACCAGGACCCTTGGGAGGGGCCCCTGGGTGGCCGACCTAGGGTTAGGGTTAGCACCCGGGAGGCTGGCAGGCGGGATCCGCCCGCTGTGCGTGGAGCGGAGGGGCGGGCCGAGGTGAGGGCGCTGGCTAGCAAGAGCCTGGGCCCAAGCGTTTTGGCACCGGGGGCCTTCGAATGTCTCCAGGGACTCGGCAGGCCCTGCCCATTCTCCTCCCTGAATAACCGGCGACACCCCTAGCATCCCAGGTGGCGGCGGGGCAGCATGTAAGTCCGGGCATAGGGCTCGGGGGTCCCCAGTCCACTGTGTTGCGGCGCCAGGCCCCTTGGGAGCGGCCCCTCGGAGGCTGACTTAGGGTTAGGTTTAGACCCTAGGATGCCAGCAGGCCCTATTCGCCAGCTGTGTGGAGACTGGAGTGGCGGACCGAGGTGAGGGCACTGGTGAGCGGGAGCGTGGGCCCGGGTGTTTTGGCGCGGGGGGCCTTTGAAGGTCGCCGTGTCTTGGAGGGCCCTGCCCGTGCTCCCGCCCTGAATGAACGGCACCACCCCAAGCCCCCGTGTGGCGGCTGGGTGGCAGGGTGAGTCCAGTGCTGAGGCTCGGGGGTCCCCAATCCCCAGCGTTGCGGCGCCAGATCCCTTGGGAGGGGCCCCTCGGGGGTCGATCTAGGGTTACGGTTAGCCCCCAGGAGGATGGTGGACCCGATCAGCGGCTGTGCCACACGCGGAGGGTTGGGCCGAGGTGAGGGCGCTGGCGAGACTGAGCATGAGCCCAAGCGTTTTAGTGCGGGGGGCCTTCGAAGGTCAGTGGGGGCTCAGAGGGACCTGCCCGTTCTCCCGCTCTGAATGACCGGCGGGGCCCCTAGAGGCTCCAGTGCCTGAAGGGCAGCAGGGTGAGACCGGCACTTGGGTTGGGGTCCCCATTCCAGGCGTTGTGGCGCCGGGCCACTTGGGAAGGGCCCCTCCGTGGCCGACCTACAGTTAGGGTTAGCCCCCAGGAAGCCAGCAGGCCCGATACACCGCCTGTGCGTCGAGCGGAGAGTTGGGCCGAGGTGAGGGTGCTGGTGAACATGAGCCCGGGCCCAAGCGATTTGGTTCGGGGCGCCTTCGAAGGTCGGCGGGGGTTCGAAGGGCCCTGCCCTTTCTCCCACCCTGAATGAATGGCGGCGCCCCTAGCGGCACGTGTGGGGCAGGGCGGCAGGGTGCATCCAGCGCTGGGGCTTGGGGGTTCCCAATACCCGGTGTTGCGGAGCCAGGCCCCTTAGGAAGCGACCCTCGGGGCCGTCCTAGGGTTAGGGTTAGCGCCCAGGAGGCTGGCAGGCCCGATCCGCCGGCTGTGCGAGGAGTGGAGATGCAGGCCGAGTTGAGGGCGATGGCGAGCGGGAGGTGGGCCCCAGCGTTTTGGCGTCCTGGGCCTTTGAATGTTGCCATGGCTCGGAGGGCCCTGCCCTTTCTCCTGCCCTGAAGAACCAGCAAGGCCCCTAGCGGCTCCTTTGGCAGTGGGGCGGCAGGGTGAATCCCAGGCTGCGGCTCGGGGATCCCCAATCCCCGGCGTTGTGGTGCCAGGCCCCTTGGGAGGGGCTCCTCGTGGGCCGACCCAGGGTTAGAGTTAGCCCCCATAAGGCCGGCAGGCCAGATCCTCTGGCTGGGCGGTGAGAGGTGGGCGGGCCGAGGTAAAGGCTCTGGGGTGCGGGATTGTGGGCCCCTGCATTTTGGGGTGGGAGGCTTCAAATGTCGCCGGTTTCTCCAGGGCCCTGTCAGTTCTCCCGCCCTGAATGACCGGCGGCGCCCCTCGCGGCCCGGGTGGCAGCGTTGTGGGAGGGTGAGTCTGGCTTTGGGGCTTGGGGTTCCAGATCCCTGGCGTAGTGGCACCAAAAGCCTTGGGAGGGGCCCCTGGGGGGCCGACCTAGGGTTAGGGTTAGCCCCCAGGAGACCGTCAGGCCCAACCGCACACTGTGCGGCGAGCTGAGGTGCGGCCCGAGGTGAAGGCGCTGGGGAGCGGGAGCGTGGGCACCAGCGTTTTGGCACGGGGAGCCTTTGAAGGTCACCGGGGACTCAGAAGGCCCTGCCCTTCTCTAGCCCTCTATGACCCGCGGCGCCCCTAGCGGCCCAGGTGGGGACAGTGTGGCAGGGTGAGTCCGGCTCTGGGGCTCTGAGTCTCCAATCCCCAGCATTGCAGAGCCAGGCCGCTTGGGATATCCCCTCAGGGCCGACCTAGGGTTTTGGTTAGCTGCCAGGAGCCCGGCAGGCCCTATCCACCGGCTCTGAAGCAAGCGGTGGGGTGGGCCTAGGTGAGGGCGCTGGCGAGCAGGATCCTGGGAGCCAACGTTTTTGCGTGGGGAGCCTTCAAAGGTCAGCGTGGGCTCGGAGGGCCCTGCCCGATCTCTTGCCCTGATTGACCGGCGGGGCCTCTAGCGGCTCGGGTGGCTGAAGGGCAGCAGGGTGAGTGTGGCACATGAGCTCGGGGTCCCCATCCCCAGCGTTGCGACGCCAGGCCCCTTGGGACGTGCCCCTCGGTGGCCGACCTATGGTTAGGGTTAGCCTCCAGGAGCCCCGCAGGCCCGATACACCACCTGTGCGTCGAGCGGAGAGTTGGGCCGAGGTGAGGGTGCTGGTGAACATGAGCCTGGGCCCAAGCGTTTTGGTTCGGTGCGCCTCTGAAGGTCGGCAGGGGTTCGGAGGGCCCTGCCAGTTCTCCCACCCTGAATGAATGGCGGCACCCCTAGCGGCCTGTGTGGGTTGGGGTGGCAGCGTGCATCCGGCGCTGGGGCTTGGGGGCCCCCAATCCCTGGCGTTGCGGCGCCAGGCCCCTTAGGAAGGGACCTTCAGGGGCTGTCCTAGGGTTAGGGTGAGCTCCCAGGAGGCCGGCAGGCCCAAGTCGCTGGCTCTGCGAAGAGCGGAGGTGCGGGCCGAGTTGAGGGTGATGCAGAACGGGAGCGTGGTCCCCAGCGTTTTGACGCCCTGGGCCTTCGAATGTTGCCATGGCTCAAAGGGCCCTGCCCGTTCTCCTGCCCTGAAGAACCAGCGGCGCCCTTAGCAGCTCCCTTGGTGGTGGAGCGGCAAGGTGAGTCCATGCTGCGGCTCAGGGATCCCCAATCCCCAGCGTTGTGGGGCCAGGCCTCTTGGGAGGGGCTCCTCGTGGGCGGACCTAGGTTTAGAGTTAGCACCCAGGAGGCCAGCAGGGCCAATCCTCTGGCTGGGCGGCGAGAGGTGGTTCGGCCCGAGGTAAAGGCGCTGGCGATCGGGAGCGTGGGCCCCTGCATTTTGGCGCAGGAGGCTTCAAATATCACCAGTTTCTCCAGGGCCCTGTCCCTTCTCCTGCCCTGAATGACGGGCGGCGCCACTAGCAGCCCGGGTGGTGACGTGGCGGCAGGGTGAGTCTGGCTCTGGGTCTTGGGGTCCCTGATCCCCAGTGTAGCGGCACCAGGACCCTTGGGAGGGGCCCCTGGGTGGCTGACCTAGGGTTAGGGTTAGCCCCCAGGAGGCCGGCAGATGGGATCCAGCCACTGTCCGGGGAGCGGAGGGCGGGGCCGAGGTGATGGCGTTGGGGAGCGGGAGCCTGGGCACCAGCGTTTTGGCACGGGGTGCCTTTGAAGGCCACCTGGGGCTCGGAAGGCCCTGCCCCTTCTCTCGCCCTGAATGACCCGCAGGGCTCCTAGCGGCCTGGGTGGCGGCGTTGTGGTAGGGTGAGTGTGGCTCTGGGGCTTGAGGTTCCCGATCCCCGGCGAAGCGGCACCAGGACCCTTGAGAGTGGCCCCTGGGTGGCCGACCTAGGGTTAGGGTTAGCACCCGGGAGGCCGGCAGGCGGGATCCGCCCGCTGTGCGTGGAGCGGAGGGGCGGGCCGAGGTGAGGGCGCTGGCGAGCAAGAGCCTGGGCCCAAGCGTTTTGGCACCGGGGGCCTTCGAATGTCTCCGGGGACTTGGCGGGCCCTGCCCATTCTCCTCCCTGAATGACTGGCGGCGCCCCTAGCAGCCCAGGTGGCGGCGGGGCGGCATGTAAGTCCGGGCATAGGGCTTGGGGGTCCCCAGTCCACCGCGTTGCGGCGCGCCAGGCCCCTTGGGAGGGGCCCCTCGGAGGCTGACCTAGGGTGAGGTTTAGCCCCTAGGATGCCGGCAGGCCCTATTCGCCAGCCGTGTGGAGACTGGAGTGGCGGACCGAGGTGAGGGCACTGGTGAGCGGGAGCGTGGGCCCGGGTGTTTTGGCGCGGGGGGCCTTTGAAGGTCGCCGTGTCTTGGAGGGCCCTGCCCGTGCTCCCGCCCTGAATGAACGGCACCACCCCAAGCCCCCGGGTGGCGGCTGGGTGGCAGGGTGAGTCCAGTGCTGAGGCTCGGGGGTCCCCAATCCCCAGCGTTGCGGCGCCAGATCCCTTGGGAGGGGCCCCTCGGGGGTCGATCTAGGGTTGCGGTTAGCCCCCAGGAGGCCGGTGGACCCGATCAGCGGCTGTGTGGCACGCGGAGGGTTGGGCCGAGGTGAGGGCGCTGGCGAGACTGAGCATGAGCCCAAGCGTTTTAGTGCGGGGGGCCTTCGAAGGTCAGTGGGGGCTCGGAGGGACCTGCCCGTTCTCCCGCTCTGAATGACCGGCGGGGCCCCTAGAGGCTCCGGTGCCTGAAGGGCAGCAGGGTGAGACCGGCACTTGGGTTGGGGTCCCCATTCCCGGCGTTGTGGCGCCAGGCCACTTGGGAAGGGCCCCTCCGTGGCCGACCTACAGTTAGGGTTAGCCCCCAGGAGGCCAGCAGGCCCGATACACCGCCTGTGCGTCGAGCGGAGAGTTGGGCCGAGGTGAGGGTGCTGGTGAACATGAGCCCGGGCCCAAGCGTTTTGGTTCGGGGCGCCTTCAAAGGTTGGCGGGGGTTCGAAGGGCCCTGCCCGTTCTCCCACCCTGAATGAATGGCGGCGCCCCTAGCGGCACGTGTGGGGCAGGGCGGCAGATTGCATCCAGCCCTGGGGCTTGGGGGTTCCCAATCCCCGGCGTTGCGGCGCCAGGCCCCTTAGGAATCAACCCTCGGGGCCGTCCTAGGGTTAGGGTTAGCGCCCAGGAGGCCGGCAGGCCCGATCCACCGGCTGTGCGAGGAGTGGAGATGCAGGCGGAGTTGAGGGCGATGGCGAGCGGGAGCTGGGCCCCAGCGTTTTGGCGTCCTGGGCCTTTGAATGTTGCCATGGCTCGGAGGGCCCTGCCCTTTCTCCTGCCCTGAATAACCAGCAAGGCCCCTAGTGGCTCCGTTGGCAGTGGGGCGGCAGGGTGAATCCCAGGCTGCGGCTCGGGGATCCCCAATCCCCGGCGTTGTGGTGCCAGGCCCCTTGGGAGGGGCTCCTCGTGGGCCGACCCAGGGTTAGAGTTAGCCCCCATAAGGCCGGCAGGCCAGATCCTCTGCCTGGGCGGTGAGAGGTGGGCGGGCCGAGGTAAAGGCGCTGGGGTGCGGGATTGTGGGCCCCCGCATTTTGGGGTGGGAGGCTTCAAATGTCGCCGGTTTCTCCAGGGCCCTGTCAGTTCTCCCGCCCTGAATGACCGGCGGCGTCCCTCGCGGCCCGGGTGGCAGCGTTGTGGGAGGGTGAGTCTGGCTTTGGGGCTTGGGGTTCCAGATCCCTGGCATAGTGGCACCAAAAGCCTTGGGAGGGGCCCCTGGGGGGCCGACCTAGGGTTAGGGTTAGCCCCCAGGAGACCGTCAGGCCCAACCGCACACTGTTCGGCGAGCTGAGGTGCGGCCCGAGGTGAAGGCGCTGGGGAGCGGGAGCGTGGGCACCAGCGTTTTGGCACGGGGAGCCTTTGAAGGTCACCGGGGACTCAGAAGGCCCTGCCCTTCTATGACCCGCGGCGCCCCGAGCAGCCAAGGTGGGCACAGTGTGGCAGGGTGAGTCCGGCTCTGGGGCTCTGAGTCACAAATCCCCAGCATTGCAGAACCAGGCCGCTTGGGATGTCCCCTCAGGGCCGACCTAGGGTTTTGGTTAGCTGCCAGGAGCCCGGCAGGCCCTATCCACCGGCTCTGAAGCAAGCGGTGGGGTGGGCCTAGGTGAGGACGCTGGCGAGCAGGATCCTGGGAGCCAACGTTTTTGCGCCGGGAGCCTTCAATGGTCAGCGTGGGCTCGGAGGGCCCTGCCCGATCTCTTGCCCTAATTGACCGGCGGGGCCTCTAGCGGCTCGGGTGGCTGAAGGGCAGCAGGGTGAGTGCGGCACATGAGCTCGGGGTCCCCATCCCCAGCGTTGCGACGCCAGGCCCCTTGGGAAGTGCCCCTCGGTGGCCGACCTATGGTTAGGGTTAGCCTCCAGGAGCCCCGCAGGCCCGATACACCACCTGTGCGTGGAGCGGAGAGTTGGGCCGAGGTGAGGGTGCTGGTGAACATGAGCCCGGGCCCAAGCGTTTTGGTTCGGTGCGCCTTTGAAGGTAGGCAGGGGTTCGGAGGGCCCTGCCAGTTCTCCCACCCTGAATGAATGGCGGCGCCCCTAGCGGCCTGTGTGGGTTGGGGTGGCAGCGTGCATCGGGCGCTGGGGCTTGGGGGCCCCCAATCCCTGGCGTTGCGGCGCCAGGCCCCTTAGGAAGGGACCTTCAGGGGCTGTCCTAGGGTTAGGGTTAGCTCCCAGGAGGCCGGCAGGCCCGACTCGCTGGCTCTGCGAAGAGCGGAGGTGCGGGCCGAGTTGAGGGTGATGCAGAGCCGGAGCGTGGTCCCCAGCGTTTTGGCGCCCTGGGCCTTCGACTGTTGCCATGGCTCAAAGGGCCCTGCCCGTTCTCCTGCCCTGAAGAACCAGTGGCGCCCTTAGCAGCTCCCTTGGCGGTGGAGCGGCAGGGTGAGTCCATGCTGCGGCTCGGGGATCCCCAATCCCCAGCATTGCGGGGCCAGGCCTCTTGGGAGGGGCTCCTCATGGGCAGTCCTAGGGTTAGAGTTAGCACCCAGGAGGCTGGCAGGCCCAATCCTCTGGTTGGTCGGCGAGAGGTACACGGTCCGAGGTAAAATCTCTGGCGAGCGGGAGCGTGGGCCCCTGCATTTTGGCGCGGGAGGTCAAATGTCACTGGTTTCTCCAAGGCCCTGTCCATTCTCCCTCCCTGAATGAGCGGCAGCGCCCCAAGCGGCCTAGGTTGTGATGGTGCTGCAGGGTGAGTCTGGCTCTGGGGCTCTGAATCACCAATCCCCAGCGTTGCAGAGCCAGGCCCCTTGGGTTGTGCCCCACGATGCCTACCTAGGATTTCAGTTAGCCCCCACGACCCTGGCAGGCACTATCCACTTGCTCTGCAGCAAGCGGAGGGGCGGGTCAGGCTGAGGGCGCTGGGGAGCAGGAGGAATGGAGCCAATGTTTTTGCGCGGGGCGCCTTTGAAGGTCAGCGGGGACTCTGGGGGCCCTGCCCATTCTCCCACCCTGATTGACCAGTGGTCTCTAGCGGCTCGGGTGGCTGAAGGGCAGCAGGGTGAGACCGGCACTTGGGCTCGGGGTCCCCATCCGCAGCGTTGTCACGCCAGGCCCCTGGGAAGTGCCCCTCGGGGGCCGAACTATGGTTAGGGTTAGCCCCCAGGAGGCCGGCAGGCCCGATACACCACCTGGGCATTGAGCAGAGAGTTGGGCTGAGGTGAGGGTGCTGGTGAATATGAGCCTGGGCCCAAGTGTTTTGATTTGGGGCGCCTTCGAAAATTGGCGGGGATTCGGAGGGCCCTGTCCATCCTTCCAAGGTGAATGAACAGCGGCGCCCCTAGCGGCCCAGGTGGGGAGGGGCGGCAGGGTGCATCGGGCACTGGGGCTTGGGGGTCCCCAATCCCTGGTGTTGCGGCACCAGGCCCCTTGGGAGGGGCCCTTCGGGGGCCAACCTAGAGTTAGGTTTAGCCCCTAAGAGGCCAGCAGGCCCTATTCGCCAGCTGTGTGGAGAGCAGAGTGGCAGACCTAGGTGAGGGCGCTGGTGAGTGGGAGGGTGGGCCTGGGCGTTTTGGCATGCGGGGCCTTTGAAGGTCGCCATGTCTCTGAGGGCCCTGCCCCTTCTCCTGCCCTGAATGAACGGCAGCACCCCAAGCCCCCGAGTGGCGGCTGGGCGGCAGGTGAGTCAGGTGCTGAGTCTTGGGGTCCCCAATCCCCGGCATTGTGGCGTCAGGCCCCTTGGGAGGGGCCCCTCGGGTCCGACCTAGGGTTAGGGTTAGCCCCCAGGTGGCTGGCAGGCCCGATCCGCCTGCTGTGCGGGGAGCGGAGGGGCAGGCCGAGGTGAGGGCGCTGGGGAGTGGAAGCATGGGCACCAGCGTTTTGGCTCCGGGAGCCTTTGAAGGTCACCGGGAACTCGGAAGGACCTGCCACTTCTCTCACCCTGAATGACCGGCGGCTCCCCTAGCTGCCCAGGTGGCGACAGTGTGGAAGGGCGAGTCCGGCTCTGGGGCTCTGAGTCACCAATCCCAAGCATAGCAGAGCCAGGCCCCTTGGGATGGGCCTCTCGGTGGTCGATCTAGGGTTACAGTTAGCCCCCCGGAGACCGGTGGACCAGATCAGCGTCTGTGCAGCACGCGGCAGGGTGGGCCGAGGTGCGGGCGCTGGCGAGCCTGAGCATGAGCCCAAGCGTTTTAGCGTGGGGGGCCTTCGAAGGTTGGCGGTGGCTGGAGGGATCTGCCCATTCTCCCGCTCTGAATGACCAGCGGGGCTCCTAGTGGCTCAGGTGGCTGAAGGACAGCAGGGTGAGTCTGGAACTTGGGCTCGGTTGCCCCATCCCCGGCGTTGGGGCACCAGGCCACTTGAGAAGGGCCCCTTGGGGGCCAACCTACAGTTACGGTTAGCACCCAGGAGGCTGGCAGGCCCTATACACTGCCTCTGCGTGGAGCGGAGAGTTGGGCCGAGGTGAGGATGCTGGTGAACATGAGCCTGGGCACAAGCATTTTGGTTCTGGGCGCCATTGAAGGTGGGCGGGGGTTCGGAGGCCCCTGCCAGTTCTCCCAACCAGAATGAATGGCGGTGCCCCTAGCGGGCTGTGTGGGGCAGGGCGGCAGGGTGCACTCGGCCCTAGGGCTTGGGGGTCGCCAATCCCCGGCGTTGCGCCGCAAGGCTCCTTAGGAAGGGACCCTCAGGGGCCGTCCTAGGGTTAGGGTTAGCACCCAGGAGGCCAGCAGGCCAGATCCGCCGGCTGTGCGAGGAGTGGAGGTGTGGGCCGAGTTGAGGGGGATGCAGAGCGGGAGCGTGGGCCCCAGCGTTTTGGCACCCTGGGCCTTCGAATGTTGCCATGTCTCCAAGGGCCCTGCCCATTCTCCTGCCCTGAATAACCAGCGGCGCCCCTAGCGGCTCCGTTGGCGGTGGGGCTGCAGGGTGAGTCCTGAGCTGCGGCTCAGGGATCCCCAATCCCCAGCATTGTAGGGCCAGGCCTCTTGGGAGGGGCTCCTCGTGGGCCGACCTAGGGTTAGAGTTAGCACCCAGGAGGCCGGCAGGCCCAATCCTCTGGCTGGGCTGCGAGAGGTGGGCAGGTCGAGGTAAAGGCGCTGGTGAGCGGGAGCGTGGGCCCCTGCATTTTGGCACGGGAGGCTTCAAATGTCGCCAGTTTCTCCAGGGCCCTGTCCATTCTCCCGCCCTGCATGAGCGGCGGCGCCCCTAGTGGCCTGGGTGGCGGCGTTGTGGCAGCATGAGTCTGGTTCTGGGGCTTGGGGTCCCAGATCCCTGGCGTATAGGCAACAGAATCCTTGGGAGGGACCCTTGAGGGCCGACCTAAGGTTAGGGTTAGCCCACACAAGGCCGGCATGCCGGATCCGCCCTCTGTGCAGGGAGCAGAGGGGCAGGCTGAGGTGAGGGCGCTGGGGAGCGGGAGCGTGGGCACCCGGGTTTTGGCACGGAGAGCCTTTGAAGGTCGCCAGTGGCTCGGAGGACCCTGTCCATTCTTGTGCCCTGAATGACCAGCGGCGCCCCTAGTGGCCGGAGTGGCAGCAGGGAGGCAGGGTGAGTCTGGCGATGGGGCCTATGGTCCTAGTCTCAGGCTTGGTGGCGCCAGGCCCCTTGGGAGGGGCCCCTCTGGGTCCTGCCTAGCTTTAGGGTTACCCCCAGGAGTCCGGCGGCCTGATCCGCTGGCTGTGCATGGAGCGGAAGGGCAGGCTGACGTGAATGCGCTGGCGAGCGGGAGTGAGGGCCCAAGCGTTTTGGCACGGGGAGCCTTCGAAGGTCACCGGAGGCTCAGAGGGCCCTGCCTATTCTCTCGCCCTGTGAGGACGTTGCCCCTAGTGGGCCGGGTCATGGCGGGGCGGCAGGGTGAGTCTGGAGCTAGGGCTCGTGGGTCCCCAATCCCCAGCGTGGCGTCGCCAGGCACTTGGGAGTGGTACCTTGGGAGCCTACCTAGGGTTAGGGTTAGCCCAAAGGAGGCCGGCAGCCCCATTCTGTCGGCTGTGCGGCGAGAGGAGTGGTGGGCAGAGGTGAGGGCGCTGGCGAGCGGGAGCGTGGGCCCAAGCGTTTTGGCGCAGGGGGCCTTCGAAAGTCACCGGGGGCTCAGAGATCCATGCCCCTTCTCCCGCCCTGAATGAGTGGCGGCGCCCCTAGAAGCCCGGGTGGCGGCGGGGCGGCTGGGTGAGTCTGGTGCTCATGCTCGTGTGTCCCCAATCCCCGGCGTGGCGGAGCCAGGACCCTTGGAAAGGGCCCCTCGGGGGCCGACCTAGGTTTAGGGTTAGCCCCCAGGAGCCCAGCAGGCCCTATCCGCCAGCTGTGTGTTCCAGCGGAGGGGCGGGCTGAGGTGAGGGCAATGGTGAGCGGGAGCGTGGGCCCAAGTGTTTTGGCGCAGGGGGCCTTCGAAGGTCACGGGGGGCTTGGAGGGCCCTGCCCCTTCTCCTGCCCCGAAGGACTGGCGGTGCCCCTAGCAGCCCGGGTGGCGACCGGGTGGCAGTGAAAGTCCAGCACTAGGGCTCGATTGTCCCCAATCCCCGGCGTGATGGCGCCAGTCCCCTTGGGAGGGGCTCCTCAGGGGCTGAACTAGGGTTAGGGTTAACCCCCAGGAGGCTGGCAGGCCCGATCTGACGGCTGTGTGGCGAGCGGAGGGTGGGTCCCAGGTGAGGGAAATGGTGAGCGGGAGCGTGGGCCCTAGCGTTTTGGCGTGGGTTGCCTTCGAAGGTCGCAGGGGGCACGGAGGGCCCTGCAAGTTCTCCCAGTCTGAATGAGGATGGCGACCCTAGCGGGCCGGGTCTCGGCAGGGCAGCAGGGTGAGTCCGGCGCTGGTGCTCGGGGGTCCCCAATCCCCGGCGTGTTGGTGCCAGACCCCTTTGGAGGGGCCCCTCGACAGCCAACCTAGGGTGAGGGTTAGACCCCAGTAGGCTGCCAGGCCCGATCCGCTGGTTGTGCGGCTTGCGGAGGGGCTGGCCGAGGTGAGGGCACTGGTGAGCAGAAGCGTGGGCCGAAGCATTTTGGCACGGGGGGCCTTCAAATGTCACCGGTGGCTCGGAGGGCCCTGCCCATTCTCCCGCCCTGAATGACCGGCGGTGCCCCTAGTGACCCGGGTGGCAGTGGGGGGCATGGTGAGTCCGGTGCTGGGGCTCAGGAGTCCCCTTTCCCCATCGTTGCGGCACCAGGCCCCTTGGGAGGGGCCACTAGGGGGCCGACATAGGTTTAGGGTTAGCCCCCAGAAGGCCCACAGACCCGATCCGCCAGCTGTGCGGCGAGTGGAGGGGAGGGCCGAGGTAAGGGCGCTGGCCAGCGGGAGCGTGGGGCCAAGCGTTTTGGTGCGGGGGGCCTTCGAAGGTCGCAGGTTGCTCAGAGGGCCCTGCCTGTTCTCCCTCCCTGAATGAACGGCGGCGCCCCTAGCGGCCCAGGTGACGGTAGGGCGGGAGGGTGAGTCAGGCGCTTGGGCTCCAGAGTCCCCAATCCCTGGTGTTGCGGCAATAGGAACCTGGGATGGGCCCCTCGGGGGCCCACCAATGGTTAGGGTAACACCCAGGAGGCCTGCAGTCCAGATCCACTGGCTCTACAGCGAGCGGAGGGGTGGACCGAGGTGAGGGCGCAGGCGAGCGGGAGCATGGGCCCAAGCGTTTTGGCACAGGGGGGCCTTCGAATGTCATCAGGGGCTCGGAGGAATCTGCCCGTTCTCCCTCCCTGAATGACCGACGGTGCTCCTAGCGGCCTGGGTGGCGGGGGGGGCGACACGGTGAGTCCGGCGCTGGGGCTCGGGGGTCCCCAATCCCAGGCATTGCGGTGCCAGGCCCCTTCGGAGGGGCACCTCAGGGGACAACCTAGGGTTCTGTGTAGCCCCCAGGAGGAGTGCAGGCCTCATCCGCCGGCTCTGTGGCGAGCGGAGGGGCGGGCCGAGGTGAGGGCGCTGAGGAGCAGGAGCGTGGGCTCAAGCATTTTGGATGGGGGGGCCTTCGAAGTTCGCCACGGGCTCAGAGGGCCCTGCCCGTTCTACCGCCCTGAATGACCAGCGACACCCCTAGCGGCCCGGGTGGTGATGGGGCGGCAGGGATACTCTGGCGCTGGGGATTGGGGCTCCCTAATACCCGGCGTTGCAGCCTCAGGCCCCTTGGGACGGGCCCCTCGGTGGCAGACCTAGGGTTAGGGTTAGCCCCCAGGAGGCTGGCAGGCTCGTTCCGCCCATGTGCGGTGAATGGAGGTGTGGGTTGAGGTGAGGTAGCTGGCGAGTGGGGGCGTGGGCCAGAGCATTTACGCTTTGGCTTGGGGTGCCTTCGAAGGTCACAGGAGGCTTGCAGGGTCCTGCCCGTTCTGTCGCCCTGAAGGACTGGTGACGCCCCTAGTGCCCCATGTGGCGGCAGGGCGGCACGGTGCGTCCGGCGGTGGGACTTGGGGGTCCCCAATCCCTGGCATGCAGCGCCAGGCCACTTGGGAGGGGCCCTTCGGGGGCGACATGGCATAGGGTTAGCCCCCAGGAAGCCCGCAGGCCCGATCCGCCAGCTCTGCCACGAGAGGACGGGTGGGCCGAGGTTAGGGCGCTGGGAAGCAGGAGCGAGGGAGCCAGAGTTTTTGCACGGGGGGCCTTTGAAGGTCACAGGGGGATCGGAGGGCCTTGCCCGTTCTCCCTTCTTGAATGACTGGCAACGCCCGTAGCACCCTGGGTGCTTGCGGGGTGGCAGAGTCCAGCACTGGGGCTCGGGGGTCCCAAATCCCTGGCATTGTGGTGCCAGGCTCCTTGGGAGGGGCCCCTCGGGGGCCGACCTCGGGTTAGGGTTCTTCCCCAGGAGGCTGGCAAGCCCGGCGCTAAGTGGCTCTGGCAATGTAACAAAAATGCCATACACTTATCTGAAAGAAATAACAGTGTACAGGAACCCTCTTAGCCCTAACATCATCCTTTCTGAATATGGAAGCCAGCCCCAAATTGCTCGTGGAAGTCTGACGAAAGGGCTAAGCACTTTTCTCTGAGTCACCACACTGTACAGGGAAAGACCAATGTACATCATCTTTCACGAGTAGGAAGCATTAATGAAAAGTTTCTGGAATTTCGAGGACTCTGACCCATCCTTATTGGTAATAAACCACCGTGTACAGGAAAACACCTTCAACTCTCTTCAGCCTCCTCAATCCTGATTCCGATTCAACTTCGGGTGTGTAGGACTAGGGAAATGTCCACATCTTATTGCTAAGAAAAACGATGTCAGGGTAATGCCCTTCAAGTCACCTCAGCCTTCCTGAAGACGGAAGCAGGAATCAAGGTGGTTATGTTACCATGAGGTAAGGAAGATGAGCATATAAGTGAGAAACAACAGTGGGCAGGACCTCTCTTCCAAGGAACAGTATCTTTGCTTAATGTTCAATCCCTATGGTAAGTGGTTGTGGGCATTTGTGAGGTCAAAATCTTAAGTGTTTTGTAAAACCTCTTGGTCATTCACAGATGAGACTAAGGTAGTTGGGGACTTCTAGGCAGTGATTTGTCCACTGTCGAAAATATGAAAAGATAAAAGAGACAGATGAGGTCTCCTCAGGCATTGTCCTTTATCCTCATCCTCCGTGAGGATGGCCATCTCTGGACAGCTCAATGGCAGGGTCTCATTCACAGTGGGGGCATCTGTTCCTCACAGACATCAGGCAGGGAAATGGATTTGGTTCTCTGTGCCAGCCCAGCCACAGCTGAGTGTCACAGCACCCTCTCGTGGGCTCATAAGAGTTCCGCTGTCACCAGGCAGGTCATTGTATTTGATAAACCACTGTGAGAGTTTGCAATTGCCTTCATCTGCAACCTCCTAGAGGCAAATGCAGGTGTCTGGTACCATGTGAAGTCATGTGAAGGCATTGTGAGAAAGTGTCCTTTTGCTTAAGAAAAACATGGCTGGGGCTCCTGGCTGGCTCAGCCAGTTAAGCATGTGCCTTTGGCTCAGGTTATGATCCCAGGGTTCTGGGATCGAGCCGAGGCTCCCTGCTCAGCAGGAAAGAAGGTAGGGAAATAGCAGGAAAGAAGGTAGGGAAATAGCTTAGAACCCACAGAGAATGTGAATGAAGGGGAGTGAAATGGAACTTGGTCTGTGTTTTGCTTTAGGGATTGGAAGTTAGTTTTTTCTCAATTCTGATTGTTCTTGAGACAGAAAAGCTGTATTGGTTTTTTTTTACCTTTAATTTTTTTCTAATAACAATTTTTTATTATGATATGTTAGTCACTATACAGTATTTCCTTAGTTTTTGATGTAGTGTTCCGTGATTCATTATTTGCATATAACACCCAGTGCTCCATGCAATATGTACCTTCCTTAATACCCATCACTGGCCCATCCCAATCCCCCACCCCTCTCCCCTCTGAAGCCCTCAGTTTGTTTCCCAGAGTCCATAGTCTCTCCTGGTTCATTCCCCCTTCTGTTTAGGGTCCATTGTCTAAAGGGACAGACAGTGGAAGTTCACCAAATATAAGATCGAAATTTCATTGTTCATTATAGATGCCGCCAAGTAGTTCCCAGACATTTCATTCTACTGTAGTAATTCATTATACCTGTGCAGGTGCACGTGGAAGATAAATGATGAATGTATACTGGTAATAAAACACGCCCCTCAGTAGTAGAATAATAGAGGATGCACATGTGTAAAATTATTCGACTACAGCGTCCATGCTTTCCCTTTGGTTCCTTATTACTATGAATTTGGACAATTTTTGTTCTCTAGGCTTAAACCTCATTGTCAGTATTCAGAGTTTTTCAATGCTGATCTTCTCCTGTATAAATTACCAAAAACCTAAAATATGTATAAACTTTAAAAAATGCTATATTGAAAATTATAGCAGGGAAGTTCCATTTTGTGAATATTGTGTCAATGGATCTCTATTTTGACATCAGTGTTCATTAGAAATGATGACATTTCATGTGAGTATAAATATCATTGTGAAAAAGAAAAGGTAGGAAGAACCTTGAATGTTTAAGTAATTGGTGAAATGACAGGTGTGTGTGTGTGTGTGTGTGTGTGTGTGTGTGTGTGTGTGTGTGTGTAATTGATTTTCAGTGAATGGTTCAGCTTCTTGTAGGGCCTCCGAGAGAGCCCAGGTGAACCTTTCAATTAGTTGGTATCTGTTCTCAGAACATGGGAATCTCTTAGTCCAAACAGGCAAGCTTTGAGGTCTTGAAGAGTTTCAGTCCTCAGCGATGGTGTTGCAGACCCTTGTGTGCAAACCCTAGGGTATGCTCAGAGCCCTCATTAGCAGGTACCAACTTGTGAGGATTTCAGACAGCATTTCCCAAAGAAGTACCTCTTGAGTCTCTGTCCTTGTCAGTTCCCTACACTTCCTTACACTAGTTATGTGATCAGTGTGTTTCAGGATAATCCCCACATGTGATTTTTGCTATTTCCTACTAGTCCTATCTGTTTCTCATCTTGTTCTTTTATGGTAGGGGTTGGGAAGCAACCTGTGTGGTGTAGGAAGGGGTGTGGAAGTTGTCTGCCTTCAGAGGACCGAATGATGCCTAGAAATTGTACTGTAGTTTGAGGTCAATTATCCATCCTCTGAGTGTCAGGAATTCCATCACTTTACTTTGATGCTAGTCTGTTCTTCAAGCTGTCCTCAGAAATAAGGACGTCATCCATCTAGGGAATACTGGTTTGTGTGTATGTTTTCATTTTAGGAAAGGCCTTGCTGTTCCTGAAAATAATACTGTAGAGCACCCTTTCCTGTTCTTATTGGCCATCAGTCAATCTTTTGTGAAGTATTCGTTTGTAAATAGACTTTTTATGGTTGATGAGCAGGAATTCTTTATTGACAAGTCTTTGTCAGTGTGTATATTGCAAATCTTTACTTCCCAGACTGTGGTTCACTTTTTCATTTTCTTATGGTCATAAGATAAGGAGAAATGTCACATTTTTATGAAGTCCCATTGAATTCTTTTAAATGGTTAGTGCACCCTATATCCTACCCCAAGATTGACAGGTTCTGCATTTTCTTTCAGAAACTGTCCAATGGGAAGCTACAATCCATCTCAAATTTATAAATTGCATTTTAATTCTAATAGGGTATTTATAGACTGTTTTGGATTTTCTATGTACACAATCGTATTATCTGTGAATAGTCACAATTATCCCCTCAATTCTTATACTTTTTGTTTCTCTTGCCATAAAGTTTGAAGATTTAATATACCTTTCTCAATATCTAACAGAAAAAGCAGACAAAACATTGGTAACAAATGTGACCTAATTGACATATAGGGAACATTCCATAATAAGTGCAGAATACATTATTTTCAAGTGGTCATAGACTCTTTACCCAAATAGATGATAGGTGCGGCCATGAATCAAGTCTACAAATGTTAAACCCTGAAATTAACTAGATTCTATTCTTAGACCACAGGGGAATTGAGCCACAGTCATAGCGAAAAGAAAACCAGGAAGTCCTTCAAAGTTTAAAATTAAATGGAAGTTTGCTACATATCCTAAAGGTCAGAGAGGGAATCTCAATGGAAATTCTGAACCTTTTCTACATGAGGGCTCACACACAATGGCACTTTCTTTGTGAAGAGCATTATAATAACCTAGACAGGAGTTGAGCCTTAAGTCAGAGTTCTGCCTACCCCAGCCACACCTGGCAGCCTTGGCCTGTGGTCCCCCTCAGCTGTCCTTTCTGGCGGCCCTGAGCTAAGGGGGTCAACATAGCCATATGGAAATGGGAAGCTCCCCACTCATAGTGATGATGGTGCCCCCTCCCCAGCTGCCCATTCTGGTGGCTCTGAGCTAAGGGGGTCAACATGGCCGTATGGAAATTAGAAGCTCCCCACTCTTAGTGATGACGTTGCTATCGTATCATCCTCACCAGTCCAACAATAAGATTTCTGAGTGAAATATGACACAAGAGCGATTTCTTGGCCTTCCTTCAGGTTTGAAAATCATCTGGTGAGTCATCTATTAGAAATATGGATTCAACATGTGTTCTTTCTTCTGGAAAAGAAATAGACCCAATAGCAATTAGGGCTTCCTGAGCACCTGTTCTTGAGAGACATCATACTGGCTCTTTGTAGCATTCTGCCTCTTAAACTTCTCAACTAGGGTGTAGATATTTTTAGGCACATTTTCAGACGGTTAGAAAGGGACTCAGATGATATGAGTCTCAGAGGATTTTAGTGTCAGAAACCTAAGTGGGATCCCCAAATTGACTCCAAATTGCTTGTTGTTCCATACAGGGTACTATTTCCCTCTTATCTCTGGTCTTCTCGATCTGGAAACCTATCAAGTATCAGGATTTTCTTGTCATGTGGACAACTGGAATGAATTCAGCGGGCCTTTTCACGTCTGCCCATGGTGATAATTAAGATCATTATCTCAGTAGAGGACCTCTGGGTAAGATACTCAAAGATCCTAAGGAATACAGACAGTATAATATTTTCCTGGTATTAAAGTTACTGAAACCAACTATCTTTTTTAGTAGATTCAGGCTCTGGTATGTTCAGAGGGTACTGTAAAACAACTCTGAAATAGTATTTAAAAACACTCAGCTCAGCCTCTTCTACAAAGTGAGCCAATGCTTATAAACATGGCTAAAATATTCCCTTACCTACGATTACTTCCCAGCCATCATAGTGTTTATATGGTATGACTGTCACTTACATTAGTCAACATTTGCAGAGAAAGAACTTAGTGCATCCAGGGGTCACTTCATGTTGAAATTAGTTTGTGACAATGAGCTACTGTGTTTTATTCTGCAGTCCAAGGGAATGGTGCCAGACATCTCTAAGGTGTCTAGCAGTTCTACAATTCTGATTTTAAGTGGTCTGTGTGCTTCAGAGATTTGGTCAGGAGAAGGGCAGGAGTCCAGAGACTGTGAACACTTCTGTTACATGTGCTGACCATGGAGCACGCAGGATTCCGTGGGCATCATTTTGATTTCTTGGTACTCTTGTGAAAGGTGCTTTTGTCTCAAATTCCTCTATTTAGGAGTAATTATAATGATAAAAGGAATTTTTATTGTATATCATCTGTGGGCCCTGATCCTGAGCTCCCAGGGAAGCTATCCTTTAACAATTACCCAGCTCAAAATGACTGGGCAAAACCTCCAAGCATGGGCCTTGTTTCTGCCCCAAGCACATGTTGTACATCTGCTTCGAGAAGAAAACAATAACCAAAAAATGCCAACATAAATATAAGAAAAAATAAAGAACCTCTTTGGCTCCCATAAGATTAAAGACATACTGACATGTACACACTGAAAACATAAGAAAGAGTCTGTCACTTTCTGGAATCTAAGAAGATCCTCATTGTGGTGTGTAACTCTGTACGTAAAACAAAACAGAAAAAAATATATAAGCCTGCCCCAAATGTTCCTTCTCCGGAGCACTCACTTCTTGGTGAAGATTGTGTCTCTGAGGCAGCTGTCCTGACTTGGGTTTGAATAAAGGTCCCTTCCTTTCTCTCTAAAATGTTTTTAAAAGTTCAGTCACGCAGTGTCGACAATAACAGTGTTTTCTATTTAAGTGAGAAATAAATGTTCCACTCTATTTGCATTGGGAATAGACGAATTGAGGGTTTCTTTAGAAGAGTAAGTCTGCTTTCCAGAAAAGGCAAGGACATTGGTCTATTGAGAATGAAGATAATTACTGCTAAACAACAAGTATGTGTTGCCCCTTTGCCCAGAAACCGAAGCAGGTGTGCAGGCTTTAGGTCAGAGGTGCCTTCTTCTCCCCAGCTGACGGCACTTCTCTGCTCTGGCTCCAAGACACCCGAGGTTTTGAACATCACCATCTGAGTCAGGGAGGCAGCTTGTCACAGGACGCCAGTGTTCAGAGAAAGCACAGGTATGTTTGGCAAAATGTCCTATCTATGTCAGGGCTGGAGGTAAAACCTCTCATTATCCCAAAACCTCCTGGGCTTTTCTCTTTTCTCTAGTTGAGCCACAAAGTAAAATTGAAGTAGCTGTCAGGATTCTGGGTTTGGTGCAAGAATTACTTAGTTTCCCTGCAGGTAGAACTTTGCAGGGGATCACAATTTCTCTGTCCATTTATTGCTTACAAATGTATTTTGACCATCTGTTTCCTAGGAACCGTCTTTAATTAGAAAGGGAAGGTGAGATTCACTCTGTGCCTGTTTGTAACATCTAATTTGTTCCTTCATCTAACAGTGTTTATTCAATTGGGCCTAAGATATGGTTGAGTGGCCAGCATCTAGATTTAGGTGGTTTTTTTTCATCTGATACAGACTTGGATGATGTCATTTGACAAAGGTGATGTTTCATCATTGATTAGTTTATTCATCAGAAGAGTTAAAATTAGGGTGGAGGGGAAATTGAAAATTATCCAAAGCGGCCTGTTCCTGTTTAAAAGTTGAGCTTGACTTTCTAGTTTTACTAAATGTATTATCTCAATATTTTGAGGTGCCATATTCTCCCTGTAGTTTCTTTGGTGGTGGAGTCAGAAGGAGAGTCTGGGAATTCTTTTGGATAGTGGCATGCTGGTGGCTTCAAGGGGCTTGGCGTCAGGAGCCTTGGGGTGAAGTCTGCAACTGCTTGCCTGACCCTGGGTGCATCTCCCAGAGGTTTTGTTTCCTCTTATTAAATTGCCCGCAGATAATGTTCTGCTTAAAGGGGAACCCTCCCATCCTATTGGTGGGAATGCAAAGTGGTGCAGCCAGTCTGGGAAAAGTCTGGGGGTTCCTCAAAAAGTTAAACATTGAACAACCACAGGATCCAACAATTGCTCTCCTAGGTATTTACCCAAAGGATACAGAAATGCAGATTCGAAGGGGGTCCATGCACCATGATGTTCATGGCAGTAATGTCCGCAGTGGCCAAACTATGGAGAGAATCCCAAAGTCCATGCACTGATGAATGGATAAAGCAGATGTGGGATACATATAAATAATGGAATATGACCCAGCTTCAAAAAGAATGAAATCTTACAATTTGCAAGGATGTGGATGGATCTAGAGTATATTAAGCTAAGCAAAATCAGTGAGGAAAGACAAATATCCTATACTCTCACACTTGTGGAATTTCAGAAAGAAAACAGATGAACAGAGTGGAGGGGCGATGAGAGAGGCAAACAAGGAAATAGACTCAACCGTGGAGAACAAACTGAGTGTTGCTGCAGGGCAAGGGTGTGGGGGGAAGTGTTAAATGGGTGAGGGGTATTAAGGAGGGCACTTGTGATGAGCACCGGGTACTGTATGCAGGTGAGGAATCACTAAATCCTACTCCTGAAGCAAATATTCCATGGCATGTGAACTAACTGGAATTTAAGTAAAAGAAGAAAGGAAAAAGTGTTCTGCTTCATGAAGAGTGAGGTAAAATTGTAGTGATTTGGGCTGTACTATTCTATAGAGGATAGATGTAAAACACTCTGTTGTAGGATACAATAGAGTCTTATCACATAAGGAGTCCTCAGAAAGCTGCAATGAAAGATTCAGATCTCAGAGCATGTTCGTGTTCCACTGATATGTTACAGTTTGCACAGGTAGGAAGGAAGGTGGAGAGAAAAGAAACAGAAGGGGAAAGTAGGTGTGAACCTTTCATTAGTTAGCGTTATAGCTCTCTCATGAAAAACTTGCACCAGTGTGATTTTGGAAGCAGCGGGGGAATCGGGAGCTTTGCAGGAGACAGGGGGGAGTTGCAGGTCTGGGTAAAGCTGACAGGGGTCCCAGAGGAGAGCTGAATGCATTCTGCAGCAGGGTGTGTTCAGGGTGGGCTCCAGGGGTGGCTGTGGGTCTCCTGGGTGAGAGTTGTGACAGGTGAGGGCTGTGTGCAAGTTCCTGGCTGAGGACAAGTGAGGCACAGGCGGAGAGCTGGCAGAGAACCTTCTTCTGAGCCACCAGCTTCACCCAACACACACAGCCTCATCTTCTGTCCCTGTCACTCCAATTCAGACTTCTCCGAAGGTGAGTGAGAACACATCAAGAGCATTCTGAACAGAAGTGAAAGCATGTGCAAAGGCTCTGGGGCAGGAGAATTCCAGGTATGTCCAGGAGCAGCAAGAAGGCCCTGTGGCCACAGGAGACAGCTTAGGACATGAGCTCAGAGAGGTGACAGAGGGTGACAGAAAGCTATTCCAGGGCTATAACCCCATGAGACGCTGTTTTACTGGGCCATCCTGGCTACAGTGTTGAGAACAGATGACAGAGGGTTGAAGATGGCAAGGCAGGTCAATGACGAAGCTTTTCCAGGAACTCAGACACTATGGACCAGACAGGTGGCCTTGGATGGAGTGGTTAGACCTCTTCTGGGTCCATTTTGAAGATGGAGCTCACAGGATTTGCTGATGGGTTAGCTATTAGGAGCAGGAGAAGGGAGGAATTGGGGTAACTCCCAGCTGTTGTGTGTTGTCCTGATGAAGGGGAAGGAGAGGGTTTCTCGGGGGGTAGGAGGTAGTCCGTGTTCTGCATGCTGAGGAAGGTGCCTTTCCGGTGGATCTGCTGAGGGTTGTGTCTGGGAGGACCTTTCACATCCACTCCCTCAGCAATGCTGAAGTACAAGTATCCCCCACTTTTTAAACGTTCACAAAGACACTGGGCTTTCATGAAAGAACTACATTATTACCCAGGTTCAGTAAGAGGAAGAGACCTGAAGAGGATTTCCCTCTTATGAAAAAAGGTGAACAGTGAGAATCGCGTTCAGCATCTGTTTTGGGGAGAAGCACAACAGAGGCAGCGTGCACCCCAACCAGCTCCTTCCTCTGGGAACCGCTCTCCGCATCCAGCCACCAGCACTTTGAATTGTGTTTGTGAGCCTCTGCTGTGCTTTATCTTCATTTATGCTGGGCCTCCATTGGAAACTTGTGTGCTGAGGCCTAAGAAAAGCCAAAGAGAAGGAATTTTGGAGTCTGAGCACACTGTCTAATTGTTCGTGTAAATTAATGGTCATTCCTTCTTGACACCATTTCTGGTGTGCATGGTTTCTCAGAAGCCCTGTACTTTCAAAGAGCAGGGAAACCTATACCCCATGCTGCGTGGTTAGTTTAGTCTCCATGCTGGACAGAACATTTCATGACTGTCGGATTTTCTCACTGAAACATTGAGACTTTGACCGCCTTCACCCGTTTCTACCACCCCATCCCCGAATCTGGCACCTACCAATCTGCTCTCATTATCTATGCGTTCAGTATTTATTTATTCCACGTGGAATGTACATGAGAGCATCTGGTATTGGTCATTCTGTGTCTGAGTTACTTGGCATAAGGCCCCCAAGGTCTGTGTTTCCATGTCTGGTTCTTGTGAATAATGCTGCAGTGAACGTGGGAGTGCATCTGTCTTTTTGAGGCAGCATTTTTGTGTTCTTCAAATCAATTCTCAGTAGAGCCACTACTGGGTCATGGGGTAGTTGCATTAAATTTTTCAGGAACCTCCATATCATTTGTCACAGTGGCTGCACCAATTTCCATTCCCACCAACAGTGCACAGTGTCTCCTCGTCTGCAAACCCTTGACCCCACCTGGTGTCTGTCTCTGGCACAATTGCTGTTCCAACAGTTGAGAGAGGATAGCCGATTGTGGGTTTGACTCATGTTTCCCTGACGATGATTAGTGATGTCGAACAACTCCTTCTGTCTGTTGGCACCTGTGTGCCATCTTTGGAAAGTATCTATTCACATATTCCTCCCATTTTTTTAAATAGTTTTTTTGTTTTGATTTGTATGAGTGTTGTGTGTATTTTGGATATTAGCCTCTTCTCACACATATGATTCACAGATAATTTTTTCTTATTGGGTCAGTGGCCTTTTAAGCTTTTGATGGTTTCTTTTGCTGTGTGGAAGATTTCAGTTTGATGTTGTTCCACTTGTTTATTTGTGCTTTTGTTGCCTTTGCATTTGGTGTCCGATCTGAAGACTCTTTGCCAAAACAAATGTCGAGAGACTTAGTACCTGTGTCTTCTTGGAAGTTTATGGATTCAGGTCTTATGTTCAAATCATTCATCATTAAAAATTTTGTGTGTGGTGTAAGAAAGTGACCCAGTTATATTCTTCTGCATTTAGTGTCCAGTTTGCCTGTTACCGCTCACTGAAGACACAGTCCTTCCCTCATGTCATATCTTCTGCTGCTGTGTCGTAAGTTAGGATCATCTACGTGTGGGTAAGTTTCTGAGCTTTCTCTACTGTTCCACTGACCTGGTGTCTGTGTTTATGCCAGTACCATCCTGTTTTGATGACAACAGCTTTGTAATGTAGCTTGAAATCCAGGTGTGTGTTGACTGCACCTTTCTTTCTTCACGTTGCTTTGGGTATTTGGGGTCTTTTGTGATTCCATACAAGTTTGAGGACTGTTTTCTATTTCCTCGAGTAATGCCACTGGAATTCAGACAGGCATTTCATCACATCTGTCGATTGCTTTGGGTACGATGGACATGTTCACATAATTAACTCTTCCAGTTAAGGAGCATGGCGTATGCTACCTTTGTTTGTGTTGCCTTCCAAATCTTTGACCCATACATTCTGCCCCCCTGGACACACATATTTTTCATTTCTTTTCTGCCATGTGTTGAGTGTACTATGTCTTTCTCATTCTTGGTTACTTTTATTTCTAGATTTTTTGATGCAATTGTAAATGGCATTGTTTTTTTAATTTCTCTTGGCGAAAGTGTGTCATCAGTATACAGAAATGCAAGAAGTTGGGTCATCTGGGTGGCTCCATATGTGAAGCGTCTGCCTTCAGCTCAGGTCATGATCCCAGAGTTCTGGGATTGAGCCCCATGTTGTGCTCCCCGCTTAGTGAGGGTCTGCTTCTCCCTCTTTCTGACACTCCCCCTGCTCGTGCTTTTTCTCTTCCTGTCAAATAAATAAATAAAATCTGAAATAAATAAAGACAACAGATCTTTGTATATTGACTTTATATCCTGCAGCTTTCTTGAATTTGTTTATTCTAACAGGTTTTTTTTTTTTGAGGAATCTTTCCGGATTTCCTGTCATTTGCAAATTGTGACAGTTTCCTTATGGATTTCATATCTTTCCCCTTTTTAAAAATTGTTATTCACCCTACAGTACTTCATTTGTTTTTGATGTAGTGTTCCATGATTCATTGTTTGCATATAACACCTAGTGCTCATTATGACACGTGCCCTCCTTTTTTCTTTTAAAGAATTTATTTATTTATTCGACAGAGATAGAGACAGCCAGCAAGAGAAGGAACACAAGCAGGGGAGTGGGAGAGGTAGAAGCAGGCTCATAACGGAGGAGCCTGATGTGGGGCTCAATCCCATAATGCCAGGATCACGCCCTGAGTCAAAGGCAGACGCTTAACCACGGTGCCACCCAGGTGCCCCCTGCCTTGTTAAATTTAACCATTCTAACTGGTGTAAGGTGGTATCTCATTGTCGTTTTGATTTGTATTTGCCTGATGGCAAGTGATGTGGAGCATTTTTTCATATGTCTGTTGGCCATTTGTATCTCTTTGTGTCTTCTGCCCATTTTTTGGGTGTTGAGTTTGAGGAGTTCTTTATAGATCTTGGATACCAGCCCTTTATCTGTAATATCATTTGCAGATATCTTCTTCGATTTCATAGGTTGCCTTTTTGTTTTGTTGATCATTTGCTTTGCCGAGCAGAATCTTTTTATCCTGATGAAGTTCCAATACTTCATTTTTGCTTTTATTTCCTTTGCCTTTAGAGACGTGGCTTGCAAGAAGTTGTTGTGTCCAAGGTTGAAGAGTTCTTTTGATTTTGATATGAGACAGGAATCCATTATATTTCTTTCCTGATTGTATTCGAGCCCTCTGTCTTTCTTGGTGAGTCTACCTAAGTGTCAGTTTTGTTTCTCTTTCCAAAAAAGGCAGCTCTCATTTTCATTGTTTGTTTGTTTGTTTTTTTTGTCTTTTTAGTCTCCGTTGGATTTATTTATGCATCCTTTTTGTTATTTCCTTATTTCTACTAATTTGGGGCTTTGGTTGTTGTTTTATTTTCTACTTCTTTACCAAATAAATCAGGTTGTTTTTTGGAGAGCATCATATGGATTGATGAAGACTTGAGTTTCTATGAATGTCCCCCATAAAGCTACTTTTGCTGCATCCCATAAGTTTTGTAGGTTGTGTTTTTCATCAGTGTCAAGGTACTTCTAAAATTTTTTTGATTTCTTCTTTGTTCTGTAGCATGTTGTTAAATCTCCACATATTTATTTAAGATTCTTTAAGTATCTGACAGAGAGTGAGACAGCAAGAGAGGGAACGCAAGCACGGGGGTGGGAGAGGGAGAAGCGGGCTTCCCACTGAGCAAGGATCCTGGGATCACGACCTGAGCTGAAAGCAGATCCTTAACGACTGAGCCACCCAGGCCCCAAAAATCTCCACCTATTTTTGACTGTCCCATTTTTTTCTTGAGACTGATTTCTATTTTCATATCATTGTGGTTGGACAAGATTTGAAGCAGAAGGTGAAGAGAGCATTCAGATGAAAGATTTGTTTCCTGGAGGGTTTTCTGCGGGGAGACCATGAGTTCCGTGGGACGGAGGAAGGTTTTGTGAGACGGGGGTGGGATTAACCCTTGTTAGAATTACTGACTAGTACCATGCAGGCTGTATGCCAATGTTCACACCATAGTCCTGATGGACTTGTACTTCATTAGAAATATTTTCTAGGAGGTGTAGGCATAGCCTTCACTTAAAGAAAGGTGCCATGTGGGTTCATGGCATGACCCCAGGTCAGCAACAAGGATGTATGGTATTGTGGGTGATCAGAAACAGGCTTTCTGTAGGAAGTGACAGAAATAAGGTATGGTGAGCTCCATGACCATAGGCGAGGTCCCGAGTGACCCACTGGGTGTTGGGTTCTGTGGATCTGTCTCATCATGTGCTGTGGAATTCAGGGACACCCTCCTCTCTGTGGATTTGTGTGGAGACAGGTAGACATCAGTGTCTGGCCAGGCATGAGGGTTGCACTGGACCACCACCAGAGGTGCAGCGTGCAGGGGAGCCACTGCTTGGTTTCCACGAAATCTGACCAGGGTCTGTGACCATGATTCCTAGCAGCTGCAAGGGGCGAGGAGGCCGGGGGTAGTGCACACTTCCTAGACTTGTGTTCAGGACTAGTCTGGAGCACACTGAAGTCAACCACACCGAGCACAGAAGGCATCCAGTCAGTGTAGCTGTGGGCACTGCTCCCATGGTACTTTCGGGCTGGATCCATGCTGCCACCTCCTGCATTTCATCATCATCTTCAAGGTCATGTGCCTCTGCTCTTGCCCCATGGCCTCCGGGGTATTGTCCGTCCTCTATTTGTTCCTTGTCCCCGGTGCCCTGTGCAGTCCGATGCCAGGGTAGCCTTCTTGAGACAAACATCTGGCCCTGATGGAACACTTCCATGGATCTCGTGTGATGCGAGGATGATGCCCTTCCCTAAAAGGGGGCTGCAGATCCCCATCAGGAGAGCCATGTCTCCCTTTTCAGCATGGCCTGCCCACCCCTCAGTCTTGTTCAGGGAAGCTCTCCCCACTTCCTGAGATGACAGCTCTGAACTTAAAAATGAATGTTATTTTACATAAATCTATGCCTTAGTTCATCCATGGCATGTCTTTCAACCCCGTTAGTGGTTTGTTTGTTTTTTTTTAGCAGTTCTGAAGGGCTGTCTGCTCAAGGAGGGGATGACCTGGGCAGGGCAGCTTTCCCTCTCATCTCCCTCAGCATGTCTCTGAGCCCTGGGGCCAGCTGTCCCACTGAGGATTGAGGGACCCGAACCAGCCCATCCTGAGCCCAAGCTGTGTCAGCTCATAGACGGATGCGTGTTGGACCGGTGGGCAGCTGGCATGGGCCAGGGACAGGCAGTGTCTCCTTCTCATTCCTTCCCTCCCTTCCTCCCAGAGGTAGCTCAGAGCAGCCTTCAACCCCTACATCTCCAGATCCCTTGACCTGTGCTTCCTGTGTTCAGCTGGTGACCTTGGAGTTTCGCATGGATTCTACCTCCTGTACCCTCTCCTTTAGCAGTTCGTGGATCAGAGGAGGGGTCGGACCCTCTCTGTTTTAGGTCTTCTTCCTGTCCCGCACCAAGCCCACCCACCTTTGCATCTTCCATGTATGTGCTTGGAAGCAAGCCCATCCACAGGGAACCTATTAGCCAAATGGATCCAGGCAATGAACATTGAAGTAGAGATCCAGGATCCATAATAAACCTGCTCTGAAACCTGTCCCAAAGTCTGTGACTCTCTCACACTGAAACAGAAACAATAATAGCTTTCTGGACTGTAAAGTGACATGTGTCTCTACTTCCAATCTTGAATGCATAGGTGCTGAGCCTGGACAGAAAAGGACCATGGCTCCCGTGGGCTGGGATCCATGGTAAGAACTCAGTGAAATCTGAATTCAAGGCATAGAGTGAATAATTATTGTAGAGTGAATCCTCCGAAGTACGGCTTATGCACAGTGCACAGGGAAAGCTTTTTCAAAGAGGTTCCTGAAAGAAAAATCTTTTGTTAAAATTTATTTTAATTCCAGTAGAGCTAACATACAGTGTTACATTCGTTTCAGGTGTCCAATAGTGATTCATTAATTCCATATATTACTCAGTGGTCGTCAAGAAAAGCGTCCTCTTAATCCCCTTCATCTATTTCACTCATCCCTCTATTCACCTCCTCTCTGGTAACCATCCGTTTGTTCTCTGTTGTTAAGAGTTTGTATTTTGGTGTGTCTCCTTTTTCTCTTTTAGTTATTTATTTTTGTTTGTTTCTTAAATTCCCTATTAGAGTGACATCGTATGGGATTTGTCTTTCTCTGACTGACTGACTTTAGTTAGGATAATACTCTCTAGCTCCATCCATGTGGCTGCAAATGGCAAGGTTTCATTCTTTTTCAAGCCGAGTAATACTCCATTGTGTGTGTATGTGTGTGTGTCTCTGTGTGTGTGTGTGTGTGTGTGAATACACACATCTATCATCTCATTTGTAAATTTTTCTACAGACACTTGGGTTGCTTCCAAATTGTGATATTTTAAATAATGGTGCAAGACACATAGGGGTGCACGTATCCTTTTAAGTTACTGTTTTCCTATTCTTTGGGTAAATATGTGTAGTGTGATTGTTGGATCATATGGTAGTTCTATTTTTAATTTTTTGAGGAACCATCATACTGTTTTCCACGGTGGCCACCACAGTTTGCATTCCCACCCACAGTTTGCGAGGATTCCCCTTTATCCACATCCTCCCAACACCTGCTCTTTGTTGTGCTTTTGATGTTAGCCATTCTGACAGGTTTGAGGTATTACCTCATTGCCCTTTGGAATTACATTTTCCTGATGATGGGTGATGGTGAACATCTTTTCACGGGACTGTTGGCCATTTGTATTTCTTTTTTGGAGAAATGTCTGTCCATGTCTTCTGCCTATTTTTTAACTGGATTATTTGTTTTTTGGGGGTCGAGTAGTATCAGTTGTATATGTTTTGGACACTATCCCTTTATTGCATATGATGTTTGCAAATATCTTCTCCCTTTGAGTAGGTTGTCTTATGATTTTTACGTTTTCATTGTTCTTCTGCCATGTGGAAACTATTTATTTTGCTGTATTCCCAATAGTTTATTTTTGCTTTCATTTCCTTTGCCTCAGGACACAGTCTAGAAAAACGTTGGTATGGTCCATGTCAAGAAGTTACTGTCTTCCCTCCTGTAGGATTTTTATGGATTCAGGTCTTATATTGAGGTCTTGAAACTGTTTTGTGTTTGTCTGTATTGTGTAAGAAAGCAGTCTAATTTCATCCTTTTGTGCGTAGCTGTCTAGTTTTCCCAACACCATTTGTTGTAGAGACTGTCCTTTTCCCTTTTGATATCGTTGCTTGCTTTGTGGAAGATTCATGGACCACATAATTGTGGGTTTCTGTCTGAACTTGTGTCCTGTTCCTTTGGTCGCTGTGTCCAGTTTTGTGCCGTACTGTCTTGTTAGGATGACTGCAGCTTTGTAGTATAACCTGAAATCTGAAATTGTGAGTCCTCCAGCTTTGTTTTTCTTTTCCACATTGCACTGGCTGTTTGGAATCTTTAGTGGTTCCATACAAATGTTTAGGATTGTTTATTCGAGGTCTTTTGTTCTTTAATTTAAATTCAATTAGCCAACTTACAGTACATCATTAGTTTCAGATGTAGTCTTCAATAAATTTTCAGTCGTGTGTAACACCCAGTGCTCATTGTATCGTGTGACCTCCTTAATGCTACTCACCCAGTTACCCCTCCCAACTTCTCTTCCAGCAATCATCAGTTTCTTGCGATAGTTAAGAGTCCATCATGGGTTTTCTCCCTCTCTGATGACTTCCCATTCTATTTTCCCTTCCTTCCCCTATGGTCATCTTCCTTGTTTCTGATATTCCACATAGGAGTGAAAGCATATGATCATTGCCTTTCTTTCATTGACTTATTCCACTCAGCATAATACCCTCCAGCTCCACCCAGGTCGGTGTGATGGTAAGTACTCATCCTTTCTGATATCTGAGTAATATTCTATTATATATATGATCCACATCTTCTTTATCCATTCATCTGTCCATGATCATCTGCACTCCTTCCACAGTTTGTCTATGATGGATATTGCTGCTATGAATACTGGGGTGCATGTGTCCCGTCTTCACTACCTCTGTCTCTTTGGGGTCGATACCCAGTAGGGCAATTGCTGGGACATAGGGTAGCTTTATTTATAACTTCTTGAGGAAACTCCGTATCATTTTCAAGAGTGGCTGTACCGGACTGCATTCGCACAGGGGTGTAAGAGGGTTCCCGTTTCTCCACATCCTCTCCAAGATGTGTAGTTTCATTTCTTCTTATTTTTAGATATTCGGCCTCGTGTGATATGGCATCTATAGTGGTTTAGATTTGCATTTCCCTGAAGCCAAGTGATATGAAGCATTTATGCATGTATCTTTTGGTCACCGCTACCTCATCATTAGTGAAGTGACTTCTCATTTTAATCCATCTCAAGACCTAAAGCTGGGTAAGTCTCTGAAGCTGGATGATGCCATCGGTTGGAAGTGTGGAGAATTTCAAAAGATCTCCATGGAGAGTAAGTTTAAAGGTCAGTGTGAAGCTACTAATTGGATCCGGGGAGATCTCTGAAAGTGGGGATTGCCTGGGATGGGCTGAGGGGGGCCCTCCGATTTTCCTATGAATCCTTGCTGCAGCCCCAAATGGACAGCTTCCTGCTGTGGGGCAGGCTGAGTCCTCTAGTCGTGCAGAGGTGAGCCCAATGCCTGGTGCCTTGGAGGCAGGCAAACGGGGAGGGACCCTCAGCAGAAGACCCAGGGTTAGGTTAGGCCTCAAGGACAGCAGGTCTGAACTGCCCAGTGCTCAGAGAGCTCCCAGGCCGAGTGAGATGAGGGCACAAGGGCGGGTGAGTGTGAGCCTTGGGGTGTCATCCGGAAGGGCCCACAAAGGTCAGGGTTCACCAGAAGGGGCTCTCAGGGGTTGCCCCAATTCTTGCCCTGAATGCTCTGTTCCCCAAAATGGTGCAGTTAACTGTGGGCTGCAGGCTGAGTCCTACGGTGGGGCTTGGGTGTCCCCAATCCCCCAGAGTGGGGTGCCAGGACCCTGGGGAGGGACCCCTCTGTGGCCAACCTAGGGTAAGGGTTAGGGTCCAGGAGCCCGGCAGGGACATACCGCAGGCTGTGCGGCGAGCTCTGTGGAGGGCTGAGAGGAGGCCATGGGGGAGGGTGAGCATGGGCCTCAGGGTTGGGGCACGGGGGACTGCCAAAAGTGGGGAAGGGCTCTGGGGGCCTCCCCAAATTCTCGTGCCCTGTAGGCTCCGTAGAGCCCCCAGGGGCACGGTTTCCTGTCGGGTGGCAAGCTGAGTCCTGCGGTGGGGCACAGGTATCCCAATTCCCCAGGGCTGCAGTGTAAGCCTCCTGGGGAGGCCCCCACACCCACGGCCGAGCTAGGGCTAGGTTTAGGCCCCAGGAACCCCGCAGGCCTGATCTGCTGGCTGTGTGGCTAGTTACCCGGGCTGAGGTGAGGGTGTGGGGAGGGTGAGCGTGGGCCTCAGGGTTGGGGTGCGGGAGGCCGCCGTTGTTTGCTGGTGGCTCAGGAGGGCCCTCCTGGTTCTCCCACCCTGAATGCTCTATGGCCTCCCAAGGTGCACGGTTTCCTGCGTGGTGGCAGACTGATTCCTGCTGTGGGGCTCAGGTGTCCCGAATCCCCGCGGCTGCGACTTCAGGCTCCTGGGGAGGGGCCCCTCCACAAATGAACTAGGGTTAGGGTTGGGGCCCAGGAACCCCGCAGGCCAGATCTGCCCGCTATGTGGCGAGCTCCGCCGCGGTCTGAGGTGAGGGTGCGGGGTGGGGTGAGCATGGGCTTCAAGGTTGGGTTTAGGAATCGCCAAAGTTCGCCTGGGGCTCTGGGAGCCCTCCTGGTTCTACCGCCCTGAATGCTCTACAGCCTCCCAAGGGGCACTGTTTCCTGTGAGCTGGCAGGCTTTATCCTGCAGTGGGGCTCAGGTGTCCCCAGTCCCTGGGGCTGTGGCACCGGGCCCCAGGGGAGGGGCCCTACCCAGCCGACATAAGGACAGGTCTAGGCCCCAGGAACCCGACAGGCCTGATCTGCCAGCTCTGCGACGAGCTCGGTGGCAAGCTGAAGGGAAGGCGTGGGGCGGGATGAGCGTGGGCCTCAGGGTTGGGGTGTAGGGGGCCACCGAGGATCACTTGGGTCTCAGGGGGGCCCTACCAGTTCTCTTGCACGGGATGCTCTGTGGCGCCCCAAGGGGCATGGTTTCCTGAGGGGTGGCAGGCTGAGTCCCGTGGTGGGGCTCATGTGTACCCAATCCCCGGGGTTAGGGTACGGATCAGGGTATGGATTAAGGTTAGGGTATGGGTTACGGTTAGAGTACGGGTGAGGGTAGGGTTTAGGGTTAGGGTAAGGAGAGGGTACGGGTTAGGGTTGAGTTGAGGGGTTACAGGTTAGAGGTTATGGGTTAGGGTACAGATTAGGGTTTAGGGTATGGGTTAGGGTTTAGGGTTTGGGTTTAGGGTTAGGGTTAGGGTTGGAGTACGGGTTAGGTTTAGGGTACAGGTTAGGGTTAGGGTACGGGTTAGGGTACGCATTAGGGTACAGTTTAGGGTACGGGTTAGTGTACGATTTAGGGTAAGTGTTGACATACGGATTTGGGTATGGTTTAGGGTACGGGTTAGGGTTACGGTACGGGTTAGGGTTAGGGTATAGTTTAGGGTTATGGTACAGGTTAGGTTACGGTTTAGGGTTGGGGTTAGGGTACGTGTTAGGGAACGGGTTAGGGATAGGGATAGGGTATGGTTTATAGTTAGTGTATGGGTTAGGGTTTGGGCTAGGGTACAGGTTAGGGTTAGGTATGGGTTAGGGTACGGGTTAGGGATAGGGCACGGGTTAGGGTATGGGTTTGGGTACGGGTTAGGGTATGGGTTAAGGTTAAGGTAAGGGTACTGGTTAGGGTTAAGGTACGGGTTACAGTTTAGGGTTTAGGGTTACGGTTAGGGTACAGGTTAGGGTTAGGGTACGGGTAGGGTTAGGGTACGGTTTATGGTACGAGTTAGGGTATGGGTTAGAGTCCGGGTTTAGGGTTTAGGGTTAAGGTTAGGGTACAGGTTAAGGTACTTCTTAGGGTTACGGTTAAGGTTAGGGTACGGTTTAAGTTATGGGTTAGGGTACAGTTTAGGGTTAAAGTTAGGGTACAGGTTAAGGTATGGGTTAGAGTACGTGTTACGGTTACGGTTAGAGTTAGGGTACAGGTTAGGGTTAGGGTTAGTGTACAGGTTAGGGTTAGGGTTAGGGTACGGGTGAGGGTACGGGTTAGGGTTAGGTTTAGGGTTAGGTTACGGGTTAGGGGTAGGGTTAGCTGAAGGGGTAGGGTGAGGGGTAGTGTTAGGGGTATGGTAGGGGTCGGGGTCGGGGTAGGGTTAGGGTTTAGGGTTAGTGTTTCGGGTTTGGGGTTAGTGGTTAGGGTTAGGGTTTCATGTTTAGGGTTTCGGGATTAGGGTTAGGGCTTAGGGTTTAGGGTTTAGTGTTAATGTTAGGGTTTAAGGTTTAAGGATTAAGGTTTAGGGTTAGGTTTAGGGTAGGGTTAGGGTTAGGGTAAGGGTTAGGGGTTAGAGTTACGGTTAGGATTAGGGTTTAAGGTTCAGGGTTTAAGGTTATGGGTTAGGGTTTAGGGTTAGTGTTAGACCCCAGTAGGCCAGCAGGACTGATGCGCCGGCTGTGCGGCGAGCGGAGGTGTGGGCCGAGGTGAGGGCGCTGGCGAGTGAAGGAATAGTATGCAGTGTTTTGGCGGGAGGGGCCTTTTACGTCACTAGAGGCTCGGAGGGCCCTGCCCGTTCTCCCGCCCTGAATGACCGGAGGCGCCCCTAGCGACCCGTGTGGTGGCGGGGTGGCAGTGTGAGTCTGGCAATGAGGTTTAGGTGTCCCCAATGCTGTGTGTTGCATCGCAAGGCCCCTTGGGAGGGGCCCCTCTAGGGCCGTCCTAGGGTTAGTGTTAGCACCCAGGAGTCCGGCAGGCATGATCCGCCAGCTGTGTGGTAGCAGAAGGCCAGGCCGAGGTGAAGACGCCAGCGAGCTGGAGCGTGGGCCCAAGCATTTTGGCACGGGGGGGCCTTGGAAGGTCGCCGGGGGATTGGAGGGCCCTGCCGGTTCTCCCGCCCTGAATGGCCAGAGGCGCCCTTAGCGGCCCGGGTGGTGGCAGGGCGGCACGGTGAGTATAGCGCTGGGGCTCGGGGGTCCCCAATCCCTGGCGTTGCTGTGCCAGGCCCCTTGTGAGGTTCCGCTCGGGGGCCAACCTAGGGTTAGGGTTAGCCCCCAGGAGGCTGGCAGGCCCGATCCGCTGGCTGTGCGTGAGCAGAGGGGCGGGCCGAGGTCAGGGCGCTGGTGAGCAGGAGCATGGGCCCAAGCATTTTGGCGCATGGGGGCTTAGAAGTTCACTGGGACTCGGAGGGCCCTGCCCGTTCTCCCGCCCTGAAAGACTGGCAGCACGCCTAGTGGCCTGGTTTGCAGCGGGACGGCAAAGTGAGTCCTGGCTTGGGCTCGGGGGTCACCAATCCCTGGCACTGAGGCACCAGGCCCCTTCGAAAGGGCCCCTCATAGGCCACCCTAGGGGTAGTGTTAGCCCCCAGGAGGCGGGCAGGCCTGATGTGCCGGCTGTGCAGCGACCGGAGGGGCGGGCCAAGGTGAGGGCGCTGGGGAGCGGGAGCGTTGGCCCAAGCGTTCTGGCGCAGGCGGCCTTTGAAGGTCGCTGGGGGCTCGGAGGGCCCTGCCCGTTCTCCCACCCTGAAAGACCGGCAGCACGCCTAGTGGCCCGGGTTGCGGCAGGGCAGCAGGGTAGAGTCTGGTGCTGGGGCTTTGGGGTCCCCAATCCCAGGTGTTGCGGCGATAGGCGACTTGGGATGGGCCCCTCGGTGGCCGACCTAGGGTTAGAGTTTGCACCGAGGAGGCCGGAAGTCCGGATCCACCCGCTCTGCAAGGAGCGGAGAGGTGGGCTGAGATGAGGGCGCTGGCGAGCAGGAGCGTGGACCCAAGCGTTTTGGTGCTGGGGCCTTCAAAGGTCGCCTGGGGCTCGGAGGGCCCTGCACGTTCTTCCACCCTGAATGCCCGACGGCGCACCTAGCGGCCCGGGTTGCAGAGGGGCAGCAGTGTGAGTCCGGTGCTAGGGCTCAGGGGTCCCCAATCCCCGGTGTTGCAGCGCCAGGCCCCTTGGGAGGGGCCCCTCGGGTGCGACCTAGTGTTAGGGTTAGCCCCCAGGAGGCCCTCAGGCCCGATTCGCCAGCTGTGTGGCAAGCGGAGGGTCGGGCGGAGGTGAGGCCGCTTGGGAGCAGGAGCATGGGCCCAGGAGTTTTCGAGGGGGGGTCCTTCGAAGGTCGCCAGGTGCTCAGAGGGCCGTTCACGTTCTTCCGCCCTGAATGACAGGCGACTACCCTGGCGGCCCGGTTAGAGGAGGGGCGGTAGGGTGAGTCTAGCGCTGGGGCTCGGGGTCCCCAGTCCTCGGCGTTGGGGTGCCAGGCCCCTTCGGAAGGGCTCTAGGGGGCTGACCAAGCATTACTGTTAGCCCCCAGGAGGCTGGCAGACCCGATCTGCCGGCTGTGTGTCGAGCAGAGGGGCAGGCCTAGGTGAGGGCGCTGTCGAGAGGGAGTGTGGGCCCAAGCGTTTTGGCACGGGGGGCCTTCGAATGTTGCCAGGGGCTTGGAGGGATCTGCCCGTTCTCCCTCCCTAAATGACCGACAGTGCTCCTAGTGGCCTGGGTGGTGGTGGGGCGACACGGTGAGTCCGGCGCTGGGGCTCGGGTGTCCCCAATCTCAGGCATTGTGGTGTCAGGCCCCTTCAGAGGGGCCCCTCAGGGGCCAACCTAGGGTTATGGGTAGCCTCCAGGAGGAGGGCAGGCCTCATCCACCGGCTCTGCAGCGAGTGGAGGGGTGGGCCAAGGTGAGGGCACTGAGGAGCAGGAGCATGGGCTCAAGCGTTTTGGATGGGGGGGGCGTTGAGTGTCGCCATGGACTCGGAGGGCCCTGCCCATTCTCCCGCCCTGAATGACCAGCGGCACCCCTAGCGGCCCGGGTGGCAGCGGGGCGGCAGGGTGAGTCCGGCGCTGGGGCTCGGGGGTCCCTAATACCCAGCGTTGTGGCGCCAGGCCCCTTGGGCGGGCCCCTCGGGGGCCGACCTAGGGTTAGGGTTAGCCCGCAGGAGGCTGGCAGGCTCGTTCCACCATGTGCGGTGAATGGAGGTGTGGGTCGAGGTGAGGTAGCTGGTGAGTGGGAGTGTGGGCCAGAGCATTTTGGCTTTGGCTTGGGGTGCCTTCGAAGGTCCCAGGTGGCTCAGAGGGTGCTGCCCGTTCTGTCGCCCTCAAGGACTGGCGACGCCCCTAGTTCCCCATGTGGCGGTGGGGTGGCAGGGAGCTTCCGGCGCTGGGACTTGGGGGTTCCCAATCCCTGGCATGCGGCGCCAGGCCACATGGGAGGGGCCCCTTGGGGGCGACCTAGGGATAGGGTTAGCCCCCAGGAAGCCAGCAGGCCCGATCCGCCAGCTCTGCAGCGAGTGGAGGGGTGGGCCGAGGTTAGGGCGCTGGCGGGCAGGAGTGTGGGAGCCAGAGTTTTTGCGTGGGGGGCCTTCGAATGTCGCAGGGTGATCGGAGGGCCCTGCCCGTTCTCCCTTCCTGAATGGCAACGACCCTAGTGCCCTCGGTGCCTATGGGGTGGCAGAGTGAGTACAGCACTGGGGCTCGGGGGTCCCAATCCACGGCATTGCGGTACCAGGATCCTTGGGAGGGGCCCCTCGGGGGTGACCTAGGGTAAGTGCTAGCCCCCAGGAGTCTAGGAGGCCCGTTCCGCCAGCTCTGCAGCAGGCAGAGGGGCAGGCCGAGGTGAGGGCACTGGCGAGAGGGAGTGTGGGCCCAAGCATTTTGGCACAGGGGCCTTCGAAGGTCGCCGGGGGCTTGGAGGGCCCTGCCCGTTCTCTTGCCCTGAAAGACTGGCGGTGCCCCTAGCAGCCCGGGTTGCCGCGGGGCAGCAGGCTGACTCCGGTGCTGGGCTCGGGGGCCCCAATCCCCGGCGTTGTGGCACAAGGCCCCTTGGGAGGGGCCCCTCGGGGGCCGAGCTAGGGTTAGGGTTCGTCCCCAGGAGACCGGCAAGCCCAGCGCTAAGTGGTTCAGGCAATGTAACAAAAATGCCATACACTTATCTGTAAGAAATAACAGTGTACAGGAACCCTCTTAGCCCTAACATCATCCTTTGTGAATATGGAAGCCAGCCCCAAAGTGGTCGTGGAAGTCTGACGAATGCGCTAAGCACTTTTCTCTGAGTCACCACACTATACAGGGAAAGACCAATGTACATCATCTTTCACGAGTAGGAAGCATTAATGAAAAGGTTCTGGAATTTCGAGGACTCTGACCATCCTTATTGGTAATAAACCACCGTGTACAGGAAAACACCTTCAACTCTCATCAGTCTCCTCAATCCTGACTCCCATTCAACTTTGGATGTGTAGGACTAGGGAAATGTCCACATCTTATTGCTAAGAAAGAACGATGTCAGGGTAATGCCCTTCAAGTCACATCAGCCTTCCTGAAGACGGAAGCAGGAATCAAGGTGGTTATATTACCATGAGGTAAGGAAGATGTGCATAGAAGTGAGAAACAACAGTGGGCAGGACCTCTCTTCCAACGAACAGTATCTTTGCTTAATGTTCAATCCCTATGGTAAGTGGTTGTGGGCATTTGTGAGGTCAAAATCTTGAGTGTTTTGTAAAACCTCTTGGCCATTCACAGATGAGACTAAGGTAGTTGGGGACTCCTAGGCAGTGATTTGTCCACTGTCAAAAATATGAAAAGATAAAAGAGACAGATGAGGTCTCCTCAGGCATTGTCCTTTATCCTCATCCTCCGTGAGGATGGCCATCTCTGGACAGCTCAGTGGCAGGGTCTCATTCACAGTGGGGGCATCTGTTCCTCACAGACATCAGGCAGGGAAATGGATTTGGTTCTCTGTGCCAGCCCAGCCACAGCTGAGTGTCACAGCACCCTCTCTGGGCTCATAAGAGTTTCACTGTCACCAGGCAGGTCATTGTATTTGATAAACCACTGTGAGAGTTTGCAATCGCCTTCATCTGCAACCTCCTAGAGGCAAATGCAGGTGTCTGGTACCATGTGAAGTCATGTGAAGGCATTGTGAGAAATTGTCCTTTTGGTTAAGAAAAACATGGAGCTGGGGCTCCTGGCTGGCTCAGCCAGTTAAGCATGTGCCTTTGGCTCAGGTTATGTTCTCAGGGTTCTGGGATCGAGCCCGGGTTCCCTGTTCAGCAGGAAAGGAGTTAGGGAAATAGCTTAGAACCCACAGAGAATGTGAATAAAGGGGAGTGAAATGGAATTTGGTCTGTGTTTTGCTTTAGGGATTGGAAGTTAGTTTTTTCTCAATTGTGATTGTTCTTGAAACAGAGAAGCTGTATTGGTTTTTTTTTACCTTTAATTTTTTTCTAATAATAATTTTTTATTATGATATGTTAGTCACTATACAGTATTTCCTTAGTTTTTGATGTAGTGTTCCGTGATTCATTATTTGCATATAACACCCAGTGCTCCATGCAATATGTACCTTCCTTAATACCCATCACTGGCCCATCCCAATCCCCCACCCCTCTCCCCTCTGAAGCCCTCAGTTTGTTTCCCAGAGTCCATAGTCTCTCGTGGTTCATTCCCCCTTCTGTTTAGGGTCCATTGTCTAAAGGGACAGACAGTGGAAGTTCACCAAATATAAGATCGAAATTTCATTGTTCATTATAGATGCCGCCAAGTAGTTCCCAGACATTTCATTCTACTGTAGTAATTCATTATACCTGTGAAGGTGCACGTGGAAGACAATTGATGCATGCATAGTGGTAATAAAACACGCCCCTCAGTAGTAGAATAAGAGAGGATGCATATGTGTAAAATTATTCGACTACAGCTTCCATGCTTTCCCTTTGGTTCCTTATTATCTATGAAAGTGGACAATTTTTGTTCTCTAGGCTTAAAACTCATTGTCAGTATTTAGAATTTTTCAATGCTGATCTTCTCCTGTATAAGTTACCAAAACCTAAAATATGTATGAACTTTAAAAAACGCTATATTGAAAATGACAGCAGGGAAGTTCCATTTTGTGAATATTGTGTCAATGGATCTCTATTTTGACATCAGTGTTCATTAGAAATGATGACATTTCATGTGAGTATAAATATCAATGTGAAAAAGAAAAGGTAGGAAGAACCTTGAATGTTTAAGTAATTGCTGAAATGACAGGAGTGTGTGTGTGTGTGTGTGTGTGTGTGTGTGTGTGTGTGTGTGTGTGTTGTGTGTGTGTGTAATTGATTTTCAGTGAATGGTTCAGCTTCTTGTAGGGCCTCCGAGAGAGCCCAGATGAACCTTTCAATGAGTTGGTATCTGTTTTCAGAACATGGGAATCTCTTAGTCCAATAGTCAATCAGGCAAGCTTTGAGGTCTTGAAGAGTTTCAGTCCTCAGCGATGGTGTTGCAGACCCTTGTGAGCAAACCCTAGGGTATGCTCACAGCCCTCATTTGCTGGTAGCAAGGTGTGACGATTTCAGAGGGCATTTCCCAAAGAAGTACCTCTTGAGTCTCTGTCCTTGTCAGTTCCCTACACTTCCTTACACTAGTTATGTGTTCAATGTGTTTCAGGATAATCCCCACATGTGATTTTTGCTATTTCCTACTAGTCCTATCTGTTTCTCATGTTCTTCTTTTATGGTAGGTGTTGGGAAGCAACCTGTGCGGTGTAGGAAGGGGTGTGGTAGTTGTCTGCCTTCAGAGGACCGAATGATGCCTAGAAATTGTACTGTAGTTTGAGGTCAATTGTCCATCCTCTGAGTGTCAGGAATTCCATCACTTTACATTGATGCTAGTCTGTTCTTCAAGCTGTCCTCAGAAATAAGGACGTCATCCATCTAGGGAATACTGATTTGTGTGTATGTTTTCATTTTAGGAAAGGCCTTGCTGCTCCTGAAAATAATACTGTAGAGCACCCTTTCCTGTTCTTATTGGCCATCAGTCAATCTTTTGTGAAGTATTCCTTTATAAATAGACTTTTTATGGTTGATGAGCAGGAATTCTTATTGACAAGTCTTTGTCAGTGTGTGTATTGCAAATCTTACTTCCCAGCCTGTGGTTCACTTTTTCATTTTCTTATGGTCATAAGATAAGGAGAAATGTCACATTTTTATGAAGTCCCACTGAATTCTTTTAAATGGTTAGTGCACCCTATGTCCTGCCCCAAGATTGACAGGTTCTACGTTTTCTTTCAGAAACTGTCCAATGGGAAACACAATCCATCACAAATTTATAAATTGCATTTTTAATTATAATAGGGTATTTATACACTGTTTTGGATTTTCTATGTACACAATCGTATTATCTTTGAATAGTCACAATTATCCCCTCAATTCTTATACTTTTTGTTTCTCTTGCCTTCTAACACTGGTAAATTCTCCAATGCAACGTTGAGTAGAGCAGCATTGTTTGAAGATTTTAATATACCTTTCTCAATATCTGACAGAAAAAGCAGACAAAACATTGGTAAAATGTGACCTAATGGACATATAGGGAACATTCCATAATAAGTGCAGAATACATTATTTTCAAGTGGTCATAGTCTCTTTACCCAAATAGATGATAGGTGGGGCCACGAATCAAGTCTACAAATGTTAAACCCTGAAATTAACTAGATTCTATTCTTAGACCACAGGGGAATTGAGCCACAGTCATAGGAAAAAGAAAACCAGGAAGTCCTTCAATGTTTAAAAATTAAATGGAACTTTGCTACATATCCTAAAGGTGAGAGAGGGAATCTCAATGGAAATTCTGAACCTTTTCTACATGAGGGCTCACGCACAATGGCACTTTCTTTGTGAAGAGCATTATAATAACCTAGACAGGAGTTGAGCCTTAAGTCAGAGTTCTGCCTGCCCCAGCCACACCTGGCAGCCTTGGCCTGTGGTCCCCCTCAGCTGTCCTTTCTGGTGGCCCTGAGCTAAGGGGTCAACATTGCCATATGGAAATGGGAAGCTCCCCACTCATAGTGATGGCGGTGCCCCCTCCCCAGCTGCCCTTTCTGGTGGCTCTGAGCTAAGGGGGTTAACATGGCCGTATGGAAATTAGAAGCTCCCCACTCTTAGTGATGACGTTGCTATCGTATCGTCCTCACCAGTCCAACAACATGATTTCTGAGTGAAATATGACACAAGAGTGACTTCTTGGCCTTCCTTCAGGTTTGAAAATCATCTGGTGAGTCATCTATTAGGAATATGGATTCAACATGTGTTCTTTCTTCTGGAAAAGAAATAGAACCAATAGCAATTATGGCTTCCTGAGCACCTGTTCCTGAGAGACATCATACTGGCTCTTTGTAGCATTCTGCCTCTTAAACTTCTCAACTAGGGTGTAGATATTTTTAGGCACATTTTCAGGTGGTTAGACAGGGACTCAGATGATATGAGTCACAGCGGATTTTAGTGTCAGAAACCTAAGTGGGATCCCCAAATTGACTCCAAATCCCTTGTTGTTCCATACAGGGTACTATTTCCCTCTTATCTCTGGTCTTCTCGATCTGGAAACCTATCAAGTATCAGGATTTTCTTGTCATGTGGACAACTGGAACGAATTCAGCGGGCCTTTTCACGTCTGCCCATGGTGATCATTAAGATCATTATCTCAGTGGAGGACCTCTGGGTAAGATACTCAAAGATCCTTAGGAATACAGACAGTATAATATTTTCCTGGTATTAAAGTTACAGAAACCAACTATCATTTTTAGTCGATTCAGGCTCTGGTATGTTCAAACCGTGCTGTAAAACTGGTCTGAAATAGTATTTAAAATCACTCAGCTCAGCCTCTTCTACAAAGTGAGCCAATGCTTATAAACATGGCTAAAATATTCCCTTACCTACGATGACTTCCCAGCCATCGTAGTGTTTATATGGTATGACTGTGACTTACATTAGTCAACATTTGCAGAGAAAGAACTTAGTGCATCCAGGGGGCACTTCATGTTGAAATTAGTTTGTGACAATGAGCTACTGTGTTTTATTCTGCAGTCCAAGGGAATGGTGCCAGACATCTCTAAGGTGTCTAGCAGTTCTACAATTCTGATTTTAAGTGGTCTGTGTGCTTCAGAGATTTGGGCAGGAGAAGGGCAGGAGTCCAGAGACTGTGAACACTCTGTCACCTGTGCTGACCATGGAGCAGGCAGCCTTCTGTGGACAACATTTTGATTTCTTGGTACTCTTGGGAAAGGTGCTTTTGTCTCACATTCCTCCATTTAGGACTAATTATAATGATGAAAGTAATTTTTATCTTATATCATCTGTGGGCCCTGATCCTGGGCTCCCAGGGAAGCTATCCTTTAACATTTTACCCGGCTCAAAATGACTGGGCAACACCTCAAAGCATGGGCCCTATTTCTGCCCCAAGCACATGTTGTACATCTGCTTCGAGAAGAAAACAATAACCAAAAATGCCAACATAAAGATAAGACAAAATAAAGAACCTCTTTGGCTCCCATAATATTAAAGTCATACTGACATGTATATACTGAAAATGCATGAAATCATTGCATTTCCTAAAGCCCAAGTCTTGGAGGGTCTGAGAGTCACTGACCTTGCCCAGAACCAGGCACACCCCAGCAGGGAGGGCTGGTGCAGAAAGGGAAGGGGCAGGACTCTGAGGGTGGTCTGCAGCTAGAGGGGTCCCTGGAATGGGCCAGGTGTGTGTGGAGGCCCCAGCCCACGAGCCCACCCATGCCTGTGCCTGGTGTTGGGTAGAGGAGGCTCCTCTTGGGCCCCCTGCACTTTCAGGGTTCCAGGGGCTTGAGGGCGGGTTGCCCAGCATCCAAGGAGCTCAGGCACAGCCCTCCCAGACAATTCACCACTTGGGGGTGGAGCTACATCACTGTGGGCGGTCCCAGATTTGCAGTGGGTTGCAGACCTGGGGCAGAAGGGGCACTGAGAGAGAGAGAGTTGCCCTGTGGAGATCCCTGCTGGTGAGTGAGCAGCATGCACTGGGGTGGGGGTCCGGGTCAGGGTGCGCCCCAGGTGGGAGGCAGGGTTCTGGAAGGGAACGTGGAGAGGGTTCATTGTGTGGACTCAGGTGAGTTTTCCTTTTCCTTTTAAAGTCTCTTCTGCCCCATGTCCTCAACTGGCCTTATTCTCCATCCCCGTGAACTATAGGGCGCCCGCTCACCTGAGCTTTTGTGGGATGGGTTGCAGAATTTCAGGGTTTCCCCTGTTCCCCTGGAAGAGTGCGGGAAAGGACCTCACACAATCCCCACCTTCAGTTCTCTGACACAGTGCAGGTGATGCCTCTTGGGCATTAACCCGAGTTCAGCAGGGTGTGCCCTGGTCCCCCAGGCACAGGTGTGGCAGTAGCAAGCCCCAGAGCCGTCCCCCAACTTAGCATTATGCCCCCTGTGCCCCCAGGTTAGTGGTAATTGGCTATTAGAAGCATGCAGGAAAATCCTCCAGGTGGGGGCCTGGAGGCGGGCGTAAACCAGACCCCACTCTAGTTGCATTGGGAATAGACGAATTGAGGGTTTCTTTAGAAGAGTAAGTCTGCTTTCCAGAAAAGGCAAGGTCATTGGTCTGTTGAGAATGAAGATAATTACTGCTAAACAACAAGTATGTGTTGCCCCTTCGCCCAGAAACCGAAGCAGGTGTGCAGGCTTTAGGTCAGAGGTGCCTTCTTCTCCACAGCTGAGAACACTTCTCTGCTCTGGCTCCTAGACACCCGAGGTTTTGAAAGTCAGCATCAGAGTCAGCGAGGCAGATTGTCACAGGACGCCAGTGTTCAGAGAAAGCACAGGTATGTTTGGCAAAATGTCCTATCTATGTCAGGGCTGGAGGTAAAACCTCTCATTATACCAAACCTCCTGGGCTTTTGTCTTTTATCTAGTTGAGCCACAAAGTAAAATTGAAGTAGCTGTCAGCATTCTGGGTTTGGTGCAAGAATTACTTAGTTTCCCTGCAGGTAGAACTTTGCAGGGAATCACAATTTCTCTGTCCATTTATTGCTTACAAATGTATTTTGACCATCTGTTTCCTAGGAACCCTCTTTTATTAGAAAGGGAAGGTGAGATTCACTCTGTGCCTGTTTGTAACATCTAATTTGTTCCTTCCTGTAACACTGTTTATTCAATTATGCCTTAGATATGGTTGAGTGGTCAGCATCTAGAGTTAGGTGGCTTTTATCATCTGATACAGACTTGGATGATGTCATTTGACAAAGGTGATGTTTCATCATTGATTAGTTTATTCATCAGAAGAGTTAAAATTAGGGTGGAGGGAAAATTCAAAATTATCCAAAGCGGCCTGTTCCTGTTTAAAAGTTGAGCTTGACTTTCTACTTTTACTAAAAGTATTATCTCGATATTTTGAGGTGCCATATTCTCTCTGTAGTTTCTTTGGTGGTGGAGTCAGAAGGAGAGTCTGGGAATTCTTTCGGAGAGTGGCATGCTGGTGGCTTCAAGGGGCTTGGCATCAGGAGCCTTGGGGTGAATTCTGCAACTGCTTGTCTGACCCTGGGTGCATCTCCCAGAGGTTTTGTTTCCTCTTATGAAATTGCCGGCAGATAATGTTCTGCTTGAAGGGGAACCCTCCCATCCTGTTGGTGGGAATGCAAAGTGGTGCAGCCAGTCTAGGAAACAGTGTGGGGGTTCCTCAAAAAGTTAAACATTGAACAACCCCATGATCAAGCTATTGCTCTCCTAGGTATTTACCCAAAGGATACAAAAATGTGGATTCAAAGGGGGTCCATGCACCATGATGTTTAGAGCAGCAATGTCCACAGTAGCCAAATTATGGAGAGAATCCCAAAGTCCATGCACTGATGAATGGATCAAGCAGATGTGGGATACCTATATATAATGGAATATGACCCAGCTTCAAAAAGAATGAAATCTTACCACTTGCAAGGATATGGATGGACATAGAGTGTATTAAGCTAAGCAAAATCAGTGAGGAAAGACTAATATCCTATCCTCTCATGCTTGTGGAATTTCAGAAAGAAAACAGATGAACAGAGTGTTGGGGTGATGAGAGAGGCAAACAAGGAAATAGACTCAACCTTGGAGAACAAACTGAGCGTTGCTGCAGGACAGGGGTGTGGGGGGAAGAGTTAAATGGGTGAGGGGTATTAAGGAGGGTACTTGTGATGAGCACCAGGTACTGTATGCAGGTGAGGAATCACTAAATCCTACCCCTGAAGCGAATATTCCATGGCATGTGAACTAACTGTAATTTAAGTAAAAGAAGAAAGGAAAAAGTGTTCTGCTTCATGAAGAGTGAGGTAAAATTGTAGTGATTTGGGCTGTACTATTCTATAGAGGATAGATGTAAAACACCCTGTTGTAGGATACACTAGTTTCTTATCACATAAGGAGTCCTCAGAGAGCTGCAATGAAAGATTCAGGTCTCAGAGCATCTTCATGTTCCACTGATATGTTACAGTTTGCACAGGTAGGAAAGAAGGTGGAGAGAAAGGCAACAGAAGGGGAAAGTAGGTGTGAACCTTTCATTAGTTAGCATTATATCTTTCTCATGAAAGCCTTGCGCCAGTGTGATTTTGGAAGAAGAGGGGGAATCCGGGAGCATTGGAGGAGACAGGGGAGTTCCAGGTCTGGGTAAAGCTGACAGGGGTCCCAGATGAGAGCTGAATGCATTCTGCAGCAGGGTGTGGGCAGGGTGGGCTCCAGGGGTGGCTGTGGGTCTCCTGGGTGAGAGTTGTGACAGGTGAGGGCTGTGTGCAAGTTCCTGGCTGAGGACAAGGGAGGCACAGGCGGAGAGCTGGCAGAGAACCTTCTTCTGGGCCACGAGCCTCACCCAACACACACAGCCTCATCTTCTGTCCCTGTCACTCCAATTCAGACTTCTCCGAAGGTGAGTGAGAACACATCAAGAGCATTCTGAACAAAAGGGAAAGCATGTGCAATGGCTCTGGGGCAGGAGATTGCCAGGTATGTCCAGGAGCAGCAAGAAGGCCCTGTGGCCACAGGAGACAGCTTAGGACATGAGCTCAGAGAGGTGACAGAAAGCCATTCCAGGGCTATAACCCCATGAGACCCTGTTTCACTAGGCCATCCTGGCTACTGTGTTGAGAACAGATGACAGAGGGTTGAAGACTGCAAGGCAGGTCAATGACGAGGCTTTTCCAGGAACTCAGGCACTGTGGACCAGACAGGTGGCCTTGGATGGAGTGGTTAGACCTATTCTGGGTCCATTTTGAAGATGGAGCTCACAGGATTTGCTGATGGGTTAGCTATTAGGAGCAGGAGAACGGAGGCGTTGGGGTAACTCCCAGCTGTTGTGGGTTGTCATGATCGAGGGGAAGGAGAGTGTTTCTGGGGATAGGAGGTAGTCTGTGTTCCGCATCCTGAGGAAGGTGCCTTTCCCGGTGGGTCTGCTGATATTTGTGTCTGGGAGAACCTTTCACATCTCCTCCCTCAGAAATGCTCAAGTACAAGTATCCCCCACTTTTTAAGCGTTCACAGTAAGACACTGGGCTTTCTTGAAAGAACTATGTTATTACCCAGCTTCAGTAAGAGGAAGAGACCTGAAGAGGCTTTCCCTCTTATGCAAAAAGGTGAACAGTGAGAATCGCGGTCAGCATCTGTTTTGGGGAGAAGCACAACAGAGGCAGCGTGCACCCCAACCAGCTCCTTCCGCTGGGAACAGCTATCCACATCCAGCCACCAGCACTTTGAATGGTGTCTGTGAGCCTCTGCTGTGCTTTATCTTCATTTATGCTGGGCCTCCCTTAGAAACTTGTGTGCTGAGGCCTAAGAAAAGCCAAAGAGAAGGAATTTTGGAGTCTGAGCACACTGTCTAATTGTTCCGTGTAAATTAATGGCCATTCCTTCTTGACACCATTTCTGCTGTGCAAGGTTTCTCAGAAGCCCTGTACTTTCAAAGAGCAGGGAAACCTATACCCGATGCTTCAGGGTTAGTTTTAGTCTCCATGCTGGACAGAACATTTCATGACTGTCGGATTTTCTCACTTCAACATTGAGACTTTGACCACCTTCACCCGTTTCTACCACCCCATCCCCGAATCTGGCACCTACCAATCTGCTCTCAGTGTCTATGTGTTCAGTATTTGTTTATTCCTCGTGGAATGTACATGAGAGCATCTGGTATTGGTCTTTCTGTGTCTGAGTTACTTGGCATAAGGCCCCCAAGGTCTGTGTTTCCATGTCTGGTTCTTGTGAATAATGCTGCAGTGAACGTGGGAGTGCATCTGTCTTTTTGAGGCAGTATTTTTGTGATCTCCGAATCAATACTCAGTAGAGCCATTACTGGGTCATGTCGTAGTTGCATTAATTTTTTCAGGAACCTCCATACCGTTTGTCACAGTGGCTGCACCAATTTCCATTCCCACCAACAATGCTCAGAGTCCTCTCCTCTGCACACCCTTGACCCCACCTGGTGTCTGTCTCTGGGACAATAGGTGTTCCAACACTTGTGAGGGAATAACCAGTTTTGGGTTTGACTGATGTTTCCCTGACGATATTTAGTGATGTCGAACAACTTTTTCTGTCTGTTGGCACCTGTGAGCTGTCTTTGGAAAGTATCTATTCACATATTCCCCACATTTTTTATACAGTTTTTTTTGTTTGTTTGTTTTGATTTGTATGAGTGTTGTGTGTATTTTGGATGTTAGCCTCTTCTCACACATATGATTCGCAGATATTTTTTTTCTTATTGGGTCTGTGGCCTTGTAAGTTTTTGCTGGTTTCTTTTTCCGTGTGGAAGATTTCAGTTGAAGTTGTTCCACCTGTTTATTTTTGCTTTTGTTGCCTTTGCATTTGGTGTCTGATCTGAAGACTCTTTGCCAAAACCAATGTCGAGAGACTTAGTACCTGTGTCTTCTTGGAGGTTTATGGATTCAGGTCTTACGTTCATATCATTCATCCATTAAAAATTTTGTGTGTGGTGTAAGAAAGTGACCCAGTTATATTCTTCTGCATTTAGTGTCCAGTTTGCCTGTTACCGCTCACTGAAGAGACAGTCCTTCCCTCATGGCATATCTTCTGCTGCTGTGTCATAAGTTAGGATCATCTACGTGTGGGTAAGTTTCTGAGCTTTCTGTTCTGTTCCACTGACCTGGTGTCTGTGTTTATGCCAGTACCATCCTGTTTTGATGACAACAGCTTTGTAATCTAGCTTGATATCCAGGAGTGTGTTGACTGCACCTTTCTTTCTCCAGGTTGCTTTGGGTATTTGGGGTGTTTTATGATTCCATACAAGTTTGAGGACTGTTTTCTATTTGCTCGAATAATGCCACTGGAATTCAGATAGGGATTTCATCACATGTGTCAATTGCTTTGGGTACGATGGACATGTTCACATAATTAACTCTTCCAGTTAAGGAGCATGGCGTATGCTTCCATTTGTTTGTGTTGCCTTCCAAATCTTTGACCCATACATCCTGCCCCCCTCGACACACATGTTTTTCATTTCTTTTCTGCCATGTGTTGAGTGTACTATGTCTTTCTCATTCTTGGTTGCTTTTATTCCTAAATTTTTTTTGATGCAATTGTAAATGGCATTGCTTTTTTAATTTCTCTTTGCGAACGTGTGTCATCAGTATACAGAAATGCAAGAAGTTGGGTCATCTGGGTGGCCCCATAGGTGAAGCGTCTGCCTTCAGCTCAGGTCATGAACCCAGAGTTCTGGGTTCGAGCCCCGTGTTGGGCTCCCCGCTTACAGAGGGTCTGTTTCTCCCTCTTTCTCACACTCCCCCTGCTCGTGCTTTTTCTCTTCCTGTCAAATAAATAAATAAAATTTGAAAATACATAAAGACAACAGGTCTCTGCATATTGACTTTATATCCTGCAGCTTTCTTGAATTTGTTTATTGTAACAGTTTTTTTTTTTTTTTTTGTGGAATCAGTCGGGATTTCATGTCATTTGCAAATAGTGACAGTTTTCCTGTATGGATTTCATATCTTTCTTTTTTTAAAATGATGTCACCCTACAGTACTTCATTTGTTTTTGATGTAGTGTTCCATGATTCATTGTTTGCATATAACACCAAGTGCTCATTATGACACATGCCCTCCTTTTTTAAAAAAAGAATTTATTTATTTATTCAACAGATATAGAGACTGCCAGCGAGAGAGGGAACACAAGCAGGGGGAGTGGGAGAGGAAGAAGCAGGCTCACAGCGGAGGAGCCTGTTGTGGGTCTCGATCCCATAATGCCGGGATCACACCCTGAGCCAAAGTCAGACGCTTAACCGCTGTGCCACCCAGGGGCCCCAACAGGTGCCCTCCTTAATACCCATCACCAGGTTAACCCATTACCCTACCCCACCCTTTCTGCAACCTTCAGTTTGTTTCCCAGTGTCAATAGTCTCTCATGGTTCATCTCCCCCTCTCATTCCCCCCCTTCACTTTTCCCTTCCTTCTTCTAATGTCCTCCATGCTACTCCTTCCGTTCCACATAGGAGTGAAACCATATGATAATTGTCTTTCTCTGCTTGACTTAATTTCACTTAGCATAATCCCCTCCTGGTCCATCCACGTTGGTGCAAATGGGGGGTATTCATCCTTTCTGATGACTGAGTAATATTCCATTGTATAGATGAACCACATCTTCTTTGTCCAATCATCTGCTGAAGGACATCTTGGCTCCTTCCACAGTTAGGCTATTATGGACATTACTGCTATGTACATTGGGATACAGGTGCCCCTTCTTTTCATTACTCTGTGTCTATGGGGTAAATACCCAGTAGTTCAATTGGTGGGTCTTAGGATAGCTCTGTTTTTAACGTCTTGAGGAACCTCCATATTGTTTTCAAAAGTTGCTGTACCAGCTTGAATTCTCACGAGTAGTGTAAGAGGGCTCCCCTTTCTTCACATACTCTCTGACTTTTTTTTATTTCTGTCTTGTTAATTTTTTTTCAAGATTTTATTTATTCATTCCACAGAGATAGAGACATCCAGCGAGAGAGGGAACACAAACAGGGGAGTGGGAGAGGAAGAAGCAGGCTCATAACGGAGGAGCCTGATGTGGGGTTTGATCCCATAATGCCAGGATCACGCCCTTAGCCGAAGGCAGAGGCTTAACCTCTGTGCCACCCAGGTGCCCCCTGCCTTGTTAATTTTAACATTTCTAACTGGTGTAAGGTGGTATCTCATTGTCATTTTGATTTGTATTTGCCTGATGGCAAGTGATGTGGAGCATTTTTTCATGTGTCTGTTGGCCATTTGTATGTCTTCTCTGGAGAAGTATCTCTTTGTGTCTTCTGCCCATTTTTTTGATGTCGAGTTTGAGGAGTTCTTTATAGATCTTGGATACCAACCCTTTATCTGTAATATCATTTGCAGATATCTTCTTCAATTCCATAGGTTGCCTTTTTGTTTTTTGATCATTTGCTTTGCCAAGCAGAAGCCTTTTATCCTGATGAAGTGCCAATAGTTCATTTTTTGCTTTTATTTCCTGTGCCTTTAGAGACGTGGCTTGCAAGAAGTTGTTGTGTCCAAGGTTGAAGAGTTCTTTTGATTTTGATATGAGACAGGAATCCATTATCTTATTTTCCTGATTGTATTCGAGTCCTCTGTCTTTCTTGGTGAGTCTAGCTAAGTTGGTCAGTTTTGTTTATCTTTCCAAAAAAGGCTGCTCTCATTTTCATTGTTTTTTTTTTTTTGTCTTTATAGTCTCCGTTGGATTTATTAATGCATTCCTTTTTGTTATTTCCTTATTTCTACTAATTTGGGGCTTTGTTTGTTGTTTTTTTTTTCTACTTATTTACCACATAAAGCAGGTTGTTTATTGGAGAGCATTTTCATGGATTGATGAAGACTTTAATTTCTATGAATGTCCCCCATAAAGCTACTTTTGCTGCATCCCATAAGTTTTTGTAGGTTGTCTTTTTCATCAGTGACCAGGTACTTCTAAAAGTTTTTTGATTTCTTCTTTGACTGTTGGATGTTCAGTAGCATGTTGTTAAATCTCCACATATTTTTTAAGATTATTTTAGTATCTGACAGAGAGTGAGACAGCGAGAGAGGGAACGCAAGCAGGGGGGTGGGAGAGGGAGAAGCAGGCTTCCCACTGAGCAAGGAGCCTGATTTGGGGCTAGATCCCAGGATCCGGGGTCAAGACCTGAGCTGAAAGCACATCCTTAACGACTGAGCCACCCAGGCCCCAAAAATCTCCACCTATTTTTGACTGTCCCATTTTTTTCTTGAGACTGATTTCTAATTTCATATCATTGTGGTTGGACAAGATTTGAAGCAGAAGGTGAAAAGAGCATTCAGATGAAAGGTTTGTTTCCTGGAGGGTTTTCTGAGGGCAGACCATGAGTTCAGTGGGGATGGAGGAAGGTTTTGTGAGACGGGGGGTGGGGTTAACCCTCGTTAGAATTACTGACTACTACCATGCAGGCTGTGTGCTACCGTTCACACCATAGTCCTGATGGACTTGTACTTCATTAAATATTTTCTAGGAGGTGTAGGCATAGCCTTTACTTAAAGAAAGGTGCCACGTGGGTTCATGGCATTACCCCAGGTCAGCAACCAGGATGTATGGTATTGTGGGGGATCAGAACCAGGCTTTCTGTGGGAAGCGACAGAAATAGGGTATGGTGAGCTCCATGACCATAGGTGAGGTCCCTAGTGACCCACTGGGTGTTGGGTTCTGTGGATCTGTCTCATCAGGTGCTGTGGAATTCAGGGACACCCTCCTGTCTGTGGATTTGTGTGGAGACAGGTAGACATCAGTGTCTGGCCAGGCACGAGGGTCGCAATGGACCACCACCAGAGGTGCAGCGTGCGGGGGAGCCACTGCTTGGTTTCCCCGAAAGCTGACCAGGGTCTGTGACCGTGATTCCTAGCAGCTGCAAGGGAAGAGGAGGCCGGGGTGGTGCACACTTCCTAGACTTGTGGTCAGGACTAGTCTGGAGCCCACTGAAGTCAGCCACACCTGGCACAGAAGGCACCCAGTCAGTGTAGCTGTGGGCACTGCTCCCATGGCACTTTTGGGCCGGCTCCATGCTGCCACCTCCTGCTTTTCATCATCATCTTCAAGGTCATGTGCCTCTGCTCTTGCCCCATGGCCTCCGGGGTATTGTCCGTCCTCCATCTGGCCCTCGTCCCTGGTGCCCTGTGCAGTCCGATGACAGGGTAGCCTTCTCGAGACAAACATCTGGCCCTGATGGAAAACTTCCATGGATCTCTTGCGATGCGAGGATGATGCCCTGCCCTGGAAGGGGGCTGCAGGTCCAAAATCAGGAGAGCCATATCTCCCTTTTCAGCATGGCCTGCACTCCCCTCAGTCTTCTTCAGGGAAGCTCTCCCCACTTCCTGAGCTGACAGCTCTGAACTTAAAAATGAATGTTATTTTACATATCTCTATGCTTTAGTTCATCCATGGCATGTCGTTCAACCCCGTTAGTGGGTTTTTTTTTTTTTTAGCAGTTCTGAAGGGCTGTCTGCTCAAGGAGGGGATGACCTGGGCAGGGCAGCTTTCCCTCTCATCTCCCTCAGCATGTCTCTGAGCCCTGCGGCCAGCTGTCCCACTGAGGATTGAGGGACCTGAGCCAGCCCATCCTGAGCCCAGGCTGTGTCAGCTCATAGACTGATGCGTGTCGGAGCGGTGGGCAGCTGGCATGGGCCAGGGGCAGGCAGTGTCTCCTTCTCATTCCTTCCCTCCCTTCCTCCCAGAAGTAGCTCAGAGCAGCCTTCAACCCCTGCATCTCCAGATCCCTTGACCTGTGCCTCCTGTGTTCAGCTGGTGACCTTGGAGTTTCGCATGGATTCTACCTCCCGTACCCTCTCCCATAGCAGTTCCTTGATCAGGGGAGGGGTCGGACCCTTGTCTGCTTTTGGTCTTCTTCCTGTCCCGCACCGAGCCCACCGACCGTTTCATCTTCCATGTATGTGCTTGGAAGCAAGCCCATCCACAGAGAACCTATTAGCCAAATGGATCCAGGCAATGAACATTGAAGTAGAGATCCAGAATCCATAATAAACCTGCTCTGAAACCTGTCCCTAAGTCTGTGACTCTCTCACACTGAAACAGAAACAATAATAGCTTTCTGGACTGTGAAGTGATATGTGTCTCTACTTCCAGTCTTGAATGCATAGGTGCTGAACCTGGACAGAAAGGGACCATGGCTCCCGTGGGCTGGGATCCACAGTAAGAACGCAGTGAAATCTGAATTTTAGGCATTAAGTGAATAATTATTGTAGAGTGAATCCCAAGTAGGGCTTTTGCACATTGCACAGGAAAAGCTTTTTCAAAGAGGTTTCTGAAAGAAAAATCTTTTTTTAAAATTTATTTTAATTCCATTAGAGCTAACATACAGTGTTACATTCGTTTCAGGTGTACAGTAGAGTGATTCAGTAATTCTATATATTACAAAGTGGTCATCAAGAAAAGTGTCCTCTTAATCCCCTTCATCTATTTCACTCATCCCTCTATCCACCTCCTCTCTGGTAACCATCCGTTTGTTCTCTATTGAAAAGAGTTTGTATTTTGGTGTGTCTCCTTTTTCTCTTTTAGTTATTTATTTTTGTTTGTTTTTTAAATTCCCCATTAGAGTGACATCATATGGGATTTGTCTTTCTCTGACTGACTGATTTTAGTTTGGATAATACTCTCTAGCTCCATCCATGTGGCTGCAAATGGCAAGGTTTCATTCTTTTTCAAGCCGAGTAATACTCCATTGTGTGTGTGTGTGTGTGTGTGTGTGTGAATACACACATCTATCATCTCATTTGTCAATTTTTCTACAGACACTTGGGTTGCTTCCATATTGTGATATTGTAAATAATAGTGCAAGAAACATAGGGGTGCACGTATCCTTTTTACTTACTGTTTTCCTATTCTTTGGGTAAATACGAGTAGTGTGATTGTTGGATCGTAGGGTAGTTCTATATTTAATTTTTTGAGGAAACTTCATACTGTTTTCCACGGTGGCCACCACAGTTTGCATTCCCACCCACAGTTCACGAGGATTCCCCTTCATCCACATCCTCCCAACACCTGCTCTTTGTTGTGCTTTTGATGTTAGCCATTCTGACAGGTTTGATGTAATACCTCATTGTCCTTTGGATTTACATTTTCCTGATGATGGGTGATGGTGAACATCTTTTCACGGGACTCTTGGCCATTTGTATTTCTTCTTTGGAGAAATGTCTGTCCATGTCTTCTGCCTATTTTTTAACTGGATTATTTGTTTTTTGGGGGGTCGAGTAGAATCAATTGTATATGTTTTGAACACTATTCCTTTATTGCATATGATCTTTGCAAATATCATCTCCCTTTGAGTAGGTTGTCTTATGATTTTTACGTTTTCATTGTTCTTCTGCTGTGTGGAAACTTTTTATTTTGCTGTATTCCCAATAGTTTATTTTTGCTTTCATTTCCTTTGCCTCAGGACACAGTCTAGAAAAACGTTGGTATGGTCCATGTCAAGAAGTTACTGTCTTCCCTCCTGTAGGATTTTTATGGATTCAGGTCTCATATTGAGGTCTTGAAACTGTTTTGTGTTTGTCTGTATTGTGTAAGAAAGCAGTCTAATTTCATTCTTTTGTGCGTAGCTGTCTAGTTTTCCCAACACCATTTGCTGTAGAGACTGTCCTTTTCCCTTTTGATATCGTTGCTTGCTTTGTGGAAGATTCATGGACCACATAATTATCGGTTTCTGTCTGAACTTGTATCCTGTTCCTTTGGTCTCTGTTTCTATTTTTGTGCCGTACTGTCTTGTTAGGATGACTGCAGCTTTGTAGTATAACCTGAAATCTGAAATAGTGAGTCCTCCAGCTTTGTTTTTCTTTTCCACATTGCACTGTCTGTTCGAAATCTTTAGTGGATCCATACAAATGTTTAGGATTGTTTATTCGAGGTCTTTTGTTCTTTAATTTAAATTCAATTAGCCAACTTACAGTACACCATTAGTTTCAGATGTAGTCTTCAATCAATTTTCAGTTGTGTGTAACACCCAGTGCTCATTGTATCATGTGGCCTCCTTAATGCTACTCACCCAGTTACCCCCCCCAACTTCTCCTCCAACAATCATCAGTTTCTTGCGATAGTTAAGAGCCCATCATGGGTTTTCTCCCTCTCTGATGACTTCCCATTCTATTTTCCCTTCCTTCCCCTATGGTCTTCTTCCTTGTTTCTGATATTCCACATAGGAGTGAAAGCATATGATCATTGTCTTTCTTTCATTGACTTATTCCACTCAGCATAATACCCTCCAGCACCACCCAGGTCAGTGTGATGGTAAGTATTCATCCTTTCTGATGGCTGAGTAATATTCCATTATATATATATATGATCCACATCTTCTTTATCCATTCATCTGTCCATGATCATCTGCACTCCTTCCACAGTTTGTCTATTATGGACATTGCTGCTATGAACACTGGGGTGCATGTGTCCCGTCTTCACTACATCTGTCTCTTTGGGGTCGATACCCCGTAGTGCAATTGCTGGGACATAGGGTAGCTTTATTTATAACTTCTTGAGGAAACTCTGTACCATTTTCAAGAGTGGCTGTACCGCACTGCATTCTTACAGGGGTGTAAGAGGGTTCCCGTTTCTCCACATCCTCTCCAAGATGTGTAGTTTCATATCTTCTTATTTTTAGATATTCGGCCTCGTGTGGTAGGGCATCTATAGGGGTTTAGATTTCCATTTCCCTGAAGCCAAGTGATATGAAGCATTTATGCATGTATCTTTTGGTCACCAGTATGTCGTCATCATTGAAATGACTTCCCATTTTAATCCATCTCAAGACCTAAAGCTGGGTAAGGCACTGAAGCTGGATGATGCCATCGGTTGGAAGTGTGGAGAATTTCAAAAGATCTCCGTGGAGAGCAAGTTTAAAGGTCAGTGTGAAGCTACTAATTGGATCCGGGGAGATCTCTGAAAGTGAGGGTTGCCTGGGATGGGCTGAGGGGGGCCCTCCGATTTTCCTATGAATCCTTGCTTCAGCCCCAAATGGACAGTTTCCTCCTGTGGGGCAGGGTGAGTCCTCTAGTCGTACAGAGGTGAGCCCAATGCCTGGTGCCTTGGAGGCAGGCAAACGGGGAGGGACCCTCAGCAGAAGACCCAGAGTTAGGTTAGGCCTCAAGAGACTGCAGGTCCGAACTGCCCAGTGCTCAGAGAACTCCCAGGCCGAGTGAGATGAGGGTACAAGGGCGGGTGAGTGTGAGCCTGAGGTTCCATCCGGAAGGGCCCACAAAGGTCGGGGTTCAGCAGAAGGAGCTCTCAGGGGGTGCCCCAATTCTCTTGCCCTGAATGCTCTGTTGTGCCCCAAAATGGTACAGTTTACTGTGGGTTGCAGGCTGAGTCCTACGGTGGGTCTTGGGTGTCCCCAATCCGCTGGAGTGGGGTGCCAGGACCCCGGGGAGGGGCCCCTCTGTGGCCAACCTTGGGTAAGGGTTAGTGTTCAGGAGCCCGGCAGGGACAATCTGCAGGCTGTGCGGCGAGCTCTGTGGAGGGCTGAGAGGAGGCCATTGGGGAGGGTGAGCATGGGCCTCAGGGTTGGGGCACGGGGGGCTGCCAAAGGATGGGGATGGGCTCCGGGGGCCTCCCCAAGTTCTCGTGCCCTGTAGGCTCTGTAGAGCCCCAAGGGGCACGGTTTCCTGTCGGGTGGCAAGCTGAGTCCTGCGGTGGGGCACAAGTATCCCAATTACCCGGGTCTGTGGTGTAAGGCTCCTGGGGAGGCCCCCAAACCCACGGCAGACCTAGGGCTAGGGATAGGCCCAGGAGCCCCGCAGGCCCGATCTGTTGGCTGTATGGCGAGCTACACGGGCTGAGGTGAGGATGTGGGGAGAGTGAGCATGGGCCTCAGGGTTGGGGTGCGGGAGGCCACCGAAGTTCGCTGGTGGCTCAGGAGGGCCCTCCTGGTTCTCCCGCCCTGAATGCTCTATGGCCTCCCAAGGCACACGGTTTCCTGCAGGGTGGCAAACTGAGTCCTGCTGTGGGGCTCAGGTGTCCCGAATCCCCGCGGCTGCGGCTCCAGGCTCCTGGGGAGGGGCCCCTCCACAGATGAACTATGGTTAGGGTTGGGGACCAGGAATCCCGCAGGCCAGATCTGACCACTATGTGGCAAGCTCCGCCCTGGGCTGAGTTGAAGGTGCGGGGTGGGGTGAGCATGGGCTTCACGGTTGAGTTTAGGGATCGCCGAAGTTCGCCGGGGGCTCTGGGGGCCCTCCTGGTTCTTCCGCCCTGAATGCTCTACAGCCTCCCAAGGGGCACAGTTTCCCGCGGGCTGGCAGGCTTTATCCTTCAGTGGGGCTCAGGTGTCCCCAGTCCCTGGGGCTTTGGCACCGGGCCCCAGGGGAGGGGCCCTACCCAGCCGACCTAGGGTCAGGTGTAGGCCCCAGGAACCCGGCAGTCCTGATCTGCCGGCTCTGCGACGAGTTCAGTGGCAACCTGAAGGGAAGGCGTGGGGCGGGATGAGTGTGGGCCTCAGGGTTGGGGTGTAGGGGCCACCGAGGATCCCTGGGGGCTCAGGGGGGCCCTACCAGTTCTCTTGCATGGGATGTTCTGTGGCGCCCCAATGGGCATGGTTTCCTGAGGGGTGGCAGGATGAGTCCCGTGGTGGGGCTCAAGTGTACCCAATCCCTGGGGTTAGGGTACAGATTAGGGTATGGGTTGAGGTTAGGGTATGGGTTAAGGTTAGGGTATGGGTTACGGTTAGGGTATGGGTGAGGGTAGGGGTTAGGGTTAGGGTAAGGAGAGGGTACGGGTTAGGGTTGGGTTTTGGGGTTACAGGTTAGAGGTTATGGGTTAGGGTACAGATTAGGGTTTAGGGTACGGGTTAGGGTTTAGGGTTCGGGTTTAGGGTTAGGGTTAGGGTTGGAGTACGGGTTAGGTTTAGGGTATGGGTTAGGTTTAGGGTATGGGTTAGGGTACGCATTAGGGTACGGTTTAGGGTACAGGTTAGGGGACGGTTTAGAGTAAGTGTTGGTGTACGGATTTGGGTACGGCATAGGGTACGGATTAGGGTTAGGGTACGGGTTAGGAAACACGTTAGGGATTGGGATTGGGTACGGTTTAGGGTTAGGGTATGGGTTAGGGTACGGGTTAGGGTACAGATTAGGGTTAGGTATGGGTTAGGGTATGGGTTAGGGTCCAGGTTAGTGATAGGGTACGGGTTAGTTTATGGGTTAGGGTACGGGTTAGGGTATGGGTTAAAGTTAAGGTAAGTGTACTGGTTAGGGTTAGGGTAAGGGTTACAGTTTAGTGTTTAGGGTTACGGTTAGGGTATGGGTTAGGGTTAGGTTATGGGTAGGGTTAGGGTACGGGTTATGGTATCAGTTAGGACATGGGTTAGTGTCAGGTTTTAAGGTTTAGGGTTAAAGTTAGGGTATGGGTTAGGGTACTTGTTAGGGTTACGGTTAGGTTTAGGGTACGGTTTAAGTTATGGGTTAGGGTACAGTTTAGGGTTAGGGTTAGGGTATGGGTTAGAGTACGTTTTAGGGTTACGGTTAGGGTTAGGGTACAGGTTAGGTTTAGGGTTAGGGTACGGGTAGAGTTAGGGTTAGGGTTAGGTTACGGGTTATGGGTAGGGTTAGTTGAAGGGGTAGGGTTAGGGGTTAGGGTTAGGGGTTAAGTTTTAGGGTTTAAGGTTAGGTGTTAGGGTTTAGGCTTAGGGTTAGACCCCAGTAGGCCAGCAGGACCGATGCGCCTTCTGTGCGGGGAGCGGAGGAGTGGGACGAGGTGAGGGCGCTGGCGAGCAGGAGTATGGTATCCAGCGTTTTGGCGCAGGAGGCCTTTGAACATTGCTAGAGGCTCGGAGGGCCCTGCCCGTTCTCCCGCCCTAAATGACCAGTGACGCCCCAGCGGGCCGATGTCGACGGGGCGGCAGGGTGAGTCCGGCACTGCAGCTCGGGTGTCCCCAATCCCCGGCTTTGGTCACCAGTCCCCTTGTGAGGGCCCCCTCTGGGGCCAATCTAGTGTTAGGGTTAGCCCCCAGGAGGCCAGCAGGCCCCATACGCCAGCTGTGCGGTGAGCGGAGGGGCGGGCCATGGTGAGGGACTGGCGAGCTGGAAGGTGGTACCCAAAGTTTTGGCGCCGGGGGCCCTCGAATGTCGCCGGGGACTCAGAGGGCCCTGCCCATTCTCTTGCCCTGAATGAGTGGCGGCTCCACTAGCAGCCCGAGTGGTGGCGGGGCGGCAGGGTGGGTCTGGCGCTGAGGCTCGGGGGTCTCCAATGCCAGACGTTGCAGCATGAGGCCCCTTGGGAGAGGCCCCTTGGGGGCCGACCTAGGGTAAAGGTTAGCTCTTGGAGGCCGTAGGCACAATCCGCAGTCTGGGGCGAATGGAGACGCGGTCGAAGATCAGGGCGCTGGCGAGCAGGAGAGTGGGCCCCAGCCTTTTGGCGCTGGGGGCCTTCGAAGGTCACCGGGGCAGGGAGGGCCCTGCCCATTCTCCAGCCCTGAATGATCGGCGGTACCCTAGTGGCCCGGGTGTGGGTGGGGCGGAACGGTGAGTCCAGCGTTGTGACTCAGGGGTCCCCAATCCCTGGCGTTCGGCGGCAGTCCCTTTGGGAGGGGCCCCTTGGAGGCCGACCTAGGGTTAGGGTTAGCCCCCAGGAGGCTGGCAGGCTCGATGCACCAGCTCCGTGGCAAATGGAGGGGTGGGCCAAGGTGAGGTCGCTGGTGAGCGGAAGCGTGGGCCCCAACATTTTGGCTCGGTGGGCCTTCGAATGTCGCAGGGGGCTCGGAGGGCCCTGCTCGTTCTCCCGCCATGAAGGACCGGCGACGCCCTTAGCTCCCTGGGTGGCAGCGGGGTGGCAGGGTCAGTCCTGCACTGGTGCTTGGGTTTCTCCAATCCCCAGCGTTGAGGCGCCAGGCCCCTTGGGAGGGGCCCCTCGGGGACTGTCCTAGGGTTAGGTTAACCCCCAGGAGGCCGCAGTCCAGATCCGCCGGCTGTGCAGTGAGCGGAGGGATTGACCGTGGTAGGGCGCAGTCGAGCGGTAGCGTGGTACCCAGCGTTTTGGCGTGGGGGCCTTCTTATTTTACCAGAGGCTTGGAGGGCCCTGCCGGTTATCCCGCCCTGAATGCCCGGCGGCACCCCTAGCGGCCCACGTGGCGGCGGGGCGGCAGGGTGAGCCCGGCGCTGGGGCTTGCAGGTCCCCAATCCCTGCCGTTGCGGCACCAAGCCTCTTGGGAGGGGCCACTCTGGGGCCCACCTAGGGTTACGGTTAGCCCCGAGGAGCCCGGGAGGCAGGATCTGCCAGCTGTGTGGCTAGAGGGGGGGCAGGCCAAGGTGAGGGCGCTGTAGAGCGGGAGCATGGGCCTCAGCGTTTTGGCATGGGGGACCTACGAATGTCGCCGGGGGCTCGGAGGGCCGTGCCCATTCCCCCACCCTGATTGGCCGGCGGCGCCCCAAGTGCCCCGGGTGGCGGCAGAGGGGCAGGTTGAGTACATCGCTGGGGCTTGTGGGTCCCCAATGTCTGGCGTCGCGGTGCCAGGCCCTTTGGGAGTGCCCTTCGGGGGCCGACCTAGGGTTAGGGTTAGCCCCCAGGAGGCCGGCAGTCCGGATATGATGGCTGTGGGGCGAGCGGAGGGGTGGGCCGAGGTGAGGGTGCTGGGGAGTGGGATTGTGGGCCCCTGCATTTTGGCACTGGAGGCTTCAAATGACGCTTGTTTCTCCAGGGCCCTGTCCCTTCTACCGCCCTGAATGACCAGCGGCGCCCCTAGCGGCCCGTGTGGCAGTGTTGTGGGAGGGTGAGTCTGGCTCTGGGGCTTGGAGTCCCAGATCCCAGGCTTAGTGGCACCAGGACCCTTGGGAGGGGCCCTAGGGTTAGGGTTAGCCCCAAGGAGACCGTCAGGCCCAATCCGCACACTGTGCGGCGAGCGGAGGTGCGGGCCCAGGTGAGGGCGCTGGGGAGCAGGAGCGTGGGAACCAGCGTTTTGGCGTGGGGAGCCTTTGAAGGTCACCGGTGGCTCAGAAGGCCCTGCCCTTCTCTCGCTCTCTATGACCGGCTGCGCCCCTAGCGGCCCGGGTGGGTACAGTGCGGCAGGGTGAGTCTGGCTCTGGGGCTCTGAGTCACCAATCCCCAGCATTGCAGAGCCAGGCTTCTTGGGATGTCCCCACAGGGCCGACCTAGGTTTTGGTTAGCTGCCAGGATCCCAGCAGGCCCTATCCACCAGCTCTGAAGCAAGCGGAGGGGCGGGCCGAGGTGAGGGCACTGGCGAGCAGGATCCAGGGAGCCAACGGTTTTGCACGGGGAGCCTTCAATGGTCAGCGTGGGCTCGGAGGGCCCTGCCCGATCTCCTGCCCTGATTGACCGGCGGGGCCTCTAGTGGATCGGGTGGCTGAAGGGCAGCAGGGTGAGTCCGGCACATGGGCTCGGGGTCCCCATCCCCAGTGTTGCGACGCCAGGCCCCTTGGGAAGGGCCCCTCGGGGGCCGACCTATGGTTAGGGTTAGCCTCCAGGAGCGCCGCAGGCCCGATACACCACCTGTGCGTCGAGCGGAGAGTTGGGCCGAGGTGAGGGTCCTGGTGAACATGAGCCTGGGCCCAAGCGTTTTGGTTCGGTGTGCCTTCGAATGTCGGCAGGGGTTCGGAGGGCCCTCCAGTTCTCCCACCCTGAATGAATGGCGGCGCCCCTAGCGGCCCATGTGGGGTGGGGCGGCAGCGTGAATCCGGCGCTGGGGCTTGGGGGTCCCCAATCCCTGGCGTTGCGGCGTCAGGCCCCTTAGGAAGGGACCTTCAGGGGCTGTCCTAGGGTTAGTGTTAGTGCCCAGGAGGCAGGCAGGCCTGAGTCGCTGGCTCTGCGAAGAGTGGAGGTGTGGGCCGAGTCGAGGGTGATGCAGAGCGGGAGCGTGATCCCCAGCGTTTTGGCGCCCTGGGCCTTCAAATGTTGCCATGTCTCGAAGGGCCCTGCCTGTTCTCCTGCCCTGAATAACCAGCGGCGCGCTTTGTGGCTCCGTTGGCGGTGGGGTGGCAGGGTGATTCCCGTGCTGCAGCTCAGGTATCCCCAATCCCCGGCGTTGCAGCACCACGCCGCTTGGGAAGGGCCCCTCGGTGGTCGACCTAGGGTTAGAATTTGCCCCCAGGAGGCTGGCAGGCCTGATCCGCGGGCTCTACTACGAGCGGAGGTGCGGGCCGAGATGAGGATGCTGGCGAACAGGAGGGTGGGCCCAACCGTTTTGGCGCGGGGGGGACTTCGTAGGTCGCCGGGGGCTCGGAGGGCCCTACACGTTCTCCCGCCCTGAATGACCGGCGGCGCCCCTAGCGGCTCGGCTGCTGGCAGAGTGGTAAGGTTAGTCTGGTGCTGGGGTTCGGGGGTCCCCAATCCCCGCATTGCGGTGCCAGGCCCCTTGGGAAGGGCCCCTCGGTGGTCGACCTAGGGTTAGGGTTAACCCCCAGGAGGCCGGCAGTCCCGATCCACCCATTGGGTGGCGAGCGGAGGGGCGGGATGAAGTGAGGGTGCTGACGAGTGCGAGCCTGGACCCAAGCGTTTTGGTGCGGTGGGCCTTCGAAGGACAAGGGGGGCTCGGAGGCCCCTGCCCGTGCTCACGCCCTGAATGACCAGCGGCGCCTCTAGAGGCCCGGGTGTCAGCGGGGCAGCACGGTCAGTCCGGCGCTGGAGCTCATGGTTCAGCAGTCCCAGGCGTTGAGGCGCCAGGACCCATCGGACGGGTCCCTGGGGGGCCGACCTAGGGTTTGAGTTAGCCCCCAGGAGTCGGGCAGGCCTGATCCGCCCTCTGTCGGGCGAGTGAAGGGGCAGGCCTAGGTGAGGGCGCTGTCGAGCGGGAGCATGGGCCCAAGCGTTTTGGCGCGGGGCGCCTTCAAATGTCACCGTGGGCTAGGAGGGCCCTGCCCGTTCTCATACCCTGTATGACCGGCGGCGCCCCTAGAAGCCCAGATGGTGGCGGAGCGGCAGGTTGAGTCTGACGCTAGGGCTCTGGGGTCCCCAATTACCAGCGTTGTGGCCCCAGAACCCTTGAGAGGGCCCCCTTGGGTGCCGACCTAGGGTTAGGGTTACCCCAGGAGGCCAGTAGGCCCGATCTGCCAGCTGTGCAGTGAGCAGAGGGGCGGGTTGAGATGACGGCGTTGGCGAGCGGGAACGTGGGCCCAAAGTTTTGGAGCGAGGGGCCTTCGAAGGTCACCAGGGGCTCAGAGGGTCCTGCCCGTTCTCCTGCCCTGAATGACCGGGGGTGCCCCTTGTGGCCCGGGTGGCGGTGGGGGGTATGGTGAGTCCGGCGCTGGGGCTCAGGAGTCCCCAATCCCCCTCGTTGCAGCGCCAGGCCCCTTGGGAGGGGCCACTAGGGGGCAGACCTAGGGTTTGGGTTAGCCCCCAGAAGGCCCCCAGGCCTGATCCGCCAGCTGTGTGGCGAGCGGGGGGGAGGGCCGAGGTAAGGGCGCTGGCGAGCCGGAGCGTGGGCCCAAGCGTTTTGGTGCGGGGGTCCTTCGAAGGTCGCCGTGGGCTCGGAGGGCCCTGCCCATTCTCCTGCACTGAATGACCAGCAGCACCCCTAGCGGCCCGGGTGGCGGCGGGGCAGCACGGTGATTCCGGTGCTGAGGCTCGGGGGTCCCTAATACCCGGCGTTGCGGTGCCAGGCCCCTTGGGACGGGCCCCTCGGGGGCTGACCTAGGGTTAGGGTTAGCCCCCAGGAGACTGGCAGGCTCGTTCCACCCATGTGCAGAGAATGGAGGTGTGGGTCCAGGTGAGGTAGCTGGCGAGCGGGAGCGTGGGCCAGAGCATTTGGCTTTGGCTCGGGGTGCCTTCGAAGGTCGTAGGTGGCTCAGAGGGTCCTGCCCGTTCTGTCGCCCTGAAGGACTGGCGACGCCCCTAGCGGCCCGGGTGGTGATGGGGTGGCAGGGAGACTCCGGCGCTGGGGATCGGGGCTCCTTAATACCCGGCATTGTGGCCTCAGGTCCCTTGGGACGGGACCCTCGGGGGCCGACCTAGGGTTAGGGTTAGCCCCCAGGAGGCTGGCAGGCTCGTTCCGCCCATGTGCGGTGAATGGAGGTGTGGGTTGAGGTGAGGTAGCTGGCGAGTGGGGGCGTGGGCCAGAGCATTTAGGCTTTGGCTTGGGGTGCCTTCGAAGGTTGCAGGAGGCTTAGAGGGTCCTGCCCGTTCTGTCGCCCTGAAGGACTGGTGATGCCCCTAGTGCCCCATGTGGCGGCAGGGCGGCAGGGTGCATCCGGTGGTGGGACTCGGGGGTCCCCAATCCCTGGCATGCGGCGCCAGGCCACTTGGGAGGGGCCCCTCGGGTGCGACCTAGGCATAGGGTTAGCCCCCAGGAAGCCAGCAGGCCCGATCCGCCAGCTCTGCAGCGAGAGGAGGGGTGGGCCGAGGTTAGGGCGCTGGGGAGCAGGAGCGAGGGAGCCAGAGTTTTTGCGCGGGGGGCCTTTGAAGGTTGCAGGGGGATCGGAGGGCCTTGCCCGTTCTCCCTTCTTGAATGACTGGCAACGCCCGTAGCGCCCTGGGTGCTTGCGGGGTGGCAGAGTGAGTCCAGCACTGGGGCTCGGGGGTCCCAAATCCCCAGCATTGTGGTGCCAGGCTCCTTGGGAGGGGCCCCTCGGGGGCCGACCTCGGGTTAGGGTTCTTCCACAGGAGGCCGGCAAGCCCGGCGCTAAGTGGCTCTGACAATGTAACAAAAATGCCATACACTTATCTGAAAGAAATAACCGTGTACAGGAACCCTCTTAGCCCTAACATCATCCTTTGTGAATATGGAAGCCAGCCCCAAAGTGGTCGTGGAAGTCTGACGAAAGGGCTAAGCACTTTTCTCTGAGTCACCACACTGTACAGGGAAAGAGCAATGTACATCATCATTCACGAGTAGGAAGCATGAATGGAAGGTTCTGGAATTTCGAGGACTCTGACCCATCCTTATTGGTAATAAACCACCGTGTACAGGAAAACACCTTCAACTCTCATCAGCCTCCTCAATCCTGATTCCGATTCAACTTTTGGTGTGTAGGACTAGGGAAATGTCCACATCTTATTGCTAAGAAAGAACGATGTCAGGGTAATGCCCTTCAAGTCACCTCAGCCCTCCTGAAGACGGAAGCAGGAATCAAGCTGGTTATGTTACCATGAGGTAAGGAAGATGAGCATATAAGTGAGAAACAACAGTGGGCAGGACCTCTCTTCCAACGAACAGTATCTTTGCTTAATGTTGAATCCCTATGGTAAGTGGTTGTGGGCATTTGTGAGGTCAAAATCTGAAGTGTTTTGTAAAACCTCTTGGTCATTCACAGATGAGACTAAGGTAGTTGGGGACTCCTAGGCAGTGATTTGTCCACTGTCGAAAATATGAAAAGATAAAAGAGACAGATGAGGTCTCCTCAGGCATTGTCCTTTATCCTCATCCTCCGTGAGGATGGCCATCTCTGGACAGCTCAGTGGCAGGGTCTCATTCACAGTGGGGGCATCTGTTCCTCACAGACATCAGGCAGGGAAATGGATTTGGTTCTCTGTGCCAGCCCAGCCACAGCTGAGTGTCACAGCACCCTCTCGTGGGCTCATAAGAGTTTCACTGTCACCAGGCAGGTCATTGTATTTGATAAACCACTGTGAGAGTTTGCAATTGCCTTCACCTGCAACCTCCAGAGGCAAATGCAGATCTCTGGTACCATGTGAAGTTATGTGAAGGCTTTGTGAGAAAGTGTCCTTTTGCTTAAGAAAAACATGGCTGGGGCTCCTGGCTGGCTCAGCCAGTTAAGCATGTGCCTTTGGCTCAGGTTATGATCCCAGGGTTCTGGAATCGATCCGAGGGTCCCTGCTCAGCAGGAAGGGAGTAGGGAAATAGCTTAGAACCCACAGAGAATGTGAATAAAGGGGAGTGAAATGGAACTTGGTCTGTGTTTTGCTTTAGGGATTGGAAGTTAGTTTTTTCTCAATTGTGATTGTTCTTGAAACAGAACAGCTGTATTGTTTTTTTTTTACCTTTATTTTTTTTTCTAGTAACAATTTTTTATTATGATATGTTAGTCACTATACAGTATTTCCTTAGTTTTTGATGTAGTGTTCCGTGATTCATTATTTGCATATAACACCCAGTGCTCCATGCAATATGTACCTTCCTTAATACCCATCACTGGCCCATCCCAATCCCCCACCCCTCTCCCCTCTGAAGCCCTCAGTTTGTTTCCCAGAGTCCATAGTCTCTCCTGGTTCATTCCCCCTTCTGTTTAGGGTCCATTGTCTAAAGGGACAGACAGTGGAAGTTCACCAAATATAAGATCGAAATATCATTGTTCATTGTAGATGCCGCCAAGTAGTTCCCAGACATTTCATTCTACTCTAGTAATTGATTATACCTGTGCAGGTGCACGTGAAAGATAACTGATGAATGTATACTGGTAATAAAACACGCCCCACAGTAGTAGAATAATAGAGAATGCACATGTGTAAAATTATTCGGCTACGGCTTCCATGCTTTCCCTTTGGTTCCTTGTTATCTATGAAATTGGACAATTTTTGTTCTCTAGGCTTAAAACTCATTGTCAGTATTCAGAGTTTTTCAATGCTGATCTTCTCCTGTATAAGTTACTAAAAACCTAAAATATGTATGAACTTTAAAAAATGCTATATTGAAAATTATAGCAGGGAAGTTCCATTTTGTGAATATTGTGTCAATGGATCTCTATTTTGCCATCAGTGTTCATTAGAAATGATGACATTTCATGTGAGTATAAATATCAATGTGAAAAAGAAAAGGTAGGAAGAACCTTGAATGTTTAAGTAATTGGTGAAATGACAGGTGTGTGTGTGTGTGTGTGTGTGTGTGTGTGTGTGTGTGTGTGTGTAATTGATTTTCAGTGAATGGTTTAGGTCCTTGTAGGGCCTCCGAGAGAGCCCAGGTGAACCTTTCAATGAGTTGGTATCTGTTTTCAGAACATGGGAATCTCTTAGTGCAATAGTCAATCCGGCAAGCTTTGAGGTCTTGAAGAGTTTCAGTCCTCAGCGATGGTGTTGCAGACCCTTGTGAGCAAACCCTAGGTATGCTCAGAGCCCTCATTAGCTGGTACCAACGTGTGACGATTTCAGACAGCATTTCCCAAAGAAGTACCTCTTGAGTCTCTGTTCTTGTCAGTTCCCTACACTTCCTTACACTAGTTATGTGATCAGTGTGTTTCAGGATAATCCCCACATGTGATTTTTGCTATTTCCTACTAGTTCTATCTGCTTCTCATCTTCTTCTTTTATGGTAGGGGTTGGGAAGCAACCTGTGTGGTGTAGGAAGGGGTGTGGTAGTTGTCTGCCTTCAGAGGACCAAATGATGCCTAGAAATTGTACTGTAGTTTGAGGTCAATTGTCCATCCTCTGAGTGTCAGGAATTCCATCACTTTACTTTGATGCTAGTCTGTTCTTCAAGCTGTCCTCAGAAATAAGGACGTCATCCATCTAGGGAATACTGGTTTGTGTGTATGTTTTCATTTTAGAAAAGGCCTTGCTGTGCCTGAAAATAATACTGTAGAGCACCCTTTCCTGTTCTTATTGGCCATCAGTCAATCTTTTGTGAAGTATTCGTTTATAAATAGACTTTCTATGGTTGATGAGCAGGAATTCTTAATTGACAAGTCTTTGTCAGTGTGTGTATTGCAAATCTTTACTTCCCAGCCTGCGGTTCACTTTTTCATTTTCTTATGGTCATAAGATAAGGAGAAATGTCACATTTTTATGAAGTCCCACTGAATTCTTTTAAATGGTTTGTGCACCCTATGTCTTACCCCAAGATTGACAGGTTCTACATTTTCTTTCAGAAACTGTCCAATGGGAAGTTACAATCCATTTTCTCTGTCCATTTATTGCTTACAAATTTCACATTTTTATGAAGTCCCACTGAATTCTTTTAAATGGTTAGTGCACCCTATGTCCTACCCCAAGATTGACAGGTTCTACGTTTTCTTTCAGAAACTGTCCAATGGGAAGCTACAATCCAATTTCTCTGTCCATTTATTGCTTACAAATGTATTTTGACCATCTGCTTCCTAGGAAACCTCTTTTGTTATTATTATTATTATTATTATTATTATTATTATTTTATTATTTTAAATTACATTTTTAATTCTAAAAGGGTATTTATAGACTGTTTTGAATTTTCTATGTACACAATCGCGTTATCTGTGAATAGTCACTATTATCCCCTCAATTCTTATACTTTTTGTTTCTCTTGCCTTAAAACACTGGTAGATTCTCCGATGCCACGTTGAATAGAGCAGCATTGTTTAAAGATTTTCATATACCTTTCTCAATATCTGACAGAAAAAGCAGACAAAACATTGGTAACAAATGTGACCAAATTGACATATAGGGAACATTCCATAATAAGTGCAGAATACGTTATTTTCAAGTGATCATAGACTCTTTACCCAAATAGATGATAGGTGGGGCCACGAATCAAGGCTACAAATGTTAAACCCTGAAATTAACTAGATTCTATTCTTAGACCACAGGGGAATTGAGTCACAGTCATAGCGAAAAGAAAACCAGGAAGTCCTTCAATGTTTAAAAATTAAATGGAACTTTGCTACATATCCTAAAGGTCAGAGAAGGAATCTCATTGGAAATTCTGAACCTTTTATACATGAGGGCTCACACACAATGGCACTTTCTTTGTGAAGAGCATAATAATAACCTAGACAGGAGTTGAGCCTTAAGTCAGAGTTCTGCCTGCCCCAGCCACACCTGGCAGGCTTGGCCTGTGGTCCCCCTCAGCTGTCCTTTCTGGTGGCCCTGAGCTAAGGGGGTCAACATGGCCATATGGAAATGGGAAGCTCCCCTCTCATAGTGATGATGGTGCCCCCTCCCCAGCTGCCCTTTCTGGTGGCTCTAAGCTAAGGGGGTCAACATGGCCGTATGGAAATTAGAAGCTCCCCACTCTTAGTGATGACATTGCTATCGTATCGTCCTCACCAGTCCAACAACATGATTTCTGAGTGAACTATGACACAAGAGCGACTTCTTGGCCTTCCTTCAGGTTTGAAAATCATCTGGTGAGTCATCTATTAGAAATAGGATTCAACATGTGTTCTTTCTTCTGGAAAAGAAATAGACCCAATAGCAATTAGGGCTTCCTGAGCACCTGTTCTTGAGAGACATCATACTGGCTCTTTGTAGCATTCTGCCTCTTAAACTTCTCAACTAGGGTGTAGATATTTGTAGGCACATTTTCAGGTGGTTAGACAGGGACTCAGATGATATGAGTCACAGCGGATTTTAGTGTCAGAAACCTAAGTGGGATCCCCAAATTGACTCCAAATCCCTTGTTGTTCCATACAGGGTACTATTTCCCTCTTATCTCTGGTCTTCTCGATCTGGAAACCTATCAAGTATCAGGATTTTCTTGTCATGTGGACAACTGGAATGAATTCAGCGGGCCTTTTCACGTCTGCCCATGTTGATCATTAAGATCATTATCTCAGTGGAGGACCTCTGGGTAAGATACTCAAAGATCCTTAGGGATACAGACAGTATAATATTTTTCTGGTATTAAAGTTCCTGAAACCAACTATCTTTTTTAGTCCATTCAGGCTCTGGTATGTTCAGAGGGTGCTGTAAAACAGGTCTGAAATAGTATTTAAAAACACTCAGCTCAGCCTCTTCTACAAAGTGAGCCAATGCTTATAAACATGGCTAAAATATTGCCTTACCTACGATGACTTCCCAGCCATCATAGTGTTTATATGGTATGACTGTGACTTACATTAGTCAACATTTGCAGAGAAAGAACTTAGTGCATCCAGGGGGCACTTCATGTTGAAATTAGTTTGTGACAACGAGCTACTGTGTTTTCTTCTGCAGTCCAAGGGAATGGTGCCAGACATCTCTAAGGTGTCTAGCAGTTTTACAATTCTGATTTTCAGTGGTCTGTGTGCTTCAGCGATTTGGGCAGGAGAAGGGCAGGAGTCCAGAGACTGTGAACACTTCTGTTACCTGTGCTGACCATGGAGCAGGTAGCCTTCTGTGGGCATCATTTTGATTTCTTGGTACTCTTGTGAAAGGTGCTTTTGTCTCAAATTCCTCCTTTTTAGGAGTAATTATAATGATGAAAGTAATTTTTATCTTATATCATCTGTGGGCCCTGATCCTGGGCTCCCAGGGAAGCTATCCTTTAACATTTTAACTGGCTCAAAATGATTGGGCAAAAGCTCAAAGCATGAGCCCTATTTCTGCCCCAAGTACATGTTGTACATCTGCTTCATGAATAAAACAATAACCAAAAATGACAACATGAAAATAAGAAAAAATAAAGAACCTCTTTGGCTCCCATAAGATTAAAGTCATACTGACATGTACATACTGAAAATGCATGAAATCATTGCATTTCCTAAAGCCCAAGCCTTGGAGGGTCTGAGAACCACTGACATTGCCCAGAACCAGGCACACCCCAGCAGGGAGGGGTGGTGCAGAAAGGGAAGGGGCAGGACTCTGAGGGAGGTCTGCAGCTAGAGGGGTCCCTGGAAGGGGCCAGGTGTGTGTGGGGAGCCCGGCCCAGGACCCCAACCATGCCTGTGCTGGGTGTTGGGTAGAGGAGGCGCCTCTTGGACTCCCTGCACTTTCAGGGTTCCAGGGGCTTGAGGGCGGGTTGCCTGGCATCCCAGGGGCTGGGGCACCACCCTCCCTGACCAATCACCCCTTGGGGGTGGAGCTACATCTCTGTGGGCTGTTCCAGAGTTGCAGTGGGGTGCAGACCTGGGGCAGAAGAAGGGGAACTGGGAGAGCGAGAGTTGCCCTGTGGAGGTCCCAGCTGCTGAGTGAGCAGAATGCACCAGGGGCGGGGGGGTTCGGGGGTAGGGTGCGACCCAGGTGGGAGGCAGGGTTCTCGAAGGGCACTTGGAGAGGGTTCATTGTGGGGACTCAGGTGAGTTTCCTTTTCCTCTTTAAAGTCTCTTCTGCCCCATGTCCTCAACTGGCCTTATTCCCCATACCCGTGAACTCCAGGGCGCCCAATCACCTGCGCTTTTGTGGGATGGGTTGCAGAATTTCAGGGTTTCCCCTGTTCCCTGGAAAAGTGTGGGTAAGGACCTCACAGAGTCCCCACCTTCAGTGATGTGTCCCCCTGTTCTCTGACACAGTGCAGGTGATGCATCTTGAGCAGTACCCCGAGTTCAGCAGGGTGTGCCCTGGTCCCCCAGGCACAGGTGTGGCAGTAGCAAGCCCCAGAGCCATACCCAACTTCAGCATTATGCCCCGTGTGCCCCCAGGTTAGTGGTCATTGGCTGTTGGAATCATACAGGAAAATTCTCCAGGTGGGGGCCTGGAAGTGGGTGTAAACCAGACCCCACTCTAGTTGCACTGGGAATAGACAAATTGAGGGTTTCCTTAGAAGAGTAAGTCTGCTTTCCAGAAAAGGCAAGGTCATTGGTCTATTGAGAATGAAGATAATTACTGCTAAACAACAAGTATGTGTTGCCCCTTTGCCCAGAAACCGAAGCAGGTGTGCAGGCTTTAGGTCAGAGGTGCCTTCTTCTCCACAGCTGACAGCACTTCTCTGCTCTGACTCCAAGACACCCGAGGTTTTGAACGTCAGTATCGGAGTCAGCGAGGCAGCTTGTCACAGGACGCCAGTGTTCAGAGAAAGCACAGGTATGTTTGGCAAAATGTCCTATCTATGTCAGGGATGGAGGTAAAACCTCTCATTATCCCAAAACCTCCTGGGCTTTTCTCTTTTCTCTAGTTGAGCCACAAAGTAAAATTGAAGTAACTGTCAGCATTCTGGGTTTGGTGCAAGAATTACAATTTTCCCTGCTGGTAGAACATTGCAGGGGATCACAATTTCTCTGTCCATTTATTGCTTACAAATGTATTTTGACCATCTGTTTCCTAGGAACCCTCTTTTATTAGAAAGGGAAGGTGAGATTCACTCTGTGCCTGTTTGTAACATCTAATTTGTTCCTTCATCTAACAATGTTTATTCAATTGGGCCTAAGACATGTTTGAGTGGCCAGCATCTAGAGTTAGGTGGCTTTTTTCATCTGATACAGCCTTGGATGATGTCATTTGACAAAGGTGATGTTTCATCATTGATTAGTTTATTCATCAAAAGAGTTAAAATTAGGGTGGAGGGAAAATTGAAAATTATCCAAACTGGCCTGTTCCTGTTTAAAAGTTGAGCTTGACTTTCTAGTTTTACTAAATGTATTATCTCGATATTTTGAGGTGCCATATTCTCTCTGTAGTTTCTTTGGTGGTGGAGTCAGAAGGAGAGTCTGGGAATTCTTTTGGATAGTGGCATGCTGGTGGCTTCAAGGGGCTTGGCGTCAGGAGCCTTGGGTGAAGTCTGCAACTGCTTGTCTGACCCTAGGAGCATCTCCCAGAGGTTTTGTTTCCTCTTATGAAATTGCCGGCAGATAATGTTCTGATTAAAGGGGAACCCTCCTATCCTGTTGGTGGGAATGCAAAGTGGTGCAGCCAGTCTGGGAAACAGTGTGGGGGTTCCTCAAAAAGTTAAACATTGAACAACCCCATGATCCAGCAATTGCTCTCCTAGGTATTTACCCAAAGGATACAAAAATGCAGATTTAAAGGGGGAACCTGAACCATGATGTTTATAGCAGAAATGTCCACAGTACCCAAACTATGGAGAGAATCCCAACATCCATGCACTGATGAATGGATAAAGCAGATGTGGGATACATATATATAATGGAATATGACCCAGCTTCAAAAAGAATGAAATCTTACCATTTGCAAGGATGCGGATGGATCTAGAGTGTATTAAGGTAAGCAAAATCAGTGAGGAAAGACAAATATCCTATGCTCTTACGCTTGTGGAACTTCGGAAAGAAAACAGATGAACAGAGTGGAGGGGCGATGAGAGAGGCAAACAAGGAAATAGACTCAACGAGAACAAACTGAGTGTTACTGCAGGACAGGGGCATGGGGGGAAGAGTTAAATGGGTGAGAGGTATTAAGGAGGGCATTTGTGATGAGCATCGGGTACTGTATGCAGGTGAGGAATGGCTAAATCCTACCCCTGAAGCAAATGTTCCATGGCATGTGACTAACTGGAATTTAAGTAAGAGAAGAAAGGAAAAAGTGTTCTGCTTCATGAAGAGTGAGGTAAACTTGTAGTAATTTGGGCTGTACTATTCTATAGATGAGAGTTGTTAAACACCCTGTTGTAGGATACACTAGTTGCTTATCACATAAGGAGTCTTCAGAAAGCTGCAATGAAAGATTCAGGTGTCAGAGTATGTTCATGTTCCACTGATATGTTACAGTTTGCACAGGTAGGAAAGAAGATGGAGAGAAAGGCAACAGAAGGGGAAAGTAGGTGTGAACCTTTCATTACTTAGCATTATAGCTTTCTCATGAAAGCCTTGCGCCAGTGTGATTATGGAAGCAGAGGGGAATCCGGGAAATTTGCAGGAGACGGGGGAGTTCCAGATCTGGGTAAAGCTGCCAAGGGCCCCAGAGGAGAGCCTAATGCATTCTGCAGCAGGGTGTGGGCGGGGTGGGCTCCAGGGGTGGCTGTGGGTCTCCTGGGTGAGAGTTGTAACAGGTGAGGGCTGTGTGCAAGTTCCTGGCTGAGGACAAGTGAGGCACAGGTGGAGAGCTGGCAGAGAACCTTCTTCTGGGCCACCAGCCTCACCCAACACACAGCTTCATCTTCTGTCCCTTTCACTCCAATTCAGACTTCTCCGAAGGTGAGTGAGAACACATCAAGAGAATTCGAAACAGAAGGGAAAGCATGTGCAAAGGCTCTGGGGCAGGAGAATTCCAGGTATGTCCAGGAGCAGCAAGAAGGCCCTGTGGCCAAAGGAGACAGCTTAGGACATGAGCTCAGAGAGGTGACAGATGGTGACAGAAAGCCATTCCAGGGCTATAACCCAATGAGACCCTGTTTCACTGGGCCATCCTGGCTACAGTGTTGAGAACAGATGACAGAGGGTTGAAGATGGCAAGGCAGGTCAATGACGAAGCTTTTCCAGGAACTCAGGCATTGTGGTCCAGACAGGTGGCCTTGGATGGAGTGGTTAGACCTATTCTGGGTCCATTTTGAAGATGGAGCTCACAGGATTTGCTGATGGGTTAGCTATTAGGAGCAGGAGAACAGAGGAATTGGGGTAACTCCCAGCTGTTGTGGGTTGTCCTGATCGAGGGGAAGGAGTGGGTTTTTCGGGTGGTAGGAGGTAGTCCGTGTTCTGCATGCTGAGGAAGGTGCCTTTCCCAGTGGATCTGCTGAGGTTTGTGTCTGAGAGAACCTTTCACTTCTCCTCCCTCAGCAATGCTCAAGTACAAGTATCCCCCACTTTTTAAACGTTCACAGTAAGACACTTGGTTTTCTTGAAATAACTACGTAATTACCCATCTTCAGTAAGAGGAAGAGACCTGAAGAGGATTTTCCTCTTATGAAAAAAGGTGAACTGTGAGAATCGCGTTCATCATCTGTTTTGGGGAGAAGCTCCTTCCGTTGGGAACCGCTCTCCGCATCCAGCCACCAGCACTTTGAATGGTGTCTGTGAGCCTCTATTGTGCTTTATCTTCATTTATGCTGGGCCTCCGTTAGGTACTTGTGTCCTGAGGCCTAAGAAAAGCCAAAAGAAGGAATTTTGGGGTCTGAGCACACTGTCTAATTGTTCCGTGTAAATTAATGGCCATTCCTTCTTGACACCATTTCTGCTGTGCAAGGTTTCTCAGAAGCCCTGCACTTTCAAAGAGCAGGGAAACCTATACCCCATGCTGTGGGGTTAGTTTTAGTCTCCATGCTGGACAGAACATTTCATGACTGTCAGATTTTCTCACTCAAACATTGAGACTTTGACCACCTTCACCCATTTCTACCACCCCATCCCCGAATCTGGCACCTACCAATCTGCTATCAGTATCTATGCATTCAGTATTTGTTTATTCCACGTGGAATGTACATGAGAGCATCTGGGATTGGTCTTTCTGTGTCTGAGTTACTTGGAATAAGGCCCCCAAGGTCTGTGTTTCCAGGTCTGGTTCTTGTGAATAATGCTGCAGTGAACGTGGAAGTGCATCTGTCTTTTTGAGGCAGTATTTTTGTGTTCTCCGAATAAATACTCAGTAGAGCCATTACTGTGCCATGTGGTAGTTGCATTTATTTTTTCAGGAACCTCCATACCATTTGTCACAGTGGCTGCACCAATTTCCATTCCCACCAACAGTGCACAGTGTCTCCTCCTCTGCAAACCCTTGACCCCAACTGGTGTCTGTCTCTGGACAATTGGTGATCCAACTGTTGTGAGGGGATAGCCGATTGTGGGTTTGACTGATGTTTCCCTGACGATTTTTAGTGATGTCTAACAACTTTCTCTGTCTGTTGGCACCTGTGTGCCATCTTTGGAAAGTATCTATTCACATATTCCCCACGTTTTTTTATACAGTTTTTTTTTGTTTCTTTTGATTTGTATGAGTGTTGTGTGTATTTTTGATATTAGCCTCTTCTCACACATATGATTCGCAGATATTTTTTTCTTATTGGGTCAGTGGCCTTTTAAGTTTTTGCTGGTTTCTTTTGCCGTGTGGAAGATTTCAGTTTGATATTGTTCCACTTTTTTATTTTTGCTTTTGTTGCCTTTGCATTTGGTGTCTGATCTGAAGACTCTTTGCCAAAACCAATGTCGAGAGACTTAGTACCTGTGTCTTCTTGGAGGTTTATGGATTCAGGTCTTATGTTCAAATCATTCATCCATTAAAAATTTTGTGTGTGGTGTAAGAAAGTGGACCAGTTATATTCTTCTGCATTTACTGTCAAGTTTGCATGTTACCGCTCACTGAAGAGACGGTCCTTCCCTCATGGCATATCTTCTGCTGCTGTGTCGTAAGTTAGGATCATCTACGTGTGGGTAAGTTTCTGAGCTTTCTGTTCTGTTCCACTGAACTGGTGTCTGTGTTTATGCCAGTACCATCCTGTTTTGATGACAACAGCTCTATAATCTAGCTTGAAATCCAGGAGTGTGTTGACTGCACCTTTCTTTCTCCAGGTTGCTTTGGGTATTTGGGGTCTTTTGTGATTCCATACAAGTTTGAGGACTGTTTTCTATTTGCTCGAATAATGCCAGTGGAATTCAGATAGGGATTTCATCACATCTGTCGATTGCTTTGGGTACGATGGACATGTTCACATAATTAAATCTTCCAGTTAAGGAGTATGGCGTATGCTTCCATTTGTTTGTGTTGCCTTCCAAATCTTTGACCCATACATTCTGCCCCCCCTCGACACACATGTTTTTCATTTCTTTTCTGCCATGTGTTGAGTGTACTATGTCTTTCGCATTTTTGGTTACTTTTATTCCTAGATTTTTTTTTGATGCAATTGTAAATGGCATTGCTTTTTTAATTTCTCTTTGCGAACGTGTGTCATCAGTATACAGAAATGCAAGAACTTGGGTCATCTGGGTGGCCCCATAGGTGAAGCGTCTGCCTTCAGCTCAGGTCATGATCCCAGAGTCCTGGATCGAGCCCCATGTTGGGCTCCCCGCTTATCGAGGGTCTGCTTCTCCCTCTTTCCTACACTCCCCCTGCATGTGCTTTTTCTCTTCCTCTCAAATAAATAAATAAAATCTGAAAAAAATAAAGACAACAGGTCTCTGTATATTGACTTTATATCCTGCAGCTTTCTTGCATTTGTTTAAACTAACTGTTTTTTTTTTTGTGTGTGTGTGTAATCTTTCGGGATTTCATGTCATTTGCAAATAGTGACAGTTTTCCTGTATGGATTTCATATCTTTCTCTTTTTTTAAAGTGATGTTAGTCACCCTACAGTACTTCATTTGTTTTTGATGAAGTGTTCCATGATTCATTGTTTGTATTTAACACCTAGTGCTCATTATGACACGTGCCCTCCTTAATACCCATCACCAGGATAACCCATTCCCCTACCCCTCCCTTACTGCAACCTTCAGTTTGTTTCCCAGTGTCAACAGTCTCTCATGGTTCCTCTCCCCCTCTCATTCCCCCCCTTCACTTTTCCCTTCCTTCTTCTAATGTCCTCCATGCTATTCCTTCCATTCCACATAGGAGTCAAACCTTATGATAATTCTCTTTCTGTGCTTGCCTTAATTTCACTTAGCATAATCCCCTCCTGGTCAATTCACATTGGTGCAAATGGTGGGTATTCATCCTTTCTGATGACTGAGTAATATTCCATTGTATAGATGAACCACATCTTCTTTGTCCATTCATCTGCTGAAGGACATCTTGGCTCCTTCCACAGTTTGGCTATTATGGACATTGCTGCTATGAACATTGAGATACAGGTGCCCCTTCTTTTCATTACTCTGTGTCTATGGGGTAAATACCCAGTAGTGCAATTGTTGGGTCATAGGATAGCTCTGTGTTTAATGTCTTGCGGAACATCCATATTGTTCAAAAGTGGTTATACCAGTTGAATTCTCACGAGTAGTGTAAGAGGGCTCCCCTTTCTCCACATCATCTCTGACTTTTTGTAATTTCCTGTCTTGTTAATTTTTTTCTCAAGATTTTATTTATTTATTTGATAGAGATAGAGACAGCCAGCGAGAGAGGGAACACAAGCAGGGGGAGTGGGAGAGGAAGAAGCAGGCTCATAGCGGAGGAGCCTGATGTGGGGCTCGATCCCATAATGCCAGGATCACGCCCTTAGCCGAAGGCAGATCCTTAACCTCTGTGCCACCCAGGTGCCCCCTGCCTTGTTAATTTTAACCATTCTAACTGGTGTAAGGTGGTATCTCATTGTCGTTTTGATTTGTATTTGCCTGATGGCAAGTGATGTGGAGCATTTTTTCATGTGTCTGTTGGCCATTTGTATGTCTTCTCTAGAAGTATCTCTTTGTGTCTTCTGCCCATTTTTTGTGTGTCGAGTTTGAGGAGTTCTTTATAGATCTTGGATACCAGCCCTTTATCTGTAATATCATTTGCAGATATCTTCTTCTTTTCCATAGGTTGCCTTTGTGTTTTGTTGATCGTTTGCTTTGCTGTGCAGAAGGTTTTTATCTTGATGAAGTGCCAATAGTTCATTTTTGCTTTTATTTCCTTTGCCTTTAGAGACATGGCTTGCAAGAAGTTGTTGTGTCCAAGGTTGAAGAGTTCTTTTGATTTGGATATGATACAGGAATCCATTATCTTTCTTTCCTGATTGTATTCGATTCCTCTGTCTTTCTTGGTGAGTCTAGCTAAGTTTGTCAGTTTTATTTATCTTTCCAAAAAAGGCAACTTTCAATTTCATTGTTTTTGTTTGTTTTTTTTTTTTTTTGGTCTTTTTAGTCTCTGTTGGATTTATTTATGCATTCCTTTTTGTTATTTCCTTATTTCTACTAAATTGGGTCTTTGTTGTTTTATTTTTTACTTCTTTACCACATAAATCAGGTTGTTAATGGAGACCCTTCTCATGGATTGATGAAGACTTGAGTTTCTATGAATGTCCCCCATAGAGCTACTTTTGCTGCATCCCATAAGTTTTTGTAAGTTGTCTTTTTCATCAGTGTCAAGGTACTTCTAAAATCTTTTTTGATTTCTTCTTTGACTGTTGGTTGTTCGGTAGCATGTTTTTAATTCTCCACATATTTTTTTGAGATTATTTAAGTATCTGACAGAGAGTGAGACAGTGAGAGAGGGAATGCAAGCAGGGGGGGTGAGAGAGGGAGAAGCGGGCTTCCCACTGAGCAAGGAGCCTGATTCCAACCTAAATCCCAGGATCCTGGGATCAGGACCTGAGCTGAAGGCAGATCCTTAACAACTGATCCACCCAGGCTCCCCAATCTCCACCTATTTTTGACTGTCCCATTTTTTTCTTGAGACTGATTTCTAGTTTCATATCTTTGTGGTTGGACAAGATTTGAAGCAGAAGGTGAAGAGCATTCAGATTAAAAGTTTGTTTCCTGGAGGGATTTCTGAGGGCAGACCATGAGTTCTGTGGGGACGGAGGAAGGTTTTGTGAGACGGGGGTGGGGTTAACCCTTGTTAGAATTACTGACTACTACCATGCAGGCTGTGTGCTACTGTTCACACCGTAGTCCTGATGGACTTGTACTTCATTAGGAACATTTTCTAGGAGGTTTAGGCATAGCCTTCTCTTAAAGAAAGGTGCCATGTGAGTTCATGGCATGACCCCAGGTCAGCAACCAGGATGTATGGTATTGTGGGGGATGAGAACCAGGCTTTCTGTGGGAAGTGACAGAAATGGGGTATGGTGAGCTCCATGACCATAGGTGAGGTCCCTAGTGACCCACTGGGTGTTGGGTTCTGTGGATCTGTCTCATCAGGTGCTGTGGAATTCAGGGACACACTCCTGTCTGTGGATTTGTGTGGAGACAGGTAGACATCAGTGTTTGGCCAGGCACAAGGGTCGCACTGGACCACCACCAGAGGTGCAGCATGTGCGGGAGCCACTGCTTGCTTTCCACGAAAGCTGACCAGGGTCTTTGACCGTGATTTCTAGCAGCTGCAAGGGGAGAGGAGGCCGGGGGTGGTGCACACTTCCTAGAGTTGTGGTCAGGACTAGTCTGGAACCCACTGAAGTCAGCCACACTGGGCACAGAAGGCCCCCAGTCAGTGTAGCTGTGGGCACTGCTCCCATGGTACTTTCGGGCCGGCTCCATGCTGCCACCTCCTGCTTTTCATCATCATCTTCAAAGTCATGTGCCTCTGCTCTTGCCCCATGGCCTCCGGGGTATTGTCAGTCCTCCATCTGGCCCTCGTCCCTGTTGCCCTGTGCAGTCCGATGCCAGGATAGCCTTCTCGAGACAATCATCTGGCCCTGATGGAACACTTCCATGGATCTCGTGTGATGCAAGGGTGAAGCCCTGCCCTGGAAGGGGGCTGCAGGACCCCAATCAGGAGAGCCATGTCTCCCTTTTCAGCATGGCCTGCCCTCCCCTCAGTCTTCTTCAGGGAAGCTCTCCCCACTTCCTGAGACAACAGCTCTGAACTTAAAAATGAATGTTATTTTACATATCTCTATGCCTTAGTTCATCCATGGCATGTCTTTCAACCCCGTTAGTGGGGTTTTTTTTTTAGCAGTTTTGAAGGGCTGTCTGCTCAAGGAGGGGATGACCTGGGTGGGGCAGCTTTCCCTCTCATCTCCCTCAGCATGTCTCTGAGCCCTGGGGCCAACTGTGCCACTGAGGATTGAGGGACCCGAGCCAGCTCATCCTGAGCCCAGGATGTGTCAGCTGTGTAGACGGATGCGTGTCAGAGTGGTGGGCAGCGGCATGGGCCAGGGGCAGGCAGTGTCTCCTCATTCCTTCCCTCCCTTCCTCACAGATATAGCTCAGAGCAGCCTTCAACCCCTGCATCTCCAGATCCCTTGACCTGTGCCTCCTGTGTTCAGCTGGTGACCTTGGAGTTTTGCATTGATTCTACCTCCCATACCCTCTCCTGTAGCAGTTCCTGGATCAGGGGAGTGGTGGGACTCTTGTCTGCTTTTGATCTTCTTCCTGTCCCGCACCAAGCCCACCCACCTTTGCATCTTCCATGTATGTGCTTGGAAGCAAGCCCATCCACAGGGAACCTATTAGCCAAATGGATCCAGGCAAAGAACATTGAAGTAGAGATCCAGGATCCATAATAAACCTGCTCGGAAACTTGTCCCAAAGTCTGTGACTCTCTCACAATGTAACAGAAACAATAATAGCTTTCTGGACTGTGAAGTGACATGTGTCTCTACTTCTAATCTTAAATGCATAGGTGCTGAGCCTGGACTGAAAAGGACCATGGCTCCCGTGGGCTGGGATCCACAGTAAGAACTCAGTGAAATCTGAATTCAAGGCATAGAGTGAATAATTATTGTAGAGTGAATCCTCCCAAGTAGGGCTTATGAACAATGCACAGGAAAAGCTTTTTCAAAGAGGTTTCTGAAAGAAAAATCTTTTTTAAAAATTTATTTTAATTCCAGTAGAGCTAACCTACAGTGTTACATTCGTTTCAGGTGTACAATAGAGTGATTCAGTAATTCTATATATTACTCAGTGGTCATCAAGAAAAGTGTCCTCTTAATCCGCTTCATCTATTTGACTCATCCCTCTATCATCCTCCTCTCTGGTATCCATCCGTTTGTTCTCTATTGTTAAGAGTTTGTATTTTGCCACACCCATACTCAGGCAACCCTGTTTGGGTAGAGTTGCCCTGTCCCCTGCGAGGGGGGATGGGTGTGGGAACGCTGTGAGCCAGTATTTCCAGGCTTTTGTTCCCTGGCATCTTTCTCTGGCGGTCTGCTGTGCCTCTTCTGAGAGTCAGAGCAGCAGAGGCTGAATTGTCACAGAACAGAGGGATTGCGGCATGTTCTTCACGGATGTTCTGGCCACTTTAACTCCGTTACTGTTGGTGCTGCTCAACCCCATAGCGTCCCTGGATGTGTGCCCCACTCCTGGTGTCCCTGTCCTCACTTCCAGGGCAGGTGCATCTCTGTCCTTTGTGTTTCTAAGGCCACCAGCCACCAGCCGCCCCCTGGAGCTCCCAGATCTCCAGGTCTCAGTCTGGATCCCGTGAGCACACCAGGATTACGGAGTTTCCTGAGAAGCCTGGTGGCATACCACCTCCTTCAGGGTCTCAGTCTGCTGTTTCCTGGGTGCCTACCACGAGTTCGCCCGCTGCCCCATGCAGGTGGCCCACCAGCCGCCAGCCGCCCCGCGTGCTCCCGGGTCTCTGGGTCTGTCTATTCCCGGTGAGCACACTGGGATTCCGGAGTTCCGTGAGAAGCCTGGTGGTGGGCGCACCTGGTTCAGGGTCTCAGTCTGCTGTTTCCTGGGTTCTGACCATGAATCTGCCCTCTCCCCTGTGCAGGTGGCCTGCCAGCCTCCAGTGGACCCGCACGCGCTCCAGGAGCTCTCATTCTCATTCTGGATCCCATGAGCACACTGGGATTCCTGTGTTCTGGGAGATGCCTAGTGGTGTGCTCTCTGGGCTCACCAGTCTCAGTCCTCTCTCTAGGGGTGCCTTCTGTGAATCTGCCAGCTCCCCTGTGCAGGTGGCTGCTACTTCCTGGCGCCCAAATGCGGTGGCTCCCTCCCCCTTCCTTTTATCTTCCAGTATCTGTGCCAGGTTTCAGGACTCCCCGCTTCCTACCTCAATACGCAGCGCTGGAGATGTTCATTTGTAGAGATCCAGATATATCTTCCTGCCTCTCAGGCTGATTCCGTGGTTGTTTAGGCTGGCCTGCTACCTATCCAGCAGGACTCAGGGGATCTGCGGAAAAAGGAGTCCCCTACTCCTCCACCATCTTAACTCCTCTCTTGTACCTGAAATAGTATTTAAAAACACTCAGCTCAGCCTCTTCTACAAAGTGAGCCAATGCTTATAAACCTGGCTAAAATATTGCCTTACCTACGTTGACTTCCCAGCCATCCTAGTGTTTAAATGGTGTGACTGTGACTTACATTAGTCAACATTTGCAGAGAAAGAACTTAGTGCATCCAGGGGGCACTTCATGTTGAAATTAGTTTGTGACAACGAGCTACTGTGTTTTCTTCTGCAGTCCAAGGGAATGGTGCCAGACATCTCTAAGGTGTCTAGCAGTTCTACAATTCTGATTTTAAGTGGTCTGTGTGCTTCAGAGATTTGGGCAGGAGAAGGGCAGGAGTCCAGAGACTGTGAACACTTCTGTTACCTGTGCTGACCATGGAGCAGGTAGCCTTCTGTGGGCATCATTTTGATTTCTTGGTACTCTTGTGAAAGGTGCTTTTGTCTCAAATTCCTCCATTTAGGAGTCATTATAATGATGAAAGTAATTTTTATCTTATATCATCTGTGGGCCCTGATCCTGGGCTCCCAGGGAAGCTATCCTTTAACATTTTAACTGGCTCAAAATGATCGGGCAAAAACTCAAAGCATGGGCCCTATTTCTGCCCCAAGCACATGTTGTACATCTGCTTTGAGAAGAAAACAACCAAAAATGCCAACATGAAGATAAGAAAAAATAAAGAACCTCTTTGGCTCCCATAAGATTAAAGTCATACTGACATGTACATACTGAAAATGCATGAAACCATTGCATTTCCTAAAGCCAAAGCCTTGGAGGGTCTGAGAGCCACTGACCTTGCCCAGAACCAGGCACACCCCAGCAGGGAGGGCTGGTGCAGAAAGGGAAGGGGCAGGACTCTGAGGGTGGTCTGCAGCTAGAGGGGTCCCTAGAAGGGGCCAGGTGTGTGTGGGTGCCCTGGCCCACGACCCCACCCATTCCTGTGCCGGGTGTTGGGTAGAGGAGGCACCTCTTGGGCCCCCTGCACTTTCAGGGTTCCAGGGGCTTGAGGGCGGGTTGCCCAGCATCCAAGGGGCTCAGGCACCAACCTCCCCAACCATTCACTGCTTGGGGGTGGAGATGTCTCTGTGGGCAGTCCCAGATTTGCAGTGGGTTGCAGAATTGGGGCAGAAGAAGGGGCACTGAGAGAGAGAGAGTTGCCCTGTGGAGATCCCTGCTGGTGAATGAGCAGCTTGCACTGGGGTGGGGGTCTGGGGGTAGGGTGTGCCCCAGGTGGGAGGCAAGGTTTTGGAAGGGCACGTGGAGAGGGTTCATTGTGGGTACTCAGGTGAGTTTTCTTTTTCCCTTTAAAGTCTCTTCTGCCCCATGTCCTCAACTGACCTTATTCCCCATACCCGGGAACTCCAGGGCACCCACTCACCTGAGCTTTTGTGGGATGGGTTGCAGAATTTCAGTGTTTCCCCTGTTCCCCGGGAAGAGTGCGGGTAACGACCTCACACAATCCCCACTTTCAGTTCTCTGACACAGTGCAGGTGATGCATCTTGAGCAGTACCCTGAGTTCAGCAGGGTGTGTCCTGGGCCCCCAGGCACAGGTGTGGCAGTAGCAAGCCCCAGAGCCATCCCCCAACTTCAGCATTATGCCCCGTGTGCCCCTGGGTAGTGGTAATTGGCTATTAGAATCATGCAGGAATATCCTCCAGGTGGGGGCCTGGAGGCGTGCGTAAACCAGACCCCACTCTAGTTGCATTGGGAATAGACGAATTGAGGGTTTCTTTAGAAGAGTAAGTCTGCTTTCCAGAAAAGGCAAGGTCATTGGTCTATGGAGAATGAAGATAATTACTGATAAACAACAAGTATGTGTTGCCCCTTCGCCCAGAAACCGAAGCAGGTGTGCAGGCTTTAGGTCAGAGGTGCCTTCTTCTCCCCACCTGACAGCAATTCTCTGGTCTGGCTCCAAGAAACCCGAGGTTTTGAACGTCAGCATCAGAGTCAGTGAGGCAGCTTGTCACAGGACGCCAGTGTTCACAGAAAGCAAAGGTATGTTTGGCAAAATGTCCTATCTATGTCAGGGCTGGAGGTAAAACCTCTCATTATCCCAAAACCTCCTGGGCTTTTCTCTTTTCTCTAGTTGAGCCACAAAGTAAAATTGAAGTACCTGTCAGCATTCTGGGTTTGGTGCAGGAATTACTTAGTTTCCCTGGAGGTAGAACGTTGCAGGGGATCACAATTTCTCTGTCCATTTACTGCTTACAAATGTATTTTGACCATCTGTTTCCTAGGAACCCTCTTTTATTAGAAAGGGAAGGTGAGATTCACTCTGTGCCTGTTTGTAACATCTAATTTGTTCCTTCATCTAACAGTGTTTATTCAATTGGGCCTAAGATATGGTTGAGTGGCCAACATCTAGAGTTAGGTGGCTTTTTTCATCTGATACAGACTTGGATGATGTCATTTGACAAAGGTGATGTTTCATCATTGATTAGTTTATTCATCAGAAGAGTTAAAATTAGGGTGGAGGGAAAATTGAAAATTTTCCAAAGCGGCCTGTTCCTGTTTAAAAGTTGAGCTTGACTTTCTAGTTTTACTAAATGTATTATCTCGATATTTTGAGGTGCCATATTCTCTCTGTAGTTTCTTTGGTGGTGGAGTCAGAAGGAGAGTCTGGGAATTCTTTTGGATAGTGGCATGCTGGTGGCTTCAAGGGGCTTGGCGTCAGGAGTCTTGGGGTGAACTCTGCAACTACTTGTTTGACCCTAGGTGCATCTCCTAGAGGTTTTGTTTCCTCTTATGAAATTGCTGGCAGATAATGTTCTGCTTAAAGGGGAAGCCTCCCATCCTGTTGGTGGGAATGCAAAGTGGTGCAGCCAGTCTGGGAAACAGTGTGGGGGTTCCTCAAAAAGTTAAAAATTGAACAACCCCATGATCCAGCAATTGCTCTCCTAGGTATTTACCCAAAGGATACAAAAATGTGGATTCGAAATGGGTACATGCACCATGATGTTTATAGCAGAAATGTCCACAGTAGCCAAACTATAGAGAGAATCCCAACGTCCATGCACTGATGAATGGGTAAAACAGATGTGGGATACATATATATACACTGGAATATGACCCAGATTCAAAAAGAATGAAAACTTACCATTTGCAAGGATGTGGATGGACCTAGAGTGTATTAAGCTAAGCAAAATCATTGAGGAAAGACAAATATCCTATGCTCTCATGCCTGTGGAACTTCAGAAAGAAAACAGATGAACAGAGTTGAGGAGTGATGAGAGAGGCAAACAAGGAAATAGACTCAACCTTGGAGAACAAACTGAGTGTTGCTGCAGGACAGGGGCGTGGGGGGAAGAGTTAAATGGGTGAGGGGTATTAAGGAGGGCACTTGTGATGAGCACCGAGTTCTGTATGCAGGTGAGGAATCACTAAATCCTACCCCTGAAGCGAATATTCCATGGCATGTGAACTAACTGGAATTTAAGTAAGAGGAGAAAGGTAAAAGTGTTCTGCTTCATGAAGAGTGAGGTAAAATTGTAGTGATTTGGCTGTACTATTCTATAGATGAGAGTTGTAAATCACCCTGTTGTAGGATACACTAGTTTCTTATCACATAAGGAGTCCTCAGAAAGCTGCAATGAAAGATTCAGGTCTCAGAGCATGTTCATGTTCCACTGATATGTTACAGTTTGCACAGGTAGGAAAGAAGGTGGAGAGAAAGGCAACAGAAGGGGAAAGTAGGTGTGAACCTTTCATTAGTTAGCGTTATAGCTTTCTCATGAAAGCCTTGCGCCAGTGTGATTTTGGAAGCAGAGAGGTAATCCGGGAGCTTTGCAGGAGATGGGGGAGTTCCAGGACTGGGTAAAGCTGACAGGGGTTCCAGAGGAGAGCTGAATGCATTCTGCAGCAGGGTGTGGGCAGGGTGGGCTCCAGGGGTGGCTGTGGGTCTCCTGGGTGAGACTTGTGACAGGTGAGGGCTGTGTGCAAGTTCCTGGCTGAGGACAAGTGAGGCACAGGCGGAGAGCTGGCAGAGAACCTTCTTCTGGGCCACCAGCCTCACCCAACACACACAGCCTCATCTTCTGTCCCTGTCACTCCAATTCAGACTTCTCCGAAGGTGAGTGAGAACACATCAAGAGCATTCTGAACAGAAGGGAAAGCATGTGCATAGCTCTGGGGCAGGAAAATTCCAGCTATGACCTGGAGTAGCAAGATGGCCCTGTGGCCACAGGAGACAGCTTAGGACATGACCTCAGAGAGGTGACAGAAAGCCATTCCAGGGCTATAACCCCATGAGACCCTGTTTCACTGGGCCATCCTGGCTACAGTGTTGAGAACAGATGACAGAGGGTTGAAGATGGCAAGGCAGGTCAATGACGAAGCTTTTCCAGGAACTCAGGCACTGTGGTCCAGACAGGTGGCCTTGGATGGAGTGGTTAGACCTATTCTGGGTCCATTTTGAAGATGGAGCTCACAGGATTTGCTGATGGGTTAGCTATTAGGAGCAGGAGAACAGAGGAACTGGGGTAACTCCCAGCTGTTGTGGGTTGTCCTGATCGAGGGGAAGGAGAGGGTTTCTCGGGTGGTAGGAGGTAGTCCGTGTTCCACATGCTGAGGAAGGTGCCTTTCCCAGTGGATCTGCTGAGGTTTGTGTCTGGGAGAACCTTTCACATCTCCTCCCTCAGCAATGCTCAAGTAAAAGTATCCCCCACTTTTTAAACGTTCACAGTAAGACACTGGGCTTTCTTGAAAGAACTACGTTATTACCCAGCTTCAGTAAGAGGAAGAGACTTGAAGAGGATTTCCCTCTTATGAAAAAAGGTGAACAGTGAGAATCGCGTTCAGCATCTGTTTTGGGGAGAAGCACGACAGAGGCGTCGTGCACCCCAACCTGCTCTTTCCGCTGGGAACTGCTCTCCGCATCCAGCCACCAGCACTTTGAATGGTGTCTGTGAGCCTCTGCTGTGCTTTGTCTTCATTTATGCTGGGCCTCCATTAGAAACTTGTGTCCTGAGGCCTAAGAAAAGCCAAAGAGAAGGAATTTTGGAGTCTGAGGACACTATCTAATTGTGCCGTGTAAATTAATGGCCATTCCTTCTTGAACACCATTTCTGCTGTGCAAGGTTTCTCAGAAGCCCTGTACTTTCAAAGAGCAGGGAAACCTATACCCCATGCTGCGGGTTTAGTTTTAGTCTCCATACTGGACGGAACATTTCATGACTGTCGGATTTTCTCACTCAAACATTGAGACTTTGACCACCTTCACCCATTTCTAACACCCCATCCCCGAATCTGGCACCTACCAATCTGCTATCAGTATCTATGCATTCAGTAATTGTTTATTACACGTGGAATGTACATGAGAGCATCTGAGATTGGTCTTTCTGTGTCTGAGTTACTTGGCATAAGGCCCCCAAGGTCTGTTTCCATGTCTGGTTCTTGTGAATAATGCTGCAGTGAACGTGGAAGTGCATCTGTCTTTTTTAGGCAGTATTTTTGTGTTCTCCAAATCAATACTCAGTAGAGCCATTAATGGGTCATGTGGTAGTCGCATTTATTTTTTCAGGAACCTCCATACCGTTTGTCACAGTGGCTGCACCAATTTCCATTCCCACCAACACTGCACAGTGTCTCCTCGTCTGCACACCCTTGACCCCACCTGGTGTCTGTCTCTGGGACAATTGCTGTTCCAACTGTTGTGAGGGGATAGCCGATTGTGGGTTTGACTGATGTTTCCCTGATGATGATGAGTGATGTCTAACAACTTTCTCTGTCTGTTGGCACCTGTGTGCCATCTTTAGAAAGTATCTATTCACATATTCCCCACATTTTTTATACAATTTTTTTGTTTTGATTTGTATGAGTGTTGTGTGTATTTTGGATATTAGCCTCTTCTCACACATATGATTCGCAGATATTTTTTTTCTTATTGGGTCAGTGGCCTTTTAAGTTTTTGCTGGTTTCTTTTGCCGTGTGGAAGATTTCAGTTTGATGTTGTTCCACTTGTTTATTTTTGCTTTTGTTGCCTTTGCATTTGGTGTCCGATCTGAAGACACTTTGCCAAAACTAATGTCGAGAGACTTAGTACCTGTGTCTTCTTGGAGGTTTATGGATTCAGGTCTTATGTTCAAATCGTTCATCCATTAAAAATTTTGTGTGTGGTGTAAGAAAGTGGACCAGTTATATTCTTCTGCATTTAGTGTCCAGTTTGCCTCTTACCGCTCACTGAAGAGACAGTCCTTCCCTCATGGCATATCTTCTGCGGCTGTGTCGTAAGTTAGGATCATCTACGTGTGGGTAAGTTTCTGAGCTTTCTGTTCTGTTCCACTGACCTGGTGTCTGTGTTTATGCCAGTACCATCCTGTTTTGATGACAACAGCTTTGTAATCTAGCTTGAAATCCAGGAGTGTGTTGACTGCACCTTTCTTTCTCCAGGTTGCTTTGGGTATTTGGGGTCTTTTGTGATTCCATACAAGTTTGAGGACTGTTTTCTATTTGCTCGAATAATGCCGCTGGAATTCAGATAGGGATTTCATCATATCTGTCGATTGCTTTGGGTACGATGGACATGTTCACATAATTAAATCTTCCAGTTAAGGAGCATGGCGTAAGCTTCCATTTGTTTGTGTTGCCTTCCAAATCTTTGACCCATACATCCTGCCCCCTTCGACACACATGTTTTTCATTTCTTTTCTGCCATGTGTTGAGTGTACTATGTCTTTCTCATTTTTGGTTACTTTTATTCCTAGATTTTTTTTTGATGCAATTATAAATGGCATTGCTTTTTGAATTTCTCTTTGCAAAAGTGCGTCATCAGTATGCAGAAATGCAAGAAGTTGGGTCACCTGGGTGGCCCCATAGGTGAAGCTTCTGCCTTCATCTCAGGTCATGAACTTAGAGTTCTGACATTGAGCCCTGTGTTGGGCTCCCCGTTTAGCGAGGGTCTGCTTCTCCCTCTTTCGGACACTCCCCCTGCCCTTGCTTTTTCTCTTCCTCTCAAATAAATAAATAAAATATGAAAAAAAAAGAGAACAGGTCTCTGTATATTGACTTTATATCCTGCAGCTTTCTAGAATTTGTTTATTCTAACAGTTTTTGTGTGTGTGTGTGTGTGTGTAATCTTTCAGGATTTCATGTCATTTGCAAATAGTGACAGTTTTCCTGTATGAATTTCATATCCTTCTATTTTTTTAAAATGATGTTAATCACCCTACAGTACTTCATTTGTTTTTGATGAAGTGTTCCATGACTCATTGTTTGCATATAACACCTAGTGCTCATTATGACACGTGCCCTCCTTCTTTTTAAAAAGAATTTATTTATTTATTCGACAGATAGAGACAGCCAGCGAGAGAGGGAACTCAAGCAGGGGGAGTGGGAGAGGAAGAAGCAGGCTCACAGCGGAGGAGCCTGTTGTGGAGTTCGATCCCCTAATGCCGGGATCACGCCCTGAGCCGAAGGCAGATGCTTAACCGCTGTGCCACCCAGGTGCCCCAACACGTGCCCTCCTTAATACCCATCACCAGGATAACCCATTCCCCTACCCTCCCTTTCTGCAACCTTCAGTTTGTTTCCCAGTGTCAGTAGTCTCTCATGTTTCATTTCCCCTCTCATTACCTCACTTCACTTTTCCCTTCCTTCTTCTAATGTCCTCCATGCTATTCCTTCCATTCCACATAGGAGTGAAACCATATGATAATTGTCTTTCTCTGCTTGACTTAATTTCACTTAGCATAATCCCCTCCTGATCCATCCACGTTGGTGCAAATGGTGGGTATTCATCCTTTCTGATGACTGGGTAATATTCCATTGGACAGATGAACCACATCATCTTTGTCCATTCATCTGCTGAAGGACATCTTGGCTCCTTCCACAGTTTGGATATTATGGACATTGCTGCTATGAACATTGGGATACTGGTGCCCCTTCTTTTCATTACTGTGTGTCTATGGGGTAAATACCCAGTAGTGCAATTTGTGGGTCGTAGAATAGCTCTGTGTTTAACGTCTTGAGGATCCTCCATATTGTTTTCAAAAGTGGCTGTACTAGCTTGAATTCTCATGAGTAGTGTAAGAGGGTTCCCCTTTCTCCACATCACCTCTGACTTTCTTTTATTTCCTGTCTTGTTAATTTTTTTCAAGATTTTATTTATTTATTCCACAGAGATAGAGAAAGCCAGCGAGAGAGGGAACACAAGCATGGGGAGTGGGAGAGGAAGAAGCAGGCTCATAACAGAGGAGCCTGATGTGGGGCTCGATCGCATAATGCCAGGACCACGCCCTTAGCCGAAGGCAGACACTTAACCTCTGTGCCACCCAGGTGCCCCCTGCCCTGTTAATTTTAACCATTCTAACTGGTGTAAGGTGGTATCTCATTGTCGTTTTATTTGTATTTGCCTGATGGCAAGTGATGTGATGCATTTTTTCATGTGTCTGTTGGCCATTTGTATGTCTTCTCTGGAGAAGTATCTCTTTGTGTCTTTGCCCATTTTTTGGGCGTTGAGTTAGAGAAGTTCTTTATAGATCTTGGATACCAGCCCTTTCTCTGTAATATCATTTGCAGATATCTTCTTCGATTCCATAGGTTGCCTTTTTGTTTCGTTGATCGTTTGCTTTGCCGAGCAGAAGCTTTTTATCCTGATGAAGTGCCAATAGTTCATTTTTGCTTTTATTTCCTTTGCCTATAGAGACGTGGCTTGCAAGAAGTTGTTGTGTCCAAGGTTGAAGAGTTCTTTTGATTTTGATATGAGACAGGAATCCAGTATCTTATTTTCCTGATTGTATTCGAGTCCTCTGTCTTTGTTGGTGAGTCTAGCTAAGTTTGTCAGTTTTGTTTATCTTTCCAAAAAGGCAGCTTTCATTTTCATTGTTTATTTTTTTGTCTTTTTAGTCTCCATTGGATTTCTTTATGCATTCCTTTTTCTTATTTCCGTATTTCTACTAATTTGGGGCTTTGTTTGTTGTTTTTTTTCCTACTTCTTTACCATATAAATCAGGTTGTTTATTGGAGAGCATTCTCATGGATTGATGAAGACTTGAATTTCTATGAATGTCCCCCATAAAGCTACTTTTGCTGCATCCCGTAAGTTTTTGTAGTTTGTCTTTTGCATCAGTGTCAAGGTACTTCTAAAAATTTTTTTGATTTCTTCTTTGACTGTTGGTTGTTCAGTAGCATGTTGTTAAGTCTCCACATATTTTTTTAAGATTATTTGAGTATCTGACAGAGAGTGAGACAGTGAGAGGGAACGCAAGCAGGGGGTAGGGAGAGGGAGAAGCGGGCTTCCCACTGAGCAAGGAGCCTGCTTCAGGGCTAGATCTCAGGATCCTGGAATCACGACCTGAGCTGAAAGCAGATCCTTAACGACCGAGCCACCCAGGCCCCCCAATCTCCACCTATTTTTGACTGTCCCATTTTTTTCTTGAGACTGATGTCTAGTTTCATATCATTGTGGTTGGACAAGATTTGAAGCAGAAGGTGAAGAGAGCATTCAGATGAAAGGTTTGTTTCCTGGAGGGTTTTCTGAGGGCAGACCATGAGTTCACTGGGGATGGAGGATGGTTTTGTGAGACGGGGGTTGGGGTTAACCCTTGTTAGAATTACTGACTACTACCATGCAGGCTGTGTGCTACTGTTCACACCATAGTCCTGATGGACTTGTACTTCATAAGAAATATTTTCTAGGAGGTGTAGGCATAGCCTTCTCTAAAAGAAAGGTGCCATGTGGGTTTATGGCATGACCCCAGGTCAGCAACCAGGATGTATGGTATTGTGGGGGATCAGAAACACGCTTTCTGTGGGAAGTGACAGAAATGGGGTATGGTGAGCTCCATGACCATAGGTGAGGTCCCGAGTGACCCACTGGGTGTTGGGTTCTGTGGATATGTCTCATCAGGTGCTGTGGAATTCAGGGACACCCTCCTGTCTGTGGATTTGTATGGAGACAGGTAGGCATCAGTGTCTGGCCAGGCACGAGGGTCGCACTGGACCACCACCAGAGGTGCAGCGTGCGGTGGAGCCACTGCTTGGTTTCCACGAAAGCTGACCAGGGTCTGTGACCGTGATTCCTAGCAGCTGCAAGGGGAGAGGAGGCCGGAGGTGGTGCACACTTCCTAGAGTTGTGGTCAGGACTAGTCTGGAACCGACTGAAGTCAGCCACACCTGGCACAGAAGGCACCCAGTCAGTGTAGCTGTGGGCACTGCTCCGATGGTACTTCAGGCTGGCTCAATGCTGCCACCCCCTGCTTTTCATCATCATCTTCAAGGTCATGTGCCTCTGCTCTTGCCCCATGGCCTCCGGGGTATTGTCCGTCCTCCATCTGGCCCTCGTCCCTGGTGCCCTGTGCAGTCCGATGCCAGGGTAGCCTTCTCGAGACAAACATCTGTCCCTGATGGAATACTTCCATGGATCTCGTGTGATGCGAGGTTGATGCCCTGCCCTGGAAGAGGGCTGCAGTTTCCCAATCAGGAGAGCCATGTCTCCCTTTTCAGCATGGCCTCCCCTCCCCTCAGTCTTCTTCAGGGAAACTCTCCCAATTCCTGAGACAACAGCTCTGAACTTAAAAATGAATGTTATTTTACATATCTCTATGGCTTAGTTCATCTATGGCATGTCTTTCAACCCCGTTAGTGGTTTTTTTTTTAGCAGTTCTGAAGGGCTGTCTGCTCAAGGAGGGGATAACCTGGGTGGGGCAGCTTTCCCTCTCATCTCCCTCAGCATGTCTCTGAGCCCTGGAGACAGCTGTCCCACTGAGGATTGAGGGACCCGAGACAGCCCATCCTGAGCCCAGGCTGTGTCAGCTCATAGACTGATGCGTGTCGGAGCGGTGGGCAGCCGGCATGGGCCAGTGGCAGGCAGTGTCTCCTTCTCATTCCTTCTCTCCCTTCCTCCCAGAGGTAGCTCAGAGCAGCCTTCAACCCCTGCATCTCCAGATCCTTTGACCTGTGCCTCCTGTGTTCAGCTAGTGACCTTGGAGTTTCGCATGGATTCTACCTCCCGTACCCTCTCCTGTAGCAGTTCCTGGATCAGGGGAGGGTTCCGACCCTTGTCTGTTTTTGATCTTCTTCCTGTCCCGCACCAAGCCCACCCACCTTTGCATCTTCCATGTATGTCCTTGGAAGCACGCCCATCCACAGGGAACCTATTAGCCAAATGGATCCAGGCAATGAACATTGAAGTAGAGATCCAGGATCCATAATAAACCTGCTCTGAAACCTGTCCCAAAGTCTGTGACTCTCTCACACTGAAACAGAAACAATAATAGCTTTCTGGACTGTGAAGTGACATGTGTCTCTACTTCCAATCTTGAATGCATAGGTGGTGAGCCTGGACAGAAAAGGACCATGGCTCCCGTGGGCTGGGATCCACGGTAAGAGCTCAGTGAAATATGAATTTGAGGCATGGAGTGAATAATTATTGTAGAGTGAATCCTCCCAAGTAGGGCTTATGCACATTGCATAGGAAAAGTTTTTTCAAAGAGGTTCCTGAAAGAGAAATATTTTTAAAAAATTTATTTTAATTCCAGTAGAGCTAACATACAGGGTTACATTCGCTTCAGGTGTACAATAGAGTGATTCAGTAATTCTATATATTACTCAGTGGTCATCAAGAAAAGTGTCCTCTTAATCCCCTTCATCTATTTCACTCATCCCTCTATCCACCTCCTCTCTGGTAACCATCCGTTTGTTCTCTATTGTTAAGAGTTTGTATTTTGGTGCGTCTCCTTTTTCTCTTTTAGTTATTCATTTTTGTTTGTTTCTTCAATTCCCCATAAGAGTGACATCGTATGGGATTTGTCTTTCTCTGACTGACTGACTTTAGTTAGGATAATACTCTCTAGCTCCATCCATGTGTCTGCAAATGGCAAGGTTTCATTCTTTTTCAAGCCGAGTAATACTCCATTGTATGTGTGTATGTGTGTGTGTGTGTGTGTGTGTGTGTGTGTGTGTGAGTACACACATCTATCATCTCATTTGTCTATTTTTCTACAGACACTTGGGTTGCTTCCATATTGTGATATTGTAAATAATGGTGCAAGAAACATAGGGGTGCACGTATCCTTTTAAGATACTGTTTTCCTATTCTTTGGGTAAATACGAGTAGTGTGATTGTTGGATCGTAGGGTAGTTCTATATTTAATTTTTTGAGGAAACTTCATACTGTTTTCCACGGTGGCCACCACAGTTTGCATTCCCACCCACAGTTCGCGAGGATTCCCCTTTATCCACATCCTCCCAACACCTGCTCTTTGTTGTGCTTTTGATGTTAGCCATTCTGACAGGTTTGAGGTATTACCTCATTTTCCTTTGGATTTACATTTTCCTGATGATGGGTGATGGTGAACATCTTTTCACGGGACTGTTGGCCATTTGTATTTCTTCTTTGGAGAAATGTCTGTCCATGGCTTCTGCCTATTTTTTAACTGGAGTATTTGTTTTTTGGGGGGTCGAGTAGTATCAGTTGTATATGTTTTGGACACTATCCCTTCATTGCATATGATCTTTGCAAATATCTTCTCCCTTTGAGTAGGTTGTCCTATTATTTTTACATTTTCATTGTTCTTCTGCCATGTGGAAACTTTTTATTTTGCTGTATTCCCAATAGTTTATTTTTGCTTTCATTTCCTTTGCCTCAGGACACAGTCTAGAAAAACGTTGGTATGGTCCATGTCAAGAAGTTACTGTCTTCCCTCCTGTAGGATTTTTATGGATTCAGGTCTCATATTGAGGTCTTGAAACTGTTTTGTGTTTGTCTTTATTGTGTAAGAAAGCAGTCTAATTTCATTCTTTTGTGCGTAGCTGTGTAGTTTTCCCAACACCATTTGTTGTAGAGACCGTCCTTTTCCCTTTTGATATCGTTGCTTGCTTTGTGGAAGATTCATGGACCATATAATTGTGGGTTTCTGTCTGAACTTGTATCCTGTTCCTTTGGTCGCTGTGTCTATTTTTGTGCTGTACTCTCTTGTTAGGATGACTGCAGCTTTGTAGTATAACCTGAAATCTGAAATTGTGAGTCCTCCAGCTTTGTTTTTCTTTTCCACATTGCACTGGCTGTTTGGAATCTTTAGTGGTTCCATATAAATGTTTAGGATTGTTTATTCGAGGTCTTTTGTTCTTTAATTTAAATTCAATTAGCCAACTTACAGTACACCATTAGTTTCAGATGTAGTCTTCAATAAATTTTCAGTCGTGTGTAACACCCAGTGCTCATTGTATCGTGTGACCTCCTTAATGCTACTCACCCAGTTACCCCCCCAACTTCTCCTCCAACAATCATCAGTTTCTTGCGATAGTTAAGAGTCCATCATGGGTTTTCTCCCTCTCTGATGACTTCCCATTCTATTTTCCCTTCCTTGCCCTATGGTCTTCTTCCTTGTTTCTGATATTCCACATAGGAGTGAAAGCATATGATCATTGTCTTTCTTTCATTGACTTATTCCACTCAGCATAATACCCTCCAGCTCCACCCAGGTCGGTGTGATGGTAAGTATTCATCCTTTCTGATGGCTGAGTAATATTCCATTATATATATATATATATATATATATATATATATATATATATATATATATATATATATATATTCCACATCTTCTTTATCCATTCATCTATCCATGGTCATCTGCACTCCTTCCACAGTTTGTCTATTATGCATATTGCTGCTATGAACACTGGGGTGCATGTGTCCCGACTTCGCTACCTCTGTCTCTTTGGGGTAAATACCCAGTAGTGCAATTGCTGGGACATAGGGTAACTTTATTTATAACTTCTTGAGGAAACTCCATACCATTTTCAAGAGTGGCTGTACCGGACTGCATTCGTACAGGTGTGTAAGAGGGTTCCCGTTTCTCCACATCCTCTCCAACATGTATAGTTTTATGTCTTCTTATTTTTAGATATTCAGCCTCGTGTGATATGGCATCTATAGGGGTTTAGATTTGCACTTCCCTGAAGCCAAGTGATATGAAGCATTTATGCATGTATCTTTTGGTCTCCAGTACGTCATCATCAGTGAAATGACTTCCCATTTTAATCCATCTCAAGACCTAAAGCTGGGTAAGGCACTGAAGCTGGATGATGCCATCGGTTGGAAGTGTGGAGAATTTCAAAAGATCTCCGTGGAGAGCAAGTTTAAAGGTCAGTGTGAAGCTACTAATTAGTTCTGGGGAGATCTCTCAAAGTGGGGGTTGCCTGGGATAGGCTGAGGGTGGCCCTCCGATTTTCCTATGAATCCTTGCTGCAGCCCCAAATGGACAGTTTCCTGCTGTGGGGCAGGCTGAGTCCTCTAGTCGTGCAGAGGTGAGCCCAATGCCTGCTGCCTTGGAGGCAGGCAAACAGGGAGGGACCCTCAGCAGAAGACCCAGTGTTAGGTTAGGCCTCAAGAGACAGCAGGTCCTAACTGCCCAGTGCTCAGAGAACTCCCAGGCCAAGTGAGATGAGGGCACAAGGGCGGGTGAGTGTGAGCCTTCGGGTTTCATCCGGAAGGGCCCACAAAGGTCGGGGTTCACCAGAAGGGGCTCTCAGGGGTGCCCCAATTCTCTTGCCCTGAATGCTGTGTTGTGCCCCAAAATGGTACAGTTTACTGTGGGCTGCAGGCTGAGTCCTACGGTGGGGCTTGGGTGTCCCAAATCCCCTAGAATGGGGTGCCAGGACCCTGGGGAGGGACCCTTCTGTCACCAACCTAGGGTAAGGGTTAGGGTCCAGAAGCCTGCCAGGGACAATCTGCAGGCTGTGCAGCGAGCTCTGTGGAGGGCTGAGAGGAGGCCATGGGGGAAGGTGAGCGTGGGACTCAGGGTTGGGGCACGTGGGGCTGCCAAATGTGGGGATGGGCTCTGGGGGCCTCCCCAAGTTCTCGTGTCCTGTAGGCTCCGTAGAGTCCCAAGGGGCACGGTTTCCTGTCAGGTGACAAGCTGAGTCCTGCGGTGGGGCCAGGTAACCCAATTCCCCGGGGCTGCTCTGTAAGGCTCCTGGGGAGGCCCCCACACCCGCGGCCGACCTAGGGCTAGGGTTAGGCCCCAGGAGCCCCGCAGGCCCAATCTGCTGGCTGTATGGTGAGCTACAGGGGCTAAGTTGAGGGTGTGGGGAGGGTGAGCGTGGGCCTCAGGGTTGGGGTGCGGGAGGCCGCCGAAGTTCGCTGGTGGCTCAGGAGGCTCCTCCTTGTTCTCCCGCCCTGAATGCTCTATGGCCTCCCAAGGTGCACGGTTTCCTGCAGGGTGGCAGACTGAGTCCTGCTGTGGGGCTCAGGTGTCCCGAATCCCCGCAGCTGTGGCTCCAGGCTCCTGGGGAGGGGGCCCTCCACAGATGAACTAGGGTTAGGGTTGGGGCCCAGGAACCCCGCAGGCCAGATCTGCCCACTATGTGGTGAGCTCTGCTGCGGGCTGAGGTGAGGGTGTGGGGTGGGGTGAGCATGGGCTTCAAGCTTGGGTTTAGGGATCGCCGAAGTTCGCTGGGGGCTCTGGGGGCCCTCCAGATTCTCCCGCGCTGAATGCTCTATAGCCTCCCAAGGGGCACGGTTTCCTGCAGGCTGGCAGGCTTTGTCCTGCAGTGGGGCTCAGGTGTCCCCAGTCCCTGGGACTGCGGCACCGGGCCCCAGGGGAGAGTCCCTACCCAGCCGACCTAGGGTCAGGTCTAGGCCCCAGGAACCCGGAAGGCCTGATCTGCCGGCTCTGCGACGAGCTCGGTGGCAAGCTGAAGGGAAGGCGTGGGGCGGGATGAGCGTGGGCCTCAGGGTTGGGGTGTAGGGGGCCGCCCAGGATCACTGGGGGCTCAGGGGGGCCCTACCAGTTCTCCTGCACGGTATGCTCTGTGGCGCCCCAAGGGGCATGGTTTCCTGAGTGGTGGCAGGCTGAGTCCCGTGGTGGGGCTCATGTGTACCCAATCCCCGGGGTTAGGTTACGGATTAGGTTACGGGTTAAGGTTAGGGTATGGGTTACTGTTAGTGTACGGGTGAGTTTAGGGGTTAGGGTTAGGGTAAGGAGAGGGTACAGGGTAGGGTTGGGTTTAGGGGTTACAGGTTAGAGGTTATGGGTTAGGGTACAGATTAGGGTTTAGGGTACGGGTTAGGGTTTAGGGTTTGGGTTTAGGGTTAGGGTTAGGGTTGGAGTACGGGTTAGGGTTAGGGTATGGGTTAGGGTTAGGTTATGGGTTAGGGTATGCATTAGGGTACGGTTTAGGGTACGGGCTAGGGTACAGTTTAGGGTAAGTGTTGGCGTACGGAAATGGGTACGGTTTAGGGTACAGGTTAGGGTTAGTGTACGGGTTAGGGTTAGGGTACAGTTTACGGTTATGGTACAGGTTAGGTTACGGTTTAGGGTTAGGGTGAGGGTACGGGTTAGTGATCAGGTTAGGGATAGGTATAGGGTAAGGTTTAGGGTTAGGGTATGGGTTAGGGTACTGGTTAGGGTACAGGTTAGTTTTAGGTATGGGTTAGGATATGGGTTAGGGTCCGGGTTAGGGATAGGGTACGGGTTAGGGTATGGGTTAGGGTACGGGTTAGGGTATGGGTTAAGGTTAAGGTAAGGGTAGTGGTTAGGGGTAGGGTACGGGTTACAGTTTAGCGTTTAGGGTTACGGTTAGGGTACGGGTTAGGGTTAGGATACAGGTAGGGTTAGGTTACGGGTTATGGTATGAGTTATGGTATGGGTTAGGGTCAGGGTTTAGGGTTTAGGGTTAAGGTTATAGTACGGGTTAGGGTACTTGTTAGGGCTACGGTTAGGTTTAGGGTACGGTTTAAGTTACGGGTTAAGGTACAGTTTATGGTTAGGGTTATGGTACGGGTTAGGGTACGGGTTAGAGTACATGTTAGGGTTTCGGCTAGGGTTAGGGTACATGTTAGGGTTAGGGTTAGGGTACGGGTTAGAGTTACGGTTAGAGTACGGGTTAGGTTACGGGTTAGGGTTAGGTTTAGGGATAGGTTACGGGTTAGGGATAGGGTTAGCTGAAGGGGTAGGGTTAGGGGTAGGATTAGTGGTATGGTAGGGGTCCGGGTAGGGTTAGGGTTTAGGGTTAGTGTTTGGGGTTTGGGGTTAGTGGTTAAGGTTAGGGTTTAGTGTTTAGGGTTTCGGGTTTAGGGTTAGGGGTTAGGGTTTAGGGTTTAGTGTTAATGTTAGGGTTTAGTTTTAAGGATTAGGGTTTAGGGTTAGGTTTAGGGTAGGGTTAGGGTTAGGGTTAGGGTTAGGATTAGGGGTTAAGGTTTAGGGTTTAAGGTTAGGGGTTAGGGTTAGGGTTAGACCCCAGTATGCCAGCAGGACTGATGCGCCGGCTGTGCGGCAAACGGACGAGGGGGCCGAGGTGAGTGCGCTGGCGAGCGGGATTATGGTATCCAGCGTTTTGGCGCATGGGGCCTTTGAATGTCGCTAGAGCCTAGGAGGGCCCTGTCCGTTCTCCTGCCCTGAATGACCAGCGGCACCCCGAGCGGTCCGCGTGGTGGTGAGTTGGCAGTGTGAGTCTGGCACTGCGGTTTGGGGGTCTCCAATGCTATGCGTTGCAGTGCAAGGCCCCTTGGGAGGGGCCCCTCTGGGGCCGTCCTAGGGTTAGTGTTAGCACCCAGGAGCCTGGCAGGCATGATCCACCAGCTGTGCGGTAGAGGAGGGCCAGGCCAAGGTGAGGGTGCCACTGAGCTGGAGCGTGGGCCCAAGCATTTTGTCACGGGGGGCCTTGGAAGGTCGCTGGGGTTTGGAGGGCCCTGCGGGTTCTCCCTCCCTGAATGGCCAGCGGCGCCCCTAGTGGCCTGGTGGGTGGCGGGGTGGCATGGTGAGTACGGCGCGGGGGCTCGTGGGTCCCCAATCCCTGGCGTTGCTGCACCAGGCCCCTTGGGATGTTCCCCTCGGGGGCCAACCTAGGGTTAGGGTTGGCCCCCAGGAGGCTGGCAGGCCCGATCTGCTGGCTGTGTGAGGAGTGGTGTTGCGGGCTGAGTTTTGGGCGATGGCGAGTGGGAGCTTGGTCCCCAGCACTTTGGCGCCCTTGGCCTTCGAATGTTGCCATGGCTCATAGTGCCCTGCCCATTCTCCTGCCCTGAATAAGCAGCTGCGACCCTAGCATATCCGTTGGTGGTGGGGCGGCAGGGTGAGTCCCGCACTGTGGCTCCAGGATCCCCAATCCCCAGTGTTGCGGAGCCAGGCCCCTTGGAAGGGGCTCCTCCCGGGCTGACCTAGGGTTAGAGTTAGCCCCCAGGAGGCCAGCAGGCCCAATCCTCTGGCTGGGCAGCGAGAGGTGGGAAGGCCGAGGTAAAGGCGCTGGGAAGCAGGAGCGTGGGCCCCTGCATTTTGGCGCAGGAGGCTTCAAATGTGGCAGGTTTCTCCAGGGCCCTGACCTTTCTACCACCCTGAATGACCGGCAGCGCCCCTAGCGCCCTGGGTGGCGACAGTGTGGCAGGGTGAGTCCGGCTCTGGGGCTCTGAGTCACCAATCCCAAGCGTTGCAGAGCCAGGCCCCTTGGGTTTCGGTTAGCCCCCAGGAGCCTGGCAGGCACTATCCACTGGCTCCAGCAAGCGGAGGGGCAGGCCGAGGTGAGGGCGCTGGGGAGCAGGAGCTTGGGGGCTTGGGAGCCAACTTTTTTGAGTGGGGGGCCTTCGAAGGTCGCAGGGGAAATGGAAGGCCTTGCCAGTTCTCCCAACTGAATGACCTGTGGCGCCCTTAGCGGCCTGGGTAGCGGCAGGGCGGCAGGTGAGTCCGGCGCTGGGGCTCGGGGGTCTCCAATCCACCGAGTTGCTGCACCAGGCCCCTTGGGAGGGTGCCCTCGGGGGCTGACCTAGGGTTAGGGTCAGACCCCAGGACGCCAGAAGGCTCAATCCGCCAGCTGTGCGGAGAAAGGTGTAGTGTGTCGAGGTGAGGTCTCTGTGGAGCGGGAGCGTGGGCCCAAGCGTTTTGGCGCGGGGGGCCTTCGAATGTCTTCGGGGACTCGGTGGGCCCTACCCATTCTCCTCCCTGAATGACCGGCGGCGCACCTAGCTGCCCTGGTGGCGGCGGGGTGCAGGGTGAGTCAGGCGCTTTGGCTCTGGTATCTCCAATCCCCAGCGTTGCGGTGCCAGGCCCCTTGGGAGCGGCCCCTCGGGTGCCAACCTAGGGTTAGGTTTAGCCCCTAGGAGGCAGGCAGGCCCTATTCACCAGCTGTGTGGATAGCGGAGTGGCGGACTGAGTTGAGGGCGCTGGTGAGTGGGAGCATGGGCCCGGGCGTTTTGACGCCGGGGGCCTTTGAAGGTCACCGTGTCTCTGAGGGCCCTGCCCTTTCTCCCTCCCTGAATAATGGCAGCACCCCAAGACCCTGGGTGGCAGCTGGGCGGCAAGGTGAGTCCGGCGCTGGGGCTCGGGGGTCCCCAATCCCTGGCATTGTGTCGCCAGGCCCATTGGGAAGGGCCGCTCGGAGGCCATTCTAGGGTTGCGTTTAGCCCCCAGAAGGCCAGTGGACCCGATCAGCGGCTGTGCAACAAGCGGAGGGTTGCCCCGAGTTGAGGGCGCTGGCGAGCCTGAGCATGACCCCAAGCCTTTTAGTGCGGGAGGCCTTTGAAGGTCAGCGGGAGCTTGGAGGGCCCTGCCATTTCTCCTTCCCTGAATGAATGGCGGCGCCCCTAGCGGCCCGTGTGGGGCGGGGCGGCAGGGTGCATCTGGCGCTTGGGCTTGGGGGTCCCCAATCCCTGGCGTTGCAGCGCCAGGCCCCTTAGGAAGGGAACCTCAGGGGCCGTCCTAGGGTTAGGGTTAGCGCCCAGGAGGCCGGCAGGCCCGATCCGCCGGCTGTGCAAGGAGCGGAGGTATGGGCCGAGTTGAGGGCGATGGCGAGCGAGAGCTTGAGCCCCAGCGTTTTGGCGCACTGGGTCCCGGAATGTTGCCATGGCTTGGAGTGCCTTGCCCCTTCTCCTGCCCTAAATAAACAGCGGCGCCCTAGCGGCTCTGTTGGCGGTGGGGGGGGAGGGTGAGTCCCATGCTGCGGCTCGGGGTCCCCATCCCCAGTGTTGTGACGCCAGGCCCCTGGGATGGACCCCTCGGGGGTCAACCTAGCCTTCGATTTAGCCCCCAGGAGGCTGGCAAGCCCTATTCGTAACCTGTGTGGAGAGTGAAGTGGCAGACCGAGGTGAGGGAGCTGGTGATTGGGAGCATGGGCCTGGGCGTTTTGGCACGGGGGGCCTTCGAAGGTCACTGTATCTTGGAGGGCCCTGCCCGTTCTCCTGCCCTGAATGAACAGCAGCACCCCAAGCCCCCTTGCGAGTGGCCCTTCGGGGGCCGACCTACGGTTAGGGATAGCCCCCAGGAGGCCGGCACGCCCTATCAGCCGACTGTGAGGCGAGCGGAGGAGTGGGCCGACGTGAAGGCGCTGGTGAGTGGGAGCATTGGCCCAAGCATTTTGCTGTGGGGGGGCCTTCGATAGTCGCCCGGGGCTTGGAGTGCCATGCCCATTCTCTCGCTCTGAATGACCGGCGGGACCCTAGCGGCTCGGGTGGCTGAAGGGCAGCAGGGTGAGTCCGGCACTATTCCTCAGTGTCCCTATCCCCAGCATTGTGGTGCCAGGCCACTCGGGAAGGGCCTCTCGGGGTCCGACCTACAGTTAGGGTTAGTCCCCAGGAGGACAGCAGGCTTGATACACCACATGTGCAGCGAGCGGAGTGGTGGGCCGAGGTGAGGGTGCTGGTGAACATGTGTCTGGGCCGAAGCGTTTTGGTTCGGGGCACCTTCAAAGGTCAGAGGGAGTTAGGAGGGCCCTGCCAGTTCTCCAACACTGAATGAATGGTGGCGACCCTAGCGGCATGTGTGTTGCGGGGCGGTAGGGTGCATCCGGAGCTGGGTCTCAGGGGTCCCCAATGCCCGGCTTTGCGGCGCCAGGCCCCTTAGGAAGGGACCCTCAGGGGCCGTCCTAGGGTTAGGGTTGGCACCCAGGAGGCCGGCAGGCCCGATCTGCCGCCTGTGCGATGGGCGGAGGGGCGGTCCAAGGTGAAGGCGCTGGGGAGCGGGAGCATGGGCACCAGTGGTTTGGCGTGGGGGGCCTTTGAAGGTCACAGGGGGCTCGGGAGGCCCTGCCACTTCTTTCACCCTGAATCACCGGCGGCACCCGCAGCGACCGGGGTGGTGACAGTGCAGCAGGGTGAGTCTGGCTCTGGGGTTCTGAGTCTCCAATCCCAAGCATTGCAGAGCCAGGCCCCTTGGGATCTGCCCCACGGGGCCGACCTAGGGTTTCGGTTAGCCCCCAGGAGCCCGGGAGGCACTATCCACCAGCTCTGAATAAAGCAGAGGAGCAGGCCAAGGTGAGGACCCTGGCGAGCAGGAGCGTGGGAGCCAACATTTTGCGCGGGGGGCCTTCGAAGGCCGCAGGGGAAATGGAGGGCCCTGCCAGTTCTCCCACCCTGAATGAACTGAAGCACCCCTAGCGGCCTGAGTGATGGAGGGGCGGTAGGTGAATCTGGCGCTGGGCTCGGGGTCCCCAGTCCACCTCATTGTGCCGCCAGGCCCCTTGGGAGGGGCCCGTCGGGGGCTGACCTATGGTTAGGGTTAGCCCCCAGGACCCCGGCAGGTTCAATCTGCCAGCTGTGCGGCGAATGGAGTGGTGGGTCGAGGTGAGGCCTCTGTCGAGCGGGAGCATGGGCCCAAGCGTTTTGGCGCCAGAGGCCTTCGAATGTCTCCGGGGACTCGCCGTGCCGTGCCCAATCTCCTCCCTGAGTGACTGGCAGCGCCCCCAGCAGCCCAGGTGGTGGCGGGGTGGCAGGGTGAGTCAGGCACTGTGGCTTGGGTATCCCCAATCCCCAGTGTTGCGGCGCCAGGCCCCTTGGGAGGGCCCCTCGGGGCCAACCTAGGGTTAGGTTTAGCCCCTAGGAGGCCCGCAGGCCCTATTCGCCAGCTGTGTGGAGACTGGAGTGGCAGACCGAGGTGAGGGCGCTGGTGAGCAGGAGCATGGGCCCCGTTGTTTTGGCCTGGGGAGCCTTTGAAGGTCTCCGTGTCTTGGATGGCCCTGCCCATTCTCCGGCCCTGAATGAACGGCACCACCCCAAGCCCCCGCGTGGCAGCTGGGCGGCAGGATGAGTCCAGTGCTGAGGCTTGGGCATCCCCAATCCCCGGTGTTGCGGCGCCAGGCCCCTTGGGAGGGGCTGCTCGGGGTCAATCTAGCGTTTCGGTTAGCCCCCAGAAGGCCAGTGGACCCGATCAGCGGCTGTACAACACGCGGAGGGTTGGGCCGAGGTGAGGACGCTGGCTAGCCTGAGCATGAGCCTAAGCGTTTTAGCGCGGGGGGCCTATGAACGTCAGCAGATGCTCGGAGGGCCCTAACCATTCTCCTACACTGATCGACCGGTGGGCCTCTAGTGGCTCGGGTGGCTGAAGGACAGCAGGGTGAGTCCGGCACTTGGGCTCGGTGTCCCCATCCCCAGCGTTGCGACGCCAGGCCCCTTGGGAAGGGACCCTTGGGGGCCGACCTATGGTTAAGGTTAGTCCCCAGGAGACCTGCAGGCCCGATACACCACCTGTGCATCGAGCGGAAAGTTGGGCCGAGTTGAGGGTGCTTGTGAACATGAGCCTGGGTCCAAGCGTTTTGGTTCGGGGCGCCTTCGAAGGTCGGAGGGGTTCGGAGTGCTCTGCCCGTTCCCCCAGCCTGAATGAACGGCTACCCCCCTAGCAGTCTGGGTGCGGAGGGGCAGCAGGGTGCACCCGGCGCTGGGGCTTGGGGGTCCCCAATCCCCGGTGTTGTGACACCAGGCCCCTTGGGAAGGGCTCCTCCTGGGCCGGCCTAGGGTTAGAGTTAGCCCCCAGGATGCCAGCAGGCTCAATCCGCCAGCTGTGTGGCTAATGGAAGGGTGGGTCGATGTGAGGTCTCTGTCGAGCGTGCGCGGGCCGAAGCGTTTTGGCGCCAGGGTCCTTCGAATGTCTCTGGGGACTTGGTGGGCCCTAGCCATTTACCTCCCTGAATGACCGGCGGTGCCTGTAGCGGCCTGGGTGGCAGTGTTGTGGCAGGGTGAGTCTGGCTCTGGGGCTTGGGGTCCCCGATCCCCGGCGTAGCGGCACCAGGACCCTTGGGAGGGGCCCCTGGGGGGCCGACCTAGGGTTAGGGTTAGCCCCCAGGAGGCCGGCAGGCCCTTTTCGCAACCTGTGTGGAGAGTGAACTGGCGGACCGAGGTGCGGGCGGTGGTGATTGGGAGCGTGGGCCTGGGCGTTTTGGTGTGGGGGGCCTTCGAAGGTCGGCGGGGGTTTGGAGGGCCGTGCCCGTTCTCCCACCCTGAATGACTGGTGGTGCCCCCAGCCGCCCTGGTGGCGGCAGGGTGGCAGCGTGAGTCAGGCGCTGCAGCTCGGGTATCTCCAATCCCCAGCGTTGTGGCACCAGGCCCCTTGGGAGCGGCCCCTCGGGTGCCAACCTACGGTTAGGTTTAGCCCCTAGGAGGCTGGCAGGCCCTATTCATCAGCTGTGTGGATAGCAGAGTGGTGGACCGAGGTGAGGGCACTGGTAAGCGGGAGCGTGGGCCCGGGCGTTTTGGTGCGGGGGGCCTTTGAAGGTCACCGTGCCTCGGAGGGCCCTGCCCATTTTCCCTCCCTGAATAATGGCAGCACCCCAAGCCCATGGGTGGAGGCTGGGCCTGGCTCTGGGGCTTGGGGTCCCCGATCCCCAGCGAAGCGGCACCAGGACCCTTGGGAGGGGCCCCTGGGCGGCCGACCTAGGGTTAGGGTTAGCACCCAGGAGGCCTGCAGGCGGGATCCGCCCGCTGTGAGGGGAGCGGAGGGGCAGGCCGAGGTGAGGGCGCTGGAGAGCAAGAGCGTGGGCCCAAGCGTTTTGCCACCTGGGGCCTTCGAATGTCTCCGGGGACTCAGATGGCCTTGCCCATTCTCCTCCCTGAATGACCGGCGGCGTACCTAGCAGCCCAGGTGGCGGCAGGGCAGCATGTGAGTCCGGCGCTGGGGCTCGGGGATCCCCAATCTACCGCGTTGCGGCATCAGGCCCCTTGGTGGGGGCCCCTCGGGGGCTGACCTAGGGTTAGGGTTAGCCTCCAGGACGCTGGCAGGCTCAGTCCGCCAGCTGTGTGGTGAATGGAGGGGTGGGTCGAGGTGAGATCTCTGTTGAGTGGGAGCGTGGGGCCAAGCGTTTTGGCACCGGGGTCCTTCGAATGTCTCAGGGGACTCAGCGGGCCCTGACCGTTCTCCTCCCTGAATGACCGGCGGTGCCCCTAGCAGCATAGGTGGCAGCGGGGAGGCAGGGTGAGTCAGGCGCTTTGGCTCGGGTATCCCCAATACCCAGTGTTGAGGCGCCAGGCCCCTTGGGAGTGGCCCCTCAGGGGCTAACCTAGGGTTAGGTTTAGCCCTTAGGAGGCCATCAGGCCCTATTCACCAGCTGTGTGGAGAGCGGAGTGGCCGACCGAGGTGAGGGCGCTGGTGAGCGGGATGGTGGGCCTGGCGTTTTGGCGCGGGGGGCCTTTGAATGTCACTGTGTCTCAGAGGGCCCTACCCGTTCTCCCGCCCTGAATGAATGGCACCACCCCAAGTCCCCGGGTGGCGCCTGGGTGGCAGGGTGAGTCCAGTGCTGAGGCTCTGGGGTTCCCAATCCCCAGCGTTGTGGGGGCAGGCCCCATGGGAGGGGCTCCTCGTGGGCCTACCTAGGGTTAGAGTTAGCCCCCAGGAGGCTGGCAGGCCCAATCCTCAGGCTGGGCAGGGATAGGTGGGCAGGCCGAAGTAAAGGTGCTGGGGAGCGGGAGCTTGGTCCCTTGCATTTTGGTGCAGGAGGCTTCAAATGTTGCAGGTTTCTCCAAGGCCCTGTCCCTTCTCCAGCCCTGAATGACCGGTGGCGCCCCTAGCGGCCTGGGTGGCAGCGTTGCGGCAGGGTGAGTCTGGCTCTGGGCCTTGGGGTCCCCGATCCCCAGCGTAGTGGTACCAGGACCCTTGGGAGTGGCCCCTGGGGGGCCGACCTAGGGTTAGGGTTAGCCCCCAGGAGGCCGGAAGGCCCCATCTGCCCACTGTGCGGGGAGCGGAGGGGTGGGCCAAGGTGAGGGTGCTGGGGAGCGGGAGCATGGGCTGGGGCATTTTGGTGCAGGGGGCCTTTCAAGGTAACCTGGGGCTCCGAAGGCCCTGCCCCTTCTCTCGCCCTGAATCACCAGCGGCGCCCCTAGCGGCCTGGGTGGTGACAGTGCATCAGGGTGAGTTCGACTCTGGGGCTCTGAGTCACCAATCCCCAGCCTTGCAGAGCCAGGCCCCTTGGGATGTGCCCCATGGGGCCGACCTAGGGTTTCGGTTAGCCCCCAGGAGCCCGGCAGGCCCTATCCACCAGCTACGAACCAAGAGGAGGGGCGGGCCGAGGTGAGGGCGCTGGTGAGCAGGAGCATGGGAGCCAAGGTTTTTGCGCGGGGGGCCTTCGAAGGTCAGCGGGGTCTCGGAGGGCCCTGTGGGTTCTCCTGCCCTAATTGAGCGGGGGGCCCCTAGTGGCTCGGGTGCCTGAAGGGAAGCAGGGTGAGTCCAGCACTTGGGCTCGGGGTCCCCATCCCCAGCGTTGCGACGCAAGGCCCCCTGGGAAGTCCCCTCGGTGGCCAACCTATGGTTAGGGTTAGCCCACAAGAGGCCGGCAGGCCAGATACACCACCTGTGCATCGAGTGGAGAGTTGGGCCGAGGTGAGGGTGCTGGTGAACATGAGCCTGGGTCCAAGCGTTTTGGTTCGGGGCGCCTTCGAAGGTTGGCGGGGGTTCGGAAGGCCCTGCCCGTTCTCCCACCCTAAATGAACATCGGCGCCCTAGCGGCCCGGGTGGGGAGGGGTGGCAGGGTGCATCCGGCGCTGGGGCTTGGGGGTCCCCAATCCCCGGCGTTGCAGCGCCAGGCCCCTTGGGAGGGGCCCCAAGGGGGCCAACCTAGGTTTAGGTTTAGCCCCGAGGAGGCTGGCAGGCCCTATTCACCAGCTTTTTGGAGACTGGAGTGGAGGACCGAGGTGAGGGCGCTGGTGAGCGGGAGCGTGGGCCTGGGTGTTTTGTCTCGGGGAGGCTTTGAACGTTTCCGTGTCTCGGAGGACCCTGCCCGTTCTCCCGCCCTGAATGAACGGCAGCACCCCAAGACCCGGGTGGCGGCTGGCTGGCAGGGTGAATCCAGTGCTGAGGTTCGGGGTCCCCAATCCCCGGCGTTGCGGCGTCAGACCCCTTGGGAGGGGCCCTTCGGGGGTCGATCTAGGGTTACGGTTACCTCCAGAAGGCCTGTGGACCCGATCAGCGTCTGTGCAACACGCAGAGGGTTGGGCCGAGGTGAGGGTGCTGCCGAGCCTGAGCATGAGCCCAAGTGTTTTATCGTGGGGGGCTTTTGAAGTTTGGTGGGGGCTCGGAGGGTCCTGCCCGTTCTCCTTCCCTGATTGACCAGTTGGCCCCTAGCGGCTCGGGTGGCTGAAGGGCAGCAGGATGAGTCCGGCACTTGGGCTCAGGGTCCCCATTGCCAGCGTTGCGATGCCAGGTCCCTTGGGAAGGGCCCATCGGGGGCTGACCTGTAGTTAGGGTTATCCCCCAGGAGGCCAGCAGGCCCGATACACCACCTGTGCGTCGAGCGGAGGGGCGGGCCGAGGTGGGGGCGCTGGGGAGCAGGAGTGTGGGTCCAAGCGTTTTGGTGTGGGGGGCCTTCAAAAGTCGGCGGGGGCTTGGAGGGCCCTGCCCGTTCTCCTGCCCTGAATAACCGGCGGCGCCCCTAGTGCCCCAGGTTACCGTGGGGCGGCCGTATGAGTCCGGCGCTGGGGCTCAGGGGTCCCCAATCCCAGGCCTTGCAGCTCCAGGCTCGTTGGGAGGGGCCCATCGGGGGCCAACCTAGGTTTAGGGTTAGCCCCCAGGAAGCTGGCAGGCCTGATCCGCTGGCTGTGTAGCGAGCAGAGGGGCAGGCCGAGGTGAGGGCGCTGTTGAGCGGGAGCGTGGGCCCAAGCATTTTGGCGTGGGGGCATTCGAAAATCACCGGGGGTTAAGAGCGCACTTCCCGTTCTACCTTGCTGAAAGCCGGACGGCATACCTAGCGGCTCGGGTTGCGGAGGGGCGGCAGGGTGAGTACAGTGCTGGGGCTCAGGGATCCCTAATCACCAGCATTGCAGCACCAGACCCCTTGGGAGGGGCCCCTCGGGGGCTGACATAGGGTTTGGGTTAGCCTCCAGGAGGCCGGCAGGCCCGATCCACCAGTTGTGCGGCGAATGGAGGGTCAGGAGGAGGTGAGGCCACTGGCGAGTGGGAGCATGGGCCCAGGCGTTTTGGCGTGGGGGTCCTTCAAAAGTCGCCTGAGGCTCAGAGGGCCCTGCACATTCTTCCGCCCTGAATGACCGGCGGCTACCCTAGCGGCCCGGGTAGAGGATGGGCGGTATGGTGAGTCAGGTGCTGGGGCTCGGGGTCCCCAATCCTTGGCGTTGGAGCTCCAGGCCCCTTCAGAAGGGGTCTAGGGGCCGACCGAGCATTACTGTTAGCCCCCAGGAGGCCGGCAGACCCGATCTGCCAGCTGTATGGTGAGCAGAGGGGCGGGCCAAGGTGAGGGCGCTGTTGAGCGGAATCCTGGGCCCAAGAGTTTTGGCGTGGGGGGCATTCAAAAGTCGCCGGGGGCTCAGAGCACCCTTCCCGTTCTACCGCACTCGGGGGTCAATCTAGGGTTACGGTTAGCCCCCAGAAGACCGGTGGACCCGATCAGCGGCTGTGCAACACGTGGAGGGTTGCCCCGAGGTGAGGGCGCTGGCGAGACTGAGCATGAGCCCAAGCGTTTTAGGGTGGGGGTCCTTTGAAGGTCAGCAGGAGCTCGGAGGGCCCTAACCGTTCTCCTGCACTGATTGACCAGTGGGCCCCTAGCGGCTCGGGTGGCTGAAGGGCAGCAGGGTGAGTCTGGCACTTGGGCTCGGTGTCACCATCCAGCGTTGTGACACCAGGCACCTTGGGAAGGGACCCTGGGGGGCCGACCTATGGTTAGGGTTAGCCCTCAGGAGTCCGGCAGGCCCGATACACCACCTGTGTGTCGAGCGGAGAGTTGGGCCGAGGTGAGGGTGCTGGTGAACATGAGCCTGAGCCCAAGCGTTTTGGTTCGGGGCAACTTCGAAGGTCGGCGGGGGTTCGGAGGGCCCTGCCAGTTCTCCCACCCTGAATGAATGGCAGCGCCCCTAGCAGCCCGTGTGGGGCGGGGTGGCAGGGTGCATCAGGCACTGGGGCTTGGGGGTCCCCAATCCCTGGCGTTGTGGCGCCAGGCCCCTTAGGAAGGGACCCTCAGGGGCCGTCCTAGTGTTAAGGTTAGCGCCCAGGAGGCCGGCAGGCCCAAGTAGCCGGCTCTGCGAGGAGCAGAAGTGTGGGCCGGTTTGAGGGCGATGGCGAGTGGGAGCGTGGTCCCCAGGGTTTTGGCGCCCTGGGCCTTCGAATGTTGTCATGGCTCAGAGGGTCCTGCCCGATCTCCTGCCCTGAGTAACCAGCGGCGCTCCTAGCGGCTCCGTTGGCAGTGGGGCGGCAGGGTGAGTCCTGCACTTTGGGTCGGGGATCCCCAATCCCCAGCGCTGCTGTGCCAGGCTCCTTGGGAGGGGCTCCTCGTGGGCGACCTAGGGTTAGAGTTAGCCCCCAGGAGGCTGGCAAGCCCAATCCTCTGGCTGGGCGGCGAGAGGTGGGCGGGCAGAGGTAAAGGCCCTGCCCAGCGGAAGCGTGGGCCCCTGCATTTTGGCGTGGGAGGCTTCAAATTTTGCTGATTTCTCCAGGGCCCTGTCCGTTCTCCCACCCTGAATGACCGGTGGCGCCCCTAGCGGCCCGGTTGGTGGCAGGGCGGCAGGTGAGTCCGGCGCTGGGGCTCAGAGGTCCCCAATACACTGTGTTGCGGCGCCAGGCCCCTTGTGAGGGGCCCCTCGGGGGATGACCTAGGGTTAGGCTTAGCCCCCAGGACGCCGGCAGGCTCAATCCCCCAGCTGTGCGGAGAATTGAGGGGTGGGTCGAGGTGAGATCTCTGTCGAGCGGGAGCTTGGGCTCAAGGATTTTGGCGCCGGGGGCTTTCGAATGTTTCTGGGGACTCGACGGGCCCTACCCATTCTCCTCCCTGAGTGAATGGCAGCGCCCCTAGCAGCCTAGGTGGTGGCGGGGCGGCAGGGTGAGTCAGGCACTGTGACTTGGGTATCCCCAATCCCCAGCATTGTGGCGCCAGGCCTCTTGGGAGGGGCCCTTGGGGGCGACCTAGGTATAAGGTTAGTCCCCAGGAAGCCAGCAGGCCCGATCCGCCAGCTCTGCAGTGAGCGGAGGGGTGGGCCGAGGTTAGGGAGCAGGCGAGCAGGTGCTTGGGAGCCAGAGTTTTTGCGCGGGGGTCCTTCGAAGGTCGCAGGGGGATCGGAGGGCCCTGCCCGTTCTCCCTTCCGGAATGACTGGCAATGCCCCTAGCGCCCTGGGTGCTTGCTGGGTGGCAGAGTGAGTTCAGCACTGGGGCTCGGGGGTCCCAAATCCCCAGCATTGCGGTGCCAGGCTCCTTGGGAGGGGCCCCTCGGGGGCCGACCTAGGGTAAGTGTTAGCCCCCAGGAGTCCAGCAGGCCCCTTCCACCAGCTCTGCAGCAGGCGGAGGGGCAGGCCAAGGTGAGGGCAATGGCGAAAGGGAGTGTGGGCCCAAGCGTTTTGGTGCAGGGGGCCTTCAAAAGTCCCGGGGGCTTGGAGGGCCCTGCCCGTTCTCTCACCCTGAAAGACTGGCGGCGCCCCTAGCAGCCCTGGTTGCTGGGGGCAGCAGGGTGACTCCGGCGCTGGCCTCGGGGGTCCCCAATCCCCGGCACTGTGGCACCAGGCCCCTTGGGAGGGGCCCCTCGGGGGCCGACCTAGGGTTAGGGTTTGTCCCCAGGAGGCCGGCAAGCCCGCGCTAAGTGGTTCTGGCAATGTAACAAAAATGCCATACACTTATCTGTAAGAAATAACAGTGTACAGGAACCCTCTTAGCCCTAACATCATCCTTTCTGAATATGGAAGCCAGCCCTAAAGTGGTTGTGGAAGTCTGACGAATGCGCTAAGCACTTTTCTCTGAGTCACCACACTATACAGGGAAAGACCAATGTACATCATCTTTCACGAGTAGGAAGCATTAATGAAAAGGTTCTGAAATTTCGAGGACTCTGACCCATCCTTATTGGTAATAAACCACCGTGTACAGGAAAACACCTTCAACTCTCATCAGCCTCCTCAATCCTGATTCTGATTCAACTTTGGGGGTGTAGGACTAGGGAAATGTCCACACCTTATTGCTAAGAAAGATCGATGTCAGGGTAATGCCCTTCAAGTCACATCAGCCTTCCTGAAGACGGCAGCAGGAATCAAGCTGGTTATGTTACCATGAGGTAAGGAAGATGAGCATATAAGTGAGAAACAACAGTGGGCAGGACCTCTCTTCCAACGAACATTATCTTTGCTTAATGTTAAATCCCTATGGTAAGTGGTTGTGGGCATTTGTGAGGTCAAAATCTTGAGTGTTTTGTAAAACCTCTTGGCCATACACATATGAGACTAAGGTAGTTGGGGACTCCTAGGAAGTGATTTGTCCACTGTCAAAAATATGAAAAGATAAGAGACAGATGAGGTCTCCTCAGGCATTGTCCTTTATCCTCATCCTCCGTGAGGATGGTCATCTCTGGACAGCTCAGTGACAGGGTCTCATTCACAGTGGGGGCATCTGTTCCTCACAGACATCAGGCAGGGAAATGGATTTGGTTCTCTGTGCCAGCCCAGCCACAGCTGAGTGTCACAGCACCCTCTCGTGGGCTCATAAGAGTTTCACTGTCACCAGGCAGGTCATTGTATTTGATAAACCACTGTGAGAGTTTGCAATTGCCTTCATCTGCAACCTCCTAGAAGCAAATGCAGGTCTCTGGTACCATGTGAAGTCATGTGAAGGCATTGTGAGAAAGTGTCCTTTTGCTTAAGAAAAACATGGCTGGGGCTCCTGGCTGGCTCAGCCAGTTAAGCATGTGCCTTTGGCTCAGGTTATGATCCCAGGGTTCTGGGATCGAGCCGAGGCTCCCTGCTCAGCAGGAAAGGAGGTAGGGAAATAGCTTAGAACCCACAGAGAATGTGAATAAAGGGGAGTGAAATGGAACTTGGTCTGTGTTTTGCTTTAGGGATTGGAAGTTAGTTTTTTCTCAATTGTGATTGTTCTTGAAACAGAAAACCTGTATTTTTTTTCCTTTAATTTTTTTCTAATAATAATTTTTTATTATGGTATGTTAGTCACTATACAGTATTTCCTTAGATTTTGATGTAGTGTTCCGTGATTCATTATTTGCATATAACACCCAGTGCTCCATGCAATATGTACCTTCCTTAATACCCATCACTGGACCATCCCAATCCCCCACCCCTCTCCCCTCTGAAGCCCTCAGTTTGTTTCCCAGAGTCCATAGTCTCTCGTGGTTCATTCCCCCTTCTGTTTAGGGTCCATTGTCTAACGAGACAGACAGTGGAAGTTCACCAAATATAAGATCGAAATTTCATTGTTCATTATAGATACCGCCAAGTAGTTCCCAGACATTTCATTCTACTGTAGTAATTCATTATACCTGTGCAGATGCACGTGGAAGACAATTGATGCATGTATAGTGGTAATAAAACACGCCCCTCAGCAGTAGAATAATAGAGGATGCACATGTGTAAAATTATTCGACTACAGCTTCCGTGCTTTCCCTTTGGTTCCTTATTATCTATGAAATTGGACAATTTTTGTTCTCTAGGCTTAAAACTCATTGTCAGTATTTAGAGTTTTTCAATGCTGATCTTCTCCTGTATAAGTTACCAAAAACTTAAAATATGTATGAACTTTAAAAAACGCTATTTTGAAAATTACAGCAGGGAAGTTCCATTTTGTAAATATTGTGTCAATGGATCTCTATTTTGACATCAGTGTTCATTAGAAATGATGACATTTCATGTGAGTATAAATATCAATGTGAAAAAGAAAAGGTAGGAAGAACCTTGAATGTTTAAGTAATTGGTGAAATGAAAGGTGTGTGTGTGTGTGTGTGTGTGTGTGTGTGTGTGTGTGTGTGTGTGTGTGTAATTGATTTTCAATGAATGGTTCAGCTTCTTGTAGGACCTCCGAGAGAGCCCAGGTGAACCTTTCAATGAGTTGGTATCTGTTTTCAGAACATGGGAATCTCTTAGTCCAATAGTCAATCAGGCAAGCTTTGAGGTCTTGAAGAGTTTCAGTCCTCAGCGATGGTGTTGCAGACCCTTGTGAGTAAACCCTAGGGTATGTTCAGAGCCCTCATTAGCTGGTACCAATGTGTGACAATTTCAGACAGCATTTCCCAAAGAAGTACCTCTTGAGTCTCTGTCCTTGTCAGTTCCCTACACTTCCTTACACTAGTTATGTGATCAGTGTTTCAGGATAATCCCCACATGTGATTTTTGCTATTTCCTACTAGTCCTATCTGTTTCTCATCTTCTTTTATGGTAGGGGTTGGGAAGCAACCTGTGTGGCGTAGGAAGGGATGTGGTAGTTGTCTGCCTTCAGAGGAACGAATGATGCCTAGAAATTGTACTGTAGTTTGAGGTCAATTGTCCATCCTCTGAGTGTCAGGAATTCCATCACTTTACTTTGATGCTAGTCTGCTCTTCAAGCAGTCCTCAGAAATAAGGACGCCATCCTTCTAGGGAATACTGGTTTGTGTGTATGTTTTCATTTTAGGAAAGGCCTTGCTGTTCCTGAAAATAATACTGTAGAGCACCCTTTCCTGTACTTATTGGCCATCAGTCAATCTTTTGTGAAGTATTTGTTTATAAATAGACTTTTTATGGTTGATGAGCAGGAATTCTTTATTGACAAGTCTTTGTCAGTGTGTGTATTGCAAATCTTTACTTTCCAGCCTGCGGTTCACTTTTTCACTTTCTTATGGTCATAAGATAAGGAGAAATGTCACATTTTTATGAAGTCCCACTGAATTCTTTTAAATGGTTAGTGCACCCTATGTCCTACCCCAAGATTGACAGGTTCTACGTTTTCTTTCAGAAACTGTCCAATGGGAAACACAATTCATCTCAAATTTATAAATTACATTTTTAATTCTAATAGGGTATTTATAGGCTGTTTTGGATTTTCTATGTACACAATCGTATTATCTGTGAATAGTCAAATTATCCCCTCAATTCTTATACTTTTTGTTTCTCTTGCCTTCTAACACTGGTAGATTCTCTGATGCCACGTTGAATAGAGCAGCATTGTTTGAAGATTTTAATATACCTTTCTCAATATCTGACAGAAAAAGCAGACAAATCATTGGTAACAAATGTGACCTAATTGACATATAGGGAACATTCCATAATAAGTGCAGAATACATTATTTTCAAGTGGTCATAGACTCTTTACCCAAATAGATGATAGGTGGGGCCACGAATCAAGGCTACAAATGTTAAACCCTGATATTAACTAGATTCTGTTCTTAGACCACAGGGGAATTGAGCCACAGTCATAGCGAAAAGAAAACCAGGAAGTCCTTTAATGTTTAAAAATTAAATGGAAGTTTGCTACATATCCTAAAGGTCAGAGAGGGAATCTCAATGGAAATTCTGAACCTTTTCTATGAGGGCTTACACACAATGGCACTTTCTTTGTGAAGAGCATTATAATATCCTAGACAGGTGTTGAGCCTTAAGTCAGAGTTCTGCCTGCCCCAGCCACACCTGGCAGCCTTGGCCTGTGGTCCCCCTCAGCTGTCCTTTCTGGTGGTCCTGAGCTAAGGGGGTCATCATGGCCATATGGAAATGGGAAGCTCCCCACTCATAGTGATGGCAGTGCCCCCTCCCCAGCTGCCCTTTCTGGTGGCTCTGAGCTAAGGGGGTCAACATGGCCATATGGAAATTAGAAGCTCCCCACTCTTAGTGATGACGTTGCTATCGTATCATCCTCACCAGTCCAACAACATGATTTTTGAGTGAAATATGACACAAGAGCGACTTCTTGGCCTTCCTTCAGGTTTGAAAATCATCTGGTGAGTCATCTATTAGGAATATGGATTCAACATGTGTTCTTTCTTCTGGAAAAGAAATAGACCCAATAGCAATTATGGCTTCCTGAGCACCTGTTCTTGAGAGACATCATACTGGCTCTTGTAGCATTCTCCCTTAAACTTCTCAACTAGGGTGTAGATATTTTTAGGCACATGTTCAGGTGGTTAGACATGGACTTAGATGATATGAGTCACAGAGGATTTTAGTGTCAGAAACCTAAGTGGGATCCCCAAATTGACTCCAAATCCCCTGTTGTTCCATACAGGGTACTATTTCCCTCTTATCTCTGGTCTTCTCGATCTGGAACCTATCAAGTATCAGGACTTTCTTGTCATGTGGACAACTGGAACGAATTCAGTGGGCCTTTTCACCTCTGCCAATGGTGATCATTAAGATCATTATCTCAGTGGAGGACCTCTGGGTAAGATACTCAAAGATCCTTAGGAATACAGACAGTATAATATTTTCCTGGTATTAAAGTTACTGAAACCAACTATCTCTTTTAGTCGATTCAGGCTCTGGTATGTTCAGAGGGTGCTGTAAAACAGGTCTGAAATAGTATTTAAAAACACTCAGCTAAGCCTCTTCTACAACATGAGACAATGCTTATAAACATGGCTAAAATATTCCCTTACCTACGATGACTTCCCAGCCATCATAGTGTTTATATGGTATGACTGTGACTTACATTAGTCAACATTTGCAGAGAAAGAACTTAGTGCATCCAGGGGTCACTTCATGTTGAAATTAGTTTGTGACAATGAGCTACTGTGTTTTATTCTGCAGTCCAAGGGAATGGTGCCAGACATCTCTAAGGTGTCTAGCAGTTCTACAATTCTGATTTTAAGTGGTCTGTGTGCTTCAGAGATTTGGGCAGGAGAAGGGCAGGAGTTCAGAGACTGTGAACACTTCTGTTACCTGTGCTGACCATGGAGCAGGCCGCCTTCTGTGGACATCATTTTGATTTCTTGGTACTCTTTGGAAAGGTGCTTTTGTCTCACATTCCTCCATTTAGGAGTAATTATAATGATGAAAGTAATTTTTATCTTATATCATCTGTGGGCCCTGATCCTGGGCTCCCAGGTAAGCTATCCTTTAACATTTTACCCAGCTCAAAATGACTGGGCAAAACCTGAAAGCATGATCCCTATTTCTGCCTCAAGCACATGTTGTACATCTGCTTCGAGAAGAAAACAATAACCAAAAATGCCAACATAAAGATAAGAGAAAATAAAGAACCTCTTTGGCTCCCATAAGATTAAAGTCATACTGACATGTGCATACTGAAAATGCATGAAATCATTGCATTTCCTAAAGCCCAAGTCTTGGAGGGTCTGATAGTCACTGACTATGCCCAGAACCAGGCACACCCCAGCAGGGAGGGCTGGTGCAGAAAGGGAAGGGGCAGGACTCTGAGGGTGGTCTACAGCTAGAGAGGTCCCTAGAAGGGGCCAGGTTGTGTGGGGGCCCCAGCCCACGAGCCCACCCATGCCTGTGCCTGGTGTTGGGTAGAGGAGGCTCCTCTTGTGCCCCCTGCACTTTCAGGGTTCCAGGGGCTTGAGGACTGGTTGCGCAGCATCCAAGGAGCTCAGCCACCACCCTCCCAGACCATTCACCACTTGGGGGTGGAGCTACATCACTGTGGGCTGGCCCAGATTTGCAGTGGGTTGCAGACTTGGGGCAGAAGAAGGGGCACTGAGAGAGAGAGAGTTGCCCTGTGGAGATCCCTGCTGGTGAGTGAGCAGCATGCACTGGAGTGGGGGTCCGGGGGTAGGGTGCGCCTCAGGTGGGAGGCAGGGTTCTGGAAGGGCACATGAAGAGGGTTCATTGTGGGGACTCAGGTGAGTTTTCTTTTTCCCTTTAAAGTCTCTTCTGCCCCATGTCCTCAACTGGCCTTATCTCCATACCCGTGAACTCCAGGGCGCCCGCTCCCCTGAGCTTTGGTGGGATGGGTTGCAGAATTTCAGGGTTTCCCCTGTTCCCCTGGAAGAGTGCGGGAAAGGACCTCACACAATCCCCACATTTAGTTCTCTGACACAGTGCAGGTGATGCCTCTTGAGCAGTACCCCGAGTTCAGCAGGGTGTGCCCTGGTCCCCCAGGCACAGGTGTGGCAGTAGCAAGCCCCAGAGCCATCCCCCAACTTCAGCATTATGCCCCCTGTGCCCCCGGGTTAGTGGTAATTGGCTATTAGAATCATGCAGGAAAATCCTCCAGGTGGGGGCCTGGAGGCGTGCGTAAACCAGACCCCACTCTAGTTGCATTGGGAATAGATGAATTGAGGGTTTCATTAGAAGAGTAAGTCTGCTTTCCAGAAAAGGCAAGGTCATTGGTCTGTTGAGAATGAAGATAATTACTGACAAACAACAAGTATGTGTTGCCCCTTCGCCCAGAAACCGAAGCAGGTGTGCAGGCTTTAGGTCAGAGGTGCCTTCTTCTCCCCAGCTGACAACACTTCTCTGCTCTGGCTCCAAGACACCCGAGGTTTTGAACGTTAGCATCGGAGTCAGCGAGGCAGCTTGTCACAGGACGCCAGTGTTCAGAGAAAGCACAGGTATGTTTGGCAAAATGTCCTATCTATGTCAGGGATGGAGGTAAAACCTCTCATTATCCCAAAACCTCCTGGGCTTTTCTCTTTTCTCTAGTTGAGCCACAAAGTAAAATTGAATTAGCTGTCAGGATTCTGGGTTTGGTGCAAGAATTACTTAGTTTCCCTGCAGGTAGAACTTTGCAGGGGATCACAATTTGTCTGTCCATTTATTGCTTACAAATGTATTTTGACCATCTGTTTCCTAGGAACCCTCTTTTATTAGAAAGGGAAGGTGAGATTCACTCTGTGCCTGTTTGTAACATCTAATTTGTTCCTTCATCTAACACTGTTTATTCAATTGGGCCTAAGATATGGTTGAGTGGCCAGCATCTAGAGTTAGGTGGCTTTTTTTTTTTCATCTGATACAGACTTGGATGATGTCATTTGACAAAGGTGATGTTTCATCATTGATTAGTTTATTCGTCAGAAGAGTTAAAATTAGGGTGGAGGGAAAATTGAAAATTATCCAAAGCAGCCTGCTCCTGTTTAAAAGTTGAGCTTGACTTTCTAGTTTTACTAAAAGTATTATCTCGATATTTTGAGGTGCCATATTCTCTCTGTAGTTTCTTTGGTGGTGGAGTCAGAAGGAGAGTCTGGGAATTCTTTTGGATAGTGGCATGCTGGTGGCTTCAAGGGGCTTGGCGTCAGGAGCCTTGGGGTGAAGTCTGCAACTGCTTGCCTGACCCTGGGTGCATCTCACAGAGGTTTTGTTTCCTCTTATGAAATTGCTGGCAGATAATGTTCTGCTTAAAGGGGAACCCTCCCATCCTGTTGGTGGCAATGCAAAGTGGTTCAGCCAGTCTGGGAAACAGTGTGGGGGTTCCTCAAAAAGTTAAACATTGAACAACCCCATGATCCAGCAATTGCTCTCCTATGTAATTACCCAAAGGATACAGAAATGCAGATTCGAAGGGGGTCCATGCACAATGATGTTTATGGCAGTAATGTCCACAGTAGCCAAACAATGGAGAGAATCCCAAAGTCCATGCACTGATGAATGGATAAAGCAGATGTGGGATACCTATATATAATGGAATATGACCCAGCTTCAAAAAGAATGAAATCTTACCATTTGCAAGGATGTGCATGGACCTAGAGTGTATTAAGCTAAGCAGAATCAGTGAGGAAAGACAAATATCCTATGCTCTCACACTTGTGGAATTTCAGAAAAAAAAAAACAGATGAACAGAGTGGAGGGGTGATGAGAGAGGCAAACAAGGAAATAGACTCAACCTTGGAGAACAAACTGAGTGTTGCTGCAGGACAGGGGCGTGGGGGGAAGAGTTAAATGGGTGAGGGGTATTAAGGATGGTACTTGTGATGAGCACCGGGTACTGTATGCAGGTGAGGAATCACTAAATCCTACCCCTGAAGCGAATATTCCATGGCATGTGAACTAACTGGAATTTAAGTAAGAGAAGAAAGGAAAAAGTGTTCTGCTTCATGAAGAGTGAGGTAAAATTGTAGTGATTTGGCTGTACTATTCTATAGATGAGAGTTGTAAATCACCCTGTTGTAGGATACACTAGTTTCTTATCACATAAGGAGTCCTCAGAAAGCTGCAATGAAAGATTCAGGTCTCAGAGCATGTTCATGTTCCACTGATATGTTACAGTTTGCACAGGTAGGAAAAAAGGTGGAGAGAAAGGCAACAGAAAGGGAAAGTAGGTGTGAACCTTTCATTAGTTAGCATTATATCTTTCTCATGAAAGCCTTGTGCCAGTGTGATTTTGGAAGAAGAGGGGGAATCCAGGAGCATTGCAGGAGATGGGGGAGTTCCAGGTCTGGGTAAAGCTGACAGGGGTCCCAGATGAGAGCTGAATGCATTCTGCAGCAGGGTATGGGCAGGGTGGGCTCCAAGGGTGGCTGTGGGTCTCCTGGGTGAGAGTTGTGACAGGTGAGGGCTCTGTGCAAGTTCCTGGCTGAGGACAAGTGAGGCACAGGCGGAGAGCTGGCAGAGAACCCTCTTCTGGGCCACCAGCCTCACCCAACACACACAGGCTCATCTTCTGTCCCTGTCACTCCAATTCAGACTTCTCCGAAGGTGAGTGAGAACACATCAAGAGCATTTTTAACAGAAGGGAAAGCATGTGCAAAGGCTCTGGGGAAGGAGAATTCCAGGTATGTCCAGGAGCAGCAAGAAGGCCCTGTGGCCACAGGAGACAGCTTAGGACATTACCTCAGAGAGGTGAAAGAAAGGCATTCCAGGGCTATAACCCCATGAGACCCTGTTTCACTGGGCCATCCTGGCTACAGTGTTGAGAACAGATGACAGAGTTTTGAAGACGGCAAGGCACGTCAATGACGAAGCTTTTCCAGGAACTCAGGCACTGTGGACCAGACAGGTGGCCTTGGATGGAGTGGTTAGACCTATTCTGGGTCCATTTTGAAGATGGAGCTCACAGAATTTGCTGATCGGTTAGCTATTAGGAGCAGGAGAACGGAGGAGTTGGGGTAACTCCCAGCTGGTGTGGGTTGTCCTGATCGAGGGGAAGGAGAGGGTTTCTGGGGGTAGGATGTAGTCCATGTTCCGCATGCTGAGGAAGGTGCCTTTCCCGGTGGATCTGCTGAGATTTGTGTCTAGGAGAACCTTTCACATCTCCTCCCTCAGTAATGCTCAAGTACAAGTGTCCCCCACTTTTTAAACGTTCACAGTAAGACATTGGGCTTTCTTGAAAGAACTATGTTATTACCCATCTTCAGTAAGAGGAAGAGACCTGAAGAGGATTTCCCTCTTATGAAAAAAGGTGAACAGTGAGAATCACGTTCAGCATCTGTTTTGGGGAGAAGCACAACAGAGGCGGCGTGCACCCCAACCAGCTCCTTCCGCTGGGAACCGCTCTCCGCATCCAGCCACCAGCACTTTGAATGGTGTCTGTGAGCCTCTGCTGTGCTTTATCTTCATTTATGCTGGGCCTCCCTTAGAAACTTGTGTGCTGAGGCCTAAGAAAAGCCAAAGAGAAGGAATTTTGGTGTTTGAGCACACTGTCTAATTGTTCCGTGTAAATTAATGGCCATTCCTTCTGGACACCATTTCTGCTGTGCAAGGTTTCTCAGAAGCCCTGTACTTTCAAAGAGCAGGGAAACCTATACCTCATACTGCGGGGTTAGTTTTAGTCTCCATGCTGGACAGAACATTTCATGACTGTCGGATTTTCTCACTCAAACATTGAGACTTTGACCACCTTTACCCGTTTCTACCACCCCAACCCTGAATCTGGCACCTACCAATCTGCTCTCAGTGTCTATGCGTTCAGTATTTGTTTATTCCTCGTGGAATGTACATGAGAGCATCTGGTATTGGTCTTTCTGTGTCTGAGTTACTTGGCATAAGGCCCCCAAGGTCTGTGTTTCCATGTCTGGTTCTTGTGAATAATGCTGCAGTGAACGTGGGAGTGCATCTGTCTTTTTGAGGCAGTATTTTTGTGTTCTCCGAATCAATACTCAGTAGAGCCATTATTGGGTCATGTCGTAGTTGCTTTTATTTTTTCAGGAACCTCCATACCGTTTGTCACAGTGGCTGCACCAATTTCCATTCCCACCTACAGTGCACAGAGTCTCCTCGTCTGCACACCCTTGACCCCACCTGGTGTCTGTCTCTGGGACAATTGCTGTTCCAACAGTTGTGAGGGAATAGCCGATTGTGGGTTTGACTGATGTTTCCCTGACGATATTTAGTGATGTGGAACAACTTTTTCTGTCTGTTGGCACCTGTGTGCCGTCTTTGGAAAGTATCTATTCACATATTCCCCACATTTTTTATACCGTTTTTTTTTTTGTTTGTTTGTTTTGATTTGTATGAGTGTTGTGTGTATTTTGGATATTAGCGTCTTCTCACACATATGATTCACAGATATTTTTTTCTTATTGGGTCTGTGGCCTTGTAAGTTTTTGCTGGTTTCTTTTTCCGCGTGGAAGATTTCACTTTGAAGTTGTTCCACTTGTTTATTTTTGCTTTTGTTGCCTTTGCATTTGGTGTCCGATCTGAAGACACTTTGTCAAAACCAATGTCGAGAGACTTAGTACCTGTGTCTTCTTGGAGGTTTATGGATTCAGGTCTTACATTCATATCATTCATCCATTAAAAATTTTGTGTGTGGTGTAAGAAAGTGACCCAGTTATATTCTTCTGCATTTAGTGTCCAGTTTGCCTGTTACCGCTCACTGAAGAGACAGTCCTTCCCTCATGGCATATCTTCTGCTGCTGTGTCGTAAGTTAGGATCATCTACGTGTGGGTAAGTTTCTGAGCTTTCTGTTCTGTTCCACTGACCTGGTGTCTGTGTTTATGCCAGTACCATCCTGTTTTGATGACAACAGCTTTGTAATCTAGCTTGAAATCCAGGAGTGTGTTGACTGCACCTTTCTTTCTCCAGGTTCCTTTGGGTATTTGGGGTGTTTTGTGATTCCATACAAGTTTGAGGACTGTTTTCTACTTGCTGGAATAATGCCACTGGAATTCAGATAGGGATTTCATCACATCTGTCGATTGCTTTGGGTACGATGGACATGTTCACATAATTAACTCTTCCAGTTAAGGAGCATGGCGTATGCTTCCATTTGTTTGTGTTGCCTTCCAAATCTTTGACCCATTCATCCTGCCCCCCTCGACACACATGCTTTTCATTTCTTTTCTGCCATGTGTTGAGTGTACTATGTCTTTCTCATTCTTTGTTACTTTTATTCCTAGATTTTTTTAATGCAATTGTAAATGGCATTGCTTTTTTAATTTCTCTTTACGACAGTGTGTCATCAGTATACAGAAATGAAAGAAGTTGGGTCATCTGGGTGGCCCCATAGGTGAAGCGTCTGCCTTCAGCTCAGGTCATGAACCCAGAGTTCTGGGATCGAGCCCCGTGTTGTGCTCCCCGCTTAGCGAGGGTCTGCTTCTCCCTCTTTCTGACACTCCCACTGCTTGTGCTTTTTCTCTTCCTGTCAAATAAATACATAAAATTTGAAAATAAATAAAGACAACAGGTCTCTGTATATTGACTTTATATCCTGCAGCTTTCTTGAATTTGTTTATTCTTACAGTTTTTTTTTTTTTTTTTGTGGAATCTTTCAGGATTTCATGTCATTTGCAAATAGTGACAGTTTTCCTGTATGGATTTCATATCTTTCTTTTTTAAAAATGATGTCACCCTACAGTACTTCATTTGTTTTTGATGTAGTGTTCCATGATTCATTGTTTGCATATAACACCTAGTGCTCATTATGACACGTGCCCTCCTTTTTTTTTTAAAAGAATTTATTTATTTATTCGACAGATATAGAGACTGCCAGCGAGAGAGGGAACACAAGCAGGGGGAGTGGGAGATGAAGAAGCAGGCTCACAGCGGAGGAGCCTGTTGTGGGGCTCAATCCCATAATGCCGGGATCACGCCCTGACCGAAGGCAGATGCTTAACCGCTGTGCCACCCAGGCGCCCCAACACGTGCCCTCCTTAATACCCATCACCAGGATAACTCATTCCTCTTCCCCTCCCTTTCTGCAACCTTCAGTTTGTTTCCCAGTGTCAGTAGTCTCTCATGGTTCATCTTCCCCTCTCATTCCAACCCCTTCAGTTTTCCCTTCCTTCTTCTAATGTCCTCCATGCTATTCCTTCCGTTCCACATAGGAGTGAAACCATATGATAATTGTCTTTCTCTGCTTGACTTAATTTCACTTAGCATAATCCCCTCCTGGTCCATCCACGTTGGTGCAAATGGGGGGTATTCATCCTTTCTGATGACTGAGTAATATTCCATTGTATAGATGAACCACATCTTCTTTGTCCATTCATCTGCTGAAGGACATCTTGGCTCCTTCCACAGTTTGGCTATTATGGACATTGCTGCTATGAACATTGGGATACAGGTGCCCCTTCTTTTCATTACTCTGTGTCGATGGGGTAAATACCCAGTAGTGCAATTGGTGGGTCATGGGATAGCTCTGTGTTTAACGTCTTGAGGAACCTCCATATTGTTTTCAAAAGTGGCTGTTCCAGCTTGAATTCTCACGAGTAGTGTAAGAGGGCTCCCCTTTCTTCACATCCTCTCTGACTTTTATTTTATTTCTGTCTTGTTAATTTTTTTTCAAGATTTTATTTATTCATTCCACAGAGATAGAGACATCCAGCGAGAGAGGGAACACAAGCAGGGGGAGTGGGAGAGGAAGAAGCAGGCTCATAACGGAGGAGCCTGATGTGGGGTTCGATCCCATAATGCCAGGATCACGCCCTTAGCCGAAGGCAGATGCTTAACCTCTGTGCCACCCAGGTGCCCCCTGCCTTGTTAATTTTAACCATTCTAACTGGTGTAAGGTGGTATCTCATTGTCATTTTGATTTGTATTTGCCTGATGGCAAGTGATGTGGAGCATTTTTTCATGTGTCTGTTGGCCATTTGTATGTCTTCTCTGGAGAAGTATCTCTTTTTGTCTTCTGCCCATTTTTTGGGTGTCGAGTTTGAGGAGTTCTTTATAGATCTTGGATACCAACCCTTTATCTGTAATATCATTTGCAGATATCTTCTTCAATTCCATAGGTTGCCTTTTTGTTTTTTGATCATTTGCTTTGCCGAGCAGAAGCTTTTTATCCTGATGAAGTGCCAATAGTTCATTTTTTGCTTTTATATTCCTTTGCCTTTAGAGACGTGGCTTACAAGATGTTGTTGTGTCCAAGGTTGAAGGGTTCTTTTGATTTTGATATGAGACAGGAATCCATTATCTTAATTTCCTGATTGTATTCAAGTCCTCTGTCTTTCTTGGTGAGTCTAGCTAAGTTTGTCAGTTTTGTTTATCTTTCCAAAAAAGGCTGCTCTCATTTTCATTTTTTTTTCTTTTTAGTCTCCGTTGGATTTATTTATGTATTCATTTTTGTTATTTCCTTATTTCTACTAATTTGGGGCTTTGTTATTTTTTTTCTACTTCTTTACCACATAAATCAGGTTGTTTATTGGAGAGCATTTTCATGGATTGATGAAGATCTGAATTTCTATGAATGTCCCCCATAAAGCTACATTTGCTGCATCCCATAAGTTTTTGTAGGTTGTCTTTTTCATCAATGTCAAGGTACTTCTAAAATTTTTTTGATTTCTTCTTTGACTGTTGGTTGTTCAGTAGCATGTTGTTAAATCTCCACATATTTTTTAAGATTATTTAAGTATCTGACAGAGAGTGAGACAGCGAGAGAGGGAACGCAAGCAGGGGGGTGGGAGAGGGAGAAGCGGGCTTCCCACTGAGCAAGGACCTGATTTGGGGCTAGATCCCAGGATCCGGGGTCAAGACCTGAGCTGAAAGCACATCCTTAACGACAGAGCCACCCAGGCCCCAAAAATCTCCACCTATTTTTGACTGTCCCATTTTTTTCTTGAGACTGATTTCTAATTTCCTATCATTGTGGTTGGACAAGATTTGATGCAGAAGGTGAAGAGAGCACTCAGATGAAAGGTTTGTTTCCTGGAGGGTTTTCTGAGGGCAGACCATGAGTTCAGTGGGGATGGAGGAAGGCTTTGTGAGACGGGGGGTGGGGTTAACCCTCGTTAGAATTACTGACTACTACCATGCAGGCTGTGTGCTACTGTTCACACCATAGTCCTGATGGACTTGTACTTCATTAAATATTTTCTAGGAGATATAGGCATAGCCTTCACTTAAAGAAAGGTGTCATGTGGGTTCATGGCATGACCCCAGGTCAGCAACCAGAATGTACGGTATTGTGGGGTATCAGAACCAGGCTTTCTGTGGGAAGTGACAGAAATAAGGTATGGTGAGCTCCATGACCATAGGTGAGGTCCCGAGTGACCCACTGGGTGTAGGGTTCTGTGGATCTGTCTCATCAGGTGCTGTGGAATTCAGGGACACCCTCCTGTCTGTGGATTTGTGTGGAGACAGGTAGACATCAGTGTCTGGCCAGGCACGAGGGTCGCACTGGACCACCACCAGAGGTGCAGCGTGCGGGGGAGCCACTGCTTGGTTTCCATGAAAGCTGACCAGGGTCTGTGAACGTGATTCCTAGCAGCTGCAAGGGGAGAGGAGGCCGGGGGTGGTGCACACTTCCTAGACTTGTGGTCAGGACTAGTCTGGACCCCACTGAAGTTAGCCGCACTGGGCACAGAAGGCACCCAGTCAGTGTAGCTCTGGGCACTGCTCCCATGGCACTTTTGGGCCAGGTCCATGCTGCAACCTCCTGCTTTTCATCATCATCTTCAAGGTCATGTGCCTCTGCTCTTGCCCCATGGCCTCCGGGGTATTGTCCGTCCTCCATCTGGCCCTCGTCCCTGTTGCCCTGTGCAGTCCGATGCCAGGGTAGCCTTCTCGAGACAAACATCTGGCCCTGATGGAACACTTCCATGGATCTCGTGTGATGCGAGGATGATGCCCTGCCCTGGAAGGGGGCTGCAGGTCCCCAATCAGGAGAGCCATGTCTCCCTTTTCAGCATGGCCTGCCCTCCCCTCAGTCTTCTTCAGGGAAGCTCTCCCCACTTACTGAGATGACAGCTCTGAACTTAAAAATGAATGTTATTTTACATATCTCTATGCCTTAGTTCTTCCATGGCATGTCTTTCAACCCCGTTAGTGGGTTTTTTTTAGCAGTTCTGAAGGGCTGTCTGATCAAGGAGGGGATGACCTGGGTGGGGCAGCTTTCCCTCTCATCTCCCTCAGCATGTCTCTGAGCCCTGGGGCCAGCTGTCCTACTGAGGATTGAGGGACCCAAGCCAGCCCATCCTGAGCCCAGGCTGTGTCAGCTCATAGACTGATGCGTGTCGGAGTGGTGGGCAGATGGCATGGGCCAGGGGCAGGCAGTGTCTCCTTCTCATTCCTTCCTTCCCTTCCTCCCAGAGGTAGCTCAGAGCAGCCTTCAACCCCGCACCTCCAGATCCCTTGACCTGTGCCTCCTGTGTTCAGCTGGTGACCTTGGAGTTTCACATGGATTCTACCTCCCGTACCCGCTCCCATAGCAGTTCCTGGATCAGGGGAGGGATCGGACCCTTGTCTGCTTTTGGTCTTCTTCCTGTCCCGCACCAAGCCCACCCACCTTTGCATCTTCCATGTATGTGCTTGGAAGCAAGCCCATCCACAGAGAACCTATTAGCCAAATGGATCCAGGCAATGAACATTGAAGTAAGATCCAGGATCCATAATAAATCTGCTCTGAAACCTGTCCCAAAGTCTGTGACTCTCTCACACTGAAACAGAAACAATAATAGCTATCTGGACTGTGAAGTGATATGTGTCTCTACTTCCAATCTTGAATGCATAGGTGCTGAGCCTGGACTGAAAAGGACCATGGCTCCCGTGGGCTGGGATCCATGGTAAGAACTCAGTGAAATCTGAATTTTAGGCATTAAGTGAATAATTATTGTAGAGTGAATCCTCCCAAGTAGGGCTTTTGCACATTGCACAGGAAAAGCTTTCTCAAAGAGGTTTCTGAAAGAAAAATCTTTTTTTAAAATTTATTTTAATTCCATTAAAGCTAACATACAGTGTTACATTAGTTTCAGGTGTACAGTAGAGTGATTCAGTATTTCTATATATTACTCAGTGGTCATCAAGAAGTGTCCTCTTAATCCCCTTCATCTATTCCACTCATCCCTCTATCCACCTCCTCTCTTGTAACCATCCGTTTGTTCTCTATTGTTAAGAGTTTGTATTTTGGTGTGTCTCCTTTTTCTCTTTTAGTTATTTATTTTTGTTTGTTTTTTAAATTCCCCATTAGAGTGACATCATATGGGATTTGTCTTTCTCTGACTGACTGATTTTAGTTTGGATAATACTCTCTAGCTCCATCCATGTGTCTGCAAATGGCAAGGTTTCATTCTTTTGCAATCCGAGTAATACTCCATTGTGTGTGTGTATGTGTGTGTGTGTGTGTGTGTCTGTGTCTGTGTGTGTGTGTGTGTGAATACTCACATCTATCATCTCATTTGTCAATTTTTCTACAGACACTTGGGTTGCTTACATATTGTGACATTGTAAATAATGGTGCAAGAAACATAGGGGTGCACGTATCCTTTTTACTTACTGTTTTCCTATTCTTTGGCTTGGAGGGTCCTGCCCATTCCCCCACCCTGAATGACCGGCGGCGCCCCAAGTGGCCCGGGTGGCAGCGGAGGGGCATTTTGAGTACATCGCTGGGGCTTGGGGGTCCCCAATGTCCGGCATCGCGGTGCCAGGCCCTTTGGGAGTGCCCTTCGGGAGCCGACCTAGGGTTAGGGTTAGCCCCCAGGAGGCCTGCAGTCCCAATACGATGGCTGTGGGGCGAGCGGAGGGGTGGGCCGAGGTGAGGGCGCTGGGGAACAGGATTGTGGGCCCCTGCATTTTGGCGCTGGAGGCTTCAAATATCTCCGGTTTCTCCAGGGCCTTGTCCCTTCTCCCGCCCTGAATGACAGGCGGCGCCCCTAGTGGCCCGGGTGGCAGCGTTGTGGGAGGGTGAGTCTGGCTCTGGGGCTTGGAGTCCCAGATCCTGGGCGTAGTGGCACCAGGACCCTTGGGAGGGGCCCCTGGGAGGCCGACCTAGGGTTAGGATTAGCCCCAAGGAGACCTTCAGGCCTAATCCGCACATGCGGCGAGCGGAGGTGTGGGCCGAGGAGAGGGCGCTGGGGAGCGGGAGCGTGGGCACCAGCGTTATGGTGTGGGGAGCCTGTGAAGGTCACCTGTGGCTCAGATGGCCCTGCCCTTCTCTCGCTCTCTATGACCGACAGCTCCCCTAGTGGCCCGGGTGGGTACAGTGCGGCAGGGTGACTCTGGCTCTGGGGCTCTGAGACACCAATCCCCAGAATTGCAGAGCCAGGCCGCTTGGGATGTCCCCACAGGGCCGACCTAGGGTTTTGATTAGCTGCCAGGAGCCCAGCAGGCCCTATCCACCGGCTCTGAAGCAAGCGGTGGGGTGGGCCTAGGTGAGGGCGCTGGTGGGCAGGATCCTGGGAGCCAACGTTTTTGCACGGGGAGCCTTCAAAGGTCAGCGTGGGCTCAGAGGGCCCTGCCCAATCTCCTGCCCTGATTGACCAGCGGGGCCTCTAGTGGCTCGGGTGGCTGAAGGGCAGCAGGGTGAGTCAGGCACATGGGCTCGGGATCCCCATCCCCAGAGTTGCGACGCCAGGCCCCTTGGGAAGGGCTCCTCGGGGGCTGATGTATGGTTAGGGTTAGTCTCCAGGAGCACCGCAGGCCCGATACACCACCTGTGCGTCGAGGGGATAGTTGGGGCGAGGTGAGGGTGCTGGTGAACATGAGCCTGGGCCCAAGCGTTTTGGTTTGGTGTTCCTTCGAATGTCTGTAGGGGTTCGGAGGGCCCTCCACTTCTCCTACCCTGAATGAATGGCGGCGCCTCTAGCGGCCCCTGTGGGGCGGGGCGGCAGAGTGCATCTGGCGCTGGGGCCTGGGGGTCCCCAATCCCCGGCGTTGCGGCTCCAGACCCCTTAGGAAGGGAGCTTCAGGGGCTGTCCTAGGGTTAGGGTTAGCGCCCAGGAGGCCGGCAGGCCCCAGTCGCAGGCTGTGCGAGGAGCGGAGGTGCGGGCCAGGTTGAGGGCGATGCCCAGCAGGAGCGTGGTCCCCAGCATTTTGGCGCCCTGGGCCTTCGAATGTTGCCATGGCTCGGAGGGCCCTGCCCTGTCTCCTGCCCTGAATAACGAGCGACGCCCCTAGGGGCTCGGTTGGCAGTGGGGCGGCAGGGTGAGTCCTGCTCTGCGGTTCAGGGATCCCCAATCCCCAGCGTTGCGGGGCCAGGCCCCTTGGGAGGGGCTCCTCGTGAGCCGACCTAGGGTTAGAGTTAGCCCCCATGAGGCCGGCAGGCCCAATCCTCTGGCTGGGAGGGGAGAGGTGGGTGGGAGGAGGTAAAGGCGCTGGCGAGCGGGAGCCTGGGCCTCTGCATTTTGGCACGGGAGGCTTCAAATGTCTCCGGTTTCTCCAGGGCCCTGTCCCTTCTCCCGCCCTGAATGACTGGCGGTGCCCCTAGCGGCCTGGGTGGCAGGGTTGCGGCAGGGTGAGTCTGGCTCTGGGGCTTGGGGTCCCCGATCCCTGGCGTAGCGGCACCAGGACCCTTGGGAGGGGCCCCTGGGGGGCCGACCTAGGGTTAGGGTTAGCCCCCAGGAGGCCGGCAGGCCCTATCTGCCCGCTGTGCGGCGAGTAGAAGGGTGGGCCAAGGTGAGGGCGCTGGGGAGTGTGAGTGTGGGCACCAGCGTTTTGGTGCAGGGAGCCTTTGAAGGTCACCTTGGGCTCAGAAGTCCCTGCCCCTTTTCTCCCCCGAATGACCGGCGGCGCCCCTAGTGGCCCAGGTGGCGATAGTGCAGCAGGGTGAGTCTGGCTCTGGGGCTCTGAGTCACCAATCCCCAGTGTTGCAGAGCCAGGCCACTTGGGATGTGCCCCATGGGGCAGACCTAGGGTTTTGGTTAGCCCCCCGGAGCCCGGGAGGCCCTATCCACCGGCTCTGAATCAAGCGGAGGGGCGGGCCGAGGTGAGGGCTCTAGGAGCAGGAGCATGGGAGCCAACGATTTTGCGCACGGGGCCTTCGAAGGTCAGCACGGGCTCGGAGGTCCCTGCTCGTTCTCCTGTCCTGATTGACCCGTGGTCCCCTAGTGGCTTGGGTGGCTGAAGGGCAGCAGGGTGAGTCCGGCACTTGGGCATGGGGTCCCCATCCCCAGCGTTGCGACGCCAGGCCCCTGGGGAAGGGCCCCTCGGGGTCCGACCTATGGTTAGTGTTAGCCCCCAGGAGCCACGCAGGCCCGATACACCACCTGTGCATTGAGAGGACAGTTGGGCCGAAGTGAGGGTGCTGGTGAACATGAGCCTGGGCCCAAGCGTTTTGGTTCTGGGAGCCTTCGAAGGTCGGCGGGGGTTCGGAGGGCCCTGCCAGTTCTCCCACCCCGAATGAATGGCGGCGCCCCTAGCGGCCCGTGTGGGGCGGGGCGGCAGCGTGCATCCGGCGCTGGGGCCTGGGGGTCCCCAATCCCCGGCGTTGCTGCACCAGGCCCCTTAGGAAGGGAGCTTCAGGGGCTGTCCTAGGGTTAGGGTTAGCGCCCAGGAGGCCGGCAGGCCCGAGTCGTCGGCTGTGCGAGGAGCAGAGGTGCGGGCCAGGTTGAGGGCAATGCCCAGCAGGAGCGTGGTCCCCAGCATTTTGGCGCCCTGGGCCTTTGAATGTTGCCATGGCTCGGAGGGCCTTGCCCTTTCTCCTGCCCTGAATAACCAGCGACGCCCCTAGCAGCTCCATTGGCAGTGGGGCGGCAGGGTGAGTCCCGCACTGCGTCTTGGGGATCCCCAATCCCCAGCGTTGCAGGGCCAGTCCCCTTGGGAGGGGCTCCTCGTGGGCCGACCTAGGGTTAGAGTTAGCCCCCATGAGGCCGGCAGGCCCGATCCTCTGGCTGGGCGGCGAGAGGTGGGCGGGCTGTGGTAAAGGCGCTGGGGAGTGGGATTGTGGGCCCCTGCCTTTTGGCAAGGGAGGCTTCAAATGTCCCTGGTTTCTCCAGGGCCCTGTCTGTTCTCCCGCCCTGAATGACCAGCGGCGCCCCTAGCGGCCAGGGTGGCAGCGTTGTGGGAGGGTGAGTCTGGCTCTGGGGCTCTGAGTCACCAATCCCCAGCATTGCAGAACCAGGCCGCTTGGGATGTCCCCACAGGGCCGACCTAGGGTTTTGGTTAGCTGCCAGGAGCCCGGCAGGCCCTATCCACCGGCTCTGAAGCAAGCGGAGGGGCGGGCTGAGGTGAGGGCGCTGGCGAGCAGGATCCTGGGAGCCAAAGTTTTTGCGCGGGGAGCCTTCAAAGGTCAGCGTGGGCTCGGAAGGCCCTGCCCGATCTCCTGCCCTGATTGACCGGCGGGGCCTCTAGTGGCTCGGGTGGCTGAAGGGCAGCAGGGTGCGTCCGGCACATGGGCTCGGGGTCCCCATCCCCAGCGTTGCGACGCCAGGCCCCTTTGGAAGGGCCCCTCGGGGGCCGACCTATGGTTAGGGTTAGCCTCCAGGAGCCCCGCAGGCCCGATACACCACCTGTGCGTCGAGGGGAGAGTTGGGGCGAGGTGAGGGTGCTGGTGAACATGACCCTGGGCCCAAGCGTTTTGGTTCGGGGCGCCTTCGAACGTTGGCGGGGATTCGGAGGGCCCTGTCTATCCTCCCACCCTGAATGAATGGCAGTGCCCCTAGCGGCCTGGATGGGGAGTGGCGACAGGGTGCATCCGGCGCTGGGGCTTGGGGGTCCCCAATCTCCGGCGTTGTGGCACCAGGCCCCTTGGGAGGGGCCCTTCGGGGGCCAACCTAGGGATAGGTTTAGCCCCTAGGAGGCCAGCAGGCCCTATTCGCCAGCTGTGTGGAGAGCAGAGTGGCAGACCTAGGTGAGGGCGCTGGTGAGTGGGAGGGTGGACCTAGGTGTTTTGGTGCAGGGAGACCTTGAAGGTCACTGGGGACTCTGAAGGACCTGCCACTTCTCTCGCCCTGAATGACCAGCGGCGCCCCTAGCTGCCTGGGTGGCGACAGTGTGGTAGGGTGAGTCTGGCTCTCGGGCTCTGAGTCACCAATCCCAAGCATTGCAGAGCCAGACCCCTTGGGATGTGCCCCACGGGGCCAATCTAGGGTTTTAGTTAGCCCCCAGGAGCATGGCAGGCACTATCCACTGGCTCTGCAGCAAACGGAGGGGCGGGCCGAGGTGAGGGCGCTGGGGAGCGGGAGCATGGGCACCAGTGTTCTGGCGCGGGGAACCTTTGAAGGTCACTGGGGACTCAGAAGGCCCTGCCCTTCTCTCACCATGCATGACCGGTGGCGCCCCTAGAGGCCCAGGTGGGGATAGTGCGGCAGGGTGAGTCAGGCTCTGGGGCTCTGAGTCACCAATCCCCAGCGTTGCGGAGCCAGGCCCCTTGGGATGTGCTCCACGGGGCCGACCTAGGGTTTTCCTTAGAACCAAGAGCCCGGCAGGCCCTTTCCAACGGGTCTGAATGAAGCAGAGAGTTGGGCCGAGGTGAGGGTGGTGGTGAACATGAGCCTGGGCCCAAGCGTTTTGGTTCAGAACGCCTTCAAAGGTCGGCGGGGGTTCGAAGTGCCCTGCAGGTTCTCCCACCCTGAATGAATGGCGGCGCCCCTAGCGGCCCAGGTGGTGAGGGGTGGCAGGGTGAGTTAGGCCCTGCAGCTCGGGTATCTCCAATCCCCAGGGATGCGGGGCCAGGCCCTTTGGGTGGGGCCCCTCGGATGACAACTTAGGGTTAGGTTTAGCCCCTAAGAACTCGGCAGGTCCTATTCACCAGCTGCGTGGAGAGTGGAGCGGCGGACCGAGGTGAGGGCGCTGGTGTTTGGGTGCGAGGGCCCGGGCGTTTTGGCGCGGGGGGGACTCGAAAGTCACCGTGTCTCAGAGGGCCCTGCCCGTTCTCCCGCCCTGAATGAACGGCAGCACCCCAAGCCCCTGGGTGGCGGCTGGGTGGCAGGGTGAGTCAGGTGCTGAGGCTCAGGGTCCCCAATCCCCGGCATTGCGGCGCCAGGCCCCTTGGTAGGGGCCCCTCGGGGGTCGATCTAGGGTTACAGTTAGCCCCCCGGAGGCTGGTGGACCCGATCAGCATCTGAGCGGCACGCAGCAGGGTGGGCCGAGGTGAGGGCACTGGCGAGCCTGAGCATGAGCCCAAGCGTTTTAGCGTGGGGGGTCTTCGAAGGTCAGTGGGGGCTCGGAGGGACCTGCCCATTCTCCCACTCTGAATGACCGGCGGGGCCCCTAGTGGCTCAGGTGGCTGAAGGGCAGCAGGGTGAGTCCGGCACTTGGGCTCGGTTGCCCCATCCCTGGCGTTGGGGCACCAGGCCACTTGGGAAGGGCCCCGCGGGGGCCGACCTACAGTTAGGGTTAGCTCCCAGGAGGCTGGCAGGCCCTATACACCACCTGTGCGTGGAGCGGAGAGTTGGGCGGAGGTGAGGTTGCTGGTGAACATGAGCCTGGGCACAAGCATTTTGGTTCTGGGCGCCACTGGGGGTTCGGAGGACTCTGCCAGTTCTCCCACCCAGAATGAATGGCGGCGCCCCTAGCGGCCTGTGTGGGGCGGGGCGGCAGGGTGTACTGGGCGCTGGGGCTTGGGGGTTGCCAATCCCCAGAGTTCCGCCGCAAGGCTCCTTAGGATGGGACCCTCAGGGGCCATCCTAGGGTTAGGGTTAGCGCCCAGGAGGCCGGCAGGCCCGATCCGCCAGCTGTGCGAGGAGTGGAGGTGTGGGCCGAGTTGAGGGGGATGCCGAGCGGGAGTGGGGGCCCCAGCGTTTTGGCGTCCTGGGCCTTCGAATGTTGCCATGTCTCGGAGGGCCCTGCCCATTCTCCTGCCCTGAATAACCAGCGGCACCCCTAGCAGCTCCGTTGGCGGTAGGGCTGCAGGGTGTGTTTGGAGCTGGGGCTCGGGGGTCCCCAATCTCTGTCGTTGCGGTGCCAGGCCCCTTGGGAGGGGGCCCTCGAACGCCGACCTAGATTTAGGGTTATTTCCCAGGGCACCGGCAGGCCCGATCCGCCAGTGTGTGGCAACGGTGGGGTGGGCTGAGGTGAGGGCGCTGGTGAGCGGGAGCGTGGGCCCAAGCATTTTGGCGTGGGGGGCCTTCAAAAGTTGCCAGGGGACTGGAGGGCCCTGCCCATTCTCCCGCCCTGAATAACCGGCGGCGCCCCTGGTGCCGCGGGTTGTGGTGGGGTGGCTGGGTGAGTCCGGTGCTGGGGCTCGGAGGCCCCCAATCCCAGGCCTTGCAGCTCCAGGCTCCTTGGGAGGGGCCCACTGGGGGCCAACCTAGGTTTAGGGTTAGCCCCCATGAAGCTGGCAGGCCTCATCCACTGGCTGTGCTGCGAGCAGAGCAGCGCGCTGAGGTGAGGGCGCTGGCATACGGAGGCGTGGGCCCAGCCTTTTGGCGTGCGGGGCCTTCGAAAGTCGCTGGGGGCTCGGAAAGCCCTGCCCGTTCTCCCGACCTGAAAGACCGGTGGTGCCCCTAGTGGCCCGGGTTGCGGTGGGGCAGCACGGTAAGTCCGGAGCTGGGGCATGGGGGTCCCCAATACTCTGCGTTGGGGCGCCAGGCCCCTTGGGAAGGGCCCTCGGGGTCCAAACCAGCGTTAGTATTAGCCCCCAGGAGGCCGGCAGGCCGATCCGCTAGCTGTGTAGAGAGCAGTGGGGCAGGCCAAGGTGAGGGCACTGTAGAGCGGGAGCATGGGCCCAAGCGTTTTGGCGTGGGGGCATTCAAAAGTTGCCAGGGGTTCAGAGCGCACTTCCGGTTCTACTGCGCTGAAAGCCCGACGGTGCACCTAGCGGCTCGGGTTGCAGAGGGGCGGCAGAGTGAGTCTGGTGCTGGGGCTCGGGGGTCCCCAATCCCCGGTGTTGCAGCGCCAGGCCCCTTGGGAGGGGCCCCTCGGGTGCGACCTAGTGTTAGGGTTAGCCCCCAGGAGGCCCACAGGCCCGATCCGCCAGCTGTGTGGCGAGCGGAGTGGTTGGCCGAGGTGAGGGCGCTCGCGATCGGGAGCGTGGGCCCAAGCGTTTTGGCACGGAGGGCCTTCGAAGGTCGCTGGTGGCTCTGAGGTCCCCGCACGTTCTCCCGCCCTGAATGAGGACAGCGCTCCTAGCGGGCCGGGTCCTGGAGAGGTGGCAGGGTGTCTTGCACTGGTGCTCGGGGGTCGCCAAGCCCCGGCTTAGCGGTGCCAGGCCCATTGGGAGGGGCCCCTCTTGGGCCGACGTATGGTTTGGGTTAGCTCCCAGGAGGCCTTCAGGCCCAATCAGCCAGCTGTGCGGTGAGCGGAGGGGCGGGCCGAGGTGAGGCTGCTGGCGAGCGGGAGCACGGGCCCAAGGATTTTGGCGCTGGGAGCCTTCAAAGGTCTCTGGGTGCTCTGAGGGCCCTGCCCGTTCTCCTGCCCTGAATGACCAGTGGCGCCCCTATCGGCCAGGGTGGAGGCGGGGCAACACATTGAGTCTGGCGCAGGGGCTCAGGGGTCCCCAATCCCCACGTGCCGCACCAAGCCCCTTGGGAGGGGCCCTCGTGGGCCGAACTATGGTTAGGGTTAACCCCCAGGAGGCCAGCAGGCCCGATCCGCCGGCTGTGCTGCGAGGGGAGGCGTGGGCCGAGGTGAGGGCGCTGGCGAGAAGGAGCATGGGCCTAAGCGTTTTGGGATGGGGGGCCTTCGAATGTCACAGGGGGCTTGGAGGGCCCTACACATTCTCCCGCCCTAAATGACCGGTGGAGCCCCTAGCGGCCCGGCCGCCGGCAGAGCGGTAAGGTTAGTCTGGTGCTGGGGTTTGGGGCTCCCCAATCCCCGCATTGCGATGCCAGGCCCCTTGGGAAGGGCCCCTCGGTGGTCGACCTAGGGTTAGGGTTAGCCCCCAGGAGCCACGCAGGCCCGATACACCACCTGTGCATCGAGAGGACAGTTGGGCCGAAGTGAGGGTGCTGGTGAACATGAGCCTGGGTCCAAGCGTTTTGGTTCGGTGCGCCTTCGAAGGTCGGCGGGGGTTCGGAGGGCCCTGCCAGTTCTCCCACCCCGAATGAATGGCGGCGCCCCTAGCGGCCCGTGTGGGGTGGGGCGGCAGCGTGCATCCGGCGCTGGGGATTGGGGGTACCCAATCCCCGGCGTTGCGGTGCCAGGCCCCTTAGGAAGGGACCCTCAGGGGCCGTCCTAGGGTTCTAGTTAACGCCCAAGAGGCCGGCAGGCCCGAGTCGCCGGCTGTGCAAGGAGCGGAGGTGCGGGCCGAGTTGAGGGTGCTGGTGAACATGAGCCTGGGCCCAAGCGTTTTGATTCAGGGCACCTTCAAATGTAGGTGGGGGCTTGGAGGGCCCTACCCGTTCTCCCGCCCTGAATGACCGGCTACACTCCTAGCGGCCTGTGTGGCGGCAGGGCGGCAGGGTGAGTCTGGCGCTGGGGCTCAGGGGTCCACAATTCCCGGTGTTGCGGTGCCAGGGCCCTTGGGAGGGGCCCTTGGGGGTCGATCTAGGGTTACGGTTAGCCCCCAGCAAGCCGGTGGACCCGATCAGCGGCTGTGCAGCACGCGGAGGGTTGGGCAGAGGTGAGGGCGCTGGCGAGACTGAGCATGATCCCAAGTGTTTTAGTGCGGGGGGTCTTCGAAGGTCGGTGCGGGTCAGAAGGACCTGCCCGTTCTCCCGCTCTGAATGACCGGCGGGGCCCCTAGAGGCTCCGGGGCCTGAAGGGCAGCAGGTTGAGACCGGCACTTGGGTTGGGGTCCCCATTCCCGGCATTGTGGCTCCAGGCCACTTGGGAAGGGCCCCTCCGTGGCCGACCTACAGTTAGGGTTAGCCCTCAGGAGGCCAGCAGGCCCGATACACCGCCTGTGCATAGAGAGGACAGTTGGGCCTAAGTGAGGGTGCTGGTGAACATGAGCCTGGGCCCAAGCGTTTTGGTTCTGGGCGCCTTCGAAGGTCGGCGGGGTTTCGGAGGGCCCTGCCAGTTCTCCCACCACGAATGAATGGCGGCGCCCCTAGCGGCCCGTGTGGGGCGGGGCGGCAGCGTGCGTCCGGCGCTGGGGCTTGCTGGTCGCCAATCTCCGGTGTTGCGCTGCAAGGCTCCTTAGGAAGGGACCCTCAGGGGCCGTCCTAGGGTTAGGGTTAGCGCCCAGGAGGCTGGCAGGCCCGAGTCGCCGGCTGTGCGAGGAGTGGAGGTGTGGACCAAGTTGAGGGGGATGCGGAGAGGGAGCGTGGGCCTCAGCATTTTGGCGTCCTGGGCCTTTGAATGTTGCCATGTCTCAGAGGGCCCTGCCCATTCTCCTGCCCTGAATAACCAGCGGCGCCCTTAGCGGCTCCATTGCGGTGGGGTTGCAGGGTGTGTCCTGAGCTGCGGCTCGGGGATCCCCAATCCCCAGCATTGTGGGGCCAGGCCCTTTGGGAGGGGCTCCTCCTGGGCCGACCTAGGGTTAGAGTTAGCACCCAGGAGGCCAGCAGGCCCAATCCTCTGGCTGGTTGGCAAGAGGTGGGTGGGCCGAGGTAAATGCCCTGGGGAGCGGGAGCGTGGGCCCCTGCATTTTGGCGCGGGAGGCTTCAAATGTCGCCAGTTTCTCCAGGGCCCTGTCCCTTCTCCCGCCCTGAATGAGTGGTGGCGCCCCTAGTGGCCTGGGTGGCGGCGTTGCGGCAGCGTGAGTCTGGTTCTGGGTCTTGGAGTCCCTGATCCCCGGCGCATAGGCACAAGAATCCTTGGGAGGGACCCTGGAGGGCCGACCTACAGTTAGGGTTAGCCCCCACAGGGCCGGCAGGGTGGATCCAACCTCTGTGCAGGGAGCGGAGGGGCGGGCCGAGGTGAGGGCGCTGGGGAGCGGGAGCGTGGGCACCAGGGTTTTGGCACGGGGAGCCTTCGAAGGTCGCCAGTGGCTTGGAGGACCCTGTCCGTTCTTGCGCCCTGAATGACCGGCGGCGCCCCTAGTGGCCTGAGTGGCAGCAGGGAGGCAGGGTGAGTCTGGCGATGGGGCCTGTGGTCCTAGTCCCAGGCTTGGTGGCCACAGGCCCCTTGGGAGGGGCCCCTCTGGGGCCTGACTAGCTTTAGGGTTACCCCCAGGAGTCCAGCAGCCTGATCTGCTGGCTGTGCGTCGAGCAGAGGGGCGGGCCGAAGTGAATGCGCTGGCGAGCCGGAGCGTGGGCCCAAGTGTTTTGGCGTGGGGGGCCTTCAAAGGTCACCAGGGGCTCAGAGGGCCCTGCCTGTTCTCTCGACCTGTGATGACGTTGCCCCTAGCGTGCCGGGTCACGGCGGGGTGGCAGGGTGAGTCTGGAGCTAGGGCTCGTGGGTCCCCAATCCCCAGTGTGGCGGCGCCAGGCACTTGGGAGTGGTCCCTCGGGGGCCTACCTAGGGTTAGGGTTAGCCCAAAGGAGGCCGGCAGGCCCGTTCTGCCGGCTGTGCGGTGAGAGGAGTGGTGGTCCAAGGTGAGGGCACTGGCGAGCGGGAGCGTGGGCCCAAGGGTTTTGGCGCGGGACTCCTTCAAAAGTCGCCGGGGGCTCAGAGATCCATGCCCCTTCTCCCGCCCTGAATGACTGGTGGCGCCCCTAGCAGCCCGGGTGGCGGCGGGGAGGCTGGGTGAGTCTGGCGCTCATGCTCGTGGGTCCCCAATATCTGGCCTTGCAGAGCCAGTACCCTTGGGAAGGGCCCCTCGGGGGCCGACCTAGGTTTAGGGTTAGCCCCCAGGAGCCCGGCAGGCCCGATCCGCCAACTGTGTTGCGAGCGGAGTGGAGGGCTGAGGTGAGCGCGCTGGCGAGCAGGAGCGTGGGCCCAAGCGTTTTGGTGCAGGGGCCTTCGAAGGTCGCCGGGGGCTCAGAGGGCCCTGCCCCTTCCTCTGCCCTGAAGGACCGGCGGCGCCCCTAGCAGCCTGGGTGGCAGCAGGGTGGCAGTGAAAGTCTGGCGCTGGGGCTCAATTGTCCCCAATCCCCAGAGTGATGGCGCCAGTCCCCTTGGGAGGGGCTCCTCAGGGGCTGAATTAGGGTTAGGGTTAGCCCCCAGGAGGCTGGCAGGCCAGATCCACTGGCTGTGTGGTGAGCGGAGGGTGGGGCCCAGGTGAGGGCAATGGTGAACAGGAGCGGGGGCCCAAGCGTTTTGGCGCACGTTGCCTTTGAAGGTCTCAGGGGGCGCGGAGGGCCCTGCAAGTTCTCCCACTCTGAATGAGGACGGCGACCCTAGCAAGCCAGGTCTTCGCAGGGCACCAGGGTGAGTCCGGCACTGGTGCTCGGGGGTTCCCAATCCCCGGCGTGGTGGTGCCAGACCCCTTGGGAGGGGCCCCTCGACAGCCAACCTAGGGTTAGGGTTAGACCCCAGGAGGCCGCCAGGCCCTATCCGCTGGTTGTGCAGCTTGCGGAGGGGCTGGCCGAGGTGAGGGCATTGGTGAGCAGAAGCGTGGGCCAAAGCATTTTGGCACGGGGGGCCTTCGAATGTCACCGGGGGCTTGGAGGGCCCTGCCCGTTCTCCAACCTAGATGACCGGTGGCGCCCCTAGCGGCCTGGGTGTCGGTGGGGTGGCAGGGTGTGTCCGGCGGTTTGGCTCGGGGGTCCCCAATCACCAGCGTGGCAGCGCCAGGCCCCTTGGAAGGGGCCTCTGGTGAGCTGACCTAGGGAAGGGTTAGCCCCCAGGAGGCCAGCAGACCCGATCTGCCGGCTGTGCGGCGAGCGAGGGGTGGGCTGAGGTGAGCACGCTGGCGACCGGGAGCGTGGACCCAAGCATTTTGGCACAGGGGGCCTTCGAATGTCACCGGGGGCTCGGAAGGCCCTGCCCGTTCTCCCGCCTTGAAAGACCGGTGGTTCCCCTAGCGGCCGGTGTGGTGGTGGGCCAGCAGGGTGAGTCTGGAGCTGGGGCTCGGGGGTCCCCAATCCCCGGCGTGGCAGCGCCGGGCACTTGGGAGTGGTCCCTTGGGTGCCGACCTAGCGTTAGGGTTAGCTCAATGGAGGCCAGCAAGCCCCATCCACCGGCTGTGCGGATTATGGAGTGGCAGGCCAAGGTGAGGGCTCTGGCTAGCGGGAGCATGGGCCCAAGTGTTTTTGCACGGGGGGCCTTCCAAGGTCGCCGGGGGCTCAGAGGTCCCTGCCTGTTCTCCCGCCCTGAATGAGTGTCGGCGCCCCTAGCAGCCCGGGTGGCTGCAGGGCGGCAGGGTGAGTTCGGCGCTGGTGCTTGGGGGTCCCCAAGCAGGGGCATGGCGGTTCCAGGCCCCTTGGGAGGGGCACCTCGGGGGCTGACATAGGGTTTGTGTTAGCCCCCAGGAGGCCGGCAGGCCCGATCTGCCAGCTGTGCGGCGTGCAGAGGGGCAGGCTGAGGTAAAGGTGCTGGAGAGCAGGAGCGTGGGCCCAGGCGTTTTGGCATGGGGGCCTTCGAAGATCGAGGGTGGCTCGGAAGGTTCTGCACGTTCTCCAGCCGGGAATGACCGGCGGCGCCCCTAGCGGCCCTGGTGGCGGCGGGGCGGCAGGGTGCGTCTGGTGTTGCGGCTCAGGGGTCCCCAATCCCTGGCGTGGCAGTGCCAGGCCCCTTGGGACGGGCCCCTCTGGGGCCGACCTAGGGTTAGGGTTAGCCCCCAGGAGGATTGCAGGCCCGATCCGCCAGCTGTTCAGAGAGTGGAAGGGCTGGCCGACGTGAGGGCGCTGGTGAGTGGTAGCTTGGCCCAAGCGTTTTGGTGCGGGAGGCCTTGGATGTTCGCCAGGGGCTCAGAGGGCCTTGCCAGTTCTCCCACCCTGAATGACCGGCGGCGCCTCTAGCGGCCATGGTGGCAGCAGGGTGCAGGGTGAGTCTGGAGCTGGGGCACAGGGGTTCCCAATCCCCGGTGTGGCGGCTCCAGGCACTTGGGGGGGAACCTCAGGGGCTGACCTAGGGTTAGGGTTAGCTCAAAGGAGGCCGTCAGGCCCGATACACCAGCTGTGCAGTGAGGGGAGTGGTGGGCCGAGGTCAGGGCGCTGGCAAGCAGGAGCGTGGGCCCAAGCGTTTTGGCGAGGGGGCCTTCGAAGTTCACCGGGGGCTCGGAGGGCCCTGCCCGTTCTCCCGCCCTGAATGACTGGCAGCGCCCCTAACGGCCCGGGTGGAGGCGGGGCGGTAGGGTGGCTCCAGAGCTGGGGATCTGGGGTCCCCAATCCCCGGCGTGGCGGCGCCAGGCCCATTGGGAGGGGCCCCTCGGGGGCTGATGTAGGGTTTGGGTTAGCCCCCAGGAAGCTGGCAGGCCCGATCCGCCACATGTGCGGTGTGCGGTGGGGCTGGCCTAGGTGAGGGCGCTGGCGAGCTGGACCGTGGGCCCAAGCGTTTTGGCGCGGGGGTCTTCGAATGTCGCCCGGGGCTCTGAGGGCCCTGCCCGTTCTCCCACCTGAATGAGGACAGCGCCCCAAGTGTGCCAGGTCACGGCACGGTGGCAGGGTGAGACTGCCGCGGGGTCTCGGGGGTCCCTGAGCCCCGGCATGGCAGAGCCAGGCCCCTTGGGAGGGGCCCCTCGGGCACCGACGTAGGGTTTGTGTTAGCTCCAGGAGGCCGGCAGGACCTATCCGTAGGCTGTACTGCGAGCCAAAGGACAGGTCGACGTGAATGCACTGGCGAGTGGGAGTGTGGGCCCAAGCGTTTTGGCGAGAGGGTTTCAATGATTGCCGGGGGCTCGGAGAGCCCTGCCCGTTCTAACGCCCTGAATGAACGGCGGCGCCCCTAGTGGCCCGGGTGGCGGCGGGGCGGCAGGGTGAGTCAGGCGAGGGGGCTTGGGGGACCCCAATCCCAGGCGTGGTGGCGCCAGGCACCTTGGGAGGGGCCCCTTGGGGGCCAACCTAGGTTTAGGGTTAGCCCCCAGGAGGCCGGCAGGCCCTTTCCGCCAGCTGTGTGACGAGCGGAGGATGGGCCGAGGTGAGGGCACTGGCGAACAGGAGCTTGGGCCCAATAGTTTTGGCGCGGGGGGCCTTCGAAGGTTGCCAGGGGCTCGTAGGGCCCTGCCCGATCTCCCGCCCTGAATGAGGAAGGTGCCCCTAGCGGGCCGGGTCGCAGCGGGGCGGCAGGGTGAGTTCGGCCCTGGTGCTCGGGGGTCCCCAATCCCTGGCGTGGCAGCGCCAGGCCCCTTGGGAGGGGCCCCTCGTGAGCCGACCTGGGGTTAGGGTTAGCCCAAAGGAGGCCGGCAGGCCCCATCCACCGGCTGAGCGGATTACGGAGTGGTGGGCCAAGGTGAGGGCTCTGGCGAGCGGGAGCATGGTCCCAGGTGTTTTGGCACAGGGGCCTTCGAAGTTCGAGGGTGGCTCGGAAGGCTCTGCATGTTCTCCAGCCCCGAATGACCGGCGGCGCCCCTAGCGGCCCGGGTGGCGGCGGAGTGGCAGGGTGCATCTGGTGTTGTGGCTCGGGGGTCCCCAATCCCCGGCGTGGCAGTGCCAGACCCCTTGGGACGGTCCCCTCTGAGACCGACGTAGGGTTAAGGTTAGCCCCCAGGAGAATGGCAGGCCCGATCCACCAGCTGTGCAGAGAGTGGAGGGACGGTCCGAAGTGAGGGCGTTGGTGAGTGGTAGCGTTGGCCCAAGCGTTTTGGTGCAGGAGGCCTTGGACATTCGCCGGGGGCTCGGAGGGCCCTGCCCATTTTCACGCCCCATGAGGACATTGCTCCTAGCAGGCTGGGTCGTGGAGGGGCGGCAGGGTGAGCCCGCAACAAGTGCTCGCGGGTCCCCAAACCCCGGCATGGCAGCGCCAGGCGCTTGGGAGTGGTCCCTCGGGGGCCGACCTAGGGTAGGGTTAGCCTAAAGGATGCCAGCAGGCCCGATCTGCCGTATGTGCGGTGAGCGGAGGGGCTAGCCGAGGTGACGGCGGTGGCGAACAGGAGCGTGGGCCCAAGCGTTTTGGCGCAGATGGCCTTTGAAGGTCGCCGGAGGCTCGGAGGGCCCTGCCCATTCTCCCGCCCTGAATGACCGGCGCCGCCCCAAGCAGCCCGGGTGGCGGAGGGGCGGTAGGTTGAGTTGGGCCCTGGGGCTCGGGGGTCCCCAATCCCCGACATTGAGGCGCCAAGCCCCGTGGGAGGGGCCCCTCGGGTCCGACCTAGGGTTAGGGTTAGCCCCCAGGAGGCTGGCAGGCACAATCCGCCAGCTGTGTGGCAAGCGGAGGGGCGGGCCAAGGGGCAGGCGCTGGAGAGCGGGAGCATAGTCCTAAGCGTTTTGGCGCGGGGGGCCTTCGAAGTTCACCAGGGGCTCGGAGGGCCCTACCCGTTCTCCCGCTCTGAATGACCTGTGGCACCCCTAGCGGCCCGGATGACGGCGGGGCAGCAGCGTGAGTTTGGCTCTGGGGCTCGGTGTCCCCAATCCCTCTATTGTGGCACCAGGCCCCTTGGGAGGGGCCCATCGGGGGCCGACCAAGGGTTAGGGTTAGCACCCAGGAGGCAGGCAGGCCCGATCCACCAGCTGTGTGACGAGTGGAGGGGCGGGCCGAGGTGAGGGCGCTGGCGAGCGGGAGCGTGGACCCAAGCATTTTGGTGCGGGGGTCCTTCGAAGGTCGCAGGTGGCTCAGAAAAGCTTGCCCGTTCTGCCACCCTGAATGACCGGCGGCACCCCTAGCAGCCCGGTGGCATCGCGGCGGCTGTGTGAGTCCGGCGCTGGGGCTTGGGGGTCCCAATCCCTGGCGCTGGGCAGCCAGGCCCCTTGGGAGATTCCCTCGGGGGCCGACCTAGGGTTAGGGTTATCCCCCAAGAGCCTGTTAGGCCCAATCTGCCAGCTGTGCAGCGAGCGGAGGGGTGGGCTTAGGTGAGGGCATTGGTGAGCGGGAGCGTGGACCCAAGCATTTTGGCGCAGGTTGCCTTCGAAGATCGCCAGGGGATCGGAGGGCCCTGCCCGTTCTCGCTCCCTGAATGACCGGCGGCGCCCCTAGCGGCCCGGGTGGCGGCGGGGTGACGCGGTGAGTCCGGCGGTGGGGCTCGGGGGTCCCCAATCCCAGGCATTGCGGTGCCAGGCCCGTTCGGACAGGCCCCTCAGGGGCCCACCTAGGGCATATGGGTAGTCCCCAGGAGGAGGGCAGGCTTCATCCACCGGCTCTCCGGCAAATGGAGGGGCGGGCCGAGGTGAGGGCACTGAGGGGCGGGAGCGTGGGCTCAAGCGTTTTGGATGGGGAGGCCTTTGAATGTCGCCGCGGGCTCGGAGGGCCCTGTCCATTCTCCCACCCTGAATGACCAGTGGCACCCCTAGCGGACTGGGTGTCAGTGGGGCGGCAGGGTGAGTCCGGCGCTGGGGCTCGGGGTCCCCACTCCCCGGCATTGCGGCGCCAGGCCCGTTGGGAGGGGCAGCTCCGGGCCTGTCCTAGGGTAAGGGTGAGCCCCCAGGAGGCCGGCAGTTCCGATCCAGCAGCTGTGAGGTGAGCGGAGGGGCGGGCCGAGGTAAGGGTGCTGGCGAGCGGGAGCGTGGGCCAAAGGGTTTTGGCGTGGGGTGCATTCGAAAGTCGCTGGGGACTTGGAGGGCCCTGCCCGTTCTCCCGCCCTGAATGACCGGCGGAGCCCCTAGCGGCTCGGGTGGCAGTTGAGCCGCAGGGTGAGTCCAGCGCTGGGGCTCGGGGGTCCGAATCCCTGATGTTGTGGGCCAGGCCCCTTGGGAAGGGCCCCTCAGGGGCCGACCTAGTGTTAGGGTTAGTCCCAAATATGCTGGCAGGCCTGATCCCCCGGCTGCGTGGCGATCGGAGGGGCGGGCCGAGGTGAAGCGTTGGCGAGCGGGAGTGTGGGCCCAAGCGTTTTGGCGCGGGGAGACTTTGAAGTTCGCCAGGGGCTCGGAGGGACCTACCCATTCTCCCGCCCTGAATGACCGGCGGCGCCCCTAGCGGGCCGGGTGGCGGCGGGGCGGCATGGTGTGTTCTGAGCTCGGGTTCGGGGGTTCGCAATCCCTGCGTTGCGAGGCCAGGCCCCTTGGGAGGGGCTCCTTGGGGGCCAACCTAGGGTTAGGGTTAGCCCCCTGGAGGCCGGCAGCCCAGATCCTCCATCTGTGCAGCGAGTGGAGGGGCAGGCCGAGCTGAGGGCACAGGCAAGCGTGATCGTGGGCCCAAGCGTTTTGGCGCGGGGTGCCTTCGAAGGCCATCCGGGGCTTAGAAGGCCCTGCCTGTTCTCACACCCTGAATGATCAGTGGCGCCGCTAGTGGCCTGGGTGTTGGCGGGGCGGCAAGGTGAGTCTGGCGCTGCGGCTCGGGGGTCAGCAATCAGACACGTTGTGGCTCCAGGCCCCATCGTACGAGCCCCTCCGGGGCCAACCTAGGGTTAGGGTTAGCCCCCAGGAGGCCGGCAGGCCCAATCTGCTGGCTGTGGGGCGAGGGGAGGGGCGGGCCGAAGTGAGGGCACTGGCGAATGGGACCGTGGGCCCAAGCATTTTGGCACGGGACTCCTTCGAATGTCGTCATGGGCTAGGAGAGCCCCGCTTGTTCTCCCGCTCTGAATGACCGGCGGTGCCCCTAGCGGTCCAGGTGGCAGCGGGACAGCAAGGTGAGTCCTGGCTGGGGCTCGGGGGTCCCAATCTCCGGCTTTGCCATGCCAGACCCCTTGGGAGGGGCCCCTCGGGAGCCGACCTAGGGTTAGTGTCAGCCCCCAGGAGGCCATCAGGCCCGATCCGCCAGTTGTGCGGCGAGCGGAGGGGCGCGGAGGTGAAGGCGCTGGCGAGCCGGAGCGTGGGCCCAAGCGTTTTGGCTTGGTGGGCCTTCGAAGGACGACAGGGACTCCGAGGGCCCTGTCCCTTCTCCCGCACTGAATATCCTGCGGCGCCCCTAGCAGCCGGGTGGCGGCGGGGCGGCAGGATGAGTCCGGCGCTGGGGCTCGGGGGTTTGCAATCCCTGGTGTTGTGCTGCCAGGCTCCTTGGAATGGACCACTCGGGGGCCGACCTAGGGTTAGGGTTAGCCCCCAGGAAGCCGGCAGGCCCGATCTGCCAGCTGTGCGGCGAGCAGAGGGGCGGGCCGAAGTGAGGGCACTGACTAGCGGGAGCGTGGGCCCAAGTGTTTTGGCGCGGGGGGCCTTCGAAGGTCTCCGGTGGCTCGGAGGGCCCTTCACATTCCTCCGCCCTGAATGACCGGCGGCGCCCCTACTGGCCCGGGTGGCGGCGGGGTGGCAGGTTGAGTCCAACACTGGGGCTCTGGGGTCCCCAATCCCCGGTGTTGTGGCACCAGGCCCCTTGGGAGGTGCCCCTCAGGGGCCGACCTAGGCTTAGGGTTAACCCCCAGGAGGCCGGTAGGCCCGATCCGCTGGCTGTGTGGCAATCGGAGGGACGGGCCGATGTGAGGGCGCTGGAGAGAGTGAGCCCGGGCCCAAGCGTTTTGGTGCGGGGGACCTTCGAAAGTCGCCAGGGGCTCGGAGGGCCCTGCCCGTTCTCCCGCCCTGAGTGACCAGTGGCGCCCATAGTGGCCCGGGTGGCGGCGGTCCGGCAGGGTGAGTCTGACACTGGGGCTCAGGGGTCCCCAATCCCCGGCGTTGCGGCTCTAGGCCCCTTGGGAGGGGCTCCTCGGGGGCTGACCTAGGATTAGGATTAGCCCCCAGGAGGCCGGCAGGCCCGATCTGCCAGTTGTGTGGTGAGTGGAGGGACGGGCCGAGGTGAGGGCGCTGGCGAGCGGGAGTGTGGGCTGAAGCATTTTGGCGGAGGTACCTTTGAAGGTCGTCTGGGGCTTGGAGGGCCCTGCCCGTTCTCACGCCCTGAATGACCGGCGGCGCCGCTAGCGGCCCGGGTGTCGGTGGGGCAGCACAGTGAGTCTGGCGCTGCAGCTCGGGGTTCAGCAATCAGAGACGTGGCGCCAGGCCCCATCGGATGAGCCCCTCGAGGGCCGACCTAGGTTTAGGGTTAGCCCCCAGGGGGCCAGAAGCCCGATCCGCCGGCTGTGCAGCAAGCGGAGGGGCAGGCTGAGGTGTGGGCGCTGGAGAGCGGGAGCGTGTGCCCAAGCGTTTTGGCGTGGGGGGCCTTCAAAGGTGGCCGGGGGCTCGAAAGGCCCTTCCCATTCTTCTGCCCTGAATGACCGGCGGCGCCCCTAGCGGCCCGGGTAGTGGCAGGCTGGCAGGTTGAGTCTAACGCTGGGGCTCTGTGGTCCCAAATCCCCGGCTTTGCGGTGCCAGGCCCCTTGGGAGGGGCCCCTCGGGGGCTGCCCTAGTGATAGTGTTAGCCCACAGGAGGCCGGCAGGCCTGATCAGCCGGCTGTCAGGCGAGCGGAGGGGCAGGCCGAGATGAGGGCGCTGGTGAGAAGGAGCGTGGGCCCAAGCGTTTTGGCATGGGGGGCTTCAAAGGTCGCAGAAGGCTCGGAGGGCCCTGCCCATTCTCCTGCCCTGAATGACGCGCGGCGCCCCTAGCAAACTGGGTGGCCGGGTGGTGGCAAGTTGAGTCTGGTGCAGGGGCTCGGGGGCACCCCATCCCTGGCGTTGTGGTACCCGGCCTCTTCAGCGCCGCCCTAGGGTTAGGGTTAGTGCACAGGAGGCTGGCAGGCTTGCTCCACCAGCTGTGGGGCGAGTGGAGGGGCAGGCCGAGGTGAGGGCGCTGCTGAGCGGGAGCGTGGGCCAGAGCATTTTGGCTTTGGCTCGGGGTGCCTTCGAAGGTCACAGGTGACTTGGAGGGTCCTGCCCGTTCTGTTGCCCTGAAGGACTGGCGAAGCCCCTAGTGCCCCACGTGGTGGTGGGGCGGCAGGGTGCGTCCGGCACTGGGACTTGGGAGTCCCCAATCCCTGGCATGCGGTGCCAGGCCACTTGGGAGGGGCCATTTGAGGGCGACCAAGGGATAGGGTTAGCCCCCAGGAAGCCAGCAGGCCTGATCCGCCAGCTCTGCAGCGAGCTTAGGGGTGGGCCGAGGTTAGGGTGCTGGCGAGCAGGAGAGTGGGAGCCAGAGTTTTTGCATGGGGGGCCTTTGAAGGTCGCAGGCAGATCAGAGGGCCCTGCCCGTTCTCCCTTCCTGAATGACTGGCAACGACCCTAGCGCCCTGGGAGCTTGGGGGTGGCAGAGTGAGTCCAGCACTGGGGCTCAGGGTTCCCAAATCCCCGGCATTGAGGTGCCAGGCTCCTTGGGAGGGGCACCTCAGGGACCGACCTAGGGTAAGTGTTAGCCCCCAGGAGTGCAGCAGGCCCGTTCCCCCAGCTCTGCGGCAGGCGTAGGGGCAGGCCGAGGTGAGGGCACTGGCGAGAGGGAGTGTGGACCCAAGCATTTTGGCGCGGGGGGACTTCAAAAGTCGCTGGGGGCTTGGAGGGCCCTGCCCGTTCTCTCGCCCTGAAAGACTGGCGGCCCCCCTAGCAACCCGGGTTGCTGTGGGGTGGCAGGGTGACTCCGGAGCTGGGCTCGGGGATCGCCAATCCCTGGCGTTGTGGTGCCAGGCCCCTTGGGAGAGGCCCCTCGGGGGCCGACCTAGGGTTAGGGTTTGTCCCCAGGAGGCCGGCAAGCCCGCGCTAAGTGGTTCTGGCAATGTAACAAAAATGCCATACACTTATCTGTAAGAAATAACAGTGTACAGGAACGCTCTTAGCCCTAACATCATCCTTTCTGAATATGGAAGCCAGCCCCAAAGTGGTCGTGGAAGTCTGACGAAAGGGCTAAGCACTTTTCTCTGAGTCACCACACTATACAGGGAAAGACCAATGTACATCATCTTTCACAAGTAGGAAGCATCAATGAAAAGGTTCTGGAATTTCGAGGACTCTGACCCATCCTTATTGGTAATAAACCACCCTGTACAGGAAAACACCTTCGACTCTCATCAGCCTCCTCAATCCTGATTCCGATTCAACTTTGGGTGTGTAGGACTAGGGAAATGTCCACATCTTATTGCTAAGAAAGAACGATGTCAGAGTAATGCCCGACAAGTCACATCAGCCTTCCTGAAGACGGCAGCAGGAATCAAGCTGGTTATGTTACCATGAGGTAAGGAAGATGAGCATATAAGTGAGAAACAACAGTGGGCAGGACCTCTCTTCCAACGAACAGTATCTTTGCTTAATGTTGAATCCCTATGGTAAGTGGTTGTAGGCATTTGTGAGGTCAAAATCTTAAGTGTTTTGTAAAACCTCTTGGCCATTCACAGATGATACTAAGGTAGTTGGGGACTCCTAGGCAGTTATTTGTCCACTGTCGAAAATATGAAAAGATAAAAGAGACAGATGAGGTCTCCTCAGGCATTGTCCTTTATCCTCATCCTCCGTGAGGATGGCCATCTCTGGACGGCTCAGTGGCAGGGTCTCATTCACAGTGGGGGCATCTGTTCCTCACAGACATCAGGCAGGGAAATGGATTTGGTTCTCTGTGCCAGCCCAGCCACAGCTGAGTGTCACAGCACCCTCTCGTGGGCTCATAAGGGTTTCACTGTCACCAGGCAGGTCACTGTATTTGATAAACCACTGTAAGAGTTTGTAATTGCCTTCATCTGTAACCTCCTAGAAGCAAATGCAGGTCTCTGGTACCATGTGAAGTCATGTGAAGGCATTGTGAGAAAGTGTCCTTTTGCTTAAGAAAAACATGGAGCTGGGGCTCCTGGCTTGCTCAGCCAGTTAACCATGTGCCTTTGGCTCAGGTTATGATCCCAGGGTTCTGGGATCGAGCCGAGGCTCCCTGCTCAGCAGGAAAGGAGGTAGGGAAATAGCTTAGAACCCACAGAGAATGTGAATAAAGGGGAGTGAAATGGAACTTGGTCTGTGTTTTGCTTTAGGGATTGGAAGTTAGTTTTTTCTCAATTGTGATTGTTCTTGAAACAGAGAAGCTGTATTGGTTTTTTTTTACCTTTAATTTTTTTCTAATAATAATTTTTTATTATGATATGTTAGTCACTATACAGTATTTCCTTAGATTTTGATGTAGTGTTCCGTGATTCATTATTTGCATATAACACCCAGTGCTCCATGCAATATGTACCTTCCTTAATACCCATCACTGGCCCATCCCAATCCCCCACCCCTCTCCCCTCTGAAGCCCTCAGTTTGTTTCCCAGAGTCCATAGTCGCTCGTGGTTCATTCCTCCTTCAATTTATGGTCCATTGTCTAAAGGGACAGACAGTGGAAGTTCACCAAATATAAGATCAAAATTTCATTGTTCATTATAGATGCCGCCAAGTAGTTCCCAGACATTTCATTCTACTGTAGTAATTCATTATACCTGTGCAGATGCACGTGGAAGACAATTGATGCATGCATAGTGGTAATAAAACACGCCCCTCAGTAGTAGAATAAGAGAGGATACATATGTGTAAAATTATTCGACTACAGCTTCCATGCTTTCCCTTTGGTTCCTTATTATCTATGAAATTGGACAATTTTTGTTCTCTAGGCTTAAAACTCATTGTCAAGTATTCAGAGTTTTTCAATGCTGATCTTCTCCTGTAAAAGTTACCAAAAATCTAAAATATGTATGATCTTTAAAAAATGCTATATTGAAAATTACAGCAGGGAAGTTTCATTTTGTGAATATTGTGTCAATGGATCTCTATTTTGACATCAGTGTTCATTAGAAATGATGACATTTCATGTGAGTATAAATATCAATGTGTAAAAGAAAAGGTAGGAAGAACCTTGAATGTTTAAGTAATTGGTGAAATGACAGGTGTGTGTGTGTGTGTGTGTGTGTGTGTGTGTGTGTGTGTGTAATTGATTTTCAGTGAATGGTTCAGCTTCTTGTAGGGCCTCCGAGAGAGCCCAGGTGAACCTTTCAATGAGTTGGTATCTGTTTTCAGAACATGGGAATCTCTTAGTCCAATAGTCAATCAGGCAAGCTTTGAGGTCTTGAAGTCCTCAGCGATGGTGTTGCAGACCCTTGTGAGCAAACCCTAGGGTATGGTCAGAGCCCTCATTAGCTGGTACCAAGGTGTGACGATTTCAGACAGCATTTCCCAAAGAAGTACCTCTTGAGTCTCTGTCCTTGTCAGTTCCCTACACTTCCTTACACTAGTTATGTGATCAGTGTGTTTCAGGATAATCCCCACATGTGATTTTTGCTATTTCCTACTAGTCCTATCTGTTTCTCATCTTCTTCTTTTATGGTAGGTGTTGGGAAGCAACCTGTGTGGTGGAGGAAGGGGTGTGGTAGTTGTCTGCCTTCAGAGGACCGAATGATGCCTAGAAATTGTACTATAGTTTGAGGTCAATTGTCCATCCTCTGAGTGTCAGGAATTCCATCACTTTACTTTGATGCTAGTCTGTTCTTCAAGCTGTCCTCAGAAATAAGGACGTCATCCATCTAGGGAATACTAGTTTGTGTGTATGTTTTCATTTTAGGAAAGGCCTTGCTCTTCCTTAAAATAATACTGTAGAGCACCCTTTCCTGTTCTTATTGGCCATCAGTCAATCTTTTGTGAAGTATTCGTTTATAAATAGACTTTCTATGGTTGATGAGCAGGAATTCTTTATTGACAAGTCTTTGTCAGTGTGTGTATTGCAAATCTTTACTTCCCAGCCTGCGGTTCACTATTTCATTTTCTTATGGTCATAAGTTAAGGAGAAATGTCACATTTTTATGAAGTCCCACTGAATTCTTTTAAATGGTTAAAGCACCCTATGTCCTACCCCAAGATTGACAGGTTCTACATTTTCTTTCAGAAACTGTCCAATGGGAAGCTACAATCCATCTCAAATTTATAAATTGCATTTTTAATTCTAATAGGGTATTTATAGACTGTTTTGGATTTTCTATGTACACAATTGTATTATCTGTGAATAGTCACATTTATCCCCTCAATTCTTATACTTTTTGTTTCTCTTGCCTTCTAACACTGGTAGATTCTCTGATGCAACGTTGAATAGAGCAGGATTGTTTGAAGATTTTAATATACCTTTCTCAATATCTGAAAGAAAAAGCAGACAAAACATTGGTAACAAATCTGACCTAATTGACATATAGGGAACATTCCATAATAAGTGCAGAATACATTATTTTCAAGTGGTCATAGACTCTTTACCCAAATAGATGATAGGTGGGGCCACGAATGAAGTCTACAAATGTTAAACCCTGAAATTAACTAGATTCTATTCTTAGACCACAGGGGAATTGAGCCACAGTCATAGCGAAAAGAAAATCAAGAAGTCCTTCAATGTTTAAAATTAAATGGAACTTTGCTACATATCCTAAAGGTCAGAGAGGGAATCTCAATGGAAATTCTGAACCTTTTCTACATGAGGGCTCACACACAATGGCACTTTCTTTGTGAAGAGCATTATAATAACCTAGACAGGAGTTGAGTCTTAAGTCAGAGTTCTTCCTGCCCCAGCCACACCTGGCAGCCTTGGCCTGTGGTGCCCCTCAGCTCTCCTTTCTGGTGGCCCTGAGCTAAGGGGGTCAACATGGCCATATGGAAATGGGAAGCTCCCCACTCATAGTGATGATGGTGCCCCCTCCCCAGCTGCCCATTCAGGTGGCTCTGAGCTAAGGGGGTCAACATGGCCATATGGAAATTAGAAGCTTCCCACTCTTAGTGATGACGTTGCTATCGTATCATCCTCACCAGTCTAACAACATGATTTCTGAGTGAACTATGACACAAGAGTGACTTCTTGGCCTTCCTTCAGGTTTGAAAATCATCTGGTGAGTCATCTATTCGAAATATGGATTCAACATGTGTTCTTTCTTCTGGAAAAGAAATAGACCCAATAGCAATTATGGCTTCCTGAGCACCTGTTCTTGAGACACATCATACTGGCTCTTTGTAGCATTCTGCCTCTTAAACTTCTCAACTAGGGTGTAGATATTTTTAGGCACATTTTCAGGTGGTTAGACAGGGACTCGGATGATATGAGTCACAGAGGATTTTAGTGTCAGAAACATAAGTGGGATTCCCAAATTGACTCCAAATCCCTTGTTGTTCCATACAGGGTACTATCTTCCTCTTAACTCTGGTCTTCTCGATCTGGAAACCTATCAAGTATCAGGATTTTCTTGTCATGTGGACAGCTGGAACGAATTCATCGGGCCTTTTCACCTCTGCCCATGGTGATCATTAAGATCATTATCTCAGTGGAGGACTCTGGGTAAGATACTCAAAGATCCTTAGGAATACAGACAGTATAATATTTTTCTGGTATTAAAGTTACTGAAACCAACTATCTTTTTTAGTCCATTCTGGCTCTGGTATGTTCAGACGGTGCTGTAAAACAGGTCTGAAATAGTGTTTAAAAACACTCAGCTCAGCCTCTTCTACAAAGTGAGCCAATGCTTATAAACATGGCTAAAATATTGCCTTACCTATGATGACTTCCCAGCCATCGTAGTGTTTATATGGTATGACTGTGACTTATATTAGTCAACATTTGCAGAGAAAGAACTTACTGCATCCAGGGGGCACTTCATGTTGAAATTAGTTTGTGACAACGAGCTACTGTGTTTTCTTCTGCAGTCCAAGGGAATGGTGCCAGACATCTCCAAGTTGTCTAGCAGTTCTACAATTCTGATTTTAAGTGGTCTGTGTGCTTCATAGATTTGGGCAGGAGAAGGGCAGGAGTCCAGAGACTGTGAACACTTCTGTTACCTGTGCTGACCATGGAGCAGGCAGCCTTTCGTGGATATCATTTTGATTTCTTGGTACTCTTGTGAAAGGTGCTTTTGTCTCAAATTCCTCCATTTAGGAGTAATTATAATGATGAAAGTAATTTTTATCTTATATCATCTGTGGGCCCTGATCCTGGGCTTCCAGGGAAGCTATCCTTTAACATTTTACCCGGCTCAAAATGACTGGGCAAAAACCTAAAAGCATGGGCCCTATTTCTGCCCCAAGCACATGTTGTACATCTGCTTCGAGGAGAAAACAATAACCAAAAATGCCAACATAAAGATAAGAAAAAATAAAGAACATCTTTGGCTCCCATAAGATTAAGGTCATACTGACATGTACATACTGAAAACATAAGAAAGAATCTGTCACTTTCTGGAATCTAAGAAGATCCTCACTGTAGTGTGTAACTCTGTATGTAAAACAAAACAGAAAAAAATATATAAGCCTGCCCCAAATGTTCCTTCCCCGGAGCACTCCCTTCTTGGTGAAGATTGTGTCTCCCAGACAGTTGTCCTGACTTGGGTTTGAATAAAGGTTTCTTCCTTTCTCTCTAAAATGTTTTTAAAAGTTCATTCATGCAGTGTCGACAATAACAGTGTTTTCTATTTAAGTGAGAAATAAATGTTCCACTCTAGTTGCATTGGGAATAGACAAATTTAGGGTTTCTTTAGAAGAGTAAGTCTGCTTTCCAGAAAAGGCAAGGTCATTGGTCTATTGAGAATGAAGATAATTACTGGTAAACAACAAGTATGTGTTGCCTCTTCGCCCAGAAACCAAAGCAGGTGTGCAGGCTTTAGGTCAGAGGTGCCTTCTTCTCCCCAGCTGACAGCACTTCTTTGCTCTGGCTCCAAGACACCCGAGGTTTGAACGTCAGCATCGGAGTCAGCGAGGCAGCTTGTCACAGGACGCCAGTGTTCAGAGAAAGCACAGGAATGTTTGGCAAAATGTCCTAACTATGTCAGGGCTGGAGGTAAAACCTCTCATTATCCCAAAACCTCCTGGGCTTTTCTCTTTTCTCTAGTTGAGCCACAAAGTAAAATTGAAGTAGCTGTCAGCATTCTCCGTTTGGTGCAAGAATTACTTAGTTTCCCTGCTGGTAGAACTTTGCAGGGAATCACAATTTCTCTGTCCATTTATTGCTTACACATGTATTTTGACCATCTGTTTCCTAGGAACCCTCTTTTATTAGAAAGGGAAGGTGAGATTCACTCTGTGCCTGTTTGTAACATCTAATTTGTTCCTTCATCTAACAGTGTTTATTCAATTGGGTCTAAGATATGGTTGAGTGGCCAGCATCTAGGGTTAGGTGGCTTTTTTTCATCTGATACAGACTTGGGTGATGTCATTTGACAAAGGTGATGTTTCATCATTGATTAGTTTATTCATCAGAAGAGTTAAAATTAGGGTGGAGGGAAAATTGAAAATTATCCAAAGCAGCCTGCTCCTGTTTAAAAGTTGAGCTTGACTTTGTAGTTTTACTAAATGTATTATCTCGATATTTTGAGGTGCCATATTCTCTCTGTAGTTTCTTTGGTGGTGTAGTCAGAAGGAGAGTCTGGGAATTCTTATGGATAGTGGCATGCTGGTGGCTTCAAGGGGCTTGGCGTCAGGAGCCTTGGGGTGAAGTCTGCAACTGCTTGCCTGACCCTGGGTGCATCTCCCAGAGGTTTTGTTTCCTCTTATGAAATTGCTGGCAGATAATGTTCTGCTTAAAGGGGAACCCTCCCATCCTGTTGGTGGCAATGCAAAGTGGTGCAGCCTGTCTGGGAAACAGTGTGGGGGTTCCTAAAAAAGTTAAACATTGAACAATCCCATGATCCAGCAATTGCTCTCCTAGGTATTTACCCAAAGGATACAGAAATGCAGATTCAAAGGGGGAACATGCACCATGATGTTTATAGCAGCAATGTCCACAGTAGCCAATCTATGGAGAGAATCCCAAAGTCCATGCACTGATGAATGGATAAAGCAGATGTGGGATACATATTATATATATATATATATAATGGAATATGACCCAGCTTCAAAAAGAATGAAATCTTACCATTTGCAAGGATGTGGATGGATCTAGAGTATATTAAGCTAAGCAAAATCAGTGAGGAAAGACAAATATCCTATCTCTCACACTTGTGGAATTTCAGAAAGAAAACAGATGAACAGAGTGGAGGGGTGATGAGAGAGGCAAACAAGGAAATAGACTCAACCTTGGAGAACAAACTGAGTGTTGCTGCAGGACAGGAGCATGGGGGGAAGAGTTAAATGGGTGAGGGATATTAAGGAGGGCACTTGTGATGAGCACCGAGTTCTGTATGCAGGTGAGGAATCACTAAATCCTACCCCTGAAGCGAATATTCCATGGCATGTGAACTAACTGGAATTTAAGTAAAAGAAGAAAGGAAAAAGTGTTCTGCTTCATGAAGAGTGAGATAAAATTGTAGTGATTTGGGCTGTACTATTCTATAGATGAGAGTTGTAAAACACCCTGTTGTAGGATACACTAGTTTCTTATCACATAAGGAGTCCTCAGAAAGCTGCAATGAAAGATTCAGATCTCAGAGCATGTTCATGTTCCACTGATATGTTACAATTTGCACAGGTAGGAAAGAAGGTGGAGAGAAAGGCAACAGAAGGGGAAAGTAGGTGTGAACCTTTCATTAGTTAGTGTTATAGCTTTCTCATGAAAGCCTTGCGCCAGTGTGATTTTGGAAGAAACGGTGGAATCCGGGAGCTTTGCAGGAGATAGGGGAGTTCCAGGTCTGGGTAAACTGACAGGGGTCCCAGAGGAGTGTTGAATGCATTCTGCAGCAGGGTGTGGACAGGGTGGGCTCCAGGGGTGGCTGTGGTCTCCTGGGTGAGAGTTGTGACAGGTGAGGGCTGTGTGCAAGTTCCTGGCTGAGGACAAGTGAGGCACAGGCAGAGAGCTGGCAGAGAACCTTCTTCTGGGCCACCAGCCTCACCCAACACACACAGCCTCATCTTCTGTCCCTGTCACTCCAATTCTGACTTCTCCGAAGGTGAGTGAGAATACATCAAGAGCATTCTTAACAGAAGGGAAAGCATGTGCAAAAGCTCTGGGGCAGGAGAATTCCAGTTATTTCCAGGAGCAGCAAAAAGGACCTGTGGCCACAGGAGACAGCTTAGGACATGAGCTTAGAGAGGTGAAAGAGGGTGACAGAAAGCTATTCCAGGGCTATAACCCCATGAGAAGCTGTTTCACTGGGCCATACTGGCTACAGTGTTGAGAACAGATTACAGAGGGTTGAAGATGGCAAAGCAGGTCAATGATGAAGCTTTTCCAGGAACTCAGGCACCGTGGAATGGACAGGTGGCTTTGGATGGAGTGGTTAGACCTCTTCTGGGTCCATTTTGAAGATGGAGCTCACAGGATTTGCTGATGGGTTAGCTATTAGGAGCAGGAGAACAGAGGAATTGGGGTAACTCTCAGGTGTTGTGGGTTGTCCTGATCGAGAGGAAGGAGAGGGTTTCTCAGGGGGTAGGAGGTAGTCGGTGTTCAGCATGCTGAGGAAGGTCCTTTCCCAGTGGATCTGCTGAGGTTTGTGTCTGGGAGGACCTTTCACATCTCTTCCCTCAGCAATGCTCAAGTACAAGTATCCCCCACTTTTTAAACGTTCACAGTAAGACACTGGGCTTTCTTGAAAGAACTACGTTATTACCCAGCTTCAGTAAAAGGAAGAGACCTGAAGAGGATTTCAATCTTATGAAAAAAGGTGAACAGTGAGAATCGCGTTCAGCATCTGTTCTGGGGAGAAGCACGACCGAGGTGGCGTGCACCCCAACCAGCTCCTTCCTCTGTCAACCGCTCTCCGCTTCCAGCCACCAGCACTTTGAATGGTGTCTGTGGGCTTCTGCTGTGCTTCATCTTCATTTATGCTGGGCCTCCGTTAGAAACTTGTGTGCTGAGGCCTAAGAAAAGCCAAAGAGAAGGAATTTTGGAGTCTGAGCACACTGTCTAATTGTTCGTGTAAATTAATGGTCATTCCTTCTTGACACCATTTCTGCTGTGCAAGGTTTCTCAGAAGCCCTGTACTTTCAAAGAGCAGGGAAACCTATACCCCATGCTGCGGGGTTAGTTTTAGTCTCCATGCCTGACAGACCATTTCATGACTAGGATTTTCTCACTCAAACATTGAGACTTTGACCATCTTCACCCTTTTCTACCACCGCATCCCCGAATCTGGCACCTACCAACCTGCTCTCAGTATCTATGCGTTCAGTATTTGTTTATTCCACATTGAATGTACATGAGAGCATCTGGTATTGGTCTTTCTGTGTCTGAGTTACTTGGCATAAGGCCCCCAAGGTCTGTGTTTCCATGTCTGGTTCTTGTGAATAATGCTGCAGTGAACGTGGGAGTGCATCTGTCTTTTTGAGGCAGCATGTTTGTGTTCTTAAATCAATACTCAGTGGAGCCATTACTGGGTCATGGGGTAGTTGTATTTATTTTTTCAGGAACCTCCATACCATTTGTCACAGTGGCTGCACCAATTTCCACTCCCACCAACAGTGCACAGTGTTTCCTCGTCTGCACACCCTTGACCCCACCTGGTGTCTGTCTCTGGGACAATTGCTATTCCAACAGTTGTGAGAGGATAGCCGATTGTGGGTTTGACTGATGTTTCCCTGACGATGATTAGTGATGTCGAACAACTTTTTCTGTCTGTTGGCACCTGTGTGCCATCTTTGGAAAGTATCTATTCACATATTCCTCCCATTTTTTATATAGTTTTTTTTTTATTTGTATGAGTGTTGTGTGTATTTTGGATATTAGCCTCTTCTCACACATATGATTCGCAGATATGTTTTTCTTATTGGGTCAGAGGCCTTTTAAGGTTTTGATGGTTTCTTTTGCTGTGTGGAAGATTTCAGTTTGATGTTGTTCCACTTGTTTATTTTTGCTTTTGTTGCCTTTGCATTTGGTGTCCGATCTGAAGACTCTTTGCCAAAACTAATGTCAATAGACTTAGTACCTGTGTCTTCTTGGAGGTTTATGGATTCAGGTCTTATGTTCAAATCATTCATCCATTAAAAATTTTGTGTGTGGTGTAAGAAAGTGACCCAGTTATATTCTTCTCCATTTAGTGTCCCCTTTGCCTGTTACCGCTCACTGAAGAGACAGTCCTTCCCTCATGGCATATCTTCTGCTGCTGTGTCGTAAGTGAGGATCATCTACGTGTGGGTAAGTTTCTGAGCTTTCTGTACTGTTCCACTGACCTGGTGTCTTTGTTTATGCCAGTACCATCCTGTTTTGATGACAACAGCTTTATAATCCAGCTTGAAATCCAGGAGTGTGTTGACTGCACCTCTTTCTCCAGGTTGCTTTGCGGATTTGGTGTCTTTTGTGATTCCATACAAGTTTGAGGACTGTTTTCTATTTCCTCGAATAATGACACAGGAATTCAGATAGGGATTTCATCACATCTGTCGATTGCTTTGGGTACGATGGACATGTTCACATAATTAACTCTTCCAGTTAAGGAGCATGGCGTATGCTACCATTTGTTTGTGTTCCCTTCCAAATCTTTGACCCATACATTCTGCCCCCCTGGACACACATATTTTTCATTTCTTTTCTGCCATGTGTTGAGTGTACTATGTCTTTCTCATTCTTGGTTACTTTTACTCCTAGATTTTTTTTGATGCAATTTTAAATGGCGTTGCTTTTTTAATTTCTCTTTGCGAAAGTGTGTCATCAGTATACAGAAATGCAAGAAGTTGGGTCATCTGGGTGGCTCCATAAGTGAAGCGTCTACCTTCAGCTCAGGTCATGATCTCAGAGTTCTGGGATCGAGCCCCGTGTTGGGCTCCCTGCTTAGCGAGGGTCTGCTTTTCCCTCTTTCTGACACTCCCACTGCTCGTGCTTTTTCTCTTCCTGTCAAATAAATAAATAATATTTGAAAAATAATGACAACAGGTCTCTGCATATTGACTTTATATCCTGCAGCTTGTTTGAATTTTTTTATTCTAACAGTTTTTTTTTTTTTTGTGGAATCTTTCGGGATTTTATGTCATTTGCAAATTGTGCCAGTTTTCCTGTATGGATTTCATATCTTCTCTTTTTTTAAAAATTGTTATTCACCCTACAGTACTTCATTTGTTTTCGATGTAGTGTTCCATGATTCATTGTTTGCATATAACACCTAGTGCTCATTATGACAAGTGCCCTCCTTTTTTTTTAAAGAATTTATTTATTTATTCAACAGAGATAGAGACAGCCAGCGAGAGAGGGAACACTAGCAGGGGGAGTGGGAGAGGAAGAAGCAGGCTCACAGCAGAGGAGCCTGTTGTGGGGCTCGATCCCATAATTCCAGGATCACGCCCTGAGCCGAAGGCAGACGCTTAACCACTGTGCCACCCAGGTGCCCCCTGTCTTGTTAATTTTTACCATTCTAACTGGTGTAAGGTGGTATTTCATTGTCGTTTTGATTTGTATTTGCCTGATGGCAAGTGATGTGGAGCATTTTTTCATGTGTCTGTCGGCCATTTGTATGTCTTCTCTGGAGAAGTATCTCTTTGTGTCTTCTGCCCATTTTTTGGGTGTCGAGTTTGAGGAGTTCTTTATAGATCTTGGATACCAGCCCTTTATCTGTAATATCATTTGCAGATATCTTCTTCAATTCCATAGGTTGCCTTTTGTTTTGTTGATTGTTTGCTTTGCCGAGCAGAAGCTTTTTATCCTGATGAAGTGCCAATAGTTCATTTTTGCTTTTATTTCCTTTGCCTTTAGAGACGTGGCTTGCAAGAATTGTTGTGTCCAAAGTTGAAGAGTTCTTTTGATTTTGATATGAGACAGGAATCCATTATCTTTCTTTCCTGATTGTATTTGAGTCCTCTGTCTTTCTTGGTGAGTCTAGCTAAGTTTGTCAGTTTGTTTATCTTTCCAAAAAAGGCAGCTCTCATTTTCATTGGTTTTTTTTTTTTTTTGTCTTTTTAGTCTTTGTTGGATTTATTTATGCCTTCCTTTTTGTTATTTCCTTATTTCTACTAATTTGGGGCTTTGTTGGTTGTTTTTTTTTTTTCCAATTCTTTACCACATAAATCAGGTTGTTTATTGGAGAGCATTCTCATGGATTGATGAACACTTGAATTTCTATGAATGTCCTCCATAAAGCCACTTTTGCTGCATCCCATAAGTTTTTGTAGGTTGTCTTTTTCATCAGCATCAAGGTACTTCTAAAATTTTTTTGATTTCTTCTTTGACTGTTGGTTGTTCAGTAGCATGTTGTTAAATCTCCACATATTTTTTAAGATTCTTTAAGTATCTGACAGAGAGTGAGACAGCGAGAGAGGGAACGCAAGCAGCGGGGTGGGAGAAGGTGAAGCGGGCTTCCCACTGAGCAAGGAGCCTGATTCGGGGCTAGATCCCAGGATCCTGGGATCACGACCTGAGCTGAAAGCAGATCCTTAATGACTGAGCCACCCAGGCCCCAAAAATCTCCACCTATTTTTGACAGTCCCATTTTTTTCTTGAGACTGATTTCTAGTTTCATATCATTGTGGTTGGATAAGATTTGAAGCAGAAGGTGAAGAGAGCATTCAGATGAAAGGTTTGTTTCCTGGAGGATTTTCTGTGGGCAGACCATGAGTTCAGTGGGCAGGAGGAAGGTTTTATGAGATGGGGGGTGGGGATAACCCTTGTTAGAATTACTGACTACTACCATGCAGGCTGTGTGCTACCGTTCACATCATAGTCCTGATGGACTTGTACTTCATTAGAAATATTTTCTAGGAGGTGTAGGCATAGCCTTCACTTAAAGAAAGGTGCCATGTGGGTTCAGCAACCAGGATGTATGGTACTGTGGGGGATCAGAAACAGGATTTCTGTGGGAAGTGACAGAAATAAGATATGGTGAGCTCCATGACCATAGGTGAGGTCCCGAGTGACCCACTGGGTGTTGGGTTCTGTGGATCTGTCTCATCAGGTGCTGTGGAATTCAGGGACACCCTCCTGTCTGTGGATTTGTGTGGATACAGGTAGACATCAGTGTCTGGTCAGGCATGAAGGTCACACTGGACCACCACCAGAGATACAGCGTGCGGTGGAGCCACTGCTTGGTTTCCCCGAAAGCTGACCAGGGTCTGTGACTGTGATTCCTAGCAGCTGCAAGGGGAGAGGAGGCCGGGGGTGGTGCACACTTCCTAGAGTTGTGGTCAGGACTAGTCTGGAGCCCACTGAAGTCAGCCACACAAGGCACAGAAGGCACCAAGTCAGTGTAGCTGTGGGCACTGCTCCCTTGGTACTTTCGGGCCAGCTCCATGCTGCCACCTCCTGCTTTTCATCATCATCTTCAAGGTCATGTGCCTCTGCTCTTGCCCCATGGCGTCCGGGGTATTGTCCGTCCTCCATCTGGCCCTCGTCCCTGGTGCCCTGTGCAGTCCGATGCCAGGGTAGCCTTCTTGAGACAAATATCTGGCCCTGATGGAACACTTCCATGGATCTCCTGTGATGCGAGGATGATGCCCTGCCCTGGAAGGGGCCTGCAGGTCCCCAATCAGGAGAGCCATGTCTCCCTTTTCAGCATGGCCTGCCCTCCCCTCAGTCTTCTTCAGGGAAGCTCTCCCCACTTCCTGAGCTGACAGCTCTGAACTTAAAAATGAATGTTATTTTACATATCTCTATGCCTTAGTTCATCCATGGCATGTCTTTCAACCCCGTTAGTGGGTTTTTTTCTTTTTTAGCAGTTCTGAAGGGCTGTCTGATCAAGGAGGGGCTGACGTGGGTGGGGTAGCTTTCCCTCTCATCTCCCTCAGCATGTCTCTGAGACCTGGGGCCAGCTATCCCAGTGAGGATTGAGGAACCCGAGCCAACCCATCCTGAGCACAGGCTGTGTCAGCTCATAGACTGATGCGTGTTGGTGGGCAGCTGGCATGGGCCAGGGGCAGGCAGTGTCTCCTTCTCATTCCTTCCCTCCCTTCCTCCCAGAGGTAGCTCAGAGAAGCCTTCAACCCCTGCATCTCCAGATCCCTTGACCTATGCCTCCTGTGTTCAGCTGGTGACCTTGGAGTTTCGCATGGATTCTACCTCCCGTACCCTCTCCTGTAGCAGTTCCTGCATCAGGGGAGGGGTCGGACCCTTGTCTGTTTTTGGTCTTCTTCCTGTCCCGCACCAAGCCCACCCACCTTTGCATCTTCCATGTATGTGCTTGGAAGCAAGCCCATCCGCAGGGAACCTATTAGCCAAATGGATCCTGGCAATGAACATTGAAGTAGAGATCCAGGATCCATAATAAACCTGCTCTGAAACCTGTCCCAAAGTCTGTGACTCTCTCACACTGAAACAGAAACAATAGTAGCTTTCTGGACTGTGAAGTGTCATGTGTCTCTACTTACAATCTTGAATGCATAGGTGCTGAGCCTGGACTGAAAAGGACCATGTCTTCCGTGGGCTGGAATCCACGGCAAAAACTCAGTGAAATCTGAATTTGAGGCATGGAGTGAATAATTATTGTAGAGTGAATCCTCCCAAGTAGGGCTTATGCACATTGCACAGGAAAAGCTTTTTCAAAGAGCTTCCTGAAAGAAAAATCTTTTTTAAAATTTATTTTAATTCCAGTAAAACTAACATACAGTGTTACATTCGTTTCAGGTGTACAATAGAGTGATTCAGTAATTCTATATATTACTCAGTGGTCATCAAGAAAAGCGTCCTCTTAATCCCCTTCATCTATTTCACTCATCCCTCTATCCACCTCCTCTCTGGTAACCATCCGTTTGTTCTCTATTGTTAAGAGTTTGTATTTTGGTGTGTCTCCTTTTTCTCTTTTAGTTATTTATTTTTGTTTGTTTTTTAAATTCCCCATTAGAGTGACATCGTATGGGATTTGTCTTTCTCTGACTGACTGATTTTAGTTAGGATAATACTCTCTAGCTCCATCCATGTGTCTGCAAATGGCAAGGTTTCATTCTTTTTCAAGCCGAGTAATACTCCATTGTGTGTGTGTGTGTGTGTGTGTGTGTGTGTGTGTGTGTGTGTGTGTGAATACACACATCTATCATCTCATTTGTCAATTTTTCTACAGACACTTGGGTGGCTTCCATATTGTGATATTGTGAATAATGGTGCAAGAAACATAGGGGTGCACATATCCTTTTAAGTTACTGTTTTCCTATTCTTTGGGTAAATACGAGTAGTGTGATTGTTGGATCGTAGGGTAGTTCTATATTTAATTTTTTGAGGAACCTTCATACTGTTTTCCACGGTGGCCACCACAGTTTGCATTCCCACCCACAGTTCGTGAGGATTCCCCTTTATCCACATCCTCCCAACAGCTGCTCTTTGTTGTGCTTTTGATGTTAGCCATTCTGACAGGTTTGAGGTATTACCTCACTGTCCTTTGGGTTTACATTCCTGATGATGGATGATGGTGAACATCTTTTCACGGGACTGTTGGCCATTTGTATTTCTTCTTTGGAGAAATGTCTGTCCATGTCTTCTGCCTATTTTTTAACTGGATTATTTGTTTTGGGGGGGTTGAGTAGAATCACTTGTATATGTTTTGGACACTATCCCTTTATTGCATATGATCTTTGCAAATATCTTCTCCCTTTGAGTAGGTTGTCTTATTATTTTTACATTTTCATTGTTCTTCTGCCGTGTGGAAACTTTTTATTTTGCTGTATTCCCAATAGTTTATTTTTGCTTTCATTTCCTTTGCCTCAGGAGACAGTCTAGAAAAACGTTGGTATGGTCCATATCAAGAAGTTACTGTCTTCCCTCCTGTAGGATTTTTATGGATTCAGGTCTCATATTGAGGTCTTGAAACTGTTTTGTGTTTGTCTTTATTGTGTAAGAAAGCAGTCTAATTTCATTCTTTTGTGTGTAGCTGTCTAGTTTTCCCAACACCATTTGTTGTAGAGACTGTCCTTTTCCCTTGCTTTGTGGAAGATTCATGGACCACATAATTGTGGGTTTCTGTCTGAACTTGTATCCTGTTCCTTTGGTTGCTGTGTCTATTTTTGTGCCGTACTGTCTTGTTAGGATGACTGCAGCTTTGTAGTATAACCTGAAATCTGAAATTGTCAGTCCTCCAGCTTTGTTTTTCTTTTCCACATTGCACTGGCTGTTCGGAATCTTTAGTGGTTCCATACAAATGTGTAGGATTGTTTATTCGAGGTCTTTTGTTCTTTAATTTAAATTCAATTAGCCAACTTACAGTACATCATTCGTTTCAGATGTAGTCTTCAATAAATTTTCAGTCATGTGTAACACCCAGTGCTCATTGTATCGTGTGACCTCCTTAATGCTACTCACCCAGTTACCCCCCCCAACTTCTCCTCCAACAATCATCAGTTTCTTGCGATAGTTAAGCGTCCATTATGGGTTTTCTCCCTCTCTGATGACTTCCCATTCTATTTTCCCTTCCTTCCCCTATTGTCTTCTTCCTTGTTTCTGATATTCCACATAGGAGTGAAAGCATATGATCATTGTCTTTCTTTCATTGACTTATTCCACTCAGCATAATACCCTCCAGCTCCACCCAGGTCGGTGTGATGGTAAGTATTCATGCTTTCTGATGGCTGAGTAATATTCCCTTATATATATGATCTACAACTTCTTTATCCATTCATCTATCCATGGTCATCTGCACTCCTTCCACAGTTTGTCTATTATGGATATTGCTGCTATGAACACTGGTGTGCATGTGTCCCGTCTTCACTACCTCTGTCTCTGGGGGTAAATACCCAGTAGTGCAATTGCTGGGACATAGGGTAGCTTTATTTATAACTTCTTGAGGAAACTCCGTACCATTTTCAAGAGTGGCTGTACCGGACTGCATTCGTACAGGGGTGTAAGAGGGTTCCCGTTTCTCCACATCCTCTCCAACATGTATAGTTTCATGTCTTCTTATTTTTATATATTCGGCCTCGTGTAATATGGCATTTATAGGGGTTTAGATTTGCATTTCCCTGAAGCCAAGTGATATGAAGCATTTATGCATGTATCTTTTGGTCACCAGTACGTCGTCATAAGTGAAGTGACTTCCCATTTTAATCCATCTCAAGACCTAAAGCTGGGTAAGTCTCTGAAGCTGGATGATGCCATCGGTTGGAAGTGTGGAGAATTTCAAAAGATCTCCGTGGAGAGCAAGTTTAAAGGTCAGTGTGAAGCTACTAATTGGATCCGGGGAGATCTCTGAAAGTGGGGGTTGCCTGGGATGGGCTGAGGGGGGCCCTCCGATTTTCCTATGAATTCTTGCTGCAGCCCCAAATGGACAGTTTCCTGCTGTGGGGCAGGCTGAGTCCTCTAGTCGTGCAGAGGTGAGCCCAATGCCTGGTGCCTTGGAGGCAGGCAAATGGGGAGGGACACTCAGCAGAGGACCCAGGGTTAGGTTAGGCCTCAAGAGACAGCAGGTCCGATCTGCCCAGTGCTCAGAGAACTCCCAGGCCGAGTGAGATGAGGGCACAAGGGTGGGTGAGTGTGAGCCTTGGGGTTTCATCCGGAAGCACCCACAAAGGTCGGGGTTCACCAGAAGGGGCTCTCAGGGGGTGCCCCAATTCTCTTGCCCTGAATGCTCTCTTGTTCCCCAAAATGGTGCAGTTTACTGTGGGCTGCAGGCTGAGTCCTACAGTGGGGCTTGGGTTTCCCCAATCCCCCGGAGTGTGGTGCCAGGAATCTAGGGAGGGACCTCTCTGTGGCCAACCTAGGGTAAGGGTTAGGGTCCAGGAGCCCGGCAGGGACAATCTTTAGGCTGTGGGGCGAGCTCTGTGGATGGCTGAGAGGAGGCCATGGGGGAGGGTGAGAATGGGCCTCAGGGTTGGGGAACGGGGGGCTGCCAATGATGGGGATGGGCTCCAGGGGCCTCCCCAAGTTCTTGTGCCCTGTAGGCTCCGTAGAACCCCAAGGGGCATGGTTTCCTGTCGGGTGGCAAGCTGAGTCCTGCGGTGGGGCACAGATATCCCAATTCCCCGGGTCTGCGATATAAGGCTCCTGGGGAGACCCCCAAACCCGCAGCCGGCTTAGGGCTAGCGTAAGGCCCCAGGAGCCCCGCAGGCTGGATCTGCTGGCTGTATGGCGAGCTACACGGGCTGAGGTGAGGGTGTGGGGAGGGTGAGCGTGGGCCTCAGGGTTGGGGCGCGGGTGGCCGCTGAAGTTCGCTGGTGGCTCAGGAGGGCCCTCCTGGTTCTCCCGCCCTGAATGCTCTATGGCCTCCCAAGGCACACGGTTTCCTGCGGGGTGGCAGACTGAGTCCTGCTGTGGGGCTCAGGTGTCCCGAATCCCCGCAGCTGTGGCTCCAGGCTCCTGGGGAGGGGCCCCTTCACAGATGAACTAGGGTTAGGGTTGGGGCCCAGGAACCCCGCAGGCCAGATCTGCCCACTATGTGGCGAGCTCCGCCGCGGGCTGAGGTGAGGGTGCAGGGTGGGGTGAGCATGGGCTTCAAGGTTGGGTTTAGGGATCGCCGAAGTTCACCGGGGTTCTGGGGGCCCTCCTGGTTCTCCCACCCTGAATGCTCTACAGCCTCCCAAGGGGCACGGTTTCCTGCACGCTGGCAGGCTTTGTCCTGCAGTGGGGCTCAGGTGTCCCCAGTCCCTGGGGCTTTGACACCGGGCCCCAGGGGAGGGACCCTACCCAGCCGACCTAGGGTCAGGTCTAGGCCCCAGGAACCCGGCAGGCCTGATCTGCCGGCTCTGCCACGAGCTCAGTGGCAAGCTGAAGGGAAGGCATGGGGCGGGATGAGCGTGGGCCTCAGGGTTGGGGTGTAGGGGGTCGCCGAGGATCGCTGGGGGCTCAGGGGGGCCCTACCAGTTCTCCTGCAGGGGATGCTCTGCGGCGCCCCAAGGGGCATGGTTTCCTGAGGGGTGGCAGGCTGAGTCCCGTGGTGGGGCTCAGGTGTACCCAATCCCCGGGGTTAGGGTACGGATTAGGGTACGGGTTAAGGTTAGGGTATGGGTTACGGTTAGGGTATGGGTTAGGGATAGGGTAAGGAGAGGGTACGGGTTAGGGTTGGGTTTAGGGGTTACAGGTTGGAGGTTATGGGTTAGGGTACAGATTAGGGTTTATGGTACGGGTTAGGGTTTAGGGTTTAGGGTTAGGGTTGGAGTACGGGTTAGGTTTAGGGTACGGGTTAGGGTTAGGGTACGGGTTAGGGTACGCATTAGGGTACAGTTTAGGGTACGGGTTAGGGTACAGTTTAGGGTAAGTATTGGCCTACCGATTTGGGTACGGTTTAGGGTACGGGTTAGGGTTAGGGTACCGGTTAGGGTTAGGGTACAGTTTAGGGTTATGGTACAGGTTAGGTTACGGTTTAGGTTTAGGCTTAGGGTACGGGTTAGGGAACGGGTTAGGGATAGGGATAGGGTACGATTTAGGGTTAGGTTATGGGTTAGGGTACGGGTTAGGGTACAGGTTAGGGTTAGGTATGGGTTAGGGTCCGGGTTAGGGATAGGGCACGAGTTAGGGTATGGGTTAAGGTTAAGGTAAAGGTACTGGTTAGGGTTAGGGTACGGGTTACGGTTTAGGGTTTAGGGTTACAGTTAGGGTACGGGTTAGGGTTAGGGTACAGGTAGGGTTTGGGTACGGGTTATGGTACGAGTTATGGTATGGGTTAAGGTCAGAGTTTAGGGTTAAGGTTAGGGTACGGGTTAGGGTACTTGTTAGGGTTACGGTTAGGTTTAGGGTATGGTTTAAATTACGGGTTAGGGTACAGTTTACGGTTAAGGTTAGGGTATGGGTTAGGGTACGGGTTAGAGTACGTGTTAGGGTTACGGTTAGGGTTAGGGTACAGGTTAGGGTTAGGTTTAGGGTACGCTTTAGAGTTAGGGTTAGAGTACGGGTTAGGGTATGGGTTAGGGTTAGGTTTAGGGTTAGGTTATGGGTTAGGGGTAGGGTTAGCTGAAGGGGTAGGGTTAGGGGTAGGGTTAGGGGTATGGTAGGTGTCTGGGTAGGGTTAGGGTTTAGGGTTAGGGTTTGGGGTTTGGGGTTAGTGGTTAAGGTTAGGGTTTCATGTTTAGGGTTTCCGGATTAGGGTTAGGGGTTAGGGTTTAGGGTTTAGTGTTAATGTCAGGGTTTAGGGTTTAAGGATTAGGGTTTAGGGTTAGTTTTAGGGTAGGGTTAGGTTTAGGGTAAGGGTTAGGGGTTAGCGTTAGGTTTAGGATTAGCGGTTAAGGTTTGGGTTTAAGGTTAGGCATTAGGGTTTAGGGTTAGGGTTAGACCCCAGTAGGCCAGCAGGACCTATGCCCCGGCTGTGCGGCAAGTGGAGGAGTGGGCCAAGGTGAGGGCGATGGCGAGCGGGAGTATGGTATCCAGCGTTTTGTCGCCGGGGGCCTTTGAAAGTCGCTAGAGGCTTGGAGGGCCCTGCCCGTTATCCCGCCCTTAATGACCAGCGGTGCCCCTAGCGGCCCGGGTGGTGGCAGTGTGGCAATGTGAGTCTGGCACTACGGTTTGGGGGTCCCCAATGCCGTGTGTTGCAGCGCCAGGCCCCTTGGGAGGGGCACCTCTGGGGTCCTCCTAGGGTTAGTGTTAGCTCCCAGGAGTCCAGCAGGCATGATCCGCCAGCTGTGTGGTAGCATAGGACCGGGCCAAGGTGAAGGCGCCGGCAAGCTGGAGCGTGGGCCCAAGCATTTTGGCGCGGGGGGCCTTGGAAGGTCGCCGGGGGATTCAAGGGCCCTGCCGGTCCTCCCGCCCTGAATGGCCAAAGGCGCCCTTAGCCGCCCAGGTGGTGGTGGCATGGCATGGTGAGTACGGCGCTGGGGCTCGGGGGTCCCCAATCCCCGGTGTGGCAGCACCAGGCCCCTTGGGAGGGGCCCCTCGGGTGCGACCTAGTGTTAGGGTTAGCCCCCAGGGGGCCGACAGGCCCAATCCCATGGCTGTGTGGAGAGCGGATGGGCGCGCTGAGGTGAGGGGGCTGGCAAGTGGGAGCATGGGCCCAAAAGTTTTGGTGCGGGGGGCCTTCGAATGTCGCCGGGGTCTTGGAGGGCCCTGTCTGTTCTCCTGCCCTGAAGACCGGCGACGCCTCTAGTGTCGCACATGGCGGCGGGGCGTCCGGGTGATTCCGGCGCTGGGACTCGGGGTTCCCAAATCCCCGGTGTTGCGGCTCCAGGTCCCTTGGGCGGGTACCTCGGGGGCCGATCTATGGTTAGGGTTAGACCCCAGGAGGCCGGCAGGCCAGATCTGGCAGCTATGCGGCGAGTGGAGGGGCGGGCGGAGGTGAGGCCGCTGGCGAGCGGGAGTATGGGCCCAGGCATTTTGGCGCGGAGGTCCTTCGGATGTCACCAGGGGCTTGGAGTGCCCTGCCCGTTCTCCCGCCCTGAATGACTGTCAGCTCTCCTAGCGGCCCCGGTGGTGGCAGGTCGGCATGTTGAGTCCAGCCTTGGGGCTCGGGGGTCCCTAATCCCTGGGGTTGCTGCGCCAGGCCCCTTGGGAGGGGCCCCTTGGGTGCCGCCCTAGGGTTAGGGTTAACCCCCAGGACACCAGCAGGCCCTATCTGCTGGCTGTCCAGCGAGCAGAGGGGTGGACCGAGGTGAGCGCCCTGGTGAGTGGGAGCGTGGGCCCAAGCGTTTTGGCACGGGGGCCTTCAAAGGTCGCCGGGGGCTTGGAGGGCCCTGCCAGTTCTGCCCCCCTGAATGACCGGGGGCACCCCTAGCAGCCCGGGTGGTGGCATGGGGGCAGGGTGAGACCGCAGTCGGGGCTCGGCTTCCCCAATCCCCGGCGTTGCGGCGCCAGTCCCCTTGGGAGGGGTCCCTCTGGGGCCCAACTTGGGTTAGGGTTAGCCCCCAGGAGGTCGGCAGGCCCGATCCGCCAGCTCTGTGCCAATTGAAGTGGCGTGCTGAGGTGAGGGTGCTGGCGACCAGGAGCGTCGGCCCAAGCATTTTGGCGCGGATGGCCTTCGTAGTCGCCATAGGCTCGGAGGGCGCTGCTCGTTCTCCTGCCCTGAATGACCGGCAGCGCCCGTAGCGGCCCGGTTGGTGACGGGGCGGCAAGGTGAGTCCGGCACTGGGGAGGGGTCCCCAATCCCCGGCGTGATGGCGCCGGGCACTTGGGAGTGGTCCCTCGGGGGCCGATCTAGGGTAGGGTTAGCCCAAAGGAGGCCGGCAGGCCCAATTCACCAGCTGTGCTGCAAGCGGAGTGGTGGGCCAAGGTGAGGGCGCTGGCCATCGGGAGCATGGGCACAAGCGTTTTGTTACGGGGGGGCTTCGAAAGTCGCTGGTGGCTCGGAGGCCCCTGCCTGTTCTCCCGCCCTGAATGAGGACGGCGCTAATAGCAGGCAGGGTCACGGCGAGGAGGCAGGGTGAGTCTTGCGCTGGGGCTCGGGGGTCCAAAATCACGGGCGTTCCGGCACGAGGCCTGTTGGGAGAGGCCCCTCTGCGGCCAACTAGGGTTAGTGTTAGCCCCCAGGAGGACTGCAGGTCTGATCCGCTGGCTGTGAGGTGAATGGAGGGGTGAGCCGAGATGAGGTCGCTGGCGAGCGAGAGCGTGCACCCAAGTGTATTGGCTTGGGGGGCCTTCGAGGTCGCCAGGGGCTCGGAGGGCCCTGCCCGTCCTTCCGTCCTGAAAGACCGACGGCGCCCATAGCGGCCCAGGTGGCGATGGGGAGGCGTGGTGAGTCCGACGCTGGGTTTCATGGGTTCTCAATCCCCGGCGTTGCGGTGCAAGGCCACTTAAGAGGGGCCCCTCAGGGGTCGACCTAGGTTTAGGGTTAGCACCCAGGATGCCAGAAGGCCCGATCCGCCTGCTGTGCGGCGAGTGGAAGGGTGGCCCGAGGTGAGGGCGCTTCGAGCGGGAGCGTGGGCCCAAGCATTTTGGCATGGGGGGCCTTCGAAGGTCGCCGAAGACTCAGAGTACCCTGCCCGTTCTCCCGCCCTGAATGACCGGTGGCGCCCCAAGCAGCCTGGGTGGTGGTGGGGCGCAGGGTGAGTCTGGCACTGGGGCTCGGGGTCCCCAACCCGGCGTTGCGGTCCCAGGCCCCTTGGGAGGGTCCCCTCGTGGGCCGACCTAGGGTTAGTGTTAGTCCCCAGGAGGCTGGCAGGCCCGATCCGCCGACTGTGTGGAGAGCGGAAGCGCTGGCCGAGGTGAGGCCGCTGGTGAGCGGGAGCGTGGGCCCTAGCGTTCTGGCGCGTGCGGTGTTCGAAATTTCCCGGGGGCTCTGAGGGCCCTGCCGGTTCTCCCGCCCTGCATGATCCTCGGTTATCCTAGGGGCCTGGGTGGAAGAGGGGGGGCAGGGTGAGTCCGGTGCTTGGGCTTGGGGGTCCCAAATCCCCAGCGTCGTGGCACCAGCACCTTGGGAGGGGCCCCTCTGGGGCCGACCTAGGGTTAGTGTAAGTCCCCAGGAAGCCGGCAGGCCCGACCCGCCGGCTGTGTGGCGTCCAGAGGGGCAGGCTGAGGTGAGGGCGCTGGCGAGCGGGAGTGTGGGCCCAGGCATTTTGGCACGGGTGCCTTTGAAGGTCACCAGTGGCTCGGAGGGCCCTGCCCGTTCTCTTGCCCTGAATGACCGGCGGCGACCCTAGCGGCTCGGGTGGCCTGGGGGCGGCAAGTTGAGTCCAGCGCTGGGGCTCATGGGTACCCAATCCCCGGCGTTGCGGTGCCAGGCCTCTTGGGAACCGACCTAGGGTTAGGGTTAGCCCCCAGGAGGCTCTCAGGCCGGATCCGCCGGCTGTGTGGAGAGCGGAAGTGCTGGCCGAGCGGAGGCCGCTGGTGAGCCGGAGCGTGGACCCAAGTGTTCTGGCGCAGGCAGCCTTCGAAGGTCGCCAGGGGCTCGGAGGGCCCTGCCCGTTCTCCCGCCCTGAATGTCCGGAAGCACGCCTAGCGGCCCGGGTTGTGGCAGGGCAGCAGGGTAGAGTCTGGCGCTGGGGCTCGGGGGTCCCCAATCCCAGGCGTTGCGGCGATAAGCACCTTGGGATGGCCCCCTCGGTGGCCGACCTAGGGTTAGAGTTTGCCCCCAGGAGGCCAGCAGTCCTGATCCGCCCACTCCGCAAGGAGCAGAGGGGTGGTCCGAGATGAGGGTGCTGGCGAGCAGGTGCTTGAGTCAAGCGTTTTGGTGCCGGGGGCCTTCAGAGGTCGCCGGGGGCTCAGAGGGCCCTGCACGTTCTTCCGCCCTGAATGACTGGTGGCTACCCTAGCAGCCCGGGTAGAGGACGGACAGTAGGGTGAGTCAGGCGCTGGGGTTCAGGGTCCCCAATCCTCGGCGTTGGGGCGCCAGGCCCCTTCGGAAGGGCTCTAGGGGACCGACCAAGCATTACTGTTAGCCCCCAGAAGGCCGGCAGACCTGATCTGCCGGCTGTGTGGCGAGCAGAGGGGCAGGCTGAGGTGAGGGCGCTGTCGAGCGGAAGCATGGGCACAAGCGTTTTGGCGTGGGGGGGAATTCGAAAGTAGTCGGGGGCTCAGAGCGTCCTTCCCCTTTCTACCACACTGAATGCCCGACGGCACACCTAGCGGCCCGGGTTGCAGAGGGGCAGCAGTGTGAGTCCGGCGCTAGGGCTCGGGGGTCCCCAATCCCCGTTGTTGCAGCGCCAGGCCCCTTGGGAGGGGCCCCTTGGGTGTGACCTAGTGTTAGGGTTAGCACCCAGGAGGCCGGCAGGCCCGATTCGCCAGCTGTACGGCGAGCGGAGTGTCGGGCGGAGGTGAGGCCACTGGCAAGCAGGAGCCCGGGCCCAGGAGTTTTCGCAGGGGGGTCCTTCGAAGGTTGCCGAGTGCTCGAAGTGCCGTACACGTTCTTCCGCCCTGAATGACAGGCGGCTACCCTAGCGGCCCAGTTAGAGGAGGGGTGGTAGGGTGAGTCTGGCGCTGGGGCTCGGGGTCCCCAGTCCTCGGCGTTGGGGTGCCAGTCCCCTTCGGAAGGGCTCTAGGGGGCCGACCAAGCATTACTGTTAGCCCACAGGAGGCTGGCAGACCCAATCCACCGGCTGTGCGGCGAGCGGAGGGGCGGACCGAGGTGAGGGCACTGGGGAACGGAAGTGTTGGGTGAAGCGTTTTGCCTGGGGGGGCTTTCGAAGGTCGCTGGGGACTTGGAGGGCCCTGCCTGTTCTCCCGCCCTAAATGACCATAGGGGCCCCTAGCGGCCCTGGTGGCAATGGAGCAGCAAAGTGAGTCCGGCGCTGCTGCTCGGGGGTCACCAATCCCCAGCGTTGCAGCCCCAGGCCTCTTGGGAGGGCCCCCTCAGGTGCCAACCTAGGGTTAGGGTTACCCCCAGGAGGCCGGGAAGCCCGGTCTGCCGGCTGTGTGGCGAGCGGAGGGGCAGGTTGAGATGAGGGCGTTGGCGAGTGGGAATGTGGGACCAAAGTTTTAGAGGGAGGGTCCTAGAAGGTCGCCAGGGGCTCAGAGGGTCCTGCCCGTTCTCCCTCCCTGAATGACCGACGGTGCCCCTCGCAGTACTGGTGGCAGAGGGGCAGCAGGGTGAGTCTGGCACTGGGTCTCGGGGGTCCCCAATGCCCGGCGTTGTGTCGCCAGGACCTTGGGAAGGGCCATTTGGGGGTCGACCTTGGGTTAAGTTAGCCCCCAGGAGGCCCACAGGCCCGATCCGCCAGCTATGCGGCGAGCGGAGGGGTGGTCCGAGGTATGGGCACAGGCGAGCAGGAGCTTGGGCCCAATCGTTTTGGCACGGGGGTCTTCGAAGGTCACCAGGGCCTTGGAGGGCCCTGCCTGTTTTCCCGCCCTGAATGACTGATGGTGCTCCTAGCAACCGGGGTGGCGGCGGGGTGCCACGGTTAGTCCCGCGCTGGGGCTCGGGGTCAGCAATCCCAGCCGTTGTGGCGCCAGGCCCCATCAGAGGGGCCCCTCGGGGGCTGACCTAGGGTTAGGTTTAGCCACCAGAAGGCCGGCGGGCCTGATCCACTGGCTATCCGGTGAGCGGAGGGGCAGGACAAAGTGAGGGCGCTGGCATGCGGGAGCCTGGGTTCAAGCGTTTTGGCGCGGGGTATCTTTGAAGTTCGCCGGGGGCTCAAAGGGTCCTGCCCGTTTTCCAGCCTTGAATATCCAGCGGCAACCCTAGCGGCCCGGGTGGCGGCGGGGCGGCAGGGTGAGTCCGGCGCTGGGGCACGGGGTTCCCCAATCCCCGGCGTTATGGCGCCAGGCCCCTTGGGAGGGGCCCTTTGAGGACAGAACTAGGGTTAGGGTTAGCCCCCGGTAGGCCAGCAGGCCCTATCCGCCAGCTGTGCGTTGAGCGGAGGGGTGGGCCGAGGTGAGGGCTCTGGAGAGCGGGAGCGAGGGCCCAAGCGTTTTGGCGTGGGGGGACTTCGATGGTTGCCGGGGGCTCGGAGGGCCTTGCCCATTCTGTCACCGTGAATGACCGGCGGTGCCCCTACCAGCCCGCGTGGCAGTGGGGCAGTAGGGTGAGTCTGGCGCTGGGAATCGGGGGTTCCCGATCCCCAGCATTGCTGCACCAGGCCCCTTGGGAAGGGCCCTTAGTGGGCCAAGCTAGGAATAGGGATAGTCCCCAGGAGGCCGGCAGGCCCGATCCGCTGGCTGTGAGTCTAGCGGAGGGACGGGCCAAGGTGAGGGCGCTGGCGCGTGGGAGCATGGGCCCAAGCGTTTTGGAGCGGGGGGCCTTCGAAAGTTGCCTGGGGCTCAGAGGGCCCTGCCCCTTCTCCCGCCCTGAATGACCAATGGCACCCCTAGCGGACCGTGTGGCAACGGGGCAGCAGGGTGACTCTGGCGCTGGGGCTTGGGGGTCCACAATCCCTGGCGTTGCGGCGCCAGGTGCCTTGGGAGGGGCCCCTCGTGGGCTGACCTATGGTTAGGGTTAGCCCCCAGGAAGCCAGCAG